>NC_136073.1:815921665-817121665 GCF_964261635.1 Lissotriton helveticus | reverse complement strand
GAGTGGCCAGACTATGAGTACAAGTGTCAGGGTGCCTCCAGTAAAACCACACTTACCTCCACCATTGGTATGGTCCTCACACTGCTGCCAGCACTACTCAAGCATCCTGATGTGTCTTAGACGATTGTTAAGAATTGGCCAAGTACCATTGTTCATTGCCTAATTGGTTTGGAAAAAGTGTTACAAATGCAACCGCTTCATCTATTCTCATGACTCTCTTTACTGTGCAGGCCGGGCTTTCCAAAGCAATATCCGAGAGGTGGAGCCTGCAACCTTCACTGAAGTCTTTCCTTGGGTGTTGTCTGAGGGCCGAAGGAAGACCCTGCAGGAGGCTCTGAAGGTAAGGAAAAGGCTTTGTTGGGGCTTCTGCCACTGACCAGGATCTTGGAACTGATACCTGTGATCCTAATGGTGTGGTGCCCTGACCTTGCTCTGGTCTAACTAAAGCATTCTAACCAAAGCTATTCACCTCCTCTAAATGAGCTCTACAGTTAACCATGATATTCCTGAGATTCCTGCACACTGGTGTGTGCTGTCTGTGAAACTATGGGGGACACCTATATTCTCTTGGCCAAAAGAGCCTGGATGTTTGCACTATAGCTCGTCTTCTACCAGTTTGCCATGTCCCTAGATATCTAGGGCTGGGAGCAGGAGACATGGTTTTAGTTTTAACCATGACCTGGGTTTCTTTTGTTTAGTTTTATTAAATGACCAATTCTCTAAACGGCTTTGACGCTTGTCCAACCTCTTCTGACCTTTTGGGTCTGAACTGGGATGGAAAAGTGAGCTAAAGAATGATGATGGATTCAACCCAGATCTATGACTGGGGGTGAGTATCTGAAAAGTTTCAGCGCTCCGTCCATCATCTCCATGTGTTTGCTTTGTTTGCTCTTAGTTAGCAGAGTATGTCCAGACATGGAACCCTTGCTCACTTTGCCACTGGATTCAAGCTAGCCTGGCTGATATGGGGTGTTACCCCGACACCGGTCCCAAGATGCTTGTTTCCGGTCCAGGAAAGTTCTGGCTTGGTTGGCAGTTCAGGCTGGACTGTTCCCATGAGGCACAGGGTCAAGACTGATTTGCATATAGCTGGATCTGAACTGGGATGGCGAAGTGAGCTAAAGAATGATGATGGATTCAACCCAGATCTGTGACTGGGGGTGAGTGTCTGAAAACTTTCAGGGCTCCGTCCATCATCTCCTTGAATTTTCTTTGTTCCCTCATGATATAAAAAGCAGTTTTTTCACAGATTATGATCATGGGCAGCCACTGCTGCGGAGAGGATAGGCTCGCCCACATGCCAGTCACTATTTGATCGTTTGTGAGCATGTAGAGCTGCGTATTTCTTTCTGGGAGGGGCAACATTGGTATATAGTTCAACACCCACCCCCTAATTTCTGGCCCTAAAACCGAGTCTTTCTGTTCGTCTTGCAGAGTCCCTTCCACAAACTGGCCACTTCATAAAAAGTCTGCATGCACTTTGAGTAAATAAACTCATTCACCGCTTATATGCTGTGCCCCACAAACTGAATTGCCCCTTTGTGCCAGTAAAAAGGTGTCGCTGTCAGTCATGTCACAGCAAATCATTTTACAGTAGAATGAATCTCCCAATCGTTCCTCACGCATTCAGTGTGAGGCCGTTCACAGCCCCATCTGCACGCAGAGACCAACACGTGACAATGTGCAGCTGTCATCCTTACTAATGGCGCAAGTTCCCAGTGAGACGCTTTGAAAGGGGCCTGTTTCAGCAGGCTTTGTAGCTTGCCTGCGGATATCCCCGCTTGCAGATCTGACCGTGTTTCTACAAGCCCCACGGCTTCCCAGGCGCCTAGATGTCACGGCGGCACTCTCGCCCCGCTTCCCATCCGCATCTGTTCTGCCGCTGCTTCCCTCAGGAAACCCTCGAAAAGCTGGCCCCTGATAAGAGCCACCCTTGACATCCAGGCCTCTTCACTTTCTCCTCTACAGGATGCTCTTTCTGGGTGGTGGTGGGGGGTAGGCCTGTGCAGGACAAAAAAAATCTATTATCGGGCCTCGCTCGGAGTGACAGATCAAGTTCAGGGAGTGTAAAGAAGGCTACGCACTGTTGGTCATGGAAATCTGACGCGCCCTACAGATAGAGGGAAGTGGGCTGCTGAAGTCACCAACCCGACTTCAGCCCACACCCCTCAATATATATATATATATATATGTGTGTGTGTGTGTGTGTGTGTGTGTGTGTGTGTGTGTGTGTGTGTGTGTGTGTGTGTGTGTGTGTGTGTGTGTGTGTGTGTGTGTGTGTGTGTGTGTGTGTGTGTGTGTGTGTGTGTGTGTGTGTGTGTGTGTGTGTGTGTGTGTGTGTGTGTGTGTGTGTGTGTGTGTGTGTGTGTGTGTGTGTGTGTGTGTGTGTGTGTGTGTGTGTGTGTGTGTGTGTGTGTGTGTGTGTGTGTGTGTGTGTGTGTGTGTGTGTGTGTGTGTGTGTGTGTGTGTGTGTGTGTGTGTGTGTGTGTGTGTGTGTGTGTGTGTGTGTGTGTGTGTGTGTGTGTGTGTGTGTGTGTGTGTGTGTGTGTGTGTGTGTGTGTGTGTGTGTGTGTGTGTGTGTGTGTGTGTGTGTGTGTGTGTGTGTGTGTGTGTGTGTGTGTGTGTGTGTGTGTGTGTGTGTGTGTGTGTGTGTGTGTGTGTGTGTGTGTGTGTGTGTGTGTGTGTGTGTGTGTGTGTGTGTGTGTGTGTGTGTGTGTGTGTGTGTGTGTGTGTGTGTGTGTGTGTGTGTGTGTGTGTGTGTGTGTGTGTGTGTGTGTGTGTGTGTGTGTGTGTGTGTGTGTGTGTGTGTGTGTGTGTGTGTGTGTGTGTGTGTGTGTGTGTGTGTGTGTGTGTGTGTGTGTGTGTGTGTGTGTGTGTGTGTGTGTGTGTGTGTGTGTGTGTGTGTGTGTGTGTGTGTGTGTGTGTGTGTGTGTGTGTGTGTGTGTGTGTGTGTGTGTGTGTGTGTGTGTGTGTGTGTGTGTGTGTGTGTGTGTGTGTGTGTGTGTGTGTGTGTGTGTGTGTGTGTGTGTGTGTGTGTGTGTGTGTGTGTGTGTGTGTGTGTGTGTGTGTGTGTGTGTGTGTGTGTGTGTGTGTGTGTGTGTGTGTGTGTGTGTGTGTGTGTGTGTGTGTGTGTGTGTGTGTGTGTGTGTGTGTGTGTGTGTGTGTGTGTGTGTGTGTGTGTGTGTGTGTGTGTGTGTGTGTGTGTGTGTGTGTGTGTGTGTGTGTGTGTGTGTGTGTGTGTGTGTGTGTGTGTGTGTGTGTGTGTGTGTGTGTGTGTGTGTGTGTGTGTGTGTGTGTGTGTGTGTGTGTGTGTGTGTGTGTGTGTGTGTGTGTGTGTGTGTGTGTGTGTGTGTGTGTGTGTGTGTGTGTGTGTGTGTGTGTGTGTGTGTGTGTGTGTGTGTGTGTGTGTGTGTGTGTGTGTGTGTGTGTGTGTGTGTGTGTGTGTGTGTGTGTGTGTGTGTGTGTGTGTGTGTGTGTGTGTGTGTGTGTGTGTGTGTGTGTGTGTGTGTGTGTGTGTTACTATCCTTGTGGGGACTTGGGTGTGATAACACACTCACGCTGTGGGGACTTGATTGCACTGTGGGGACCTGAACCCAAGTCCCCACAAGGCAATGATTTCTAAATGATATAAAATGACTTCAGAAACATCTGTGTCGATTTTTACAACTTTTAAAAAAATTGCCTTGTGGGGACCTGTGTTTCACCAAGTGTGTTTATATTTTTGCTCGCTCTGCCCCTGTAGACAGGAGCCGGTACTGCAGCCTTAAACACACTTTGCATTTAAACACACCTTGTTCACCACAATAGCACAATAGCAGCAGAAAAAACAGACCTTTTAAAGGAAAAAAGGCGAAATCATTCATTTATCCAAATATTATTTATACACATTAACTTTTTCTCCATTTATAAAAAAAATAATTTTATTTACTATTGAATTAAGACTTTTGTGTTTGAAAATTTGCTAGTGGTTTGATAAACATTGCTAAATACAATTTGGGTCAGTTTCAAATCCAAGAATAGTTCACTATTGCTGTTTGACCTTATCTGCAGTTAAAGAATGGTGGTGCATTGCACTGCAACAAGAGATCAACTGACGTGATTTGTTTGCAAATAACAGAGTTATCAATGCACATTGTTACACGTTATTGCTTGTGCCAGGTATCCTGAATATTTATGTTGGTTTGCCTTTGTTCAGCTATTAAAATACATTATGGAATATGATCTTTTAGATGATGGCTGGGTGAGTGAGTGGCCAGATTTGAAAAAACATTGAATCTGTTCCTGATATTCTCAGGCATGTCCAATTGAGCATGTCTGTGTATTTTCCATGTTCAAATTTTGTCAGGTACTGCCTACCAATATTTACATGGTGAAACTGCTAGCAAAGAGGAAGAAAGTGTGGAAATTTAGTGTGATAGCTCTGATCGCACATATTATCATCCCTCATTCTGAGCAGAAACACTCAGAATTATGCAGCAATTTTGCCCCAAAGCAAAACCACAAGATTGGGGGGTATATTTACTAAGTTGTAGCGTCGTGTTTGCATCACAAAGGTCATCGAAATCAATGCAAAATCTTGTTTTGCTAGTTTACTTTCCAGCGCTAAAGTTTTTTTGCACTGGAAAATCATTTGAAGGTAGTGCAGAGTAGCACATATTGCTGCTTTGCATAACTTAGCACCAAAGGGGATCTTCCATGGGTGTGGTGCATGGGCATTCCCATGCAACCATCCAAGGTTTCTGATGCAAAACCGTATTTACTAACATAAGTAGGCAGTGTTTTGCGTCATAAAAAAGCTTCCAGTTTAACCAGGCACTATCACGGAGAAATGCTTTCATTTCTCATTTCTTTTCCTACTTTGTATGTGTACTGCACTGCACAGCAGACATACAAGGTGGGAAAAGTCTCAAAGTTAGTCTAATCATAGTATTTTGTACAGATGTGTTTCCTTACACTACAAAACCTATGCTACACTCACAGAGGCACCCTTGCACTATGGTGTAAAGGGGTGTGTGGTGCACAGCAGCACTTTTCTGCGCCGGCGCTAGGCAGAGGAGAGGAGCGTGCCATATTTCTGTAAATATGGCGCTCTCCTGCCCTCTCCTCCTCATGCAGCGCTGCATTTGTGGCTGCTCCACTGCAATGCGTAATAAATTAGTAAATCTGGGTTGCACTATTTTGCCTAGAGCACAGTCCCGCACAGCAATTTCTCTGGGGTCAGAATGAGATTACATGGAGATAACAAGAGACTAATCCATGCATTATTATGCCCTGCGAAGCTTTTCAGCCAAAGCTAAATTATGACTGCTCTGCAAAATCGAAAGTGAGAAAATCTGTAATATGACACTGGTAAAATGTGGGTGATTTTTTTATACTACATTTACCAATTTGTTTAAAAAACATGGCAGTAATGCACACAGGTGTTTGCACTTCACCTTTTCCATGTGCTGTTACAATCTGCAAAAAGCAGGTTGCAAAAGCATGTTCAAAATATACGCCCCAATATTAAGTGTGGCATGGCCCATTTTTTGCACTTGAGTCGAAATTACACTGCATACTTATGAATGCTGTTCACTCATAACCTATAGTAAAAGAAACAGCATATTAATACCATATGCTTCATAACGCACTACTTTTATTTATAAAAATTGAAAAATAATAGTGGTTACTTTTGCCCAACTGACTGGAACTCAATTTACCAACCTCAGAAGAATCGATGTCTCAGTCAGCCTTACTGGGATTCAACAACATGATCTGCACATTGCTTCATTTGTCAGCAGCAAGTGTGTCATTCACTGGGCCCTCTGAAATGTGAAGTTTTTTCATAATTGGAAGACAATGAAGGCGGTAACTCTAGCTTCACTTGCGAATCGAAATTAAGTCTGAATTTGGAAGGATGTCCTTTTTATGAAAAACTGTGCACACACATTTTGCAATTGCTCCGTTTGTGCTTTTAGGAAGATAGAATATTAAAGTCTTTCCTTAAGTTCCTTCTAAGCACATTCTGTCAATGCACTCGCTTATGTGACAAATGTGCCAGAAAGAAAAATAGGTTTTAATTATTTTACACTTTCATGTAGGTTCTGCATGCAGCTGGACTTCTTTAGAGCTTGCCGATTTTAAAATATTCGGTTTCCGTGGAAATAGTAATTGTTTTCAAAGTTATGCGAAGGGAACTGAAAGCCCAAGTAGAAAGCAACTACATATAACACCGTGCTAAATGCCAAATATCATCTTCACCTGACCTCGGCTGCAAGGCACGCCCTGCTTTCAGCAGTAGCTCAAAACACCAGTTAATTGATCACATTAACATATGTATAGTTGCTGAGCAACGGCTTCCATCCCCCAGGCCACCTCTGAACCTCCAAGTGTTAAGAAACTTTCAGGAGCAACGAGTCTTTGCCTTCTCATGAGCAGAGAAAAGTGAGCTTCAGGGACAGGTCTGACAGGTGCATCTGGGAGGAAACGGAGAGCTGCAGTGAGAGCTCTGGTATAAGGCTAAGTTTGGAAATATAAAACAAAATATAGATCTACTTTAATATCGTGTTATTCAAACTTTGTGAAATAACGGTGCAGTGAAAATCTAATTTCACCGCATAGTTACCCCAAGAGTAAGTAATACTGGTAGAATATAAGCTTTAAACATGTGTGACAGCAGCAAAAAAATGTTGCCTCAGCAGCAGTTTAACTATGAAGTCTGGTATAGGGAAGATGGTATGGCATGATTTGGGTATTTCTACAGCTCTTATTATCTCTGACGAGGGGCTGAAGGTCTTTACAAACTGGTTCCACGATACTCTGTAGGTGACCAAACAGAGATCCAGTCATGAGTAAAATGTTACAGATTATCTTGCTAAGAAATTATCAACAGTCATATTGTTTGTGACAATCCTTCAGGCAGTTTTTCATGTGTCACTTATTGTTTATATAAATGATGCTGTTGTTATGCATACTGAATGAAAAGTATGTGCACAATATTGGTAACTTTGGCATGATTATGAAATTACAGCTGTCATGTATTTTATCACATAGTTATGATGATCCTTTCAAAACATTACAAATAGAGATTTAGGGCCAGATGTACAATGCCATGTAGCAGTCACAACCCTGCCTTTAGATAAATCAAAGGGTTTGTGACTGCTAAATAGTTTTTACAAATGCACTAAACTCATTTAGCGATTTGGTAACTGGTTACCGAATTGCAAAATGTGTTTAGAAATGCACAACGAATCACTATTTGGAAGGGGTGTGTTTATAGTATCCCTTCAAAATTCTAATTCACAATCCTATATATCAATGATTTACCTTCAGTCATCTGCACAGGTAGTGACATCACAGGATTTCCCATCATCCAACTGCAAGGAAGTGATATTACTGGATTTCCTATCATCTAGCTGCACATGAAGGGACATCGCTGGATTTCCCAGCATTATTCTGCAAAGGAAGTGACATCACTGCTTTCCCACCAAAGCTGTCTTTAAAAGAAGAAGCCAAGCAAGGAAAGGAATTTCCCATCATCCATCTGCCTAGGAAGTGACATGACTGGCTTCCTGTCAAACTGTCTTCACCTAATGGAGGCTATAACGCAGATGTGCCGTACCGAAAGCATGTCAAAGCCAAGCCTATCTCAAGGACCCCTAGCCTTCCTCCCTCACTGATTCTTGACTCAAGTAGCCTAATTTTACTTGGTGACGTTAACTACCAACTCGAGGACCTCACTGATCTCAACATAGCCAAAATCTTCGAGGGTCTGTCGAACCTCGGACTCTCTCAGTGAGTGGACCCCCGCTCATGCTGCCAGACAACTACTGGAACCCATCTTCACCAGCTTCAGCAAACTCCCAGTAGACATGCTGTTGGGAACGATCAATCAATCAATCAGTAATTTGTTAAGCGCACTACATACCCGCGAGGGTCTCAAGGCGCTGGAGGGGGAGGTGGGGGCCGCTACTGATCAAACAGCCAGATCTTTAGTATCCTCCTGAAGGTCAGCAGGTCTTGGGTCTGTCGTAGGCTCAGTGGGAGGGTGTTCCATGTCTTAGTGGCGAGGTGGGAGAACGATCTCCCGCCGATGGTTGTTCTTCATCTGCGCAGGACGGTGGCGAGTGAGAGGTCGGCAGAGTGGAGCTGGCGGTTCGGGGTGTAGAAGGAGAGCCGTCTGTTGAGGTAGGCTGGACCCGTCTTGTGGAGTGCCTTGTGTGCGTGGATGAGGAGCTTGAAGGATATCCTCTTGTTGACGGGGAGCCAGTGCAGGTTTCTCAGGTGGGGGGTGATGTGGCCGTGTCATGGTACATCGAGGATCAGTTGTGCCGAGGAGTTTTGGATGCATTGTAGTCGATTGATGAGCCTGGTCGGGGCTCTCACGTAGAGGGCGTTTCCGTAGTCGAGTCTACTGCTGACGAGGGCCTGGGTGACTGTCTTTCTTGTATCTGTCGGGATCCATCTGTATATCTTGCGGAGCATGCGGAGGGTGTTGAAGTAGGAGGAGGAGACGGTGTTGACTTGCTTGGTCATTGAGAGCGTTGAGTCGAGGATGATTCCCAGGTTGCGTGCGTGGTCGGTCGGGGTCGGGGCTGCCCCCAGTGCCGTTGGCCAATAGGAGTCGTCCCAGGCTGACGGGTTGGAGCCGAGGATGAGGACCTCCGTCTTTACTGAGTTCAGCTTCAGACAGCTGATCTTCATCCAGTCGGCGACGGACATCATACCTTCATGGAGGTTGGCTTTGTTGGTGATGGGGTCCTTGGTGAGGGAGAGGATCAGTTGAGTGTCGTCGGCATAGGAGATTATGTTGAGGTCGGGCGAAGTGTGCGAGCGGGGCCATGTAAATGTTGAACAGAGTCGGGCCGAGAGAGGATCCTTGGGGTACGCCGCAGATTATCTCGGAGACTTCGGAACGGAATGGGGGAGGTGGACGCTCTGGGTTCTGCCGGAGAGGAAGGAGGTGGTCCATTCCAGAGCCTTGTCTCGGATCCCTGCAGCGTGGAGGCGTGCGCATAGTGTGCGGTGGCAGACAGTGTCGAAGGCAGCGGAGAGGTCTAGGAGAATGCGTGCTGCAGTCTCCCTGTTGTCTAGCAGGGTCCTGATGTCGTCGGTGGCGGCGATTAGGGCGATCTCAGTGCTGTGGGTGCTGCAGAACCCTGACTTGGAAGGGTCCAGGATTCTGTTCTCTTCGAGATATCGGGTTAGCTGTCTGTTAACGATTTTCTCGATGACCTTGGCCGGGAAGAGGAGCAGAGAGATGGGTCGGAAGTTCTTGAGGTCTCTTGGGTCTGCCTTGGGTTTTTTGAGTAGGGCGTTGATCTCGACGTGTTTCCAGCTCTCTCGGAAGGTCGCGGTCTCAAGGGAGAGATTGATGACGTTGCATAGGTAGGGTGCGATGGAGCTGCTTGCTTTGTTGAAGATGTAGTGAGGGAATGGGTCTGACGGAGAGCCGGAGTGGATTGTGCTCATGGTCTCGATGGTGTAATCGATGCTCACGCTGGTCCAGGCTAGCAAGGGGACGTGGTCGATGGTGTGCGGAGGGTCTGTTGTGTTGCTGTCTGTGGGGCTGTCTGGGTGTTGAAGCTGTTGATCAGTCATCTGCATGGTAAAGGCGTGTACCCCTGCCCTGAGTACCTAACTGTATTATTGTCTGGATCCATAATTCTGACTTTTTTTTCATAGGCAAGCATGGTTCATGCGTGTGCGCCATAAAATAGGCCTGTCTCATGGACTGCACTCATGTTGGACTGGGATGGGCTCTTATAGCACTATCCTCAAAGTGGTGGAAGGCTACTGTCTTCACCAGTAGTTAAACGGCTCAAGTGCATTAGTAGCAGCATACCATGTGATGATTATAAGTAGTGACCAGATCTTTTTACCATCATATCTTTGCATGTGTAGAATTAAAATTAAAATGCTATTTTAATAAAAAACAAATATTTTACTGGAGATTAATTTATTGTGGGCACTGCGTGCACATTGAGGTAGTTGTCATGTCTACTAATCTGTATCTTATACTTCGAATTTAAATGAACAATCACACTCCTAAGGTCAGTTAGTACTGTAAATCCAGATAACAGTGTGGGTAGGAGCGGTTTGGTGGACCCTCCTGAGTTCGAGGGTGATGAGTAACTCCATAGGTGCGTTATCCCAACAGTGAGCAATATCACCTCGACCGCACTCTAGAGTACTTTTCAATAAAGGTCAACCAAGTTCATAAATGTTCGAGATGTGCTTTTTTATTTTCATTCTTTGTGTTTTTTACTTCATTCAGTTCTTCATCATTATGATTACTTTCATCATATTTTTCCTTGTGTGCCCAATGCATTTCAGGGCTTTCCCTTCTTCAGGGGACTTGTTCATCTATAATAAGTAGAATACACAGCCAATCAACATATCATTCGATGTGCATGATATTGCAAAAATATTCCCAGTATTTATGAGTACACGCAAAATAATTTCAATATAAACGTGAGTTATCTGTGTGGCGACTCAAACATTATCTTTGCATACTATCTTTGCGGCGACTTGGACATGATTACCTTCATACACAATCACTGGGAGGTCTTGAACTTTCCTATAATCGCTCTATCTCTATGGGACATTGAACATCATTATCTACACACAATATCTGGGTGGAGACTTAAATATCATCTTCATGCACTATCTTTGTGTGAACTTGATCATCATTACCTTCTCCACCATGTATGTGAGGCCTAAACCATTTCTATAGTCACACACTATCTCTGTGGGGATTCCGACATCGTTATCTTCACCCGCAAATTTCAAAAGACTTGAAAAGCCCTATAAACGCACACTTTGTATAAGCAGATGTGAACATGCCTATAATCCTATATTAACCCTGTTTGAATGGGAACATTATTATTTTCACACACTATCTGCATGGGGACTTAAAGATTATATTTAAACACTATCAATGTAAGGACTTGAAGACTATTATCTTTGGGGGAACTTGGACATTCTAATAAACACACACTATCTTTGTGACAGCTTGAACATCCCAGTAAGTGGGAACTTGACCGTTCCTGTAATCACACACTATCTTTGTGGGGACTTGAGCATATCAGTAACCACATTATTTGCAGGGAGATTTGACTCACACATGGACTTCTTATATACATTTCTGTTCCCCTCTAAGAACTCCTCCATTAACACACTCAGGGACTCAACAATGACTATCATTTAAAAACTATGGGCCCGATTCACAAAAGTAATCTGAGACAAAATCCTAACTTTACAACTTTCGGTATTCACAAAAGGTATTTAGGAGTAGTAAAGTTAGGATTCCTAATTTTACTACTCCTAAATGCCTTTAGTGAATACCGAAAGTCGTGAAGTTAGGATTTTGTCCTAATTTTACTACTCCTAAATGGCTTTTGTGAATAAGGAATTTCGTAAAGTTAGGATTTTGTCTCAGATTACTTTTCTGAATTGGGCCCATTGTCTATAGGGACTTGAACACAAGTTTAATCACACACTCTTTGTGGGGACCTAACCCAACACACTATTTTAACAGGGATTTAAATATGGCTATCAATAGCATACTATCCGTATGGAGACTGAAACACAAGTTTAAAAATGCACCACTATAGTCACACTATCTCTATGGGCTCCTGGGCTCACTATAATCACACATATCGCTGTGGGGACTCGTGAATGACTAACCCAACACACTATCTCAACAAGGACTTAACCATGATTATCTTTAACACGCTGTCTCTACAGGGACTGGAGCAGAAGTTTAATCGCACTATCTCTGTGGTGCCATCTGCATCACTATAATCACACACTATCTATGTGGGGACTTGAGAATGACTACCTAATACAGTATCTCAAGAGGGACTTGAATATGACGAATCTAACACACTATCTCAACAGGAACTTAACTATGACCATCAATAACACCCTTTCGCTACAAGGACTTGAGCACAAGTTTCATTACACAGTATTTCTGTGGACTTCACACTGAGCAAACAGTATCTCCATAGGAACCTAGGCATCACTACAATTTCACACTATGTCTATGGAGACATCTGTATGACTAACCTAATAAACTATCACAACTGGGACATGAATATGACTATCATAAGCACACTATCTATACAGTACTTCAATACATGTTTAAACACACACTATCTCTATGGTGACCTGGGCATCACTATAATCACATATTTTCACTATAGGTTCTTGGGCATCAACATAATCAAACATATCTGTGAGGAAACTTGTGAATAACTAACTTAACACACTATCTCAACAGGGAGTCAAATATTACTATCATTAACTCTAAGTGGCCTGTAGCATAAGTTTAATCACACACTATCTATGTGGTGACGTGAGCTTCCCTATAATCACACACTATCTCTATGGGGACCTGGGCATTGCAATAATCACAAACCAGCTCTGCTGGGACTTGAAAATGACTAACATACCACACTATTGCGAAAGGCACTTGGCTATAAATATCATTAACACTATTTCTAATGGGACCTGAGCACAAGTTTAATCACACACTATCTCTGTGTTGACATGGGCATCACTATAATCACACACTAGCTCTATGGGCACCTGGGCATCACTATAATCACACATATTTATGCAGGGACTCGTGAATGACTAACCCAGCACACTATCTCAACAGTGACTTAACTATAACTATCATTAACACACTATCTATACAGGGTCTTGAGCACAAGTTTAATCACACTCTATCTCTGTGGTGCCGTCGGCATGACTATGAGCTACACTATCTCTATGGGGAACTGGGCATCACTATAATCACTCATTATCTCTGTGGGGACTTGAGAATGACTTAGCCATATTTATGTCTCACTTGAGATCAGCTATCATGAATACACTATCTCAGCAGAGACTTAGCTTTGACTATCATTAACACACTATGGGCCAGTTTTGTCAAATAGTTGTGTTGCTGTTGCACCATGCAATGGGACACAAGGGCGACACTACTACCAAGTCCCCACAAGGCAATGTCTTCTAAGTGATAGAAAATGACTTTACAAACATCTGTGCCAATTTTCACCTCACCCTCCTTGCAGGACCGTGTGCTACAGCATGTGTGTTTATATTTTTGCTCAGGTCTTCCCATGTAGAAATGAGGTGGTAGTGCAGTCTGAAACACACCAAGGAATCGAAACACGCTTAAGTAAACTGATACCATTCTAGCAATGGAGAGGAAAGGCATTTCAAAGAAATGCTTACAGAGCTTCATTATATCACTCCTTCCCCACAAAAACAATGGTCTTGTAATCTTTACACAATTAGCTGCCATGCGTCAACGCATGCACCCTTGCTCCATGGTGCAAGGATGCCTACGTCACGGGGATGATTATTTATGTGCAGGAAGGTGTCCCTTCCTGCACATAAACAATCTAAAATGCCGTTTACTAACTTCTATATGCGCTGCATTAGCACACATATAACTTGTAAAACGTCATTTTTTTAACAATTGTTTATGTGCAGGAAAGGACACCTTCCTGTACATGAACAATCACAAGAGGTGATTTCCTTGTCCTATGAAAGCTGCAGAATGGCAGATTCGAGGGGTGAAGCAGTGGCGGTCCAACCACTGCCACACCAGCAGTCCGACCATCCAATTACGACTTTGACAGTCTGATGTTCATGTCGCAGCCGCCAGGGAACCACCTTGCCCTGGTGGTGGCACAGAGGTCAGGGGCAAAGTAATATGCTGGCGGTGCCGCTGTGGCAGTTTCAGGACTGCCAAATGTGTCATTGAGGTCTTTTCTCCATGAAAATGCTGGTGGGCCTGAAACAAAGGGGCCCCTACAGGCTCCCTGCTGCCTATGTGCATGGGGATGCATGCAGGGGGCACAACATGTGCCCTCCTGTGTGCATGCAAACCAGTTCCTGCACGGCATGGACTTTATAGTCCATGCCATGCTGGAACTGTTTTTGGTGTTATGCTGTGCCCATTTTCAGAAGCACCCCCATGGGACCGCCAAAATCAGTCTGCCAGTCACGAGGAAACTCGTAATCTGGCAGACTGAGACACTATTTCATAAATAAGGCCCTCAGTACTGAAGCTAAGCATGAGGCGTATGTACTACTAAAACTATACATGATGTACATTGTCGTACGCTGTCTAGGAATGTTGGACACGGCAGAGGAGGTTAGCAACTTAAATTCCAAGGCACCACTAATCTCCACATTTTTTGACAAAGGGAAATTGAAGGTAAAGTATTACCATTGGCAAATAAATAGAGCAAAATCATAACTTAATCCGAAAACATGGGCAGCCAATTATGCACAGGTCTCTGTACCCCCAAGCCGTCATATGACTAAATGGGAAGACAATTAGAAAATAAAGTTAGCCGAAAAATTAGTGAAATTTGGATGATATGTCGCACAGTAACAGAAAAATGTAGGAGGCATGCAGGTGTGCTCTTTAGGTGCTTTAGCAGATTCCTGACTTTATCTACTTCTCAGCTGTAGGTAATGTCTGACTGTGGATAGGAAGTTGCATGTCAACAGTGCCGCAACTGTTCTTCCTCCTAAAATAAGAAACCCTTCAGTGCCCAGTCTTTTGAGGCAGCCCTCCCCATACTACTGTTGAGCTGCGGGTGAGAGTCTCCTTTGTCAGTCTCTGTTGTCAGACTGTGGCTGAGAATCAGGTGTGTATGTGTCTAGTCCAAATTCAGCATAACAAAGGGCCCTGAGGTTGACTCTCCCAGCTCCATTCAGACCCGTTTCACTCCCTGGCACCAGCGCCCACAGAGCAGCAAGCAATGGAAGGGAATGTGACAGCACAGGATGCACCTGCCACCTGCGGGAACGGGGGAGGGGGTGGGTCAGCTGGGGATGTTGTGCGAAAGCCTGCACCCCCGAATGAAGCCGTTTACAGGCGAGGTTAGCAAAAACAATTCCGGGTTATTTTAAACTAGTTTTGCAGTAAGTACATCACACTGGTTTACAGCATGTTCTCAAGTGGAAAAAACATATTCAGATCCGCTTTTCTTTAACTCTTTTAACCTTTCACCAGCAATACAGAGGCAGATGTCCAGCAAAGGGATTGCAAGTCCATATACGTAAATAACTCAATTTAGATTATTTTCTGTTTTATGGCAAAATATGTTTCTCATACTAGGCCCTAGACCAGCGGCGAAGTGTGCTTGTAAATAAGCCCCCCAATTTGAGAAGGTGTTAATTTATACCACCGAATTCTCTAGCCCAGCTAAGAAACCCACATGTCCTCAGTGCAAAGATATGAGATATGATTTGGAATAAATAAAACAAACTATTCATAGAAAAAGAAATACCCTTTTCTTGATGCATTTAGGAACACACTTGTCCTAGGATACTTTGGGCAACTCCATGGCACCCCTCGTATAAAGCAGGAAGCCACACAATTCACAAATCATGTCCCTGACACACTTGCTGTATTTCTTTTTAGGTCATGTGATTGTTTTAACTCCTACACATGTCATTCCATGTCTCGAGGTCCTACTGAAATGAGCAGCAGCTTGGATTGGGAAAAACATTTTGATATTGAAAACTGAAAATGTATTACACTTTTGTTTCCTAGAATAATTAATTGTAACTTAATTCTGTTCACAAAACCGCATTTTATGCAACACATCTTTTGCCTCTAATTACAACTCTATAGGCCGAACCGAAGTTAATGCAAGAAAGTTCCTGTGCAGACAGTTTGCAGCTCAGAAGAGCAGGCACTCCCAGGCCATTCTCTTGCATACAGGCCGCAGCCAGGAGAGTTACAAAGCACCTGTGAGGCCAAGGTACATTTGCATGTGAGAGAACAGGAACAGCGCGGGCCGGGATTTAATTGCCCGATCAAATGAAATGGGATGCCACCCCCTCCTCCCACGGCCTCAGGCTGAAGGGAACAATGTGACCTACGATTGTAAGGAGACAGGATCAACTCCTGAACAACTTTCCCCCTCTCCAATTCGGCCCTGCATCGAATGTGAATTAAACACATTCATTTTGGAGAGGTTTTCGCATCAGATCAGAAAAGCCTCCACTGCCAAATTTTAGGGCAATTCAGTCACAATCTGTCCTGGCAGAACAACACTTTTAGATACATTCTTCACCATGGTTAAACAGTAAACCTTCGAGGCTGCACTTTCCCTAGGCTGTGGTGTGGTGACTTATGAACTTTTTTTTTCTCTCAGGTGTCTCAACTCCACGCTGCTGCTGTGTACTTAAGACCATAGTGAGTTTTTTTTTGTTAACTGCGGTCACTTTTAAGTGCTGTAAATAACAGACATACTGCTATCTAAGGAAATGGTGATACTAATTTTGCCAACCATACATGAATGGAAGGCTGAGTTTGCCTTCGCAGGATTTAGGCTTTGCATTTAGCCACTTTGTCATCTACAAAATCTCTTTGCACACATACAGAATGATTAAAATTAGGAGTGCCCAAAATTCACGTAATTTGCTTTTGTGTAATTATGTGAAATTCCTGCAATATTTTTGTGAAATTTCATGTAATAACAGAAAATGCAAATCCATCATTTAATGCTATATTTTAGAACAACATGCAGGCTTGGGTCAGTTTTCACATTTTGCGCTAAAGGTTGCAAAAAAACAAAAGCACAGTGAGGAACAGCCACTTGCATTCTGTTGTTTCTATGCATTCATGGTAAAGTTTCACAGTGAATGGTGCATCATGAGGCGTAATTATGCAAAGGGTCATAATAGCGGAAGTTCAGGAATTTTGCATTGCAAGTTTAATGCAAAATTCCCAACATTACGCAAATTTCACCTGCTTAATTTCAATTTTGCTGAGGCCTACTTAAAATTACCAAATTAAGTAGTTTTGGTTTCACTGTTTTGCAGACATCATTGAATTCATACAAGAAAGTGCCCCTCCTAAATCTGTCTCCATGATAAAATATATTGTGGTAATATTTGATTTACAGCTGTCTCTTGCCTTTCAGAAATGAGCAGCTCAGACGCACGGGAATTTTCAAAATCCCTTCATTTCCACCACTGAAAGATCTTTTGGTGGCCATTGCAAATTGCGATCGCACTATCTCAAAGACGTGTACACACCGAACACCTGTAAACTACAATGCAAGACGTGGGTCAAAAGCTAGCACCTCAAATATTCTACATGCTTGACATGCAATGCCCATATAATGCGAGCTGCAAGCATCTTTGCTGACTCATCAGTGTGCAGCAGATTTATCTGTACAGCCCTACGTGTGAGGCTTATGTCAGAGCTCTCAATTTCCCAGTTTCATACAAGTATATCTCAGACAGTTCAGATCTTTTCCTTTGCAGTCTTGGACTTGTAATGAGGTTTATATCACTAGGCCAAAGCGGTGACAGAGAAGGATATAAATAGAGGCCCAACAGCACATCCCTCCCCGGTAAGTAGCAGGCGTGTATGCAGATGTAACTTGGCTGTGATAACCAGAGTGGAGCAACACGACATTTCAGACAGTGATGTAAAACAGGCTGATGACACAGCTGGGCCCAATAGAAATCCACGTAAGTCAGAAGAGGAGTAAAATGTACCTGTGCTGGCTTCAGCACAGGAGACCCTGATGTGAGCATGCCGTCCAGAATGCAGTCATTGGCATAAGGGCTCTGGGTTGCTTATGTTCCAGTTCAGGGAGGACCTGGCCTGGCAGTTTGGGTTGCACTGTTTTAACTGAAGCAGAGTCAAGACTGATTAGCATATGGCTGATTGGGAATGAAGTGGCATGATGTGTTCAAAATACTGATGGACTGGGAAGCTCCTTTGGGTAATTACCAGTTGCTAAGATTTATTCAAACATTCCATCAATTAATTGTTTTGTATTCTGCAGTGCGACGAGGTAAGTGGGATGGCTATACTCAGACGTAAGTCCAGTGCACACTGTACCGCCTGTACCAAGGTATACCCTACTAATGAGACCTAATAAGGACAAAACCAGTCTTGGGTTGCTTGTGTTCTGGTTCAGGGATGACCTGGCCTGGTAGTTCGGGCTGGACTGTTCCTGTTGGGCAGAGTCAGGGCTGTTTTGCATATGGCTGGGTCCACATTGAGGTGGAGTGGTGAGCAAAATTAAGATGGCCTGGCATGCAGCCCAAGTAATTACCAGTGGCTGAGATTAATTCAAGCTTTCCATCCATAACTTTTTTGTATACTTGAAACTCCATACATAACCGCACACTAAAGTGAGCCCGACTACATCCAGGGACCTCAAGAACCTTTTTTTGGAATCAGAGGTGCTACTTACATGATTCCCGCTGCTGAAAGGTCTGGGGAGCCATGGGCTTCAGTCAAGAGAGCCAACAATAGCTTGCTGATTGATACAGGGATGTTATTTCATATCCTGGGCAAATAGATGGAAATGGCCTGCTGTCTTTTTCTTTCTTTATTACATTTCTTAAACTGCAGTCTGATGGTGCCCTATCTACAGGTGTGCCAAGATCCACCTGAGATCATGAGTTTATCTGCAAGATATTCAGTGATGTTGGTAGTGAAAGCTTTATAAATGATGCAGCAGATTTTGAAGATAGTGTGGGCCAGCAAGGGGAGCCAAAGGAGTTCCATCATGTTGAGGGTGATGTGCTCATATTTCTTAAGGGCCTAGATGAGATGTATTGCAGCATGTAAGATGCCCCAAAGGGGGGCCTGTAGGAGAGTAGGGTCTGCTTCCTATGGTCACCCCAACTTTTTGCTGTGGTTTTCTGGTTTTTCGACTTTAGACTGGCTGTGGCCCTGCTAATCAGGACCACAGCCCAGCTGTTCTCTCTCTAAATTGATACCATGTACTTTAGGTACATACCAGATTGGGTATTGGGTTACCTTTGTGAGCCCCTGTATAGTGTACCATAGGTACCCATGGCATAGGTGCATCCAAGTCCTACCAGGGGCTGCAGCATGTATTATGCCACCCCTGGCTGGCCCTCCAAACTGACACCACAGGTCTGTTCATACAGCCTGGGTAAGGTGGTGTAATCACCCCTTACTTCGATATAGTATACCTATATCTACCTTATATATAGACACATAGTAACCTATAAGCCACTCCTATGGTAGGCCTCGACAATCTTGGAGGCAGAGTGCTTGGTTTTATGTGAGGGGGTGCCCAAACATGAGCTGAGCCCCTCTGCAGCTTTTGGAACCATCTCCTTATAGCTGTTCTATGATATAGCCTTACCATATACTCTTAAGTGCATTATATCCTCGCGGTTAATATCAAAACATGTTGTGTAAGATGTCAAACACTTTGGAATACTATCCCCCCGCCAGTCCTGGTGGCGGGGGTAGCATTCCACCCTTCTAGAGGGAGAAGACATGTAGTTACTGGTAAACCCGGTTAAAGTTAAACAGAGCCTCAGCGTCACAAAATGGATGCTGCTGCCACAGACACGAGTTTGACCTCCTGCTGCTGGATGAAACTCTGGCAGGGGAGGCCTGTCCAGGGAGGTGCCAGCACCTCCACAGACAGGCTGTAGTGTATTGGGGCAGGGAGGGCTGCATTCAGAATGCATTTTCCAGACACTACCTAGGGCACACAAGGTGCTCCATGCATAGCCCGGTTCAAACCAGTTGCTGGGGCACTCCAGCCCTGCTCTGGCGCAAAACTGGACAAAGGGAAAGGGGTGTAACCACCCCCGTCTCAGGTCCACCCGTAGGAGGGACCTAGCCAGGTAGTCCAGCCCCTAACCTTAGTAAAAGTATAGGAGCTGTGTCCCCAGGACTTCAGATTACCCTGGACGAATCTTCACAAGACATATCCCGGACCTTCGACATTCCATTTCAACTGGAAGACGGAAGACATCTCACTTGTGGTCAAGGAGTGACCACCCTGTGCAAACAGGCACCACCAGTAACTTGCCGGTCTGCATTGTTGAGGCTCCCGCCGGAACTCGAAGACTTTGCGACTCAGGACACGGACTTCCAGACATCTCTAACCCTGCTCGACAATCCCACCAAAGCTGAGACCTGTAGCGGACACGAGAGACGTGGGACCAGAACTCCTGGACATCCTGCATTTTGGTAACTGCATCGACTCCCCAAGTAACTCGCAGTTGTGCATTGGGGTACCAGAAGCCCCAGACCGACCACCATTTGCACCGAAGCTCAGCCCTCCACACTCCCCGAGTGACGCGTGGGGCCTGCTTTTGATCGACGCGTCTTCCCGGTTCCTAGTCCGTTGGCTAGTGAGCCCCCGGAGAACTCCATCTTGAATCTAACTTGCTTTCCTGGTTGCTCCAGGCTTGCTCCAGCTTTCCTGCAAAGGAGAAGCGCCACAGACCTTGCTGGTCTGCAACAGAGCCAATCTCGACATCCTGCGTGGGTTGCGTTTGCCAAGGCTTATTGGGTCCAATCCGGACACCGACACCACAGTCCACTAGATCCTTCGTGGGACAGCTCGAATCCAGTGCCTGGTCATCATTGATGCCTCCTGGACCTCGTGGCTGAAGAGACAAACTCACCTTCTTCACCTTAAAGCACCCATCGGCTGGTACCTTCCTGGTCACTGGCTAGTGACCCAGACTCTGTCCCCTCTGCTTTCAGGTTCTTCAGATCTTCAACCCAACCTTGGATCCACCCGGACACTTTTCCTCTGGACGCCAGCAGCACTTTAATTGCAGATCTCCATTGAAAACGACGACGAAACCCGACACCAAAAGGCACCTATGCACCTGGCTTCCCTGGGTGAGGTAACACGAGTACTCCGGTGCTCCCGTGGGTCTTGACTCTCGAAGTGTCCTAGTCTAAAGGGGTTTTGTCGTAGTCCATCTGGAAGTGCCCTTAAACAGTAACTTTGTAACTTCTTCATTTCCCGTAGAAAGTCAATGGTGACTCGCGGCTGTGTATAGACACTGCCCGCGTCTCCCGTGGGCCTCCTACTTCCTAACCTTTGGTTGTTTAGAGTAGCCCCAGCGATTCCCTAGGCCCTAGGCCTACTTTCTATTCCAGACGTGGTTCTTATAGAACTATTTTAGTATATGGTTTGTGAGGCCCCGAGGGCATAACTGTATTTGTGCAACTTATCGTATGCTAATTGAGTAACTTGTATTGTGCTTTTACCTCTGACCTCATAAAGAGTGCAGAGGGGTTGTGTTTAGAATAAATACATATATATTTGATATATACCTTGTGTGGTGTCCTTTCATTTGGTATTCAAGGGATTATAATTGGTAAAACAGCTTGCTTTACATGCTCTCTGAAGTCTTAGCCTATTGACTGCTGGTCCATACTACCACTAGGATAGCTTTCTATAAGTTTGACTATACAATCACCATCAATAAGGGTCGATTAGACTGGTGCAAGCTAGTGGACATCATATGTCAGGCTAACTTCTCACAGGGTCCGTGTGGAGTATGGGAGGCCATGGAGTAAGGCATTACCACCATCCAGATGCAGGAGTAAGAGGGCTTAACCAGTTGTTCTAAAGTCACTTTCGGTACTACATTGTTTGACTTTCTTTAGAAGAGAGAGCTGGTTTTAGGCAGTCTTTGTGTTTTTAGCAGAGTGTACCTTGAGGAAGAGGTTGGTGTCCAGGGTGAATCCAAGTGACTGGTCATTTGGTGAAAGTTGGGGTTTGAAGTCGTCAAAGTTCATGTCATTGAGACAACTTTGTACTGTATTTTGTTTAATATTAAGAAGGTGCTGCCTAGCACTGCTTATCCTGCTGCCTCAGTCCTCCGACCAGGCCCAGTCCTTTAGACCCTGCTTCTGCTCTGCTGCATCAGACTGAATCACGCAGCCTCCTGGCCTTTTCTCCTCTTTTTATTCTTTGGCCCCCTTGCTCTTTTCATTTTGCACCTTTTGACCTTTGTGGTTCTGTTTTTCTTTCTTTGCACCTTTTGGTTCTGTGTTTCAAATCGTTGCACTCTTGTTGGAGCTTTTTTTCTCCTTTCATTCTGTTCTAATGTGACATGTGGCCTCTCTTTTTCACTTTTTGCCTTGTGCTTTTTTCTCCTTTTAGCCTCTTTCCTGGCTTTTTTTTGGCTTTTTTCTCTCCTTTGCCGCCTTTTTTCTCTCAGCATCCTGCACTCATTTGCTCCTTTCTGCTGGCTGATTCCCACCTCCTGAGTTCTCCTGCCGTCCACTCTTGACCCATCCAGCACCGACCGCTGCACCCTGGATCTCCTCCAGCCTCTCAACATCTTCCTTATGGTGGCCGCACGCAGTGAGAATGCTGCTCCGACAGAATGCCAAAGACAAGCCCGTCTGGGCCCCACCGAGCACCAGCTGTGCCCAGCACCAGGACCCCTGGTTTGACAGTTACCCACCGCACCCCAAGGCGCTATTATGCTGAAGCACTCGTGTCACGTGATAATAAACAGGGAAAACATACTTTCACTAGTTCTCTAGCATGTATTCCATTAGCAACATTATTGAAATCTTTTCATTATTTGACATCGCAATAATCAACAGCCCGAAGACATTATAATTCATAACAGATGCAAATAAATATTTTAAAATATTTGCAACAGTATATACATGTATAAATACACAAATCTAAAAAATTGCCATTACAAATAAATAAGGTATATACAGATAAAAAAACCCTATAGTAAACATTTCTTATTTAATGTCTCCTTTATTGATGTATTTGCCTAAATGCCGGATTACATTTTTTTGCTCAAATGCCTTTACTTGCAATGTTATATACCCTTTTTTATCTCTTGAATAGATCACCCATTGTTGTTTTTTGTTTTTGTTACTCCTCTACTGGGCTGTGAAATCTGTCTGTATAAATACTTCATATTATTTTCATATTGTTTATTCCCTGATGATCATATTTTGCTGTATATTAAAGTGCCATGTTATGATGGGGGGGGTACTGCGGAGGACAGGTAGACCATCCGCCGACTCGTCGACCGGGCAAAAAAGAGTTGAATATGGTGGCGGTGTCTGCTAGACACCGCCATCCATATTACAATGTCTGCGGGAAGCAGCCTTTCTGTGGTGACATTGCTGCCACAGAAAGGCATTTGGTTTTCTCAGTTGGGGGCCCGTTGTGAGCCCCCACGCGGTGCCTGCCACGTTGTGCATACAAATGCCTTTTTTGCATTGCGGCAGGTGCTGCTGAGAGCACTGCCAGTGGAACCAATAAAGGCTTGGGTCTGGTTGCTACCTGGCGTAGACCGCACTAATTCAATAAACAAAAAGATGACCAGAGAGATGCATTTGACGTTTTTACACCACACCTAGCCAACAAATCCTAAGCGGTCGACCTTTTCATTTCAGTCATTTTTTACTTATTTTGCTTCTTTTAGAAAAACATTTACATATGACCAAAAACAAAACACAATTGTCAAGACTTTTTACACCATTAATACAGCAATACTTTACACACAATCATAAATTAACAACATTGATATAAACACCATATACAAAAGTGGGGGAGGGGTAAGGATGCCTCAATTCATTTAATTTATGGTGCACCAGTCCTAATGTAAGATACATAAACAGGTGGGCAATTATTATATCATATAGGCTAGCTTGTTAATTGTGCTGGAAACAGTTTTTTTTAAAAGGGGTCAGCTTTCAGGAGAGATTTTTTGAAACTGCATTCCTGTAGCGCCCGATACAGTTTGAATACCAGCACAAGGTCAACGCGTTTCAAACCCTGATTCTGTTTTGGAGTTCTCCTCAGGACATGGACTGGAGGTGGCCACACTGTGAAACATAAAACAATATGAATTGGTGTCAGTAAGTGGGGACTGTTCTATCATACATCTTTCAGCTTGGACCAAACTCATGTTACTCCTCACAATAACTGTATATATTTTGTTCCACAACTGCTGTCTACAGTTCAGGGAAAAGCAGGGACTCTGGAATTAAAATTCAATGAAGGGACAGTCAGTATCTCATTACTGGCATCGTTTGATTTTCAAAAATGAGAAGATTTTAAGGGAGGTGGTGCATACCTTGGGCCATTCTTTTATGTGAGCAGTTCCCTTTTTCCGCCAAAAATGGAAATGGAAAGATAATTTATATAGCGCGATGGCTACCCTGGGGCGTCCCAGCGCTGCAGAGGTTGGGCTAAGGGAGAGTACGCTACGTCTTATATCGGTTTATTAAAAAGCCAGGTTTTAAGGAGGTTTCGGAAGGTCAGTAGTTAAAATATAGCAAAAATATGTTGTAGTACGTAGGTAATTGCACTGCGCTGAAACAAACATTAAATCCTTTGTAAAATTGACCAATTTAACTATTTGCTCTTCGTGCATATTTTAGTGCTTGCATGTACCTCGGAGGATTTCGCAACTGCGACTCGGCGTGTTCTTGACCGCGGTGCCGCTAGCACGGCACCAGCGCGGTCAGTGCTGTTTTTCTTTTTCTTTTTTTTAATTCTGCAAGTTAGGAGAAACAGAGTCTCCGTGTTACATCAATCTTGTATCGTTTGCGCCCGTTATTAAATATAAATCCTGCTCTCGCTTGTTGACTTACTTCGATTCGGTGTTGTATTCTCTGACTATGGCCTCATTCCGTACTTCCTGGGTGCGACGCTGCCGCGCATCACGTGATTCGAGCTTGTGCATGATTAGATATATTTAAAGGGGCAGTGATGACGATGGTACCGAGGCCTCGCAGTGGCTTATGGTGTTTGGAGTTTGCTTTTGGCAATAATGTTGAAATAAATCTTATTGATTGGTCATTGCAGAGTTTTTTTGGGCAATTGTCATTGTTGGAATTATGAACATTTGCATCCACAATCACCAAAATACTCACAAGGACGATTCCCACAAATAGTAACAATATTTTTATTTGCGAAGTATGATCTTGTAAAATTCCTCCTCACAGGGCATAGGCTCATGTTTATTATCGCAAGTTGCTAAATTCAGACAGTTCATTCAAACCAGACATGGCTGTATCTAATTTCATAATCAAGAAAGCTTCCTTTTGCGCTAGTTGTAAATCGGGGTCACCTCCCGCATCTGCGGACGTCCTAATCACAGCCAAGATCATCCATTTAAAATCATTTGGACTGTGGTTTAGTTGTATGCAGTGGGGGACCAGTGGCGCTGTGAGAACTTTATTCTTGATCCTTGAGCGATACTGAATGATTCGCTGACGAACCTCTTGTGTCGTTTTACCGATGTACATTTTTTGGCATGGACATAGGATGACATAAATTGCATATTTCGATTTGCAATTAGTGAATTGATCATGACGCCAGAATTTTTTACCGTCAGTAAATAATGTACCTTCTATTGTGGTGTTACAAACAGAGCAAGTTCCACAATTGTGATGCCCTTTGACTGGGCTGAGGCCAAACAATGTACTTTGTGTCTCTTTTTTCGGTGGAGGACGAGTGGAAATGATCTTTTGCCCTATACTCCGTTTTTTTTTAAAAGCAAACAGTGGTGGTCTAATGCTGGGTATTGCATCTTCTACCAAGTGCCAGTGATTTTGAATGATTTTTTGGATAGGGTGCGTGTGGGGTCCAAATGTGGAGACACACACCAACTGATCTGTAGATGGTTTTTTATTTTTCTCGAGTAGATGTTCTTTTCCCTTTTTTATCTCTTGAATAGATCACCCATTGTTGTTTTTTGTTTTTGTTACTCCTCTACTGGGCTGTGAAAACTATCTGTATAAATACATCATATTATTTTCATATTGTTTATTCCCTGTTGATCATATTTTGCTGTATTTTAAAGTGCCATATTATGATGGCGGGTGTACTGCGGAGGACGGGTAGACCATCCGCCGACTCGTCGACCGGGCGAAAAAGAGTTGAATATGGTGGCGGTGTCTGCTAGACACCGCCATCCATATTACAATGTCTGCGGGAAGCAGCCTTTCTGTGGTGACGTTGCTGCCACAGAAAGGCATTTGGTTTTCTCCGTTGGGGGCCCGTTGCGAGCCCCCACGCGGTGCCTGCCACGTTATGCATACAAATGCCTTTTTTGCATTGCGGCAGGTGCTGCTGAGAGCACTGCCCACAGCATTGCAAAAAATGCGGAATGTGCCCGCCCGTGTGGCGGGCGCATCCTAATTGTACATGCCGGTCCGCCGCAAACATAGCAGGCGGTCCCATTTCCCGGGGGATGGCGGGTGGACTTTGTCCGCCCGCCATCATAATAGACCCCTTAATGTGCAAAAAAGTGCACAAAAGTGCTTATTCATAAAGTGCCTAATGTTGTATGTGCAAAGTTCTAGCTTATTATTAAAAGTAATAACTTAATTTTAGTTAATACTATTTAAAAAATCTTAAAAGAATTTCCCAACATTATGCTAAAATTTCCCACATTGCAAAGTTAAGGCAGCAATTAAAACACTTAAAAACATTGCTTCATGATTAAAAGGTCTCTGCCCGTTGCATCCATATATTTCTTGATTTCTTAGATTCTCTTTAAGTTAACTATTTCATTTGATGAGCTTTCATGATATCATAAATTGACAGTATTCTCAAAGAAAATTGTGCATATCCTCAGTGTTGTTGAGACCGTTAGGTATTTTACTATCAAACTCCAGGATCAACCGTGTCTCCAACTGTCTTAATTTACGTTCTCTATTTCCACCCCTCCGGGATTTGGGAATGGCGTCAATTACATAGTATGTAAGACAGTTTACTTCATTATTGTGTGTTATCTTAAAGTGCCTTGCAACTGGGTATGCTGGATCACTATTAATAATGGCTCTGAGATGTTGTAAAATTCTGACATGCACCTGCAGCTTTGTACTCCTGATTTAATTAAGGCCGCAGGTGCATGCACCACATACTCAGTTCTGCAGTTAAGGCTGCCTCTGATTGCGATCTCTTTCTCACAGAATGGAGTAACATAATGAGTTTTGTTAGTTCCAAATTTACAGGCTCTGCAAGATGAACACTTTCTGAAGCCTTGTCCGGGTTTTAGCCAAGTCCCTCTTTGACTTAGTTCTGGACTACTTTTAACCAATCTTGACCATGGTTTTGAATTTCCTGAAAAAGATAGTAGGTGTTTCAAGTAATTTATTCACTAACACACTGTCGGTGAGTACTATTGGCCAGTTCTTTTTTATTATCGACCTTATTTTGCTTTTTTCATTGCTGTAAGTGGTAAGTAAACGAGGGCCTTCAGTCTCTCTCAGTGAGTTCTCAGTCTCTCTAGATAGATCTTTTATTTCTTCACTGTCACTTCTAATAAAGAGACTTGTTCTTGGTCTCGCACTAGCTTTAGTAATCGCCTCTTTTAGAATGCTCTCACCGTACCCTCGTTTCCTGAGTCTATCCATGGTATCTTCCACACAGATATTAAAATCAGATTCTAGACTACAAATTCGTTTTAGCCTTAACACTTCCCCGTAGGGTATGCTCTTTATCAAGTGTTTCGGGTGGGCACTGCTAGCGTGTAGCGTAGCATTGCCTGCTGTCGGCTTTCTAAATAGGGTAGTCTCAAACTTGCAGTTTTTGATGTAGGCTTTTACATCTAAAAACTCGATATTAGTTTTACTCATATGCGATGTAAAATTAAGATTCATAGAATTGATGTTGATGGCCTCGATGAATTTTCTCTTTTATATCATCCCCCTTCCACAATATAAAAACATAATCCATGTATCTGAGCCAATACAATACATGCTGATCAAATGTTTCACGATGTACCTCCCTCAGAACCCTGTCCTCCCACCAGCCAACGTGAAGACACGCATAGCTGGGGGAGAAACAGGCTCCCATTGCTACTCCTCGTAACTGTTTAAAAACATCTTTACCAAACATAAAAAAATTGTTGTTAAGGCACCAGGAAATAAGATCTAGTATCACTTTGTTGTGTTCATAGAATTTACAGGGCCTTCCATCTAAAAAGTGTTTAACTGCCTGTAAACCCATTAGATGGTCAATACTCGTATAGAGAGACTCTATATCTAGTGTAATTAGAAGGATATCCTCTGTCCATACAATATCTTTGGTTTTCATTAGGAAGTCCCCTGTGTCTTTTACATAACTGGGTAGTTCTTTCATCATGTCTTGTAGGAAATAGTCAACGTATTGTCCGACTTGCTCTCCCACGCTGTTAATAGCTGAAATTATTGCCTTCCAGGTATGGGTACTATGTTTTTGTGGAACTTTGGGATTGAATATAGTATCTGGAGGACTGGAAATTCCTTGTGCATGAATTTGTATTCTTCTGTTGAAATTAATCCTTCCCGTTTCCATTGTGCTAAATTTTTCTTTAATACTTCCCTTGATTCATTGTAGTCCTTTATTGTTGTTTTTGCATACCACTCTCCATTATCAAGTTGTCTTTTTGCTTCCTGGATATAATATGTTTTTGGCCATAACACGATGTTGCCACCTTTGTCTGATTTTTTTTTTTTTATGATTTCCTGATTTTCTCCCAGCTTTTTCATCAGTTAGGCATATTCTTGTTTTTTGTATTGTTTGCTCTTTTTCATATGTTTTACTTGATGGTAACGTTTTTTGATGTCTTCGGTCACTCTTTCATGGAAAATGTCCACGACGTCTTTTGGCATAAGAGGGACGAAGCTTGATTTTGGCTTGAATGGGCTACTTCCAGACCCTTTCTGAACCATATTCATTTTTTGTAGCCTTGTCTGTGTTAGGTCTTCTGACTCGGATATTGAAGATTGAGTTCCAGTTTCATTATTCAAATCGTGCATAGTCAGCAGAGTGGAAATTTCAGACACCTTGAGTGTTTGCCCTTCGTCAGCCCCTATGTCCGGTGCCATTTTCGATTGTCCCAAACCCGTTTTGATTGTGAAAAACGGTATTAGGTTTTCGTTTTTGGATGAAACAGAATACATTGATTCTGATACTTGCATAATCAAAGCTACTTTCTGAGCAGTAGTTCAGTCCCAGTGCCAACAGTTGTTCCTCGGACTTTGTTAATGAAATCAGAGATAGATTGATTATTGTATTGTCATTTTTCACTGTCTCCTGTGCCATTGCGGCTTTTTCTTTTGCCTTGTGTTTCCACCTTTTTCTCCTATCATGCCGTCTTGCATTTTTTCTTTTTCAACTGCTTTCCTTTGTTGTCTCGGCCTCAGAGTTTGTAATCGCTCTTCGCCCACACTCAATTTTGT
Source organism: Lissotriton helveticus (assembly GCF_964261635.1). NCBI lineage: Eukaryota > Metazoa > Chordata > Amphibia > Caudata > Salamandridae > Lissotriton > Lissotriton helveticus. The sequence goes on along the minus strand of NC_136073.1, from coordinate 817,092,675 downwards.
TTTAGTAACCATCATACTTTCAAATTCGGAGCCAGATTTGCTTGTCATTAATTCCATGTTGGCACCAGAGAGTTCCTCATTGGGAACCACTTTTTTTATCTCTCTTGTAACATTGCTTTTCATTTTGTCCCTGTACTGCTGTCTTCTGGCATTGTCGAATTTTCGCGCGAAGGTGAATATTTGCCCATTATCATAATCTGCTTGATCACGCACAAATTTGTGGGCTTTTCGGATTTTGATTTTGTTTTCATGCTTTCTCAGCCTTTCTTTGTTATGTTATGTTATGTTAAAGTAATTTGTTGAGCGCGCTAACACCATTAGGTTTCTTGGCGCTGTTCGGAGAGAGCAGAGAGAGACAGAACTAACATAACAATGGAACAAAAGTTAATTATAAGCTTCAATGAAAAGATGAGTTTTGAGGGAGGATCTGAAACTGGAATAGGGAGAGGATAACCTGAGCGGGAGAGGTAAAGAATTCCAAAAGGACGGGGCTAGGAAGGAGAACCTGAGGCCACCGTGTTTCTTCCGCTTGAATCTGGGGACAGATAAAAGAGCCATGTGGGAGGACCGGAGGGTGCGGGAAGGGACATAATGATGTAGCAGAGAAGAAATGAAAGCGGGGCCCTGACCAGAGAGGGATTTGAAGGTGATACAACCCAGCTTGAATTTGCAACGAGCAGAGACCGGAAGCCAGTGGAGGTCCTTTAGAAGCGGTTGGACATGTTGGTCTCTCAGCTGGTGATAAATCAGACGGGCGGCCTGATTTTGGATCAGCTGTAGTCTCCTAAGTTGATAAGCAGGGATGCCTACATATAATGCGTTCGCGTAGTCAAGCCTAGACATGACTAACGCAAGTAGGGCCAAAATAAGGGCATCGGTGGTAAGTAGGCGCGAGATCTTGCGTATCTTCCTGAGCTGGAAATGACTAGAGGAGACTACAGCACTAATCTGGGGTGTCATCGATAGATCGTTGCTGATGACAACGCCCAGACTTTTTGCTGAGTTGACAGGACAAGGCGGGGAACCCAGGCTGGCCGGCCAGAAAGAGGGATGCCAAGGATTGGAGGGTCCCCCGACAAGCACCAGCTCGGTCTTGTCGGGGTTAAGTTTCAGGTGGTTTGCACCCATCCAATCACTGATGAAACAAAGGGCATTTTGAAAGGTAGAGATGGATTCGGGCCCAGAGTCAATGGTGAAAACCAATTGAATGTCGTCCGCATAATTAAATGCGGAGACATTAAAACGGTGGAGGGAACGGATTAATGGGGCCAAGTATAAATTAAAAAGAAGAGGGGATAGGGAAGAGCCCTGAGGGACACCACAGGTCAGCTCGACTTGAGAGGCAGAGAACTGAGACAGTCTGACGGCCTGATGGCGGTGGGTCAGGAAAGAGCGCACCCAGTCCAGGGCAATGCCCTGGATGCCAGCCTCTCCGACACGGTCGACCAGGATGTCATGGTCGACCGTGTCAAAGGCGGCTGACAGATCCAAAAGGACCAGGGCCTGACAGGTGTTAGTGTCAGCGCCCCTGCGAAGTTCGTCCATCACAGAGAGGATGACTGCTTCTGTGGAATGTGCTGGTCTAAATCCAGCCTGCTGGGGGTCCAAAACACAGGAGTCCTCCACAAAAGAAGTGAGGGTTTGGGTAACATGAGACTCCAAGACCTTACTAAGGAAGGGGAGGAGGGAAATTGGGCGGTAGTTGCTCATGTTGGACTGGTCGGCCGTAGGTTTTTTCAAGATAGCAACCACTTCTGCCCGTTTAAAAGAACCTGGGACCACCCCCATGGTCAAAGAGCTGTTTAAAAGAGCTAAAGGGGGGTCCGGGCATGAAGTGAAGGCTTCTCGTAGGGCCGACGGGGGGCAACAGTCGCTGGGAGATCCAGAGGAAACTTTAAACAGAAGAGAAAGGAATTTGTCTTTGGAAATGAGTGGAAACTGGGTGAGGGTGTCGGTGCGATGGAGAGGGGAAAGAATGGGAAGGGTGGAAACAGGAGAGGCATGGACAATGCTGGTTTTAATTTTGACGATTTTGTCCACAAAAAATTGATTCAGAGAATCACACAATAGCTGGGAAGGAAGAGGAGCAATGGTGACTCTCGCCGGGTTCGATAATTCCTCCACAATAGAAAAGATGTCTTTAGACTTGTTGATGGAATTCAAGATCTTATTGGAGAAATAACAAGATTTGGCCCTGGCTATAGCAGACTTGTATTCTCTCAGCTGGCAAGAGAAGACAACTTTAGACTGTGAGGAATAGTCTCGACGCCAGCGCCTTTCGGCCTGACGGAGGCTAAGTTTCAGTGCCTTAAGTTCCTCGGTGAACCACCTATGGGCGTCGTGATTTCGCCGCGTTTTAACAGGTTTTAAGGGTGCCACCGAGTCAGCGGCGGAAACCAGCCAGTGGACAAGATTGTCGGACTGAGAGTCAATAGAAATAAGGGGTTCCATGATAGAGGGAGCAGATGAGCTCAGGAGGGAGGTGAATTTGTTAATGTCAGCCTTGTTCCAGTTGCGTGCCAGAAAGTTGGATTCTCGGGCAGCGCTAACCGGAGCAGGCTTAGCCAGGGAAAAGGTGATGAGTAAATGATCCGACCAAAGACAGGGGAGAACGAGAGGGGTGGAGATGTCCAGGGAAGAGGTCCATACCTGATCCAGAATATGACCTTTGGTGTGCGTGGGTGTGTGTATATGCTGGGTACAATTAAAACCCAGCATAAGCTCAGAAAAGGCGAGGGAATCAGAGGTTTCGTGAGGGTCAGATGGCCAGTAATTAAAATCGCCCAGGACCAAAATATTGGTGTTGTTGATGGTCAGCTGCGAGATAAGCTCGCCGAACTGGACAGAAAAATTTGGCATGGATTGGGGAGGACGGTAGACTAGGACACATACTAGGGAGGAGCCGGGTTGCTCCAGTCTAAGAGCCAAACAGTCGACCATGGAAATACTAATAATAGGCACCATGGAACACCGGATTGGGTGCCTAATGATGGCTGCAACCCCACCGCCCGCTTTACCAGAGGGGCGGTTAGCTTGTAGAATGTAATATCCGGGGGGGATAGCCGCCAGGATATCGGGAGTGGAGTCATCTGTGAGCCAGGTCTCGGTCAGGAATAGGATATCAGGCTGTTCCGATCCTAGAAGATAAAAGATGTCAGATTGGTGGCCGACCAGAGACCGGGTGTTAAGGTACATCACAGATAAAGAAGGGTTAGGTCCTAGTCCCGGGATGGGAAGCGAGGACTTGCCGGAAGAGTCCGGAGGTGTATGGATAGGAGATGAAAGAATGATCTCAGGGAATGTGGTCCTAGGAGCAGGCAAGCCGCAGACAGCGTATTTGACTGAGGGCTCAGGGGGGGGGAAAGCAAAATCATGAAGGGAAATGATAAGTGAACGGGGAAGTCAATAGTCAATAGTCATAACATTTATATAGCGCACTACATACCCAGAGGGTTTCAAGGCGCTTAGGAAGGGGAGGAGGATTATTTGTCAAATATCCACGTTTTAAGCTGCTTTCTGAACGCTAGGTGATTCTGGGTGAGGCGAAGGTAAGCGGGGAGTGAGTTCCATGTTTTGGCAGCCAGGTATGAGAAGGATCTGCCTCCCATGGTGGTCTTGTTGATGCGAGGTACAGTGGCGAAGGCTAGGCTGGAAGAGCGAAGTTGTCGGGAGGGGGTGTAAAAGGACAGTCGAGAGTTGAGGCAATCTGGTCCGATGTCGTAGAGTGATTTGTGTGCGTGGGTAAGCAGTCGGAAAGTAATCTTCTTATTGACGGGTAGCCAGTGGAGGTCTTTAAGGTGACCAGAGATGTGTTCGTTGCGTGGGATGTCTAGTATGAGCCTGGCTGAGGCGTTTTGGATTCGTTGTAGTTTCTTCTGGAGTTTAGCGGTGGTACCTGCGTAGAGGGTGTTTCCGTAGTCCAGTCGGCTCGTGACTAGAGCGTGGGTGACTGTTTTCCTTGTTTCGGAGGGGATCCAGCGAAATGTTTTTCTGAGCATGCGAAGAATGTTAAAGCAGGAAGAGGATACGGCGCTGACTTGTTTGTTCATTGAGAGTGAAGAATCCAGGATGACGCCAAGGTTCCGTGCGTGGTCTGTCGGGATGGGTGCATTTCCGAGGGCTTCCGGCCACCAGGAGTCGTCCCATGCAGAGGGGGATTTACCTAAGATGAGGACTTCTGTTTTGTCTGAGTTCAGTTTCAGACGGCTTTGTTGCATCCATTCGGCGACTTCTTTCATTCCTTCGTGTAGGTTAGTTTTGGCGGTGCTGGGGTCCTTGGTGAGAGATAGGATCAGTTGAGTGTCATCCGCGTAAGAGATGATGTTGAGGTTGTGTTGGCGGGCGATGGCCGCGAGGGGGCTCATGTATACGTTGAAGAGGGTGGGACTGAGTGAGGATCCTTGTGGTACGCCGCAGATGACTTCGGTGGCCTCGGACTTGAAAGGTGGGAGGCGGACTCTCTGCGTTCTTCCGGTGAGGAACGAAGTGATCCATTCCAGTGCCTTTCCTTGGATTCCGATGTTTCTGAGGCGTTGTAAAAGGGTGCTGTGGCAGACTGTGTCGAAGGCTGCAGAGAGGTCGAGGAGGATGAGGGCGACTGTGTCTCCATTGTCCAGCAGAGTTCGAATGTCGTCTGTTGCTGCGATGAGGGCGGTCTCAGTGCTGTGTTTGGCTCGGAAGCCAGATTGTGAGGGGTCGAGGGATTTGTTGGCTTCGAGGAAGGCGGCGAGTTGGTTGTTGACGGCTTTCTCGATGACTTTGGCCGGGAATGGAAGAAGCGAGATGGGGCGGTAGTTTTTGAGTTCGGTGGGGTCTGCTGTTGGTTTTTTCAGAAGGGCGGTGAGTTCAGCGTGTTTCCAGTCTTCTGGGAAGGTAGCGGAGTTGAAGGAGCAGTTGATGACGTCTCGGAGGTGCGGAGCTATGACGGAGTCTGCTTTGTTGAAGATGTGGTGAGGGCATGGGTCTGTGGGGGATCCAGAGTGGATGGAGTTCATCAGGCGGATGGTGTCCTCAGTGGAGATTGGCTTCCAGGCGTTAAGGGTGTTAACGGGGGGAAGATGGTCAGCTGATGGTAGGGTGGGTTGGCTTCCGGGTTGGTTGTCAAAGCTGTTGTGGATGTCAGCAATCTTGTTGTGGAAAAAAGAGGCTAGGGAATCGCAGAGGGTTTGAGAGGGGGTGATGTCGTTGGAGTTGGCCGAGGGATTGGAAAATTCCTTGACGATGTTGAAAAGTTCTTTGCTATTGTGGGCGTTGTTGTCAAGTCGATCTTTGAATGCTGTTTTCTTGGCTTTTCGGATCAGTTGGTGATGAGTACGGATGGCGCTTTTGAAGGCGTCCTTGTTGCTGGTGGATGGGTCTTTTTTCCAGGCCTTTTCAAGGGAGCGGCATAGTTTCTTGGACTTCTTGAGGTCGTCGTTGAACCATGCGGCCTTCTTGATGCCAAGTTTGTGTTGACGTTTTTTCAGTGGTGCTAAGGTGTCGGCGGTGTTGGATAACCAAAGGGTGAGGTTGGAGGCGGCTTCGTTGGCGTTAGAAGAGAGGGCTGGGGAGGTTTGAAGGAGCGATGTGGAGATCTGTTCTGTGGTGATTTTGTTCCAGTTTCTTTGTAGAGTTGGTTGGAGGTGGATGATGGGTTTCGGCTTGTTGTAGGTGAAGTGAACGCAGCTGTGGTCAGTCCAGAGGAGATCCGTAGTGTGGCTGAAGGAGACATGGTTGCTGGAGGTGAAGATGGGGTCGAGAGTGTGACCTGCGATGTGGGTGGGGGAAGTGACCAGTTGTTTAAGTCCGAGGTTGTCGAGGTAGTCTAAGAGGGTGGCGGTGTTGCGGTCGTTGATCTTTTCAAGGTGAAAGTTGAGGTCTCCCAGAAGGATGTAGTCTTTGGAGGGGAGTGCTTGTGGGGTGATGAAGTCCGTGATGTCTTCACTGAATTTTGCGCGTGGTCCTGGTGGTCTGTAGAGGAGGGTGCCTCTGAGTGTGGTCTTGGGGTCGATGTGGATCTGGAAGTGAAGGTGTTCGGAGTTGGCGAGGTTGGCATCAGAGCTGGTTGAGATGCGGATTGTTTTCTTATGGACGATAGCGATTCCACCTCCTGTGTGGTCGGTGCGGTCCTTGCGTGTGATCTTATAGTCATCAGGGATGGCGATGGCGATGTCAGGGGCGGAGGAAGCGTTCATCCATGTTTCCGTTAGGAAGGCGACGTCAGGAGAGATGGTGTCTAGTAGGTTCCAAAGGTCAATGGCGTGCCTGTGGACCGAGCGGGTGTTGAGAAGGATGCATTCTAGGTGGTTGGGGTCGGGAATCTGTGTTGTGGTCGTAGCGGAGTTGGTGACGGTGCTGCTGAATTTGCAGGAGTAGCAGGAGAAAGGTCCATGGGTGCGTCCAGGAGCGGCTTGGACGCAGGTGGGGGCGCGGACGGGGTTAAGGGCTAGGAGGGAGGCGGCATCGTAGGTAATGCGGGAGGACTGGGCAGCGCGAGGGGCAGGGGTGTCTGGCGCTGGGCGCGGTCCAGGCGCGGACGGGCGTAGACGGGCTTACCTTTGGCGCACCTTCGGCGCGGGTTGGGCGCGGTCGCTGCGCGTGAACGCTGCGCGCGGGAACTGCTGTCATATATGGTGGTGAGGGGGGAGGGGCGAGGGCGGGTCAGCTGGGAAGGCGGGAGCGGGGTGGAGACTAGGGCAGGGCGACCAACAACAACAACAACAAAATGGCCGGTGGCCTCGCAGGATCGATCAGCTGCACTTTACCTGCAGAAATCGATTGTGACCTCAGTAACACGCAGCGCAGAGCGGCAAGAGCAAGTGTGATGCCAGGCAGGCAGCAGCGGCCAGGGCAAGCAGCGGAGCGGCGCAGATTAATGAAAATAATGAAAATCGGTAATTGTAAATAGGCAATGGTATGCGGATTAGCGCGATGCAAATAAATCAGGCAGCAATGTAGTGGCGGCCAAAGCGAGCAGCGGAGCTGCGTAACGATACCCAGCAGGGAAGCAAGGTGAGTCAGGGAGCAGCGTAGGGAGCGTCCGAGTCCGCAGGAAGCAGAACGGTCACAGCGCGTTAGGGTCAGAGTGCGGAGGTAGAGCTTAGTGGGAGGGCGGGTCAGCTGGGAAGGCGGGAGCGGGGTGGAGACTAGGGCAGGGCGACCAACAACAACAACAACAAAATGGCCGGTGGCCTCGCAGGATCGATCAGCTGCACTTTACCTGCAGAAATCGATTGTGACCTCAGTAACACGCAGCGCAGAGCGGCAAGAGCAAGTGTGATGCCAGGCAGGCAGCAGCGGCCAGGGCAAGCAGCGGAGCGGCGCAGATTAATGAAAATAATGAAAATCGGTAATTGTAAATAGGCAATGGTATGCGGATTAGCGCGATGCAAATAAATCAGGCAGCAATGTAGTGGCGGCCAAAGCGAGCAGCGGAGCTGCGTAACGATACCCAGCAGGGAAGCAAGGTGAGTCAGGGAGCAGCGTAGGGAGCGTCCGAGTCCGCAGGAAGCAGAACGGTCACAGCGCGTTAGGGTCAGAGTGCGGAGGTAGAGCTTAGTGGGAGGGCGGGTCAGCTGGGAAGGCGGGAGCGGGGTGGAGACTAGGGCAGGGCGACCAACAACAACAACAACAAAATGGCCGGTGGCCTCGCAGGATCGATCAGCTGCACTTTACCTGCAGAAATCGATTGTGACCTCAGTAACACGCAGCGCAGAGCGGCAAGAGCAAGTGTGATGCCAGGCAGGCAGCAGCGGCCAGGGCAAGCAGCGGAGCGGCGCAGATTAATGAAAATAATGAAAATCGGTAATTGTAAATAGGCAATGGTATGCGGATTAGCGCGATGCAAATAAATCAGGCAGCAATGTAGTGGCGGCCAAAGCGAGCAGCGGAGCTGCGTAACGATACCCAGCAGGGAAGCAAGGTGAGTCAGGGAGCAGCGTAGGGAGCGTCCGAGTCCGCAGGAAGCAGAACGGTCACAGCGCGTTAGGGTCAGAGTGCGGAGGTAGAGCTTAGTGGGAGGGCGGGTCAGCTGGGAAGGCGGGAGCGGGGTGGAGACTAGGGCAGGGCGACCAACAACAACAACAACAAAATGGCCGGTGGCCTCGCAGGATCGATCAGCTGCACTTTACCTGCAGAAATCGATTGTGACCTCAGTAACACGCAGCGCAGAGCGGCAAGAGCAAGTGTGATGCCAGGCAGGCAGCAGCGGCCAGGGCAAGCAGCGGAGCGGCGCAGATTAATGAAAATAATGAAAATCGGTAATTGTAAATAGGCAATGGTATGCGGATTAGCGCGATGCAAATAAATCAGGCAGCAATGTAGTGGCGGCCAAAGCGAGCAGCGGAGCTGCGTAACGATACCCAGCAGGGAAGCAAGGTGAGTCAGGGAGCAGCGTAGGGAGCGTCCGAGTCCGCAGGAAGCAGAACGGGAAGAATAAGGCTGGGAACAAAGTGAGGTGCCCCGTGCCCCGGCCTGCAGCGGACGGGCGCAGACGGGCTTAACTCAGGCGCAACTCCGGCGCGCCTACGTCGCGCCCGCTGCGCTCGTCCGCTGCGCTGACACATAATGGCCGTTTAAATAGGGGCGGGACGAGGGAGGAGTATCAGGGAAGTTAGATGCAGAGGGAAGCCCAAACTAAGATGGCGCCCGCTGCGCTGGGGACCCGCGATTTCAAACAGCCCCCAGCCAGCCGCTCCACTCTGCAAAAGAAATCAGGAATTAGTAACCTGGATAACTTTGAGGTAGGGTTATTAAGCAATATTAAAACCAGTGTGCTAAAAAAGGCGCGACCGCTCGTAATCAGCGGGGCGAGATACCACAAATGTCACGAGAGGCTCTCTCTCACTCTCGGCTCTCAAATGTCGGCAGAACGAGCCCACTGCCACCGGGCTGCCCGCCAAACACCAGCAGAGCGGTGAAACGCGCTCCTAAATAGGGGCGGGACGAGGGAGGAGTATCAGGGAAGTTAGATGCAGAGGGAAGCCCAAACTAAGATGGCGCCCGCTGCGCTGGGGACCCGCGATTTCAAACAGCCCCCAGCCAGCCGCTCCACTCTGCAAAAGAAATCAGGAATTAGTAACCTGGATAACTTTGAGGTAGGGTTATTAAGCAATATTAAAACCAGTGTGCTAAAAAAGGCGCGACCGCTCGTAATCAGCGGGGCGAGATACCACAAATGTCACGAGAGGCTCTCTCTCACTCTCGGCTCTCAAATGTCGGCAGAACGAGCCCACTGCCACCGGGCTGCCCGCCAAACACCAGCAGAGCGGTGAAACGCGCTCCTAAATAGGGGCGGGACGAGGGAGGAGTATCAGGGAAGTTAGATGCAGAGGGAAGCCCAAACTAAGATGGCGCCCGCTGCGCTGGGGACCCGCGATTTCAAACAGCCCCCAGCCAGCCGCTCCACTCTGCAAAAGAAATCAGGAATTAGTAACCTGGATAACTTTGAGGTAGGGTTATTAAGCAATATTAAAACCAGTGTGCTAAAAAAGGCGCGACCGCTCGTAATCAGCGGGGCGAGATACCACAAATGTCACGAGAGGCTCTCTCTCACTCTCGGCTCTCAAATGTCGGCAGAACGAGCCCACTGCCACCGGGCTGCCCGCCAAACACCAGCAGAGCGGTGAAACGCGCTCCTAAATAGGGGCGGGACGAGGGAGGAGTATCAGGGAAGTTAGATGCAGAGGGAAGCCCAAACTAAGATGGCGCCCGCTGCGCTGGGGACCCGCGATTTCAAACAGCCCCCAGCCAGCCGCTCCACTCTGCAAAAGAAATCAGGAATTAGTAACCTGGATAACTTTGAGGTAGGGTTATTAAGCAATATTAAAACCAGTGTGCTAAAAAAGGCGCGACCGCTCGTAATCAGCGGGGCGAGATACCACAAATGTCACGAGAGGCTCTCTCTCACTCTCGGCTCTCAAATGTCGGCAGAACGAGCCCACTGCCACCGGGCTGCCCACCAAACACTCTTGATTTCTTTAAGTATTCTATCATTTCTAATTTATTGAGGTCCTCATTAATTCTGTCAATTTCATCCAGAATGCTTTTACGGTCTATCTCGGTATATTTAATTAAAATGTTCACTAGATTCATAGAGGCTGCAAGATTACGTTCTCCGCACTCCCTGAGCATATTCGGATTTGGCTTATCACAACTTGGAGCGACCCAAAGTTCAATAACTCGTGCTCTCAGAATCCAGTGTAAGGGTAGTTTATTAGCTCAAGGTTACGCGTTTCGGAAGAAACTTCCTTGATCACACAATAAGCCGGGTGAAAAGCAGTGTAATATGTATATTTATATTTATTAAAAAATCAATGTTGGTGAATACCATGTTTTTTGCTATCCAAGTAAATAATACTTATTAATAGACCTTGGAAGGAATAAAGCCTGAGTGGTAGCACCAGGATTCAAACATGTGAGAGAGTGTTCAAACCCATATCCCTCAAGTGGATTAATTAATTTAATAAGCCACCAGATTAATACGATCTGTATGGGTTCTTCAACATACCTATATTTACACATATCAATGTGGAAACTTGAACATGACTGTAACCACACATTATCACTGTGGGGACTTTAACATCACTATAACTGCACAATATCTCTGTGAGGACTTGTACACGACTATAATCACACACTATAACTGTGTGCTATCCGTGTGCATCCCATCAATCACACGCTCTCTCTGGCAGAACCTGGGCATGTTTATAATAACACACTATCTCTGTGGGGACTTGGGCATGTCTGTAATGACACACATTCTCTTTGTCAACCGTGGTAATACTATAGTCACACACCATCTCTGTGGGGACCTCGACATCTCTATAATCACACACCATCTCTATGGGGACCTCGACATGTCTATAATGGTGGAGAAGCGTGGCTCAGTGGTTAGAGGCGGCAGACCTGGAAGCTGAGATCAGCTGTGGACCAGGGTTCGATTCCCCGCCTCGGCGGGTCTCGGGCTCAAAAATTCCACGGACGTGACAATTCTCGCTCCGGTGCCTACTCGACTCACGGGGTCACACTCTGCGACTCTGGGCAATAGCTTGCTTAATCTCCACTACGGCCCCTCGCGGCGGGATGCCTGGCTTTCACTTGTGAATACCCTGCCGGGGTATCTCACAGGGGAATACCAGGACGGGTTCCCTAAGCAAGCGCCTTGAGACCCCTGGGTGATTCGTGCGCTATATAAATCGAAATACATACATAATCACACACTATCTCTGTGGGGACCTCAGAATGTTTATAATCACACACTATCTTTGTGGGGACCTGGACATCTCTATAATCACACACTATCTCTGTGGGGACCTGGACATCTCTATAATCACACACTACTTCTTTGGGGACCTGGGCATGTCTACAATCACACACTATCTCTGTGGGGACCTGGGCATGTTTATAATCACACACATTCTTTTAGGCAACCGTGGTAATACTAAAGTCACACACCATATCTGTGGGGTCTTGAGCATTCCTGTAATTACAAATAAGCTCTGTTTTGGCTTGAGCATCATCAGCTTTACATTCTCTGTATGGGGCTATGTGAATACTGATAAGTAGTCAAGTTAGACTTTTGGTCTAAGTTTACATTGTTAAAACTGAAAAGTAGAAAGGTTAGATTTTTTTGTCTAAGTTTACGATTGTGAATCGGGCCCTATTTTAATGAGGACTTGAACACAATCATCTTCATGCACTAGATCTGTGGGACTTAAACATTGCTATAATAACACACTATATTTGAGGTGGATTGAAAAAAACTATAATAAAACACTGTCTTTGTGGGGACATGACATCACTATAAAAACATATCTTCTCTGTGGGGACTTAGGCATTCCTGCATTTAAACTGTTTCCACATGAAGCACCAGGGATGTCATGAGGCACAGGATTAAGACTGATTTGCATATAGCTGGGTCTGGGTTGGGTCTGCACTGGGGTGGCAAAGTGAGCTAAAGAACAATTGATTCAACCCAGATCTGTGACTGGGGGTGAGTGGCTGAAAAGTTTCAACACACCATCCATAATCTACTCGTGTTTGCTTTGTTTGCCCTAAATTGGCAGGGTATGCCCAGACGTGGGTCCCTTTCTCACTTTGCCACTGGATTCAAGCTAGCCTGGCTGATGAGGGGATGTTACCTGAAACCAGTCCCAGGATGCTTGTTTCCGGTTCAGGCAAGAACTGGCTTCGCAGTTCAGGCTGGACTGTTCCCACGAGGCACAGGGTCAAGACTGATTGGGGTATAGCTGGGTCTGAACTGGGGTGGCGAAGTGAGCTAAAGAATGATGATGGATTCAACCCAGATCTGTAACTGAGAGTGAGTGACTGAAAAGTTTCAGCACTCCGTGCATCATCTCCTAGTGTTTGCTTTGACTTGAACATCATCAGCTTCACATTCTCTGTATGGGGCTTTGTGAATATTGAACAGTAGTAAAGTTAGACTTTTGTCTAAGTTTACCTTTGTTAATGAGGTCTTAAACACAGTCATAAACAAATAATAAGGACTTAAAAATTGCTATAATAACACACTATCTTTGCGGGGACTTGAACAACACTGTAATAACACACTATCTTTGTGGGGACTTGAACAACACTGTAATAACACACTATCTTTGTGGGGACTTGAACAACACTGTAATAACACACTATCTTTGTGGGGACTTGAACATCGCTATAATAACACACTATCTTTGTGGGGACTTGAACAACACTGTAATAACACACTATCTTTGTGGGGACTTGAACAACACTGTAATAACACAATATCTTTGTGGGGACTTGAACATCACTATAATAACACACCATCTGTGAGGACTTGAACATCTTTATCATAGCACACTATCTCTGTGGGGACTTAAACATGGCAATAATAACAAACCATCTCTGTGGGGAATTTAGCTTTCCTAGAATTACACACAACCTCTGTATGGACTTGAACATCATTAGCTTCACACTCTTTATAATGGGATTTAAGCTTTGAATGTACACATTATTTCTATGGAGACTAAAACACAATGATCTACACCCACTATCTCTGTGGGGACTTAAACTTCTATTTTGATAAAAATGTAAGCAGCTAAGCAAGCTCTGGGTTCTACTTGACCAAATTCCTTGGTTTCATATGTTAATTTCTTTGTGTTAGCTCCCTTATCTCCTAAGAGTTTAAGCCCTAATGAAAAGGTTAAAAACAGTTTTAAGTCTCTTTCTTAAGCATGATATGATATTTTCTGGCACATTAACATAATCTGTCTTTAATGTATACCCCTAGTATATATGCAGCAATTCATATATGAATAGATTATAATGTTGTTTGCGTTTATTATTAATAAAATAAACCTTTAGCCATGTGCCTTTGCCTGTATTCAATCACATATAGTGAGTGTTAAGGACTAGGTCCCCACAAGGATGGTAGCACGTGTTCAAGCCCACAATGATGGTGCTGTGCGCGCGATTAAATAACAATATATTTGCAAATTTGAAGCTGGATCCTCTTTTATGAATTTTTTCTCAACATTTTTCTGTTATTAGTGTGTTGTATAAACATTGGGAAAGGTTAGTCCCCACAAGGCAGGTATTCACACATAGTCCCCACAAGGATGGTAACACGTGTATGTGTGTGTGTGTGTGTGTGTGTGTGTGTGTGTGTGTGTGTGTGTGTGTGTGTGTGTGTGTGTGTGTGTGTGTGTGTGTGTGTGTGTGTGTGTGTGTGTGTGTGTGTGTGTGTGTGTGTGTGTGTGTGTGTGTGTGTGTGTGTGTGTGTGTGTGTGTGTGTGTGTGTGTGTGTGTGTGTGTGTGTGTGTGTGTGTGTGTGTGTGTGTGTGTGTGTGTGTGTGTGTGTGTGTGTGTGTGTGTGTGTGTGTGTGTGTGTGTGTGTGTGTGTGTGTGTATATATATATATATATATATATATATATATATATATATATATATATAGTTCTGTCAATCGGGTAAGAAACATATTTACATCTTAAGCCTTTGAACCTAAATCCACTTTAAAGTTGGGGGTTTCCAGAGATTTCACATTTTTAAGTGACGTTGAAATAGAAAGCGTTTCAGATGCTGTTGGGTGATGACTCTCACTGTAGTGTGTTCCGATTTCTTTTGTGTGCTTTCTTTTCTGTTGACAGGGTTTAATCATAGCTGCCAAGGTTCCAGATTGGCACGTGTGACATTTCCATAATTTGGGTGCAATTATGAGTGACATTTCAAGGACTAGGAGTGACACTTTCTCACAAGCAAAGTCAAGCAATGAGGATGAGGGAAACATATCATATATGTACTATAGCACATAAACAGGTAAGAGCTGTCAGGCAGACCGTCAATCACAGAGAGAGAATCCATGAGAGCAGCATTCCAGAGACAGGGAGTTCAGTAACCTGCAGGTCTGTGGACTGATGCTGGGTGATAAAATATGATGTGCACTGTTTTAAATAGTTTCTTGTGCATGTATTTACCAAGAATTACCTTTCAAATTATATTGCTAAACGATTCTAATGCAGGTACGATTTCCAGTGCTACATGATTGTAAATGCAAAAGCAGAAGAGCTAATAAAATATAACACAGACCTTGATTTTAACGAATTTAAGAAACAGTCACTGTACTTGGGACTTCTACCCAGGAAAAACACCAACCTTTCCCTCGTAAAGCTCGAGGTTAGCACATCTCACTATCCACGTATCATGAAAAAAATAATCTTACCATCCTCCAGGTCAAATGCCTCCTCAAGAGTCCCCTGGACAGCAGCAGATTGGTTACGGGCTCCTATAATTTGTTTAACCAATGCTGGCTCTGCACGCTCTGTAATTGCAACTCTGGTCTACAGCTCAGAGCTGGCTGAAGGCAGGCTGTAGCCACCGCGGGCCGTGGCAATTCAAGTTGGCCCCCAGTCCAGCCTGCACTCCAGTGAAAGCCGTCCAGGCCGCTGTCTCTGGTCTAAACAGCTGGCTGAAGGCAGGCAGGCTCAGCCAGGCCTGAACCACCGTGGGCCGTGGCAATTAGTTGGCCCCCAGGTCTGCCTCCAGTGAATGCCGGGTGAAGCCCATTGTACTGTCCTGACACCTGTGAGTCCCGGGCGGGGCCGTCCAGTCTTCGGCTGCCGTTGGTATTGAATTCAGCGGGGGGCGGGGGGTGGAGGGTGGAAGTAAAATAGCAGCAGCTGATAGCACAGACCCAGGCCTGTGCGAGCTGCTGCAGGAAGTGCTGCGAGGGTCACAGCCGGGTGCCATCATTACTCTACTACGCTCCGGCCGTGATTTGTAGCACTCAGGCCACGGTTATTTGTAGCGCTGCGGCCACGTTATTAGTGGATGTTAGGATCATGAAGCAAGCCTGGTAATACTCCTGAGGTGGCAAACGCGCGGTAAAAAAGTTTCACTGGGGGTCGGGGAACTTTCGGGAAAACAGTGAGGTGAGTGCCTAGTGTTAAGACCAAACACTGACTAAACACTGGCTAAGCTGCCAGGGTGCCGTGTAGGAGGTCTGCGAGAGCTGAAAGTGCTAGCGGCAAAATGTTCCGAATTATCCTGCGCTCCTCCGGCCATGATTATAGGTAGCCCACCCTCCGGCCATAAACTTACTAGCCAGCCCGGCCGCCTTTTTAGGTTTTGCCTGGGGCACGGAGCTTTAGCTCCGCCCCCAGGAGAAATCTGTAGTCTTCAGTAAGGGACACTTGAATCCGCCCTCTGTTCCATTGGCTAGCCCCATAAATGGAGGCTAGCCATTGGAACAGAGATCTGTCCGTCAAGGACGGACCAGATTCGGGGGCGTTCCCAAGAATTTTTCGCTCTCCGCCCCTCTGTGCGCTCATCTCGGCGGTGGGCGTGTTTTTTTTTTTTTTTCTGTCAGGGCGTGTTCTCTCATTCCGCCGAAGATGGCGCCGGAGCCCGTCGACTTCTCGTTGCTCCAAGAAGTCCAGGTGAGTGCTCTGCATTTTGATTTGATATCCCGCCCCCCTCCCGCTGTCCGTGTGTGCCCCGTTCCCGCCCCCCCGTGTTTCCGGCCCGTAAATGCTTCCGCTGCCCGTGGTCAGGTCCCGCTGTGATTCTGTGTAGACAACGATTAAGTCTGCGTGATAGGCAAGGACTCGAAACAGCCGTAGCCCTCGTTGCTTGCTGTGCACATGGTACATGAGAGAGAGGCCTTCCCCCAGCCCTCACTCACTCAAGACACTCGCGTATAAGTCAACAGTAACGAACGGGGGCTTGCTGTAAATTATGTGGAATAATGCAGCTCATTTCGGGACCACTCGGAGGGGCTGCGAGGTTCGACTCCACTCGGAGCAGAGCTCACTCTGCCGTGTCCTGTGGGAGGACCCGTACGTGCAGGAGGCTCTGGAGCACCGTAGCCCCGGTGATGTCACCCGCCGACAGAGATGTGTTTCTGTCCTGTGGGGCAGCGGCGGCTGCTGGGAATCCTGTGGCCCTGCCTGCAGCTCTGGGTGTTCGCGATACTGCTGTGCGGGGCTCGCGGTCGCGCCTGCCCGGCATCTTGCCGCTGCTTCGGGGATCTGGGATTCCGGGATCTCCTTACACCTTAAAATCATTCCCCAAACCGTCCACGTTCGGCCTTATGCATGCACAAGAAAGTTATACAGTTCTGGCAACAAACACACACTGAGAGCAATACACAAATTCTTGTTGTGTTTATTAGTGTAGATGCCCACACAGTGAAGTGGAGTGCTTCTGGCCGTGGCCCATCGCAGCCCCGCCGCCTGACTGCCTACCACAGCCCGTGGTGTGTATCCTTGTTTTGCGGTGGAGCTCCTGAGTTGTGTTCTAGTGTGCTGACGTTGCATGCATTAGTACAATCAGCCTAGACCTACTGGCTTTGTCACTACTTGTTGTGTCCTTCTTCCCTCTGTCTGCCTGGTGTTTTGTGCCGTTCTGCCCTCCGTTACAATCACCCCCCCTCGTTTTTGTGTCCTTCTTCCCTCTGTCTGCCTGGTGTTTTGTGCCGTTCTGCCCTCCGTTACAATCATCCCCCCCCTCGTTTTTGTGTCCTTCTGCCCTCTGTCTGCATAGTGTTTTGTGCCGTTCTGCCCACCATTAGAATCACCCCCCCCTCGTTTTTGTGTCCTTCTTCCCTCTGTCTGCCTGGTGTTTTGTGCCGTTCTGCCCTCGGTTACAATCATCCCCCCCCCTCGTTTTTGTGTCCTTCTGCCCTGTCTGCATAGTGTTTTGTGCCATTCTGCCCACCCTTTAGAATCATCCCCCCCCCTCGTTTTTGTGTCCTTCTTCCCTCTGTCGGCCTGTTTTTTTGTGCCAATCTGCCCTCAGTTATAATTGTTTCCACTCGTTTTTGTGTCCTTCTGCCCTCTGTCTGCCTGGTGTTTTGTGCCGTTCCTCCACCTGAACTGAGCCCTTTAAAATAAGGCCATGCTCCAAAAAGTACCGCAGCCCCCTGCCCTGAACCATAAAAAACTGCCCCTACCTCCGTGAAGTACTCTGACTCTGCTCCCTACCCTCCCTTGGCACCTAAAACTGTCCCCTGCCATGCAACCTACACAGCCTCGACTTAGTAAACTGTCCCTTCTCTGTGTGCTTCAAGGCAGTAAAATGTAAGCCTAGGCACAAATGGATGGTTGGATTTGTGGGGTAAAGTTTTATTTAATGTGATTTTATGTAGCGCGAACTTTACCCGAAGGTGTCAGAGCGCTTTACATAAGAACCAGTTGCCAAACCTAAGGACTTTGATTTACATGCGTTAAGTAAAAGATACAAACAGGAAAACAATTGAAATGTACTAGATGTAGTCACACAAAGAAGAGACTGTTGATTCTCGTTATATTTCTATATACATATGGAAGGGATATGAATAGATGTACTGCAAGAGTCACATAAGAATGTTAGAGTAGAAAGGTCTACTGCATATACTAGTGAATACAGTCATCTCTATATAAAAAAAAGAGTTATATTTAGAGGGGTCGGAGTGGGACGCAGTGGATAGATGGATGCATGATGGATGATGGATGGATGGATGCATGATGGATGGATGTATGCATGATGCATGGATGTATGGGTGGATGCATGGATGGGTTGTTGGTTGGATGGGTTGGTGGATTGCATAAATTGTTGAGGGATTGGCTGTATATATGCATCTATCCATCCATCCATCCATACACCCATCCATCCATACACCCATCCATGCATGCACCCATCCATGCATGCACCCATCCTTGCATCCACCCATCCTTGCATCCACCAACTCATCCATTCAAGCATTACAACAAGAGCCCTCAGCCCTCCTTCGTCTCTCCTCGCCCCCCCTTCCCTGAGCCCGCAGCTCTCCTTCGTCTCTCCTCGCCCCCCCTTCCCTGAGCCCGCAGCTCTCCTTCGTCTCTCCTCGCCCCCCTTCCCTGTGCCCTGCCCTGCTATTGTAAATGACAATGCCATTTATTTATGTTAAAAAAAAATAAATAAAAATAATGTCAAGAGCAATGCCAATAGCTCTAACTTTCACAAAGGCAAAACCATTGCATTGTAAATGCTTGTTAGGTTTTGCCTGGAGCACGGAGCTTTAGCTCCGCCCCCAGGAGAAATCTGTAGTCTTCAGTAAGGGACACTTGAATCCGCCCTCTGTTCCATTGGCTAGCTCCATAAATGGAGGCTAGCCATTGGAACAGAGATCTGTCCGTCAAGGCCGGACCAGATTCGGGGGCGTTCCCGAGAATTTTTCGCTCTCCACCCTTTTTGCCTTGTCATCGGGCGGTGGGCGTGTTTATTTTTTTATTCTTTCTCCAGCATCCTTCCTCACACCAGCTGGACGGCTCTCCATGTGAGGACGCAGACCTGACCGGCTCTCTACTCCGAGCCGACACAATGGAAGGTGATTTGTTGCCAGTGCCTGTTCCCGCCCCTGCCCCCCCCTGTCGCCCCCCCCTCCCGCTCTCCGTGTGTTCGTTCCCGCCCCTGCCCCCCCCCGCTCTCCATGTGTTCGTTCCCGCCCCTGCCCCCCCTCCCGCTCTCCGTGTGTTCGTTCCCGCCCCTGCCCCCCCTCCCGCTCTCCGTGTGTCCGCTCCCGCCCCCGCACCCCCCCTCCCGCTCTCCAGGTGCAGCTGGTCCACTCCAGGATCTGTTCGCGGCGGTGGGCGTTGTGTGCGTGTCCGCCGGAAGAAGTCGTCCTTGCCCCTGCTGGTTGAGCTTTCCACGGCTCCTCCGTGTCTCCTGGTGCCTGTTGTCGCCTCTGCTGGGAATTGCAGGCGGCTGCAGGAGCGGGCTGAACTTTCCTGGCAGCGGGAGGCACTTCACGGCTGGGGACGACTAGGGGCAGCCAGAGCCTCGACCCACTGACAGACCGTACCCCGGGGCACCGCAGGCGCAGCTGTTCCACTCCAGGATCTGTTCTCCTAGCCCTTGAACCTCCCTCCCTTCCTGGGCTCTCCCTCTTCGGGGTCTCCAACCTGGAAGCCCCAGGGCTCTCCCCGGCGGCATTGACGCTGCTCCGGAGACAGCCGTGGCGTGCAGTGGATCGCGTCTGCTGCCCGAGGTGTCTGCTGGAGTATGGCGGTGAAGGGGGCATGTTCGGGCACCGGGATGCTGCTGGTGATGCTGTGAGTACTCCGAGGCTCGCCTTGTTTTCACCCCGCTCGAGTCCAGGGGCTGCACAGTGCTGTGCTGTGACGACTACTGCTCCATTGTGCTGTGCTTACCCCGACGAGTCCGGGGTCAGGTCAGCAGGGTGTGGGCGATAGCTGCACTCGGGCCCTCTCAGACGAGTCCGGGGTCAGGTCAGCAGGGTGTGGGCGACAGCTGCACTCGGGCCCTCTCACGCTGGAGAGAGTCCAGGGGCTGCACAGTGCTGTGCTGTGACGACTACTGCTCCATTGTGCTGTGCTTACCCCGACGAGTCCGGGGTCAGGTCAGCAGGGTGTGGGCGATAGCTGCACTCGGGCCCTCTCAGACGAGTCCGTGGTCAGGTCAGCAGGGTGTGGGTGACAGCTGCACTCGGGCCCTCTCACGCTGGAGGTGGGGGCGGGGGTGACATAGGATGTGCATGTGGAGGAAGAGAGATAGTAAAAAGAAACTGCAGTTCATATGTAGATTGAGACCACACAAGGTGTCGGTGCACATAGAATAAATACACTGCATGTGTGCGTGGAAAAGAAAGGGCTCGGAGATGTGTGTGCACGTGTCTGAGGGTATGCTAGATAGCACCGTCTCTACATTACGTGTAAAGCAAGAGTGATGGCTGGAAGTGTGTGTGAGTGAGCATGTGGCAGGCAAAAGAATGCTGAATGCTGGATGCTGATTGTTGTGCATCTGCTGGGATGAGTGTCCGCACGTGTGTACCTATTCTGGCGAGAGAGTATGTATTTGTATGGAAAGGTTCAATGCGAGAAAGTGCTAGCCCTCTTCACCCGCCCGTATCTGGCTCCCTTCTGCTGAGAGGGTAAAGCTGGCCTTTTCTTGCACTTCCTAATAGAAAGAAAGACACACTTAGTCAGACTTTAGAGGTGCCTGTGGAAACGAGAGCATACATTGTGTTCTGCTTTGCAGAATGACTTGACTTTTGTCTCGAAAACCAAGACATGTATTTATTATTAAATTGAGAAAAGTGTCAGGGAAC
This sequence comes from Lissotriton helveticus, assembly GCF_964261635.1. Taxonomy (NCBI): domain Eukaryota; kingdom Metazoa; phylum Chordata; class Amphibia; order Caudata; family Salamandridae; genus Lissotriton; species Lissotriton helveticus. Next base: position 817,072,130 of record NC_136073.1, on the reverse strand, counting down.
CTGGGACTGTCCGGGTAAATCCGGGGCAACCATTAGCCCTGCCCCCTGCAACCAGTAATTGAACGGCTTCTCACCAGAAACGCAGAAGTGAATCGACTTCAATGGGGAACACCCACTCCTTAGCTCCAAGCAGTCAGTTTAACTTTAAAAGGAACCTTGTTAGACAAATACCGACATCTTTTAAAGAATCTCATCATTCATGAAGAGGGGCAAGAGATTAAGCTATTGGCATTGTAAATGACAATGCCATTTATTTATGTTTACAAAAAACATAAATAAAAATAATGTCAAGAGCAATGCCAATAGCTCTAACTTTAACAAAGGCAAAACCATTGCATTGTAAATGCTTGTTTAGCTAAGCTCCCTAAACTCCCCGCGCTCCAGTAGTAGAAAGTGACATCCCACGCGATGACGTCAGGCGCTGACAGACAATGAGAACCGCGTCGCGGGATTGGAACCACCATGATACATTACATTGTAACAGTTGAGTGAGGCTGCCAGCAGCGTTAGCTCAGCTCGGAACCTCAAACCTGCTCTAGCAGCGCACGAAAGTCACGGGCAAGACACTGTTTTATTAAGTCTGTTTTATACCATGCTTTTGATGACAGCCACTACACAGCATATGCGTGACAATGCATTTCAGTGCGGTAATGCGGAATACCACACTGAAATGCGTTAGTGTCACACCCCATGCGTGATACTTGGCAGGACTGGTTTAATAAGAAAAGAAGTGCAAAATCTACAGCGCTTTGTCTTTAGAAACGTAATATGTTCGCACACATCTAACTATAGAAATCGGTATTAGAGGGCTAAAATTAAATGAATGCAGCCTTTCATTTATTTTCATGTAGTAGGCTGCAAATAACCCTAGAAGCAGTCGATGTTTAGTATTTCTTTAGTCCTTCCCTGCTTAATCCCTTGGCCTCCACTAGCCAGATGACCTAGAATATAGGCTTACAGCAAAGTCGAGGGCCCGGATCGTGGTTTTCCCGTGAGTAGCACTGGCCTGAAAGGCATGTTTACCGACTGACAGTGGCTTAGAAGGAATATTTAAAAGTGACACTGAACCTGTAGCAATGGCTGTGACCTGACACTGGTCTGGGATATATGTACACCGTCTGACACTGAACTCCAATGAATGACGCCACCCTGTAATGCGTGTTTACTGCCGGACACTGACCTGGAATAAATGAATGATCACTGACACTGACCTGGAATGAATATTGGTGCACGGACACTGTCCTGAAATGAATGTCTGTGCACTGACACTGTCCTGAAATGAATGCTGTGCACTGACACTGTCCTGGAATGAATGTCATTCATTCCAGGACAGTGTCAGTGCATGGACACTGTCCTGAAATGAATGTCTGTGCACTGACACTGTCCTGAAATGAATGTCGGTGCACGGACACTGTCCTGTAATGCGTGCTTACTGCTGGACACTGTCCTGGAATGAATGTCTGTGCTCTGACACTGTCCTGGAATGAATATTGGTGCACTGACACTGTCCTGGAATGAATATTGGTGCACTGAAACTGTCCTGAAAAGAATGTCGGTTCACGGACACTGTCCTGTAATGCGTGCTTACTGTTGGACACTGTCCTGGAATGAATGTCTGTGCTCTAACACTGTCCTGGAATGAATGTCTGTGCTCTGACACTGTCCTGGAATGAATGTCTGTGGACTGACACTGTCCTGGAATGAATATTGGTGCACGGACACTGTCCTGAAATGAATGTATGTGCACTGACACTGTCCTGAAATAAATGTCGGTGCACGGACACTGTCCTGGAATGAATGTCTGTGCACTGACACTGTCCTGAAATGCATGTCTGTGCACTGACACTATCCTGGAATGAATATTGGTGCACGGACACTGTCCTGCAATGAATGTCTGTGCACTGACACTGTCCTGAAATGCATGTCTGTGCACTGACACTATCCTGGAATGAATATTGGTGCACGGACACTGTCCTGAAATGAATGTATGTGCACTGAACCTGTCCTGAAATGAATGTCGGTGCACGGACACTGTCCTGTAATACGTGCTTACTGCTGGACACTGTCCTGGAATGAATGTCTGTGCTCTGACACTGTCCTGGAATGAATATTGGTGCACTGACACTGTCCTGGAATGAATATTGGTGCACTGAAACTGTCCTGAAATGAATGTCGGTGCACGGACACTGTCCTGTAATGCGTGCTTACTGATGGACACTGTCCTGGAATGAATGTCTGTGCTCTGACACTGTCCTGGAATGAATGTCTCAGGACTGACACTGTCCTGTAATGAATATTGGTGCACGGATACTGTCCTGAAATGAATGTTTGTGCACTGACACTGTCCTGAAATGAATGTCTGTGCACGGACACTGTCCAGGAATGGATGTCTGTGCACTGACACTGTCCTGAAATGCATGTCTGTGCACTGACACTATCCTGGAATGAATGTCGGTGCACGGACACTGTCCTGGAATGAATATTGGTGCACTGACACTGTCCTGGAATGAATATTGGTGCACGGACACTGTCCTGAAATTAATGTCTGTGCTCTAACACTGTCCTGGAATGAATGTCTGTGGACTAACACTGTCCTGGAATGAATATTGGTGCACGGACACTGTTCTGAAATGAATGTTTGTGCACTGACACTGTCCTGAAATGAATGTCGGTGAACGGACACTGTCCTGGAATGAATGTCTGTGCACCGACACTGTCCTGAAATGCATGTCTGTGCACTGACACTATCCTGGAATGAATGTCGGTGCACGGACACTGTCCTGAAATGAATGTCTGTGCACTGACACTGTCCTGAAATGAATGCTGTGCACTGACACTGTCCTGGAATGAATGTCGGTGCATGGACACTGCCCTGAAATGAATGTCTGTGCTCTGACACTGTCCTGAAATGAATGTCCGTGCACGGACAGTCCTGTAATGCGTGCTTACTGCTGGACACTGTCCTGGAATGAATGTCTGTGCTCTGACACTGTCCTGGAATGAATATTGGTGCACTGACACTGTCCTGGAATAAATATTGGTGCACTGAAACTGTCCTGAAAAGAATGTCGGTGCACGGACACTGTCCTGTAATGCGTGCTTACTGCTGGACACTGTCCTTGAATGAATGTCTGTGCTCTGACACTGTCCTGGAATGAACGTCTGTGGACTGACACTGTCCTGGAATGAATATTGGTGCGCGGACACTGTCCTGAAATGAATGTATGTGCACTGACACTGTCCTGAAATAAATGTCGGTGCACAGACACTGTCCTGGAATGAATGTCTGTGCACTGACACTGTCCTGAAATGCATGTCTGTGCACTGACACTATCCTGGAATGAATATTGGTCCACGGACACTGTCCTGGAATGAATGTCTGTGCACTGACACTGTCCTGAAGTGCATGTCTGTGCACTGACACTATCCTGGAATGAATATTGGTGCACGGACACTGTCCTGAAATGAATGTCTATGCTCTGACACTGTCCTGAAATGAATGTCAGTGCTCTGACACTGTCCTGGAATGAATGTCTGTGGACTGACACTGTCCTGGAATGAATGTCGGTGCACGGACACTGTCCTGGAATGCATGTCTGTGCACTGACACTATCCTGGAATGAATGTCGGTGCACGGACACTGTCCTGGAATGAATGTCTGTGGACTGACACTATGCTGGAATGAATGTCGGTGCACGGACACTGTCCTGGAATGAATGTCTGTGCACTGACACTGTCCTGAAATGCATGTCTGTGCACTGACACTATCCTGGAATGAATATTGGTGCACGGACACTGTCCTGAAATGAATGTATGTGCACTGAACCTGTCCTGAAATGAATGTCGGTGCACGGACACTGTCCTGTAATGCGTGCTTACTGCTGGACACTGTCCTGGAATGAATGTCTGTGCTCTAACACTGTCCTGGAATGAATATTGGTGCACTGACACTGTCCTGGAATGAATACTGGTGCACTGAAACTGTCCTGAAATGAATGTCGGTGCACGGACACTGTCCTGTAATGCGTGCTTACTGCTGGACACTGTCCTGGAATGAATGTCTGTGCTCTGACACTGTCCTGGAATGAATGTCTCAGGACTGACACTGTCCTGTAATGAATATTGGTGCACGGATACTGTCCTGAAATGAATGTTTGTGCACTGACACTGTCCTGAAATGAATGTCGGTGCACGGACACTGTCCAGGAATGGATGTCTGTGCACTGACACTGGCCTGAAATGCATGTCTGTGCACTGACACTATCCTGGAATGAATGTCGGTGCACGGACACTGTCCTGGAATGAATATTGGTGCACTGACACTGTCCTGGAATGAATATTGGTGCACGGACACTGTCCTGAAATTAATGTCTGTTCTCTAACACTGTCCTGGAATGAATGTCTGTGGACTAACACTGTCCTGGAATTAATATTGGTGCACAGACACTGTTCTGAAATGAATGTTTGTGCACTGACACTGTCCTGAAATGAATGTCGGTGAACGGACACTGTCCTGGAATGAATGTCTGTGCACCGACACTGTCCTGAAATGCATGTCTGTGCACTGACACTATCCTGGAATGAATGTCGGTGCACGGACACTGTCCTGAAATGAATGTCTGTGCACTGACACTGTCCTGAAATGAATGCTGTGCACTGACACTGTCCTGGAATGAATGTTGGTGCATGGACACTGTTCTGAAATGAATGTCTGTGCTCTGACACTGTCCTGAAATGAATGTCCGTGCACGGACACTGTCCTGTAATGCGTGCTTACTGCTGGACACTGTCCTGGAATGAATGTCTGTGCTCTGACACTGTCCTGGAATGAATATTGGTGCACTGACACTGTCCTGGAATGAATACTGGTGCACTGAAACTGTCCTGAAATGAATGTCGGTGCACGGACACTGTCCTGTAATGCGTGCTTACTGCTGGACACTGTCCTGGAATGAATGTCTGTGCTCTGACACTGTCCTGGAATGAATGTCTCAGGACTGACACTGTCCTGTAATGAATATTGGTGCACGGATACTGTCCTGAAATGAATGTTTGTGCACTGACACTGTCCTGAAATGAATGTCGGTGCACGGACACTGTCCAGGAATGGATGTCTGTGCACTGACACTGTCCTGAAATGCATGTCTGTGCACTGACACTATCCTGGAATGAATGTCGGTGCACGGACACTGTCCTGGAATGAATATTGGTGCACTGACACTGTCCTGGAATGAATATTGGTGCACGGACACTGTCCTGAAATTAATGTCTGTTCTCTAACACTGTCCTGGAATGAATGTCTGTGGACTAACACTGTCCTGAAATGAATATTGGTGCACGGACACTGTTCTGAAATGAATGTTTGTGCACTGACACTGTCCTGAAATGAATGTCGGTGAACGGACACTGTCCTGGAATGAATGTCTGTGCACCGACACTGTCCTGGAATGAATGTCGGTGCACGGACACTGTCCTGAAATGAATGTCTGTGCACTGACACTGTCCTGAAATGAATGATGTGCACTGACACTGTACTGGAATGAATGTCGGTGCATGGACACTGTTCTGAAATGAATGTCTGTGCTCTGACACTGTCCTGAAATGAATGTCCGTGCACGGACACTGTCCTGTAATGCGTGCTTACTGCTGGACACTGTCCTGGAATGAATGTCTGTGCTCTGACACTGTCCTGGAATGAATATTGGTGCACTGACACTGTCCTGGAATAAATATTGGTGCACTGAAACTGTCCTGAAAAGAATGTCAGTGCACGGACACTGTCCTGTAATGCGTGCTTACTGCTGGACACTGTCCTTGAATGAATGTCTGTGCTCTGACACTGTCCTGGAATGAACGTCTGTGGACTGACACTGTCCTGGAATGAATATTGGTGCGCGGACACTGTCCTGAAATGAATGTATGTGCACTGACACTGTCCTGAAATAAATGTCGGTGCACAGACACTGTCCTGGAATGAATGTCTGTGCACTGACACTGTCCTGAAATGCATGTCTGTGCACTGACACTATCCTGGAATGAATATTGGTGCACGGACACTGTCATGGAATGAATGTCTGTGCACTGACACTGTCCTGAAATGCATGTCTGTGCACTGACACTATCCTGGAATGAATATTGGTGCACGGACACTGTCCTGAAATGAATGTATGTGCACTGAAACTGTCCTGAAATGAATGTCGGTGCTCTGACACTGTCCTGGAATGAATGTCTGTGGACTGACACTGTCCTGGAATGAATGTCGGTGCACGGACACTGTCCTGGAATGCATGTCTGTGCACTGACACTATCCTGGAATGAATGTCGGTGCACGGACACTGTCCTGGAATGAATGTCTGTGGACTGACACTATGCTGGAATGAATGTCGGTGCACGGACACTGTCCTGGAATGAATGTCTGTGCACTGACACTGTCCTGAAATGCATGTCTGTGCACTGACACTATCCTGGAATGAATATTGGTGCACGGACACTGTCCTGAAATGAATGTATGTGCACCGAAACTGTCCTGAAATGAATGTCGGTGCTCTGACACTGTCCTGGAATGAATGTCTGTGGACTGACACTGTCCTGGAATGAATGTCGGTGCACAGACACTGTCCTGGAATGCATGTCTGTGCACTGACACTATCCTGGAATGAATGTCGTGCACGGACACTGTCCTGGAATGAATGTCTGTGGACTGACACTATGCTGGAATGAATGTCGGTGCACGGACACTGTCCTGGAATGAATGTCTGATCACTGACACTGTCCTGGAATGAATGTCGGTGCACGGACACTGTCCTGGAATGAATGTCTGATCACTCCCACTGTCCTGGAATGAATATTGGTTCACGGACACTGTCCTGGAATGAATCCTGATTACTGACACTGTCCTGGAATGAATGAATGATCACTGACACTAACCTGGAATGAATGTCGGTGCACGGACACTGTCCTGGAATGAATGTCGGTGCACGGACACTGTCCTGGAATGAATCCTGATCACTGACACTGTCCTGGAATAAATGTCTGATCACTGACACTGTCCTGGAATGAATCCTGATCACTGACACTGTCCTGGAATAAATGTCTGATCACTGACACTGTCCTGGAATGAATGTCTGTGCTCTGACACTGACCTGGAAGGAATGAATGATCTCTGACACTGACCTGGAATGAATGTCTGTGGACTGACACTGTCCTGGAATGAATATTGGTGCACGGACACTGTCCTGAAATGAATGTCTGTGCACTGACACTGTCCTGGAATGAATGTCTGTGGACTGACACTGTCCTGAAATGAATGTCTGTGGACTGACACTGTCCTGAAATGAATATTGGTGCACGGACACTGTCCTGAAATGAATGTCTGTGCTCTGACACGGTCCTGAAATGAATGTCGGTGCACGGACACTGTCCTGTAATGCGTGCTTACTGCTGGACACTGTCCTGGAATGAATGTCTGTGGACAGACACTGTCCTGGAATGAATGTTTACCGCCTGACATTGAAATAGCAGTCACTACGGCAGTGACTTGGCAGCAGTTTCTACAGCCCGATATTGCCCTGCAATGTTGACTGCCTAACCCTGTTCTGGTACTGACAGTTTTGAGCTTTTCAGTACAAAGTGCAGATGTTATGCGCTGGCGAGAGTCTGGCTTCAATTCAACAAAAACAAGAGCAACTCATTCTTCCCTGTGAACTGGGTATAGCTAATCAGCTTATGCACAATTGTTCACAAGGAACTCATTTAAGTCAAGGGATTTTTTTGTTTTCAGCAAGTTCCTACTATTTTGCAGTGATTTAAGCAAAGTCAGCTTATTGATACAGTCAATCTGTTCAAAAACTAAATTTGTTCCTCAATTTACATTTGATTAATTAATGACTTCCGGGAATCACATATGACTAGAGAGAAACAACCCAACAAAATTACTTGTTCAACACTCACTTCAGCCAAAGCGAGTGCTTTGTATTTTGCCACAACGTTAATGAAATATAGACAAATATACAAAAAAATAAACTTTTGCTTTGTATTGACACTATTTACATATATATTTATAAGAAAAAGATTGTGCCTCATGTGACCCTCGTGGAGTGACCGTAACCAACAGGTGAGTAAAGTTAAGTGACCGTTTTAAAACAAGGAATTGGTTATTGGAGTTAAAGGATGTCCATTTCAACTTTGGAATAAATCATGTGTTCTAGAGAATATTCTAGTGTTCTGGACTATCCTTTGTAAGTAGTCGACGACGTTTCGACCCTCTGTCGTTAGCGGGGTCTCTGCAAGACAGAAATTCTGAGGACTGGAGAAGTAGCAGGGTATTAGTGTTCTTGCAGTAGGGGTGGGCTGTAATTAATTTAGATGACTTAGGCTTACCCAAGGCAATGGATGTATGCCGTAGGTTCAGTAATGTATTGTCATCCAACTTCAAAGAATCAGTAAAGGGTGCAGTCTATGGTGGTCATCTAAGACTGTTCTTTATAGGAATTAGTTAGGACTCCTGAAACAATGGAGAAACAGCATTAGTTTTCATTATGGTAATTACACAGTGGAAGGAGGAGAGGGGGAGTACATTTTTACTCACCAACGATGAATGCAATTAAGAATAGTATGCCCCTCTTCTTATAGTGGGTATAGAAGAATTGTATGGGTAAGGGGTGTCTAATTTCCCCTCTTTAAATGAACTGCTCGTAGCCAGTATCTAAAACAACATAATAATGGTCAATAATTAGTAAACTACCAGGGGGATGGACATAAAGGTGTAAACGTAATAATATCCAGGAAAGCAGGAGGAATAGGTTGCATCCTTGCTCATCCTGGTTATTGGTAAGTCCGCATACATTTAACTCCTTGTGCGCTCGTGATGGAACCATTCCGTCACGAGCCACAGTGGGGCTGTGCTGGTGACGGAATGGTTCCGTCACGGCCCGGCCACCGCGCCTGCGCGGTGCTGATTTCGCGCCTGCGCGGTGCGTTTTTATTGAGCGGGCCGGGCCGTGACTGAACCATTCCGTCACAAGCACAGCGCCACCGCGGCCCGTGACGGAGTGGTTTCGTCACAAGCATGGTGGCGCCGCACGGCCCCCCCTCCCCCCTAGTGCAGCGGCGGAATTACCGCCACGGCCAAGGGGTTAAAGGTGAATACACGGATAATCCCTTGCATTGGGTTTAGGAATTAATCCCACTAACCAGTATCTAAGGAGACAAAATATTGGCACAGAGTAAATCTCCAGTCTAATATTATCAATTCCAAAACGGTACTGATGTGGATTGAAGGAGGGCCGAGGCTTACCGAATACTGGTGTAACTGACAGTGCAGCTAATGCAGGTGGACTTCCTCGATCTACACCTCGCCCGCTACTGAGTTGGTGAAGAGCAAGGAGGAGGCGTTATATCAAATTCACATACAATATCAATAATTGGTACAGTATATTACTTGTGCACAATAACACATTTTACAAGAAGCAAGTGTAGCTTGGCCACATAACTGATTATAAACGCTTCATATAACAGGCCCTGCAGCTTATTTTCTAAGAGCATATATAGAGGGATACATATGTTCATGTGATCAGGAACAGTGTATGTTGAGAAGAGTCGCCAAACGCTGCGCAATGTCTCATAAGGCAGTTTCGGACACTTCTGTAAGCTGCATTTTTTAATTGCGAAAATCATAGGGAAGAGGTATAAAGGAAGGTACGGCAGGAGAACCAACGAGGAACTGCAGGTCTGAATGGACAGTGTACACTATCATCTCAAACTGATAAACTTACCCCATTCCTCCAAACTGTTCAACCCTTTCCTTATTGAGTTCTCACTTTCATATATTCAAACACAAGCTCTCATACTTATACATTCACACACACAAGCTCTTGTACTCACAGTCGCATGCATTCACACACAAGCTCTCACTCGCACTCATACATTCACACACACAATCTCTCATACTTCTACATTCTCACACACACACAACAGGGGTGTGGAATTTATTAAAATATCTACTTGTCCATGGGGCAGGTTGCTTCATAAATCTACTTGTCCTGTAACAAAATCCACTTGTCCCTTTGGTGCCATGTAGTGCTGACACAAATTATGGCAGCAATGTCATTAAATAAGAGATCTTATGTGGCCTCTCTGATTATACCAGGGCATATACCATAGTAGTGTTTGAATACTAGTAATCATTTTATGTTGCCATGTTTCCGGAGATCTACATACTGGGACTGATGATGGTGGTAAGCAGTAGTTCCAGGGTTGGAATGTCCCTTTGAGTCTGTGCAAACCTACTAACTTGCATGTTTTAAGGGTTTTCAACAAATCTTTCCCATACTGAGAAATGTTGGAAATTTACTCCTGAGAGTGGCAGACGTAAACCTTCTTTCAGAGTTGGGAAAAAAGTAGTTGGAGGGAAAATGAACTTTCAAAGATCTCGGTTTTTACATGAGCAAATCTACACATGCATATTTGCTCATGTTGAAATGCAGTTCAGAAATATTTTTTAGAAGTACAATTTCTTGCCCTACTAATGTAAATTCTTGTGAATTCACGAAAGCCATATACCAAAGGTGCACTTTTGAGACTTTCTTTAATAATTGGGCCCCTAATTTGGTCTGGCGTTAACTAGGACTTTTCGTGTTTATTAAAATTCTCTCTCGCTCAGAATCGGCTGGCTTCACTGTGAGTGACAGCATTCTGCTCTTTCACAAGGAGCATATCAGTACGCAAAGTAGTTTTGTTCAGTGCCAGTAACTAATGTGGCAGTGTGTGCTTTTTTGAGACCAAAAACAATTTTTGCGTTTGCCAATGTTTGTTATAATGTTGAGGGCCCGGCAGCTCTCACGTCAATAAGGTTTAACAAAAGCCATGCCAAAACAAGTCAGGCATTGCCAAAACTAAAAAGCTTACCACCAATGTCAGACCTACTGGCTTTGCCAAGGCTTGTTTATTTGTGTTTCCATAATCTTATTGAAACTGGTTACACAAATTTTCCAATATGAATATTTTTGGGAAATACTAGCATGCATCAACACACTTTACTCGATGCTGCAAAGAAATGGTACCTGAAATTTCACAGTAGTTTAGCAAAATGTTTTTTCCCTACTTTCATTTTTTAGGAGCATTTTATATTGAAAGCAAAGAAACATTAATCTTTTTTTCAAGCTTCTGCAAATATCTGCATCTAATCAGAGAGCATTCTGTAAGCATCATGCATAGCCTCATGTTGCTAAACTTTGAAACCTTGTGTACACATTTTCATACTGAAACCACTGTCAGTAGTGCAGTCAGAACGTACATTTACTTAGAGCGCTCACCCTAATAACGGTTTCAATTAATGAACCATAAATACAAGTTTGAACAGCATTAACACATGCACACAAATATTAACTGAACTACAGGCTGTACCCTTCCCTGATCCTTAATGTGGTACTGCAAACTGGCAGCCAAAGGGTTTGTGCTGCAGGGGGTTGGGCCTACTTGTCCCAAGGACAAAATACACATTAAAACGTGTTGCCCTTGACCCCAAACAATATGTCCTGGGCATCGGGCTATAAGAATTCCACATCCCTGCACACAAGCTCTTGTACTCAATCACACACACAAGCTCGCTCACTCGCACTCTCAGGCCCGGACTGGCCGTTGCGGGCACCGGGCAATTCCCCGGTCGGCCGCAAGGGTGGGGGCCGTTTTTGGGCCGCTGGGGGCCGTTTTTGTGACAGGGCCGTTTTTGCAGCAAAGCTGCAAAATCGGCCCTGTAACAAATTCGGCGGAAAAGCGGCCCTGGTAAAGAGCTTGATGGCATCCCCCCCCCACCCCCAGGGGGAGGAGGGGGGCCGGCCGAGCACTTTGCCAGGGCCGGTTTTGGTTCCCAGTCCGGCCCTGCGCACTCTTATACATTCACACACACAAGCTCTTGTACTTATACATTCACACACAAGCTCTCTCACTCGCACTCTTATACATTCACACACACAAGCTCTTGTACTTATACATTCACACACAAGCTCTCTCGCTCACAGTCGCATGAATTCACACACAAGCTCTCACTCGCACTCATACATTCACACACACAATCTCTCATACTTCTACATTCTCACACACACACAAGCTCTCGTACTCATACAATCACACACAAGCTCTCTCACTCGCACTCTTATACATTCACACACACAAGCTCTTGTACTTATACATTCATACAAGCTCTCTCGCTCACATTCGCATGAATTCACACACAAGCTCTCACTCGCACTCATACATTCACGCACACAATCTCTCATACTTCTACATTCTCACACACACAAGCTCTCGTACTTATACAATCACACACACAAGCTCTCTCACTCGCACTCTTATACATTCACACACGAGCTCTCACTCATACATTCACAATCACTCTCACTTTCTCATACATTCACACGCAAGCTCTCACTCACTCATATTCACACACAAGCTCTCACTCACACTCATACATTCACACACAAGCTCTCTCTCTCAGATTCACACACACAACCTCTCACTCACACTCATACATTCACACACACAAGCTCTAACTCGCACTCATACATTCACCCACAAGCTCTCTCATACATTCACACACACAAACTCACATTCACACACACAACCTCTCGTGCGCACTCATACATTCACACACAGACAAGCTCTCACTTGCACTCCTACATTCACACACAAGTACTCTTTCATACATTCACACGCACAAGCTCTCATTGGCACTCCTACATTCACACACAAGTTCTCTCTCATACATTCAGCTCTTGTACTCATACATTCACTTGCGTAAGCTCTCACTCGCCCTCATACTTTCACAAACACAAGCTCTCTCACTCACTCTCTCATACATTCACACAAGACATTCACGCACAAGCTCTCACTCATTTAAACACACAAGCTCTCTCACTCACATTCACACACAAGCTCTCTCTTATACATTCACACACAAGCTATCTCTCTCATACATTCACACACAAGCTCTCTCTCTCCATCATACATTCGCACACACACGCTCTCACACATTCACACACACACACACACACAAGCTCTCACTTGCGCACTCCTACATTCACACACACACACACAATCTATTGTACTCATACATTCACACACACAAGCAACCAAACTCATACATTCACACACACAAGCTCTCTCACTTGCACTCTCTCATACAGTCATACACACAAGCTCTTGCACTCATACATTCACACAAACAAGCTCTCTCTCATACATTCACACACAAGCTCTCACTCGCTTTCATACATTTACACACAAGCTCTCTCATTCACCCTCATACATTCACACACACAAGCTATCTCTCTCATTCATTCACACACACAAGCTCTCACTCACCATCATTGTGAGAAGTTGGCCTGGCATATGATATCCACTATTCTAGTGATCACCTTGCACCAGTCCAAAGACCCTTATTGATGGTAGGTTTAAGACAACCTTTATAGAAAGCTATCCTTGTGGTAGCTGTGGAGAGCAGCCTTCAGGCTAAGCCTTGAAGGAATGTAAAGCAGCTTGTTTTACCAGTCTATAATATCTTGAATGATCAAATGAAAGAGCACCACACCAGGTATATATATATATATATATAAAATATATGTATTTATTCTAAACACAACCCCTCCAGTCTCTTTATGAGGCTAGAGGCAAAAGTACAATAGAAGAACTTGAATAGCACTCATACATTCACCCACAAGCTCTCTCATACATTCACACACACAAACTCACATTCACACACACAACCTCTCGTGCGCACTCATACATTCACACACACAAGCCCTCACTTGCACTCCTACATTCACACACAAGTACTCTTTCATACATTCACACGCACAAACTCTCGTTTGCACTCCTACATTCACACACAAGTTCTCTCTCATACATTCAGCTCTTGTACTCATACATTCACTTGCATAAGCTCTCACTCGCCCTCATACTTTCACAAACACAAGCTCTCTCACTCTCTCATACATTCACACAAGACCTTTACGCACAAGCTCTCACTCATTTAAACACACAAGCTCTCTCACTCACATTCACACACAAGCTCTCTCTTATACATTCACACACAAGCTATCTCTCTCATACATTCACACACAAGCTCTCTCACTCTCCATCATACATTCGCACACACACGCTCTCACACTCATACATTCACACACACACACAAGCTCTCACTTGCGCACTCCTACATTCACACACACACACAATCTATTGCACTCATACATTCACACACGCAAGCATCCAAACTCATACATTCACACACACAAGCTCTCTTACTTGCACTCTCTCATACATTCACACACACAAACTCACATTCACACACACAACCTCTCGTGCGCACTCATACATTCACACACACAAGCCCTCACTTGCACTCCTACATTCACACACAAGTACTCTTTCATACATTCACACGCACAAGCTCTCGTTTGCACTCCTACATTCACACACAAGTTCTCTCCCATACATTCAGCTCTTGTACTCATACATTCACTTGCATAAGCTCTCACTCGCCCACATACTTTCACAAACACAAGCTCTCTCACTCTCTCATACATTCACACAAGACCTTCACGCACAAGCTCTCACTCATTTAAACACACAAGCTCTCTCACTCACATTCACGCACAAGCTCTCTCTTATACATTCACACACAAGCTATCTCTCTCATACATTCACACACAAGCTCTCTCAATCTCCATCATACATTCGCACACACACGCTCACACTCATACATTCACACACACACAAGCTCTTGTACTCATACATTCACACACACACACAAGCTCTCACTTGCACACTCCTACATTCACACACACACACACACACACACAATCTATTGTACTCATACATTCACACACACAAGCACCCAAACTCGTACATTCACACACACAAGCTCTCTCACTTGCACTCTCTCATACATTCATACACACAAGCTCTTGCACTCATACATTCACACAAACAAGCTCTCTCTCATACATTCACACAGAAGCTCTCACTCGCTTTCATACATTTACACACAAGCTCTCTCATTCACCCTCATACATTCACATACACAAGCCTCTCTCATTCATTCACACACACAAGCTCTCACTCACCATCATTGTGAGAAGTTGGCCTGGCATATGATATCCACTATTCTAGTGATCACCTTGCACCAGTCCAAAGACCCTTATTGATGGTAGGTTTAAGACAACCTTTCTAGAAAGCTATCCTTGTGGAGCTGTGGAGAGCAGCCTTCAGGCTAAGCCTTGAAGGACTGTAAAGCAGCTTGTTTTACCAGTCTATAATCTCTTGAATGATCAAATGAAAGAGCACCACACCAGGTATATATATAAAATATATGTATTTATTCTAAACATAATCCCTCCAGTCTCTTTATGAGGCTAGAGGCAAAAGTACAATACAAGAACTTGAATAGCACACAGTAAATTAGCACAGTATACGTTTTTCCCTAGGGGCCTCACAAACCATATACTAAGAAAGTGGTATAAGAACCACGTGAGGGATAGAAGTTAGGCCTAGGGTCTGTAGAACCGTTGGGACAACCAGGAACCACCCAAGGTAGGGACGCAAGAGACACATGGGGGACGCGTGCAGTGTCTAAACACAGCCGCGATTCACCATTGACTTCTATAGCGAAAGTTAAAGTTACAGTTTAAGGACACTTAGGAGTGGACTACGGTAAAACCCTTTGAGTACTGGACACTTTGAGAGTCAAGACCCACAGGAGCACCGAAGTACTTGTGTTACCTCACCCAGGGAAGCCGGGTGCATAGGTGTCTTTTCGTGTCTGGTTTCGTCGTTGATTCCAATGTAGAGCTGCAAAGAAGTGCTGCAGGTGTCCAGGAGAAGAGCGTCCAAATGGATCCAAGGGTGGATCGGAGATCTGAAGAACCTGAAAGCAGAGGGGACAGAGTCTGGGTCACTAGCCAGTGACCAGGATGGCGACAGGAAGATGCCAGCCGGTGTCGGGTGCTTTCAAGTGAAGTAGGTGAAGCTTGACTCTTCGGCCACGAGGTCCCGGAGGCGTCGACGACAACCAGAAGCTGGATTCGAGCTGTCCCACGTCGGATGTCGAGTGCTGCAGCGTCGGTATCCGGATTGGACCCACCAAGCCTTGGCAACAGCAACCCACGCAGGATGACAAGATTGGCTTCGGTGCAGACCAGCAAGGTCTGAGGGACTTACCCCTTGGAGGGGAGTCAGGGCACATCTGAAGCAACCAGGAAAACCCAAGAATCAGAGGATCGTCCTTCGTGGGGACCCACCAGTTGACGAACTAGGGATTGCGAAGGTGCCTGGAGCGGAAATGATGAAAGCGGGCCCACGTAACACTCGTGGAGTGTAGGCCCACAATTTTCGATGCAAAAGGTGCTCAGGGCTTGGACTACAAGTAGCCCAATGCACAACTTCGGGAAAGCTCGGGAAGTCGATGCACTAGCAAATGTTCAGGATGTCCAGGAGTTCTGGTCCCACGTCTCTCGTGATAGCTACAGGTCTCAGCTTCGCTGGGGACTTGTGTCAGCCTCGGAGATGTCTGGAAGTCTGTGTCCTGTGTCGCAGATTCTTCGGGATCCGTCGGGAGCCTTGAAAATGCAGACCGGCAAGATGCTTCTTTGGTGCCTGTTTGAACAGGGGGGTCGCATCTTGACCCCAAGGGAGATTTCTTCCGTCTTCCAGTCGATATGGAATGTCGAAGGTCCAAGATTTCTGTATCAGATTTTCGTCCAGGGTAATCTAAAGCCTCAGTGACTGGGTTCCTATACTTATACTAAGTTTAGGGGTTGGACTAACTCTAGGGTCCCACCTATGGGAGGACCTGGGGAGGGGGTGGTTACACCCCTTCCCCTTGTCCAGTTTGCGCCAGAGCTGGGGCTGAGTGCCCCAGTAACCGGTTTGAACTGGGAAATGTCTGAAAAGCATTCACTGAATGCAACCCTCCCTGCCCCAATACACTAAAGCCTGTCTGGGGAGGTGCTGGCACCTCCCTGGACAGGAAACCTATTGTCCAGGCCTCCCGTTGCCGGAGTTTCGTCCAGCAGCAGGAGGTCAGACTCGTGTCTGTGGCAGCAGCATCCATTTTGTGATGCTGAGGCTCTTTTAAACATTTACCGGGTAAGTAAGTGTGTACATGTCTTCTCCCTCTAGAAGGGTGGAATGCTACCCCGCCCCCAGAACTGGCGGGGGTAGTATTCCAAAGTGTTTGACACCAAACACGACATGTTTTAATAAAGCCATTCCAAAGTTAGCATTAACTGCGAGGATTATAATGCACTTAAGAGTATAAGGTATGGCTATATCATAGAACAGCTATAAGGAAGGGATTCCGAAAGCTGCAGAGGGGCTCAGCTCATGTTAGGGCACCCTCTCACACAAAACCAAGCACTCTGTCTTCAGGATTGTCAAGCCCTGCCATAGGAATGACGTATAGGTTAATATGTGTCTCTCTATATATATATATATATATATATAGGTAGATATTGGTATACTATATCTAGGTAAGGGGTGCTTACACCACCTTACCTAGGCTGCAAGTGCAGAGCTGTGGTGCCATTTTGGAAGGCTTCCCAGGGGTGGCAAAATACATGCTTCAGCCCCTGGTAGGCCTCTGGGGTATCTATGCCTTTGGTACCTAAGGGACCATTTACTAGGTACTCACAAGGGTAACCCAGTACCCAATCTGGAGTGTACCTAATGTACAGGTAACCAATTTAGAGAAAGAACAGCTAGGCTGTGGTCCTGATTAGCAGGGCCACAGCCAGACTAAAGTCGATAAAACAGTGAAACACAGCAAAAAGTGGGGGTAACCATAGGAAGCAGATCCTACTCTCCTTCAATCATACATTCTCACACACACACACACACACACACACACACACACACACGCTCTCTCACTCGCACTCTCTCATACAGTCACACACACGCTCTCTCCCTTACACTCGTACATTCACACACAAGCTCTCGTACTCGCATTCACACACACAAGCTCTCCTACTCACACATTCTTACACACAAGCTCTCTGTCACTCGCGTTCTCATACATTCACACACAAGCTCTTTCACTCTCATACATTCACACACCAGCTCTCACTCACCCTCATACATTCACACACAAGACCTTGCGCACTCGTACATTCCCACATAAGCTCTCGCACTCTCTTATACATTCACACACAAGCTCTCACTCGCACTCATACATTCACATACACACACAAGCTCTCTCAATTGTACTCTCATACATTCACACATTATGCTCTCTCCATCTCTCCTTATGTAACTGACTCTCACCCAGCCCCACAGGCCTCTTGGAGAAAAGCAGTTTTATGACTGTCTCAGTCCTACAGGACTATTAGAGGCACTTGCAAGGCTGATATGCAACAATATATATGTATGTGTGTGTGAACATATATTTTTTCACTGAAAAAACAAAGCATAAAGGAAGTTGTAGTCCGGTGAAAATGTCAATTACAACATACTGAAAACTTACAAAACCACAAAAATTCACCAGTTATAGTTTCTAGTAAATATAACTTGTGATAACTATGCCTCGCTCCCTCGCCTTCAATTATGGCTTATTTGATATTTGCTAACCTTGATCCAGAATCCCTGTGAGCATGAACAGCGAAACCAATGGGAAGGACAATTGTATCTTGAAACGCTATACTCTGTCCCCGATATAAAATATCAAACATTCCACTTTTAATTATGTTTTATAGTTTTTATCACTTTAATTAGAAATTAAATGAACATTTCCAACAAGGAGGAAATAGCTTCAAATTTCGATTGTTTTAAAACGTATTGTCATATTTTATCAATTTTAATAGACTGTATTTCTCTCCTTATATTGATGAATTGTCTGATGCTTTTATGATATTTATATGGAAATAAAGCTATTTGACTTGACTTGACTTGATATTTGCTGCAATAGTTCCTGAGCCTTAGAGACATCACAGAATAAGTGAAACTGCCTTTTACTAGAACGGGCCGCAGCAGTACGATTTGCTCGTGCTGTAGCTTGCCCCACTCATTTCTTAGCCCTTTGGGTTGGGACGGATACCCCATAGTGGGTTGTAATTGTATGGCCAGAGACCTTGGAGTGTCTTTGCATTTTTAACCCGTACCCCCCAGTCCAGGATCTTGTAAATCTCCCTGGTTTATCTTTCTTGATTATCCACAATCTTGCAGTATATTGGTGACCCCTTCCACAAGAGAAGGTACTGCTGTGGCCCTACCGAGCGACCCTCTACTGGGTAGCACTGTCACCCCGTGCAGGCAAAAAAGCAGAGCGCGTGCACTTACCCTGGCGAGAAACCTGGAGGCCCTAGCAGAAGGGCGATTAATGTCCAATTTACCTGAATACCGCTGACCATCCAGAATGCAGCGGGGAAAAGCTGGTTATCCCAATCCACGTAGCTTGGCCCACAAAATAGCACAACAGAAGAAAAGCAGCTCCCGTGCGGCCCTTTGAGTCACCAGAGAACCATGATTTCCCTTCAGCCAAAGTCCAGGGAGCTCCTAATGGCTCCCTGTTTCTGCCTACTGCCCGACACCTGCCGCTCGTTCCCCGACTTTCTGGCTGTCTAATAGCGGCCGAAAACAGCAGGGAACAGCCAGAAACAAACAGCAGCCGCCATTGAGCCAGATCTTGAGCGCGGCGTGTCCTGACGTCCTGCCACGGCTAGAGGGTGGGGCGTTAGCACCTCAGCCGTCATCCCCCACCATAATATGTACTGTAAAGCCAAAGCCGGTATTATCACCAACTCAGTAGAAGAGGGCAAATAAAGGTGTTGCGTGACACAAGGCAGAGGTGCCTCCTATCTCCTGTTTTATTTGCCTTCTTCATAGAGCCTCTGGCTAGAGCAATCCGAAGAAATAATAGCATTCAGCCTCCTCTCCTACAGATAGATAAGATAAAACTATATGCCAATGATATCATGTTAATTTTGATACTAGGATGGAGAACCAAGAAAAGATTTTCGAGATTTTTGCTCAACACAAAAAACTGGGAGGGCATAAAATTAACAAAACAAAGATGGAAATTGTACTATGTGGGTGTAATCCTCATGTTTAACACGCGGACATGGTTGTATGTGTAAACTCTCGTCCGTGGAGATCTCTATAAGAGATATTCCATTCCACAGATTAATGCAGCAACACCATTAGCTGTTGTAGACATTGAATTAGGGTTAAACTTTCATCCGAAACTGTGCAAAAGTGGGGAAAAGCGGGATATAGGAACATTTCAGACTTCCTGCTGGGGTATAGATGGCAAAATTCAGCAGAAGTCCAACAGCGTATACAGGATTACTTTTTCCTTTTGAGTACTTAATAAAATATTGTTTGAGCTAGATCTAGGTCAGATCTTCAATAGAGGCGGCTGTCGCAAGTGATGATGGGGTACTCGGAAAGCCGGGAGACTGGAAAAAATGCTCTCTCCTATCAAAGCCCCCAACCTTGTCCAAAAAGCGATAAATAAATGGAATAAATATGAAGGCCTGTAAATGACAAATAAGTTCTGAAAGGAAGTTAATATACCCAACTTTAGTGTGCGGAGGGGTGCTAATTGGCACCAAATGCTTTTTTTCTCTAAATGGCTTCTATATAGAACTCCGGCTTTTTCAACATACATGAACCCCAGTCTTCCAGGTAACTGTTTTCGATGTATAGGTCAATCCCCGGCCAACTGGACACATGTAATCAGTCATTGCTCATCCATTCAGGGATTGTGGGCTGAAGTATTTCAGTATCTTGTAAGTGAATGGAGGGTTTATTTGGATTCAAACACTTGGCTGAGAGCCTTGGGGTATGATCCGCTATTTGGCCTGCCCAATAAATGGTTAAATTAGTATATATAGCAACAGCCTTAGCTCAGTCCCCTTTACTTCAAAATTGGCAGACTCAGGTGGTCCCCACATTGAAGGACAGGCTACAGAAAATAAGGGCAAGTCAGAACCAGCAAACAACTATATGCAATACTAACTGGGGAAGTGAATAAATTTGAAGAACTCTGGGGGCAATATTTTGTATCTGAAGAAGTAGGATCAGTTTAAAGGGTCTGATTAAATCATGTGAGTTCTTCCCTTGCATCTTGTTGCTAAGCACTTATTTGAGTGTTTTTTTTATCTGCTTCTAAGGCAAATGCATTTATAGTATTTATAGCCCATGTGCTCTGTTTGAGAACTGCTCATTGTAAGTTGTTATATCTTAAGTATTTATTAAGCTATATAATCTAAATATGTATGTATTTATTTATGTATTTACTACTTGTATGATGAGTTTATAGTGAATATTTCCCGAAATTTTAATTTATATTTAAATCTATACATTTACATCTACATTTATGTTAATGCAATATTTGGATCCTAATTTTTTTTTAAAACATCCTCGACTACTCCTCAATATGAGTAATCTTTTTATTTGTTTATGGTTTGGTGTGCCAAAGCGACATTGGAGAAACAATGTAGGTATATAAAACGCACCGCATTAATAGGAACATGTAACTTTATATTAGGTAATAGGATTGTCTGTTCTAGATACATCCAGGTTAGTGTACAACATTAAAAGTTACATATTTATTCTGTGAGTATAGGTGAATCAATGATCCACAGTGAAAGGCATATGATAGATAAAATCAGGGCTTTAAGTGGGATGAAAAAACTGAGGGGTCGCAAAGGGGCGTTGCCAGTGTAATTAAGGGCGTGGCTTAAAAACACGTACGCTCATAAATTTGTGCTTAGGGTAGTGTGACGCCCGACTTGTATTTTGCTGTTCCTGTCATTGCATCCAGATATATGATACAACAAGTAACACTAAACCAGACCAAGCCAGGACGATTGGCTTTGTCAATGGTTGTTAGTTGCATAAGATAAATAAGCAGCAAGTATGGCTTGTATATAATATTGAAAAAACTTCCACTTAAAGCCCTGGTGGCACCACAGCAATTTTGCTGCTCCTGAGTTTATAAATAGAAGGGAAATCCAGAGAGAAAATGATTCTCTTTAAAGGATTACCCTTCTCCTACAACGCTCAACTGGTATGCTGTCAAGCCGTAACTTCTCCACTAGTGAGAAGTGAGCAGTGTGAGCACGCACATCGATTTGCCTGCTGTCACTGCAGCCTGGTAAAAAATGGACCGCCTGTGCCAGGGCACAAAACGGAGCCCGATAGAGACCCATTTCGAGGCCTCCTGTAAAAAACTGCTGGTGTTCAGCACCGGTAAGACCCTGCCCACTTAAAGCCCTGAATAAAATACATTTGCTGATGGCAGATGAGCACGACTTGGACCATGTAGTGTGTCAAATATCCTTCACATAGCCTCCTGGGTGGCCAACAACTTGTGCTTCTTCAGGCCCAAAAGAGCATGTGGGATTTCCCAAAGGGAATCTCCTCTGAAAATCTGGACATGGAAGGTGGGCAGAGAGCAAGGGAATGTTAGGCAGAAGCCCTGCAAGGCCTCCGAGGAGTCAGTGTGCCCAAATTTGCAGGTTTTTTTTCCGGCCTAGACAGCACTACAGCAAATATCAAAACAAGCTCTAGGAATTTTGCTGAAATGAACTATCACAAAAAAAATAATACATTCTATAGAAAAAAGGAACTCATTTTTATAGAAATAAAAAACTACTCCAGGAGTAATATTTAAATGAACCCAGTGTTATCAAAAGTTTTTTGCTATTTGTACATCTAAATCAATCTGGAAAACTCTCCAGATTTGCTTGAGTTGTTCTGCTTTTCAAGGAGTTTTGCAGTTCACTTGATGAAAATATCTCACTGCCTGATTGTCTGCTTAAAATGTTTTTCTTTGCCTTTCGCCATCCCCTTCCAAGTACCACGCATCAGGCGTTAGACTAACACTTTTTAGTGTGGTGTAGTCCGCATCACTGCACTGAAATGCAAAGTCACGCATAATAGCACCTCCACAGTGGTTCTACATAATCATGCACCTATTCTGACAGAGTGGGAGCATGCTATGCGCGCTTCTTCTGGCAGGTTTAGGGGCGAGTCTGCCGCTATAAGCTGCTACAATGTAGCAGAAATTTACCTAACATGCGCCGCATCATGATTAATGACTTCACATTCATGACGCTGCGGCTACAGTTAGAAATAAAGTGGCAGATATAGATCCTTAACATCACAGGGTCAAAATTGCTCCTTTGGTAAAGGCACACACCACCATCTCAATTCTTGTTTGCACTAGTGTGCTAATCGCTGGTCAGCTTTCCTGTTTTTCATGATCCTCATTGTTTTATGCTCCGGTTAGGTAGTTGCTGCAAGCCATATTTACGGCTTCTTTCTCCCTACCACAGTAGGTACCTTTATTCTCTGTGTGATGGTACTGGTGTATCCTATGTGATCCCTCTGTGCCCTTTCCTCGGGCTTGTGGCCCGATGCTTCCATAGCACTTTCCTCTGATGGTACTTTCCTCAGTAATCAGCAAGGGGTGTTGTTCATCTCTGCTCCTGGAAACCGGTGGTGGGAGGGCCGGACGGAAGCACTTATCGGGACAAATTCTTGATTACTTCTACTTGGGTAGGCAAGCGAAGAAGAGGAAAAAGGAATTTCTGTCAGGATATGAACAGGAAGTGACAGCATGGGGACAGGAAGTTCCTCCCCGGGTCCTGCCTAACACTTTAAATGCCTGGTTCCTCTGAAGTAAGAGCCAGGCCGCAGACATGCACCCAACCCCTTCCTTTCCGGAGATTTCTATGTTCAGGTCAAGGTCTGGCTCCAAGAACCTCACCTTGTAAACTGAGCCCTTTGCTTTCGACGCCAACTTCAAATACACCCCAGCTTTTCGAGGACATCCTGTGGCTATTTGAATATGCCTCTAACTTTTGTATAATTAGAATTTGTCGCTCCATAGATATAGCAGTGCTGGCTCAGCGCGGCTGATTTAAAGTGAGACTTTCCATTATTAAAGTAGGGAAAATGTTTAATTCAAATAAGTTGCTGTTTCTTTCAAATCTTGTATTAAGGATCTACTCTGAAACTAAAACGAGCAATTTGCAATACAAAATACATTGTTTGCGGAACACTGTCCCTAGACTCACAAAATGGGGCCTCACACTATGGTATCACATAGAGAGCTTCATGGCAGCCAGTTTACAACACAATTTGTACACATAAGTGAGATATAGGAGTGTAAAACAAATTCATTCATGAGTTCACAACCACATTCCTGTGCTGCAGCATTAAAAATGGTGGGAATTTGTCCACGTAACTGGAACTAGCTAATGCAGAAATTAGCCACTATAGTGTTCTGGCAGAACCTCTGAAAAGTCCATTTCTAAACTGTATTTACATCATTTTCTGTTAATTTAGACTTTGTTTCATTAGCATAGGAAAAATGTGCTACATTTAACCTATGTATTAATTGTTGAATCTCTGTAAGGACCTGCAATCTTTTTTTTTTAATCTATATATAAAGTGCTTTGATCACTGATCTCCAGGAGAAACCCACTTAAAGGATATTGGCGCCTTGATAAATCTTTGTAAATCTATAAGCATTGTGGTGGCAATTTATGTCAAATCTTTGTAAAGCTTTCTGATGTAGGATATAAATATTAAATACATGTAAATCAATCAGGTTCCCAGATCTTCTTGCCAACTGTAGGTATGAAAGTCCTGGTGCAGGATCTGTGTGCCATCCTGGACCTCATTTACTCATTCTGACCGACTGCGCAAGGGTTCTGGCACAAGATACTCATGGCACGAGTCCTCTGACAGATGCTCTACAAGATATTGGATGTTGGTCATCAGCAGAGTGTTTGACTCCGTTGGATGACAGGATATATCCAGAATAATGCTCCCTTTATTGTGGGTGACTCCTGTTCCTGTGACCAGGCCATGATACAAGCACAGGTCTTGTTTACTATCAGCCCAGCGTGCAGGCTGTCTAGTGGCACTTTCTGTGTAAAACCGTGTGGTCTGTCATTGTTGATGACTTTTTTACACCTGTGACGAAGATTATACCGGAGTCTGAAAACTTAAGTTTGTCTCCCTTGAAGGAGTAGGGAAGTGAGGAAAAGACCTTGCTGCTGTCACCTGAAGTGAAAAGAAGATAGGTTGTTTGACTTCTTGCACCCCTGCTTTATTTTAGTCCACAGCCGCATAATATACCCAGCCCCAGAAAATACTAAAGCATACAGGACCACACCACAACCAGCTCCAGGTGAAAGTTCTCCAACTACCATTGCACTCCAAGCAGTGCAATATCCCATCACACCTTACAACATCAGAAAACACTACTCACACATCAGTATACCCCATATGAACATCCATTATACCAAAGCTCCTGACTTCACGTAAGAGTTACAAACGTACCTTAAAATACTTCAACACACCACCGCTACCAGACATAGAGCACACTCCACCCAAGGGCAGACACAGCTTAACTCAATTTCACAACTCTGTTATGTTATTCGCATTGGTATTGTGCTAACCAGCACTGTTATGGCATGATGGCAGAAGTCTGTATCTGAGTGCTCTTGTACATTTCTTAAAGACTGTTGTTAGAGCTGAATACGTCATTGTTTAATAGCTTCTGCTGTTTTTGTGTTTAGATGGGTATAGTTAGTACCCAACATAATGTTGCAAGTTCCATAGCTTACAGAGTACTCTGTAATGTATCCCAACAAAAACTGCTCAACTCCCAAGATTACCTAGATTGGTGCATTTCAAATTAGTACTCATAAACATAAGACTACAAGCACTCCAAGTGACACATCACTGAGGACTCCTCACTTAACACACACCACTAACTACCACACTTTCTCCTATACAGACTCACCTTGCGGCATCACACCAACTACACCCAAATAACACGTAACGCACAGTACTACAATACAACTGACTTCTGATAAAACACTGTGTAATAAACCTAAAAAATCACTATATTTGCCTGCTTCTCCTCCTCCCTTCTCCCTCTCCACAGAAACATTGACATCCTCTTCAAATCAACAGGATGCTGGAAATCCCATTAATAGCTGAATTGTGGGGCACAATGACGCAACCGCTGTTGCCTGTCGCTCCATTGGTTAGGAGCCAAGACTCTTGGATCAGTAAATAAAAATAATTTTTTCAGTGCAAATTCACAAAATAAAAAAGAACCATGGGTGGAGCGTAAAAGCGTCAAGGGTAAGTGGTTCATGGGAAGGATTTTGGTGTGTCCATGAAATATAAGGATTATATTGCCTCCATCTATACATTATAAGGATATTGTAAGTTACCTCGGAGTTCCTTGCCTTCATAAAGGAACTCAGCCTTTGACCTTGTACCTCTATATGGTCAGGGAACTCTTCAGTGGCTTGCAGTATCCTACTAATGTACGGCAGGAGGTATTATATCCTATATACAAAAATGCTGTGAAACTCCGATTGCTTTCACAGGTCCCGTTTTTATTTTGCGCTACAGTAAAAGCTGTACAGACAGTTTCCAGCATCGCCGGGCCAGTCTGTGTTACCCCACACTGCGATTGCAGCTCATCACGGTGTAGGCACGCTGCACCCATGTCTCCACGACATATCACAGCTATATTTAAGGCTCTGTAACTCTTCGGGCCCCCATTTCCGACCCCGCCTGTCCGGACCCCCATCCTGCCGTCCCGCAGACGTATTCTGATTTTCGGATCCCGTGGGGACCTAGACCTCGTTCTCCCCACCTCCTCCCGGTCTATTGGACCCTCGTCGCGCCCGTCCTGGCAGTTCCTTTCCTCCCCGTGGCAGCCCATCAGAAAGCCTTCCGAGTTTGATTCCCTACCCTCCTGGGTTGAGACACCCTTCCCTTCATTGACACCACAGCCTTACCACTTGCCTCACCAGCAACTTCCCAGGCATTTTTTTGATTGTTTATTCCTGATGATGATCCCTTAACTGTTGTTGGGGGTCGAAACGCTGTCAACAACCACATCTTAAACTCGAACCTTTATTTGAAACTCATGCGGAGTACTAGATGCTTTTGTTATTGTGACTATTACTATTTCATATTTTCACCAAAAGTCACTTTTAAGTCATATGCCTGTGGTAAGGAAATCTGCTGATTTCCTAAAACCCTGTCATGTCTTGCTCATTCATTGTTCATGTATCGTCTAGCTTTACTAATTCTAAATATCAGCCATTTGTACACGAGTAGACCCGATGTCGATTGTAGTATTGTGGTTATATGTATTTATTTCTCTTGAAAGGGACCGCTGTCTCTAATAACTTACAGACAGTTTCAGGGCAATGATGACGTTATGCGTGTTTAAACTGGAACTGTGTGTTTCTTAAATGTGAATAAAGTAAAGTAGCGGCTGTTGTTGCACTAACAGAGGCTTGTTTCTTCTGTTGCCGCAAAGGAAGGTGGGGCGACATGTTCTAGCCAGAGTTCGAGGGGACTCGCCCATCTAGGAGGGGTTGGAAGGCCCAAGTAGCCCAGTTGCACTGACTAGACACTGAAAAAACATGCCTGAAATATCCCTAGCCTGCTGAACCTGAAGTTCATGGAGCTATGGAGCTCTGTGCCCCAGGCTGTGACCCTCAGCTGCTGTTCTGCTTTTTTGTGGTATCCTTTAGAAAACAATCTAATGCGATATCCCATGACACGGACCTCCTGCACCTCTCCCTTCTTGGCCTTCCTTGATCTGTGCCCCTTTGGAGCCGTTCCCAGCCCCGCGCCCTTGGAGTCATGCACTTCCGGTGCCAGCAGAAGCACGCGCCCCGGTGAGGTCACAGCGCGCGGCGTGCTTCTTATATTCTACCAGAGGCTCCCTCCGCCGCGAAAAGCCCCGCGCTCCGGACATTACCGTGACAGGAAGCGCCGCGGCCCTTTTTAGAGGCTTTAGAGCGGATGTGCGGGAATGTAGGGGGGGTCCCAGCAGGTGGTGTCATAGGCTCTGTTAAAACAAGGATAATAGTGAGGAAATGACTAGGGCAGGGGCGCCTGGAGTTCCCATCCCCTTGGCGACTGTGGGAGTTGCACCTGAGGGGTGTGCCATGTTGCATACCGCAGGGACGGTAGGGGCTAGCCTGGGCATGCGCCTGTGGGCATTCAGTCATGCCAAGCCAGAGCCGTCCCATAAATCACCATAGAC
The DNA here is from genome assembly GCF_964261635.1 of Lissotriton helveticus. NCBI lineage: Eukaryota > Metazoa > Chordata > Amphibia > Caudata > Salamandridae > Lissotriton > Lissotriton helveticus. The sequence goes on along the minus strand of NC_136073.1, from coordinate 817,044,040 downwards.
CACCAACAGGGAGACGAGGGCTATCGTAAATGTACCTGTGCGCGCTCAAAAGGGTCAATGTAAAGTATACTGTGTTTGGGAATTAGTTCACAAGCGTAATAGTGCCGTGTGCAAGCATGGCATAGGCACTGCAACGTTGAATGAACAATTCACAAGCAGTGGCAAAGCCATTAGGTCTGGCATTGCCAAGGTGTTATGGTTATTTTTTAAACTTGTAATTGCAAACAAATGCCACATACATAAAAAGCAAAAAAAAGGTGCAGCCTTAACATGGTAGCCAAATGCTTCCAATACAAAAGTTAAAATAAAACAAGTAACTATTGCATATCATTTTAATAGTACAGTGCGGGTGCTTCTTAGCATGCTGGTGTACTTAGACCAGGTATAGAAACGTTGTTAGTTTTAATGCACATCCCAGGTGTAAGTAAAAGTCTCTCTTGGTTTTGAATTACTGTAATCAGAACATGGGGTTTAAATACACAACAACAACGTAAATAATGGATAGAAAAATTGCATTGATAAAGTAACGATTTGACTCCGTCCCCGTCACTAAAGTGTTCTCTTTGGGTGGATGTGTGAAGTGATGGGGACAAATACCACCCCTCGCAAAGAAAGAGTGTGACTGAACTGAGCTAAGCAGTGCCCTATGCTGTGTGCTGTGGTTAAAAAAGGGGGTGGTGATGGACAGAGCATCGGAACCAATCAAACACTCACACCCAGCAAGTGACTCACGTGTGAGCATACCCTGCCAACTTATGGCGAACAAAGCGGTACAAAAGAGGGTGGTTGACTGGGTGTGAGTGTTTGATTGGTTCAGATGCTCCATCCATCACCACCCCCTTTTGAACCGCTTTGTTCGCCATAAGTTGGCAGGGTATGCTCAGACGTGAGTCCTTGCTCACTTTGCCACTGGATTCAAGCAACCTGGCTGAAGACTGCTGTAATGCCAGAAACCGGTCCTAGGAAGCTTGAATCCGGTCCAGGGAAGGCATGGCTTGGCAGTTCGAGCTGGACTGTTCCCATGAGGCACAGGGTCAGACTGATTTGCATATGGCCATGTCTGAACTGGGGTGGCAGAGTGGGCTAAAGAACTGTGATGGATTAAACCCAGATCTGTTGACTGGGTGTGAGTGTTTGATTGGTTCAGATGCTCCGTCCATCACCACCCCCTTTTGTACCGCTGTGTGCTGTGGTTGGGCGGAATCAAAATGTGAATGACAGTTGAACAGACCAATGATTGGGGGGGGGGGCGTAATTCAAATCCCATATGTGTTTCGATGTACGTATGTTTATTTATATATTTATCTTTACAAGAGTCGGGAAGAAAGGCTAAAGCTGTCTCTAAAAATAAGTTTACTAATGCAATGACTTCAGATGACTGGTTAAGTCACATCTAGAGTACAATGTCCAAGTATTGTTGCTATTTTTAGAGGCTTCATTTGTACTGTCCAGCTCTGAAGGCCTCATCTGATGGTTTTGTCCAGTTTATGTATGATGTTACATATGGAATGTTAGTTTCGATTTTCCGGAAGCCAAATCTGGGGCTGTGCACCTAGTGTTCTTGATCTCCCTTTTATTAGAGGTTCCAATTCTGCAGGCCTCATTGGGTATTGTGTGAGGGTCTATCATCGGGAATCGTGTCCTTTTCGGGAGACCAGATTTCCCGAAGGATGAAGACAGATTAAGGCAATCAACATCTGGGTGACTATAGTGTTCCTTGCTTTTAGGCTACAAGTAGATTTTTAGAATGCTCAAGAATGCAAGCAAGTGTACGCTAGACTAAAAGAGGAATTATAACATGTGTCGCATATACCACTTGCAATTACAGATATTTTCTAGTTTTGTAAACTCTGAGCAACAGTTGTCACTGTTGCTCAATCAGGGCGACTTGTTATATTGACCTCGGAAGGAGGTCCTATCAGGATATGAATGTGGTTCGCTTTAGTTTACTCGAATCCATGCCTCCAAAGGACATTTTAACCCTTTGAGCCATTTTCCTGGCTCTGTAAGGCATTTTTTAACTGGAGATGCCATGTGTGTTTTTAGCAGAGTGTTTCGTGATCCACTGGAGGCTGAGAGAAGGAACTCAGAGTAACATTAAAATACGTATGTATTCAGAGCAGTGGAAATTGATAAAATACATTCTGAAAATCAACAAATTTTGTGGTGGGGACAGAACACCGCTGTGCCCGAGAAAGGCAGTGCAGGTTCATACGGAATGGAGTAATGAGGAGCAGAGTCCATTACAGTCTGCTTCTTGCCTCGAGTAAATTGCAAGTACATACGTATTATTTTTGCTAAGAAAATCCCCAAAGAAATTTACAGCCATGAAAAAATTGATTTGTATGTTCTGGCTTATTTTCTGAAAAATGATTGTACTTAAAGCTAGCTTAGGTGGTAGGGCACCTGTTACTGACATCTATGTGTATCTAAAGTCATTGGGTATTTTTGTAAAACAGCTGTGGTCGTTACGTTCTCTGATCACAGATGTGAATCGTAATAAAATAACGCCGAGAATGAACATACCTGCTGTTTAATATGGCATGAAACCTGCAGAATACTGCTCTTCAATTGATATAAGATAGCTCTGTATTTGTGAAAGAGATCCTTCCATACAATGCAGGTGACACATTCCAAGTGTAATAAAACAGCTCAGGTAGTTACGTTTGAACTGCTAACAGATGCATATAGTATATGTAAGACATACAATTGTAATGTTGCAGATTGTAAGTCACCTTTCATTCTTCATGGCTGGCAAAATTGGTACCAATGAGTAAGTTGTATTAAACACACATTCAACCTCTCTCCAAAAAACTGTTGTCTATAAACTATGTGGTCATTATTGTAGTAATTATTACACAAACAGACTTATGCTAGCTACATTAAGAGAGAGATTGAAAAAGTAAACCGCTGTCCTCTATTGGTTCTCTCAATGGGTAGTTTCATTGATCTGTGCTCCTAGACATGGCTCGAAAGGGCTATTGAATTGTCATCTAAGTGAGGCATTCGAAGTTGGACACTACTAGGAGAAAAGTACCTCAGGCCCACGTTCCTCTTGCTGGCTTCTAGCGCATTCTACACATACTGAATGCAGTCTGGCACTCCTGCGTGTGTCGTGGGACCACTGCTTGATTTGTAAACAAGGAAGTGCCCAGGGCTTTCGTCAGGAGGCCACTGCAGCTTTCACCAAACATTACCCCTGCCAGTGCTGCCAATTACAGTACCAACAAAACTACAAACTTTCACACTCCTACAAGTGTGACAGTTCAGACTATTTCAGGCCACTCAAAGCTATGAGAATGGCTTGGGCAGCAGGTATTATTCATTTATAATATATATTGAATTAATAAACAATTGTAATTGTGCTTATCTCTAAATTAGTCAAACAGCGCCACCATGTGGAAAACTGTCATAAGTGCAGCTGTTGACAATTAATTGCTGGTACCGAGCACCAAACGCCACCAGCTCAAATTAACCCTGCCTGGGACACAGTTTCAAGAGGTTTTTCTGGGGCCGTCTGGAACCAGTTTCAGCATAACAATATCTGCTGGAACCTAACTGCGACTGGTTTCTACTCTGTTCTAGAACTGATTCATAGAAAAAGCAGTAACTTCATTTGTGAATGAGTCGTGAAATAAAATGTATAAAAAAGGGAGAATAGGGTAAGCTAGAACGACCAAGAGACCTTTAAGTTTCTGTATGAAAAGTAGTCAGAAAATAGGCTGATTGGATGTGCATAGGTGTCCTTAACAGTAGTATATTGTAGACTGAAAGGGTGTATCATTCTTTTTTTTTAGAAATATGGCCGACTGGGTAAGCATGGGAAGTTGTCTTTGCGCACAGGGAAGTGAGCAGATACAATGATCTTAGGGGCACTGCTTTGTAAGTGTAATATTAAATGGACTGGGCACCCTTACCTATAGGAACATGTACCAATACCGGCTTTGGCACCCTTAACTGCAGGAAATAAGCAAGAAAAGAGTTCTTGCTGTCCTAACGTGCTGGAAATGGGAAGATGGAGTGTCCATGGCATTATTTCCTGAAGGAAGGGTGCAAAATGTAGTGGCAATTTATCCTTCCCTCCTGGAAATGGGCAGACTGAAGGTGTCTTGGAGTCTTTACCAGAGGAAATAAGCTTAAGAGTGACCTTTCTGCAGCAAAAAGGCATAATGGGGAGGCATTGGGTTCCTCCAAAAAATCATTGGCTTGCCTATTCGATTGCAGCCAACCCCCATTTTAGCAGCCCCTTCTACTGGCTAGATGCATCAATGTATATGTGTGCAGCACTGCCACCCTTTGGTGTGCTTTAGTATTGCATTTTTATTGAATTCTAATAGCAAAAGACAGAGATGCACATTAATCGCAGATACCTAGTGACCAGTCACAGCATGGCATTTGCTGTGTTCAAAACAAAGCACTTTATCAGAGTGACAAGTGTTGTCACAGTAAGCAACATGCAATAAATATTAGTGTGGACATTAGTGGTCATTTAAGGAGACTACAAACTTTTGCGACAGGACCATTTTTTTACCGGTCTGAGTACGGCACTGACTCAAGTCTTGAAGAGGAGGTTGTCATTCTAACTCAGTACCCCTGTATTTTTTTTGTACCTCTTGTGTGGTAAGTGTAGGAAGATCCCTGACTATGGTTGCCCCCAACTTTTTGCCTGGTGTTTTGCTGGTTTTCTGACTTAGTTGACCTGGGACCCTGCTATTCAGGGCCCCAGGCCTACTGCTCTCTCTGTAAAATGGATTCCATGTACCTTAGGTACATATCTAATTGGATACTGAGTCACCTTATCAGTCCCTGTACAGTGTACCTTAGGTACCCAGGGCATAGGTGTACCCAGGGACTACCAGGGGCTGCAGCATGTATTATGCCACCCCTGGCTGGCCATCCAAATCTGACACAACTGGCTGCACGACAGCTGGGGCAAGGTGGTGTAATCACCCTTTGCTTTAGATATAGTATACCTATATCTAAACCTAAATGGGCACACAGATCTCCTATCAGTCACTCCTATGGCAGGCCTTGACAATCCTGAAGGCAGAGTGCTTGGAATCGTGTGAGATGGTGCTCTGGCATGAGCTGAGCCTGTCTGCGGCTTTCGGGATCTATCCCTTAGCCGTTTCCATGATATCGCATACCATATACTCTTAAGTGCATTATAATCCTCGCGGTTATATGCCAACTCTGGTATCGCTTTATCAAAACATGTCGAGTAAGGTGTCATACGAATTGGAATACTAACCCCTCGCCAATTCTGGCGACGGGGTTAGCATTCCACCCTTCTAGAGGGACACGACATGTATGTAACCTATAACCCCGGTTAAAGTCAAACAGAGCCTTAGCTCCACAAAATGGATGCTGCCACCGAGACACAAGTCTGCCCTCCTGCTGCTGGGAGTCCTCCCAGAGCAGGAGGCAAGGACAAAGGGTTTCCTGCCAGGGGCGGTGCCAGCACCGTCCCAGACAGGGTTTTGTGTATTCTAGGTAGGCAGGGCTTTAGAGGAAGGTGACTGCAAGTGGCACCCCGGTGCTCACTGTGCATAGGCCGGCTTGAACCAGTTCCAGGGGCACTCCAGCCCCTGATCTGGGGAAAGCCCGCCAAGGAGAGGGGTGTAACCACCCCCCTCCTAGTCCCACCCATAGGGCAGGACTTAGTCGCGTGCCAGCCCCTTTTTGCAGGATAAAGGTAGGAACTGGCCCCCTTCCAATTCAGATCATCTTTGAATCCTGAAACTACTTTCCACGAAAGGAACTCAAGACTTCTTCCCAAGATTCTCCCTTGTGACTAAGGAGTAGTCACCCTGCAGCAGCAGGCACCAACCAAGCATCGCGGTTTGTTGCCAGTCTCTCCTTCGGATCAAGACTGCTCCAGCACGACGAGAACCGGCTTCCCTGGCACCTCTGACCTCAACCTACATCATCAGCCCAGCTGTGATCCGTGGGTGCGACGAGACCTCGAGGGACCGGCTATCTTCAGAACTGCACGACGCTTGTCCAGCACGACCACCGAGTGACCCTCGACCGAGTGCTTTGGGGTGAGAGAAGCCCCGACCCTGAGCAGCTCCAGCACCGAAGTTCAGCCCCCCCGCATCCACGAGATCTGCGTGGGGCCCTTCTGCTCTTTGCTGCTCACCGCGTTGTCCCGGTCACTTGCCCGTTGGCTAGTGGCCCTTTTACGACGCTCCACGACGACAACCACTGCTGGTCTGGTTGCTCCAGACTGGCCCTTGCTTCCTTTCTTCGGAGAAGCACCCTGGACCCTCCTGGTCCACTCAAGACGCCATTTTAGGTCCACCGCGTGGGCCTTGCATTTGCCAAGACTTGTTGCCCCAATCCTGGGTCCAGCGACGTCGACAGCAAGTACCTTCGTGGGACAGCTCGCACCTCCATCCTGGTCGCCGACAACGCCTCCTGGTCCGAGAGACTGCAGAGCCCAGCAGCGCCCACTCACCTGGCTGAGGTGACTTCGTCCGGTGCCATCCTGGTGCCCACTCAAATCACTGGCTAGTGATTCAGAACTTGGTCCCCTCTGCTTACAGGTTTCTTCTTCCCTGATCCAGGCTTGGATCACCATGAACTTTCTTCACTGGCCGCCTGCCAGCAACTTCTTTCTTCAGGCTCCTGGATCTTCAACGAGGTTTCCGACGCAACTTCGACCCTATGCAGCCGCAGCCCCTGGGCTAGGTAACCTGAGTACTCCGGTGCTCCAGCATAGTCCAACACCCTAAGTGTTCGGATCCACTCCCGTTTTCGACCCACCTACTCGGGTTCGCCCGAGAACAGTAACTTTGCAACTGCTAGCCTCCATAGACTTTTTCCCGCCTTACGCGTGAGAGTTCCCACTCTGCACACGACGTCCACAGGCCTCCTGCATCTATTCCCAGTGTTTAGAATTGTAGGCCTAGCGATTCCTGAGTCTAGAAAAGTATTACTTACCTGCTAGTAAGTTCGCATTCCACTTACTGAGTATATGGTTTTTCGTGCCCCTAGGGCATTTGTGTAAATTGTGCGACTTAAAGTATTTTCGTAAGAGTTTTGTTGTGTGCTTAGCTCCCTGACTCATAAAGAGTTCAGGGTAGTCTTGTTATAAATAAATATCTGTTTATTTTCATAACAACTTGTGTGGTGTCCTTTCACTTGGTGTTCAAGGGGTAATGTGATGGTAAAACAGCTGGCTTAACACGCCCTCTAGAGTCTTAGCCTTAGACTGCTCGTATCCATGCTACTAGGATAGCTGGTCTATAAGGTTGACTTACAACCAATCATCAATAAGGGTTGTTTGGACTGATACATAGTGATCACTAGAATAGTGAGCACTGCATATCAGGCCAACTTCTCACATTGGTGGCAGCGGTGGGATTTGAGCTTGCTGTTTGTTTTACCACACATATCCTAAGAATATCTTGTGAAAGATCACGTAAGTACTAAGGTACATATAACTTAGCTTAGAATACTCTGAGTTCTACTGAACCAGCTGTTGTAGCTCCTAGGGCCTAGCACACCCTAAACTACAACTCTAGCAAGGGATCAGTAGGCAAACATATAGTGTAGGTAAGTGCACCACTTACACCTCACTAGAAAAAGCATGTCTACCCAAGGAGAATCTACTGAGACTCCCCTTGTGGATCTTGACTCTCCACAGGTCAAATCAAGATATGCAGCTCTCAGTTTCCAGGAGATGAGACAAGTGTGTACCTCCAGGAAACTGAAACAGGGGTCTAACCCCACCATTCCCTTTCTAATAGGTCTCTTAGAGACTTATGATGCGAGAAAGATTTCTCAGCTAGATGGGAATATGCCAGCCTTAGAGGGTACCTCTGGGGATCCAGACCTCCCCAACACTGCAAATGCAGTTGAGGAGGAGGATCAAGAGGAACTCTCTGGGGATGAGGTAGACAAAGGTCTTGAGGTAGTCAGAAGGCTAACTAGGGCCAACTTAGACTTACTTGGGCTAGGATCTGGGGGACCCCCAGTACTGACCCTGAGTAGGCCTAACCCTGGAGTTAGGAGAGATAGATCTCTTTCTAGGGACTCCAATAAATCTCTGCACTCTAATGCCTCTTCCCAGAGGAGAAGGAACTCTCCACAGAGGAGATTGACTTCCCCTCAGAGAATAGAGCATGAAGCTAGAATGAGACAGGCTGCTCTGAGGATTGAAAGGGAAGAACTTGCCCTGGCCAAAGAAAAGCTTGCCTTTGCTAGAGAGCAGCAGATGAGTGGGTTAGCTCCCACTGGTGGCAGCAATCTCCCAAGAGATAGAGAGAAGGGTTTAGATACTAAACACCTGACAAAAATAGTGCCCCCCTTTAAACAAGGGGATGACATCCAGAAATGGATGGCTGCTTTGGAGAGGGCCTGCACTGTGCAGTGCATTCCCCAGAGTCAGTGGGCAGCTATACTGTGGCTCTCCTTTGATGGCAAAGGTAGAGATAAGCTCCTCACTACTAGAGTTGAGGATGCTAACAATTACCAGGTCCTGAAAAATGCACTGGTTGATGGGTTTGGCTTAACCACTGAGCAGTACAGGTTGCTGTTCAGAGACACCCAGAAAACTCAGTCTCAGGACTGGTCTGACTTTGTTGATTGTGCCACTAAGGCTTTGGAAGGCTGGCTACTGGGTAGCAAGGTTACTGACTTCACAGGATTGTATAATCTTATTATGAGAGAGCAAGTCTTAAATAATTGTCAGAACCAGTTATTACACCAGCACCTGGTAGACTCTGATCTGACCTCTCCACAAGAATTGGGTAAGAGGGCAGACAAATGGGTCAGAACCAGGATTAGGCCCAAGAACCAAGGTGGTGACCAGAAAAAGGAATCAACCAAGCCTCAAGAGAAGGGTGGGAATAAATCTCCAGATCAAACCACATCAGGGCCCCAAAAATCCTCTGAGGGGGGTGGGTCCCAGAATCCTTCTAATAACCAGAAGAAACCTTATTGTTATCCCTGTAAACAGGTGGGTCATTTGAAAACTGACAGCAGTTGCCCAAAGAATAACAATAAGGAGAACATACCCCTGAGTAACATTCCCAAACCTCCTGTTACTATTAGTAGTAATCCCCCAGGTGGTGGGAGTGCCCCCAAGAATTTGGGTGCATTTACTTTGGGAGTTCCTGGGGACTCTGGCCTAACCAGGTCCCCAAACTTAGATACTCTTGTCTGTGAGACTGGCATGGGGTTTGCCAACTTCACAACTTGTCCCAACATTTGGGCAAGTACAGACAGGAGCCCCTCATCAATGGTATAAAAGTTGAGGCCTATAGAGACACAGGGGCTAGCATCACTATGGTGACTGAGAGTCTAGTCCCCTCAAGGCAACTTTTACCTGGTGCCACATACCAGGTGACCAATATTGATGGAGTACAGAGAGATCATCCCATGGCAGTGGTCAATCTCAGCTGGGGAGGTGTCACTGGCCACAAGAGAGTGGCAGTGTCACCAAACTTGCCTGTAGATTGCCTACTGGGGAATGATCTAGAGCTCTCAGCCTGGGCTGAAGTAGAGCAAGAAACCCATTCTAAAATGGTAAACTTCCATGGTAAGGTTAGTGGGGCAGTGGTAGCCACAGCCCCAGTCCAAGATGTCCTCCCTGAACAGGTCAGGAGGGCTGTGCCAGTCACAGCCCAATCTCAGACAACTTCCTTCCCAGAACAGGTTGTCAAGGCTGTGATGGTCACAGCCCACACCCAAACTGAGCCCCCTCCTGAAAAGTTTGGGAGAGTTGTGATGGCCACAGCTCAAACTCAGACAGATGATAGTGTTGTGAAACCTGAAACGATGGATCACTCCACTCAGACAGAGAGCATTGAGGAGGAAGAGAAATCTCCCTCCCACCAGACTTTAGGAAAGGATCAGCCTCCTCAGGGAACTGATCTGACCCCTTGTGAAGGAACTGCCCCAGAGGTAGTCAGGCCTAGCCTGGCAGAACCCCTGATGTCAGTGGACCCTTCCAAGGTGGGACCCAGTCTGGAGCAGGTAACCTGCCCCTCTCTACCCTGCCTCAGTCAGCCCAGGGCTGTAGAGGTCAGGGAGGCCAGTGTTGGACCCCAAAGGGCCCCCTGTCCAAAAGAATTCCCCAATCAGCAGATCAAGGGCACTGAAGCTAGCAGACCTAGCCAAGTGAAAATAAAACACACTCCCGAGGGATCCCCCTTAAAATTAGTTAGGGACCTCCCCCAGATGGACACTGTTGGGCACAGCCAAACTTGGGACCTGAGGGCCCCAGACCTGACCTGTCCCTCCAGTAAGCCAAACAGAGGGACCCAACCTCCAGCTGTAGGTAGCCAGAGGTTGACCCTGAGAGCCCAAAACAACTCAGTCTTGGAAAGAAAGGCCTCTATGGTGGATATTGATTGGAGGAAGCTGAGCCCAAAATTAGTGGAGCCTCACTTCAGTACTCCATTTCAGCACCAGCCTTTTACTTTGCCAAAACACACCACAGGTAGAGATTCCCTGTGGTGGAGACCCTCAGACACCCTTAGGGTGAGGGATTGCTTAGTGGACCATGAGATAGGGGGTAACCATGCCAGTGCTGGTACTTCCTTATATGGCCACTCAGGCAATATAGGCTTACCTGGCAAGGATAGCCTTATCTCCTTTCGTTTGGGGGGGGGGTTATGTAGGAAGGTAGATCCCTGACTATGGTTGCCCCCAACTTTTTGCCTGGTGTTTTGCTGGTTTTCTGACTTAGTTGACCTGGGACCCTGCTATTCAGGGCCCCAGGCCTACTGCTCTCTCTGTAAAATGGATTCCATGTACCTTAGGTACATATCTAATTGGATACTGAGTCACCTTATCAGTCCCTGTACAGTGTACCTTAGGTACCCAGGGCATAGGTGTACCCAGGGCCTACCAGGGGCTGCAGCATGTATTATGCCACCCCTGGCTGGCCATCCAAATCTGACACAACTGGCTGCACGACAGCTGGGGCAAGGTGGTGTAATCACCCTTTGCTTTAGATATAGTATACCTATATCTAAACCTAAATGGGCACACAGATCTCCTATCAGTCACTCCTATGGCAGGCCTTGACAATCCTGAAGGCAGAGTGCTTGGAATCGTGTGAGATGGTGCTCTGGCATGAGCTGAGCCTGTCTGCGGCTTTCGGGATCTATCCCTTAGCCGTTTCCATGATATCGCATACCATATACTCTTAAGTGCATTATAATCCTCGCGGTTATATGCCAACTCTGGTATCGCTTTATCAAAACATGTCGAGTAAGGTGTCATACGAATTGGAATACTAACCCCTCGCCAATTCTGGCGACGGGGTTAGCATTCCACCCTTCTAGAGGGACACGACATGTATGTAACCTATAACCCCGGTTAAAGTCAAACAGAGCCTTAGCTCCACAAAATGGATGCTGCCACCGAGACACAAGTCTGCCCTCCTGCTGCTGGGAGTCCTCCCAGAGCAGGAGGCAAGGACAAAGGGTTTCCTGCCAGGGGCGGTGCCAGCACCGTCCCAGACAGGGTTTTGTGTATTCTAGGTAGGCAGGGCTTTAGAGGAAGGTGACTGCAAGTGGCACCCCGGTGCTCACTGTGCATAGGCCGGCTTGAACCAGTTCCAGGGGCACTCCAGCCCCTGATCTGGGGAAAGCCCGCCAAGGAGAGGGGTGTAACCACCCCCCTCCTAGTCCCACCCATAGGGCAGGACTTAGTCGCGTGCCAGCCCCTTTTTGCAGGATAAAGGTAGGAACTGGCCCCCTTCCAAATCAGATCATCTTTGAATCCTGAAACTACTTTCCACGAAAGGAACTCAAGACTTCTTCCCAAGATTCTCCCTTGTGACTAAGGAGTAGTCACCCTGCAGCAGCAGGCACCAACCAAGCATCGCGGTTTGTTGCCAGTCTCTCCTTCGGATCAAGACTGCTCCAGCACGACGAGAACCGGCTTCCCTGGCACCTCTGACCTCAACCTACATCATCAGCCCAGCTGTGATCCGTGGGTGCGACGAGACCTCGAGGGACCGGCTATCTTCAGAACTGCACGACGCTTGTCCAGCACGACCACCGAGTGACCCTCGACCGAGTGCTTTGGGGTGAGAGAAGCCCCGACCCTGAGCAGCTCCAGCATCGAAGTTCAGCCCCCCCCGCATCCACGAGATCTGCGTGGGGCCCTTCTGCTCTTTGCTGCTCACCGCGTTGTCCCGGTCACTTGCCCGTTGGCTAGTGGCCCTTTTACGACGCTCCACGACGACAACCACTGCTGGTCTGGTTGCTCCAGACTGGCCCTTGCTTCCTTTCTTCGGAGAAGCACCCTGGACCCTCCTGGTCCACTCAAGACGCCATTTTAGGTCCACCGCGTGGGCCTTGCATTTGCCAAGACTTGTTGCCCCAATCCTGGGTCCAGCGACGTCGACAGCAAGTACCTTCGTGGGACAGCTCGCACCTCCATCCTGGTCGCCGACAACGCCTCCTGGTCCGAGAGACTGCAGAGCCCAGCAGCGCCCACTCACCTGGCTGAGGTGACTTCGTCCGGTGCCATCCTGGTGCCCACTCAAATCACTGGCTAGTGATTCAGAACTTGGTCCCCTCTGCTTACAGGTTTCTTCTTCCCTGATCCAGGCTTGGATCACCATGAACTTTCTTCACTGGCCGCCTGCCAGCAACTTCTTTCTTCAGGCTCCTGGATCTTCAACGAGGTTTCCGACGCAACTTCGACCCTATGCAGCCGCAGCCCCTGGGCTAGGTAACCTGAGTACTCCGGTGCTCCAGCATAGTCCAACACCCTAAGTGTTCGGATCCACTCCCGTTTTCGACCCACCTACTCGGGTTCGCCCGAGAACAGTAACTTTGCAACTGCTAGCCTCCATAGACTTTTTCCCGCCTTACGCGTGAGAGTTCCCACTCTGCACACGACGTCCACAGGCCTCCTGCATCTATTCCCAGTGTTTAGAATTGTAGGCCTAGCGATTCCTGAGTCTAGAAAAGTATTACTTACCTGCTAGTAAGTTCGCATTCCACTTACTGAGTATATGGTTTTTCGTGCCCCTAGGGCATTTGTGTAAATTGTGCGACTTAAAGTATTTTCGTAAGAGTTTTGTTGTGTGCTTAGCTCCCTGACTCATAAAGAGTTCAGGGTAGTCTTGTTATAAATAAATATCTGTTTATTTTCATAACAACTTGTGTGGTGTCCTTTCACTTGGTGTTCAAGGGGTAATGTGATGGTAAAACAGCTGGCTTAACACGCCCTCTAGAGTCTTAGCCTTAGACTGCTCGTATCCATGCTACTAGGATAGCTGGTCTATAAGGTTGACTTACAACCAATCATCAATAAGGGTTGTTTGGACTGATACATAGTGATCACTAGAATAGTGAGCACTGCATATCAGGCCAACTTCTCACAGTAAGCACTGTAGAAAACGGGATAAGGTTTCTTGGAAGAGACGAGGAATGTTGCACTAACCCTCAGGTTTTCAGTTCTCACCTACCTAGCCGTCAGCTACCTGTCGAGTTTGGCCGACTCAAGGGATCATCTCCATGCCACCAACCTTCCAAGCTGGAACATACCTGAGATTTCCCAAACAATTCTACCAAAACAAATGGGTGTTTTTTCTTGTGTGAATTCCTTGCAGATATTCAAATAACACCCACTGCTGAATAAGGTTGAATGTCCAGTTTGAACTTTTAAGACAAACGTCTTTGTTGGATTGGTCCTCATTGCAAGGATAAGCAGCGTGGTTCCTAATTTTCCCTGTAGTTATCTTCCACAAAACAAGTTGATAGTAGTCTCTTAGCCTGCCAGTGCCTTACTCCTGTCTTCTTTTTTTTGATTGCAGGACGGCCACCCCAGCCATCTTCTTGTCACACTAGAAATTGAAGGGGATCAGCATGAGATGGAGTTGAAACAAAACCAGTAAGTTGGCGCACCAACAAACAGCAGTGGCTGGATGACTGTGAGGAGCACGTGGATGAATGGGAAGTAGACCGGTTATTTTTGTTGAGCTGCATGTACATGTTGATGTAAAGTCAGGCTTTAGTCGGAGACTGGTGCTGGCCTCTACGCATTGTTGATGGCTATTGGGCAGTAGTATGGATTAATTGAGCGAAAGCTTGTTTTGTGTCATTCGGCATTGTGATGGACATGAATTGGCAGTTTTCGGCTCAGTGCACAGAGGAAACAGGAAGATGATGGTGATTAGCTGAGATCACACTACGTTTTTGGTGGGTTTGAAATAAGCACGTCAGAAAGTGGGTTTCGCACCATCCCGAAGTGTATCAGTTTGACAGATTTTTAGCAGATGAGGCGCTGGATTCAGAGGCAAAGCCAACATGGGCTTCTACAAGAGAAGGGAATGGATGAATGGATAAACTGTATTTTATTTTGTTGTGTTAATAAATACAAAGTGTTGCCTAGTACATTTTGAATCTCAATAGTACTGGGGCAGTGACTGTCCACTAAGCGATATTCCTGGTTCTGCCCCTTCTTGCCTTGACCCATAATACCACCGAGTCAAGTGATAACAGCCTGTTGCCAATCCTCCCATTCCCCTATGAACTGGTAGGCTTCTGGTTGTGTTAGAACTAAGGAGTTGCAAGTTGGTGGCTTTGCCTCAGTTTTGGCACTAGGTGCATAAGGAGTGAGGTCTGAAACAGAGAAGGGTTTGTTGATGCGAGCGTGTCTGCTGATTGCTGTGGGTGGAGTAGGCAAATATTGAAGAGTGAAAAAGAGGATCGATAATGTATGGCCAATCAGGATTGTGCAAAATGACAACTTGGGAGGGGGATGGGGATATTGGAACAGGTTCTTTCGGGAACCAAGCCCCACTAGTGCTCAGAGTCCTCCCTACTGTAGGGTGACCAGACGTCCCAGATTTCCCCGGACAGTGCCAGTTTTCAGAGGACTTCCCGATGGGACTGGCCCGGTGACCTGATACTTTTCTTAATTTTAAGTAAATGGCCCGTTTTTTGTGACAAAGGTCTGTCATCTTGCAAAGCAGAATTGAAAGTGATATGCTCCATTTACAGGATTCACAGAAGACTATATATATACACATATATATATATATATATGGTAACACACACTCGTTTCTTCAAACGAAAGTAGACGGCACTCTGAGCTGGATTTTAAAAGATAATTTATTGGCAGACTCCCCTGCCCCCTTGAAAAAAAAAAAATATATATATATATATATATATATCCGCACACACACGTACATATACAAAGAGACACTTGAATTTACAAGCCTATTGGCCGTGTGTCTATGTGTGTGTGTGTGTGTGTGTGTGTGTGTGTATATATATATATATATATATATATATATATATATATATATATATGTATATATATATATATTGTGCACATATTTCCAAGGCTATGCAGAAACGGACCAGGCTAGATATACGAAGTAAGACTAAAGGCATTAGTCCTACTTTCATGTCTGGCCTGGCCCGGTGTTAGCTTCTCAAGATCTGGCCCCCGACCCTCCTCCTGCAGAGACCCTGGTCCCTCGGCGCCCACCCTTCCTCCGTTCCAATCCTTGGCAGGGCCGGGGGGGGGGGGGGGGGGGGGGGGCTGCAGTTTACCTCAGACAATGGCTGCGGGCCGCGCCCGGCCCTTTGTGTGGCTCCTTCTCTTATTTCTGGGCTTGCTGCGCTGCGATCCCCAGGGGAGCACATACTTGGCAGCCCCCGGGCCGGCATTCCTGAGACGTCCCCGCCCTGGAGCGCCGGGATGGACGGCCAGTCATTTGTTCCTTGACCAGTCAGTAAGCTGCCACGCCTCGGCCTGTGCATTCACAATACGGCTCTGAAGCTGCCCGATTAGCAGCGTGCAGCTTTGTGAATACTTAAAGTGTAGAGCCAAGAGGAAGCGCGCGCGGATCCGGAGAGGAAGGGCAGATGTGGGAGTCTGAAGGAGGCCGGATGGGCTGGGTGGCGCTCAAGGCACCTGCCCGGGCCTCACCCACTGATCGGGCCCTCTGTGACCCGTGCTGGAAATGATAAGGTCGCGGCACACCGACACGTATCCTGGTTCACTTTTCAATTCACTCTTTCTTTCTATACCACTACTGTTACATCCTTCATTTTTAATTTCTCTGTATGTCGTTAGCTCATTTTGGGCTACTTGTGTTTTTTATGTATATTTTTCACTCTTTCTTTCTATGTTGTCTTCATTTTAGCAATCTAAATGTATCATTCAGATGTATGACGTTACAACGCATACTTTTACCACGCATACCTTTACAACACGGTTTTTACCACGCATACCATTACAACGCATAGCGCTTAGAGGTGCTGGATAGTGGTAAGTATAATTTTCTATTCCAACTCCAGTCCCCGTGGACACTAGGGAAGGTGTTGGATAGAAAATTAAACTTATTCCCTATCCTAGAGCGCCCCCCAGCGCAATGCGTTGTAATGGTATGCGTGGTAATGCCTGCGTTGTAATGGTAGTGCGTTGTAAAAATTTTAACATACCGTATCATTCTCTAGACCTCTTTATTTTTTTATTTGCTTATATTAAATTCTATCTTCCTGTCTCTATTTTCTTACTTTGCGTATCTAAATCTGTCTTTCTTCTTTCTTTCTTTGGGTACATGTAAATGTGCTTGTACCTTGTTATTCTTTCTTTCTTTGTCTTGTTCTTTCTTTCACAAATTCACTCTTCATTCTGTTCTTCTTTTGCTTTCCCTGAAGTTTCCAGTGCTTATATTTTGCCAATAGACTTTCGTCAAAAAATAGGCTGCTTCATCACATCTGGTATACTTTGGGCAATTTGTAACTCGTTTTCTCACTTTCATCTGTTCTGCTTCCAACTTTTTCCTACCATTCTTTTTCTCTTGTTTTATCTTTCTGCCTTATTTCCCATCTCTCTTTTTCGTTTTTCTTCTTGCATTTTTTCATGTTTCCATTCTTTTTTACACACTCGTGTCCTCTACTTTACGTCTCCAGTTTCCTACTCATTCTCATCCTAGAGTTAAAAGAACAAGTGAGAACGTACGTTCTCCTACTTAGGACCCAAACTATGGACCGCAAAGGCACAGTGAGTGAGATCCTGTCAGTCTCTCTCCATCTTTCGAAAACAACTGAAAACCTGGTTGTTTGAATAAACTATCCCATAACTCTCTGAGAACGTACTATGTGAGGGCCTAGCGCCGGGAAAACCATTGCAGGTAGCTGCGGGCTCTACAAAGCATCAATAATAATAATAATTCTCTACCTTGATCCATCACCATTCTCCCTCGTTTTCTTGTCGCATTCTTTTGTCCACTCTTTCTCACCCTCACTTTCTGCTGCACTCTTGCTCACCCTTATTTTTTTCCTTTTCAGGGAGCTCTTGCGTGGGGGGCACAGCCTGGTGTCCTACCTCCCTGATGGGGTTCCTGTGGTGGAAAGTGTTGAGAAGCCGGTAAGGAGCCTTTAGTGTACCTCGCTGTCAGTGCATCTCTATTTTGTGCGCTTTAATAGACTGTCACAAGTTACTATGGAGCTAGGGCTGAGTCTTTGCAGTGAGGTGCATGCTGTCCTTACACCTAAAGGGTCCTGTGACCCCTGCAAAGCATCCTTCCTGCACTCAATTCTTTGTTTCCTCCCAAGTGTCAAAACACTCTTGAAGAACAGGCTCCAAAAAGCCCCCTTTTTTAGGTCTCGCCTGTCGATGCGCATGCGCATCGAGCTTGCGAGACTATGGGGGCTTAAACAGTCTTTAACCAACTTGCAAGGAATCGTGGCGATTCCTTGCAGTGCCCGTGAAATTCAAGCTCAATGCGCATGCGCATTGAGCTTAAAAGCGCGTGCACATGCTCCCAGCCGCCTGCCTTGCATGTATTTTCCCTCAGGCGCACTCCTCCCACACCCCCGCTCCGCCCCCTCCCCTGCCTGCCGTGTCGCATTTCTTCAGTTCCCTTAGCCGCACTCCAGGCCCCTGCTGCTTTCACACCCTCTCCCCGCTCCGCCCCCTCCCCTGCCCGCCGTGTCGCATTTCTCCTCCCCCCTCCCCTTCTCTGCCTTCCCTCCGTCTTCCCTCCCACAGGCAACAAGAGGCTAGTTCACGACGCGCGTCCACATCACATCCATCAGCCTCCCTACCGCGGGCAGCTTGGCCTCAGGTATTCACCCCAGCGCGACTTCTCTTCCCCCCTAATTACATGCCTGCTGTTTACTTCTTTCACGGCCACTCTCTCGCACATCAAAGGCTGCTCACACACACCATATGCCTGCTCCCCTCCCCCACCCCCCCACGCCTCGCAACAGACTTCATTGGAATGCGCTCCATGCATTCTCCCCTCCCTTTCAGCCTCTTTCCCAGCTCCAAGCCGGACCCTCCTTTCTCACCTCCTCTTTCTTTATTTACAGGGAGAACTTGTATTTTTCCCCGAGGCAACCAGTTCTGACACTGCCCGTCCCAGCACACACCAACTTAGAGCTTGACTTGTACTGACGCTGTCACCCCAGCAGACATGCAATCTGCATCAAGCATCCATATGCATCAAACATCCACAAGCAACAGACATCCACAAACATCAGACATCCACAAGCATCACAAGCAGCAGACATCCACAAGCGTCAGGCATCCACAAGCGTCAGGCATCCACAAGCGTCAGACATCCACAAGCATCACAAGCAGCAGACATCCACAAGCAACAGACATCCACAAGCAACAGACATCCACAAGCAACAGACATCCACAAGCAACAGGCATCCACAAGCAACAGACATCCACAAGCATCAGACATCCACAAGCATCACAAGCAGCAGACATCCACAAGCATCAGACATCCACAAGCATCACAAGCATCAGACATCCACAAGCATCAGACATCCACAAGCATCAGACATCCACAAGCAACAGACATCCACAAGCATCAGACATCCACAAGCATCACAAGCATCAGACATCCACAAGAAGCATCAGACATCCACAAGCATCAGACATCCACAAGGATCACAAGCAGCAGACATCCACAAGCGTCAGACATCCACAAGTGTCAGACATCCACAAGTGTCAGACATCCACAAGCGTCAGACATCCACAAGCATCAGACATCCACAAGCATCAGACATCCACAAGCATCAGACATCCACAAGCATCAGACATCCACAAGCATCAGACATCCACAAGCATCAGACATCCACAAGCAACAGACATCCACAAGCAACAGACATCCACAAGCATCACACATCCACAAGCATCACAAGCATCAGACATCCACACGCATCAGACATCCACAAGCATCACAAGCATCAGACATCCACAAGCATCAGACATCCACAAGCATCAGACATCCACAAGCATCACACATCCACAAGCGTCAGGCATCCACAAGCGTCAGGCATCCACAAGCGTCAGGCATCCACAAGCGTCAGACATCCACAAGCATCAGACATCCACAAGCGTCAGACATCCACAAGCGCCAGGCATCCACAAGCGCCAGGCATCCACAAGCGCCAGGCATCCACAAGCGCCAGGCATCCACAAGCGTCAGGCATCCACAAGCGTCAGACATCCACAAGCATCACAAGCAGCAGACATCCACAAGCAACAGACATCCACAAGCAACAGACATCCACAAGCAACAGACATCCACAAGCAACAGACATCCACAAGCATCAGACATCCACAAGCATCACAAGCAGCAGACATCCACAACCATCAGACATCCACAAGCATCACAAGCAGCAGACATCCACAAGCATCAGACATCCACAAGCAACAGACATCCACAAGCATCAGACATCCACAAGCATCACAAGCATCAGACATCCACAAGCATCAGACATCCACAAGCATCACAAGCATCAGACATCCACAAGCATCAGACATCCACAAGGATCACAAGCAGCAGACATCCACAAGCGTCAGACATCCACAAGCATCAGACATCCACAAGCATCAGACATCCACAAGCAACAGACATCCACAAGCAACAGACATCCACAAGCAACAGACATCCACAAGCAACAGACATCCACAAGCATCAGACATCCACAAGCATCAGACATCCACAAGCAACAGACATCCACAAGCAACAGACATCCACAAGCATCAGACATCCACAAGCATCAGACATCCACAAGCATCAGACATCCACAAGCATCAGACATCCACAAGCATCAGACATCCACAAGCAACAGACATCCACAAGCAACAGACATCCACAAGCAACAGACATCCACAAGCAACAGACATCCACAAGTAACAGACATCCACAAGCATCAGACATCCACAAGCATCAGACATCCACAAGCATCAGACATCCACAAGCATCAGACATCCACAAGCAACACACATCCACAAGCATCACACATCCACAAGCATCACAAGCATCAGACATCCACAAGCATCAGACATCCACAAGCATCAGACATCCACAAGCATCAGACATCCACAAGCATCACAAGCATCAGACATCCACAAGCATCAGACATCCACAAGCATCAGACATCCACAAGCATCAGACATCCACAAGCATCAGACATCCACAAGCATCACAAGCATCAGGCATCCACAAGCATCAGGCATCCACAAGCGTCAGGCATCCACAAGCGTCAGACATCCACAAACATCAGACATCCACAAGCATCACAAGCAGCAGACATCCACAAGCGTCAGGCATCCACAAGCGTCAGGCATCCACAAGCGTCAGACATCCACAAGCATCACAAGCAGCAGACATCCACAAGCAACAGACATCCACAAGCAACAGACATCCACAAGCAACAGACATCCACAAGCAACAGACATCCACAAGCAACAGACATCCACAAGCAACAGACATCCACAAGCATCAGACATCCACAAGCATCACAAGCAGCAGACATCCACAACCATCAGACATCCACAAGCATCACAAGCAGCAGACATCCACAAGCATCAGACATCCACAAGCAACAGACATCCACAAGCATCAGACATCCACAAGCATCACAAGCATCAGACATCCACAAGCATCAGACATCCACAAGCATCACAAGCATCAGACATCCACAAGCATCAGACATCCACAAGGATCACAAGCAGCAGACATCCACAAGCGTCAGACATCCACAAGCATCAGACATCCACAAGCGTCAGACATCCACAAGCGTCAGACATCCACAAGCATCAGACATCCACAAGCATCAGACATCCACAAGCAACAGACATCCACAAGCAACAGACATCCACAAGCAACAGACATCCACAAGCAACAGACATCCACAAGCAACAGACATCCACAAGCAACAGACATCCACAAGCATCAGACATCCACAAGCATCAGACATCCACAAGCAACAGACATCCACAAGCAACAGACATCCACAAGTAACAGACATCCACAAGCATCAGACATCCACAAGCATCAGACATCCACAAGCATCAGACATCCACAAGCAACAGACATCCACAAGCATCACACATCCACAAGCATCACAAGCATCAGACATCCACAAGCATCAGACATCCACAAGCATCAGACATCCACAAGCATCACAAGCATCAGACATCCACAAGCATCAGACATCCACAAGCATCACAAGCATCAGACATCCACAAGCATCAGACATCCACAAGCATCAGACATCCAAAAGCATCAGACATCCACAAGCATCAGACATCCACAAGCATCACAAGCATCAGGCATCCACAAGCATCAGGCATCCACAAGCGTCAGGCATCCACAAGCGTCAGACATCCACAAACATCAGACATCCACAAGCATCACAAGCAGCAGACATCCACAAGCGTCAGGCATCCACAAGCGTCAGACATCCACAAGCATCACAAGCAGCAGACATCCACAAGCAACAGACATCCACAAGCAACAGACATCCACAAGCAACAGACATCCACAAGCAACAGACATCCACAAGCAACAGACATCCACAAGCATCAGACATCCACAAGCATCACAAGCAGCAGACATCCACAAGCATCACAAGCAGCAGACATCCACAAGCATCAGGCATCCACAAGCATCACAAGCAGCAGACATCCACAAGCATCAGACATCCACAAGCATCAGACATCCACAAGCAACAGACATCCACAAGCATCAGACATCCACAAGCATCACAAGCATCAGACATCCACAAGCATCAGACATCCACAAGCATCAGACATCCACAAGGATCACAAGCAGCAGACATCCACAAGCGTCAGACATCCACAAGCGTCAGACATCCACAAGCATCAGACATCCACAAGCATCAGACATCCACAAGCATCAGACATCCACAAGCATCAGACATGCTTAGCATCAGACATCCACAAGCATCAGACATGCTTAGCATCAGACATCCACAAGCATCAGACATCCACAAGCATCAGACATCCACAAGCAACAGACATCCACAAGCAACAGACATCCACAAGCATCACACATCCACAAGCATCACAAGCAGCAGACATCCACAAGCATCACAAGCATCAGACATCCACAAGCATCAGACATCCACAAGCATCAGACATCCACAAGCATCACACATCCACAAGCATCAGACATCCACAAGCATCAGACATCCACAAGCATCAGACATCCACAAGCATCAGACATCCACAAGCATCAGACATCCACAAGCATCAGACATCCACAAGCAACAGACATCCACAAGCAACAGACATCCACAAGCAACAGAGCAACAGACATCCACAAGCAACAGACATCCACAAGCAACAGACATCCACAAGCGACAGACATCCACAAGCATCAGACATCCACAAGCATCACAAGCAGCAGACATCCACAAGCATCAGACATCCACAAGCATCACAAGCAGCAGACATCCACAAGCATCAGACATCCACAAGCAACAGACATCCACAAGGATCACAAGCAGCAGACATCCACAAGCATCAGACATCCACAAGCATCACAAGCAGCAGACATCCACAAGCATCAGACATCCACAAGCATCAGACATCCACAAGGATCACAAGCAGCAGACATTCACAAGCGTCAGACATCCACAAGCGTCAGACATCCACAAGCATCAGACATCCACAAGCATCAGACATCCACAAGCGTCAGGCATCCACAAGCGTCAGGCATCCACAAGCGTCAGGCATCCACAAGCGTCAGGCATCCACAAGCGTCAGGCATCCACAAGCGTCAGACATCCACAAGCATCAGACATCCACAAGCGTCAGACATCCACAAGCGCCAGGCATCCACAAGCGCCAGGCATCCACAAGCGCCAGGCATCCACAAGCGCCAGGCATCCACAAGCGTCAGGCATCCACAAGCGTCAGACATCCACAAGCATCACAAGCAGCAGACATCCACAAGCAACAGACATCCACAAGCAACAGACATCCACAAGCAACAGACATCCACAAGCAACAGACATCCACAAGCAACAGACATCCACAAGGATCAGACATCCACAAGCATCACAAGCAGCAGACATCCACAAGCGTCAGGCATCCACAAGCGTCAGGCATCCACAAGCGTCAGGCATCCACAAGCGTCAGACATCCACAAGCATCACAAGCAACAGACATCCACAAGCATCACAAGCAACAGACATCCACAAGCAACAGACATCCACAAGCAACAGACATCCACAAGCAACAGACATCCACAAGCAACAGACATCCACAAGCAACAGACATCCACAAGCATCAGACATCCACAAGCATCAGACATCCACAAGCATCAGACATCCACAAGCATCAGACATCCACAAGCAACAGACATCCACAAGCAACAGACATCCACAAGCAACAGACATCCACAAGCAACAGACATCCACAAGCATCAGACATCCACAAGCATCAGACATCCACAAGCATCAGACATCCACAAGCATCAGACATCCACAAGCAACAGACATCCACAAGCAACAGACATCCACAAGCATCAGACATCCACAAGCATCAGACATCCACAAGCATCAGACATCCACAAGCATGAGACATCCACAAGCATCAGACATCCACAAGCAACAGACATCCACAAGCAACAGACATCCACAAGCATCACACATCCACAAGCATCACAAGCATCAGACATCCACAAGCATCAGACATCCACAAGCATCAGACATCCACAAGCATCACAAGCATCAGACATCCACAAGCATCAGACATCCACAAGCATCAGACATCCACAAGCATCAGACATCCAAAAGCATCAGACATCCACAAGCATCACAAGCATCAGACATCCACAAGCATCAGTCATCCACAAGCATCAGTCATCCACAAGCATCAGACATCCAAAAGCATCAGACATCCACAAGCATCAGACATCCACAAGCATCAGACATCCACAAGCATCAGACATCCACAAGCATCACAAGCATCAGGCATCCACAAGCATCAGGCATCCACAAGCGTCAGGCATCCACAAGCGTCAGGCATCCACAAGCGTCAGACATCCACAAGCATCACAAGCAGCAGACATCCACAAGCAACAGACATCCACAAGCAACAGACATCCACAAGCAACAGACATCCACAAGCAACAGACATCCACAAGCAACAGACATCCACAAGCATCAGACATCCACAAGCATCAGACATCCACAAGCATCAGGCATCCACAAGCATCAGACATCCACAAGCATCAGACATCCACAAGCATCAGACATCCACAAGCATCAGACATCCACAAGCATCAGACATCCACAAGCAACAGACATCCACAAGCAACAGACATCCACAAGCAACAGACATCCACAAGCAACAGACATCCACAAGCATCAGACATCCACAAGCATCACAAGCAGCAGACATCCACAAGCATCAGACATCCACAAGCATCACAAGCAGCAGACACCCACAAGCATCAGACATCCACAAGCAACAGACATCCACAAGGATCACAAGCAGCAGACATCCACAAGCATCAGACATCCACAAGCATCACAAGCAGCAGACATCCACAAGCATCAGACATCCACAAGCAACAGACATCCACAAGGATACAAGCAGCAGACATCCACAAGCGTCAGACACCCACAAGCATCAGACATCCACAAGCATCAGACATCCACAAGCGTCAGGCATCCACAAGCGTCAGGCATCCACAAGCGTCAGGCATCCACAAGCGTCAGGCATCCACAAGCGTCAGGCATCCACAAGCGTCAGGCATCCACAAGCGTCAGACATCCACAAGCATCAGACATCCACAAGCATCAGACATCCACAAGCGTCAGGCATCCACAAGCGTCAGGCATCCACAAGCGTCAGGCATCCACAAGCGTCAGACATCCACAAGCATCACAAGCAACAGACATCCACAAGCAACAGACATCCACAAGCAACAGACATCCACAAGCAACAGACATCCACAAGCAACAGACATCCACAAGCATCAGACATCCACAAGCATCACAAGCAGCAGACATCCACAAGCATCAGACATCCACAAGCATCACAAGCAGCAGACATCCACAAGCATCAGACATCCACAAGCAACAGACATCCACAAGCATCAGACATCCACAAGCATCACAAGCATCAGACATCCACAAGCATCAGACATCCACAAGCATTACAAGCATCAGACATCCACAAGCATCAGACATCCACAAGGATCACAAGCAGCAGACATCCACAAGCGTCAGACATCCACAAGCGTCAGGCATCCACAAGCGTCAGGCATCCACAAGCGTCAGGCATCCACAAGCATCAGACATCCACAAGCATCACAAGCATCAGACATCCACAAGCATCAGACATCCACAAGCATCACAAGCAACAGACATCCACAAGCATCAGACATCCACAAGCATCAGACATCCACAAGCAACAGACATCCACAAGCAACAGACATCCACAAGCAACAGACATCCACAAGCATCAGACATCCACAAGCATCAGACATCCACAAGCATCAGACATCCACAAGCATCAGACATCCACAAGCATCAGACATCCACAAGCAACAGACATCCACAAGCAACAGACATCAGACATCCACAAGCATCAGACATCCACAAGCATCAGACATCCACAAGCATCAGACATCCACAAGCAACAGACATCCACAAGCAACAGACATCCACAAGCATCACACATTCACAAGCATCACAAGCATCAGACATCCACAAGCATCAGACATCCACAAGCATCAGACATCCACAAGCATCACAAGCATCAGACATCCACAAGCATCAGACATCCACAAGCATCACAAGCGTCAGACATCCACAAGCATCAGACATCCACAAGCATCAGACATCCAAAAGCATCAGACATCCACAAGCATCACAAGCATCAGACATCCACAAGCATCAGACATCCACAAGCATCAGACATCCAAAAGCATCAGACATCCACAAGCATCAGACATCCACATGCATCAGACATCCACAAGCATCAGGCATCCACAAGCATCAGGCATCCACAAGCGTCAGGCATCCACAAGCGTCAGACATCCACAAGCATCACAAGCAGCAGACATCCACAAGCAACAGACATCCACAAGCAACAGACATCCACAAGCAACAGACATCCACAAGCAACAGACATCCACAAGCAACAGACATCCACAAGCATCAGACATCCACAAGCATCAGGCATCCACAAGCATCAGGCATCCACAAGCATCAGACATCCACAAGCATCAGACATCCACAAGCATCAGACATCCACAAGCATCAGACATCCACAAGCATCAGACATCCACAAGCATCAGACATCCACAAGCATCAGGCATCCACAAGCATCAGACATCCACAAGCAACAGACATCCACAAGCAACAGACATCCACAAGCAACAGACATCCACAAGCAACAGACATCCACAAGCAACAGACATCCACAAGCAACAGACATCCACAAGCAACAGACATCCACTAGCAACAGACATCCACTAGCAACAGACATCCACAAGCATCAGACATCCACAAGCATCAGACATGCAGCAAACACACTCACTGACGCTCACACACCCTCACACACCGTCACACACCCTCAGCTTCACACACCCTCACTCACCCTCACACACACAAATACAGCATCCAAAGGAAGAATAGAAATAAACCATCCTAATCCACATTCTAACTCCAACATAGAAATCCAGAGTCCTAATCCACCCTAATAAACTAACAGCCGAATTCACCCTCCAAATACACCCTCAAGATACGCAACAGAAATACATCCTAGAAAACAAAATCCAAAGGAAAAATACGCCATCCTAATCCACCAGCCAAATAAACAATCAAATTAAACTAAACAAAACACAATACAAGTAAAGACTCAAAAAATAGCCTCCTATTCCACCCTATTAAAAAATTGTGCATTTAACAAATTGATAAATTTTATGCCATTTTCTGAGACATAAACAAATTTTAGGACGGAATTAAAAACAAAGGGGGTCAACGGAGTCGTGCATCAGATACGTTACACACAAAATCTACTTCCCAAATGTGAGCTACAGCACGCAAGGATGTTTATCAGGCTTCAGGTCACAAAACAAAAATGATTCGGACAATATAACACCAACAAAACAACGAAAAAATATCTGTCAGGAAGCGAGGACGAGGATGTACAAACACAAATGTGAAACAGCCTACTTTTTATTGGGGGAATAAATAAGCATTATTCACCCGGGGAATGGGACGGATTAAACACAATTGTCAAGAGTTACACAAAAAGCCGTACGCATATAACACGAGCATTTATTCACACGAAATTACATCAAATATACAAAAAAAAAAAATTCGCTACTCTACAGTAATGTGGACATAAGTCAGAATTCTGATAGCAACATGGAGAAAGCATATATAAGAAGACAATATTGCTTTAAAAATACATCGGAACACAAAGCGGAGACATTGCATTGATTATTAACGAAGAGGAAGTATCACAAACCACAGCACGAAATTTACATACACATCAAAATAAAAAGCTATACAAACATACATTTAATAATAACTGAAATAACAGAACGTAGAGTTGAAACAATATAAAATATTCACGCAGATATACAACATACTACACAATTACACAAAAAAAACACTGCTCTAATTATTAACACAACTACTAACCAAAAGCAAACATTTTAAAAATTAGATCTGAACAATAGGATACAATGCATTACATACATAAAGAGCCGACAATTCAAAATAAACATCCTTCGTTGCAAAACAAAGACACTACTATGCCAATAAAACTAATAGGAAACAACAAATCGAATAATTCATAACACTATACACACACAAAACAAACAACAAAAAACAACTTACCTGTCGAACGATGCACGGAACAGACAACGAAGCCAACACTCCTTACACGGGACCCGCTTTCAACAATATGGGGATTTCCATTTAGACGCGAGTAAATTGTTACGCATCGTGAGAGGATTTTGAAATCTCATTGGCTGACACGGACGTCAATCAAAATAGTACGGGATTCCCCAAAAAAACTAGAACGCAATAACTTAAATACGTTAATATAATTATGGGACAGTCACACTTCTGCTATTTAACATTTCCAAAACATATAATACAACAAAGATACACCAACAACTACACACACACACAAGCACACACACCACAATCACACAAATACACAACACACAAACACCCTCACACACCCTCACCCTCACACACCCTCACTCACACCCACCCTCACCCCCCCACCCTTACAACACACTCACCCTCACTAACCCTCACACACACACCCTCACACTCACACTCACACACCCTCACCCACCCCCACCCTCCCTCACACACCTTCACACCCTCAACCTCACACATCCTCACTCACCCTCACACCCTCACACACCCTCACTCACCCTCATGACCTCAACCACACACCCTCACATGCCCCCACCCTCACACACCCCCACCCTCACACACACCCGCCCTCACACACTCTCACACATCCTCACACACCCACACACATTCTCAATAAGCCTCACAGCCTCACCCTCGCCCACCCTCACTCACCCTCACCCTCACACCCTCACCCTCACACCCTCATCCCCTCACCCTCACACACCATCACCCCCTCACTTACCCTCACCCCTCAAAACACTCACACCCTCACCCTCACATGCCCTCAACCGCACACACCCTCACACACCCTCACCCTCACACCCCTTCACTCACCCTTACACCCTCGCCCTCACCCACCCTCAACACCCTCACCCTCACAACACCCTCACCCTCACTCACCCTCACCCTCGCTCACCCTCAACGCCTCACCGTCACTCACCCTCACCCTCACTCACCCTCAACTCCTCACCCTCACTCACCCTCAACTCCTCACCCTCACTCACCCTCACCCTCACTCACCCTCAACACCTCATCCTCAACCCCTCACCCTCACCCTCACTCACCCTCACTCACCCTCACTCACCATCAACCGCTCACCCTCACTCACCTTCACCCTCACTCACCCTTACCCTCACTCACCCTCAACACCTCACCCTCACCCTCACTCACCCTCAACTCCTCACCCTCAACCCCTCACTCACCCTCACTCTCACTCACCCTCACTCACCCTCAACACCTCACCCTCACCCTCACTCACCCTCACCCTCACCCTCAACTCCTCACCCTCACTCACCCTCACCCTCACCCTCACTCACCCTCAACGCCTCACCGTCACTCACCCTCACTCGCCCTCAACACCTCACCCTCAACCTCACAGCCTCACTCACCCTCACCCTCCCTCAACTCCTCATCCTCAAGCCCTCACCCTCACTCACCCTCACCCTCACTCACCCTCACCCTCACTCACCCTCAATAATCCCTCACCCTCACCCTCACTCACCCTCAACACCTCACCCTCACTCACCTTCACCCTCACTCACCCTCACCCTCACTCACCCTCAACACCTCACCCTCACTCACCCTCAACAACTCACCCTCACCCTCATCACCCTCACCCTCACTCACCCTCAACTCCTCACCCTCACTCACCCTCACCCTCACCCTCATCCTCACCCTCACTCACCCTCACCCTCACTCACCCTCACCCTCACTCACCCTCACCCTCACTCACCCTCAACACCTCACCCTCACTCACCCTCACCCTCACTCACCCTCAATCACCCTCACTCACCCTCAACACCTCACCCTCACCCTCACTCACCCTCAACACCTCACCCTCAACCCCTCACTCTCACTCACTCTCACTCACCCTCACTCACCCTCAACTCCTCACCCTCAACTCCTCACTCACCATCAAACTCACTCACCCTCAAACCCTCACTCACCCTCACCCTCACTCACCCTCACCCTCACTCACCCTCACCCTCAATAACCCTCAATCCCTCACCCTCACTCACCCTCACCCTCACCATCACTCACCCTCAACGCCTCACCCTCACTCACCCTCACCCTCACTCACCCTCAACACCTCACCCTCACTCACCCTCAACCCCTCACCCTCGCCCTCACTCACCCTCACACTCACCCTCAACTCCTCACCCTCACTCACCCTCAACACCTTACCCTCACTCACCCTCAACACCTCACCATCAACACCTCACCCTCACCCTCACTCACCCTCACAACACATATTGTGTTACAATAGGTGTCACATTTGCGGAGATAAAACTATTGGCATTGTAAAAAACAAAGCTATTAATTACGCTATTTCCAAAACAAGCACATACATAAAAAATGTGTCCTTTACAATACCAATAGCTCAAACTTTCCTAATGCGAGACCTATTGCATTGCTGTGCTTCTCTCCCCTGCTGCACTCTCCTGCTCTCTAGAGATGTGGCATAACGACCAGAGCTGCCATATAAGTCACGTAAATACAAAACATGTTGCATTCCAAATGCTATAGGTGTCACATTCCGAAAGTTATAACTATTGGCATTGTAAATGACAAAGCCATCAATTTAGCAATTTTAACAACCAAAAAATAAATAAGATATGTCATTTACTAGACCAATAACTACAACTTTTCTAATGCGAGACCTATTGCATTCCAACCCCACTCATCCACGCAACCCCACTCATCCACGCAACGCCACTCACACACGCAACGCCACTCACACACGCAACGCCACTCACACACGCAACGCCACTCACACACGCAACGCCACTCACACACACAATGCCACTCACACACGCAACGCCACTCACACACGCAACGCCACTCACACACGCAACGCCACTCACACACGCAACGCCACTCACACACGCAACGCCACTCACACACGCAACGCCACTCACACACGCAACGGCACTCACACACGCAACGCCACTCACACACGCCACTCATCCACGCAACGCCACTCATCCACGCAACGCCACTCATCCACGCAACGCCACTCATCCACGCAACGCCACTCATCCACGCAACGCCACTCATCCATTTGCAAAATGAAAAAGGTCAAACTCTTCTATTGCGAGACCTATTGCATTTTCAATGCTTGTTTGGCAATTGTAAATATAGGGTGTTGGGGAGTATATGGTTGATATCTTTAATTCCTGTCTGCCTGGGGCATAAAATAAGACCCAGTGCATGTGAGATGAGAACCTCTGTCATGTGGCAAGATCCCTGTGCTAAGTCTCCCTTTGCTCTCCCTGGTTTTGAGACACAACTTTCTCCTTGTGGTGGGTCTTGCTTTGCTGGAAACAAACCCATCTGCCTTTTCTGATATCTGTTTCCTGAGGTAAGAACCCTTGTGTGGTAGGGCTAGTAGGCCACTGTGCCATGAAGCACCCGAGCTCCTTCCGACAAGGTACGTGAGTTGAGGGACTCTGGTGCAGAGACTAGACCCCTTGCATCTGGAGGGAAGACCCTCCTGCATAGTTCTGCCAGACCGATTGGCATCACAAGACTGGACCCGAAACCGGTCCCAGGATGTTTGTTTCTGGACCAGAGAGGATCTGGCCTGGCAGTTTGGGCTGGACTGTTCTGATGAGGAAGGATGATTTGCATATGGCTGGGTCCAAACTGGGGTAGAGTAGTGGGCAAAATAACAATGGATTAAATCGAGATATGTGACGGGGGGATGTGTTTGAAAGGTTTCAACACTCCCTCCAACATTTTATTTTTGATGTTGGTATCACTAGACTGGAACCCAGGCCTGCAAGGTGAGCCATCCTTCTTCATAAAGTTATTTCTTCTCTGTTGCAGGTGAACTGCTACTACCATCTGAGAGTGCGGGGGCTGCCCCACTCCTGGGGCAGTGTGAGCACATGTTCTGGAATAAGGTATGGCTTGACAGTGTTTGTCTCCTTTAACTCTTTCATATAAAGTTGCAGAGATAGCAGACATTGAAAGCAATGCTTCAAGTGTTTCTTCCTGAATATATTCTCCCAAAGATCTGAAAGTGTGTTTACATCTGAATCTGTTGTTCATTGCAATTAAACACGTATGGTTTGGGACATTTTTCATCTCATTACAATTCCCGGTTTGTTTTTACCATAGCTTGTGTCCACTCGAATCATGTTACACATGTCAGCTCACATCCGATTCCAACAGTCACATATTATTCAACCTGTTGGGTGACATACCAGTAAACCTACTAGCTTGCATTTGAATACACTTGTTCACTCATATCTCCTTAAATCTGTCAGGTACCTTTTATTATTCTTGCCGCATAATACCTCCTCACATATCAGTTAATTTATTTTTACAAATGTGAACTCACATCTCATTATACCTGTCTACTCATTTATTGTTACATCTGTAACAACTCATTACATACATCATCTTTTACGCCGCTCCATCTGTTATCGTGTATCTTACCACACCTGTTAGCTCACCTCCCTATATACCTGTCACCTAACAAACACATTACACCCGTTGTTCTCATCTGATTAAACTTGACATTTCACATCCAATTACAAAGTAGGCCCTCATTTTATTGTTCAACTACTCAACTGCCATAACATGCAGGAGATATGATGCAACGAAATCCACTTACTGGCTGAATTAAAGTTACAACTTCAAGTTTTGAATTTGTCCCTTCTGTCCTTTGCCTTCAATTGTATCGTTTTGGCAAGCAACTTTTTATTTTAGAGGCGCACACTTTGTAAGACAGTCAATGGATAGTATGAAAAACAAACATGTAAGAGGCTGGATCTACAATGAGAGGTAGAATTCTGAATATGTAGTGTTCCTGCCTAGCAAAAACTCGATAGATCTAGTTTTTGTCCTGTAGGTGGGGCTTGAAAATATATATTCCGGCAACCAATTGAGAATATCAAGCCACTTGCGCTTAAGGTAGGGTGAGATTGGCTAGGATCCTTAAATTTTCTTTGTTAACTCTTCATTTTGAGATATTATATTCAGGAATGGCTCTGTGCTCTTGCTTTGGGCCTTTCTTTAATTCCAGAAAGTAGCAACAATGAGTCCCGCACCTTTACAGGTAACCAAATATAAGAAAATATATCAATCCATATATGGAAGACAGTTGTGATGATGGTCCTCTGATTAGATGGGGGTCCACATAAGACTACTCCAGATCCGGGGACATCCAGTTCTATTGCAAAAAACAATGGTTTACAAGAGATTGAGGACTTTGTGGATTGAAGGCCACACATTCGGCACTGCCTGGTAGTCTAAAGTCCTGGATGAAAGATGTTAACCTGCTAGGTGCATTACATTTGGGACTCAAGACTGTAGAAGAATGCTTCATGAGGATCACAAAGAGTTCTTAAGTTGCAAACGGAATGTGGAGCTATCTGCAAAAAGGTCCATTTGCAAACACAAACAGCTCAAAATACAAAGACTTCCCCTCCCCATATCGCAAACCTGAGATGCAGAAACAAATCTCTTTTGATTGGCTGGTCCAAGGAATATATCTAAGTTATTTCTTGCATACCTCTAATGCCAACAGCCCTCATTAATATGAGATAGTCTACGTCTAGGATGATTTTTACTGCATTTGAATGACACTGCAACATGGATTCCCCAATCCCAGCCAGATGTCAGAGAGGCCACTCACAACGTTGCTGTGAAGGTTAGCCCTTTTCCTAAAAATGCAATACAAGATCCTCCTCCACAGCCTTCAATTGTTGTGCCAGCGGCCTGCCCGGCAGCTCTCTCTGCTCTCGACCCAAGGAGGCGGGATGCATGGATTCTGAGCAGTGGGAGAGAGGCCAGCAGACCACTTCCTCACTCCTGCAAACTTACCTCATGGCTGCCAATCCACTGGTACCATCTCTCGAAAGTCCATGACTTTCCTTGGGGAAGTTGGTTGGGAGAACACGGTCTGCGTCTCCATATTGTTCCAAGTTCTTCTTCCCAGAATCCTCCTGAGTATTTACATCAGCCAATCCAATATGGCAGCTCTTCCCGCCTTTAGTGTTCTTTCCCAAGCCGTCATGGCAGCTGTACATTCTTGTGATGCAAGTCTTGAGTCACCAGCATAAAAGGCAATTTTTTCCTTTTGCTCCCTGCATCATAACACGTCTTCTTCCTGTGGGGGTGTTCCTCGCTCATGTTCTTGTGAATCCTGTTCAGTGCTCCTGCAGTTCTTGGATGTTTCTCTCTGCCTTGGGTCCTTATTCTGGTACCATCCGCTGGTGTCGACCATCTGCCATTAGGAGGTTTTTTTG
Source organism: Lissotriton helveticus (assembly GCF_964261635.1). Classification (NCBI taxonomy): domain Eukaryota; kingdom Metazoa; phylum Chordata; class Amphibia; order Caudata; family Salamandridae; genus Lissotriton; species Lissotriton helveticus. The sequence goes on along the minus strand of NC_136073.1, from coordinate 817,009,620 downwards.
CCTGTAGGCTTTTACCTTCTGAAGGACTCCTCCTGGGAGGCACCATCTGCTTAGGCACTTTTTGTAGTATTGGCGGCATTGTGGCTACTGTAAGGGGTCGCCTTTACCTCTGACAGACCAGGACTTAGACTGGGCATCTAGGGCTGGTCGAAGTCGGCAGGTGTTCTCAGAACGTTTGCCAATAGAAAGGTGCAACATCAATCCTTGAATTTAGCCTGTTGGCTCCTAAATTTCTCCAATAGGGGAATCAAGTTATGTCTCAGGAATAAATGGACATCTTTAGAAAGGCAAAAGACCTCTCCGCTAGTATATGTTTGTGTTAAACTAACACACATTGTTTATCTGTTGCCTAGAGAAAACACCAATCAAAGAACATGCCAAGATAATTTAGTGTTGCTGTACCTTTTTATGTGCAGTCAGATTAGTCCTGCAGGTCTCTTTAACTAAGGGACTCCAAGTAGATACTGCGTCCTATAGAAAACAATTCATTTTTATGTTTTCCTCTTCACCAGCCCAATGATTAGGGTTTTTCTTACATTTGTTAAAACAGTGTTCCCTCTAAGTAGAACAGCTTGACCTTATTGGTAGATCAAAACTGAGCTTTTGAAGTTAATGGGTTCTACTTTGCAGCCAATACATAAATCCACCCTTCTAAGTCTTTCATGGAAAGCTCCTTTCCCATTGGTAGTCACTTCAGCTCCTGGAGTCAGTGCGATTCAGGCTGTTTGTTTTCATCAACCATAAAAAGTGTTTGACAACAATGAGAGAATGTTAAGAACACATCAGTCCTTCCTCAAAAAAGCATAATGTTTTCATGTAAATCAGTGGATATCTTTGCTCGCCTTCTTCCAGGATCCATCCACTCATGCATTGAGATAATGGATAAGAAAAAGTGTCTTGGCATAATTCTAATTCTCTACCATGGAAAATTAATTTCAAGTCCTAAACAATCCTTTCTCTGTCACAGCAGCAGAAGTAACATGCTGACTGAGGAAGAAGCAGAATTCTGCAGCATGGCATTAGAGGGCAGTGAAGGTGGCCGCTGCCCTTAATCAGCAGATCTCCTTTTCAGATTTCTGATGCTGAAGCCTACCTGGCTCTGCTCCTTTTTTATTATTTTTTTCTCTAATGGTTTACATTTTGACTTATGTAGTTTTAAACTATAATTAGTGTCTATTTAGAAGAATATATGAAATACCAGTTCATGTTGACTACAAATAGGCACACCAGTTTGTTTTATAAAAACATATTTTTGGAACAGATATGTCTTATCCATTGGTAAAAGTGCTCCAGATTCTAATACATGGTTTGAAATATTCAGTGATTCTATGGCTTCAATGAGTATTCCCATGACACAAATCCTGTATTACAAGTAAGTAGCTTTTTCTAACCCTGCAAAACCTTCAGACGCTCCAAGAGAAAAGGCTAAGTTCGTGGATATTTTTCGGTGCCATTGATGAGAAATCTTCTCTTTTCTCAGGGGCCACATTTTTCTCTCTGGAAACCGAAGCTACAGCATCACACCCACATTGGGCGACCCATCTGGCAAACACCACCTCACAAAAATTCAAGATAATCATAGACACATGCGGACATGCAGTGGTAGCGACGGACAACCAACAATGCCTTCGGAGGGACGTAGGCCACGTACTCACCGGGTAAGGATGGCATTTGGAGTAGTGAATTATATGGAACCTTCTCCACTGAGGAACACAAGACTGGCTCCTGTTTTGTGAAGAGAGAATTAAATAGTCTGTTAAATTAATCTAACCCTTGAGGGGGGGGGGGTCTTAACAAAGCAGTTGGACTTCAAACAAACATGACGTTGTCTATCTCTTGTTCAACACTTGGGTTCTAGGTCTGGTCTACAGGTTGTAGATGTTACACTTGACTCATGTAATTAAAAAAAAATGAAATCATAAATAAAAAGTTCAAACTTATAGACAAACATAGATGGGATTTGGGTTAGCCCTCTTCATCCATTAGTCTATTAAGCTGCTATTAATATTTTGCTTCTGCCCACCACGGTGTACAGCGTGGAGCTGTGGGACAGCTCACATCAGCCATATTTTCTCTTGGATCGCAAATAAAAGGACTTTGCCTGATTGCAGGTTTACATCCACCTAAAAAAGGGAATTTCAGTGCCATGGATGGATACTTTACTTTGCAAATGTTATTTTTTCCTTCCACCCTTTATCGTTTTATTTAAGTCTTAAAGTTGTAATTCTAAGCCGATAGTACCTTTTCTTTGCTTCGGTAAGAATCATTTTTTTCTGTGGGGTGCATTAAAGTAGAAAAGATTTCTGTACCTGTTCTAAAAACACAATTGTTATTTGGAAGACCCTATATTATATACAATGATAATTTTTATTTACATTTCTAATTGCAAACACATGGCTGGCAGGTTTAGACTGAGGTATGCTTTCTGTAGTTCTTGTGACATTATTGGCCATATTGCCGCAGGTCTCCTTGGGACCCTGCTTCGCTCCCATTCAACTAACCCGAGCTATGGTCCTTCGCATCTCCAAAGAGTGAAGGGATCAGCTTCGATGAACTTTCATTCGAACCAAATGTCATTGTTGTCCACAAAAATGTTTTCTGTCGCCTCTGGTTCCCTGGTGAAATCTTGCTGCTGCTACCAGACCAAATCACTCACTGCTTCTCTCCCTCCTGGACTCCTATAGTGATGTCTGTGGCCCCCCAGCCAAAACGATGGCTACTATCCATACAACGCAAAGCAGTCTGTCCATTTCTTATCCATTTTGAAGGCCATATCACATCACATTAGGATTGTTCTTGGATTCAGAATGCTCGTCCAGAAGTCTATACATTACCACACACCTGGTTACTTAGTGCACCTCTTGCTGCCTCACTGACCAGAGAGCTAAAGTCTGCCCTAGGAAAGAGAGCATGTAGCTATTGAGTGAAAAAGTTTCAAAAAGTGACTTGGAAGAGGTTCGATCTGAGACAGAATTGCTGACTGAGAAAAGCATTCCTTGGCAAGCAAAATGGTTTTGCGAGTTCAGTGCTCGCCAGCGACAACTGCTGTGACCTACAAGTCCCATGTTTGAATGCCTGTCAGGCTAAATCAGGCTTTCTTTTACTGGGATTGATAAAGGGAGCATCAATAAAATGCGTAATGTTCGTTGATAACTTTATTTCGGTCATAGACCATAAAAGTGCAGATAAAATACATACAAAAATGCACAATATATAAAACAAGGAATAAATAACAGATCTGGATAAAAATGGATTAAATTAGGTAGTTATCAAGACATAAAAGTTAAAGTTCATAGTAAAACATAATTGAACAGAAGAATTTATCCAAAATGCGTAATGATATCACCTATTAGTTACAGCGCTTACAAACCTTCAAAAAGAGTTGTATTAATTGCTTTATTATTAGTCCTATTATCTCTGCCCTCATTCATAGGTGGTGGGGTCGCAAAAAGCACCATAATAAGGCAGCTGGAGAAAGCACTAGTGGACCTCGGTAAAAGCTGGGTGCCATGCTGTTATGGGGCCTTCCACAATGCTCTGGCTGCTTTGGGGTTCGAGTCTTCTTATGGTTTGATAGCCAGAGTCCCTACACTTCACACCCTACCTTATGATCTCTTTCTTATTCCAGCTGAAAAGGAACGTGCTTCAAGAGAAGAAATACATTGAACTGGTGATCGTGGCAGACAAGGCTGAGGTGAGTTTGCTGTTAATGTACTCTGCCATCCTCCCGCACCCCCCTCCCCTCCCCAAGAATTAAACTTCTTATTCACTATCGTTATCCTCCAGAAAGCTTCTTACATCTTTCCACCTGCTCTGAACATTATCCTACCCGGGTTAGCAGCTCTTCCTAGATCATAAATGGGCCATATGTCTTTTACTTTCATGCGATATAGGTTGTAGAAAAATAAAAAGTTTCTAGAGAGGTTGTTAGCTCTTAAAAGATTGTACTCCTGGTGTAGTATTGGTGTGGCTGACATGACTGACTCAGCACCTACCCGACTTCCATTCAGGAGCAGAGCCCCCTGACGCTGCCACGCGGCTTCAAGGCTTTCAGAAGCAGGCACATTTGATAAAAGATTGTTATCACCAAAAAAACAGCCTTCTGTGGGCAGAGGAATAAAATAGTCAATGTGTGACTGAATCTACTGTCAAGGTTTTAGATCTCTCAACTTTCAGAGAAGAGGTTGGGTGGCATATCCGTGTAGAAGGTACAGAATGTCATTCATGTAGTCTCTCATTTGGGTTTAATAAGAAAGGTGGCATGCACGTTAAAGGCAGCATGTGCAGCTAAAGTAATGGATTCAGGTATTAATGCAGAGGGCATTGTCTTTTGTTGGGCATGGCTGTTGGGGGCGAACATGAGAGCACTGGGCAGCATGGAGTTTAGAATGTGGTGGGTAGGGTTTTTGGATCCTAGGATCTCTGCTTAACCGCTTAGCCTTCCACCTCCTCTACTCTAAGCGTCTTCCCTATTTTCTTGTCCCAGTACAAGACCTACAACTTGAACATAAAGAAGCTGCAGGTCCGGATGCTGGAGATCGCTAACCACGTGGATGGGGTGAGTCTCTGCGCAAAATCTAGCATATGCGACCCCCTCGGTCTTGCATTTCCAACATTGGAGCAATCAACTTCTGTTACATGTGGCTGCTGAGCAATGAGGGGCCTGCCGTATGCAAGACCAGTTCTCCCACTATTGTCTTCCCTTCATTTTCCACCCTGGCGTATCCGTATAAACCGCCATCTGTACTGCATGACTCTTTATAGTTTCAACATCTTCGTTCTTACCAAGACAGTCTTCTAACTCTAGACTCCTCTTCTCCAGTTCTATCAGTCATTGAATGTACGTGTGGCCCTGGTGGGCCTAGAAGTTTGGAACGAGGATGACCAAATCCTGGTGGACCGAAACCCAAGGGAGACATTGAACCGTTTCCTGGCATGGCGGCAGACCAAGCTATTGCCTCGGATGCACCATGATAATGCACAGCTCTTGACGTAAGCACAACTCTTGCATGATGGGATATATACATTTGAAAAAATGACTGCCTTTGTGAATAACTCTTCTTTCAGTTCTATGCCATGATCTGAATTCCTTGCTAGAATGCTCTTATCTTTGAGGCAACTGTTAAGCTTCTCACATGAAAAGTACTTGCCAAGCATGTTGACTAATTTGCTTTCAGTATATCACATCATGACTGCGAGCTCTCGACCACCTACTAGGGAGGATGGGCATAGGGATCATGAAGGGAGCTACGTCCATTTAGCAAACGAGAATGTTATTGGTGCAACATGCTTGTTAGTGAGAGTTGTTCCTCAAGGACAGTGTAAAAAATACCCATTTAGATTACTTGTGTGAAAACTTATGTTAAGCCAATAACCAGAAAATCTGCAATGGACCAATGTTGCCTAACTCTGCTGTAGGGAATTTATAAATGGCATGTGTACTTGCAATTGCAGGAGATATCACATATTGATCCTTAAAAACAAATCTGATTTTTTTTTTCTTTTTACTGAATTGTAAAGTGACTAAATCCACTTTCAGGCCAATTCGGCGTGCTAGGAATTCGGGAAATAATCAACAGGGCCTTCATGGTGGTGCTGTCAGGCATTACTGTCAACTATAGGCAGACTAAACAAATCAGTTTACAAAGCTTTTCTAAACTTAATGTAGATATGTTCCTGTCATCAGAAACGTGGTATAGATTGCTAGGCAGCCACGGTTTTGAGCATATAAAAAGGTTCCCATAACACTTGTAGGTTGTTTCCAAGGAGAAATGTCAAATTTATAGAGCCAACCTTAGGTGGCTGGTGGCGAATAAAGTTAGAGCACTTTGGTAGGAAGGGTGCAAGGCCAGTGATTGCCATACTGGTTGGATAGCGCACTCTGAACTAGGCTTGACCCTCTATGAGGAGCCAGTGCGGAGATTTTCATACTTTGATATGTGACCTAGAGTGCTTCGGCTAAATTAACCACACTGAAAAGTGTTTGATTCTATGGGATCTACAAGATTTTATAGAGGAGCCCCAAACGAATGGTATTGCAGCAGTCAAGGTGGCACATAATATTTTTGTCACCTAGGATCCGCCATTGTTTTGGAGTTTTGAAGGAGTAAAGCAAGAATGCTCGTCAAGATGCGCTACAGGTGGAGAATGCTCTTAGCAAGCTCGGTGACATGATAGTCAAAGGGAACGGGTCAGAATTGAACGTGATTCCCAGGTTACAGATGTTGTGTGTTTAGGGAGAACCCACAGGTAATACGCAGTTCAACAGGAGTGGGAAAGGGTCCACTTTTCTGAGAACTAGGATCTAAATTGCTGGGAAGATGCACTGAAGCAGCACCCAAAATCGCATCGCACTTTTAAGGGACAGTTAGTTAGATGGTGGGGGTGCCCTATGACTCCCTTTTGCAGTTTCATGAGAATTTCCATATCATCCACTTACATTTGATGGCCCAACACATATCTGTCAACAACGGGGGTCAAATGGTCAGTGATGCCAGGTGGGTGATGTTATAAATGTGCCAACGTTCACTTTGTAATGTGCAGAACAGCAAGACAGACGTTAACTACCTTAATAAAAAAAACCTGTATTGCCATCATATGTTGGAAAAAGAGGCAGGTGGTTAATGGAATCTTTGAATTAATCTGAGCCACTGAATTAAAGTTTGTTGTTTTTTTCTTACTGTACCACAAAAAGCAAAAACAGGTCAATTGCTACTTTTACCCAGTCAAGCACTAGCTGCTAGGGTGACTCACATATTTATAGTAACACACGCAACCCATGCCTTGCTTGGCCTCATCCGTGAGATAAAACTTGTGTCTTTTACCACAGTGACTAACGAGACCCAAATCTGTGAGAAAACCAAAGAGGTGATGCAAGAAACATTTGGATTCATCTCAGTCACCGCATCTCGCATCTGTATATCTGGTCGCTTTGCTTCACAACTAAAGTCAGGGCCTTGCTAAATGCAGTTTAGTCTTGGCAATGCCCCGAAAAAGATCAGTTCAGCCCAAAGTACTACAATGGTCATGTCTATCTCTTCCCATGAACCCATCCAACCCCAACATGTTTCTTCCTTTTTGGGCAACACCACTGAGTAAGTTGCAGCATGTGTGTTTTGCGCCACAAGGTTGTCGACAACATCCGCGCCTACCTTTTGTACTAAGGGCCCCTGATTGTAATGTGAAAGTATTTATGAAAATCTTGACTGACTCCACATCTGTTGCCAACTGTTCTACTTTAGTCACTATGCTGGAAATGAAGATTTAAATGGTTTAACGAAACAAGAATCTATACAAACACCAATAGCGTTCTATCATGCGACAGCAGAGGAGGGAGTGAATGCAGCTTGATTAGAACTGGCTGATTGACTGATCCATGTTTAACATGCCACTGTGTTAAGGTGAGTTTCAGGGGCAGTGAAACTTCTGGTTTCTCATAAGCTTTCATTCCTTAGCTCTGCTGAAAGGTTTAAGATGTGTATCTGTTGGATTGTGTAAGTGTTAATATTTTGGCCTCACCAAAGATTTGCTTTCTCCGGTCCAGGTGATCCAAATTTGGTGCCTGAGTTGTGACTGGGGCACAATGATTTGGCCAAGCCGGCTCTCTTTGAAAGGCATGCATCAGCTCCCCTGCTTCGTGTGCGCCTTATTTAAATGTATCTGCATCATCCCTAGTACTATCCGTGGCGAGGCTCCTGCTTTTTTGGAGTAAAAACTTCCAAGATACAGTTTTACCCGAGCGTTTTGCTCTTCTGTGTATCTTATGGATATGGGTGGGTGATAGGCACGTCTTGTTGTTGGCCCTTTCTTAGTGGGATAGTCTTCCACTTCATCTGTGGACCACCTCCAACCATGTAAGTTTTAGGATGCGGCTAAAGAAATGGCACTTTGCACACCGCTTCTCACGTTTGGTCTTTTTCCTCCTTGAGCTACGAGCAGCGAGCAATCCCTGAGGGTGTATGTGCCCTGTAGAAAAGTCACAAGTATATTTTAACAAGTGACATATATCTGCCAGGATTGTGAAGAATGTCAGTGATAGAAATGAGGAATTTTATGAGATTTCGAACAGTGGTAAAATTGCATAATTCAAGCAAATGATGCCCATCAGGGCTATATTATGTAGACCTTGATTATTCTGTTTTCGTGTAAGTGTTTTTTTCCAGTAAAAAAATCACATCGGGTTGTAAAGCTTGAGTAATGAGTACTTACTACTGTAACTGTGTATCTTTGTGTGTCCCAGTGACCGGACACGAGTAGACTATTTGATACTTGATTAAGGTTTGCATGGATTCCAGACTTTTGTGAGATAGTGGATTGCTGTTCGGGAGTTAGTCATTGCTGGATCATAGGTCTGGGCTTGCAGTGTTCCACAGCTACTCGGCAATGAATAACTCTGTGGCACTTAAGCCACCCTTAGGTATATGTTTTATTTGTTCCAGAATGTTTATTCCACAGGTTGTGTTTTCATTTTCTTGTGAAATTCCATATTCTAAAATGTGCTGTGCACCATCCATAGACTTCGGAATGTGATGCTATGCACCACAGAGTGTAGTTGGTAGGTACTTGTAGATTGCAGAATGCTGGAAGCATTTGTACACTTTGCAGATTGTTTCTTATGTTACACGAGTTGTGTTGCATGTCTTATTTGCTTGATATAGTGAATTGCAGCGGCGGCTCGTCTGCTATGGCGTGGAAGCATCGCTCCCGGTGCTAGCACTCTCAAAAATGTGAAACAGAAAACAATAATAAAACGGGTTTAAAAGCCGTTCTATTATCGTTTTATTTTCTTGTGCAGAGTATTAGGGGTGGGGTCAGTGTGATTACAGGCTGGAGGGGGGAGTAGTGGGCACTGCCTTCACTCCGCATATAGGTTTGGCTGGCTAAACCCACATGCGCAGTGAAGTGCTCTCCAACCCCAGCTGCATTGCTGGGTTGGCAAGAGAAGGCACAGGCTCCCAGTCTGTCTGGGAGCGCAAATCATCGGCGCTCATACCAATCCTGCTCTCAGGCATGAGGGCAGCTTCAGGATTGACCACAGGGCAGTCTGGGAGCCTATGCCTGCCTGCAGTGGGGAGGAGAGAAGCAGAAGAGCGCGATCCTGGAGGTTGGCAGGTAAGTTCTTATTTTATTTTTTATGTCTCCGCCATCCCCCATACACTCCCCCCCCAACCCTCTCCCGCCCGCCTCTTTTCCTTGACACAAGCCGCTCCTGGTGGATTAGTGTGCTAGTTTGGCACCTTCTTGTGAAATGGTATGTTATGTTATGATTTGTATTGCGCACTTATCACCCGTCGGGGATCCAGGGGCTAGAGCAGAGATGTAGGCCGATCATAGCTCCTACTTGAACAGTCAGTTCTTCAGTTTCTTGCAGAACTTGATTAGAGATGGGGAGGTCCTGATGTGATAGGAAGGTTGTTCCAGGTTGTGGCAGCGATGTAGGAAAAAGAGGGCCCTCCTGTTTTGCTTCTGCGGATGTGTAGTATCTGTGCGAGGTAGTGTGACTGAGCACAGTTGCCTAGTTGGATGGTGGAAGTTAAGGCAGTGTTTGAAGTAGGCAGATCCGGCGTTGTGGAGGACTTTATAGGCGTTAATGAGCAGTGTGAATTAATAACATGTTTTTGCAGACCATTTTGTTTTGTTCGTCCCATTTTGATTGATGGGAAATTGTGTTCTTTATTGTGAGTGTGTATGTATGTATCATGGTTTTTGTAACATTTCATTTTATGTTGCTTCCTTATAGCAGTGTGGAGTACTATTTCTAGTGCTGTGCTGTCTCTAATGTATGTAGGTTTTTTGTATTAAGTGGGAGTCTCTTGTACTGCCTATTCTGTGGCCGCGTATGTTCTAGTCGTGCCGGCTAGTCATTGATGATGGCATGAGTGAGACGTCATTGTTCTTCCTAGTATGACGTGTACCCTATGTGCTTTGCCTAATACTTGTAGCTTGAAATGTACTGGCAAAAACGACTTATGAAGATGCTGACTGTGCAGTCATCTTTCTATGCGTGCCCAATCAATTACACGTCTTCTCACCCTCAACTACCCTCTCACTGTTGTGCATGGTCTGGTTAGTACCTCCAGTTTCAGACGAAGTCGAGTATTTGCTTGATACAGTGCATAAGTGTTATCACCAGGGCATCCATATTACCACGTATAAGCTAGTAGCATCTCCAACATCTTGTTCTCTGATACATTACCAATTAGTAGGCCTAGATCGCGCCCAAAGCAAACGTGGAAAAACTTGTAACTTGTCTTGTAAACTGCAGTCGGTAAGGGAGGCTGGTGCTCGATTACAGTTGTCTAATAAATGCAGCCAGTTTCCTCAGAAATTTGAAATGTGCACAGATATATAGTGATGCGCACATGGTCCTGCTGTTTGTTGAAAGGGGTCGCCGGGCAGAAACAGAAGTTCTTTGGTTGCAAATTCAGTTTAGCCACTAAGCCTCCCATTCTCTTTGATCCTTGTCGCTCAACCTATGACTACCTTAAATGGGGTGCAAGTTGACTTCTTCGACTCTTCACCTGTCTTTCAACATAGTTTGTAGTTACTGTCTTCGCCCTGTTTCCCGCCGTTTTGAGTTACTTGAAAGTCTCTTTAAGATGGATGGTTTCCCAGTGGAGCATCTCAATGATTGACTTAATTTTCTATTTAGGGGTCTTTCATTTGAGAGTTCTTCGGTTGGTATGGCATCTCAAGCCTCAATGTGTACCCCAGAACGCTCAGGAGCAGTCAATGTGGTGAGTGATTCATATAAAAACATCTTTATCTTTCTTGTGTCTGTTGCACACCACAACTTGCATGAAATTTACCTATATCACCTGAGTCACATTCCTAAATCTGCTTGCTATAACAATGCCTCATAACAGCACTTCTGTCTTCACTTACTTCTTTTGCTCTCAACTTCCACGGCACCTTTCTTTCAAGTTTCAAATAGTAACCTGCCTGCACTACCAGCATCACTCACCTGTCAAGGAATGGCTTTCCAGCATTACCACAAAAGACGGGATGCAGTTCCCTTGGGTGGGGGCGAGAGAAAGGAAAACAGAGCTCAAGGATAGATCCAAGGAACTGATCGGAAGGACCCTGGGGGTAATCCTAAGGTCAGATCTGAATGCCCTCAGACACCCACGAGGGTGCCATGTTTCATCATAGGGCACTCCTCATCTTTTGACCTAGCCGTATGGTGAATGCAAGTGAGGGGGTATTGGTGTAGGGTGGTGCTCAAGTGATTTAAAAGAGTCTAAGGGAGATCATAAAAAGGATTGAATATGCTGACCCTTGAGAAAGTAGAAACAGTGAGTGGGGCTATCTGCTGCAATAATGTACTGGGATAGCTCAAAAGCTCAACAAGTTTAATGCCTAGGTGCCAGGAGGGTCAGTGGCATTTCTTCAAAACCAGGTAATTGTACCTACCCTACTACAGATTGGAACCAAGAGATACTTGCAGGTAACCAACCCAGGATAGTTCCCCTGCTGTGGTGCAGGAAGGAGGATCCAGCCATTCAGTAGAGCTAGAGATACCCCTAGGGAAGGCAGAGGGCCACGCCTTGCTGCGGGACCCCAAATGAACCATTCAGTGTGTTCGCCAGGACTTACCCTCTGCCGACTAGTAGGTAGGGTGCAACCCTTGAGCCCTTCTTTCTTTTCTCCCACCCACTACCCACTCAAGGGAACATCACCCCTCTTTTGTGTTTAATTGTCTAGGAGCGCAGGTGCTGGACCTTTCAATCCTTGTCCCTCCCTTGTTTACTACTTCCAGCATTACCTACATATCTTATCAGTATCTAGATAGCACCTTCATTAAGAACTGAACTTCTAACCAGCTCATGTCATAATTCCCTATCTCTTTCCTATGCAAGTCTGCAATCCCAGTGGCGTAACCATATAGCTTCTATTTCCGGAGGCCTGTATCACCTGTGCCCATTACCTGTAGCTACAACATGCCTAAATTTATGTCACTTGTGACATTATGGATTCTTTCTACTTCACCTGCATTTATTTTCTGTCTGTCTGCAAACACTTCCTGCATGACCTGGTCCTCTTTGTAATCTTCCAGCAAAACGCATTCTTCCCACTTGTGCCAGCCTGCAATACCCGGGTCTCTTAATTGCCTCCTGACAAGGACTCCTTCCTAACTAACATGTGCCTGCAACATCTACACTTTTAACTTGTGCCTCCCTGAACTCATCTTCAATAACAACTGGCTGCCTACCTAGTAAGAGCCCCTCCTTCACTTATGTTTGTGTTTAGTATTTGCCTGCTACACAACAACATCACACCTGACCCAAACCTTGTCCTTAACCTGCTCTGCAGTGCCTGCACCTCTCTTCTGTGTCTACATGTCCTGGTGCAATACACATGACTCTTACTTTTGCATGCCTGTACTTTCCTACTTACATGTACCTCTTTCCTGTGTCATGCATCGCTTGCTTGAAACTCTTCCTGCAGTACCTTTCCTCTCATGCTATCTGCCTGATGATTACTGCATAATGTATACCTCTTAGCATTGCCTAGCAAAACTCACTTAATAACTACTCTTGTCAGTTGTATGCTTTCTTGTCTGGTGCACCAATATCAGCCAGTTTGTGTTTTTGATATCTTAGTGCCACATCTGTAGGGCGTTTGTCTTTATCTCACTTTTGCTCCCTAATATTTACCTGAGAGACTCACTCACATCCATAATTTGCATTTAACAGCCTATTTGCAATACCTTTGTGCATGATCTGTACATTTGTGTCTTTCTATTTCTGTCTTGATTTGTCTTCACCTCTCTATTGTATGGTCTCTTTTCCGCTTGACTTACTATATCACTTTCCTTCTTTTCCGCCCAATGCATACCTGTCTCCTTAGTTTTTTCCTCAAGATTGTGTCTCTCACACATCTCTCGCAAAGAAGGCCTAGAGATACTAGTGTCTCACAAAAATATCAGCTTCTGTTTTTGGGTGTCTGTCCTATCCACCCTTCTGCGCAACGTGTGTGCTTCCACCACTTGACCTCAGTGTCTGTTCTAAATGTAATACATTCCTCTTTCCCTATATACTTTCAACATCTGTAAAATCATCTTCTCCAGCCACTTTCATTAATGGTTGTTCTTGGCTCTTTAGTTCCTGATTAAGATACCCTCCTTCTGGTCCCTGCAACAAATTGGGGCCGCCTCACCATTTTCACAAATACTTGTCAAATCAGCTTATACTGTCACACCAATAACTTTCTGCTGAACTCTTCACATTCCCCGGCTCCTTATTTCCTGCTTGCAGTTACTGTCTCTCCTGTCATAGTTTGCTGTTTTTGATACCTGATACCTGCTCTTCTACATTTTTTTCCTGCTGCTTTCTCATGTGTCCTTAATAACTTCCACTTGTCTCCTCTCCCCTTTATGCTTTTAGTATCTGCACCCATCTCAAATTTCCTCTTTTCTGTATTTGACGCCTTTTTTCCGCAGTGCATATCCACCTGCAACATCTGCCCCTCACCCCATTGTCTGTTTTAACTGACTGTGATGCTGCCCCTCTTTCAGGTGCATGCGACAACCCCCTGCAGTAAATGTCCCCCATGTAACCTGACCAGCTCTAATGACTGTAAGCTTCTTTCCTTCGCAGGATCATTCAGTGAGCATCCTCAGTGTCGCCTCCACCATGGCTCATGAGCTGGGACACAACCTGGGCATTAGCCATGACACTGACAACAGGAAGTGTGTTTGTCCCAGGTCACCGTTAGTGCGGAGCTGCATCATGGAGTCAGCCTCAGGGTTTGTGGAAAAGTGATACGTTTGGCTTGTCAAAATGAATACAGGGTGCTTTGGGGTGGGGGATTATTTATCTCTAGCTTAAACCATCTCCCATTGCAGATTCTTGCCTGGTCTGGCCTTCAGCAGCTGCAGTAAGATGGATCTTGAGCTCAGCCTACGCCAAGGCGTCGGGATGTGTCTCTTCAATATCCCAGAACCCAAGACCCTCAAGCGCCAAAGCTGTGGTAACCTATTTGTGGAGCTGGGAGAAGAGTGCGACTGCGGCTTGACCGAGGTACCCTGCATGACTGTCCTGCTGAGCATTTCTTGAGTGGAGTTGGTACCCTCTTGTTAAGATTCAAGGTATTTTTCCCCTAAACAGGAATGCAAGGACCCGTGCTGTAATGCCACCACGTGCAAGTTAGTTCCTGGGGCGGAGTGTTCCTCTGATGGGGTCTGCTGTGAGGACTGCAAGGTATGCTTATATGTCTTTGTGGATACCTGGAGAAAACGTTTAAGTTAGGGCAAAGTTATGGTTATTTACAAGGTTTTTGACGTTCTCAATCTCTGCATATAGATTCCTTCAAGATACCAAGGTAGGTTTTTAAGAACTCTAAGCTTATTCTTAGAGCTGTAAATCAAATCTGTGAAATTTTAAGGAAAGCCTTCTAAGACTAAGCTTTTCAAACAGCACCAATTTATAGGATACAGAATTAGGTGCTTGGTTGCTTTCAAGGGAAATAATGTATATTTTCTTTCATTGTATGTTTCATACATTCGCATGTTTAAATCTCTCCCATCATCGGTCATGGACAACAACAAAAACATTACATAACCTTGTTGACTTCGCTTTAAGAACGTGGTTAGGTCTGCCAAAGTAGTATTGTACTTCTCTGAACGTTAGGAGTCTGGTCTTGCAAGACTAATACTATTAGTTTTCCAAGTGTTAAGCGTGGCAGTGTAAAAGCAAGTAAGTGGTATCTCCAAGGCCTTGGTGTTCGAACAGCGACGAAGGCTCACTGAGGGAAGCATCCACAAATAGTTTTCAAATAGTGGAGAGTTCGGTCTTGTAGGTGCATGCAATTACATAGATCTCTAAGAACTAAGAGATATCATACAAGGGAAATATACTAGATCCTGCAATATCTGAAGTCTACACTCCTCAAAAGCATTTTTCCAATGAGGCTTCCGAAATGTAGCAAAGTAGGCTTCCCAAAAGCAAAATAGGTCAGTTCTGAAGGAGAATCAAGGTAGTGGTATGTGAAGACGCATAGAGAGTGTATTTAAAAAACCACCAGGAGCTGCTGCTGTTTATGCACCCAATGGTTTATATAACAGTAGGAACCCAAGCCTGCTGCGTTCAGAGACCTAGCTTGTGTAGTGGCCGCTGATCAAAGTTTGTCAGTACTGACCAATAAGAAAGAAAAATTTCTTTCCAGTGTCCCCTCACTCACCGGGGTTTCCCCACGGTGACATGCTTCATCATTGGGGCCATCCCAGTTCTCTACGAAAAGGGGCATGCTACGACTCACGGACTACGCAGGAGCACTTGGTTGTGAAGGACTATGTGTGGTGCAAGTGAAAATGGTGGAGTGGGTGTGAGTGATTAAAAATACCGTGCTAGTGGGCCTCAACAATTTTATTTGCTCCTAGGTTGGTATGTTAAAAAGGGGTGTGACACTGTATTTTAACCTGTAATGAGGATTAAATCAGTGTTCGGTCGACATGTTTCAAGCTCCCCAGGCTTTTCTTCAGGACCATACAGGGACCAGCCCTGTATTTGCCACTCCTATAAGCCCCTAAATTGGGGTGTGTATACTACATGAATTAACAACATATAACGCTGTTCAGTCTAAAACACGCGTATCATACATACGTTTTGTACTGTTTTGCTGTCTATGTTGGAATGCTTAATAGCACTTCATGGTCACTAGTGGGGGGCAGGATCACCTTATGGAATCATTGTTCCTCTGCGGTGAAACCGCACTGAGATACCTATTCGTAACCCCTCCGGACCGCACCCAATGGCTCATTTCAAGTTAAAAAAAACTAGTGGATGCTTGCATTAATACACAACATTTACATACTTTTGTCTGTGACGTGCTACCTTTCCCCTTCATTTTGTAGCTGAAGATCTCTGGGTCCTTGTGTCGTGAACCTCTGGGAGAGTGTGACCTGCCCGAGTACTGCAATGGGCAGTCTCCATACTGCCCTCCCAACGTCTTCCTCCAGAATGGACAGCCTTGCAGGAGTGGTCATGCCTACTGTTACAGCGGAGACTGCCGCAGCTATGATATTCAGTGCCAGGCTCTCTGGGGATCAGGTAAAGGCTTGCCGAAATGGTTCTTTTTGCATAAATGGATGATTTGATCAGTGCTACCTGTGGCATTGTAAATGCTTGGCTGCCAGCCGGATTGTCTACTTTCCAATCTTCAGCTGATTGGCTAAGCTACCTGCCTACCTACCCAGTGGTTATTCTCATCATGTGTCCAAAGTTGAGCAATCAGAGAGCTCCATGGGGCAGGGTGGTCCATGACATTGACAAAGGAGGCAAAGACTGTGATTTGAATGCCTCATTTGCCCAATTAAGGACACTTACCGACTGTTAAACCCTTTAAATAATTAATCTCGTTTAGAGACAGCCTTTGGAGGAATCTCGAGCAGTGGGCGGCAAAGGAAGAGATATCCGGGTCAAGTGAGAGGAATCATGCCATGAGAGTGGCATAAAAATCAAAGTATGACAGTGAGGGGATTCTGGTTATGATGACGAGAGTTCTAGATAATTAATCTTTGTTTCTCTGTGTAAAGTCTTCATACGGTATCCTGAGTTGCCCCCTCTTTTCCTTTCCTGGACTGAATAGAAGGTTGGAGGTGGGCAACCCTTAGGGCCATGGAAGCCTTCCAGAAATGTGCACCACTATGAAAGTTACAGAGGCCCCTAAAAGCAGTGATCCATTTAGCCAAGACCAACCATAGGGACCAGAAGTGATCATGTCATGGTAGTTGAGGGAATTAGTGTTGGTTACTTGGTGGTCTCAATAAAAGAATTGCCAAGAAAAGCGCCTAGTGAGGGTCAGGAAGAATGGCAGGCATTGAGTGCCTGAGGACAAGGTAGAGTGACCAATATTGAAATAATTCTGCCTTTCTTGCAATGGTAAACCGGAGGTTTGAAAACATTTCTTGTCCAAAATAATATTGATTCTGTACAGCCTTATATACTGCTTATGCCCCAGGTGAGAAACCAAAACAGTACCAATAGTTTCATTTTAGAGAGAGGCCTTGGTCAGCTCTTATGTGTAGCATCTTAACCTACTCCGTAGAGTTAATGTACTTGTATCTCCCATCCAGACAGTTTGTGTAACACAGTAAATAGGGTGTACTTCATTTCTTCTGCTGCCTTGATTGCACACAAATTAAAAACTTTTGTAATTTGTGAAACTGGAAAGTTTTCTGATTTTGCACAACATTGGAAGTGGGTAAAGATTCTGCAAAAAAGCTGCAACTGCGGATTATCCAGGTTCGACTTTTTTTTATTTTGAACAAGAGGACTCTTTTGGTGATTTTTCTTTTTTGTGCATTTTAGTTCTCACAGCAAACCACTTTGAAGTTTTGTATGCATGCATAATTTAGGACACCCACTGAAAACTACTTTTAGGAAGAAAGGAGGGGAAATGATTTAATATTCCAGCAGGATGATGAAAAAAATATATTTTGGGTCCCCATAATGACTACTAATATAATTGAGCCCTATCTTTCTTTTGTAACAACAACACAGCATAGTTTCTTGTTGTCAAGCTTCAGTTTAGGCACTGTCTAACTTTTTGCTTGTGAGGCGGATCAGCTTCTTCCTTGCCCAGATGATCAAATGTCATCTCATTCCACTCTGCACTTTATATTGTTTTGTAAGTATCTGAGTGATTCGGAAGTGTGCACTCTGCCTTGCCCTTCCCTCTTGCGCTGTCCTCTTTGTTTATTTAAGAGTGAATTGCACTTAAACTTAACTTAATGTAGTCTCCAACGGCTGTGAGTTTTCGCCCCCTCTAGATGTCATAGAACATCTCGGTGCTCACTTGATGGGTGCCTAGAATCCTAACTGAATTAAAAGAGAGTATCAGTGCTCATTGTAAAAGAATAAGTGCCTGGATTCCAAAGTTTGCGCAGGAGGTGCTGAATGTCGAGGATGCCAAATGCAATGCTATTCAGTCTTGACCTAATGCCTATTTAATTCACTACCAAAAACTCCACCCTCCTTTCACCTCACTCTTGCTGATTCTTTTTCTTACTTGCATTCTCCCTTTGTCATTGTTTTATTTCTCTTTTCCTCCTTTTTTTGTTTTCTCTATCTTTCATCAACATCAGATGAGGAAAAATAAATGAAAGTGTCTCTGGCTCCACCTGCAAGCACCAGCTCAAATTAAGCACTTGAGAGCATCAAGTACAGTTTTGGAGCAGTCTCCTTTAAATTTAGAAAAAGAAAGGTTCCTAAACAGTGGAAATATGAAAAACATAAAAGTATTGGAATTCATTTCCTGTGACTCCTCACTTCATTAAACCACAGGCAATATCAAAAACTCTGGTTGGGATTTGTTATTGTGCACATTTTTTGGTAAATTCACTGCAGTGTAAGTCAACTTCTTGATTTTCAGATCTTTACTGGTGTTCCCTTTCTGGGGTGGGGGTTTGCAGGTTCCAGCCAAGCCCCAGATGCGTGCTTCAGTGCGATCAATGGCAAAGGAGACAAGTATGGGAACTGCGGACAAGGCCCTAATGGCTCTTTCGTGCCCTGTGAGCAGCGGTAAGATTTGCATTGCTGTTGAGGGTATATTTGGAATTTGAAAAAATTGGGCTTGGATTAAGCAATATACCTCAATTCTCAAATTAAGATGTGTTTTGGAGCAACAGAGATAGAGATTTTGCGCTTAGCAAAGATAGGCATTCGAAGGCTCCCATCCTGCGCTGTTATCTGAGACCCCGTGTTACTATACCTGGATTGTATTGGTGTGGGAGCACCAGAATCGATTTACTGGCCAGAAAATGGAGCTACTGAAATCACTGTGTTGCATCCCAGACCCGTTTTGCAGCGTGAATCTTTCTGGATTCACTATGCTGTGCATTATTCCGCAGTCTAGCGGTTGGGTACGGAATCGTAGTCTTTTGGTGGGCGTCGACGTCCCACCCTCTTGTGTACTTCCTGTGACGTCGGCAAGCTTCTTGCGGAAGCTCCCACCTTTGGGCGCCATCTTCAGATTCTTTTTACCGCCATTGGGCCTGGATCGTCACCGAGGGGCTACAGAGTTTTTGGAGGAAAGAAGAGGAAAAAGACGAATTTTACACAGAAAAGATTGGAGAAGATACCGAGGAACAAGATCACCAAGCCGGGCCGAGGAAGAAGGAGGAGAACTTCGAGATCTTCGACGTCCAACGGAAAATGCACACACAGGGGGCCCCCTGAGCGCAGGAATGGACAAAACACCTTTTAAAATCTGCCGTAACTGCCACCACAAATACGCGCAGAAGGACCAGCACCCGGTCTGCAACCTCTGCCTGCCAGTTGACCACGAGAGCAAGGATTGCAACGCCTGCTCCGCCTTCTCCCCGAAGACACTCAGGATAAGAGAGAGACAAAGAAGAGCCAACTACAACATGCAAGGCAAAGGCAAACCTCCGTCGCTTTGGGACCTGCGCCTCTCCAGCGACGTAGAGGACAACTTCGCCGAGGGACCAGATGACTACACGGTCGTAGAGACCGATGAGAAAACATCTAAAGAGGTAGGAGAGACGTCGACCCCATAACCCCCGACAGACTCTCGAAAGCCTGAGTCAGACTCTCAAAAAACAGAGTCTAAGTCCTTGAAGGGAGCACTGGCGCCGAAAATCTCGACGGCCATAGTTGCATCCAAGGACAAACAGCCCAGCGGATCCTTCGAAAAGGACTACCAGGCGGCGAAGACCGGCGAAAAGCCAAGGTCGTCGAAGCATGTCCCCGAAAAGGACCTCTCGACTTTGAAGGAGAAGGAGCCGAAGGTTACGTCGACGACTACGTCAAAGAGAAATCGGCCGAAACGCTCGATGCCGAGCATGCCGCCTAGATGGAGGGGAAAAAGAGAAGGCTCAAGGCCGAAATGGAGAACATCCTGCAAAGGAAGAGAGAGTTCGACGAGAAAATGGAAAAGTACGCGATTCTGTCGAAACCGCCAACGGCGATCGTCGAAATAGAAGAGGAAGAGGAGTTTGACGCCGAAGAACCGCCCAAAACTCCCAAGCCCCATGAATAACTAGAGGAAGAAGGCCTATACTACGAGGAAGAAGGCGACGATGACCAGCGAACGTGTTCCGGCTCGGCATCCTCGATGACACAGGACCTGGAGTGCCAGGACCTCGACGCCGAAAACCCGGAAGAGGCCGTGGGGACGTACCCTTCGAGGCCTTCGAGCACACATGAACAAGCTCAAGGTGAGGGGTCTGTGGACTCCAGCAGATGCGGTCAGACACATCAACTACCTGGAACTGAAGACCGTGTTCCTCACCCTGAAGGCCTTCCAGAAAAAACTGTACAACCAGAGAGTGTTGATACAAACAGACAACACAACAATGATGTTCTACATCAACAAACGGGGAGGAACACAATCAGTCGCACTATCCAACTTAGCGCAGGAAATATGGAGATGTGCCATCCCACTCAAATAGATCTGCTAGCCATACACCTACCAGGGAAGGACAATGTGGAAGCAGACTGGCTCAGCAGACAGATGTCAGCGTCCCATGAGTGGGAGCTCAATGCACAGGAAACGCAAAGGCTATTCAGGAGGTGGGGAACACCGACTATAGAACTATTTGCAACACGCCAGAATGCAAAATGCCAAGACTTCGCATCCAGGCAACCAGGAAACGATCCCAGGGGAATGCCCTATGGATAAGCTGGTCGAAAGCATTTGCCTACGCTTTTCCCCCCCAATACCACTGATACACAGGGTACTCAACAAGTGCAGGACCAGCAACATGAAGCTGATCCTGGTGGCACCACAGTGGGCGAGGCATACCTGGTACTCACAAATAATGGAAATGGCACAGGAACCACCTCACAAGTTCGGGAAAAGGAAATACTTACTCTCCATGCAAAACGGAGAAGTACTACACCCAGAGCCTCAGCTTGGCTGCATGGCTCCTGAAGACATAGAGTTTGCACACCTAAGGCTACCGGAGAGCACCCTGCGGGTGCTACGGGAGGCAAGGAGACCTACCACACGAAAGTGCTATGTGGCAAAATGGAAGAGGTTCACACAATGGTGCAGCAAGAAAAAGCTACACAAGAAGATGATAAGGGAATCAACGGTGCTAAGATATCTCACACACCTGCTGCAAGCAAAACTAAGTTCATCCTACACAAGAGGATAAACAGGAAAGAGCTTCTTTACATCACAAGTAGTAAAGAGATTCCTGGAAGGTGCAAAAAGGGTCTCATCACCTAAGAGGATGCCGCCACCGGCATGGAACCTTAATTTAGTCCTAACAGAACTTATGAAAGCTCCCTTTGAACCCATCCATAAGGCCTCACTACAAATGCTAACAATGAAGACAGCCTTTCTGGTGGCAATCACCTCGCTGCGCAGGGTAAGCGAACTGCAAGCACTAACACTGCAAGAACCCTACATACAAATACACAATGACAGGGTGGTAAGGAGAACGGACCCACACTTCATGCCAAAGGTGGTGTCAAGGTTCCACATAAACCAAACAATACAGATACCGAGCTTCTTTCAGAAACCATCCACAAGCGCAGAGAGCACTGCACACTCTGGAAGGGCAGAAATGCATTACATAGAAAGAACGAAGGAGCACAGGAAAACAAAGCAGTCTTTGTGTCCTTCGCAACCAGTTTCCTGGGTAGACCAGTAACAAAAGACACTATCGCACGATGGATCGCTCTAACTATACAATTCTGCCACAAACAGGCAGGGCAGGAACTATCGGAGGCGGCCCAAGCCCATTCTACCAGGAAAAAGGGAGCAACAATAGCCTTCCTGGCTAACACACCCATTCAGGACATATGCCTGGCGGCAACATGGGCTTCAGTGCACACGTTCACCAAGCACTACTGCGTGTATATACAAATGAACAAAGAAGCACAAGTAGGACAGAAAGTGCTTCAACATATATTCAACAACAAACGCTCATCTTCCACCCAGCCGCCACGAACATAACAAACCATTACAAAGTCTATGCACAGCATAGTGAATCCAGAAAGATTCACGCTGCAAAACGAATAGTTTCTTACCTGTCGGTGTAGTTTTGCAGCTTGAAGATCTTTCTGGATTCACTAGTGAAACCACCCACCTCCGCCAGAAAGATGAGGCAGGAGAAGAAGGTGGAAATACAAGGAATAAAATACAGACACTTTAAGAGACAAAGTGAAAAATCATTTACTTTAAGGAAGAACTTGAAAACAGTGCCTAGGATTCACGAACAGAACACAAAAACAAGAAAAAAAGAATCCGAAGATGGCACCCAAAGGTGGGAGCTTCCGCAGGAAGCTTGCCGACATCACAGGACGTACACCAGAAGGTGGGACGTCGACGCCCACCTGGGCTACGAAAAAAAAAAAAGAAAGAAAAGACTACGATTCCAGACCCAACCACTAGACCACGGAATAATGCACAGCATAGTTGTGAGAAGTTGGCCTGATGTGCAGTGCTCACTATTCTAGTGATCACTATATATCAGTCCAAACAACCCTTATTGATGATTGGTTGTAAGTCAACCTTATAGACCAGCTATCCTAGTAGCATGGATACGAGCAGTCTAAGGCTAAGACTCTAGATGGCGTGTTAAGCCAGCTGTTTTACCATCACATTACCCCTTGAACACCCAGTGAAAGGACACCACACAAGTGTTATGAAAATAAACAGTGTATTTATTAGAATCACAACAACCCTGTACTCTTTATGAGGACAGGGTGCTAGGCACACAACAAAACTCTTATGAAAATACTTAAGTTAGCACAGTATATACAAATGGCCGGGGGGCACGAAAAACCATATACTCTAAAAGTGGAATGCGAAATTACTAGTAGGTAAGTACAGTACTAATAGGCTTTGGAATCGCTAGGACTTGACTAGGGAATCGTTAGATTACTTCTAGGAGGCCCAGGGGACTCGGGTGCAGAGTGTGCACTCTCACGCGGGATGCGGGACAAAGTCTATGATAGCTAGTAAAGGTAAAGTTAGTGTTCACGGGCGAACCCGACCTGGTAGGGAGAAAACGACAGTGGATCCTGACCCTTGGATAGTGAGGCTATGCTGGGGCACCGAAATGCCGAAGTTACCTAGCCCAGGGGCTGCAGCTGCATAGGTCTCAAAAGACGTCGGGAATCCTCGTAGACGAACCAGGAGCCTGGAAGAAAGATGCTGGCAGGCGACCAGTGAAGAGAGTTCAAGGGGATCCAAGCCTGGATCTCGAAGATGGATGATACCTGAAAGCAGAGGGGACCAAGTTCGTGACTACTAGCCAGTAGTCAGGTGGCACCAGGAGGGCACCGGATGGTAGTCACCTCGGCTAGGTGAGTGGGCGACGCTGGGCTCTGCAGATCTCACGGACCAGGAGGCGTTGTCGGCGACCAGGATGGAGAGGCGAGCTGTCCCACGATGGATGAAGCTGTCGGCGTCGAAGAACCCAGGATTGGGCAACAAAGCCTTGGCTAATTCAAGCCCACGCGGTGGACTCAAAATGGCGTCTGGAGTGGACCAGGGGGGTCCGGGGTGCTCCTCTTCTGGAAGGGAGCAAGAGCCAGTCTGGAGCAACCAGACCAGCAGCAGTTATGTCGTCGGGCGTCGTTCAGAAGGCCACAAGCCAGCGGGCTAGTAGCCAAACAACGCGGTGAGCAGCAAAAAGCAGAAGGGCCCCACGCCGATCGTGGAGATGCTGGGGGGCTGCTCTTCGGTGCTGGAGCTGCTCAGGGTTGGGGCTTCTCGGACCCCAAAGCACTCGCCAGGAGATTACTCGGCGGGCTTGCTGTGCAGAAGTCGTGCAGTCTTGGCAATAGTCGTCCCTTGAGGTCTCATCGCACTCACGGTTCTCAGCTTGGCTGTAGAGGTGAGTAGAGGTCGGAGGTGCCAGGGAAGCCGGGTCTTGTCGAGCTGGGCAGTCGGATTCCGGAGGAAGGACTTACAGCAGACCGCAGTGTTCTTGATGGTGCCTGCGGATGCAGGGTGACTACTCCTTAGTCACAAGGGAGAATCTTGAAGAAGGAAATCTTGAAGTCCTTTCGTAGAAAGTCGTGTCTTGATTCCAAAGATGATCTAATTTGGAAGGGGGCCTGCTCCTACCTTTATCTGGGAAAAGGGGGCTGGCACGCGACTAAGTCCTGCCCTATGGGTGGGACCAGGAGGGGGGTGGTTACACCCCTCTCCTTTGGCGGGCTTTCCCCAGGCCAGGGGCTGGAGTGCCCCTGGAACTGGTTTCAGCCGGCCTATGCACAGTGAGCACCGGGGTGCCACTTGCAGTCACCTTCCTCTGTAGCCCTGCCTACCTGGAATACACAAAACCCTGTCTGGGACGGTGCTGGCACCGCCCCTGGCAGGAAACCCTTTGTCCTTGCCTCCTGCTCTGGGAGGACTCCCAGCAGCAGGAGGGCAGACTTGTGTCTCGGTGGCAGCATCCATTTTGTGGATGCTAAGGCTCTGTCTGACTTTAACCGGGGTTACAGGTTACATACATGTCGTGTCCCTCTAGAAGGGTGGAATGCTAACCCCGTCGCCAGAATTGGCGAGGGGTTAGTATTCCAATTCGTATGACACCTTACTCGACATGTTTTGATAAAGCGATACCAGAGTTGGCATATAACCGCGAGGATTATAATGCACTTAAGAGTATATGGTATGCGATATCATGGAAACGGCTAAGGGATGGATCCCGAAAGCCGCAGACAGGCTCAGCTCATGCCAGAGCACCATCTCACACGATTCCAAGCACTCTGCCTTCAGGATTGTTAAGGCCTGCCATAGGAGTGACTAATAGGAGATCTGTGTGTCCATTTTAGGGTTAGATATAGGTATACTATATCTAAAGCAAAGGGTGATTACACCACCTTGCCCCAGCTGTCAAGCAGCCAGTTGTGCCAGATTTGGATGGCCAGCCAGGGGTGGCATAATACATGCTGCAGCCCCTGGTAGGCCCTGGGTACACCTATGCCCTGGGTACCTAAGGTACACTGTACAGGGACTGATAAGGTGACTCAGTATCCAATTGGATATGTACCTAGGGTACATGGAATCCATTTTAACAGAGAGAGCAGTGGGCCTGAGGTCCTGAATAGCAGGGCCTCAGGTCAACTAAGTCAGAAAACCAGCAAAACACCAGGCAAAAAGTTGGGGGCAACCATAGTCAGGGATCTACCTTCCTACATAACCCCCCCCCCCCAAACGAAAGGAGATAAGGCTAGCCTTGCCAGGTAAGCCTATATTGCGTGAGTGGCCATATAAGGAAGTACCAGCACTGGCATGGTTACCCCCTATCTCATGGTCCACTAAGCAATCCCTCACCCTAAGGGTGTCTGAGGGTCTCCACCATAGGGAATCTCTACCTGTGGTGTGTTTTGGCAAAGTAAAAGGCTGGTGCTGAAATGGAGTACTGAAGTGAGGCTCCACTAATTTTGGGCTCAGCTTCCTCCAATCACTATCCACCATAGAGGCCTTTCTTTCCAAGACTGAGTTGTTTTGGGCTCTCAGGGTCAACCTCTGGCTACCTACAGCTGGAGGTTGGGTCCCTCTGTTTGGCTTACTGGAGGGACAGGTCAGGTCTGGGGCCCTTAGGTCCCAAGTTTGGCTGTGCCCAACAGTGTCCATCTGTGGGAGGTCCCTAACTAAATTTAAGGGGGATCCCTCAGGAGTTTGTTTTATTTTCACTTGGCTAGGACTACTAGCTTCAGTGCCCTTAATCTGCTGATTGGGGGGTTCTTTTGGACAGGGGGCCCTTTGGGGTCCAACACTGGCCTCCCTGACCTCTACAGCCCTGGGCTGACTGAGGCAGGGTAGAGGGGGGCAGGTTACCTGCTCCAGACTGGGTCCCACCTTGGAAGGGTCCACTGACATCAGGGTCTCTGCCAGGCTAGGCCTGACTACCTCTGGGGCAGTTCCTTCACAAGGGGTCAGATCAGTTCCCTGAGGAGGCTGATCCTTTCCTAGAGTCTGGTGGGAGGGAGATTTCTCTTCCTCCTCAATGCTCTCTGTCTGAGTGGAGTGATCCATAGTTTCAGGCTTCACAACACTATCATCTGTCAGAGTTTGAGCTGTGGCCATCACAACTCTCCCAACCTTTTCAGGAGGGGGCTCAGTTTGGGTGTGGGCTGTGACCATCACAGCCTTGACAACCTGTTCTGGGAAGGAAGTTGTCTGAGATGGGGTTGTGACTGGCACAACCCTCCTGACCTGTTCAGGGAGGACATCTTGGACTGGGGCTGTGACTAACACTGCCCCACTAACCTTACCATGGGGGTTTACCATTCTAGAATGGGTTTCTTGCTCTACCTCAGCCCAGGCTGAGGTCTCTAAATCATTCCCCAGTAGGCAATCTACAGGCAAGTTGGATGACACTGCCACTCTCTTGGGGCCAGTGACACTTCCCCAGCTGAGATTTACTACTGCCATGGGATGAGTTTTCTTCACTCCATCAATGTTTACCACCTGGTATGTGGCACCAGGTAAAAGTTGCCTTGAGGGGACTAGACTCTCAGTCACCATGGTGATGCTAGCCCCTGTATCTCTATAGGCCTCAACTTTCATTCCATTGATGAGGGGCTCCTGTCTGTACTTGCCCAAAGTGTTGGGACAAGTTGTGAAGTTGGCAAACCCCATGCCAGTCTCGCAGACAAGAGTATCTGAGTTTGGGGACCTGGTTAGGCCAGAGTCTCCAGGAACTCCCAAAGTAAATGCACCCAAATTCTTGGGGGCACTCCCACCACCTGGGGGATTACTACTAGTAGTAACAGGAGGTTTGGGAATGTTACTTGGGGGTATGTTCTCCTTATTGTTATTCTTTGGGCAACTGCTGTCAGTTTTCAGATGACCCTCCTGTTTACAGGGATAACAATAAGGTTTCTTTTGGTTATTAGAAGGATTCTGGGACCCACCCCCCTCAGAGGATTTTTGGGGCCCTGATGTGGTTTGATCTGGAGATTTATTCCCACCCTTCTCTTGAGGCTTGGTTGATTCCTTTTTCTGGTCACCACCTTGGTTCTTGGGCCTAATCCTGGTTCTGACCCATTTGTCTGCCCTCTTACCCAATTCTTGTGGAGAGGTCAGATCAGAGTCTACCAGGTGCTGGTGTAATAACTGGTTCTGACAATTATTTAAGACTTGCTCTCTCATAATAAGATTATACAATCCTGTGAAGTCAGTAACCTTGCTACCCAGTAGCCAGCCTTCCAAAGCCTTAGTGGCACAATCAACAAAGTCAGACCAGTCCTGAGACGGACTTTTCTGGGTGTCTCTGAACAGCAACCTGTACTGCTCAGTGGTTAAGCCAAACCCATCAACCAGTGCATTTTTCAGGACCTGGTAATCATTAGCATCCTCCACTCTTGTAGTGAGGAGCTTATCTCTACCTTTACCATCAAAGGAGAGCCACAGTATAGCTGCCCACTGACTTTGGGGAATGCACTGCACAGTGCAGGCCCTCTCCAAAGCAGCCATCCATTTCTGGATGTCATCCCCTTGCTTAAAGGGGGGCACTATCTTTGTCAGGTGTTTAGTATCTAAACCCTTCTCTTTTTCTCTTGGGAGATTGCTGCCACCAGTGGGAACTGTCCCACTCATCTGCTGCTCTCTAGCAAAGGCAAGCTTCTCTTTGGCCAGGGCAAGTTCTTCCCTTTCAATCCTCAGTTTAGCTTGTCTCATCCTTGCTTCATGCTCTCTTCTCTGAGGGGAAGTCAATCTCCTCTGTGGAGAGTTCCTTCTCCTCTGAGAAGAGGTGTTAGAGTGCAGAGATCTAATGGAGTCCCTAGAAAGAGATCTATCTCTCCTAACTCCAAGGTTAGGCCTCATCAGGGTCAGTACTGGGGGTCCCCCAGATCCTTGCCCAAGTAGGTCTAAGTTGGCCCTAGTGAGTCTGCTGACTAACTCAGGACCCTTGTTTGCCTCACCCTCAGAGAGTTCCTCAAGATCCTCCTCCTCAACTGCATTTACAGTGTTGTGGAGGTCTGGATCCCCAGTAGTACCCTCTAAGGCTGGCATATTCCCATCTAGCTGAGAAATCTTTCTCGCATCATATGTCTCTAAGAGACCTATCAGAAAGGGAATGGTGGGGTTAGACCCCTGTTTCAGTTTCCTGGAGGTACACACTTGTCTCATCTCCTGGAAACTGAGAGCTGCATATCTTGATTTGACCTGTGGAGGGTCAAGATCCACAAGGGGAGTCTCAGTAGATTCTCCTTGGGTAGACATGCTTTTCTAGTGAGGCGTAAGTGGTGCACTTACCTACACTATATGTTTGCCTACTGATCCCTTGCTAGAGTTGTAGTTTAGGGTGTGCTAGGCCCTAGGAGCTACAACAGCTGGTTCAGTAGAACTCAGAGTATTCTAAGCTAAGTTATATGTACCTTTAGTACTTATGTGATCTTTCACAAGATGTTCTTAGGATATGTGTGGTAAAACAACAGCAAGCTCAAATCCCAACCGCTGCTCACCAATGTGAGAAGTTGGCCTGATGTGCAGTGCTCACTATTCTAGTGATCACTATATATCAGTCCAAACAACCCTTATTGATGATTGGTTTATGTAGGAAGGTAGATCCCTGACTATGGTTGCCCCCAACTTTTTGCCTGGTGTTTTGCTGGTTTTCTGACTTAGTTGACCTGAGGCCCTGCTATTCAGGACCTCAGGCCCACTGCTCTCTCTGTTAAAATGGATTCCATGTACCCTAGGTACATATCCAATTGGATACTGAGTCACCTTATCAGTCCCTGTACAGTGTACCTTAGGTACCCAGGGCATAGGTGTACCCAGGGCCTACCAGGGGCTGCAGCATGTATTATGCCACCCCTGGCTGGCCATCCAAATCTGGCACAACTGGCTGCTTGACAGCTGGGGCAAGGTGGTGTAATCACCCTTTGCTTTAGATATAGTGTACCTATATCTAACCCTAAAATGGACACACAGATCTCCTATCAGTCACTCCTATGGCAGGCCTTAACAATCCTGAAGGCAGAGTGCTTGGAATCGTGTGAGATGGTGCTCTGGCATGAGCTGAGCCTGTCTGTGGCATTCGGGATCCATCCCTTAGCCGTTTCCATGATATCGCATACCATATACTCTTAAGTGCATTATAATCTCCGCGGTTATATGCCAACTCTGGTATTGCTTTATCAAAACATGTCGAGTAAGGTGTCATACGAATTGGAATACTAACCCCTCGCCAATTCTGGCGACGGGGTTAGCATTCCACCCTTCTAGAGGGACACGACATGTATGTAACCTGTAACCCCGGTTAAAGTCAGACAGAGCCTTAGCATCCACAAAATGGATGCTGCCACCGAGACACAAGTCTGCCCTCCTGCTGCTGGGAGTCCTCCCAGAGCAGGAGGCAAGGACAAAGGGTTTCCTGCCAGGGGCGGTGCCAGCACCGTCCCAGACAGGGTTTTGTGTATTCCAGGTAGGCAGGGCTACAGAGGAAGGTGACTGCAAGTGGCACCCCGGTGCTCACTGTGCATAGGCCGGCTGAAACCAGTTCCAGGGGCACTCCAGCCCCTGGCCTGGGGAAAGCCCGCCAAAGGAGAGGGGTGTAACCACCCCCCTCCTGGTCCCACCCATAGGGCAGGACTTAGTCGCGTGCCAGCCCCCTTTTCCCAGATAAAGGTAGGAGCAGGCCCCCTTCCAAATTAGATCATCTTTGGAATCAAGACACGACTTTCTACGAAAGGACT
The DNA here is from genome assembly GCF_964261635.1 of Lissotriton helveticus. NCBI lineage: Eukaryota > Metazoa > Chordata > Amphibia > Caudata > Salamandridae > Lissotriton > Lissotriton helveticus. The sequence continues at coordinate 816,979,981 of NC_136073.1, read as the reverse complement.
TCAAGATTTCCTTCTTCAAGATTCTCCCTTGCGACTAAGGAGTAGTCACCCTGCATCCGCAGGCACCATCAAGAACACTGCGGTCTGCTGTAAGTCCTTCCTCCGGAATCCGACTGCCCAGCTCGACAAGACCCGGCTTCCCTGGCACCTCCGACCTCTACTCACCTCTACAGCCAAGCTGAGAACCGTGAGTGCGACGAGACCTCAAGGGACCGACTATTGCCAAGACTGCACGACTTCTGCACAGCAAGCCCGCCGAGTAATCTCCTGGCGAGTGCTTTGGGGTCCGAGAAGCCCCAACCCTGAGCAGCTCCAGCACCGAAGAGCAGCCCCCAGCATCTCCACGATCGGCGTGGGGCCCTTCTGCTTTTTGCTGCTCACCGCGTTGTTTGGCTACTAGCCCCCTGGCTTGTGGCCTTCTGAACGACGCCCGACGACATCACTGCTGCTGGTCTGGTTGCTCCAGACTGGCTCTTGCTCCCTTCCAGAAGAGGAGCACCCCGGACCCCCCTGGTCCACTCCAGACGCCATTTTGAGTCCACCGCGTGGGCTTGAATTAGCCAAGGCTTTGTTGCCCAATCCTGGGTTCTTCGACGCCGACAGCTTCATCCATCGTGGGACAGCTCGCCTCTCCATCCTGGTCACCGACAACGCCTCCTGGTCCGTGAGATCTGCAGAGCCCAGCGTCGCCCACTCACCTAGCCGAGGTGACTACCATCCGGTGCCCTCCTGGTGCCACCTGACTACTGGCTAGTAGTCACGAACTTGGTCCCCTCTGCTTTCAGGTATCATCCATCTTCGAGATCCAGGCTTGGATCCCCTCGAACTCTCTTCACTGGTCGCCTGCCAGCATCTTTCTTCCAGGCTCCTGGTTCGTCTACGAGGTTTCCCGACGTCTTTTGAGACCTATGCAGCTGCAGCCCCTGGGCTAGGTAACTTCGGCATTTCGGTGCCCCAGAATAGCCTCACTATCCAAGGGTCAGGATCCACTGTCGTTTTCTCCCTACCAGGTCGGGTTCGCCCGTGAACACTAACTTTACCTTTACTAGCTATCATAGACTTTGTCCCGCATCCCGCGTGAGAGTGCACACTCTGCACCCGAGTCCCCTGGGCCTCCTAGAAGTAATCTAACGATTCCCTAGTCAAGTCCTAGCGATTCCAAAGCCTATTAGTACTGTACTTACCTGCTAGTAATTTCGCATTCCACTTTTAGAGTATATGGTTTTTCGTGCCCCCCGGCCATTTGTATATACTGTGCTAACTTAAGTATTTTCATAAGAGTTTTGTTGTGTGCCTAGCACCCTGTCCTCATAAAGAGTACAGGGTTGTTGTGATTCTAATAAATACACTGTTTATTTTCATAACACTTGTGTGGTGTCCTTTCACTGGGTGTTCAAGGGGTAATGTGATGGTAAAACAGCTGGCTTAACACGCCCTCTAGAGTCTTAGCCTTAGACTGCTCGTATCCATGCTACTAGGATAGCTGGTCTATAAGGTTGGTGTTCACGGGCGAACCCGACCTGGTAGGCCAAAGGTGGTGTCAAGGTTCCACATAAACCAAACAATACAGATACCGAGCTTCTTTCAGAAACCATCCACAAGCGCAGAGAGCACTGCACACTCTGGACGCTAGAAGGGCAGAAATGCATTACATAGAAAGAACGAAGGAGCACAGGAAAACAAAGCAGTCTTTGTGTCCTTCGCAACCAGTTTCCTGGGTAGACCAGTAACAAAAGACACTATCGCACGATGGATCGCTCTAACTATACAATTCTGCCACAAACAGGCAGGGCAGGAACTATCGGAGGCGGCCCAAGCCCATTCTACCAGGAAAAAGGGAGCAACAATAGCCTTCCTGGCTAACACACCCATTCAGGACATATGCCTGGCGGCAACATGGGCTTCAGTGCACACGTTCACCAAGCACTACTGCGTGTATATACAAATGAACAAAGAAGCACAAGTAGGACAGAAAGTGCTTCAACATATATTCAACAACAAACGCTCATCTTCCACCCAGCCGCCACGAACATAACAAACCATTACAAAGTCTATGCACAGCATAGTGAATCCAGAAAGATTCACGCTGCAAAACGAATAGTTTCTTACCTGTCGGTGTAGTTTTGCAGCTTGACGATCTTTCTGGATTCACTAGTGAAACCACCCACCTCCGCCAGAAAGATGAGGCAGGAGAAGAAGGTGGAAATACAAGGAATAAAATACAGACACTTTAAGAGACAAAGTGAAAAATCATTTACTTTAAGGAAGAACTTGAAAACAGTGCCTAGGATTCACGAACAGAACACAAAAACAAGAAAAAAAGAATCCGAAGATGGCACCCAAAGGTGGGAGCTTCCGCAGGAAGCTTGCCGACATCACAGGACGTACACCAGAAGGTGGGACGTCGACGCCCACCTGGGCTACGAAAAAAAAAAAAAAGAAAGAAAAGACTACGATTCCAGACCCAACCACTAGACCACGGAATAATGCACAGCATAGTGAATCCAGAAAGATCTTCAAGCTGCAAAACTACACCGACAGGCAAGAAACTATTTGTTTTCTGCCTTGACTCGACCCTCAGACAAGACAAGGGGATTAGGTAAAGCTTACATACAAGGTGACATTCTCCTCTGTCCTCCCACTCTCCTCACCTCCTTAATTCCCCCCTGAGAGGGCTCACATTTACCACCTGCTGAGAGGAGGTGGTGAATGTCTGCGTTAAACCTATGAGAATAAGGAAAACCGTGGGGCATTTCACTTGGTAGCTCAGTGCCCTCACAGGGATTCCAAATGGTCTAACTTGTAATTGAATGATTCCTTTTTCAAAAATCTGTTGTTATCAGAAACTCTGGCTGCCCGGAATCTCTGCACAGAGTTCCTCCAAACTCGTAATCAGGTCCATAAAACTATACTTTTTGACATGCAGGACCTTCTCCTATTCCAGAATTGGGGCCTACACACAGACATGGCAGGGCATCAATCCTGACCTATCGCAGCATTAGACTCCTTCTTCACACAGAGTTCCGTTGATGCTCCCTACTTCTGACCAGTGGTATTCTGGCTATTAAACTGCTATAGAAATACTACAGTACAGTAGGCCAAACACATCTTGTTAGGGGTCAGGGACAACAAATGATTTTGTTTATTTTGTCCTTTGAACAAGTATCCCTTCAGCACAGACACTTTAGCAAAGGTCACAGTACCACAAATGGTCTGCAGTGAGGTAAGATTTGTATCCATATGATCATGCTGTTCATTGGATTCATGGTTCATTAATTCAAAGTCTTTAATAATAGGGTGACTGCATTAAGGATATGCTGTGAGCTCAGCTTGCATTACTGACAGTAGTTCCAGTATAAAAATGTGTACACATGTTTGCAAGGTTTAACAATTTGAGGTTGTAATGCTCCCAGAATGCTGTTTGATCAGATGCAAATTATTGTAGAAACTTGAAAGCAGAATGAATAATTGTTCACAAAAAATAGCAGCTAGAAGTAAAACGCTTGCTAAATGTGCAATTTTAGGTACCATTTCTTTGAGGCATGTGCAAAAACAATTGATGGACAGAATGCAGAACAATGTCATACATTCACCCCAGTACAGAGATATGGGCCTAATTCCATCGTTTTTTTGCAATCCACACCACCCCCTTTTGTACCGCTTTGGCCGCCATAAGTGTGGCAGGGTATGCTCAGACGTGAGTCCCTTGCTCACTTTGCCACTGGATTCAAGCAAGCCGGGCTGAAGACGGCTGGAATGCCAGAAACCGGTCCTCGGAAGCTTGTTTCCGGTCCAGGGAAGGCATGGCTTGGCAGTTCGGCTGGACTGTTCCCATGAGGCACAGGGTCAGACTGATTTGCATATAGCCATGTCTGAACTGGGGTGGCAGAGTGGGCCAAAGAACGGTGATGGATCAAACTCAGATCTTTTGACTGGGTGTGAGTGTTTGATTGGTTCAGATGCTCCGTCCATCACCACCCCCTTTTGTACCGCCTTGGCCGCCATAAGTGTGGCAGGGTATGCTCAGACGTGAGTCCCTTGCTCACTTTGCCACTGGATTCAAGCACGCCGGGCTGAAGACGGCTGGAATGCCAGAAACCGGTCCTCGGAAGCTTGTTTCCGGTCCAGGAAGGGCATGGCTTGGCAGTTCGGGCTGGACTGTTCCCATGAGGCACAGGGTCAGACTGATTTGCATATAGCCATGTCTGAACTGGGGTGGCAGAGTGGGCTAAAGAACGGTGATGGATCAAACCCAGATCTTCTGACTGGATCTGAGTGTTTGATTGGTTCAGATGCTCCGTCCATCACCACCCCCTTTTGTACCATTTCTTTGAGGCATCATTTTTTGTAAAATGTCTTTGCTACATGCTAATAGTTCCAAAAATATTATTATTGGAAAATTAGTGTAAAATAGTTTCTTCGAGATTATGAGAAACATGAAATGGAAAAGTCATTGGATTTGACTTTATGTCTGGCAATGGTTGCCAGCCTTTTGGTTTTGTCAATGGGTGTTTTGTTTTGGCATGGTTTTTGTTAAACCTTATTCTCTGTGAAAGCTGCAAGGCCCTTCCCAGTGTAACAATGACTTGGCTTAAATCAAAAATGTATTTATGGTATCAAAAAGCACCCTTTTCCATAGTAGTCCCTGGCAGTGAAGGAATCAAATTTGTGTGCCAGTATGCTCCTGGTGAAAGAGCAGAATACCGTCACTCACAGGGAAGTTAGACATATATGAAGCTAGCCTCTTATGAAGTTAGTTGTATATAAAGTAATATCATCATCATCATCATCAAAGCTTTATTTCGATATGAGGATATCATAAAAGCATTTAACATTTTATAAAAAAAGGGTCCAAATATAAAAATTTTAAAAACTTTTAGGACACGGATACCATATTACAGGGGGAGATTAAAAAACACATCAAAGTAAAACAGCTTTTCCTTTGCCCTTCTCCATGTGTCACATACTTAATTATACAGACAATGCATAACAATTCATCAAGGAAAGGGCACACAATACACTTTTTTAAAAAATAGATTAAACTAACTCAGCTTTGAGACAAAGAGTAATACAAAATTTTAAAAGGGGCTTCATCCGGAGGCTAACTTCTTCAATCGAATCGCCCATGCTCAACTAAGAAATTTCGCCACACCGCAGACCAGAGTGGTATTAGTGTCTGATCGTAGAATTCTCAGCGCTTCACGGTGATTCCTTGTTCCTAGTTGACAACAAACAGGATTCAACCATTTTTTCCTTGGCTTAGTATAAGCAGCACATGCAAAGACAAGGTGCGGGACACTTTCGACCACTCCATCACAGTGTGGACAAAGCGGGTGTGTCTGGTAGGGAGGTTTCCAGCTACTGGTGTATTCACGAACTGGGAGTGTGCCCAATCTGAACTGGATGTAGAGAGCCCTGTCTCTGGGTTTCTGAATAAAATCAAGGTAGGTTGTTTCTAGGCTTGGGGCCTGCTTATGCAAGAGAAATTCATCAGTCAGCTTACCTAGGCCATGGTTTCTAGTCTCCTGACTGTCAACCCAAGCCCAGTAGGCTCTTTTGACGGCTATCTTATTCAACGGGGACCCTGAATCCCAGGCTACTCCGAGGCCCAATGCTATGAGGAACTTATTAATGTTTGAGAGCCATCTAATCTTGTGGGATCCCTCAAGATGCATCACTTCTCTTAGGTTGTCGTCTTATTTGGATAACTCGGATGTACGCCACAGACGAACCCAATAGAGAAGAGGGCGTAGAGTGGCGAGATCTTTCAATGAGCGGCGTCCCAAATCGCTCAATAGTGGCTTGGTTGGGGTCCCCTGTGGTAATGAGACCAACTCTCTAAAGAACTTGTTTTCAGCCTTTACCATGTCATCGATTTTTTTCAAAGCTCGGCTCCATATAGTGCCGAGCCTGCGGCCTTGACTGCGTAAATCACGAGGGCTGGGGCAATTGGCCTGGATCTGCATGAGTGATACTCTCTACCTATGGCACCCACAACCCGCTTATGGTTCAGGGCCATTTTGTCGATATGTGGTTTCCAGGTCAATTTATCTGAGATTCTGATACCCAAGTAATCAAATGTTTTGACGCGCTCTAAGGGCACACCGTGGAGTGTGAGAGTGGTCTTGACCTGCCTACTGGGGTTAAAAAACAGGAGCTTGGTCTTCGAGGTATTAATTGCCAGGCCCCTCAAGCTGCAGAAAGAATAAGTAATATACATTTCTAAATAAAAGCAAAAGGTCTCGGCTAACAGCAGACATAATTAGGAATCCAATTATTAAGGAAAGTCACAAAAGTACACCTATGGTATATATCCTTTCATTAGGGAAGAATTAAGACTTTCATGAATTCACAAGAATTTACAAAAGTAAGCCTAGAATCTGTACTCCTTGAAAAAGTTTGTGAAATACATTTTAACATGAGCACGTATGCATGTGTTTTTTTGTTCTTTGAAACTCTGCAGAGCATTTGCAAGTTCACTTTCCCTACATCAACTTTTTCCCCCACTCTGAAATTAGTTTTAATTATTCTCTTGTTGGGAGTATATTTCCAACCTTTCCCAGTTTGGGAAGAGATTAGAGAAGATTTGATGAGAACCCCTAAACATGCAAGTTAGTAGGTGTGCACAGACTCAAAAGGGCATTCGAACTCTGAAACTATGACTTCTCCCTACTTCAACCCCAGTATGTAGATTTGCTGAAAGGTGGTAAAATCATGGCATTGCTAGAATCGAACCCCTGCTTTAATATGAACCATTATTTACAACAAGGGGTGGTGATGGACAGTGTCTCTGAATTAAGCAGAGTACTCTCACCCAGTCAAGAGATCAGGGCTAAATCCAACACCGTTTTTTAGCTCATTGCACCATCCCAGTTTCAGAACCTGGCTGTATGCAAATTAGTCTGTCCCTGGCCCAGTGCATCATGGGAACAGGGCAGACCAGACTACAAAGCCAATTCTTACACTGGGAAGGAAACAAGCTTCCGGGGACCGGTTTCTGGCATTTCAGCCTTCTTCGGCCCGGCTTGCTTGAATCCTGATGGTGCAATGAGCAAGGGACTCACATCTGAGTATACCCTTCCACGCTTAGGGTGGACAAAATTATTTACAACAAGGGGTGGTGATGGACAGTGTCTCTGAATTAAGCAGAGTATTCTCACCCAGTCAAGAGATCAGGGCTAAATCCAACACCGTTTTTTAGCTCATTGCACCATCCCAGTTTCAGAACCTGGCTGTATGCAAATTAGTCTGTCCCTGGCCCAGTGCATCATGGGAACAGGGCAGACCAGACTACAAAGCCAATTCTTACACTGGGAAGGAAACAAGCTTCCGGGGACCGGTTTCTGGCATTTCAGCCTTCTTCGGCCCGGCTTGCTTGAATCCTGATGGTGCAATGAGCAAGGGACTCACATCTGAGTATACCCTTCCACGCTTAGGGTGGACAAAATTATTTACAACAAGGGGTGGTGATGGACAGTGTCTCTGAATTAAGCAGAGTATTCTCACCCAGTCAAGAAATCAGGGCTAAATCCAACACCGTTTTTTAGCTCATTGCACCATCCCAGTTTCAGAACCTGGCTGTATGCAAATTAGTCTGTCCCTGGCCCAGTGCATCATGGGAACAGGGCAGACCAGACTACAAAAGCCAATTCTTACACTGGGAAGGAAACAAGCTTCCGGGGACCGGTTTCTGGCATTTCAGCCGTCTTCGGCCCGGCTTGCTTGAATCCTGATGGTGCAATGAGCAAGGGACTCACATCTGAGTATACCCTTCCACGCTTAGGGTGGACAAAATTATTTACAACAAGGGGTGGTGATGGACAGTGTCTCTGAATTAAGCAGAGTACTCTCACCCAGTCAAGAGATCAGGGCTAAATCCAACACCGTTTTTTAGCTCATTGCACCATCCCAGTTTCAGAACCTGGCTGTATGCAAATTAGTCTGTCCCTGGCCCAGTGCATCATGGGAACAGGGCAGACCAGACTACAAAAGCCAATTCTTACACTGGGAAGGAAACAAGCTTCCGGGGACCGGTTTCTGGCATTTCAGCCGTCTTCGGCCCGGCTTGCTTGAATCCTGATGGTGCAATGAGCAAGGGACTCACATCTGAGTATACCCTTCCACGCTTAGGGTGGACAAAATTATTTACAACAAGGGGTGGTGATGGACAGTGTCTCTGAATTAAGCAGAGGACTCTCACCCAGTCAAGAGATCAGGGCTAAATCCAACACCGTTTTTTAGCTCATTGCACCATCCCAGTTTCAGAACCTGGCTGTATGCAAATTAGTCTGTCCCTGGCCCAGTGCATCATGGGAACAGGGCAGACCAGACTACAAAAGCCAATTCTTACACTGGGAAGGAAACAAGCTTCCGGGGACCGGTTTCTGGCATTTCAGCCGTCTTCGGCCCGGCTTGCTTGAATCCTGATGGTGCAATGAGCAAGGGACTCACATCTGAGTATACCCTTCCACGCTTAGGGTGGACAAAATTATTTACAACAAGGGGTGGTGATGGACAGTGTCTCTGAATTAAGCAGAGTACTCTCACCCAGTCAAGAGATCAGGGCTAAATCCAACACCGTTTTTTAGCTCATTGCACCATCCCAGTTTCAGAACCTGGCTGTATGCAAATTAGTCTGTCCCTGGCCCAGTGCATCATGGGAACAGGGCAGACCGGACTACAAAAGCCAATTCTTACACTGGGAAGGAAACAAGCTTCCGGGGACCGGTTTCTGGCATTTCAGCCGTCTTCGGCCCGGCTTGCTTGAATCCTGATGGTGCAATGAGCAAGGGACTCACATCTGAGTATACCCTTCCACGCTTAGGGTGGACAAAATTATTTACAACAAGGGGTGGTGATGGATAGTGTCTCTGAATTAAGCAGAGTACTCTCACCCAGTCAAGAGATCAGGGCTAAATCCAACACCGTTTTTTAGCTCATTGCACCATCCCAGTTTCAGAACCTGGCTGTATGCAAATTAGTCTGTCCCTGGCCCAGTGCATCATGGGAACAGGGCAGACCAGACTACAAAAGCCAATTCTTACACTGGGAAGGAAACAAGCTTCCGGGGACCGGTTTCTGGCATTTGGTATGGTGCAATGAGCTAAAAAACAGTGTTGGATCTAGCCCTGATCTCTTGACTGGGTGAGAGTATTCTGCTTAATTCAGAGACTCTGTCCCTCACCACCCCTTGTTGTAAATATTTTTGTCCACCCTAAGCGTGGAAGGGTATACTCAGACATGAGTCTCTTGCTCATTGCACCATCAGGATTCAAGCAAGCCGGGCCGAAGACGGCTGTAATGCCAGAAACCGGTCCCCGGAAGCTTGTTTCCTTCCCAGTGTAAGAATTGGCTTTTGTAGTCTGGTCTGCCCTGTTCCCATGATGCACTGGGCCAGGGACAGACTAATTTGCATACAGCCAGGTTCTGAAACTGGGATGGTGCAATGAGCTAAAAAACGGTGTTGGATCTAGCCCTGATCTCTTGACTGGGTGAGAGTATTCTGCTTAATTCAGAGACTCTGTCCCTCACCACCCCTTGTTGTAAATATTTTTGTCCACCCTAAGCGTGGAAGGGTATACTCAGACATGAGTCCCTTGCTCATTGCACCATCAGGATTCAAGCAAGCCGGGCCGAAGATGGCTGTAATGCCAGAAACCGGTCCCCGGAAGCTTGTTTCCTTCCCAGTGTAAGAATTGGCTTTTGTAGTCTGGTCTGCCCTGTTCCCATGATGCACTGGGCCAGGGACAGACTAATTTGCATAAAGCCAGGTTCTGAAACTGGGATGGTGCAATGAGCTAAAAAACGGTGTTGGATCTAGCCCTGATCTCTTGACTGGGTGAGAGTATTCTGCTTAATTCAGAGACTCTGTCCCTCACCACCCCTTGTTGTAAATATTTTTGTCCACCCTAAGCGTGGAAGGGTATACTCAGACATGAGTCCCTTGCTCATTGCACCATCAGGATTCAAGCAAGCCGGGCCGAAGACGGCTGTAATGCCAGAAACCGGTCCCCGGAAGCTTGTTTCCTTCCCAGTGTAAGAATTGGCTTTTGTAGTCTGGTCTGCCCTGTTCCCATGATGCACTGGGCCAGGGACAGACTAATTTGCATACAGCCAGGTTCTGAAACTGGGATGGTGCAATGAGCTAAAAAACGGTGTTGGATCTAGCCCTGATCTCTTGACTGGGTGAGAGTATTCTGCTTAATTCAGAGACTCTGTCCCTCACCACCCCTTGTTGTAAATATTTTTGTCCACCCTAAGCGTGGAAGGGTATACTCAGACATGAGTCCCTTGCTCATTGCACCATCAGGATTCAAGCAAGCCGGGCCGAAGACGGCTGTAATGCCAGAAACCGGTCCCCGGAAGCTTGTTTCCTTCCCAGTGTAAGAATTGGCTTTTGTAGTCTGGTCTGCCCTGTTCCCATGATGCACTGGGCCAGGGACAGACTAATTTGCATACAGCCAGGTTCTGAAACTGGGATGGTGCAATGAGCTTAAAAACGGTTTTGGATCTAGCCCTGATCTCTTGACTGGGTGAGAGTATTCTGCTTAATTCAGAGACTCTGTCCCTCACCACCCCTTGTTGTAAATATTTTTGTCCACCCTAAGCGTGGAAGGGTATACTCAGACATGAGTCCCTTGCTCATTGCACCATCAGGATTCAAGCAAGCCGGGCCGAAGACGGCTGTAATGCCAGAAACCGGTCCCCGGAAGCTTGTTTCCTTCCCAGTGTAAGAATTGGCTTTTGTAGTCTGGTCTGCCCTGTTCCCATGATGCACTGGGCCAGGGACAGACTAATTTGCATACAGCCAGGTTCTGAAACTGGGATGGTGCAATGAGCTAAAAAACGGTGTTGGATCTAGCCCTGATCTCTTGACTGGGTGAGAGTATTCTGCTTAGTTCAGAGACTCTGTCCCTCACCACCCCTTGTTGTAAATATTAATATGAACCATAGCATAATCAGAGATTTTCTTATCAGAGCTCTGATATATTGAGAACACTGCCATACATTGTCACCTCACTGTAATGCACCAAAGGGAAAGGGGATATTTATTTAATAGGACAAGTAGATTTATGAAGCACCGTGTTCTATGGAAAAGCAGATATTTTATAAAATTCCATACCCGACTGTACAATACCATATGTTGCCTGTGCACCTTGATTGTGACAAGAAATAGCCTCTGTGGGTCCTGCTTTGGACTAAAACAGTTCTGTGTAGTCTCATCCTGCCTGACCTGTATTGCCTTTGTTTTTTTCTTTATTTTTCTAATAGTGAGGCTCATCCACTGGTGTGAAAATGTACTTTGGTCCCGCCTTGTAACACTTTGCTTCGCATTGCTAGGTACCACACAGACTGTTTCACATTAGCCAACTGAAGAGTACTAGTTACACAATTATTTTGAGTACTGCTCTCCAACCTGCACAGTTTATAATCAGATTATTTCACATTTGCATTTGTGTTTATTATGTACAATGACAGTTCCAAGTCCTCGGAGCAGTCTTCCCCCATCTGTCATTTGCCTGTTCCCCTTTCTTCTCTTTGATGTAATTTCCCCTCCAAATCTAGCCTATTTTTTTTTCTTTCCTTCCTGCTTCATCATCTCCCCTAACCAATCTTTTCTATCATTTTAATCTCTTTCCCATTACTCTTCATTTTCCTATACTTTTCACTATGGGTACAGCTTTACCTTAAGGTATAATTTTCTGAATTTCTGCCCTCCTTCCCCCTATAATTTCCTTCTTGGTCTTGTTTGTTTCTCCTTACGCTAGCGTTCCTAATTCTTTGATTTCCTATTTTCAATGTTCACCTCTTCAGTGATACCAAATGTGGCAAGATTCAGTGTCAAGGTGGCAATGACCGTCCCATCCTGGGTTCTAATGCAGAGATCAATGTGATAACAGTCACTGTGAATAGGACTGCGCTTCTCTGTCGTGGGACGTACTTCAATCTGGGCGATGACGTCACAGATCCAGCCATGGTGATGACTGGTACAGCCTGTGGCGAGGGGAAGGTAGGTCACTTTTCATTGGTTTAGATTTTCTAAGCAGGGGGGCGTATTTCTTCAAAATACTTTAATTCTGAATAAAGGCATTCAATGCCACATAGAATAACCTAATGCATGGCTCCTTCTTCATCCAGTACAAGGTTATTCTGCAGGTGCCAGGGTTCTCCCTTCATAGTGCTGCATATGACAGTAGCTTGTAGAGCATACATTTGTCAGCGACTTCTTTTACTTCCACCAAGTGAAGAGGAGAGGGGTCATTCTTGAGTCTGCTCACCTGTTAGTTTATGCATCGGCCTATTAATTTATTTTTTACCAAAGTTAGCTGCTCCCACCACCCTTGAAGCAGCCATTCATTTGTATGCTGTTTTCTTCCTTTATCTACTTATTGGGGCTCTGCGAGTAAGGAATTCAAAGAAGTGGGTGCTCTTTGTTTGTCTGCTAGATTGGAAGACCTGAACCCATCAGCTATTTCATTTGGTGTTTTTGTGCGGAGCCCTCAATATTATTCTTACTTTACATTGAGAGGCCAACCCTCTCATGTAGATTTTCCCTACTAGATCTTCTTGGGACAGTCCTTTTTTGAGTTCCCACTGCTTTATGGCAATCTTTCCTAACCATTCCATACATTTTATCCTTCCTCCATCTGGTTCTGTCTCTGAACCAGCCCAGTGACGTATTCCTTTGTTGAGTCTTGTAAATACCAGCCTTTCCCTGTGACCCACCTCCCCAAAATTAGGGACTATGACCATGATTACAAGCTGGACGATACTGGAGAAATTGTAAATTTGCATGCAAATTTACCCTTTACCGTTTAGTTAATCCACTTATTAACCTACAATTACGAATGAAACCCCATGGAATAAGGAATTATCATATGGGACTCATTTTTTATTGCAAAACTGCAAAGAATCCCAGTTCTATGGGATTTTAACGCATATATTTACCACCTGCTCTGAACCGGTATGTAAATGTATGTGGGACCTCTGGATGGGTTGTGGCGAGGAGCGAGGAAAGGGGAAGGTAATTTGTACCACTGAGAGCACTGTATGGTCCCTCCTGTCAGAGTGAGGCTTGGCTGCTGCAGCCTAGGACTCATGCAATATTTCCAACTGCGATGAAGGAGACAGATCCAACTTCCACTAAAATGTGGTCAATACTTCTGTTTGGCATCTTTTGGCAAAGTACATCTCCATATGATCTTTTAAAGGTGCGCTCAGATGTAAATAATCATATACTCTGCCCTCCCTCTGCGAAGTCTGCTTCCTGTGATTAATGCACGGAGCGCTGAGATGTGATAACTACTGCTTACTGCATGCAGGGTGACATTTTCCCTCATTGCGGACCATGCCACCTATTGCACTGACTATTTATTTTGCCTTCTATTGAGACACAAGGGAATGCAGGTCGCTGAGGTTTTCCCATGAAACTTTCCTAAGTAATTGTGTCAAGGGGTCGAAACTGCAACTGATCCATCTACTGTTGAGGGTCTCTTTGCCACAATCATCTGGTGTCTCCTGTTCTTATTTTGTCCTGGTGACGAGCCTGTCCTAAGTAATTGTGTCAAGGGGTCGAAACTGCAACTGATCCATCTACTGTTGAGGGTCTCTTTGCCACAATCATCTGGTGTCTCCTGTTCTTATTTTGTCCTGGTGACGAGCCTGTCCTAAGTAATTGTGTCAAGGGGTCGAACCTGCAACTGATCCATCAACTGTTGAGGGTCTCTTTGCCCCATTCATCTGGTGTCTCCTGTTCTTATTTTGTCCTGATGATGACCCTGTCCTAAGTAATTGTGTCAAGGGGTCGAAACGTTAACATATGTGGACTGATTTCAATTCTTGATTGTGGTCTATGATGCTCATATCATGAGTGCCTTGAATAACATATTGTCCCAATCATTCATATGTATGTAGTTTTGTATCTAGCACAAGCTCACTGTTTTCACTCTATTCATTCTCACAGCACTGTCACTTGTTAGGAGCACCCTGTCTTTTTAGAAATGTAAATGTTGTGTCATATTAGTATGAACCTTTTTTGCATTACATGAACACCATTGGCAAAATAAATGCACTTATTGCATAACAAAATAACTTGTAAAGGAGTTTATTTATTACACTATTGCTGTGGACTTCCAAGGCTACACTTTCCTCATAGGGACCACCTTCTTTTATAATAATTGTCCGGCCCATGGGTTACCGCGTTGCCCCTTTTTTCCTAATAATATACAATATTTCCATCTGGAATTCCCCACCTGAAAAATCAAGTCTGGGTTTCCAACAACGGAAGAACTGGGTGTGGAAAAAAGTGCCAACCTCGAATTAGGAGCAGCGAAATTCCAAGTGGTAATTTCGCTCAACCTGACTCCGAATTGGGGCCTGTCTGTGAACCAGCCATTTTATTTGATTCTTCCTCTGTACAGATATTTTTTTATAAATCAACCATTAAATGTTACCCTCCTACAGAGTCCTTCCTGTGAGCCAGCACCTCGAATGGGCATTGTTAATGTGATCCACCGCTGGGTGTCCTGTATGTTGTTCCACCTGCCTGCATTAAAGTTGCTTTCTATTCATAAATCACTTAAGGTGTTCACTCAGGTCTGCTCTGTGTTTGCCCTGCAGGTGTGCCTCAACCAAAAGTGCCAGGATGTTTCTGCCCTGCGTGTCCAGGATTGTAATCACAAGTGCAACGGTCATGGGGTAGGTGCAGGCAGAGCGAAGCCTGTTTCATTGTCATCCACTTCGTTATTTATTTCCGTTGTTTTTATTGTTTTATCCTACTTCCTTGTTTTCTTCTACTTTCCTCTTTCTCTCCTCCCCTTTTCTTCCTCTCCATTCTCAACTTCCTATTCTCTTCCTTTCTCCTTGTCATTCTCACCTCCATGTTTTCTTCCTTTTCTGTTCAGTTCTTTTGGTTGGTTCCATCTCTTTACTGTACAGTTCATGACTTGCCAGCATATACACTTTTTCTTTCTATGTCTTTCATTTTACTTCTTTTTGTTACATTCCTCTGTTTCTAGCTCCAGTTAGCAAGTTGCAATGCCCCCTTCTCACGTCCTATTTAATAATTTATTTAGGTTTTCCCTATTTTATTCATTTAGATCCCTAAGATAAAACCCCTGTCACCAGAAAACTTCTTGGCAAGGGCAAGATGCGCCATACTCTATTTTGTCATCATGGTCCTTTTTTAAAAAAAAATTGTATTTGACAAGCAAGTCATGGAGATTAACATTTTCCAAATACAGAATCAACAAAATAAAAGAAATCAAATTCAATTTAGTGCAAGTTCATATTAAAAAACACGCAAACAAAAGTAAGAGAAGTAATTCCTAGTCAGTACAAATCATTAATAATTAATAACATCGTGAACAGAAAAAAGCATCCATGATCCATATCCTTAAAAACAGTGCAAAAATTTACCCCATATCTTAGCAAACTTTGCTTTTGCTTTAATTCCTCTATTCCTAGCAATAGCATCTTCCATAGTATATATCTCATGAACCAATGTCCACTATTCGGTCGTATGAGGAGGATTCTGAGAGATCCATGCCCTCACAATCACCAGTCTAGCACAAGCCAAGACAATATTTAGCAAATCTTTATAGATAGAACTAACCGGGTATATGGACAATAGTACCACCGCTGCAGTTAATGGAAAATTAATCAGTTGATTTTGGGTTAAAATATTTTCTATGTCCAACCAATACTTAGCTAGTGATGGGCACGAATAGATCTTGCTGCCACCAGACCGCATTTAGGAAATTTAGTACGATCATTATTGAAGTTATTTTGTGACCATTTTGAAGTTTTTGATGGAGTATAGTAAAGTAGACTAATCGTCCTGTACGATTGAAGTTTCAAACTGGAAGACTGGACGACTTTGCTGATATTAACTTAGGCAACTGAGATATTCTGGGCTGTCACATTAGATCCTAAGCTAATAGTCCATTTTAGCGCTAATCTAGGGGCTTCGTCGAAACTATTTTGACTGAGACACTTGTATCCCATACTAATTAATGATTTTCTATTCGCAAAGTAGAAACAAGTCCATATATCTGAACTGGTAATTTCTACCAAATTCATCTTACGTATTAAGTAGTCCCTAATTTGAATGTATTTATATCTCATTTTTTCAGGCAATTTGTACAGAAGTTGCAATGTTGCAAATTGAAAAAAAACATCGGTACCATACAGATCTCCTAATGTCTCAATACCATAATTAGTCCATTCTCGACCAATTTTATCTCTAAAAATATCTGGAAGCCCTGGATTGTCCCATATTGGCAGCTCATTATGGAAAAAAGAAGTATTGCACTTAGTCATCATCAGATTCCATATAAATACTGCATCTCTCGCAGTCTTACATTTTACACGTTTGAAGTAATTTGTTTCTTGTACTTTTGCCAGGAATTGTTTTGAATGACCACCGAGCATGAATTGGTGAAAAAAATATTGATTGTTAACGGCAAATAGGCTACGAAGCCGGCCTAAGAAGGAAGCGAAAAAATAAGCTCTGAAATCAGGGAAGTTCAAACCTCCCTTTTCAAATGGAAATTTTAATATTGTCATAGACCTTCGAACCTTCTGATCATGGTCCCATTGGTCTTAAGTATGATTCTGAAAGGCTTCCTCTTAATCCCTGTTGTAACCCCAGCTCTTCTCCTAAACCCCTCCACTGAGGCTTCTACCACTGATTTTATTGGCAAATGCTGAACCTCACAGAAATCTAGCCATTGCTTCTCCCCGGTTCCATTGTAACACCTCCTGAAAATCACGTGAGCCTGCTTCCAGCTGTGGCTGCGCATTATACAACGTCAACAATAGACCTCCATTTCCTCTTTATATGTTATTTATATTTTCTTCCTTTTCCTTTCTCCCTTTCTACCAAGTGTGTATTCCAGTGTCTCCTAATCCTATTCTAAATCCATGGAGGGCTAGTTCCATCAGGCACACTTTAGGTAGTATGACACACTCACAGCATAGATAGTGCTTGGAATGACTCAACGTCTTGGAGGGTGAACTTCAGTTGGAAGGAAGTGATCAGACGTCTTCCTCTATGACTGCAGTAAGCAGGAGGCCTCAGCAGCGCACTGCTTGCTCTTTGCCAGTGTTTGGATGTACAAGGTGCACAGTAAATGCTATTTTTGTTTCTTCAAACATCAAGGAGCATGAGTCATATAAGGCAGTGTTTACATCCCAAGTGTTGGTCTGTTTTAAGCGAATAATAAAAAGAGTGCAATCTTTGCAGCCCATGCTTATGTGCACTCAGTACAGACTAGAAGTCGATAGATGATTGCACTTGTTGTCTACCCACACTAAGCATCTTGTGCAAGTAATGCGTTGTGTGCCGTCTTTGTGTATCACTAGCTCCACTATGGGTGTGATATAAAAAGTGCTGTGTTTGTACTCCCCCCTTTCTAAGCACCTGATATAAATAATAATACTCTCAGGTGGAGGAGGTTATCATTCGAGGGATCTGATAAAGAGATGTATTGGTGGTTAAAGAGTGGACTAATGCCACCCAATCTTGGCAAAGTTGGTTATAATTTGAGGGTGCCCAGGGGTCTGACCTAGTGATATAGTCCATGTTTAAAGGTGGCTGGTGTAGCCTATGTGACAGAAAGCTTAAAGGACACTGTGTGGACTAATCTGCTAGGCCCAGAGTAGGCAACACTGTTACTGGGTGGACCTGTGCTTGTTTGGCTAATGTCTTTCTCTCTTACTTTCATGAGCCTTCATTAGCAGGGGAAATTAATTTGGGTAATACTTACTTGAAGGTGATGTAAATACGGGGCTATCTAAATTGATTTTTAACAGTGTGTATTAACATTTAATTTGTAGTGACAAAAGCTGAATGGAATGTTTTACTTCAACAAATAGTGCAGCGATTACATACTGCTTGCGCCCACCCACACTTAACACCTGATAAAATGTTCAAAAAGTGATTAGCACCATAATGTGTGCCAATAGCTCAATAAAAGCCAGGCAATCTGCCTATGTCAAACCTTATTTGATATTCCACTTTGTCTCCTCTGATGTTTCCTCTCTTTTTGCTCTCTGCCCATTCTCCTGCTTTTATCCCTATCAAATCCTTTGGTCTGTCCCTCTGTAGCCCCACCTTCCTGTTGTGTAAAGCAGTTCTGTTTTACAGGTCTGCAACAGCAATGGGCACTGTCACTGTGAGACCGGCTGGGCACCGCCAGACTGTAACAGCGCAGGGTATGGAGGAAGCATCGACAGTGGCCCCTTGGAGCAGCGGAAAGGTAACCATGCACAGTCTAAGATATGTTGGCCATTGCTGGTCTTTGTATGTTGGTTCATGGTATGTTTGTATTTAAATGTGTGAACACACCTGTTTCAGGATCTGTTTCTTGTTGTTACTGTTGTTGTGAGGTTAATAGCACTAAACCAATTCACCCTTAGAGTGACCTTTGAAAGAATCCCACATCTACTTTGAGAAACTTGCTAGTAGATTATGGGGTCTCAAAAAGGCTAGAAACTTGACACTTTAATGGTGTAGAGGTCAAGGTCCTCCTTGATGTAGTCTTCCCTCATTAGTGGTACTAAAGACCACGTACAAGGCTTAACTCACCCAGAGGTGGTGCAGGAGCAGGAATTAAGAAAAAGACGTGAAGGAAAAACAAGAGATAAATCATCAGTACTTAGTATAATATTGTGCAACAGAATACTTCCTGGCAAAGAGGCAGTACATTTGATAAAACTCTTTTTTCCGATAAAAGGCAGTCTGATCGTGTTCCATTGAAGATCAATGTAGGCCCATTAACATCCCTGAGCAGTGAAAGTTCCTAAAAGCATCAATGAGCTCATGTGGGACTCTTTCATTTGGGGAAGTTGGACCAATTGACAGGACAGACTTTGAACAGATAAAGCTGAACTGTGATGCAAGATTGGGCAAACTAAAAAAGAGGTACCTTTCGACAGTTAACATATGTCTGGAATAAAAGTGATTCCAGCTGGAGCTGATAGCAGGCGTTGACCAAGGCAGATTCCAAAGCATCACACTGGCAGGAGTCCCCGGTGAAGAGCACTTGTGGTGGTGACGAAGCTTCACTCTCCAGATCTGAGCAAGGAGTTTGGTTCCCTGTTTGCAAAGCACCTGGAACGTGGACCTTTTCAGAGGATAATTGTCTCCAGCAGTGCTTGAAGTCAGGGTCCTAATCAGGTTAGCAAATCTGTTGGTGAATAAAGTTTGCAGACTGGGAAAGTTCTAAGCATGAGCAGA
The DNA here is from genome assembly GCF_964261635.1 of Lissotriton helveticus. NCBI lineage: Eukaryota > Metazoa > Chordata > Amphibia > Caudata > Salamandridae > Lissotriton > Lissotriton helveticus. Next base: position 816,960,741 of record NC_136073.1, on the reverse strand, counting down.
TGATGCAGTGAGCCCAAAGGATAACACTGTCTAGATGTGGTGTGTGCAGTCTTTTATGGATTTATTTTCCCTGGGCTTATTTTAAGAAAATTTTCTCTCTGCATGCTGCTATCCTAGACCCTGCTCCCGAAAGGTGACACAGATTAAAATCTGAACAAAAATGTGTTAAATAGGTGCAGTAAGATCGAATCTTTCTCTAAGCCTACATGAATGGTGTCCAACCCGTTTTGGGGACCCTGGGCAGGCAGGGGTTACTCAGCCACAACCTTGCTGGTTGAGACTTTTTACCATTGATGTCATGGGGCCTGACCAGCTCTGGTTACTAACACCTGAGGACCAAGCACATCCTTTCCCCACTTGACTCTAAAGGTACTGAAGAGAATAGTTCAAGACGTCTTTGGGAGGCACGGTGCGGGTAGAGACCCATGACTCAAGAAATCGCAGTATAGAACTCAGTAATGTCTGTCCAGCGCAGTTTTTTAGCTTAATGGAAAGGTACTTTATTAAACCAATATGTAGTACCCGATAAATATATGACGCAAGGTAACTCAGAGTTCTAATGCGGGGCCACAGGTAAGGCAATAGTAATCTATGAATGCAAATCACATGCGCAGGCACACAGTGATAAGTATCAGCTGGTTACTGTGTCTGTGAGCCGCAGGCCAGTCTCTCAGTGACACTCAGTTTCTCAATGCTTAGAATGTAGGCCCTCAGTCTCACTTCTAAGCCACACACATCTTTGGGGCAATGTTCTGTGAGCAGTTATCTTCTCTGGTGCAGCGGATTAAATACAAAGACAACCTTCCACCCTCACCCAGACAATGATGAGACCCCACCCACAGGTCACTGGGTGAGCCCATCTGGGTAGCTCAGCTTTTTTTTTTGCCTGCGCAGAACGTCAGGTTCACAGGAAGAAAGCAGGGAGACCCACTCGAGCACTTGTGTTGTGCCCTGCGTTGTCCCTTCTGGTTGAGTGTGCCACTGGGAAGTAAGAGCAATTGGAATCTTCAAGGCAGCGTGCAGGCTTCAAGTAGTGGGATGCAGGAAAACCAGTTCAAGCACTCTGGCCAGCCCCTGGGATATCCTGTCACCTCTCCTGTTCACTAGGCTTCTCTTCTGGGTAGACATCCTCCTATTGGGGTGTACTCCATTACACTCTCAGTGGAGGCCTGGTAGGTTCCTTTCCAAGTCAGGCGCACAGTTCTCTTCCAGCAAGTAGGTGCAGACGTTCTTTTTTAAAATTTTATTTTATTTTATGCTGTCACTTTGTAGAGTTTGGCTGTCAGGAAGTCCTGAATCTGAAGCGTTTTCCTCACCCTCTGCAAACGGTCCCCGCTGATCAGTAAGAAATCCTGGAATCATCCGAGGAAGTTTTAATCTTTCTGTAATAGTCCCTTTTCATACTGAGAATTTTGAGTCCATTGTTTCGCAGCCAGTTCTTTAGTTTGTGAATCCTCCTCTCCACAGCAGATATCCTGCCTTTTTTTACCAGGTGATGATCCCACAGAAAGGAATGATGAGAAGTGTCTTCAGGGAGAGTACCCAAAACAAGAGCACAATGAGGAGTAAGGATCTTATACCTGACCGCCTTAAGCCCCTTAGAGTAGCACATCTGCGAGACCAAATGGCAGGCCCTGACAGAATGTTTCACCTTGCACTTACAAAGGAGACTGCTGTCTCTGTCTCCAAACACCTGCCATCTACCCTAAAGAGAGTGCTCCCAGTGGAACAGTCAGGCAGGCCACTGATGGAAGCTCACTGCCTGTCTCCATCCACTCACATCTTAATATTTGGTGCTTTGCAAAAACTCAGGAATGTCAGCAAGACACAGTGCTTGTTGTTTCTGATAGATACATCTGCCAGTGGATTCCTCACCTTGTGAATATCCCCCTGCGTCAGCAGCATCCGGAAATTCTTTTTGTAGCTTCGCGCCGACGTGGACCGACGTCACAGAGGCACGGCATCGCGCGCGACTCCGCTGACGTCACCGACCCCATATTAGGCCCACGCCGGCGTGATGACATCAGTTCCCTTTTTTCTGCGTCGTCGATGCTAACGGTTTTCTAGGGATCGTCCGTAGCTTTTGCAGTAACTTTGTTACCTTGTATTGTTCGTGTTTCATTGTCTTCTCTTTCGACATGTCTTTGAAGAAGGCCGGATTTAAAGCCTGTGGGGAATGCGGCAAAACCATGTCCATTACGGATCCACGTGAATGCTGCTTGTGGTGTTAAAGCTCCGACCACGACGTCGAAGACTGCCAGTCTTGTAGGAAGATGACACCTAAGGCCCTCCGGGAAAGAGAAGCTAAGCTTCTTGTGGCGAAGTTTAAAGGAAGTAAGGAGAAGAAAAAATCGAGGTCGCGTACTCGATGCTCGAGGTCAAGATCTCGTTCGAGGTCGCGGTCGGACTCGTCCTCGGCCCATGCTTCCAGATCATCCAAAAAGAAGCATAAGAAGAGGTCCCATGAATCCCGACATCGCTCGAGGAAGGACTCGGATTCTAAGCCGAAGTCGCAGGTGAAGCTGATTGAGAAGGTGGTGGTTTCTTCGGCTTCGGAAGATCAGGACGCCGGAGGTGAGGCTTCGCATGCGAATTCGCCAGGTTCTCCGAGGCAGACGGCAAATCCATCTCCGGTTCCACCCCATCCTCCAGATCGGGAGGATGAAGGTGAGGGGGAGATGGTTGGAGAGGGAGAGGCTCAGTTGCCCGAGTGTCTGTCGACTCCGGTGCACCAGCCCGAAGAGGAAGTCGACGTCGTATCGACTCCACGCCCTCAAGAGCAGCCTGGGGGTTCGTACCCAGCCTTCCCGGCTCCAGGTCAGGATCCGTCGCATTTCCTTAATGCAATGTTTGGTATATATTCCAGGGCTATGTACCCATCTGGGGCTCCTGTTGGTCCCACGGGTCCGATGGCGTTTGGTCTGGGTGTTCCCCAATCCTATGCACCTGCGCCCTTTATGCCCTTTATGCCGGCTCCGGCGCCGCATTGGCATTTTTCGACGCTGGCGAGGCCTTCGACTCCGAAGCCATCGACGCCGAATCCTTCGACGCCGATTCCATCAACCCTGATGCCGAACCCTGTGCGACGTCGTGGGATTCTTCCTCGTCCGGCGTCGGGGTCGGCACCGGCACCGACTTCGACGGAGCTGACAGTGGATCCGACGGCTTCGAATGTGAAGCTCAGGTCGAGGCGTGAAGCCCAGAGGCTGATGGAGGAAGAGAGGTATCGTGAGGAGAATTTGGAGGAGGGTGAGCTGCAGGAGCCTGAGGACCCATTTGAGGACCTTTCAGTGGCTAGTGGTCTTGAACTGTCCCCTGAGTGGGATTTAGCTTCAGTACCGGATGAACCCTCTAAAGATGTGGCTCCTTACCATGTCGTAATAAAGAAGGCTGCAAGTTTATTGAACATTGCTCTACCTACTGCTGAGTTTAAGTCAAATCTTCTCACAGAGGTACTTCACTCTCCATCTTCAGCATCTGAACCATTGCTGCCTTTTAATGATGCCCTTAAAGAACCGATTTTAGAGGTTTGGAAGAAACCTGTATCAGCTCCTGCTGTTTCTAGGGCTGTTGCCAGGAGGTACAGAGCTGCTCCTGATGACCCAGAATTTTTATCCACTCACCCTCTGCCTGAGAGTTTGGCCGTGCAGGCGGCCTGTTCCAAAAGATCAACGGGAGCTTTTCCACAGGTTCCAGCAGAAAAGGAGTCGAGAAAACAGGATCAGGCTGCTAAAAAGGTTTTCTCTTCTGCCAGTATGGCGCTGAAGTCCACGAATGCAACCTGCCTGATGGGGCGTTATATCCACGCCCTGATGGACACTGTAAAACAGTTGGTGCCCAAGATACCGGAGGAGGATAGGAAAGACTTCCAGGAGGTAATCTCTGACACTCAGGCTGCAGCAAGGCAGGTGATTCAGAGTGGATTGGACACAGCAGACTCTGTGGCTAGGGTCATGGGCTCTTCTGTGGCAACAAGGAGAGCTGTGTGGCTGAAATCAAGTGAGTTTTCATCAGATGTCCTGTCTACGTTGATGGATCTCCCATTCGACGGGTCTGGTTTATTTGGCAAGAAGGCAGACGCTGCTTTAGAACGCTTTAAAGACAGCAGGGCGACGGCTAAGTCGTTGGGCCTTCAGACCAGGGGCACTTTTGTGAGGCGTTCTAGAGGATTTAGTAGATCTTCCTATCGATCCTACAAGACAACGCAGCAGCAGCAGCAGCAGCAGCAGCAAAACACGCTGTACAGGTCTTATAGGGGCAAGCAAAGAGCCCGTTCTCGAGGCCGTCAAGCTTCCTCCTCTTCCTCCTCTTCCCCTTCCCAGCCCCCTGCCAACGCAGCAAAGCGGCCCTAGATCCGCCATTCCGGATCATGTGGGTCCAGTGGGGGGTCGGCTTACCCATTTCCTACGAGATTGGGAATTGATTACATCGGATCTTTGGGTTCTCAATCTCGTGGGGAATGGGTATGCTCTTCCCTTTCGGGAGTTTCCCCCAAATTACCCTCCTTGCCAGGGTTATTGTTCGGAGGACCACCTGCTTCTCCTGCAGGAAGAAGTCCTGGCACTGTTCAGAAAAGGTGCGATAGAGGTGGTTCCGGAGCAGGAAAGGGGTCAGGGATGCTACTCCCGGTATTTTCTGATCCCCAAGAAGGATGGCAGGCTTCGGCCAATCCTGGATCTCAGGTTCTGTAGTAGGGGATCTCTGTGTATAGTCATAATCTAGTGAATAGTCCCGCCCATGTGCGTGGACCCCGGAGCAATCAAAAATAATCTCTTAAGGTGTCGAAAAATGCAGAACGGCACAGACCCTTAAGAGAGAATTAAAGACAGATAATGCAGCCTATATCCACAGGCTACACTGTCCAGTACTTCAACTAGAAATTCCACCAAAAATCCACAAACCGCAAAGCCTGTCCAGATTTCCCTTGCTTTAACAGCAAAAACCCTCTGGAATAATAGAGAGGAAGACATGGACAGACAAGCCCCATAGGCTGCCATTTTGTGTCTCAGAACAGGATACTGTGCCTTTAAGAGAACTTTCCAGAACTTCACAGTATCCCAGAATGCACTGCAGGTCCCTTTTACTTTCAGTTCTTTTTTCCGGCTCCTGCAAGCAGGACCCTGGAGCATTGAGCTCTCCCTTTTCAAGGGTTTATTGGTGATATTTTTCACAAGTTATTTGAGTGCTTTTCTTGAAGTACTTTGCTGTTTCTTCCTGTTTGTGTTTGGGTGCACTCTTTATTGTCAAATATGCCTGCATTATTCGACAAATGCCCTGAGTGTTCCAGGAAGAAGGCCAAGTCTGACCCACACGAGGTGTGTATCATCTGTCTTCCTTCATCCCATGTCCCAGAGGAGTGTGACATCTGCCAGGGTTTCTCTAGCAGGACCCTGAGGGATAGGATGAAGATCAGGCTTTAGGGCCTTGAAGACAAAAGACGGAAGGCACAAGGTGGGTCTGGAGGGGCTTCATCTGCCCATGCTGAGGCCTCTGGGGGGCTCCCCAGGGGCAGGAAGACCAGCAAACGTCCCCATTCTCCGTCGGCGTCGATTGCACCGACCACGACGTCGAGAGGGAGGACTGCAGTCTGTTCCCCGTCTCCCCAGGGCTCTGGGTCGAGATGACGTCGACGTTCGGCGTCGAGGGACCTGAACAGGCCGCCGTCGAAGTCTCCAGTGACGATTTCGTTGTCGTCTTCGTCGTCATCGTCGTCGAGTATTCGACGTCGAGAGGCTCGGCGCTCGCCGTCGAGGCGACACCGCCGTTCGCCGTCGGCGAAGAGGAGAAGGTCGTCGTTGAGGGGATCCTTGACGTCGAGGAGAAGGTCGCCGTCGAGGTGTAGAAGGTCGCCGTCGAGGCGTAGAAGGTCGCCGTCGAGGCGTAGAAGGTCGCCGTCGAGGCGTAGAAGGTCGCCGTCGAGGCGAAGAAGGTCGCCGTCGAGGCGAAGGCATTCGCTGTCGAGGGATCGGCGCTCGCCGTCGAAGAGGCGAAGCTCGCCGTCCAGGGGCCGACGCTCGCCGTCTGGTCGCCATTCTTCGACGCCGGGAAGGCGCGGAAGGAGTTCTGGCGCCAGGAGTCATTCTGACTGACAGGCGTCAAGTGCCTATGGAAGACTCTCCAAAGTCCCAGCCTAGTAAGGAGGGCAGTTCACCGGGATCGGTGTACTCTGTTGTGTATACCCCTGCTAGTCCGAAGACAGTTACTCCTCCTCCGTTACCGAGAGGACTTCCTCCGCGGGCTCTCACCCCGCCTCCACTTCCGCCTCCTCCGCAGCCTCAACCGCAACCCCAGTTGCCGGCTGACAAACCTCCTCCGATTCCTCCGAGGACCGGTTCGTTGCCACGATTTCCTACTTCTCCTAAGGAGACCCCTCGGCCGAGGGCTCCATCCAAGCCAAAGTCTCCCGTCCCGGTGGAACCGGCAGGGCGACCGAAGCCAAGGAAGTCGCGATCCCGCTCCGGACGGAGAGGGAAGTCGCGCAGTCGTCACAGATCCTCTACGAGGTCAAGACGGCGCCACAGGAGGCGCGGATCACGGTCCCACACGGACTCTTTCAGGACCAGGTCCTTCTCCCCGAGATTATGAGACTCCCCGGGGACGAGGGTCTCTCCCGTGGATGACATCAGCACGTTCCAGGATGTTCTCTTGAGGGGTGCTGCGAAATTGGGAATCACGGTGACGGCTCCAACACCTACGACGTCCGTGATTTTTGAGACACTTCACAAGAAGCATTTGTCCCGTCCTCTACTACCGCTCGTGCCAGGATTGGTAGAGCCAGCGGAGGAGCTGTTCCTTACGCCTGCAACGTCGAAAGCCGCTCCGTCCCGTCTTCTGAAGAAGTACAGGGCTCCGGATTCCGACCCGGCTTTTCTGAGGATTGACCCTGTTCCGGACTCCGTTATAGTGACGGCGCCCAGAAAACAACACTCTACCTCTCCGTCATCTACCGTGCCTCCGGATAAGGAGAGCCGATGGATCGACTCAAATGGCAGGAAGGCCTGTGGGACGGCCTCTACGTCCATTAAGGCCGCTAGCGATACGGCTCTGCTAGGGCGTTATGATCGTGCCCTGTGGGAATCCCTCCAGCAGTTCGCGGAACTCCTGCCACGAGATAGGAGGGAGGATTTCCTGGAGATCCAGAAGGAAGGGATGCTGGTCTCGAACCAGGTCATCAGCGCGGCCACTGATGGCTCTCTTTTGGCGGCCCATGGGTATTGTCATGGGATCAACCAGCGACGCCATGCCTGGCTCAGGCTCACATCACTCAAGCCGGAGGCCCAGCAGCGAGTGGCTAATCTGCCCTTCTCGGGGGAGACCCTGTTCGGGAAACATGCAGATGATGAGATGGCCCGCATGAAGGCGGAGGCCGAGACTCTGACGGCTGTGGGCTTGGAGAAGCCCAAAGAAAAGAAAGCCTACCGCCCGTTCCAGAGACGGTTTGGGGCGCAGGGCAGAGGGCGAGGACAGGCTTCGGGACAGCAGCAGCAACATCAACAGCAGTTCCGGAGGCCCTTCCAGAAGCGCCAGAAGGGTAGAGGAGGTCAGCAGTCCTCTACAGCGAACAAGGGCGCGGCAGGGTCTCGACCCTGAGCTGTTACTTCCCCTACATCCGTTACCCGCTCCGGTGGGGGGAAGCGTTCGATTTTTTTCTGGCAGAGTGGAGAAAAATTACTCAGGACAAGTGGGTGCTGAATATTGTTTGCAATGGATACAGTCTTCGGTTCACCAGCCCGCCTCCATCTATTCCTCCGGTCAGCAGCTGCGCGGGCTCCAGGCGGAGGCCGATATCCTGTTAAGGAAAAGGGCGATAGAAGACGTACCTCTGTCTCAAAGAGGAAGAGGTCTGTACTCCCGGTTCTTCCTGGTTCGCAAAAAGGACAAGAACGAGTTCAGGCCTATTCTGGATTTGCGACAAGCAAACAAGTGGATTCCCAGAGAGAAGTTTCGCATGCTGTCGTTGCATCAGATTTATCCTCAGCTGCAATGGGGAGACTGGCTGTGTGCCATAGACCTACAGGATGCATACTTCCATGTGCCCATTGCACACAAACACAGGAAGTTCCTGCGATTCCAAGTCGGCGCCAATCATTATCAGTACACAGTACTGCCATTCGGACTGAAGTCTGCGCCCAGAACATTCTCGAAGTGCATGGCAGTGGTAGCCGCACACCTAAGGAAGAACAAGGTGTTTGTCTACCCGTACCTGGACGATTGGTTGATCAAGGCCTCCTCCTTCTCGGAAGCTCAAGCGCACTTCCAGAAGACGTGCGTTCTCTTGAACAAGCTGGGGTTGCACATCAACATGTCCAAGTCTGTCCCGACTCCGGTCCAGTGCATCCAGTACTTGGGAGCCTCCATCAATACGCTGTCAGCAAGCGTGTCTCCTTCGGAGGAGCGACGATTATCACTCCTTCTGAAGGCTCAGGCTCTTATGACCACTCCATCTACAACAGTGAGGACGGTGTCTTCTTTACTGGGATCGATGGCCTCTTGTATCTTCCTCACGCCACACGCACGGCTGCACATGAGACCATTGCAGGAGTGCTTGGAGGATCAGTGGGATCAGAGGAAAGGGTCTTGGGACGACAGGATACGACTGTCTCCCCATGCTCTTCAGTCTCTGAGGTGGTGGTGTTCGGCGGAGAATCTCCTGAGAGGGGTTCCCTTCCACAAGGACATTCCCACGCTGACTATCGTGACGGATGCGTCTCTCCACGGCTGGGGGGCGCACTCTGGAGACCTACAGATTCAAGGGACGTGGTCCCAGACTGAGTCCACGTACCACATCAATTTCCTGGAACTCAGAGCTGTTCACTTGGCGCTGAATGCCTTTCTTCCGTCCTTCCAGACCAACTCTCTGCTTGTGCAAACGGACAATACGACCACGATGTATTACCTCAACAAGCAGGGGGGCTCGAGATCGCGCACCCTGTCGAAGGAGGCGCAGGCGATCTGGCACTGGCTTCTGGTCAGAGGACTGACGATAACGGCTACCCATCTACCAGGTGTGCAGAATGTTCAGACAGACGCACTGAGCAGACTGATTCAGGAAAATCACGAATGGGTCATAAACGACGAAGTACTAGGAGAAGTCTTCGCAAGGTGGGGGACTCCAGACGTAGATCTGTTCGCCACCGCCGAAAACAGCAAATGCCGAGACTTCGCCTCCAGGTACTACCAGCCGGGGACGCTGGGGAATGCATTATGGATCAACTGGTCGAACAGCTTTCTGTACGCTTTTCCACCCATTCCGCTGATTCCGACGGTTCTCATCAAGCTGTCCCAGTCCAGGGCGCGGATGATACTGATTGCCCCGGAATGGCCCAGACAGTGGTGGTTCACGGACCTGCTTCACCGGTCTCTCCTTCCTCACATGAAGCTGCCGTGCCGGCCGGACCTTCTCACGAAGTTCGGGGGGCAGATGTTCCACCCCAACCTCTCGTCTTTGAGTTTGGCGGCATGGCTCCTGAGATAGTGCAATATGGCCATTTGAATCTCCCAGAAGATTGCATGGACATACTGAAGAGGCTAAGCGACCTTCCACTAGGACTTCTTATGCTTACAAGTGGAAGAAGTTTTGCATCTGGTGCAAGTCCAAGAACTATGACCCGACGACATGTAAGGAAAATGTCATCCTTCCATATCTTCTTCATCTGGCGCAGTCTGGCCTTAATGTCCATTCCATTAAGGTTCATCTGGCTGCATTGACTGCCTACAGTAAATGCCCTTCACAGACTTCCTTCTTTCAGATCCCTGTGATCAAGGATTTTTTGGACGGCTTGAAGAAAGTGTTCCCACCTGTCCGGCTTCCTTCGCCTTCATGGGAATTGAATGTGGTGCTGTCCAGATTGATGAAGGAGCCTTTTGAACCTATTCATAAGGCTTCGTTGCAGCACCTGTCCTGGAAGGCGGCGTTCCTCGTGGCCATTACATCGGCCCGCAGGGTGAGTGAAATTCAGGCGTTGTGTTGCCAAGAACCTTATACTGTATTTCATGCTGCTAAGGTTGTTATGCGTACTCACCCTAAATTTCTTCCTAAAGTTATATCTGACTTTCATGTTAACCAGACCATAACTTTACCTATGTTTTTTCAGAATCCTTCCTCTCCAGCGGAAAGGTCCCTGCATTCCCTGGATGTCAGGAGGGTGTTGAAATTTTATCTGGATAAAACCAAGGATATTCGTAGGTCAGACCAATTGTTTATCAATTATGGATCAGTCAGGACAGGTCTTGCTACCTCTAAACAGTCCATTTCTAGGTGGATTGTGTCCTGTATACAGTTGTGTTACCAAAATGCTGGTAAGACCTTAGGGGGTAAACCTAAGGCTCATTCCACCAGGGGCAAAGCTGCCACGACTGCTTTGCTCCGTAATGTTCCAATTGCAGAAATCTGCAAGGCGGCCACTTGGAAGTCGGTCCATACTTTTGCTAAGCATTACTGCCTGGACACTGATGCCAGGGCAGACGCTCAGGTTGGGCAGGCTTCGCTGCGAAATCTGTTCGCACAGTAGTGGTGTTATTTCTCTTTTCTCCACCGCCGCTTTGGTGTGGGGATGGGCTTGCCATTCTATTCACTAGATTATGACTATACACAGAGATCCCCTACTACAGAAGGAGTAGTTTCTGTCCTGTAACTCCAGTTCTGTAGTAGGGGTATCTCTGTTCTAGTCATAAGCGCCCACCCTCCTCCCCGGTGGAGAGAGATATTCATGTAAGGAACGCTACAGGTCTGGCGTGTTACGCCTTCAAAAAGAACTGAAAGTAAAGGGGACCTGCAGTGCATTCTGGGATACTGTGAAGTTCTGGAAAGTGCTCTTAAAGGCACAGTATCCTGTTCTGAGCCACATAATGGCAGCCTATGGGGCTTGTCTGTCCATGTCTTCCTCTCTATCATTCCAGAGAGTTTTTGCTGTTAAAGCAAGGGAAATCTGGACAGGCTTTGCTGTCTGTGGATTTTTGGTGGAATTTCTAGTTGAAGTACTGGACAGTGTAGCCTGTGGATATAGGCTGCATTATCTGTCTTTAATTCTCTCTTAAGTGTCTGTGCAGTTCTGCATTTTTCGACACCTTAAGAGATTATTTTTGATTGCTCCGGAGTCCACGCACATGGGCGGGACTATTCACTAGATTATGACTATAACAGAGATACCCCTACTACAGAACTGGAGTTACAGGACAGAAACTACTCCATCTTGAACCTTTACCTGAAACAGGAAAAGTTCAAGATGCTCACTCTTGCACCGGTTCTTCAGGCGCTGCTGGAAGAAGACTGGATCGTGTCGATCGACTTGCAGGATGCGTATTTTCACATCCCAATCCTGTCGCACAGAAAGTATCTCCGTTTTACGGTTAGGTCGCAACACTACCAGTTTGCGGTCCTTCCGTTTGGTCTTACTACTGCGCCTCGAGTCTTCACCAAGGTAATGACGGTGCTGGCAGCACATCTCAGGAGGTCGGGGATACCTGTATTCCCGTATCTGGACGACTGGCTGATCAAAGCAGAGTCGCCGGGGAAGGTGCTCAATCACCTGCAGGAGACAACTCAGTTGTTGCACAGGTTGGGTTTTACGATAAATCTACCCAAATCTCACCTGGTGCCCTCCCAGCTCAACCTGTTCATAGGTGCGGTACTGGACACTTCCGTATGCCGTGCATTCCCTCCTCCTCAAAGGATTCGCTACATACAGGAAATGATTCCTTTATTCTACAATGGAGCTGTTGTTCCAGTCCTGAAGGTCCTACGTCTGCTCGGTCTGATGGCTTCTTGCATTCTGTTGGTCAACCATGCACGCTGGCACATGAGGGTACTCCAGTGGTGCCTCCGCAGGCAGTGGTATCAGCACAACAGAGATCTCAGGGAGTCAGTGAGGATCTCCAGAGAGACTGCAGCGGATTTGTCTTGGTGGAGTGTGGAAGGCAATCTGTCACAAGGAAAGCCTTTTCAACTTCCTCCATCGGTGGCCACGGTAATAACGGATGCATCCACTCTAGGCTGGGGTGCTCATCTGGGGGACCTGGAGGTCAAGGGTCTTTGGTCTCCAGAGGAAAGGTTGCTTCACATCAACCTACTGGAATTACGGGCGATACGTCTGGCGCTCAAGGCCTTCCTCCCTTCCCTTCGCGGGCGGTCAGTTCAGGTCCTAACGGACAACACGACCGCGATGTGGTATGTCAACAAGCAGGGAGGAGTGGGTCGCACTGCCTCTGCAGAGAGGCTCTGCGTCTCTGGTCCTGGGTTCAGGACCATCAGATTTGTCTGATGGCAAATCATCTGGCCGGAGTTCTGAACGTTCGTGCAGACAGTCTCAGTCGGCAGTTCTCTGCCGACCACAAGTGGAGGCTTCATCCAGAGGTAGTTTGTTACGTCTTTCGGACGTGGGGAACTCCTCGGGTGGACCTGTTCGCCACTCGCGAGAATGCTCACTGCCGTCATTCTGCAGCCTCCAGTTTCCAATGCAGGGAGCCTTGGGGGATGCGTTTCAGTTGAGTTGGGACTCGCAACTCCTTTACGCGTTTCCTCCCATACCCTTGATTCCTCGGGTTCTGAGGAAAATTTGCCAAGACCGGGCTCAAGTTATATTGATCGCCCCGAATTGGTCAAGAAGGGTGTGGTACACAGACCTTCTCCACCTCTCCTCTCACCCGCCGCTCCGTCTCCCTCACAGGGCAGATCTCTTCTCCCAGATGGAGGGGCAGGTCCTACACCCCCACCTCCAGACCTTACACCTTCATGCCTGGAGATTGAACGGGGCAACCTGAGTTCCTTTTCCCTCCCACACGATGTGGTGGATGTCATTTTGTCAGCTAGACGTGACTCCACTAAGTCCATTTATTCCGATAGATGGTCAAAGTTCGTTGCTTGGTGTGGGGAAAAGTCCATTGACCCTTTAAGGGCTCGTTTGTCCAATATTCTTCAATTTGCTCTTTCCTTGGCCCAGCAGGGTTTTGCGGTGGCAACTATTAAGGGTTATTTGTCGGCCTTATCGGCTTTCCTTTGTTTGCCTGACCAGCCCTCTTTGTTTAAGTCACCTATTGTTTTACGATTCATCAAGGGCCTTACCAATACATTTCCGCCTACTCCTTTTATTGTACCTCAATGGGACTTGAACCTTGTTCATACATTCTTGATGGGTTCACCTTTTGAACCCTTTCACTCATGTCCCTTGAGACTTTTGTCTTTCAAGACAGTCTTCCTTGTAGCAATTACCTCGGCAAGGAGGGTAAGTGAGCTTCAAGGTCTTAGTTCAAAGCCCCCGTTTTTATCCATTCATGCTGATCGAATGGTTCTTAGGACCAGGGCTGCTTTTCTGCCAAAGGTGGTAACTCCTTTCCACCTGGGGCAATCCGTTACCCTCCCTACCTTTTATCCTCCCCCTCACCCTTCCAAGGAGGAGGAGCGGCTTCATCGCTTGGATCCTAAGAGGGCGGTGAGCTGCTACCTGGACAGGACAAGGGAGTTCAGGTTGGATGACCAGCTGTTGGTTGGATTTGCTGGCTGCAGGAAAGGAAGATCTGTGCACAAGCGCACGCTCTCAAGATGGATAATTTTGTGCATCAAGATCTGCTACTCCCTGGCGGGTAAGGAACCTCCAGAGGGTATAAGGGCTCATTCCACTAGAGCTAAGTCTGCAACATCTGCTCTTTCTAGAGGTGTACCCGTAGAGGACATTTGCAGAGCCGCGACTTGGGCCTCCCTCCACACTTTCGCGAAGCATTACTGCTTGGATACCGATGTGAGGAGGGACGGCCACTTTGCGCGTTCTGTCCTCCAAGATTCCTTGGTATAGAAGAGTGGACACCCTCCTCCGGGACTGGGGACTGCTGTGGGAATCTATTCACAAGGTGAGGAATCCACTGGCAGATGTATCTATCAGAAGAACAAGTTACTTACCTTTGGTAACGCTTTTTCTGGTAGATACAGTATCTGCCTGTGGATGCCTCACTGACCCACCCGCCTCCCCGTTGTCCACTCTTGTATACCATGTTTATTGTATATATATGTATATATTTATTGTCAAAGGAAATGTTTATTACATTTTGCTTTCCCTCATTGTTTTCGTACTATGTGTGTTATCTGAGCATTGTGTACTGTGTATATACTATGTATTTTCCTACTGTCATTGGTCCGTCCGTGTGCCTCGAAGGCACGGAAAAAAGGGCGGAACTGATGTCATCACGCCGGCGTGGGCCTAATATGGGGTCGGTGATGTCAGCGGAGTCGCGCGTGATGCCGTGCCTCTGTGACGTCGTGCCTCTGTGACGTCGGTCCACGTCGGCACGAAGCTACAAAAAGAATTTCCGGATGCTGCTGACGCAGGGGGATATTCACAAGGTGAGGAATCCACAGGCAGATACTGTATCTACCAGGAAAAGCGTTACCGAAGGTAAGTAACTTGTTCGTTGCAGTTACCTAGTCTTCTTCTTGTGCCAGGTTTCACCAGGGGAAATCTAAAATGGACCTCACAGGTCTCATAACCCAGTAATCTAATGGCATACAGATTCATAATACCAGTCACCTGATGCACCTTGTACAAATAGCATACACTCAGGATGCAAGCAAAGACGTAGTCATGCCACTTTAGCAGAATTTAGGAGAGCGACGCTGGGAGGCATCTCAATTGCTGCCAAGGACAGGAAAAAAACCTGTTACTTAATGTTCAAAATGGTATGCTTTCACCACGGCTAAGCATCTAATAAACTGTACACGTTCAGGAGCCCCTTGTAAAAGGAAAGCACACTTTGTGCACCTCTCGAGAACAGAGAGCTCTCTCTGGGTCTTCACGACCTTTACACATAAAAAGCCTCAGGGCGCACGCATCAAGACCTCACATGCTGGCCACTAAAAATCAAAAATGCAATAGATATTTCCAGTTGGGTAACTTATGCTCTCAAAACCATGCACTGGGCATTCCCAATCCAACAGAATCACATTAAAATAGGCCATGTTGTTTCCCACAAACTGACGTTTTGTAGGGTGATGAACTCTTAGGAACCTATTTACAAAAGTAAACTTACACCTGCATACATTTACACTTGTGAATTTACTCTTACACTTTATATTAAATGTACTGCTTTGTAGGATACTTACACTCGGAAATGCTGCATAGCCAAAGTATAGACTTGTATGTCTCCATCCTTTGAATTAATGGATGGAGCGCACGTTAGGAGTATAAAGTTACTTCCAGTAACTTTTCACACATAGGCGGATATGTCTCTATGGTAAAGAAAAGGGAAAAGTTAAAATTATTAACTTTTTAAAATATACAAAAAATATTTTTATGTTAAATATTAATGTAAATTGTTTAATTTAAATGTAGACACAATAAAAAATGTTACAGCACTGTTAACTTAATGTTGAATTAAAGATTGAATTAATTTGAATATATAAAATACTTTTTCTTTAAAGATTTATTATAACTACCTAAAATAAAATGGTTAGATTTTTATATAATATTTTTTTTACATTTAATTAATTGTATATAATTTTTTATGAAGCCAAATTCAACCAATTTACTTTTAAATGGTTTCCTACGGGCTGCTATTAGCCTCCATTATTTCCCTCTAATTTGTTATTTGCCACTATTTTCAGTCGGAGGTTGTTGCAGTATTATCAGTTGGCTCCGAGTGGAGCTAGACTTATTCCAGGTCTGAGCTGGATTACATTTACTACTGTTTTGGCTCCATTTGGCTGAAGTTTGTAAATAGCAATGGGCCTGCTCTTTTGTGGGTGGATGTTTGTTTCTGCCTAAACCTCTATCCTAATGCACCCAACCTTTCCCTAAACCCCATTTAGTAGTAAGTTATCCCCATTTTCCAGCAGCTCCCACTGTCCCTCTCACATTTACACCTAAAACATAGGTGTACGTGTGCAGAGATGTCTGCAGTTAGGGTAAAGATCTTCAAGGAGAAAAGACAGGATATGTGAAGGTGCAGACCTCCATACGTAGGTAAGCGAATAGCTTTTTGCTGTTACTAGCCAGGGGTCGGAATCTTCCATTCTGGACTGTATCCCTGCACCAAATAACAAGCATCACAAGTTAATGATCAAGGAATAAATTTGTTTAAAACATGTGGATCTGAGAATATTGTGTCTTTTGCCACTTTGTCGTTTTTTGACCAATAATGGACCCTACACAGCTGCCATTTTCCACCTACTTTAGCAGGTGGTTAATTCTGGGGTAAATATGATCTCCTCCTCTGGGTGCAGTAGGGGGGGGGGCAGGGGTCAACCTGTGGTGAAGCCATGTCCAGAGAATCTATGGTTTTGCTAGGTGCCAGCTTAGTGTGCCTGACCTGGGGTTACTGGTTCTGGAAGCGCCTGCCCATTCATAGTAGCCTCAGAGCGATATCCTCTTGGGGGTACAGCTCCTTGCAACTCGTAATGAGGCCCTTAGTGTGTGGTTTTGTATTCAAGTCAGCGCAACACTTTGAACAAACATGGACAAATTACAAGACTCCTGAACCCCTTCTGTAGTTTAGTTAAATACTAGTAGGCAATGTTCTCCTTCTCAGAAGGCAACTATCTTAAGGAAGGAGTAACATGACACTCAACATATTGGGCCATATCACAAAGAGGTGCAGTTAATGGGAATATAATGAGGTAAAGCAGTGCAGATGGATTTCCTTCAATTATCCGATGCGTTATTGAAACCGCAAATAATAATAAGAACTAACTTATCCTTTTGATACAAATAGTTATAGCAGTTCTTTGTAAATGAAATGCATTTTGCTTTGGATAATTTTATAAAACTAAAACTAGATTTAATAATTACATTAAAGATTTGTTGAATTTATAGCTACAGTCCTTACAGTTCCATCAGGCAGTGGTCAGAGATCAAATGCAAGATTGAGATATCAAAGGAAAGCGGGAAATTGTTTAGGATGTTTTCAGTTCGTATTTGCAGGTAGTATGGCTTTTGGGAAATTCAAGAGGACAGGAGGCTTAAAGGACTGCAAAACCTATCTCTTTAAACGAAGAAGGCTTAACAGAGTATATATTATTGGAGGAGTGGGACGCACATAAGAAAGCTTTTGATGCATTAATTTTAGAATATTGTTTGGAAGTGGCTGGGCATTCGACTATTTCACCAAGTTAATAACTCCTGCAAATACGAGCATTGATGGTGTCTTGAGACAATCCGTTATTCACGTAACCATCTTGAAAGCATGCTTGGAGGTTGTGTCTTTGCAAAGAACCTATATGAACACAATATTTCCTGAAAAACAGTACACTACTGAAGGAATGTGTTATATGTAAATTGACCTACAAGTTTAAACTCTTGTAGAATCACAAAATGTTCACCGTGGCATGCAAGGCTGTTGTTACAGACAGTTTAATTAGAAGTATCAGGGTATAGAGTCCCACACTATTTACCTTCCTGCCGAAGACCTCAAGCCTGTCCTTAATAGCAAGCTTACATTTGGGACCGAGGCTCTGTTCTAGGCAGCTGTGCATAATAACCACTGAGGTTGAAATTGTTAGCAATATAAAGGATCGAATAGTGACTTTTAGATGAGGCAGAGAATGTTTGGCCAGGAGCCTTTGAAATATTTGCCTGTCACATTGAACTAGTCTGGACTAATCCTACAAGTGCAGGCCTGGTGGGGGATTCTTTAGACGAGGGATGATAGTGTCTCTTTAAGTTAATTTGTTGTCATCCTTCCTTCAAGTGCTGCATTGTGGAGCATGCTTCACCTCAAAGCTGCCACTGTTGCTTCCTGTCTAGATATGCAGCCAGAAGATAATGTGCATCTGAGGACTCGCATGTTCTTACAAACTGATGAAACCAGAAGGAAGGTTATTTGTGCCAGATGTTATCAGGGCTTGAGCCATTTTCGTGTTGTTAGTACTCTACGTATGGTTTACACATGCTTAAGAGACTTAGGGTTATGCAGCTACCAGTGTGAGTAACTTCTACTAAAGCTTGCATTTAGTTGCTCGACGGATTTGGAAACTGTTCATCCTTCTGTCCGGCATAATGCACATTAGAGAAGCAGTGCCTATAAAAATAAAGATTGAAAATGGTAGCTACAGAAATCAAGACTATGTTAAAACGACGCAACTCATCCTAACGTTCACCGTTGGTCTCAACATATACTTTAAATGGTGTTAGAGTATTTATTTATTTAACATAATCTTGAAATACACTGGTATTGGTTTATGCCAGATAGTATATTTTTATAAACAATTTTATTGATATGTGTTATAACAAAGAAACTCAACCTATGCATAAACAGTTGACACACATTCAGAAGATGTGTTGGTCAATTGCAGTTTGATTGGCAGTACTTTTTAGGTGTAGGGCAAAATATTCAAATGATGTGTCAGAGATAATGTGGTGCTGATGGTCAGATTGCACCACTTGCATACACCTACGGCTAGATAAGGAATTTTAAAGGTTGATTTGTTTGGTGGGCTGTATTTTAACAGCTCTATTAGAATTCTGTGTTTTCACAAGGACTGTTCTCCTCCAGGAGTGCTCCTCCAAGTCTCTTTAAACCATGAGATTATGCTTGTAAGGTTCTCAGGACTAGCAGTGGACTGTCAGTCGCAGGAAATAAGAGAAGGAATCTCACATTTGTCTTGGCATTCTAAAGGGGGCTGTGTCATCCTTTCCCCAGTCTAGTGCACAAGGTGGGTCCAGAGGAGGTTTCTTTGATTGGTTAGAGACCCTTCAGACTTTTTCTTGAGGTCACCCGCTGGGAGCCCAGAGGGAGATGTGTAACCACACCTAATTTGAGGAGGAGTTGGAAGACTATGGTACCTCAGAAGACAGACGTGTCCTGTGGGCCAATGGCCTGCTGTGAGTCATTCTACTCTGCATGTATCAGCCAGCTGCAGTCATATAACTCAACACATTCAGTGATCCACTGAGGTAAGACTTAAGTTCAAGCTAAAGGTAGTTTCCAAAAAAGGGATTCCATTATTCCGTTGACCCACCAGTTTACAAAGGTTTGCTGTACTGCTCGTGCCATCACAAGTATTCTTATGTATATGGTCAGTTGTAAGTTTCAGACATTCTGCAGCTGCTCACAGACTGCTCCATCCAACAAAGAAGCAGTTCTGACAGCTCATAGATTATACAGAGATGTAGATATATCGTTTCTGGAGCATAGAGGGCGACCATACTGTGTATACTGTACAGCCTACCACAGTTTTTCTATAGGAAAGCAAGTGTTGAAAGACCTAGCAGGAACTTACAGTAGTGTCTTCATAGTTGGAAGCTGGCAGGCTTCTGTTTGTTGACTGACCTGCAGTTTGTTGTTGAGTATAGTTGAGGTACTTTTGCATTCAAAGGACCAAGTTACAAGTCCTGCATGACAACATTGATTCACTATATGTATATGTTATTTAATTTAAGAATACAGTTTAGGGTCTAGATGAAGATATTCTTAGAATTGAATTTATGATTAGAAGATACCTTGCAATGTAATGGGCTATTATTTGCACAACGGAGTATTGAGATGCCAATGCAATTTGTTATGCTTGGAAGGCCGTATGTGCAGATAGTCAGCCCTGGGCAATGGGGTCAACGCATGGGTGTACCACAGGGGACAGGGGCACGTTTTGATGAGGATTCCAACATCATGATCACTTGTAAAATACTATTGAAAGGCAAACATCAGCCAAGGAAGGACTGCAGCTCATAACGTCTGCTTTTCTCAAGACAGCACTGAGATTCTCATGAATGCAGTGGAAGCTAAACATCCCATGCATAGCCAAGATGGAATTCAGATTCATAGCTAAAGCTATTGGATCGTGTGTATTGGAGTGATGCTACAACCGAAAAGTCACACTTTTCGGTGATCTCTGCTTCTGTTCTGTGTAGGAATCATTCTAATTATAGTCACTTCTCCAGCTGGTGCGCATTGCGTTATTGTTTGCAGTGTTCACTATCTTGATCGAAGAAAGTATGTATGCAAACCATGTCGATCTTATAAGACATCTGCGGCAAACCTAATATTAGAGGTAATAGATATTCAACTATTGATTGATGGCTGCTCAAACTTCACAAGTCGAGGGAATGTTTCATAAGTTGTGGTTGTTTTGTAACTGGTCTAGCTTTCTAGGAGTTTGAAAAGACTTTATTATCAGGTGGTAAGCTCGCAAATCTATGCCATGTAGAGAGGTTGTGGCCAAATAAAGTATATGAAAAAGTGACATTTTTGCTTTGCATAGGTAGTTTTCCCTTGTGAGATAAATATGTCTCTGTTGCTCCAGTAGTGGGCCACAAGACCAGCTGTTTGTTGTATAAAATTCAATGTAGCTGGTAACCTTTGTTATTGGTTGAAAAGCTGTGCTCTGTAGGTGGGCTCATTGAGTTAAAACATCTAGGTAACAGACTTGCATCAAAGTTTTGGAACAAATATGTTCAGTATTTCGAGCCCAACGTTAATACTTGCTATAATTTCCAAAGATGTTTTAATTTTTGTTTTTTAAAGACTGTGTTTATAGCTGTTTCCCATGGACCTGGATCCTATGTCTGTTTTTCTTGCTTTTTTCTCCCCAGATCCTTCCACCCTCACCACTGCCCTCCTGGTCCTCTTCCTCCTGGTGCTTCCACTGATCGCCTTACTGATCTTCTGTTACTTCAAGCGCACCGTCCTGCAGAAGATTCTTGGGGACTTCAGCAAGGGCACCAGCTGCCAGCGCAGGTAGACAGGCGCCTCAGAACTTTATGGCAGAAAAGGCGTGGAGGGAGTCTGATAGCACTGCAAGTGGCAGCGGAAAGTCTGTTCATTTACTTTTCTGTGTCAGAAGGGTCCCTGAAGGCCCTGTCCGTTTACATACTATGGTGACAAAAATGCAGATTGTGATTACATTCCACATCAGTCAACTTCATTTGTTAGATGTGCTCTCTCACTGTCATTTTTTCTTAGAGAACTTTGTGTTATATGGATTTTTAATCAAAGAATGACTATCCTTTCACGGCTGGTGAAGTGCCATCCTGTAGAAACACACACATCTGAAAGGTTCACATGGCTTGTGTAGCGTGTACATCTCCGACAGTCATACTGTTAAGATCTTCCAAATGTTCAAAAAACATACCCCAGAAGACCTTGAAAGGCACAGGGAATCTGGCTCAGAGATGAGCAGTATTCCAGAAGAGCATTTTCTGAGTCTGTTTCTTCAGTCTACACACAAGAGGGACCTTTTTGATCATTATCAGGTGGAGCATAACAAAGGAGGAGATAGCACTAATGACGGCATTCCGACAGTTCAGATAGACTTTCAGGGTAATGATGTGGAAGCTGTGGAATTTGAAGAATCCAAGACTCTTGCACTGTTCTCCGAGTTTGCTATAGAAGCATTTGATGCCAAGGCATCCCACATTGAACAACTGGGGCCCATGTTTGTTTGGCATTGAAACACTTGATGTTGAGGCATTTACCATCAAGTGGAATGAAGTCAAGCATATATAGAAGTCATTGTCAAGGAATATGCTGATAAGTATATTGATGTCGAATCGTCCTTCACATTCTCCTCCATGGTCGATTAAGAAAGGCTTGCTCTGCTCAACCCATGTTAGGAAACAAGTGCCAAAGGAACAGGGTATCTTTAGACTTGATTCTCATAGGATTTCTAAATAGAAAGTTGCGCCCAGCTGAACCACCTAAAAAAAGATGTGCACTTTGTTACACACTATATGTCAGATAGGTGTACTCCATTGTAAAAGGCACTTGTTACTCCGCTGAGAATATTTTACTCTGAGAACAGCGACATGACCTCAGAAGTGTCATGGAGGTCGCATTTTTTGGCTAGTCTGATAAAATATAGACGAATGCCGTTAGCTTCACGCTACCTCATGAAAGGTAGTAACTATTCCATTTGATGTCCCTCAAAACTGATCCTCTATAATATTTGAAGTGTTCTACTTTGAGCATCTTCTGGACTCTGATGCCTTTGGTCCCAGTGTTGATTGAGCTACCTGTGGAGATATTCTTGACCTTGGCCACAACAATAAAGCATCTGGTTGAAAAATATGAATTCAGAGCAAATATTCCATTTTCTTTGGAAGCATACATGTGCTAATTCATGATTCTGCCTACCGTGACCGGTCTTTTCTCATCATCTGCGTCATCGAAATACCAAATAACAAAAAAAGATGGATAATGGGTGCCTGTAGAATAGAGTTGTGTGGCACATGAATGTGGCAAGTTTTAGTACTTGCCCAGACAGATTTATCCAATTTGTGTGGAAAACAATCCAGAGGTTCTTAGGTGGCCTCTCCAGAGATGAAAGGTAGGACTTCCCAAAGCTTGAGTCTACACATCAGATTTACGAACTGTATACTCCTGTGTTCTGGTACAAACACTACATTGTTTGTTAGCATGGATCAGTACAAATAAAGGAAATGTGTATCCTTCTAAAGGTACAATGGTTTTCCTTTTAAAAGAAGTTTGAACTAATTTTATTAAATCCTCATCCAGAATATCATCAGGCCTGGATTCTCCTTTGGAATCCTCTAAATACTGAAAGAATGAGACAGCTGCACACGTGCACAGAGGACCAGTGTAATGAGGTTTTTACGCCAGTGGTTTGAGGTGACTATGCGATTATTGGTGTCAACTTTGCTTTCAATTCAAGGAAGAAGACAAGACTCCTATCCCAGACTATAATAATTGATGTATTCATCTTATGGATGAAGCCCTCTTTGAATAACTTCTGATTCAATGGGTGTCTTTGCTGAAAAGAACTAGAATGTTTTTAAGAGACCGTGCCAGTTTTCCAGCCCCTTGCTAGCTAGATTGCTTCTTTTTTGCTTACATTTTCCTTTTTAAAAAGGTTTGCAGGGGAAATAGTTTTGTGGAGCTCTCAGATTTAAAAGGTCTATTATTTTAGAGTTGGGAATGTTTATTAGGGTGATTTCCAGGGTCCAGCCATTGAAAACCCTGGGTCTTTATATCTGTGCCCTCTGTATTCAAAGACTAAAAGTGTGGCAGTGTGGAAGCTCCAACTGACGTACCAACTGAAATTATTAGTCTACAACATGCGCATTTAACTCACACTGACCGTCTGAGAATGAAATGTTATAGGCAACGCCCAGAAGTGATGTAATCCTCAATGAACACTAAATACAATGGAGTAGCCATGGTTTATACGGAAATACCTCCATTTTGTACTGTAGAAATCAAAATGGATAAATATGGAAGGTTCTTTTTTGGGAAAGGGTGCTTTAAGGTGTGTATGTTACCAGGGGACTCTGGCAAAAATGTACTCCCCTCCCCCCCCCCCCCTCAATGTGGGACAGTATAATTTGATCCTGGATTTTCTGCTACATTTACCTGATGTGCTGAGGGTGATATAATGCAGGAGATTCCGTTTGGTATGGGATGCAAGCCTGGACAAATCAGGGACTGGAAAGGGATCCACTAATGTGTCTTTGAAGAAACCTAAGACCTTATTCATCGCTAAGGGCCTCAGCACTTTGTGATGGAGACATTGAATAACATTGAGACTACACATTTGTATTGTGTGTTCATATACCCTTTTCAAGATTTGTTTCTTTGTAAGCATCCCCTTTCTGCCTTAGTACCTGTAGCAGAAAATGGGTCGGTCTTTGTATCTGACCATACCCCAGTCTCAGTAGAAGTAAAAATACACTTTAAACTAAAGTGAAGTGGTAAATGGTGCTTACATCCTTCCCTACTTAGTGTCTTCGTACTTTGGCAGGAGAGATGCATATCAAAGGTTTTTTTATTTCAATTAGGAGAGATATATGGTTGCCCTGCTCCATGGGTGTCGTGTCACTCTTCTCCCTGTCTGAGAGTGATTTGCAGCTTCCACTTTTCAAACATGCATGTCGGCCTCTCTCTGTGAGTGATGTGATCTTGTGGATGTGATATATAGTTGATGCCACGGGTGTCCCCGCACTCATGTATTCTGCTTTTCCTTTTACTGCAGTGACGAGTTGGCTGAAACGCGAGTGCGATTCCTGGGCGAAGGTGCACAGAGCAACAGGAACGGGTAATTCCTCTGTTTTTAGGTGTTTTAGAGTTAACTGTACACTGAAATGTCTGGCTGGTTTGTGGATCTGCTGAGCGAACATCTAGTGAGTGCTTGTGGAGCTTCCTCGCATAACCTATATCTCAGGTCTTTGTGCACCGGAGGCTAAACCACTTACTCCAGTATTGGAACTTATATAGATTCACATGCCTGAATCATTCCCGTCGTCGAGACGGGAGTCTCCGGTATATAAAAAAGCAATGCTTAGTAGTATAGCAAACTGAAAAGAGGCCTAGGCCCATTTCCCTTTTGCAACCCATAGCCTTTGTTATGTAAAAAAGGTCCAAACCTTTCCCTGAACCAATCAGAGCTCCTCACCCTCTAGAACACTCCTGAGAGAACCTTCTGCCCCTCAGATTTGCTACCACACGTTGTGCTAGGGAGTCTCCTTTGAGCTCTGCTCAAACTCTTTACTTCAACAGTATTTTGACTAGATTTAAGGTCTCTCATCTTCTAATTTCTTCTTATTGGAGTTCCTTATTCATCTACCATGCCTGAAAAGGAGAAAAAGGGATTATTTAGAGCTTGTTCCACCTGCTCTAAGAAGAGGCTTTATACAGATGACCCTCACAAAGACTGCATATACTGCCTCTATCCAGACCATAAGGCAGAAGATTGTAAGGTATGTCGAACCTTTTCGAATAAAACCTTGAGGTATCGTGAGGGAAGGCTGCTGATTTGGCTCCAGAAGGTCAAAGCCAGGAAGGAAATCCTCTCAAGTGAGAGTGAGGAGGAATCTGTATCGTCTAAGAGATCTCAAAAGAGAAGTAGATCTCCTCAGACGCATTCCTCAGGAGAAAGACCTGAGAAGGCCCCAAAAAGACCACCCCAGGGTCTTCAGGGTGCAGTCCCTCAAAATCCCCTTCAGTTAAAGCTAAGGGGAAGAAGGGTTCTGCTTCTGAGGTAAAGCAGGTAAAGTCCGCCTCAGAACCACCGAAATTGCCTCATAAAGTCAAGATTACCATCAAGAGAACTTCCTCTGCGCCTTCTGAGGAGAAAGGTAGTGTCTCAGCGCTGTCGACGGGACCGTCGACGAAAAAGATGTCATCGTCGACGACGAAAAAAGAAGGAGTGAAAGCCGGTGAAAAGGCAGCGTCGACGATTTCACCGTCGACGGCGATATCGTCGGCGGTTTCACCGTCGACGAGAGTGTCGAGGAATGTTACTGTATCTACATCGTCGACGGCAGCGTTGACGAGGATGACGACGACGACCGGAGCGTCGACGAGGACAGCGTTGACGGTAACTACAACGTCGACGGTGGCGTCGACGACGATGACTTGGTCGACAACAACGATGGGAATCGCGTCGACGGGCTCGTCGACGACGGAAAAGACACCAGAAAAACGATTAGTACCCTGGAAAAAGCATATTACAGCAGAGGTTACATCGCCGAGCAAGGTATCTCCATTGGTTCCATCTCACCTGCTGGAAGAGGAAGATTCAGAGGAGGAAGAGGACGACGGTCCTTATGGTTTTGCGAGTAGCCCTTCGCAATTGCAATTCAAGTACCAGGAGGACGATTCTGAGGAAGAATATGGGGGTTTTCAAGAGCATCCCCAAGAACAGCACCAGTATCACCAACAGCAAGGTGAGGATATGACCAGCGTACCATCCTCTTTGTTGAAAGACCTCCAGGGCATGTTGGAGGATTATAGAAGAAGATACCCAGCAACTCCAGCCCCTCAGCAAGTTCCAGAGGTTACTCTGCGTCCATGGTCGGTACCAGGGACGCCAGTGCGTAGGAGAGAGGTTTTGCCGGAACCTACTGCTAGGTCTCCACCGCCACCGTCACAACACGATAGCTCGGATGAGGATCATGAGGATGGAGAGATTGCGGAACGAAGCGCAGAATGGAATGACTATCTCATCCCCTCACCTTCAACTCCTGCGCCAAGACCAGTAGATTCTCCACCAGAAGACATTGGTGGTTTTCATAATTTGATGGAGAGAGCCACTAAGAGATTTGCACTCACCATGACTGAGGATAAAGCGGAATGCTTTTTATACGACTTCAAGGACTCGTGTCGCAGATCAGTGCGATCCTTGCCTATAGTGAGTCATATTTGGGAGGAAGGATTAAAAGTCATGGAGATGCCAGCAACGGTTACGCCGGTTCTGGCCAGACTAGACAAAAAATATAAGGCACCTATGGATGCTCCAGCTTGCCTTTTGGGTCATCCCAAACCAGATTCTGTAATTACTCAGGCGGCACAGCAGAAGTCCAGAAACCCATCTGCTCCGATCACGACACCTCCAGACAGAGAGTGCAGAAGGCTGGATAATGCAGGAAAACGTTTTTCCTTAATGTCGGCTCTGCTGGTGAAAGCCGCTAATGCCCTCGCTATCTTGGCAAGGTACGACAGGCAAATGTGGTGTGACCTGTCTCCATACATTAACCAGGTGCCGGAACCGGAGAAGCAGGAGGCCAAGAAGATTCTCCTGGAAGGGCAGAGGACTTCGGCTGAAGTCATAGACTGCGCTATGGATATAGCGACAACGGCTTTCAGATCCTTGGGAGGAGCAGCAGTCCTGCGCAGGCAAGGATGGCTACGAGCAATGGCTTTTAGGCAGGAGGTGCAAAACAAGATTCTAGACCTCCCTTTCAATGGAGAAGATCTATTTGGGAAGCATATTGACGATACTCTGCAGAGTATCAAGAAGGATACCGATACGGCAAAGGCTTTGGGGACACTGCAGTACAGAAAAAACCCTTTTCGTGGCTCCAGAGGCAGAGGGCAGTCCTCGTATAGAGGAGGATATCAACAAGGGAGATATTCCTCTTATTCTGCCTCATCGCAGCCTTACCGTCAACAGTACAATCCGCGTCAATCAGGAGGACATATGAAATCAACTCCAAGAGGAAGGGTTGGCCGTCAGGGGAAGGATAACACTCGAAGGCAATGGCAACCTCCATCTTCCGGCGGTCGTTAGAAGGTACACGAGCAGCGATTGCGCATTAATCTGCTGGAGCTCAGGGCGATCCGCTTGGCATTACAAGCCTTCCTACCACGAATACGAGGTTCGCCAGTGTTGGTAAGAACAGACAACACTACGGCGATGCACTATTTAAACAAGCATGGGGGAACAAGATCTCTCTCTCCCTATCTCAGGAGGCCCAGGAGATATGGGAATGGGCTCTTCAACAAGGAATATCATTGTCAGCAATGGGGGATCAAAACGTCAAGGCGGATACTCTCAGCAGGCTCAAATCGTCCTGCCACGAATGGGAGCTGGACCAGGGGACCCTGGACAGCATCTTTTAAAGGTGGGGAACGCTGATAGTGGACCTCTTCGCCACAAGAGAGAGCAGGAAATGCCAGTACTTCGCAAGCTGGCTTCCCCAGAAGGGATCTTGGGGGAATGCGTTTTTCATGGCATGGTCCGGCGTCTTTGCCTACGGTTTTCCTCCAATTCCTCTTCTTCCCCGCGTACTGGTGAAGATCAAGAGAGCCGTGCAGGCTGATCCTAATAGCCCCGTGGTGGCCCTGACAACACTGGTTCACGGAACTCCTGCTGCTGTCGGAGGACCGTCCAGTTCGGCTACGCCCAATTCCATCGCTTCTGACAATGTCCAGGGGTCAGGTGCTCCATCCGGACCCGAAATCCTTGCGATTAGCAGCCTTTCTCCTGAACACTGTGAGTTTAGTCATCTAAACTTCTCACACGAATGTAGAACAATCCTGTCCAAAGCTAGAGCAGACAGTACCAACAAAACCTACAGGATGAAATGGAAGAGGTTTTGTCTGTGGTGTAAGAGACATAACATTCACCCTCTTACTGCTGCACCTCATCAAATTATACCTTACATTCTGCTATTAGCGAAGTCAGGATTGGCACACGCTTCCATCAAGGTGCATTTGGCTGCGTTATCCCGCTACAGGAGATCTTTGTCAGGCCCGTCCTTATGGTCATCAAGGATCATCAAGCAGTTTATGAAGGGACTATTCTGGGTCTTTCCTCCAGTAAAGCCTCCACCACCACTATGGAATCTTAATATAGTACTGTCACAATTGATGAAATCACCGTTTGAGCCGATACACAGGGTGGACCTTAAGTTCTTGTCTTGGAAATTGGCTCTTCTCATTGCTCTGACATCAGCGAGAAGAGTAGGTGAACTGCAAGCGCTCACAATTCAGGAGCCTTTCCTACAGTTTCAGGAAGATAGAATGATTCTTAGGACTAATCCGAAATTCATTCCTAAGGTGCCAACTGACTTTCATCTGAATGAGCCGTTGGTGTTGAAACGTTTCTTTCCTCATCCTTCAACAGCAGCGGAAAGAGTGTTGCACTCACTAGACGTGCAAAGATGTATGAAGTTCTACTTAAAAGACACTAAGGCCTTTTGCAAATCTTCTCAGCTATTCGTCGCTTTCAGCGCACCCAGGAAAGGTTTCCCTCTGTCTAAAAGGGGAATTGCCAGATGGATTTCCAGTGCAATTGTCTACTTGTCATCAAGCTGCTGGAAAGCCTCTAAATGCACGAGTTCGTGCGCATTCCACGATGGCAGTGGCCACATCTACTGCACTATTTGGAGGAGTGCCAATCCAGGATATCTGCAGAGCAGCGACCTGGGCATCCACGCACACCTTCACCAGGCACTACTGCTTGGAGGCAGCCGCAGAGTCGGATGCGGCGGTGCGAGAGGCGGTACTGCGGAATATCATCCAGTAACGGTGAGCCTTCTTTCCATCCCTCCAGCCGTAATTTCTCTTGTTTTTACAAAGTCACATTTTATATATATATGTATATATGTATGATATGATGCTTCATTTTCAAATCGTATTACATGATTATGAAATGTATCAGAGAAATGTGCTTTGTATCTTACTGCTCGCTATTCTGATTCAGGCATGTGAATCTATGAAAGTTCCAATACTGGAGTAAGGAAACAAGTTACTTACCTGTAACTTTAGTTCTCCAGTATTGGAAGCTTTCATAGATTCACATGCACCCACCCTCCTCCCCTGAGAGGCTCACCTCGGATTTAGCACCACAAGTGTTCTTTATGCACAAGTGCGCGAAAATGTGAGGGGCAGAAGGTTCTCTCAGGAGTGTTCTAGAGGGTGAGGAGCTCTGATTGGTTCAGGGAAAAGTTTGGGCCTTTTTTACATAACAAAGGCTATGGGTTGCAAAAGGGAAATGGGCCTAGGCCTCTTTTCAGTTTGCTATACTACTAAGCATTGCTTTTTTATATACCGGAGACTCCCGTCTCGACGACGGGGAAGGATTCAGGCATGTGAATCTATGAAAGCTTCCAATACTGGAGAACTAAAGTTACAGGTAAGTAACTTGTTTTCTTCCAAGCAGTGCCCTGCTAGGGCCACAAGACAGCTGCCGTTGTCTGTTTGACCTTCGGGACCCCAGAACTGACCGTACGCCACTCACATCATGGATAAAGAACCCCAGCAGGTGTCGCGTTAGGACCAAAGAACCTCAGCAATGTATGCATCCTCTCAAAAGGATTACAGGACTAAAGAGATGTCCTGTCGAAGCTATAGGGTCACAACAATGTGCGCTTTCATCAGCGAAGTCCAGGAAAAGATATAGGGCTCCAGCTGTGCTCTTCCTCCAGCAGTGCACTGCCAGTCCTGTGGGGCTGAACCAGCATTATGGAAGCAACGAGTATGCATTATGAGAGCCCTTCTAACATTTCGGCTTGTTAAAGCAACATCTGATAAAGTTGTTTTTTCTGGGGTCCCCTAATAACCATGGAGCTTCTGTTGGGAGACCTTATGACAAGGCTGTGTACATTAGTATTCTGTAACACCAGTACCTGTCACAAGAGACTTTGAACATTAATCATTGTATTTATTTGTATCTTACTGTTGTTCAATAGTGTACTGTTTTGATAACCAGATTGGATCTCACCTTTTTTTATATTGGTTTAAAATGAAGCAGCAGGTGTAATATATCTTGGATCCATTGATTCTTTTAATTTCCCATATGTGTTATTTACGGGCTGTAGTTAGTAGGGGTAAACATAAGTGTCCATTTCGCCAGTGGAATTGGTGGAATTTTGGTGACTCAGCATTCCTCGTGCACGTCTCCAGAATGGTAAGTTGACGAGCGAGATTTGGCTTCCTCTAGCGTGATTTCCGGTTCCTTTCGAGGACATCTGGCAAACTTTTACTCAGGCGGACAGTTGCGACTGTTCACTGTCAGAAGGCTGCCGCTCGGATGGAAAATCTACTTCAACTGCAGCAAAATGAACTCGAGTACCACATGGTGCATTCTGTGCTGATTTTTCTGCACGGTACTCGCTACTAGTGATAAATCACAGCGCGAGCACCACAACATTCTTTTTTCCACCTGTTTGCAGATCTCCGTGGAATCTTGGTGAGTTTGAATGTAAATAGGTGGATTTCCACGGAGTCAAATTCCACTAGTTCCACCCTCCCATAATAGGTAATTAACTTGTAGTTCTCTTCCAGGGGATCCTCATCAATAGTCATAAGCATTAGAATATTCCCGCCCATGCGCGGGACCCCGGAAACACTATATTATATGTGCCCCACATATATATATAACCATATATATATATAAATATATATATATATATATATATATATATATATATATATATATATATATATATATATATATATATATATATATATATATATATATATATATATATAAATAAGCAATTGCAGCCCAATAAACACTAGAGCTGAATTATGCTGTAAAGAGTTTCCACCATACATGAATAACATGCATTAGAAACATGAGAAACAACACAGTTTGTTTAGAAACTGTTTTAATGCTCAGAAAGCAGTAGACATTCTCATAAAACACTGAAAGCATAGAAAGCTCCCAGGCTGCATTGCAAACACACAGTCTAAAAAGACTGAAAAGCTAACCTGTAGCTGCATGCAATAAACTGACACTGTGCCTTTAAGGCACTCCTGACCCCCCAGCTTCCCATCATGCCTCAGGGGTGACAGTTAGGTCAGTTGTTGTTCTTTCTGGCTCCTTCAGGAAGGATCCTGGTGACACAGCTCCACTCATTTCTGATTTCTGTCAGAAATTCACTTCATTTTCACAACTTTTTTGGCTTACTTCGACGTTTTACATCTTGTCAAGTAAGAATCTGTCTTTTATTGACAGCTTTTTTGTCTTTTTCTCCTAGAAAATGCCTTCTCTTTTTGATACCTGCCCTTCTTGTGGAAAAAAGAAGGCCAAGACAGACAAACATAAAGTCTGTATACTTTGTCTGCCTGAAGATCATGTTCCAAGGACCTGTCCTCACTGCAAAGCCCTGTCAGGAAGAACTCTGAAGGACAGGGAGAGGATTCACATATATGGCCTGGCTAGGTCATCCAGAGGAAGGTCTCTGGTAAAGAAGGGCTCCAAGACGTCTAGAACGCCTTCTAAGGACAAGACTTCACGCCCTTTAGCTTCAACCTCGGGCTCGGCGCTGAGAAAAGATCTACCGGTGGGTAATTTATCTAAAAAACGACCTTCGACGGCGGGCTCGCCGTCGAGAAGAGATTAAAGTACGTTGTTGATGTCGAGATTTCAAGACCCTCTGCCGTCGTCAACTCTGCGACGATCGGCGTCGAGGACAACGACCCCTCCACCGACCTCAACCCGGCTACCTTCGGCGTTGAGGAACAGGAGCCCTCCGCCGACGTCAACCCGGCGACGATCGGCGTCGAGGAGCATCACACCTCCGCCGTCGTCAACTATGCGACGATCGGCGTCAAGAAGTGTGACTGCTCCACCGTCGTCAACCCGGCGATGATCGGCGTTGAGGAGCAGACCTCCACCGTCGTCAACACGACGTTCGGCATCGAGAACAGGCTCACGTCCGTCGTCGCAGATACAGCGGTCGACGCCGAGAGCCCAGAGTCCTCCGCCGTTGACAACCAGGCGTCGATTGGCGCCGAGGGTAAGATCTCCGTCGTCGTCTCGTCGACGTTCGGCGTCGAGGGTGCCAAATACCCCTCCGTCGTCGTCGCTTAGACCCTCGACGTCGAGATTGGCTACTCCGCCGTCGTCCCAGAGACGTTCGGCGTTGAGGGAGAGGCATGTTCCGTCGTCGGCATCCCCGATCTTCACCAGCCTCTCGCCGTCGAGGCGAAAAGAATCGCGGAAGCATGCAGGATCGACGTCGAGAGACTCCCGACCGACATCGAGACCTGCTTCAGAGAGATCCAGAGAAGGATCGGTGATGGTGGTGACGGAGTCAGCGTCCCGCCACTTCTCCTCGCATTCGTCCAGGCGAGCTGCCTGAAGGTCAGCCTCTCCAGAGACCCGAAGCCCTGCACGCAAGTCGCCTTTGCTTCGGACGGAGCCTTCTCCTACAGAGGTGCGGTTGTCCCCGAGCTGGAATCTGCCGTTACATCACTGGCGAGATTCAGGGGCTACAAGGCAGATGCAGGAGTACGCCAGTCCTATGCACAGGCCTCCTCTTCAAAGACTGGTTGAAGAAGCGGACAGACGTAGCCCCCCAGGCGCAGGGTCCAAGCTGAGAGATCACCTGTGAGGAGGCCTTCTAGATCTCGTTCCCCCAGAAGGGAACATCGCTCGAGATCAAGGGATAGGAGACGCAGTGCTCATCGCAGAAGTAGAAGAACACCGTCTACTACTTTTTCCTCCTCTACCCACTCTTCAAAGAGGGACTACTCCCCCACACTTTCGGATAGCCCTATCTCTAGGGTCTCACCGATTGACGACATTAACACTTACCATGATGTCCTGCAGAGGGGAGCTCAGAAGCTCAACATTGCAATGTCTGTCCCTCAGGTCACCATGACGGTGATTTTTGAGACGCTTCACCAGAAGTCTGGTTCTTGTCCCTTGCTTCCATTGGTTCCAGGAATTGTGGAACCTGTCATGGACATATTCTTGTCTCCAGCGACCATTAAGGCGGTGCCGGCTCGCATCCAAAAGAAATACAAGCCAGCTACCTCTGACCCGGTCTTCCTTAAGACTGATCCTCCTGCAGACTCGGTGATCGTAGCAGCAGCACGTAAGACACATGCAGTCACTGCTACCTCATCAGTTCCTCCAAATAAAGACAGCAGATACCAGGACTCGTGGGGTTGCAAGGTCTGCAACTCTGCCGCTTCTACTCTGAAGGTGTCCAGTGCAGCAGCGCTTTTAGGCAGATATGATGGAGCCTTCTGGGATTCCATGGAGCGCTTCAAGTCCAAACTGCCGAAAGAAGATCAGAAAGACTTTGAAGAGACACTGACAGAATGTTGTGTGGTGGCTAACCAGATGATTAGCACGGCAGCGGACGGCGCAGTGCTTTCGGCGCATTCGTATGCGCATGGAATATGCGCCAGAAGGTCGTCTTGGTTGCGCTTGACAGGCCTCAAACCTGATGCACAACAACGCATCTTGAACCTTCCATTCTCCGGTTCCTCTCTCTTCGGCTCCCACACTGACGATGAGATGAGTAGAATGAAAACCGAGCTGGACACTCTCAAAGCGGTCGGCTTGGAGAAGAAAAAGGAGTTCAAGCGCAGATACAAAACCAACCAGCGCAAGGGGGCTCAACAGAGGGTTCAACCCCCTCAGTGGTCCCAAAACAAGAATCAGGGCAAGTCCCAGTTTCGAGGAGGAAATTCTAACAGAGGTAGAGGTGGCCACCAGCAGCAGTCCTCTACCACGGCGAGAGGAGGAAAGTCATGAACAGTGGCTTCCTCCGCCTCCGTTGCCCACTCCAGTGGGAGGAAGTGCTTCTCAAAATCTAGCAGAGTGGGCCAGCATCACAGAAGATCGCTGGGTGCTGAATATACTACGCAATGGATATGCGCTACGTTTCCGTGCGCTTCCAAAGGACATTCCACCAAAGAAGTCTCGTCCTCATCAGTTACAGCTGCTTCTAAAAGAGGTGAGAGCTCTTCTCCAGAAGCAGGCTATAGAAGAGGTGCCGCCCTCTCAAAGAGGAAGAGGAGTTTACTCCAGATATTTTCTTGTCCCCAAAAAAGATCAGGAGCGCAAGTTTTGGCCAAACCTCGACCTTCGACTTCTAAACAAAGTCATAATCAAGGAGAAGTTTCGCATGTTGGCCCTTCACCAAATATGTCCACATCTGCAAGTAGGGGATTGGATGTATTCGGTGGACCTCCAAGATGCGTACTTCCACATTTCCATCGCAAAACGTCATCGGAAGTACCTGCGGTTTGTGGTCGGCCACAAGCATTATCAGTACAAGGTCCTGCCCTTTGGACTGAAGTCCGCTCCGCGAGTCTTCACCAAATGCATGGCAGTGGTGGCAGCTTTTCTTCACAGAAAAGGTCTCTTCGTCTGTCCATAATTGGACGACTGGCTGCTGAAAGGTATATCCCCACTGCAAGTGAGGCACGACTTCCAGTTTTGTCTGCAACAGCTGCACGACCTTGGGCTGCATGTCAACATGGAAAAGTCAGTGCAACAGCCCACCCAGTCCATCCACTACCTCGGCTCCGTTCTGGACACAAGCGTGGGAAGAGTGTATCCTTCCGAGGAGAGACTGTCTTCAATTAGACAGAGGTGCAGGCTTCTGCTCCAGGTGCAGAATCCGACAGTCCGGCAGGTGGCATCCCTGCTAGGATCGATGACGTCCTCATCTTTCTTATTCCCAACGCCAGGCTGAGGATGCGTCCTTTGCAACAGACTCTGGAGGACCAGTGGGATCAGTCGACAGGTTGCTGGGAGGATTAGATCTCTCTCTCCCAGGCCGCGAGATCCTCCCTCTCATGGTGGACTCAGCAGCGGAATCTGATGGTGGGAGTCCCTTTTCACCAGCCATTACCAGTGCAATCGGTGGTGACAGACGCGTCTCTGCAAGGCTGGGGGGGCACACATGGGGTGCCTTCAGTTTCAGGGACGGTGGTCGGCAAAAGAACAGTCCTACCACATCAACATGCTGGCGCTACGAGCGGTCCATCTGCCTCTGAAAGCTTTCCTGCCTGCAATCGAGTCTGATTCAGTCTTGGTGCAGACCGACAACACGACGACCATGTTCTACCTGAACAAGCAGGGTGGAACTCGGTTGCGTCCTCTATCCCTGGAGTAATAAGCGATCTGGCACTGGCTGCTCGCCCGGAACCTCTCGGTGGTGGCGGTGCATCTTCCAGGAGAGCTAAATGTCAAGGCAGACGCACTCAGCAGGCACTTCGAAGATCAGCCAGACTGGGTGCTACACGACGAGGTGGTGGCGGACCTTTTCCATCGTTGGGGTCGTCCGGAAATAGATCTATTCGCGGACGATGAAAACACAAAATGCCACGCCTTCGCGTCCAGATTCCACCGTCCAGGGACAAGAGGGAATGCTCTTTTGATGGACTAGTCAGAGACATTTGCCTACGCCTTCCTCCTCTGCCCCTGATCCCGAAGGTGGTGTCCAAGCTACTCAGATCCAGCATGACCATGATTCTGATAGCTCCAACTGGCCACGGCAGTGGTGGTACCCGGACCTTCTACATCTGTCCGTACTTCCACACAGGAGACTACCTTGCAGGCCGGACCTGCTGACCAAGATGGGATGGAGGATTCTTCATCCCAACCTTCCCTCACTGAACTTGACAGCATGGCTCCTGAGTTCCGGCAATAAGGACATTTAAATCTGCCTCCTGATTGTATGCATATTTAAAAAAAAAAAGCGAAAAGACCCTCCACAAAAA
Source organism: Lissotriton helveticus (assembly GCF_964261635.1). Taxonomy (NCBI): domain Eukaryota; kingdom Metazoa; phylum Chordata; class Amphibia; order Caudata; family Salamandridae; genus Lissotriton; species Lissotriton helveticus. The sequence continues at coordinate 816,925,113 of NC_136073.1, read as the reverse complement.
CGTCATATGCGTTTAAGTGGAAGAGGGTTTTTCTTTGGTGTAAGGAACATCACTTTGATCCTACGAAGGGGCAGGAGGATGTCATTCTCCCTTACCTTCTGTATCTATCAAGAACTGGTCTTAAGTATGCTTCTGTCAGGGTGCATTTATCTGCCATTACGGCGTACAGGAAGTCGCCTAAACAGTCCTCCTTTTTCCAGATGCAAGTGGTCAAGGATTTCTTGCAGGGGTTAAAGAAAGTGTATCCCCCTGTCCGAAACCTTTCTCCTCCGTGGGAGTTGAACCTGGTGTTATCAAAGTTGATGGGCCCTCCTTTTGAGCCAATCCACAAAGCTTCCTTGCAGCATTTGTCTTGGAAGGCCGCTTTTCTGGTAGCGATTACATCAGCGCGCAGAGTAAGCGAGATCCAAGCGCTGTGTACCAATGAGCCTTACACTGTTTTCCACCATAACAGAGTAGTCTTAAGGGCACATCCTTCTTTTCTCCCTAAGGTGGTGTCTGATTTTCACATCAATCAGTCCATTTCCCTGCCATCTTTCTTCCCTGATCCAGCGACTCCAGCTGAGCGATCGCTTCATTCCTTGGACCTCAAGCTGGGGGTCAGGAGGGCCTTAAAGGCACGGTGTCAGTTTATTGCATGCAGCTACAGGTTAGCTTTTCAGTCTTTTTAGACTGTGTGTTTGCAATACAGCCTGGGAGCTTTCTATGCTTTCAGTGTTTTATGAGAATTTCTACTGCTTTCTGAGCATTAAAACAGTTTCTAAACAAACTTTGTGTTGTTTCTCATGTTTCTAATGCATGTTATTTGTGTATGGTGGAAATTCTTTACAGCATAATTCAGCTCTAGTGTTTATTGGGCTGCAATTGCTTATATATATATATATATATATATATATATATATATACATACATACATACATACATACATACATATATATATATAAACACCAAATCTTCAATTTACGTAAAAGAAGACACGGACCCCAGGCTGCAGTAAGGCAGATTTTATTCACCTCTCAGGCGACGCGTTTCGAGCAACTCGTGCTCTTGATCACACACCATACACCTGGTCAGCGTTAGTTTAAATACTTTTTTTTGTTTTGCAGTGCTCCACCCCCTGAGTGAATCACACGGTGCATAGACATAGAAAACAACTGTTATTCTATACTGATGCCTATGACACCCACCATCACTGCACTTAATTTACAAATGGCTGAGAAATTTAATATATCTGCATAAATGCACAAAAACCTTTCGATCTGTAAAGGCATTTCTCACTATAACTCATATATGTCAATAATTGCACATGTCCTGTCTTAACCAAAACATAATTATAATCATACTAGTGCTAAACCAAACAATGTATATACACTTATCAAAATATATATATATCCATATAAAAATATATACGTGTTCTCTCCTATTCACATAATTACATCTCTGTACATTTATATACATATTTATATTTTGGACAATCCACAATCTCTGACATAAATGCCTATATATTCATAACCCTGATTACAACAGGTTATAAAAATATACATACGATCAAAGGTTCAACAATACTAACATATTTCTCTTATGCCCATTTCATACCCTTAGTGACAACAAACTATTGGGTGATGATAAAATAATTAATAATCAGACTGAGCGCCCTAGGCACCCAATGTAATTAAAAATAACCAAAAAAAGTGCATATATTATATACAGTGATTTTGTTTGTTTACATGGTTTTTAGGAGAGAGTTTCGTCTATCACTTAGCTCGTTAATCAACTTCATTTTTGTAGCAGTTGTGATTTCACACCCAGTCCCCCAAGGTGCCTTTTGATACAGCAAATCCAATTCAAAATTGTCAAACCATACTATCAAGGTTTCTTAGAGCCCTAAGAAACTGAGACACAAATAGGATACACATAATCACTTCAAAAATCTATATATGTGTACCATTTCTGTTTAGTTAAGATGTTAAATCAACTTGTGTCCACATCAGACCAGTTTGAGGAGTCATTGTGTTAACATATGGTGTAAATCTTCAGTCGTGTTTAAACCGTTAGGATATTTACTATCTAGTTCTATTATGAACTCAGTTTCTCTTCTTCTGAGACGTCCCTCTCTGTCACCTCCCCGTGCTGAAGGGGCCACCACATCTATGACAAAATACGTCAACTGTGACAAATCATTGTTGTGGGTTGATTTGAAGTGGCGCGCTACCGGGTAGGTGTTGTCATTGTTGACTATTGCCCGTAAGTGTTGCAGTATTCTAACATGCACCTGCAACTTAGTGCTGCCAACATATCTCAGCCCGCAGGTGCAGGTTAGAACATATACCGCAAACTCACTGTGGCAGTTGTAATTACCACGGATAATCTTTCTTGTAGGGCAAAAGGGTGTGCTATAGTGAGTCGTGTTTACACCAAACTTGCACGCCCTACATGAGGAACATTTGTAAAATCCTTTGTACTTGAGCCAAGTACTGCCACTACTTGACTCAGGACTAGTTTTAACTAGACTATTATGCATGCTGAACGATTTTTTATAGGTAATCGTAGGAGAGCCCTGCAAAATCTCACTGTAGAAGCCATCTGTCATCACAACAGGCCAATGCCTTCTTACAATTGACCTGATCTGCTTTTCCTGTTTACTGTAAGTCAGAATCAGGCGGGGAGTATTGTTCTCTGAAGTCACCAAAGATGTATCAGACCTGAACAGTGACTCCCTGGGTTTCTCACGACAACGTTTTAATGCCCTGTTCAGAATTTTATCATTATACCCTCGGGCCTTAAGTCTGCAAATCGTATTTTTGGCTTCTTGTTCAAACAGTTCAGGGGTACTGCTGATTCGTTTTACCCTCACCAGCTCTCCGTATGGAATATTGTTAATGACATGCTGTGGATGGCTGCTACCGGCATGGAGAATGCTGTTACCGGCAGTCGGCTTACGAAAAAGCGATGTATTTATACTGTTGTCTTCAATGTTGATGTGGACATCTAAAAAGTCCGCATGTATTTTACTGATTTGAGAGGTGAAAAAAAGATTCTCACTGTTGATATTGAGTGCATCCACAAATCTCTGCGCACTCTCCTCATCACCCTCCCAAATACAAAAGACATCATCTATAAACCGTTTCCAGTATATCACATGCCTAACACCCGGGGTGGCAACTAGAGCACGCTCCTCCCACCAGCCAACGTGAAGACACGCGTAGCTGGGGGAGAAGCATGATCCCATCGCCACACCACGGACTTGTCTCCAAATGCTCTTAGCAAACATAAAGAAGTTATTATGTAGACACCAATGTATTAATTCACACAACATCTTGTTATGGGCATAATATTCACAGGTTCGTAGATCCAAATAATGTTTGACAGCCTCTAGCCCCTTTGTATGATCTATGGATGTATATAATGACTCTATGTCCAGAGTAATCAGACACCAGTTCTCTTGCCACGTGATCGCCGATAATTTATTCAAAAAATCGCCAGTGTCCCTTATATAGCTCGGCAAGTTTTGCACAATATCTTGTAGGAAAAAATCGATATAACTTGAGATGTTTTCCCCTACACTCTTGATAGCTGCAATGATAGGTCGACCAGGCGTGGGGACTCTCTGCTTGTGTATTTTTGGAATCAGATATAAGATGGGTATGACCGGATGTTCAACATGCAAGAAGTCAAACTCAACTTGTGAAATCAGATTGTTCCTTTTGTATGACATAAGAAGCTTCTTTAGCCCATCTTTAGCTCGTTTATATGTCATCCCATTAGATATCTCGTAACAGGTGGTATCATTTAATTGTCTCATGGCTTCAGCCACGTACTCAGTTTTTCTCCACAAAACAATATTACCACCTTTGTCTGATTTGTTGATCACCACATCTTGGTTCTGATTCAATTTTTTCATTAATACATCATAATCACGCACCAAAGCATTGTCCCTGTGTAACCGTGCCTGTGTCTTGCGGTTTAATTTTTTGAGATCTTCAATCACACATTCATGATAGATGTCTACCGCATCTTTCGGCATTACAGGTAAAAATGTGCTTACCGGTTTAAATGGACTTTCGCCTGCTCCTTTCTGTTGAATATCTACATTTTGTAATTCTTGTTGTGTAGATGGAGTGGCGTCATCGTTCGTGGAAGAGCTATCTGGGTTTCCCAGATCACAAAGGGTAAGAAGCAGTCTTGCATCCCGTGCTGCTGTCGCTGGTATAGAGGTAACCGGCTGTTTACTAATTTTGGAAATCTTATCCTTTTTCTCAATTGCCGGTTTTGTGGCAAATATATATATATATATATATATATATATATATATATATATATATATATATATATATATATATATATATATATATATATATATATATATATATATATATGGGGCACATATAATATAGTGTTTCCGGGGTCCCGCGCATTGGCGGGAATATTCTAATGCTTATGACTTTGATGAGGATACCCCTGGAAGAGAACTAGGATTACAGGTAAGTAACTAATCCTTCTGGGTCTTTGTGTTAACGATTGTTGGTATTTTTTAAAACATAATCTTGCTGGGGTTTTTTTGTCTGTCAAATTACTTCATGTGAAAAGTCAATACCTCTTTCTATTTGATCTACTTTACTCGGGGTTACTGAAATGTGGAGATGGCATCTTGACCATGGTGGTACAGTGGCTCTCATCTTACTGGATCTTAGTGCCGCTTTCAACACGGTGTCTCACACGGTCCTGTTGAAAGCCTTGCATTCCTTAGGCCTTGGAGTCTCTGCCTTAGAATGGTTTTGCTCTTTCCTGGCTGATCATACTTTTCAAGTTTTTTCTACCTCAGCAAGTTCTAATATCCATCGATCTTACGGAGTCCCTCAGGGCTCTGTGCTGAGTCCCCTGTTTAACCGCATGCGTGCGGGCGGAATTCCGCCCGCATGCTGACTTTTATGAATTTGCATGTTACATGACGAGCTGGGCTCGTCATCAGCGTAGCAGGAGGCTACCTCATGACGAGCCCAGCTCGTCATCAGCGTCGAAGGGGTTAATATCTATGTGTGCCTGTTGGCATTTATTGCCGAAGAGGTTGGGCTGTCCCTTTTCTCCTATGCGGATGACACGCAGATAATCTTTTCCATTACTTCATCTAGGGGATTTGATTCATCTGCTCTCCAGATAGGTCTGAGGAAAATTGCATCTTGGATGTTGAACAACTTGCTCAGACTAAATGGAGACAAAACTGAGGTTATGATTTTAGGAAACAAACAAGACCTCTGGGAACGCAACATTGGCCCACTGAAATGGGCCTGTAACCCCGGCCAATACATCAAGTTCGTAACCTGGGTATCATCATTGACAACCATCTGTCAATGAAGCAACAAATCACTAAGGTGCCTGCGACTTGCTTTACCATTCTGAGATGGTTGAGAAAAGTTCTGTGGATGTTACCCCTCTCTGTGCAACGTACTGTGGTGCAAGCCTTGATTACGTCTAGGCTTGACTACGGCAACGTTTTATTCTTAGTCTCAAATAAAACTATAATACGTAGGTTGAAGGTGGTGCAAAATGCAGCTGCTAAGCTGCTGTGTCTGGTACCCAGGATGGTGTCAGCCATTGACCCTCTTCACAAATTACACTGGCTAAAAGTGGAGAACCGTATTTAATTTAAGGCCTTGAGCTTTATGGTTATTATTAAATCCGGAACAGCCCCACAATACTTGCAATCTTTAATCCAGTTGTACACTCCTTCTCGTTTTTTGCGTTTTGCTGGACAGTCTACATGCGTTATTCCTAGAATTAAACAGACCAGGATCGGAGGTAGGTCCTTCCCTTTTTTGAGCCCCTCCCTGTGGAACTCTCTTATCTTTATACGGGAGGAAACTGTCCTTAGTAGTTTCCGCAGACAAGTGAAGACCTGGTTGTTGAATCAAAAATGTATGCCCACTTACTCTTTTTCACCCTTACCTGCCAGCGCTAGGAAACCCCTCGGGGTAGCTGTGCGCCTTATAAATTTAAAATAACATAACACAACATATTATCGAAGAGAATGTAATGCATGTATAATATGGTCATACAGTGCCAATTGAAGATTAGGCTAGCTGTTTTGTGTTGGTTCACCGAAAGAGGTTCCGATGGTTTAATGTGATGCATGTAGATTATGGTTATACAGTTCCAATTGAAGATTAAAGTACCTTTGTCATTGTAGAATATGATTGAACTGCTGACTATTGAGCATAGAAATATTATGATATAAGAATATGCTGGATGAAATGTCAAGGACCAAAATATCAAAATTTAAGTGCATATAGAGGAAGTATAGATGTATCATTCCTAACTCTACATCTACTCACCTTAAAGATATATATCGCTGTGGTACAAATATCTGGAGTTCAGTACAGAAAATGAATACTTACTCATCTTTCTATATTTTGGTTTTCAAATGTTATCGATGTTTCCATACCACAATATTTTGTCTTTGAAATTCAAGGTCACACTCTGGAAAATGGTTGTATGGTTCCTACTTGAATTTTAGTTTAGATGTTTTGTGTTGCCTTATTGGCAGAAGTCCTGGTGTGTGCTGCATGTGCACACTGTAGAGTAACATAGAGAAGTCTAGCTGGGATAGAAGATTGTGTAAAGCTAGTACAGGTGGCCTACTTACCTTAATGTTTCCTATAGGAACCGCCTCTAACTCCATTGTCGTTATTGTAACTCCTCACCTCCACTGTATTTGGACACACTCTTTGTGATACCAGTGTCTGTCATTACGTTACAGTGTGATGCCTACTGTTTTTTGCAGGCATCCCCAATCTGGAAGTCGCCAGCCACCAGAACGTCCAAGGCCACCACAGCGGACGCAGTCAACAGAGCTCCAGGTGATGCCTGTTAATAGCAAGGTAAGAAAGATGGAGTCTGGTACATATTCCCCAAGAATATCAGGACAATATGGGGATCTTTCAGTCCAGGCCGGTATCCCAGGTCCGCTCCTATTCCAAAGCGCATTGAGAGACCTGTGTGTGAGTTAGAACTTGAGAGATTTGTGTTGGGATTTATTTCTACTGTGTGTTTGTGCACTACGACTGTGTAGCACCCTGAAACCTGAAAGAGATTGAGCATTGTGGTTTCAAGATAATTTGTGGGCATTTATGATACTGAAGTAACTTCTTTTCAGAGGCAGAAAGATATTTTCATGGAGGTCAGATTGAGACCTGAGACAGCCCTCCTGTTCAACAATGCTCAGTGTATTTTGGGGACAAAGTAGGGGGCAAGCCCTGCCTTTCTTTGAAATGTTGGGTTGTACCTTCTTGTTAGGGGACAAAAGTGGGATCCATCGCTGTCTTCGTTTGAAAAGCTGGGTTGTACCTCAGTGTTTAGGGGCAAAGCAGAGGATATATATATATATATATATATATATATATATATATATATATATATATATATATATATATATATATATATATATATGTGTGTGTTATATATATGGAGTTTTATAGCGCGCTCAATTACTACTGGAGTATCCTGGCGTGGAGTGAAAGATACTAGAGGCCAGAATTTAGAGAAGAAGAGCAGAGCAGAGCTTAAAACACCAGTTTAAACAGGTGGGTCTTAAGTGCTTTCTTGAAAAGTACGTAATTTGGGTTGGAATGGAGGGCCAAAGGAAGAGAGTTCCAGGCAGTGGCAGCTTTGACAGCAATGGACTGGCCTCCTAAACGGGCGCGCTGAAAGCGTGGAAACGCCAGCCGATGTTGGGTGGCGGAGCGCAAGGGCCGATTGGGAAGATAGAAGGAGAAACGTTTCCTCAGATATAGAGGGCCCTGATCGTAGAATTATCTGGAGACGATTGATCAGATAGGCTGGAGAGCTGCTCATTAAAGCATTAGCATAGTCAAGACGCGAGAGAATAAGCGCTGTAGCCACCGTTTCTCTCACTGTTTTGGGAAGAAGAGGAACATTTTTTCGAAGAGCCTTAAGAGTGCCGAAACAACCACAAGTGAGTTTCTTAATGTGGACCTCAAATTTTAAGTCTTCCCCAAACCACACCCCCAGATTTTTAGCTGGGATGTTAACGGAGCTAGGGAGTGGGAAGCCAGCAGGCCATAGCGATTCTCTAAAGTGTGGTGGAAACTGCCCATAGAGAAGGATTTCAGTCTTGCCTTCCTTACATTTCAACTGGGCGGAAGCCAACCAATTAAAAACAGAAGAAAGACAAGTCTGGATCATAGCAGTGTCCAAGTCCGCACCAGGCCAGGTGAACAGCAGCAGTGTGTCGTCTGCATAGGCTATTATTTTAGCGCCCAGTTGTTCGGCCAAAATAATCAGGGGGGTCAAATATATATTAAATAACAGCGGACTCAGAGTTGAACCCTGGGGCACCCCAGTGGAAAGAGGCTTGGCTGATGATGAAAAAGGAGGTAGCCAGACCTACTGAGACTGAAAGGAAAGGAAGGAAGTCAGCCACTCAAGAGCCAAACCAGTAACGCCAATGGCTGACACACGGGAGAGAAGAAGCTGATTGGGTACCGTATCGAAGCAGCAGAGAGGTCCAACAATATTAGAGCCGCTCTGCCGCCAATGTCCAAACAGTCTCTGATGGCCTCCGAGATTTCAACCAAAGCCGATTCCGTGCTGTGACTGGGCAGGGTGGAGAGCATGTGATGTTTCCAAAAATGTGTTTAATTAACGGAAGGCCATTTTTTCGCAGACCTTGGCCATCGCTCGTAGAAGAGAGATCGGCCGGTAATGTGCTGGTACCGCTGGGTCAAGGCCAACCTTTTTCAGCAGTGGCAGGAGTTTGGCATGCTTCCAGTCATCCAGGACAGTTGCCGATCCAAAGGAGAGGCTAATAATTTCAGTAATCTCCTGACTCACCACCTCAGCCACCCCTCCAAGGACCCGCGCTGGACAGGGGTCGATAGGTGAGCCGGATTTCAGGGATTTTAGGACTGCTAATGTATCATCTCCTGAAGGTGGGAAAAACTCCTCAAAGGTATAAGCCCCGGAAGAGGGAGGAGCAGAGGGCACAGGAGCCAGGAAGCTCTGACTAAAACAGGTAATCTGTAGGCTGGCCTGGATCCCTGTTATCTTTTGATAAAAAAATGAGGACAAACCCTCACACCAAAGTGTGGAAGATGGCACTATTGGTTGCTCGGCGCAAGGGGGATAGAAAACTATTGGCAATGGAAAAAATTTCCCTGCTGTTACTATTAGCCTTGGCAATACTACCCGCAAAGTATTCGCTCTTAGCTGTTCTGATACTAACGTAATACTCCCTCTGAGCTACCCATAGGGCCTCTTTGGCAACAGGGCAGTAGGAGAGTCGCCAACGCCTTTCAAGTCTTTTACAACCTAGCTTAACCGCTCGCAAGGACGACGAGAACCAGGGTTTGGAGGGGGTAGAGCGGATTTTCGGTCTGGCATTCCCTTTGGAGGAGGACTCCACTCCCGCACTGATCCAGCTATTAAAAGTCTGTACAGCAGTGGTCAGCTCAGTGCCAAGCACTGGACGACTGTTACGAAGGGTAGCGGACAAAGCGCACAAATTGATCTTCTGAGGACAAATAAAAGATTTAACATTGGAGGCAATTTTACCAGAAGTCCAAGAAAATCTGATCAGCCTATGATCTGACCACGTAAGGATTTCAGGGGCAGATACAGATAGGGGAAAATTCGAACAGACCACATCGAGAGTGTGGTCTCCAGAGTGTGTAGGAAGCGTGACCCATTGTGTTAGTTGGGCGTAGCTAAGAGACTCCAGCAAATTTTTGGAGTCAGGTAGCTCGGCAACCTCCGTATGGATATTAAAATCTCCCAAGAGGAGAAATCTAGGAAACCTCAGGGCGCGGGGCACAATAACATCAGCCAGTGCCTTAAGAAATGGTCCAGTGGGACCAGGGGGATGATAGATCAGTGTGCCACCAAGTGTAAAATGGGGTGAAAGGATGAGAGAAAAATTAAAGACTTCACCATCTCCTAACTCATCCGAAGGTTCAATATGAAAAACCCATGTGTCTTTAAATACAATCGCCAACCCCCCTCTCCCCCGTGCTCGATCCCTCCTAATTATTTTAAAACCTCTGGGGATAGCGAGCTCAATGTCGGGGCCGCTGGAAGTATTAAGCCATGTTTCTGTTATGAACAGAATATCAAGATGACCGGCAGACAAAAGTTCAAAAATGTCGGCGGCATGTCTGCTCATGGACCGAGCATTAATAAGAGCCGCTACAATGACTTGTGGTTGATTGGTGAAGTGAGTGGAAGCCATCAAGGTTTGAGCACAGCTAAAACCACACACGGAGCAAGGGCTAGAAATGCCGCCGGTCAAAGTCAGCGAGACAAAGCCAGAACACTCGGCAATTTTAAGTGATAAAAGTTTCTCTCGTGATTAATTTATTTGGACAGCATTGGAAGTGATGGGGTCTCGGGCAGCATTGCCTGCACTAAGCGCGCCCGAGGCGCGGACGGGCGTAGACGGGCAGACCTTTGGCTTACCTTCGGCGCGCCAGCGGCACGACCGCTGCGCGTTCAAAAGAGCATGTTCAATTTATGTCTGCATCTCCCTCCCCCAGCTAGAACGCTGCCACTGGTTCAGCCGGGGTCCGGGACTACACGCAAGATGGCTGCCCGCCCTCCACTCAATCGGCACAACAGCCGCGGTGGAACGGGTCAGGGAAGGCACACCTCACCAACCAAATAGCAGCCCAGGTAAGTGAATCACCCCCAAAAATAGATTTAACTGAGCGAAACAATCAGGATAGAAAAATAAGCAGGCGCAACAGCGCGAGACTCGAACACAAAATAAATTCGTAAAATTGATTTAAAAGCAGTAAAACGTTCAGAACTGAAGTATGGCCTCAGAGCATTAAACGGGTCCGTATGGGAGCTGCCACCACCCACACTAGCCGCCGGTCGATCGCTGCCTTCTTTTGCAACGTTAGGCCGTATCTCCATGTTTGGAGGCAAAGCTGGGGTGACTCGTTGCCTTCATTTAAAAAAATGGGGTCATGTCTCCATGTTTGGGGACAAAGCGGGGTGACTCGCTGCCTTCTTTTGAAAAGTCGAGTCATGCTTCTGCGCTCTAGTAGCGTATTGTTGTGGTGATCCTGTACACTTCATAAGGATTTCTGTACACGCTTAGTACCCTTTCTATTTATTTTCATGTATTAGTACTTAAAAACCCAGAGGCGCACGGAAGGCCTCCTGCATCTTCATTCACATCACAACCTCTTTTTCATTTTATTTATGTAGGATGGTACAGGCGAATCCACCTCAGTTACTTAAGGCCTTTTTAGAGTTTGGCAGTCAGGATACTCCATCAAATTAAGGCAGATATCCCATCTATCGTATTGCAGTGCCACAGGCTCCAGTACTTTTTTAATACAACTGATAGAACAACCCACGTTTGTGATGAAGTATTCTGATTCCCAAACTCCAAATAAGGCCCAATATGGGCGACCTTTGCATTTTTTATGCTGTCTGCAAAATCTGTTCAAGAGACTGAACTGGTCAAAAGAATACGCATTCCACAATAATTCCATTGCACTTTCACAGGTGTTATTGGATATTTTGTGGTAAGCTAGTGAAAAGCCGTAGTGTGGTGGTCTTTGTCCAGCATCATCTTGAACAGCCACACCTTGCCTTAAGTTGATGTACTTGGTACCGCATAAAATTTGCTAAATAAACCAGTACTATATAAGATTTTTTTCTAAACTTGGTAAATATCACACTCCAGGAATGAGGTAAATGTTAAGTGGTTTTAGGGTGACTCTCGGTTATTCAAGCCTTTTCCAGTTTGTATTATGTTATTCCTTGAGGGCGAACTATGGCATTCCTTGCCACTGTGTGGTATGTTTCAGCAGCTGGCAGTAAAGTGAGAACCTGGAGCTGAGGACTTACTTTGCATCTATTTTTCGTTTTGCCTTCTGCACGACTCTGTTCACTTAGAAAGGAAGTTTTTTTTTTTTTTTTTGTTTAAGAGATTTTATTAGGTTTTAACAAATACGATACAAAGCCATATACTGTTAGGAGGGAACATATGAAGATAAAACATGAGGCATAAAATGAATATAAAATAAAATATTAAACCATGGGAAGAAGAGAGAGAAAGAAAGAAAAGATTAAGAAGGGAAGAGAAAAAGTCAAAGGAGAGGAGGGATAGAAACAAAAGAGGAAAAAGAAAAAAGTAAACCGAGAGTCAGGAGAATATATGCAGGGAAGGAACGGATGAGGAAATCAGTTGGGAGGATTAGATGAAAGATAAGTAACAAAGGGGAGCCATAGGAGATCAGATTTGATTTTTAAAGAGACAGAAAAAGAGGAGGCAACAGCAATCCTATGCTCATCACAAATGAAGTTCCACCAAGTAAGTACAGATAATTTGGAGTTATCTTTCCAACAAGATAAAATCACTTTAAACGCAATAGCAATGAAAAGATCAAGTAATCTAGCTTTAGATGTGACAATATCTATATCATCTGAGACAGAACCTAAAAACACATTCAGTAATGTTAGAGAAGAAGAACTTTGAAACATTCGCATGCATATATTCCAAACAGAATTCCAAAAGGATAAAACAGAAGGGCACTCATATAATTGATGTTTAAGGGTACCAGTTTCTGAAGAACAAGACCAACAAAGCGAAGAAGATAATGGCGAAAACTTAGAAATACTTACAGGTGTGATAACAGCTCTATGATAGATTTTTTAAAAAGCGATTGAGTAATGCGTGCAGCAGTAGAAACTTTAAATAAGTTGGACCATAAGCGATCCCAAATATCAACAGATAAAGAAACGTTCAAATCAGTTTCCCATGCAATCTCAGTAGGCGATTTGGGTCGGTCAATAACATTAGATAACAATATTTTATATACAAGGGCAGCTTTAGGTTGATGTAGAGAGAACAAAGGATAAAGTGGAGTAGAGGGAGAGAAAGAGGGCAGAGTATCAGGAACGGAAAGGCAATTGATATACAGTTTGCATTTCATGAAAAGGAAGAATAGAGTTATTTAAAAAAAATTGATGAACAAATGAAATACCCTTTTCCTTCCAATATTTGAAATAAAAGGACTTGCCCTTATATTTAAGAAACTTATTGTACCACACAATAGATGACAAAAAACATTGAAGAGGAGATAAACCCTTAGATAATGTGTCATGCAACAGTGTTTGAGAGTATTTTAGAACCGGGTGTTTGGCCAAAAATGAACAGTTGGACATAAAAACAATGTGTTGAAACGAGAAGTCCTTTAAGAGTGAGCGTTCAAAAGCAACCCATTTGGGTAGTGGGGAATCCAAAAAATCATATGCTAAAGAAAAGGATTGTTTAATCAGGAAGGCAGAGTGGTAAGTTTTAAAGTTGGGAAAACGGACAACGCCTTCATTCTTAGGACGAATGAGTTTGTGTAAAGCGATACGAGGGTGTTTATTATTCCATAAAAATTCAGAACAAGCAGTATTTAAACAAACAAAATATGAATTAGATATTTTTATATGGAGCATAGATACAGTGTAAACTATATGTGGCGTGATCATCATTTTAATAGTATCAAGTCTACCCCACCAGGATAGGAATAAGGGAGACCAAATTTGGAGGTGATTGGATTTTCTTGATAAGGGATGCAAAAGTAAATTTGGGTGTGTCAACAAGTGAAGAAGAAAACCAAATGCCAAGGTATTTGATTTTGGAAGGACACCATGCAAAGTCAGTGGAGTTAAACATATATTGATAACAGGTAGAATTTAAGGGTAAAACTTCTGTTTTAGATAAGTTAAGTTTGTAACCTGAAATGGAAGAATATAAACAAACTTCTTCCATAAAGGGAGGGAGAGATGTGACTGGGTTGGCCATATAAACCAAGATGTCATCAGCGTATGCAGATATTTTTAGAAAGGAAGTTTTGTCCCTGGAGTAGTCGGGAGGCTTTATCTAAGACCAAAATCTAAGCCCACTTGTCTTGTGTCCCAGTTAGGCATCAATAATGGCCCTGCTGCCAGCCAACAACAGCACGTTTGGAAATCTCGTATAACAGACTGGGCTGTTAAAAAAAGATCTGACTGCCTCCACAAGCGAAGACATTGTAGCGCATTGGCTACTTCCAATAAGTCTGCGATGCTCCTCATTACTAAGTGCCTGTAATTCCCAAATTGGCTGATAGTGGGAGCTACCAGCTGCATCAGGAATTATATGTATTAAGACATGTCCCAGAATGCAACTTTTTTATGTTCAAACAATTGTATTAATTTAAGAGAGAGAGTATAAATAATTAAGGTACTACAGCATGTAATACATAAAAACCATCTTGAACAATAAATAATTAATAAAAAAGAATAAATATGAGCAATATTATAAATAATGGACTTACCTTAATAAGAACAGATATATAACAACCTATTTATTTCAATTCATTTGTATTACATTTGGGTAAAAAGAATTGATCCCACAAAAGATAAATAAAAAGACCTGCAAGAGGAAAGAAAAGAAAAGAATAGTAAAATAGAGAACAAGAAAGAAAAAGAGAAAAAGAAAAGCGAGAAAGAAGAAAAAAGAGAAAGAGAGAAAGGGACTCCAGCCCCCAGAATGCAACTTTTTCACCGTGATATTTTGATGACTTTTGAGTGTTGAAAAACGTCCCACATGCTGGAGTGTCATGTTAACGATATAGTAGAGTGAACGCCATAGGTTTCTTGGCACCAGACCACATAGATTAGACAGAGTTTAGAAGAGGCATGAGAACAACTTCAGGATTGGCCTGAGCACTGACGATTTGTGCTCCTGGACAGACTGGGTGCCTACACTTGCTCTCTCCAACCCGTGCAATGCAGTTGGGGTTGGAGAGCGCTTCACTGTGCATGTGGGTTTGGCCGGCCTGAGACAGCCGGCCAAACCCACCTGCGCAGTAAATATAGTGGCGCCCAACACTCCCCCTCCAACCTGTCATTACTCTAGTCCTGCCCCCAAGCCTCAGCACAAAATGAATAAAACGGTAATAAAAGGGGTTTTAAACCTGTTTTATTATCGTTTTATTTTTCACTTTTTTATATGTTGGTGGGGGGGCGATGCTCCTCCTCCATAGCGGAAGAGTAGCCACTGAGTACTGTGGAATCCAAGAATCCATAAATAGAGACGGTTACCATAGTCCAGGTTTAAGCAGATGATGGTAGAGATAGCCAGTCTTTTACTCCTGTCTCTTAGCAAGGGATAATATTTCCTTTACGGCCCTTGGTTGAAATGTACAGGAAAAGTCTACAGAAGAGACTTGGTTGGACACGGAGAGTTCATTGTCAATTTTGAACCCTAGATTTTTCATGGATTTTGCCAGAGGTAGTCCTTATCTTTCACAACTAGTACTTGTTTTCTCATCATTTAATAATCGCTATATATCTAATTCTATATAAATTTCATGGCTTGATGGAAGGAGTGGTTAGCTGTTGGATTGCCATGTAGACCAGTGGTTCTGAACCTGTGGTGCGGGGACCTCCGAGGGTCTGCAAAGCCTTCCCAATGGGTCCGCGACTGCTTAGAAAATTAAACAATGTGAACAGATTAATAAAAAGTATATAAATAAAGAAGCAAAATGTAAAGTTTAAAATTTTAAAACATTCTGTGAATGTGAAGGAATTTGAAATTGGTGGCTGAAAATAAATTTGAATTTAGAAAAGCCCCAACTTTCTCATTAAAATTAAAATATTGATTTTTTTTAATTTGTGCATTAAATGCATTTCAACATTTGTATATTTGTGTGATGAATGTTTGTTTCAGTATTTTGAGTGCATTATTTCGCGGTTAAAATCAGCAAAAATGCTTAGGCCATGGTCCTCAGGTTGCAGTAATGACTCGGTGGGGGGGTCCATGGATTCAAATAATGATCCAGTGGGGGTCCCTGGGTTCCAGTAATGATTAAGTTGGGGCCACAGAAGTCAAAAGGTTAAGATCCAATTATCCAGTCGGACAAAAATATGAGTATCATCTGCATATATAGTCTTGAACCCAATGTTCAGGAGTGATTTTGCTAATGGTTCATAGATATTCGAAAGATGGGGAGATAACGCAGCCGTGAAAACACCATTTCCTAAGCGTTAGCCCTCATTTCTCTGGGGGCATACTTGTAATATGCCACGGTTCTAGCAACTCATGCATACGATGCTCGTGGTATCATTGTTTTGGAGAATGAGAATACCAATTCCTGCACCCATTGTATTGGGGGCTTTGAAGATAAGTGTTCATGTTGCTGGTCAGCCAAGGCCAGCTGCAGCCTTGGTCTTG
Organism: Lissotriton helveticus; assembly: GCF_964261635.1. Lineage (NCBI taxonomy): Eukaryota > Metazoa > Chordata > Amphibia > Caudata > Salamandridae > Lissotriton > Lissotriton helveticus. The sequence continues at coordinate 816,908,876 of NC_136073.1, read as the reverse complement.
GATAGTGATTGATTTGCACTTGTTGTTTCACATTTGAGGTGTCTTCAGATAATCGGGTCACTGGAATAGCAGAGGGGGCAAACAAATAGGTGAAGCGTCATGATGTGACATCCAGTGAATTGGACTCCAAGGTAGAGATGCTGCAGTTCGTAGTGGATGGAGTAGTTGGGCAGCTTTCTTGACATACCTGCTCAACCAGTACTGTGTGCATGGAGAACCTCGTTGCACGCAGCTCTGGAAACACCCTGCATGATCTAACAATTCATTCTTATCCTTCAGAAGTCTGCCGCATGAATATCTCTCTTAACATGAATGCATCTTTCTCAACCATGTCTCTTTTCTCCTTGCACATTTCATTTTCTCATCTCTTCTTTGGCTGTCTTTTTGTTGCCATGCATCCACTTCTCAGCCCAGTTTTCAGGGTTCTGACAGGCCTGAGCCACCTTCGAAGCCACTGCCTCCTGATCCCGTGCCTAAGCGTGTGCAGGTAATGCCCCATTTCTCTGTGTATTGCTATCCAGCGAGGGCTGGTGGTGGTGGTGCGCCTTTGAGAGTTTAGTGGGGACAAGCGTTGCATGAAGCGATGGGATCTTGCTGTTTTAATCACTGACAGAGGCTGCGGCATGTATATTGCTATAGGGCGCAGGGACGGGCCATAGGTTCACCTGCCTAAGGGAGCTCGAAGTTCAATACAAGACACATGGTTGCTATTAGTCAGTATTATCATGCTAGAAACCTTCTTTTGCACTATTTCTGAAACCCCTTCCTCCCTCGCCCTAAAAGGTGGTCACCTTTACCATGCCCCAAACACAATCCCACAACCCCTCACCCTTCCCTCTCCAACGATTGATGACTGTTACCACTGGTCATGTGATATTTACCTCTCCATCAGATGCCAGGTAAGTTATCCCATTGTGTCTGGCTCTCCACAGGTACTGTTGTGGGAGATGTAATTTAGACATGCAGCCCCTTTACAAGTATGATTCCTCTCCTTGAAGCTATGGGGCATTCTTCACTCGCAGACTTGAAGTCCAACATGGTGTAAGGAGCACGGTTGCCCTTAGAGGGTCCTGAGTTTGCCAGTCACAAGGAAGCTGCTTCAAGAAATACAGATGTTACCACGTGCAAGGTAGAATCAAAGCACAGACTGCATTGTAACAATTTAAAACCCCATAGAAGGGCTTATACCATGAAGTTGAATTAGAGTAGAAAATGTCTGGGGTTCAAGGCATTTTATCAGTAGGCTTAATCCTACCGAGTATCAGCCAGCATCATATCATAAACGGAAGGCGTCTTGTTCTATCTGTTGTTTGTACCAGAAATCATGCAGCTAGTTTTAAGGCAGAACACTTCAGCGGTTGGGGGCATGGTACAGCCAACTGAAAACAAAACAAATTTACTAAAAAAGCATTCCAAAACCCAGAGGCTGCAAAATGTAGCAAAGCAACAACAAACACCACAGCCTACAATGGAAGTAGGACTCAGGACTGGAAAAGTATTCTCATTAATAGTAGCGGGAGCAGAGGATGCTCTAACGAGCAACTACGGGTGCTGCAATAGTGTTGCGGGGCTGATGCAAAACATTGCAGCACAGGCACATGGTACACGTTAAGAGGCACTAATCAATTGGCAAACTTCACATAAATCAGAGAAATCTACAATTCTAAAGGGCTTTAGAACATAGCCCTGTCTAGAAGCACAATTAAATGTCTAGGCTTAACCGAGAATTCATGTAGTGAGGAAGCACGAAAACCTTCAACAAAGATCCGCAAAACAACCAACTGGACATAGACAAGAAATTCTTCTGAATCACCCGCAAAATAGCCAACAAGACTTATCTCTGCATAGAATCAGGATAAAATAACAAAAGCAAAGGCTAGATAGGGCAAAACAAGGGGATAGGCACTTTCAAGAGGGCCCAGTCAGAGTAGAAAATGGCTGCACTGCAAGCATTCCCACCACAAAAATCACACAAATTGTATAGCAGAAAGCAGAAGCAGTGCTTCCTTGTAAAACGTATGTCAAATAAAACTGGTCCCAGGAGCACACCCCAGAAATGCATCAATCCGAGCTGCATGTGTTCAGTGCTTAGCAGTTTGAGAACCTGCGGACTGAGAGACACCCTCTTGTAAGAGTCGCCGCTGTCTTGCTTGGCAGTGGCTCCAGTTGAACCTGGCCGTTCTAGACCAGTTGGCATGGTTCAAGTGGCTCTTCACAGCTCCCTCTAACCCACACAAGCAGAGTTGTTGTGTGGATAGAATACAGCGAACCTGCGCGGTTCTGAAGGAATTCAGCATCGACATTCCCAATGCCAGATAGAGCACTGCAGGACACATATCTTCAGGATGTTACCTTCACAATGCATGCCAGCTAAAAAAACATACTCTGCTTTGGGTCTGTCGGTCGTAGATTCATATTCTGTGCATTATCCTACCGTCTACTGGTCAGGTCCAAAAATTCATTTGTTTTTCTCATATTAGAAATGATATGAGGGATGTCTGTTATCAGACTCAAATTGCCTCAGGATGGCCTCCATCCTTAATTTGGGTTTTGAGGCCTTCAGGTTTGGCTGTAAGAGTTGCGACTATTCCACCAAAAAGAGCACTAATGGATCACCATATCGTTGACATCACGATGGTCGAAATCTATTTCGAGGACCATTATTATCATATGTACTTTTTGGTTGTATCAGTTTGGTGGTAAAATACTGACTTTAAATTGTAAAGGTGTAATAGATCCCAGTAAAAGACAAACACCAATTTTTTTTAACCTGTTTGTGCCTCAGCTGAATGGTTTGAGGGAGAGTCATACCCTAAAACAACGGTTAAAAATTGTTTTAACACCACCAGTAACATAATTTATTGGGGCTCACCCAAAATCACTATCATTTTTGCCAAATGTAACCCATAAAATGTTAAAGACCTGTAAGGAAGATGCAGAATGTTCTGAGGCTTGAGGGAACAGTCGCTAGGGAGTATAGATATAATGGAGACGCAGTATTACTCTTGAATTTACTACAGTAAATATATGCACTCTAACATAAAGCAAGTAAGTTAAACATTGCATGTGGCGAGAGATGCGTTTTGGAAAAAGAAAGACCAAAAACACTCTTTACTACTTTTTTGAACATGGGGTGTTGAAGTGGGTGTCTGCAACACAGATGATCCAAACGAAGACAAGGAAAATACCCATAAATAGAAAACAATCCCTTCCGAGAGAGCCACCAGATAACTTTAAAAAAAACTTTATTAATTAAACTTCCTATAATCCGCATAGAAAAGTAAGCAGACAGAGTACCTGGGAGGGTCTATGCAGCGCATATTGGACATTAGCTTTGACTTTATGATGGAACTATTGTCCATGCACCTTGCAGCCTTGAAGCAGCTTTCTTGTCTGTCTGTCTGCGTTATAGGATCCACTCATTGTACTTTCTGTTCATTAATGGGAAGTAAAGGCCTTTTCTTATCGATAGCGTACTCTGGGGTTTGCATCAAGGCATTAACTTTCAATAATTTAGGCATCTCTTTTTGGCCTAATACTGTAATTATGGTGGGCCATGCCAGTGCTCCTTTATGTACAGGGGCGTTCATTTAAATCTAGTTTCAAGCTAAGTGGAGTACAAAGCATGTCACACAAATTCGAAATTGCAAGCACTAGACCATGCATTGTGCATCATGCCCAAGTTCTCAGATGGTGGCCAAAGTGTAAGCCCAAAAAGGTAGTCACTTGCAGTCATCCCTCCTTGGCATCCTTATGCCAGTGGACCTTTGAAGTCACACCACGCGGCCTCTGGCCCCTTCTATGCCAGGTAGTGAATGCATTCAGACCTGTCAGTGGCTCTTGCATGCGCCAGTATCACTCTATAGATGACTATTTTGCTCTCTCACTGTCCAAACTCTCTTTGTTCAGGAAGCAGATCCAGACAGGCCCGCAGCGCCTACCAGGCCTCTGCCTGCGGACCCTGTGGTGAAAAAAGCTCAGGTAACACCTTGCAGAGGGAACAGCATCATCTGTTGCTCTGTTTTGGTGGTGGTAGTGCTGTAGGTTTTTGGTGGTGGGGCCATTTTTGTTGGTGCTTCGGCTTTTATGGTGGTGGGGAAAGATGGCAGAACTTTTTGTGTTTGTGTTTGTGCAGCGGCTTCTATGCAAACAGGAGCTTTGGAAATGCCAAAATAATGTTAATAGTGGCGTGCTGTGGGTTAATGGTGGGGGGGGGACTGGTTTTGTTTGCGCACCGGCTTTTGTGGTGGTGGGATGTGATGGCAGCCATGTTTGCTTATGCAATGCTTCTATGGCGACAGGGTGCACTGGAAATGCTGAAATGTTCATAACATATTTTGCAACCTTTGGTGCTGGTACTACTGTTAGCACTGCTGTAGACCCCAGTTGTATCCAACATTAGGTTTCCGGTAATATTGTAAAAATGTGTTTGAGGCATGTGGGCTGCTGAATTCATATCTTTGCATAGATCGCCGCCTAGTGTTGGGTCCGGATGATTGCACTTTGTTGTCTTGGAAGAGTCTTCGAAGTATCACGAGATAGGTGACTCCTCCCTTGGACCATAGTGCGCATGGGCATCCACTCCATCCTTAGATTGTTTTTTTCCGCCATTGGGTTCGGATGTTATTTCCTACAGTCCAGCTCGGAATCGAAACTAACTACTCCCTAAGGCCAAAAGGCCTTCGAACTTGACGGTATTGTTTTCGCTCGGTACCCCTCGACTCCATCCAGCTTTTCATCTTGATCCGGTCGTCGATGCGGGCTGTGGGCCTTATCGACGCCACGTGCGACTTCCGTCGATGGAAAGGAGTCCTTTTAAAAGGTGCCCACAATGCCACTCAAAGTTCCCACATACTGACAAACACACAGTATGCAACAAGTGTTTGTCACCTGAACACAAAGAAGAGGATTGCCCGGCGTGTGCTGAATTTCGATCCAAGAAAACTATCCGCAATCGACGGGCTGCTAGGCGAGAGATGCAGAAGTCGGCACCGGAACCGGAGAATATCTTCGAGGACGACCAAGAGCTTCCCGAAGCTGCCGACTCCGATCTCGAGATCATCACCGTTGAGGACCAATCGGACTCCGATGACCAGATCACACCGGGGCAAAAAACTGAGAGTACCCAGCCCCCCACTCCACTCAGCCCTACAAAAAAGGCTCCAGTTGAAGCATCGCCGAAAGGCCTTAGCCAAGATCGAGACATTCCTTCAGAGACCCCACCTCTCGGCCCGGCTCCGAAGCACAAACAAACGCCTTCAGGTAGCTCATGCCCGAAGACAGTCATCGAGCCAAAAAGAGTCCTCCAACCAAAGGTAATCGAACCAAAAAAACTAGTAGACCCGAAGGGCGCACAACCAAAAGAGGTGGCCCGACCGAAGATCATCGACCCAAAAAGTAATGTCGTCGATCCAAAGGGTGTACAGCCTAAGAAAGCTGTCGACGCCGAAAGACCATCGGCACCGAAACCCTCGGCACCGAAGAGCGTCACGCCGCAAAAACACTCAGCACCAAAAGGCTTGGCACCGAAGCCATCGTAACCGAAGACATCAGAAAATCGTACAGCCAAAAAAGGTCGTCGATCCAACCGATACAGACGGACCTAAAAAGGCTGCCGAACACACAAAAAAGAAATCGACCCAAAGAAACAGCAGGCTTCGGACAAAAAACGTACCGAACCAAAAGCCCCGGTCGATCCAAAACAAGTCGCCGAGCCTAAAAAGGCCGCCGATCCAAAGAAAGACTCTAAAGCCAAGGAACGCGTCTAACCAAGAAAGGTTATCAAACCTAAATCAGCTGTCGAGCCCAAGGGAGCTCCGACACCAAAAAACACAGAGCCACAGACTCCAAAAAAGGTTCATAAACCTAAACCCTCGACGCCATAGCCACGGACTGTCGAGGAAGAACTACTCCACCCACACCCAGTGTCCGAGGAGCAAGCTAAATTATATATCGATCCAGATACAGGACACGTTATAGTCTACCACCGGAAGAAGAGGCCTTTACCACAAGACACTCCTTCTCCAGTTCCTCCAAAGAAAAAAGACTTAGGCACATTTCCCTCAAGGCCTTTCACTCCTCCTGCTTTTCTGCCTTTCGTTCCTTACTCTCCCACACACTCTGATCACAATGAGAGAGAGGGCATGGGGGAAGATCCTCAATACAATCAATATAATTATGATGACACTGGGGTTCCTGATCAACAAGATAACACATGGGATGACCAAGATGATGATGACCAACAGCCCATCCCAGATACTTCCCCATACCCAACAAAACCGTCACCTACAGACGACACAATCATGTTTAATCAGATTATAGATAGGGCAGCTAAATATCACAAGGTAGATAGAGGAAGATTTCTTGTTCGACACCTTCCTCACGGATCACTGACATAATATCGACGGACAGAATATCGACTATCAAAAATATCGATGCCAAAATATCGACAGACAGAATATCGACTTTGTATCTACAAACAGGTAAGTACAAAAATATCGAGTACAAAATATCGTTTACAAAAATATAGTTTATAAAAATATCGACTTTATTAAAAACAGTGTTAAATTAAAGTAATAGTAAAAATTAATTACTAAAATACACTTAAAAATACTAAAATTAACTTATAAAAATTAAATAATTAATGAAAGTAAAAAAAATTTTTACAATCATATTTGTAAAAACATATATATATAGTAACATAATATATTTAAATAATATCCTATATTATTACCGTACATTAGCAGAAGTGTAAAAAATACTATTCCCACTCCAGAGAGTGCAACAGAAGGGAAAGCGTTGGATAGCGTAGGGGTAAAAATTACTATTCCCACTCCAGTGAGTGCAACAGTAGGGAAAGCGTTGGATAGCGTAGGGTTAAAATTACTATTCCCACTCCAGTGAGTGCAACAGTAGGGAAAGCGTTGGATAGCGTAGGGGTAAAAATTACTATTCCCACTCCAATGGGTGCAACAGTAGGGAAAGCGTTGGATAGCGTAGGGATAAAAATTACTATTCCCACTCCAATGGGTGCGAAAATAGGGAAAGCGTTGTATAGCGTAGGGTTTAAATGTACTATTCCCACTCCAGTGGTTGCAACAGTAGGGAAAGCGTTGGATAGCGTAGGGGTTAAAATTACTATTCCCACTCCAGTGGGTGTAACAGTAGGGAAAGCATTGGATAGTGTAGGGGTTACAATTACTATTCCCACTCCAGTGGGTGCAACAGTAGGGAAAGCGTTGGATAGCGTAGAGGTAAAAATTATTATTCCCACTCCAGTGGGTGCAACAGTAGGGAAAGCGTTGGATAGCGTAGGGGTAAAAATTACCATTCCCACTCCAATGGGTGCAACAGTAGGGAAAGCGTTGGATAGCATAGGGGTAAAAATTACTATTCCCACTCCAGTGGGTGCAACAGTAGAGAAAGCGTTGGATAGCGTAGGGGTAAAAATTACTATTCCCACTCCAGTGGGTGCAACAGTAGGGAAAGCGTTGGATAGCGTAAGGGTAAAAATTACTATTCCCACTCCAGTGGGTGCTACAGTAGGGAAAGCGTTGGATAGCGTAGCGGTTAAAATTACTATTCCCACTCCAAAGAGTGCAACAGTAGGGAAAGCGTTGGATAGCGTAGGGGTAAAAATTACTATTCCCACTCCAGTGGTTGCAACAGTAGGGAAAGCGTTGGATAGCGTAGGGGTAAAAATTACTATTCCAACTCCAAAGAGTGCAACAGGAGGGAAAGCGTTGGATAGCGTAGGGGTAAAAATTACTATTCCCACTCCAATGAGTGCAACAGTAGGGAAAGTGTTGGATAGCGTAGGGGTTAAAATTACTAAACCCACTCCAAAGAGTGCAAAAGTAGGGATATGAAATACTTCATATAATATTTCTATTAATATAAATAAATATCTAGAAAAAAATAATTAAAAGTAATTACCAATTTAATATAATAATTAATCAATTAAAATTACAAATTAAAAGTTAATATTTACAATTATTTACCTATTAATACAAATTAATTACAAATTAACAATTATTAATTTTACATTTAAAAATTAATTAACAATTAATTCAAATTAACTACAAATAAATAAATTTATTTATTTAATTAATTATGAATAAATTAATTCCCACCCAATTCCCCTATAAACCCACAACTCGCTACAGAAATAAAATTAGTAAAATTAACATAATTAGCAATTAATCAATTTAAATTAATTGCCAATTAAAATTTAAATAATTACCAAATATCAATTAATTAACAATTAATGAAAATGAATAACAATAATTAAATGTACATATTTTATTAATTAGAATTAAATTACTTCCCACCCTACTCCCCTATACACCCACAACCCACTACAGAAAATAAATTAGTAAAATTAACATAATTACCAATTAATCAATTAATTAAAATTAATTGCCAATTAAATTTTAATTAACTGCCAATTATAAATTAATTAACATTTAATTAAAAATGAATACCAATAAATAAATTTACATATTTAATTAATTATATTTAAATTACTTCCCACCCTATTCCCCTATAAACCCACAACCCGCTACAGAATTAAATTACGCAAAAATTAAAACAACAAATTTCATTAATTAAAATAAATTATAACATAAATACACACTTTTCACACATATATTAACATAAAAATGACTATAAAAAAATCGATATTATTAAAAATTCGATCATTTTAATAATCTATATCATATACTTCGATATTTTAACTGTCTATATTTTTAACATTCAATATTACATTACTTACCTTAAAAACGATATTTTTGATGTCTATATTCTGTCCTGTCGATATTTTGTCCATTCGATATTTAAAACTCGATATTAAGTCCATTCGATATTTTGAAGTCGATATTTTGACTGTTTACCCTTCCTCACTTCTGAGAAAAATGTCAAAACTCTTCCAATGCTTAAAGGGGTCCTCAAGCACGCGCCAGATATCTTTAAAGATCCTGTTAGGGCACGAGTGCTCAATCCAAGAATAGAGAAAAATATACGGCAGCACCAGCAGACCCTACTTATACAAAACACCAATTGCCTTTAGATTCTTTAGTCGTTGCAAACGCTCGTAAACGAGCCAATTCGCAAACAACAGGAGACGCTCCCCCTCCTGATAAAGAATCAAAAATTTTAGAAGCATCAGGAAAAAGGGTAGCTTCACAAGCTGCTAATTCTTGGAGAATCGCTAATACACAAGCTCTATTAGAGAGATATGATAGAGCACACTACGACCAACTCGAAACTCTAATGCAACACCTACCAGAACCCTTTAAGGCGCAGGCCAACAACCTCATCCAAGAAGGCAAATTCATAACAAACGCCTCCATCAAATGCGCGCTAGACGCAGCCGATACTTCGGCCAGGTCTATCAACACCAGCGTTCTACTGTGCAGACACACATGGTTACGCATATCTGGTTTTAAGAACGAGGTGCAATCCACCATCCTCAATCAGCCAGTAAACCAAGACTTTCTGTTGGCCCTGCAGTTGACACCATTTTAGATAAAATGAAAAAAGACACTGAAACTGCCAAATCAATGGGGGCGCTTCAGTTCCAACAACACCGGGGTTTCTTTCGTTGCTCCTCATTTAGAGGTGCAGGAAGGGGCAGCACATCGCAAAGCTCCTCCACCTTCAAATCAAATACCCATAGCACTTTTAATAAAGGCTCCAATAGAGGAGGTTACAGAGGAAACAATAATAAGGGCAGAGGACGTGGAGGCAATAACACCAGAGCCTCCACTGCCACCAAACAGTGACTTCACCACACTCCCTCCAGAACACACACCGGTCGGAGGCAGAATCAATCAGTTCCTACCTGTCTGGAACGCAATTACCACAGACAGGTGGGTGAGACAAATTAATTTTGGAAAAGGGGGTGGTGATGGACAGAGTTTCTGAATGATGCAGAATACTCTTACCAAGTCAAGAGATCATGGTTTTAATCCATCACCTGTTTTTTAGCTCACTGCACCATCCCAGTTCAGAACCTGGCTATATGCAAATTAGTCTGTTCCTGTCCCAGTGCATGATGGGAACAGGGCAAACCAAACTACCAAGCCAATTCTTATACTGGGAAGGAAACAAGCTTCCGGGGACCGGTTTCTGGCATCACAGCCTTCGTCGGCCCGGCTTGCTTGAATCCTGATGGTGCAATGAGCAAGGGACTCACGTCTGAGTATACCCTCCCACACATAGTGTGGATAAAATCGATTTTGGAAAAGGGGGTGGTGATGGACAGAGTTTCTGAATGATGCAGAATACTCTTACCAAGTCAAGAGATCATGGTTTTAATCCATCACCTGTTTTTTAGCTCACTGCACCATCCCAGCTCAGAACCTGGCTATATGCAAATTAGTCTGTTCCTGTCCCAGTGCATGATGGGAACAGGGCAAACCAAACTACCAAGCCAATTCCTATACTGGGAAGGAAACAAGCTTCCAGGGACCGGTTTCTGTCATCACAGCCTTCGTCGGCCCGGCTTGCTTGAATCCTGATGGTGCAATGAGCAAGGGACTCACGTCTGAGTATACCCTCCCACACATAGTGTGGGAGGGTATACTCATAGATAGGATAGTTTCCAAAATCGCTTTTATCCACACTATGTGTGGGAGGGTATGCTTAGACGTGAGTCCCTTGCTCATTGCACCATCAGGATTCAAGCAAGCAGGGCAGACGAAGGCTGTGATGCCAGAAACCGGTCCCCGGAAGCTTGTTTCCTTCCCAGTATAAGAATTGGCTTGGTAGTTTGGTTTGCCCTGTTCCCATCATGCACTGGGACAGTAACAGACTAATTTGCATATAGCCAGGTTCTGAGCTGGGATGGTGCATTGAGCTAAAAAACGGTGATGGATTAAAACCATGATCTCTTGACTTGGTAAGAGTATTCTGCATCATTCAGAAACTCTGTCCATCACCACCCCCTTTTTCCAAAATCGCTTTTATCCACACTATGTGTGGGAGGGTATGCTCAGACGTGAGTCCCTTGCTCATTGCACCATCAGGATTCAAGCAAGCCGGGCCGACGAAGACTGTGATGCCAGAAACCGGTCCCCGGAAGCTTGTTTCCTTCCCAGTATAAGAATTGGCTTGGTAGTTTGGTTTGCCCTGTTCCCATCATGCACTGGGACAGGAACAGACTAATTTGCATATAGCCAGGTTCTGAGCTGGGATGGTGCATTGAGCTAAAAAACGGTGATGGATTAAAACCATGATCTCTTGACATGGTAAGAGTATTATGCATCATTCAGAAACTCTGTCCATCACCACCCCCTTTTTCCAAAATCGCTTTTATCCACACTATGTGTGGGAGGGTATGCTCAGACGTGAGTCCCTTGCTCATTGCACCATCAGGATTCAAGCAAGCCGGGCCGACGAAGGCTGTGATGCCAGAAACCGGTCCCCGGAAGCTTGTTTCCTTCCCAGTATAAGAATTGGCTTGGTAGTTTGGTTTGCCCTGTTCCCATCATGCACTGGGACAGGAACAGACTAATTTGCATATAGCCAGGTTCTGAGCTGGGATGGTGCATTGAGCTAAAAAACGGTGATGGATTAAAACCATGATCTCTTGACTTGGTAAGAGTATTCTGCATCATTCAGAAACTCTGTCCATCACCACCCCCTTTTTCCAAAATCGCTTTTATCCACACTATGTGTGGGAGGGTATGTTCAGACGTGAGTCCCTTGCTCATTGCACCATCAGGATTCAAGCAAGCCGGGCCGACGAAGGCTGTGATGCCAGAAACCGGTCCCCGGAAGCTTGTTTCCTTCCCAGTATAAGAATTGGCTTGGTAGTTTGGTTTGCCCTGTTCCCATCATGCACTGGGACAGGAACAGACTAATTTGCATATAGCCAGGTTCTGAGCTGGGATGGTGCATTGAGCTAAAAAACGGTGATGGATTAAAACCATGATCTCTTGACTTGGTAAGAGTATTCTGCATCATTCAGAAACTGTCCATCACCACCCCCTTTTTCCAAAATCGCTTTTATCCACACTATGTGTGGGAGGGTATGCTCAGACGTGAGTCCCTTGCTCATTGCACCATCAGGATTCAAGCAAGCCGGGCCGACGAAGGCTGTGATGCCAGAAACCGGTCCCCGGAAGCTTGTTTCCTTCCCAGTATAAGAATTGGCTTGGTAGTTTGGTTTGCCCTGTTCCCATCATGCACTGGGACAGGAACAGACTAATTTGCATATAGCCAGGTTGTGAGCTGGGATGGTGCATTGAGCTAAAAAACGGTGATGGATTAAAACCATGATCTCTTGACTTGGTAAGAGTATTCTGCATCATTCAGAAACTCTGTCCATCACAACCCCCTTTTTCCAAAATCGCTTTTATCCACACTATGTGTGGGAGGGTATGCTCAGAAGTGAGTCCCTTGCTCATTGCACCATCAGGATTCAAGCAAGCCGGGCCGACGAAGGCTGTGATGCCAGAAACCGGTCCCCGGAAGCTTGTTTCTTCCCAGTATAAGAATTGGCTTGGTAGTTTGGTTTGCCCTGTTCCCATCATGCACTGGGACAGGAACAGACTAATTTGCATATAGCCAGGTTCTGAGCTGGGATGGTGCATTGAGCTAAAAAACGGTGATGGATTAAAACCATGATCTCCTGACTTGGTAAGAGTATTCTGCATCATTCAGAAACTCTGTCCATCACCACCCCCTTTTTCCAAAATCGCTTTTATCCACACTATGTGTGGGAGGGTATGCTCAGACGTGAGTCCCTTGCTCATTGCACCATCAGGATTCAAGCAAGCCGGGCCGACGAAGGCTGTGATGCCAGAAACCGGTCCCCGGAAGCTTGTTTCCTTCCCAGTATAAGAATTGGCTTGGTAGTTTGGTTTGCCCTGTTCCCATCATGCACTGGGACAGAAACAGACTAATTTGCAAATAGCCAGGTTCTGAGCTGGGATGGTGCATTGAGCTAAAAAACGGTGATGGATTAAAACCATGATCTCTTGACTTGGTAAGAGTATTCTGCATCATTCAGAAACTCTGTCCATCACCACCCCCTTTTTCCAAAATCGGGTGAGACAAATTATCCAGTATGGTTATTGCCTGGAACTCACTTCTACTCCACCCAACATACCACCCAAATACCGTCCTATGTCCAAAGAGCACATAACACTGTTACAGCAAGAGGTCCAATCCACGCTACAAAAGGGCGCCATAGAGCCAGTCCCTTTTCAACACCAAGGAACAGGAGTATACTCTCTATACTTCCTTATTCCCAAAAAGGACGGGTCGCTCAGACCCATATTAGATCTCAGGCCTCTGAACCAATACATACTGTCAGAGCACTTCCATATGATTACCTTACAACAAGTTCTCCCACTGCTTCAGCAGGGCGACTTCCTTGCCACATTAGACCTCAAAGACGCATATTTCTCCAGTATTAGGGGTGTCTTTCATAGATTCACATGCCTGAATCATTCCCCGTCGTCGGAGTAGGAGTCTCACGGTATATAAAAAAAGCAATAAAATGCCATAAAATATATAGCAGATAACAGAAATACCAAACCAGGAAGTAAGTAGCCCCAGCTACAGTAGAAAAAACTTCCACCCTCGTGACTATCTAAGTCATTATGTGTTAGTCCAAACTGCAGCCAATCAGGCGACAGCACCCACCAGAATGTTCTCCCCAGAGGCTCAGGCTCTCAGATTTTCTACCGCACGTTGTGTGAAGGGAGTCTCCCTGAGCTCTGCTCAGTTTTTTCTTCTATATCACTAATTTCTTCAACTTTCACAGATGTCTTCATCTAAATCCCTGTTTAGAGCCTGTGACTCTTGTGGGAAGCCAAGACTTTTCAAGGAGGACCCCCACAAGAAATGTTTGTATTGTCTTTATCCTGATCATGAGGTGAAGGAGTGCAAGATCTGCCGGACTTTCCCCTCCAAGACCATCAAGGATAGAGAAGGGCGCCTTCTATTGTGGCTCAATAGACTAAAGAACAAGGATGACCCTGTCTCTGAGGTAGGAAGTTGTGGTTCCGGCTCTTCATTTCTATCAACTAAGAGGAAGGCTGAAACTGATGTTTCATCTCTGAGGGCGAAGGTGGTTAAGAAGTCTAAATCTTCCCAGGATGCTCCTGGGCCTAGTTCTTCAAGTAAAGTTATCCCACTTTCCAAAGGGGATTCTACGCCCTCTAAGAAGTCTGGGACTAAGACAGTGCCTAAGAAATCTTCTAAATCTGTGCCTCCTCAGTTGCCATTATTGACAATTTCAACGTCAAGGAAGGACTGTGTTTCTTCTCATGTGGCCACTTCTACCACCTGCACTATGACTTTCTCCTCACCGAAGCCTACACTTGTCATGTCTTCAGCTTCTTCGCCTACACTGGTTCATGTCCAGATTAGGCCTATCTCGTCGTCTACAGTTGCCCCGACGACGATGGCCAAGGTACCGTCGACGATTTTGTCATCTTCATCTTTGAGATCCCCGTCGACGATAAAATTGGCACCGTCGACGAGAACATCGACGTCGACGGCCCTCCCGTCGACGGTAAAATCCTCGTCGACGACGAAGACTCCGTCGACGATGCCCCCGTCGACGACGACGGCGAAGCCCCCGTCGACGGCGACGGCGAAGCCACCGTCGACGACTTCGACGACGAAGCCACCGTCGACGGTCTCGACGACGAAGCCACCGTCGACGGCCTCGACGACGAAACCACCGTCGACGGCCTCGACGACGAAACCACCGTCGACGGCCTCGACGACGAAACCACCGTCGACGGCCTCGACGACGACACCACCGTCGACGACCTCGTCGACGAAGAGATCCTCGTCGACGGCAAAGCACTCGTCGACGAAGCTACTGTCTACGACCCCGTCGACGACCCCGTCGACGACGATTCCGTCGACGAGACAGCACTGTCAGCAGTATACAGACGTCCCGTTGACGCCGCCTCTTTCAAGCTGCACTACTTTGCAGGTTTGGTCTGCGCAGACAGCAGGGATTCCATTGCCATCTCCTGCGACTACTGCTACTTTATTAAAAAAGAGAGCTACTGTGGACTCTATTTCTACTACCATTGTGGTGCCTGACAAGCTTTTGGATTCAGATGAGGAGGGATCCTATGAAGACGAAAATTTTGGGCCAGCTAGAAGTCCATCCGAACTCCATATTAAAGTTCAGGAAGATGTTGAGGATAACATGGAGGACGTTCAGCCTGCTCCGCGGGCTGACAGACCTGACACTGATAGGCAACTGCCTGAAGATTTATTCCGCAACTTGCAGTACATGCTCAGTGACTATTATAGACGTTTCCCACCTTCTGAGTCTGGTGACTCAGTGATGTCTACACCTTTGCCGCAGGGAAGGCCTTCCCTCTCTCCGCGGACACGACCAAGGGCTTCTAATGCGTTGGAGGACAGTCGCTCAACGTTGCCTACGTCACCAGTTTCATCTCCTCAGCCACGAGAAGAGGAGCTCTCGGAACAGGAGGATCAGGAAGAAGGAGAGCTGAATGAAGCCTCTGAATCGTCGGAGTATGAGGATTACAATGCGAACACACCCTCTCCGGCGGAGCCTACTGTTTCTGAGTCCCCACCCGTGGACGTTGCCTCATTTCACAAGATCATGGATAGAGCAACTAGGAGGTTTCTAATAACCATGGAAGCTAAACAAGAAGACTGCTTTTTGTATGATTTTAAATCTACCCCTCATAAGCAGAGTTGGACCATTCCAATTATAGATTTTATCTGGAAGGAGGGTCTTAAGATCATGGCCAAGCCGAATTCCTTACCAGCAGTGCTCCCTAGAGTAGATAAAAAATATAGGGCGCCTACTACTTCTCCAGCATGCCTTGTCGGGCAAGCTAAAGCCGATTCTGTGGTGGCACAGGCAGCGCAGAAGAGATCTTCCAACCCTACGTCTCAGGTCTCTGTTCCTCCAGACAAGGATGGGAGACGCCTTGATTCCATTGGCAAGAAGGTTTCTACCATTGCAGCCACGACCATCCGGGCCGCAAACTCCCTCGCCATTTTAGGGAGATACGATAGACAGATGTGGTCGGACATCTCACCGTACATGGACAAGCTCCCCGAGCCTGATCGCACTGAGGCCAAGAAAATCCTTCAGGAAGGAGAGTGTGTCTCCTCGGAGATGATTGACGCTGCTGTGGACGTGGCTGCCACTGCCTTTCGACAGCTTGCGGGTGCAGCTGTTCTTAGACGGCAAGGATGGTTACGAGCAACCTCCTTTAGGCAGGAGGTTCAAAACAGAATCATTGACATGCCTTTTGATGGAGAGTCACTATTCGGCAAACATGTTGATGAGGCCCTGGAGGCAATAAAGAAAGACACTGAAACAGCACGTTCACTGGGTACCCTTCAGTACCGGAAATCTTCCTTTCGTGGCACAAGAGGAAGGGGGAATTTCAATAATAGAGGAGGATACGCCCAACAACGCTCTTATTCCTCCACCCAGGGAAACCAAAGATTTCAGCCTTACCGGCAACAAACCTATGGACAAAAGAGAGGAAATTACTCTCAACCTCGAGGAAAATCTAATTATCGAGGAAGAGACAACAAGAAATGAGGCACGCATCCTGCCACCACTTTGTGCCAACCCGAACCAAATTGGAGGACAAATATCCCAACACTACTTAAATTGGTCCGAAATTACTACAGACAAATGGGTCCTGGATGTAGTAGCCAGAGGACACATTTTAGAATTCGTAAAAATCCCCCCAAATTGCCCCCCAAAAGGACCCGATCCAGCGCACCTCAAGGAGCTATTCGTCCAGATCAACACCATGATCCGGAAAGGGGCAATCGAAAGAGTGCCTCATCATCAGAGGGGACGAGGCTTCTACTCAAGATTTTTCCTTGTTCGCAAGAAGTCAGGAGAGTGGCGCCCCATCCTCGACTTGCGAGCATTGAACAAGTTTCTGAAGAAACTCACATTCAGGATGCTAACACTTCAGGAAATCCTCTAATTTCTTTCGGCGGGAGAGTTTTTGGCAACACTCGACCTTCAAGATGCCTACTTCCACGTACCGATTTTCCCACGGCATCGGAAGTTTCTCAGGTTCAGAGTGGCTGGCAGGGACTTCCAGTTCAAGGTCCTCCCATTTGGCCTGCGTTCAGCCCCCAGAGTGTTTACGAAGATGCTGGCCCCAGTAGCGGCCCATCTTCGGTTGCAATCGATTCAAATTTATCCATACCTGGACGACTGCCTTATCAAGGCCAGTTCTTTCGACACGGCTCAAGATCACGTTCAAAAAACTTTGTCTCTGATGCAGAACCTAGGTTTCTCAATCAACTTCGAGAAGTCTCGTCTCACACCTACAACGAGAAAGGACTTCTTAGGAGCGACACTGGACACCAACCTTGCCCAAGTATTCATTTCAGAAGAAAGACAAGTCAAGATTCAACGACTCGCGACGACATTGTCACTAAGAAAGTGCGTTTCAGTACGCATATTCAAGTCATTCCTCGGAATGCTTTCTTCCTGCATTCTGCTCACTCCCAACTGCCGTCTTCGGATGAGACCCTTACAGGAGGAACTCAGCCGCCAATGGATCCAAGCCACAGGATCTTTCGAAGATATCCTCCACATTACACCTCGCATGCGACAAGCAATCGCATGGTGGACCCACCGATCCAACTTACAAGTGGGATGCTCCTTCCTCACGGAAGTTCCCAGGTTCATAGTGACGACCGATGCATCAATGACAGGCTGGGGTGCACACCTCCAAGGCATGACGGTCAGCGGGAAGTGGAACCAGGTCCAAATGAAATGGCACATCAACCGGTTAGAGTTACACGCCATATTTTTAGCCCTGAAGTCCTTTCAAGCGACTCTGCAAGGTGCCACAGTCTTGATACGGACAGACAACACCACCTGCATGTATTATCTAAACAAACAGGGCGGGACCAGATCAGTCCGACTATCTCAACAAGCACAAGAAATATGGAGTTGGGCCTTGACTCACGATATTCATCTGTCAGCGGTCCACGTTCCGGGGATTGCGAATGTATTGGCGGACTCTCTCAGCAGGTCCGGGGGCTGCACTCACGAGTGGGAACTTCATCTCCCATCTCTACGTCGCATCTTTCAGATGTGGGGGCATCCGGACTTGGACTTGTTTGCAACCTTCCAGAACCGGAAATGCCCATTCTTTGCAAGCTGGGTTCCCCACAAGGACTCGTGTGGGGATGCCCTTTCGCTGAACTGGAATCAAATATTCGCGTACGCCTTTCCACCGATACCTCTGATCCCGAAAGTTATCAGGAAAATGAAGAAACAGCCATGCCGGTTGATCTTAATTGCTCCTCGATGGCCCAGACAATACTGGTTCCCCGAACTACTCCTTCTCTCGGAATGCAACCCTATACCACTCCCACGCATTCCGCAGCTTCTATCCACCCAGCAAGGCAGGGTATACCATCCGGACCCGAACTCGCTGAAATTGTCAGCTTGGCTCCTCAACACATGGAATTTGCACACCTAAACATTCCACAAGATTGTCAGGAGGTGCTTGCAAAAGCCAGAGCTCCATCCACGATCAAAACATACAAACTCAAGTGGAAACGGTTCTGTGCATGGTGCCAAGCTAATGACTTACATCCCATTCAAGCAACACCAGAACAAATCCTTCCTTTCTTTCTGCATCTAGCCAGACTGGGTTTGGCGCACTCTACTCTTAAGGTCTTCCTAGCAGCCATCTCTAGGTTTCGCCAAGATGGATCAAACTCCCTGTTCTCTGTACGGATCATCCAACAATTTTTCAAGGGCTTATTTCGCATGTTTCCGCCGGTCCGAAAACCTCCCCCGGCATGGCATCTGAACATCGTCCTATCTCAGCTCATGCGACACCCCTTTGAACCGATTCATAAGGTGGACCTGAAATTTCTGACATGGAAAGTATCGTTGCTCCTGGCTTTGACATCTGCTAGGAGGGTCAGCGATATTCAGGCGTTTACATCTAAGGCACCTTTCCTTCAATTCACCACGGACTCAGTGGTATTGCGCACTAATCCCACATACATGCCTAAAGTACCACTGGACTTTCATCTTAATGAACCTGTTGTCCTTAAAACATTCTTTCCTAACCCACAGTCTACGGCTGAGAAAGCACTGCATTCTTTAGACATTAGAAGATGCCTTCGATTTTATCTCTCCAGAACTTCGACCATCCGCAAGACAGACCAACTGTTCGTGGCTTATGGCCGGCAACGCCGGGGTTGTGCTGTTTCAAAACAGACCATTGCTAGATGGGTCTCCTCTACGATTGGACTTTGTCACCAACAGGCTGGTAGGCCCTTACAAGCCTTGCCAAGAGCACATTCAACCAGGGCAGTTAGCTCTTCCACTGCCCTTTTTGCTGGTGTGCCACTTCGACAGATCTGCAGAGCTGCCACGTGGTCTAGCAGGCACACCTTTACTAGACACTACTGTCTGGACTCGGCAGATGATGCAGATGCTTCGGTTGGGAGAGCAGTGCTTCGCAATCTTTTCAAATAAGGTGAGCCTCTGTTTCCACCTCCTCATTTATGCTCTTTAGACGTTTGCTCAGAACATGTTGATTACTGTTATGCATGTCTCCTTTACTATATACATGGGTATATTTAATTATATGCATACATGATATTCTGACGTCTACGAGCGTTATAATGTGAGTACTGCTTACTATTCTGATT
This sequence comes from Lissotriton helveticus, assembly GCF_964261635.1. NCBI lineage: Eukaryota > Metazoa > Chordata > Amphibia > Caudata > Salamandridae > Lissotriton > Lissotriton helveticus. The sequence goes on along the minus strand of NC_136073.1, from coordinate 816,889,202 downwards.
CAGGCATGTGAATCTATGAAAGACACCCCTAATACTGGAGAAGAACAATAGTTACTTACCTGTAAACAGGTGGTTCTCCAGTATTGGTGTCTTTCATAGATTCACATGCAACCCGCCCGCCTTCCCCCAGAGACTCTCTCGAATAGCATGGGACTTCACTCCTGTGCGAGAAAATCTGAGAGCCTGAGCCTCTGGGGAGAACATTCTGGTGGGTGCTGTCGCCTGATTGGCTGCAGTTTGGACTAACACATAATGACTTAGATAGTCACGAGGGTGGAAGTTTTTTCTACTGTAGCTGGGGCTACTTACTTCCTGGTTTGGTATTTCTGTTATCTGCTATATATTTTATGGCATTTTATTGCTTTTTTTATATACCGTGAGACTCCTACTCCGACGACGGGGAATGATTCAGGCATGTGAATCTATGAAAGACACCAATACTGGAGAACCACCTGTTTACAGGTAAGTAACTATTGTTCTTCCACATTCCTATACACCCAGCTCACAGGAAATATCTCAGGTTCACAATGCAAGAACAACACTATCAATTCAAAGTTCTCCCCTTTGGAGTAACTACAGCTCCAAGGGTGTTCACTAAGTGCCTAGCTGTAGTGGCAGCACACCTCAGGCAGCAACACATCCACGTGTTTCCCTATCTCGACGATTGGCTCATAAAAGCCAAGTCAGACATCCAATGTGCAAGTCATACGTCCCAAACCCTCCAGCTGCTGCACAGTCTGGGTTTCTCAATAAATTACCCAAAATCTCAACTGCAACCCTCCCACATACAACAATATCTGGGAGCTACAATAGATACATCTGTAGGAAAGGCATATCCCAATCCAATCAGGATAGCCAACATGCAGACACTAATCCAAAGGTTTCAGCCACAACACTCCCTACCAGCTCGAGTGTTCCTGCAACTCATAGGCATGATGGCCTCCTGCATATTCATTGTCCCCCATGCCAGACTTCAAATGCGTCCATTACAAGAATGCCTAGCAAGGCAGTGGAACCAGGCTCAAGGACAACTAAAAGACCTAGTGTTGGTAGACAGTCGCGCATACAACTCTCTGCAGTGGTGGAACTCACAAAACCTTTTCAAGGGGCGACTGTTCCAAGAGCCAGTTCCACAAGTAGTATTGACAGCGGATGCATCACTGACAGGATGGGGAGCCCACCTACATCAATACACAATCCAGGGACTCTGGACAGCCAAGCAAAAGACACTGCATATCAACCACTTAGAGTTGCTAGCAGCTTTTCTGGCACTGAAAGCGTTCCAAAACCACATATACAACAAAGCGGTGTTGATCCGGACGGACAACATGACAGCCATGTATTACATCCAAAAACAGGGAGGGACTCACTCTCTACAGCTTTCCCACTTAGCTCAGAGCATATGGAGGTGGGCAATTCCAGAGAACATCTTTCTCCTAGCACAACACCTGCCAGGGAAAGACAATCAAATAGCGGATCTGTTAAGCAGACACAGCCAACAGATACACGAATGGGAGATTCATCCTCAAGCTCTCCAACCATTCTTCCAAGAATGGGGGCATCCAGAAATAGATCTGTTTGCCACATACGAAAACTCCAAATGCCAGTATTTTGCAGCCAGGTCCCCACATCCGTTGTCACAGGGCAATGCAATATGGATGAACTGGTCAGGCAGATTTGCGTACGCTTTTCCACCAGCCCCACTGATTCCGCTAGTGGCACACAAACTACGTCAGCAGTCTCTGACACTGATCCTGGTTGCTCCAACATGGGCCAGACAACCATGGTACACAACATTCCTAGAACTCTCCGTGGGCCAAACCAAAGACTGCGTCTATCGCCACATCTAACTCAGAACCATGGAGAAATCAGGCACCCAGATCCCAATCAACTGAACCTAGCGATCTGGCTCCTGAAGTCTTAGAATTTGGATATCTCAATTTGCCTCCTGATTGCATGAACATTATCAAAGAGGCAAGACGCCCAACCACTAGAGCATGCTATGCAGCCAAATGGAAAAGATTTGTAATTTATTGCAACAATAACCAAATCAATCCATTAGACGCTTCTATACAAAACATCTGTTACCTGTTGCATCTTCAAAGATGCAATCTAGCATACTCTTCTATAAGACTTCATCTTGCAGCTATAGCAGCTTACCTCCAAAACAGACAACACCTGTCTCTGTTCAGAGTTCCAGCAATCCAGGCTTTCAAGGAAGGGCTCAAACGAATAATCCCTCCCAAACATCCAACTTCACGATCTGGAACTTAAATATAGTACTTACCAGACTTATGGGACCTCCTTTTGAACCACTCCACTCATGTGAACTGCAATTTCTGACATGGAAGGTGGCTTTTTTAATTGCCATCTCTTCACTCAGACGAGTAAGTGAGTTACAGGCTTTAACTATTCAGGAACCTTACATGCAAATACATGCAAATAAGGTGGTACTACGTACTAATCCTAAATTCATGCCAAAGGTCATTTCCACTTTCCATATCAATCAGTCCATTGAACTGCCCCTTTTCTTCCAAAACCCGCAGTCAGTAGCTGAAAGAGCCTTACACACACTAGATGTAAGAAGAGCTCTGTTATATTACATTGACAGAACTAAACCATTCAGAAAGACAAAGCAACTGTTTGCTGCTTTCTCACCACAACATAAAGGTAACCCCATCTCTAAATCAGGAATAGCTAGATGGATAGTTAAATGCATTCAAATATGCTACCAAAAAGCTAAACGCACTGTAACAGTACCCCCAAGAGCACACTCCACGCGCAAAATGGGGGCATCCATGGCTTTCCTGGGAAACATCCCACTAGAAGACATCTGTAAGGCAGCCACATGGACTACAATACACACTTTCACCAAACACTATTGTGTAGATGTGCAAGCAAAGCAGCAAGCTGCTGTAGGCAAAGCTGTCCTCAAAACTCTTTTTCAAACTGCTGCAGCTGGGACAGGCGTCCACCGCTAGAGGAGGTAGAGGAGGTACTGCTATACAGTCTATGCAAAGATATGAATTCAGCAGCCCACAAGCCTCGAACGGAATATGCTACTTACCAGTATGCATCTGTTCTTGGCATGTAGGGCTGCTGACATTCATATCGTCCACCCTCCTCCCCGGGGCCTGTCGCAGCTGCAGGGTTTTCTTTGCATGGCCATCTTTACTCTACTATACTCCATCTTTGCCACAATGGCGAAAAACAATCTAAGGATGGAGTGGATGCCCATGCGCACTATGGTCCAAGGGAGGAGTCACCTATCTCGTGATACTTAGAAGACTCTTCCAAGACAACAAAGTGCAATCATCCGGACCCAACACTAGGCGGCGATCTATACAAAGATATGAATGTCAGCAGCCCTACATGCCAAGAACAGATGGATACTGGTAAGTAGCATTTTCCTTTCTGTAGATATGATGCTACTGGATAGCTGATATTTGATTTTGGTTGTGCTGAAGATATTTATTACTTCAGTAATGTTATTTCTGTTGATGCTGATGTAGGCAGCGCATTGATCAAAGTACCTGTGGTAACAATAAAGTTGAGGTTTGAGATTTGTAAAGATGATGTTTGGGTAGACATTTTCGATAGATGTTATGTTATTGATGGTGGTCTTACACTGCTAGTGCTGGCACTTCTGGTGCTGACAAGGATAATGAAGCAAGGAGACTTAAATGGGGTTCTGGAGGTGTTTGCATTAATGGGTCTGATAGTGTAGGTGGTGAGGTGGAAAGTATTGATTCAAGTGTTGGTGGTGAGGGATCCTTGTTGGGTAAATGTCCGCAGATCTAGTTGGGGCATTGCCTTTGTTGGTGTGGAGTTCATGATGCTGATTCTGGTAATATTGACGATGATAGAGCTGATGAAGGGATGTCCTGCAATGTCTGGGAAGCTTATCACAGGGCAGAATAGTACCATGTTCATGTAAGGGTGGTGTTGGTGCTATAATGAGGATATTTGTGATTACCATTATGTTGAATGCTGCTGTGATGATGAAGTTAACAATGAGTGTGCTGACTTTTGTGGGGTTGTTGAGGATTTGGATGTTGATGGAACAGCAGCACTGATTGTGTGACGCATGAGGTTTGGTATAAGATGTAGTGATGATAATGCTGCTGGTCTCTATTGTAATGTCTTGATGAAAATGAACTGGAGTTAACAAACCTTATTTATGTTCATGATTTTGTGTTATAACTCAGATACACTCACTAAAACAATGTACATCTGACTCCAAGCTACATGACTCCAATGGTGGAGTGTAACGTAAGGCAGTGAATCTGGTGCTAATCTCATCAGTGATGTCGTTTTTTATGGTCTTGAACATGTTTCTCCAAAGTCGGTCCTGGACGGCCAGATCCATGCCAGATTTTTATGATAACTATATTTATCTAAATAGGGATAAGCTGAGAATCTGGCATGGATCTGGCCATCTTGGACCGACTTTGGAGAACCCTTATCTTGATAAACCAGTTTGGGTGATAGCAGCGCTATATAAGAACACAATACAATACAATACAATACAATACAATACAAATATTGGTGCTTCTGTGGACTCTGAGATGACAGCCGTGGGCCTATTCATGGTTGTGTTTGCGGACCCTCTAACCCACAAGGTGCCACTGTACGGCATACAATATTCGCTCTCTTTACATCACAGGCGTAGAAGAGACAGTATGCGACAGCTGACATAGAGTGAGCTAGAAAGCATTACATAGAGTACCTATCCAGCTCTGCACCCTTAAAGTGCATTAAGAGTTTTGCATCCTCCCCAGGCTGGCAAATGCGGTTTAGACCATTTGTTTAGGTAGCTTTAATAAAATAGAGGAAGCTATTGAGACCGAGATGTGCTCCATTGACCCACCCCTACAATTGCCTCACCAGCACTATTTACGCAGTGAAGAGCTGTAAGCCCCACCCCACCCTTCAAGCCACACCATTTTACACAAAGGTGACAGGACTGTGTTTGATATGATGGTGAACCTCTCTGTAATGTTGGTGGTGGCGTTTGAGCTGTTGAGAAAAAGTGAATTATTAATTTGAGAGGGAGTTGTCTAAACCACATGGTAAAAGCTGCCTTGATCTGTTAAAACACAGTTCACCACATACAACCCACATTTGTATAGTACAAGCACCAGGGTTTTCCCCAAGGAAATGTGTGATAGGCTTAAGCAGTACCAACCAACCTTATAGTCATGACAGATACTGAATAAAATTCCGAACTCAAATTTAAAAATCAAGAAAAATGTCATAAGGAAAATTCCCATAAACATGGTAAAAAATGAATTAAGGAAATGGAGTTTAAGGTAAAAGGTGCCAGAAACTACCAAGTATCATTGGATTTCTGTCTAACGTAACAGAGCGGGAGCTAGATCATCCTTGCGGGCTGCACCAGTGAAAAGATTTACCTTGAGATTTACGTCTTTTTAAATGTTAGTCAAACTCCTCCAGTGTAGCAAGCCAGGTTGTTGAAGTCAGCAGGGGTCCAGAAAAGATGGATATGCTGAACCTTACTCCCACTGAACCTTTTGTTTTGGTGCCAGTGGCTCAAAGCAGGACAAAGCTAAATTCTGTAAGCACCACAACCGCTTTGCAGCTGGGGTGTCTTTGCTGCTTTATTCCCCCCACAAGGCATTGGTTTGGACTTCTTTATTGCCATTTTAGCAATGTACATATATTCACATACTAAAGTATGAAATTGAGTTGTAAGCGTATAGATATCGATCACAGTTAGTAACACCAATTACAACAAAACATAACTCGGCGAAACAGCAGGTTTGTATCGGCATAAATCCAATTCATAGCATTATGACATTGTGTAAATCAATTTGTTTCCGTATGCAGAAGGCGCAACATTCTTTTCATGTTGTCATCCAGTGAATGACGACCATAACAGTACAAAAAAAACACAACAGAGGTGTAGTCTTATAACCCTCCATACTTATCAGGCCATGGACCATCTTGATCAGGTCAAACCATATTCAGCGAGACAGTGTATTAGCTGAAATATTGCACAACATAGCAAAGGCATTGGTTTGGACGTAATCACTTTTTGAGGATCTTAGAAATGTCCAGTCGGGCACAGCATGAGGCTGTGGCCGACGAGGACTACACAAGTCATACACTAGTTTTTAGTGATCCTACGGTAAATTTGAACTTAGCTGGAAACAACTTCTAGTTAGAGACCGTGGCAATTTGAAGCCAGCTAGGTTGTGCTTTTCTTGGGGAGCTTTGGTGCCTTGTAAAACTGGAATTCCCTCTTTGAAAATGTCACTACTGGTCTCTCCCGCAGCTCACAGACGTCTAGAAAGGCTGTCGGGGTCCACTTTGTCTCTCCATCCAGGGCTCCCATAGGGTCCAGCACAGTCCATACCCATCTTGGCAGCCGGTTCTTCAACACAGGATGGAGCTCTTCGGCCTTTTGAAGGAGGTCAGCCAACTTGGCCTTCGAGAGAGCTGCAGTCCCTGGGCTTAAATGAGAGTAGAATGCGCCTCAGTCCTCTTCACATGCAGGTTCAGACAGAATCTTCCTTCTTTTGAGGCTTCACCAGGTCCAGTAGTGCTATGATGAGCTGATGGAATTGCACCATTTTGTTATCCTGTACATTAGCAAGGACGTTTTCTTCTTCCATCCATGCATAATTTCCATCTTTCAGTGAGCCTATTTTTGCAGCAGTTCCTTTTTGCCTGTCTGCAAACTATTCTGGAAGCGTAAGTTCAAGATAGCAGGAATGTAACTTCCATGTTTAGAGCTTCCAGTCCCCTCCGATGTCCTGCTATTCGAAAATCAGGATCAACCCCCTCTAGCTGTGCTGCAAAGGTTTCTCCACTCTCCGTGATAGAGAAGAGATGAATCTCAGAGATGGATTCCCTCATGAAAGGGTTTTCTCCACTAGACATGACAATGTCAAAAGCCAGGTATCAAGTTTGCACCCTGGTTTGTCCTGTCTCATCCCAACTAATACATCGCATGATCAGTGCCTAGAGATTACTCCTCCAGCCATTACGGCTTCAGGAGAAGTTCTGTAGTTTTACTGGCAGGGAAGCATTTCAGGACTCACCAAGGCTTAATCACAGTCATTGGGTCTCCTCAACAAACTAAATTCATTTGTGCTAAAGCTTCCAGACGGCTCAAAGTATAATTTTATATAGTTCTCTTTCCATTCACCAAAAATCTATCTTCACCATAGAACTAGAATTTTAATAAATATTAGAATTAAACTTTGAAGGAATTTTCAAGCTGTTTCCTAACTAGAATTGTGTCAAATTAGCTTTGCCATGGCAAAAAGCCATATTTACCTATAAAGTGAAAACATTTTGCAGCAGTTCACTGGAGGGACCTAACGTTCTTAATACATGTCTCACTTTTAACCATAAAGCGCCAGCCTTGTGGCGACAAGGCACACTGAAAATGACATCTTTATTTAATAAGATAGGTTTTCCTAAATGATAAATCACTTTGTTTTTTTCATATTGTAGAGTAGGGGTTAGGCTGTAACAAGTCAAACTGGAAAGGTACACCTCTAGCCATGATTTTCAGGTCCCCAAGTGGGTGGTGTAAATGTACGCTGCTGCCCACTTTGACATTTAACTTTTATGTCACATGTATACATCTCCTACCAAATTACTTTGGTCTATCATAAAGATTAAATACACCAATTGTGTGTTGTCAATTTTACTTCAACTTTAAGGCACAAGGTTCACAGACGCTGAATGATAATATCATAGGACCCATCGCCACAAAAGCAAGCAAAGCTAGTACAAAAATTTAGAAAATCTGGGGAAGACAATGCAGAAAGGCCACATTGCTACAACAATAAACCTTTTTAAATTGCTGAAGGAATTGTAGATGATGGCCAGCGAGAATCTTGATAGTGTTAACAGTGTACACATTTGAAATTATTGTGGTGAGCCAGCCGCAATGTTAATAGTGATGGAGCTAGAGATATTGATGAAAATATTGGTACTGTTGAGAGTGAAGTTGTGTGGGATGAAGGTGGTAAAGCTTTGGGAGAATGGATAGTGGAGTTTTTTGAGATGATGGTGTGTCTGTTTCTTGTGATGGAGTTTGAGATAACGGTGGTGAGCATTTTAATGTTTGATGGTTAGAGAGTTTGACATCATGTTGATGGCAGTAGTGGTGACAATCTTCATCTCGATTCAGGTACTTTCGCTTAGGAGAAATATGGCATTAAATGGCCCAGATGGACTGTCACACTTTATGGAATTGATAGTCGAAATAGAACTTGCCTCCCAACTGTCGAATCACAGAATTTTCTCATAACATTTGAATATTGTTCAAAATCACATGACATTATGCAATTGGCTAGAAATTTGGTTTGCGATTATCTCTTATCATTTTTTGCATTTGTGTGAACGTAAAACAAAAAGTCAATTCGAGGTAGTCTGGAGATGGTCTGGAGCAGATAATGTCTCATGGCAAGATGTTTACTGCTCAGACAAGTTCCAGTGGGCAAAACATTTCAAGAAATTACATAAAGTGAAATTTTGTGAATATTACAAGTTTGGAAAGCATACTTAAAATTTTGCAAAGGCCCAGACCAGCCTTGCAAATTTGAATATATTTGAAACGTTCAAAAATCATTCCTCTGTCTTCTAGGCTGTGTGCTATGAAGAAAGGCCCAGTAGGTTATGAAACTGGCAATCTGATTTAAACAATATTGTTCAAATGAAACAGCTTACTGAGTACGATTATAGTTGAGGGTAAACAAAAGTACTCAATGCCTAAGGTGTCGCTATTAAACAGAACAGTGAACTTATCAATGGGCTTCCGAAGGGATGTCCTATATCACTAGATAAAGCCTGGTCACCACACAAGGACCTAAACAAAGGAATGTTGGGGCACTGTACGCTTAAAACGTAGGCGGGGAGAAAAATGGGCTCAAAAAACAAGAACACCATCATCGGGCCCTCATCCGGTGGAATAATACTCTCGGATGGGCTCAACTTTAACTCTTCACAACCAAGGAGGGGAGATATTACTGTTTTATGTTGGGATCATATGTTACCGTTAAAATAGTCTGTTGGACCTGGCCTCGTGGCGTGGTCCCCCCCCCCCCGATCCTCAGCATCCTGTGCACACAGCCCTGCACCCCGAGAACCACTGGTCAGCCTGTCCCCGGTCTGCCCAGAGCCTTACACAACACTCCCCGCAGGGCAGGGCTGGGTGACCCGTTCCTGCATCCCTACACGTGGCCACCGGACCCCATTATTGCCACACAGGCTCACCGGCCGCCATTTTCCCTTGACGCCGTCCCTGGCTCTTCCACCTTTGACCGGCCCCGGAGAAGCTTAGGCGGCAGACGCGCTTGACCCGGCTGGGGGTAGAGGACCCTCCAAGTACCCCGGACCAAAGACTTCAATGGCACCTCCGGCCTCCTCCCGAGAGACTGGTTTCTCTCACCCCTCTAGCCTGCCCCTGTGGGCTGGTTTCGATCCCACCTTTGGCCTCCCCGAGAGCTGGCTCCAGACCTTGATGGGCGTCTGGGAATCCCCGGACGCATCTTCTAAAGCATCAAAGAGCCAGCCGACGGGATACTCGGCCGACCCGCCCCCGGACCACGAGATCTCCTCCTGCGAGGGTCCGGACATCAAAGGGCCCCTGGACTATATGAAGGCCCGCCTCAGAACTAGCAGGCAGTTGTATCCTGGACAAGAAAGCCCTGCTGATCTGATCGCGGCTGACCTTGAGGAGAGACCGAACTCTGTACCCGGAGCCCTGCCGACTCTGTCGTGGCTCAACCTCAAAAAGAAGGAACTAAGATCACGGAGCCCTGCTGACGCTGTCGCGGCTCACCCTCGAAAAGAAGGAACTAAGACCCCGGAGCCCTGCTGACCTCGTCGCGGCTCATCCTTGGAACTCTAAGGACCTCGCTGAACATCCTGAGCCCTGCTAACGCTGTCGCGGCTCCCCACAAACTAACAGTACCTCTGTGCCCTCCTGATCGAGCCCTGCTGACCTCGTCACGGCTTGAGGAGTCCTCTGGTCCGGCTGGACCATGGACGCTACTAAAGACCTGACTTGAACCGAAGTGAGTAGAACAGTCAGTACCACCTCCAACTTCCGTATCCCCCCGGCTCGAGGATTGAGAGCTGTGCGCAGGGTACGTGACGTACTGGCCTTCTACTGAGGCTGTCCCGCTTCCCTATTCCTTCCAACCAAGACTTTGCGATCCATCGAGCTTTGTAAATATTGATTCCTTTTTACTGTGATAAAGAACGTGCTTACTCAAGATCCACAGTGTGGTGTCCGTTCATACGTGTGGTGTGAGATCAGTGTGTACGATTATCGAGTCCTCCCCGGCGGGGACCGCACGATAAGACTCGGCAGTATTTGTGGGAGAGGAGAATTCCGGGGTGGTCGGGAGAGTACACCCTGTCCCCTGGGGTCGCCCCTTCTAACATTGGTGGCAGCGACGCGATACGAACCTACGTCTAAGAGATCGTACCACTGACACACTACCTGAACATACGCACAACAGCAACGAGAGAAAGAAGCAACCATGATCTCCACAGAAATGAGCAAGAAGACCACTTTCGACAGAAACCTTTTGGGAGATTACACCCACAAACAACTAAAGCAGTTCTGCAAAGAACTCAGCATCGCTAGCACAGGTCTGAGCACCAAGGAAGACTTCGGGGCCCCCCTTCCCCTACCAGAAGGAGACAGCGGAGAGAGGGAACCACGGACCGATCCCAGCGCCACGGGAGGTGAGAGTACCGACTCCCTGGCCCGCAGTCCCAGCACGGAGAGGGGTCTGTCATCAGAGGAGATGACTGACCGAGAACGAAGCAGAAGCCACAAACTAGAGCTAGCGCGCCTCAAAATAGAAGGAGAGCCTTGGCCGTCAAACAATTAAGGTTGCAAGGAGAGCTAGAAGAAAAGAAGCTCCTGAGGGGGCATGAAGGAAGAAAACTCCAACTCGAGCACGAGCGGGCCTAAAAGAAATGGAGCTGAAAGCCAGGACTGAAGAAACCCGACCCCCGGGAAACAGAGAAACGCTTCCCCCGGTGGAGGCCAAAGTACACCTCCCCAAAGATGTCGTGAAAGAATATTACAAGGGAGACGACATTCAGCAATTGTTTAAAGCGTACGAAGTCGCCATGTCCTCCCACCGGATCCCAGAGAAGGATTGGGGGGCCGGCTTGTGGGGACGCTTCCTCAGCGAGGGAAGAGACACCTTGCTGGACCAGCCCGCAGCCGAATTAAATTCCCACCCGCACATGAAGGGCGCTCTACTAGCCCGCTACGGGCTCACTCCCGAGATGTATCGCCAGCGGTTTAGAGACTGCAAGAAAATCCCCGGCACCACCTGGGTGGAGTATGTGAATTTCTACAGCCGGGCCTTAGAAGGGTGGATCAAGGGCAGCAAAGTGACCACCTTCGAAGGCCTGGTCGACCTCATCGCCTATGAACATCTTTCCGCCAACTGCTTTGTGGAACTGAGACAACACCTCCGGGACAGCAAACTAGTGAACACCTGGGTCCAGAGGGGGCCCGTGGGGGACTACAACAGGAACAACCTAGGCTTTTCCCGCCAGAGAGGAGGGGGGGGACGAGGTAGGCAGCAAGGGTCCCAGTCAGGGCCCCAACGTAGTCCCCCCCTTAACCAGCCACCCAACTCCCCTCCCTTGAATAGGGCAGCTCCTCCCGCAAATAGACAGGGCCCCCGCGCCAGCGTAGCCTGCTACAAGTGTCAGCAACCAGGGCATTATGCCGGTGATCCCCAATGCCCCCTGAACAAGAGACCCGCCGCTGCGAGTCCCCCCACGCACCAGCTAGCCTCCGTAGCGATAGAGGAAGAAGGGATGGAGGACCCCGAGGGGTGGGAGCCCGCAGCCATGGTATTAGTCTCCCTAGGGAATAGAGAGATGGTCCCAGGAGACCCCTTGCCCGACAACACTGAGAAATACCGTCAACAAGTCATGATCAACGGGCGCAGCGTAGGGGCCCCCCGCGACCCAGCATCACTTCTGTACGGTACACCCTGGTCACGGAGTCCCAGATCATCCCCCACGCCTCCTGCAGGGTGATCGCAGCCGACAACTCTATCTGCACCTGCCGAATAGCCCAGGTCCCGTTTGAGTGGGGGGGAGTCTCCGGTGTCTTACGGGTAGCGGTCCGCACGGACATGCCAGTGGACTGTCTCCTGGGGAATGACCTGGAGAGCTCCCTATGGAAGCAGGTAGAACGAAGGACTCATCTCGAGATGATGGGCCTGCCCGACTGGGCCTGCGTGAGCACACGGGCCATGACGGCCAGGATGGCCACCCCGGGGGCAGTGGAACCAGAGCTCCCTAGCCCCGCCTCTGACGCCTTGGAGGGCAACGAGCGACCCGAGGTCTTCGACCTTCCACCAGGCGAAGAAATTGACCCCGACGACGGTCCCCTAGGACCTTCCGTCGAACCGATCCAAACCCTAAACGACCTTCCTGAGTTAGCCCAGTGGCGACAGGAAGGGGGACCTTCCTGAGAAGAGTTCTGCCTGGAACAGACCTCCTGTCCTTCCTTGGTTGGGCCGCGGCAGCAGACCGCCACCCAGGCTGCCGGAGACCAGTCCGGCTCCCATTTCATCTATTGGGAAAATGGCCTATTATATAGCGAGCAGAAAACCGCCGAACTAGGGTCAGCACGGGTGCTGGTGGTACCCCTATGTTTCCGCGGTTTCCTCCTGAATCTGGCCCATGATGTGCTCCTGCCGGGACACTTGGGCCAGGACAAGACCTATCAGCGCCTAGTTACCCATTTTTATTGGCCCCGCATGCGCGCCGATGTGGAGACACACTGCAAGTCCTGCCCCACGTGCCAAGCCAGCGGAAAGAGCGGGGGGAAGCGCAAGACTCCTCTCCAACCCTTCCCTGTGGTCAGTACCCCCTTTGAACGGGTGGGGATCGACATCGTGGGACCCCTGGACCCCCGGACCTCCTTAGGCCACCGGTTCATCCTTGTCTTGGTAGATCACGCCACCCGGTACCCCGAGGCCATTCCCCACCGGACGGTGACGGCCCCCGTAGTGGGGCGGGCCCTCATTGGGATCTTCTCTCGGGTGGAATTCCCGCGAGAGGTGGTGAGCGATCGAGGTACAAACTTCATCTTGAGGTACATGAAATCCCTCTGGCAACAATGCGGGGTGACGTACAAGTTCACCACCCCATATCACCCTCAAGGTAACAGCCTGGTTGAGCGATTCAACCGCACCCTCAAAGGAATGATTATGGGTCTTGAGGAGCCCCTGAGGCGCAAGTGGGACATCCTCCTACCCTGCCTCCTGTTCGCCTACCGAGAAGTCCCCCAAAAGTCCCTGGGGTTCAGCCCCTTCGAGCTGCTCTATGGGCACCCCTTCCGGGGACCCCTCAGCCTGGTCAAAGAAGGTTGGGAAGCTGCCCCCCTGAATCCACCCCCAGATGTTTTCTCCTACATTCTGGCCCTCCGGAACCAGACTCGAAAGTTCCAGGAGCTGGCCGAGGCAAACCTCGAGGCCAGCCAAGAAGAAATTAAACGCTGGTACGACCAGAACGCCACTCTGGTCGAGTTTCAACCTGGCCAACAGGTTTGGGTAATGGCCCCGGTGGAACCTTGTGCCCTTCAGGACAAGTGGACCGGGCCCTTCAAAGTGGTGGAATGCAAAAGTCAGGTCACATATCTCATCGATATGCAGTCAGCCAGAAACCCCCTAAGGGTTCTCCACGTGAACCGCCTCAAACCCCACTTCGTACGGTCCGAGTTGGGTTTGCTCCTCGCCACCGACGACGGAGCGGAAGAGGACACGGAGCCTCTCCCCGATCTCCTGTGTGCGAAGGAAAGAGATGGCTCCGTAGAGGGAGTAGGTCTCTCCTCCTCCCTCACCCCCGAGCAACGTGAAGGCTGTCACCGGCTGCTGGGACAATTCTCTGACCTCTTTTCCCTCACCCCCGGTGTCACCAGCTGGTGCGTCCACGACGTAGACACCGGGGACAGCCCTCCGGTACGGCACAGAGCCTACTTTGTCCCTGACCGCGTCCGAGCCTGCATCAAGGCTGAAGTTTCCAAAATGTTAGCCTTGGGAGTGGTCGAAGCCTCTGACGGCCCATGGGCTAGCCCCGTGGTCCTGGTTCCGAAGGCGGCCGCCCCCGGCGCTATTCCCGAGCTGAGGTTCTGCGTAGACTATCGCGGGCTGAACGCAGTCACCAGGACCGACGCACACCCCATTCCCCGGGCCGACGAGCTCATTGACCGCCTAGGGTCAGCTCGATATCTCCGTACCTTTGATCTGACCAGTGGGTACTGGCAGATCGCCCTCACGGAAGGCGCCAAGGAAAGATCCGCTTTCTCCACTCCGGATGGTCACTACCACTTCAGAGTGATGCCCTTCGGCATGAAAAATGCCCCCGCCACCTTCTAGAGGCTGGTTAACCAGGTACTGGCCGGGTTGGAGGGGTTCAGTGCAGCCTACCTCGATGATATCGCGGTGTTCAGTGCCCACTGGCCCGAACACCTACAACACCTCTGGGAGGTGTTGGAGGCCCTGCGCCGCGCGAACCTCACCATTAAAGCCAGCAAATGCCAAATAGGACAGGGGTCAGTGATCTACCTAGCACATCAGGTAGGAAGCGGCCTCGTAGCCCCCCTCCAACACAAGATCGATGCAATCAATGCCTGGGAGGCCCCCACGACGCAAACGGAACTGCGGGCTTTCCTGGGACTCACGGGGTACTACTGTAGGTTTATAAAGGGGTACGGCAGCATTGTAGGCCCCCTCACAGAATTGACCGCTAAAAAGAACCCAAAGAAAGTTAGTTGGACCCCCGCCTGCCAGAAGGCGTTTGAAGATTTGAAGCTGGCCATGTGCACCGCCCCAGTACTGCAGGCCCCTGATTACTCCCGAGAGTTCGTGGTCCAGACGGACGCATCAGAGCACGGCATCGGAGCAGTCCTCTCCCAAGTAGACGACAAGGGTATCGATCACCCTGTGGCCTTCATTAGCCGGAGGCTACTCCCTCGCGAACAAAGGTGGAGCACCATCGAGCGGGAGGCCTTCGCGGTGGTTTGGGCCCTGAAGAAGCTGAGGCCCTACCTGTTCAGTACTCACTTCCTGGTCCAAACCGACCACCGACCTCTCCGGTGGCTAATGCAAATGAGAGGAGAGAACCCCAAATTGCTACGCTGGTCCATCTCCCTCCAGGGGATGGATTTTACTGTTGAACACCGGCCGGGTGCTGACCACGCCAACGCGGACGGCCTGTCCCGGTTCTTCTGCCTCAGTGAAGAGAACGCCCAAGAGGATGGGTAGTTCTCTCCGCCTTTCAGCTGGGGGGATGCGTGTTGGACCTGGTCTCGTGGCGTGGTTCCCCCCCGATCCTCAGCACCCTGTGCGCACAGCCCTGCACCCTGAGAACCACTGGTCGGCCTGTCCCCGGTTTGCCCAGAGCCTTACACAACACTCCCCGCATGCCCATACCCAGTGCTGGGTGACCCGCTCCTGCATCCCTACACGTGGCCACCGTACCCCATTATTGCCACACAGGCCCACCGGCCGCCATTTTCCCTTTCCGCCGTCCCTGGCTCTGCCACCTTTGGCCGACCCCCGGCCCCGGAGAAGCTTAGGCGGCAGACGCGGGGGGTAGAGGACCCTTCAAGTACCCCGGACCAAAGACTTCAATGGAACCTCCGGCCTCCTCCCGAGAGACTGGTTTCTCTCACATCTCTAGCCTGCCCCTGGGGGCTGGTTTCGATCCCACCTTTGGCCTCCCCGAGAGCTGGCTCCAGACCTTGATGGGCGTCTGGGAATCCCCGGACGCATCTTCTAAAGCATCAAAGAGCCAGCCGACGGGATACTCGGCCGCCCCGCCCCCGGACCACGAGATCTCCTCCTGCGAGGGTCCGGACATCAAAGGGCCCCTGGACTATATGAAGGCCCGCCTCAGAACTAGCGGGCAGTTGTATCCTGGACAAGAAAGCCCTGCTGATCTGATCGCGGCTGACCTTGAGGAGAGACCGAACTCTGTACCCGGAGCCCTGCCGACTCTGTCGCGGCTCACCCTCGAAAAGAAGGAACTAAGATCACGGAGCCCTGCTGACGCTGTCGCGGGTCACCCTCGAAAAGAAGGAGCTAAGACCCCGGAGCCCTGCTGACCTCGTCGCGGCTCATCCTTGGAACTCTAAGGACCTCGCTGAACATCCTGAGCCCTGCTGACGCTGTCGGGGCTCCCCACGAACTAACAGTACCTCTGTGCCCACATGACCTCGTCGCGGCTTGAGGAGTCCTCTGGTCCGGCTGGACCATCGACGCTACCAAAGACCTGACTCGAACCGAAGTGAGTAGAACAGTCAGTACCACCTCCAACTTCCGTATCCCCCCGGCTCGAGGATTGAGAGCTGTGCGCAGGGTACGTGACGTACTGGCCTTCTACTGAGACTGTCCCGCTTCCCTATTCCTTCCAACCAAGACTTTGCGATCCATCGAGCTTTGTAAATATTGATTCCTTTTTACTGTGATAAAGAACGTGCTTACTCAAGATCCACGGTGTGGTGTCCGTTCATACGTGTGGTGTGAGATCAGTGTGTACGATCATCGAGTCCTCCCCGGCGGGGACCGCACGATACGACTCGGCAGTATTTGTGGGAGAGGCGGATTCCGGGGTGGTCGGGCGAGTACATCCTGTTCCCTGGGGTCGCCCCTTCTAACATAGTCTCTGAGGCCCCTTAAACCACATTACTTTTAAAATGTCTTAGGACTATATTAAAAACAGAGGAAGATGTGATTGTAGAAAATTACCCCCCCCTATTTAACTGCGACGCAGAATCCCAACGTAAAAACAACAAGAGCTCCCCTTCCTGATTGTGAAGGGTAAAGGTTGAGCCCATCTGAGAGTATTAGACAACCGTAGGTGGACCCCGATGATCGTGTTCACATGGGGTACTAGACGACCGGATGAGGACCCGATGATGAAGCATGCCACCCAAACCTTGTGCGGGCAAGGGCAGTAGTTGTTTGGCCAATGAGCCTGAGGAGGAACATGGTATAGTAGGTGTTCGTTTTTTGAGGTTTAGTTTATCGTCTGGGGAAGACGAGACGATCATCCTTCCCGCTCCCTCTTTTTGGAGTGAATGATGGAGACATGCAAGTCTACTCCTTTGAGTAACTTTACTCCTGGGATTTGGGAATAGCCCAAAGTAGTAGAATAATTCAAAAGTGTAAGAGTAAATTTACTAGTAGGACATCTGCACGTGTTGTGTTACCTTTATGAATAGGCCCCACTGCCTTAGTTTGGATCCTTCTCTTGGGCATTTTTTTTTCCGAACCTGGTCTGTGCCAGGGCCTCCCTCAATGTCAGCATGAAGATCAATAGTGTGTCCCTGACCTCTTCTTTGTGTTATGGTGTACTGGCTTCTTGGGCCACCCATGTGTGTCCCCTCGGTTCAGCATCCTATATATACTATGGAGGCGGTGCAGGAGCGCTGCCCATGAGGCTTTACAAGCCAGCACTTCAATCTGAATTTAAGCCTTAGAGGTGCATTCTGCTCGGCTAGCTCATAAGGGTCCTTCAGTAATGATCTGGACATGAAACTGAATATTGGAATTTCCATGGACAAAGGTAAGTTCTGGTTGTAGGAGTGTCTCAACCCACACCTGCATTAATCCTCCAGTAGCTTGAGGAAGTGGCACATATCGGTGTAGCCTCAATAAGGCCATTTCCTAATGCAATTTGACCCGTTTAAAGGACATATAGGGAATCTTTCCTCTGAATGGTGGATGCAGAGACCAGACCCTCGTGTAGGTACATTATGTACCTGACTATACTCTAGAGCATTGTACAGCCTAAGAGGATGCATATCCTTCATCTGGTGGGATGATGGGTCGAAAATTGTTTCATAATGGCCCTGTATTGTGGGCTGCCTTGTTGAAGGTCACGTGTATTTTTTCTGCACCAACTGTTCTCCTGCTTTGATGGTTTGATTGTAGTATGTCAGCGTCTTGCCCATCAGTGGTCCTCAATAGCTCCATGTGTGATAACCGCATTTGATAATAGTACATTCAGTGGATCCAGATTGGAATGTTTATGTAGTGAGCATTGTGCAAATCAGTCTTGACCTTGCTCCCCATAGGTACCGTCCAGCCCGAACTGCCAGATAAGGGCCTCTATAGAGAGGGTAACATACTAAAAAAGAACATTCAGTCATAGTTATAAGGCAATAAGAGAAAAATGTAGTAGGGGACCTTATCACTTGTAGTAATTGATGAAAGGTTGACAATACTCAAAGTCCATCAGCAATGTCTGTCTCCATCATTCAGTGTTGTGGGTGGTTCAACCCCCACAGTGCAGCTTTTTCTCGCAAACAGTAAGCTACCGCACAATGCTACTTGACTAGTCTGATCTGCTATTTGGAGTTATGTATATATATATACATTCCTTGGGCACCAATAACTGATTTGTAAAATCCTTTCTCCCCTGAATCAACCTATGAAGATTGCATTTCATTTTTAGGTCTTCATCAGCAAACACCTTTAGAGTTACAAAATATATATACATGTATAATATACTTATTTATAGGGACTTTCATCCAGCCCTCTCCAGCCATTGATTTGTGAGTCATTCACATTTTCTTCCATCCACTACAGCACACAGCATGGGGCAGTGGCTAGCCTACTTCATCCAATGTTTAACTTCACTGTGAGTGACGGCATTCTACCATGTCACTAGTAGCACATGCACACACATAGTAGTTCCCTTAGTGTCAGGGACTCCTATGGCTACAAGCGCTTTTTAAAAACGAAAACAGTATTTTTGGTTTTAGCTACAGTTTTTTTTATTTTTATTTTTTTTTTTATTTAGAATGACGAGAGCCCAGCATCTTCCTCAACAATGAAGTTTAGCAAAAACCATGACAAAACAAAAGAAAAAAAGAAATGACAAAGCCAAAAAGCTGCAGCAGACGCCAGGGCTATTAGCTTTGCCAGTCCTAGTTAAAAAAAACTCTGAATCAATCAGGATTTATAAATCACCCGATAGGGTGTCCAGGGCTTGCAGGTCACGGAGGCTTAATCGAACGGCCAGGTCTCGAGGGCCGTTTGGAATTCCGGTAGTGAGGTGATGGTCTGGAGGTGGGTGGGGAGGCTGTTCCAGGTCTTTGCTGCGATGTGGGAGAAGGAACATCTTCCACTTATGCCGAATGGCCATTTATATGTTCCAGTTTATTCTAGCATTTCACTTCTTACTTAACTATAGGCAGTATTGATAGAGATCGTAGGTCACCCGACCAACAATTTTACTATATACGTTTCGGGCCCATAAATTTCAATTCACCGTATACATTAATCAGGTGACCTTACAACTCTACTACCAGTAACCCTGATTCCTTCCTATTTTATTTCTAGCGTACCCGACTTACCAATCCACCGTTACGGGTACCTATGACCACAATGAATCAGGGAGCTAGCTGTAAAAGAAAAGGCAGGCAACACAAAATACCAACTTTATATGTCTTAATATTCATTAAATGAACACAGACTACTGGGAAGTTTTTAAAAGTTTATCTTAGAATTCAGATTCTGAGAGCATACAACTTACAACAAGAAGGCAGTCTATAATCAGAATAACGAAGAGCACATAACTATATAGAAAGAAAATTAAGGCAACCATTTATGAGTCTATAGGAAGGTAAGAACAGGGAACATGCTATACCGTTTCAGAAATGAAATTCAAGAATGAATAACTATAAATGGGCAACTAAAGTACGTATTAGAGTTTTGCTACTGGGATATACTTCAAGGGTAAAATAAAAGGTTGGAAATCCTACACATCTATAGGAGGGGGGAAATTGGAACACGCTTTAGGTCTAGCAACAATTACTTCAAGTCAGCTTGCAGGAGAAAATTATAAACCACATCTATGATTCAAAACAGTATGAAGAGAATGTGCTCTAAAAGGTAGGGAAACATAGGAAAATGCTATGGAAATAAATGCATTGACTTTTCATATAGTAGATTGCGGAAAGCATGGAAAATTAATGTATGCAAAGAAATGTCTTTTATTGAAGCAAAGACAGAAAAATAGAAGGTGCAGAATAAAGTTTCAGCACTATATATTTACCTAGAATGGTGTGAAAACCAACCCTGGCCACGGATCAGTCAAGGACAGGAAATACCCCAAGGAAGGACAGTCATCAATGGGACAGCAGGTGCAGAATGGACACCCCAGGACAGGACAGGAAAACCAGATTAGGATCAGGAAAGGACCACCAAGGAACGACCAGCACCCGCAGTTTGGAAGCAACGCCTGCGCTACACCCTCTCTGCAGCTATCGACCAGTAACCCCGATTGGGTTAGCGAACTCCCCAGCAAAGTGCTCCGCCAGCACCTAAGGTTTAGTAAAACCTTTGAGTCTATGGTCAAATTCGGACAGAGTGCTCCGCAGCGCTCTGTATTCAGTCACCTATTGAGTGCGTTGGGTCAGTGACAGGTCAGCTATTCAGACAAGTCGGACAATTTCTCTAGCTAAACCTAGGCTAGTTATACTGTTTTCGGGTCAGTGTACCACCCCCCAAATGTTGCAAGTGTCAGAATCCCCAATTTCGATTGGTCCCCAAGTAGGATAGGTTAGCACACCAATCACAATTTACGTCTACAAGCTCATATTTGCATTTTATGGGACCGCCTAGTGATTTTGGGGTTCTCACGAAAAGCTTGACAGAATACAATAGAAAATAACATTTGTATCAAGTTAGGAACAGTTTAGCTCCATTACCTCCTCGTCCTGTCTCCCCGTCCCATTCCTGATGATGTGAGCAGCTAGTCTGCTCTACAGAACCCCTACCTAGCTGAGCTGTTGGCACTTCCCCCAGGATGACGTCACCATCACGTGACTACAAAAGGGGGAAGTGCCGGAAGAAACATCCTGTTTTTTCTTTTCTGCAGTCTACGACCGCGTTCCTGGCTGTGCTGTGGAGGCTTCCTGTTATGGTGAGTCTCCGTGTTACTTTATTTTTTGTTTGCGGCGGCCTGCTCTAGCGGCCGCCTGTATTTCCTTCTATGCCGTTTCCCCCTTGTTGGGCTCCGTGTTGGGGCTTCCTTTTTTCACGCAGCTCGCGTTAGCGGCCGTCTCTGTTCTAGGGGCACTATTCTTCACGCGGCTCGCGTTAGCGGCCGTCTCTGTTCTAGGGGCACTATTATACACGCGGCTCGCGTTAGCGGCCGTTTCTGTTGTTTGTGCTTGTTGGTGCTCACCTGGCTTGGGTTGGCCTGCTCCAGCGGCCGTTCCCGGGTTTTCTCCGGTCCATTTTTTGCCCTGCTCTAGCGGGCTGGGGCTTTCTTTTGGAGTTGGGTGTCCTGCATCCTTTTAGGGGGCGATTTTGGCGGCTGGCTGGGCTTCTTATGCCGGCCCAGTTTTTTTCTCCTCCCACAGGTGTTCGGGTCCTCGGCTATTTCTGGGGTCCTTGTTGGGATGTTTTTTGTCCTTGTTTTTGCCTGTTGGGTGTGTTGTTTGGACTTTTTGGCTTCCACGATGGATTCGGATGCTTCTTCTTCTGCGGCCCCCCTGGATGCCCTGCGCCTCATGATTAATGAGGCTGTGGCTGCTGCTTTCCTGGCTAGGGACGCAGCTGGGCCTCCTCCCAAGGTGCCTCGTGTTTCTTTGGATGCGCAGGCTGATCCTGTGGATGACTTTGGTCCTGATGAGGATGAGGGTGTCCGTGGTCGTTTTGTTCAGGGTGCTGAGCTCACTGAACTGTTTGCCCATGTGAGGTCCAACTTGGGTTTTTCTCCTCCTGCGGATGCTGTTGTTGAGGATGACTTTTTTACACAGTATGTCCAGCCTGCTCCGGATTCTTTGCCTTTGCATAGTGCAGTGTGCAATGTGCTGTCTCACGAGTGGAAGGAGGTGGACAAGTCTTCTTTTCCTCGTTTCCTGTCCAGACGTTACCCTCTTGAGGGTTTTGCTGATGAGTTCCCTCAGGCTGTGAAAGTGGACAATTTAATGGCTGGCCTTTCCTCTCAGGGTTTGGTTGTTTCTGAGGACGCCCTTCCTGCGGACGCTGTGGATAAGCGTGTTGAGGGGGCGGTGAAGCGTTCCTATGCTGCTTCTAATTTCTCTGTCCGGGCGACTGCGTATTCCAACTATTTGGTTCAGTTGCTCCTTAAGGACTTCCAGTCTCTGTCTGTTCTGCTGAATGACGGCGAGGATGCCACGCCTCTTCTGTCTTTGATGGAGTTGCAGGTCCGCTACCTTTCGGACATTTCCTTTGACAATTTGGGGGCGGCGGCCGCTGCTTCTGGTGCGTCCATTGCTGCCCGTCGTCATATTTGGATGCGTTCCTGGAAGGCGGACTCTTCCCAGAAGTCGGTTCTCCTTAAATTGCCTTTTGAGGGTTCAAAGGTGTTCGGTCCTCAGCTGGAGGGCATGGTCAAGCAGTCGGCGGAGAACCGCAAGCTGGTGGCCCCGGTCCGTCCTCCTTCTCGGGGGCGTGGATTTGGTTATCGTCGCGCTTTTGGGCCTCCTGCTCGTGGCGCTTCTCAGCCCTTTCGTGGCAGGGGTCGTGGCCGGGGGGCCCCTGGAAGTGCCAAGCCCCGGGCCGCTGCCAGTGTTGCCGCCACCGCTTCCTCCTCTTCTCAATGACTGTCTGCCTTTGCCAGTGGGTGGTCGCCTCCAGTGCTTCCGCGCCCAGTGGTTGTCTGTCCCGGACGCCTGGGCGATTCAGACTGTTTCGGAGGGTTGCCGGATAGAGTTTTCCTCTCCTCCTCCTCCGGGTTTTGTACGGACTCCTCTGCCCCGTCTACCTCTAAGGCGAGATGCTTTGTTGGCCGGCGTGCGGATCCTGTTGGAGAAGAGGGCTATTGTGGAGGTGCCACCTCTGGAGAGGGGCATGGGGTGCTACTCCATTCTCTTTCTCGTTTCCAAGAAAGACACTTCGGATCTTCGGCCTGTCTTGGATCTGAAGCGGGTAAATCGCTTCGTGCTCCATCGTCCTTTCAAAATGGTGACTCTCCAGTCCATCCTGCCTCTGGTCCTTCCGGGCGGCTTCCTGGCATCCCTGGACCTGATGGATGCTTATCTTCATGTTCCTGTCCATCCGGACGACCAGTGTTTCCTCCGGTTTGCTGTGGGGAACAGGCATTTTCAGTTCCGGGTGCTCCCGTTCGGCCTTTCGTCGGCTCCCAGGGTGTTCACCAAGCTGTTGGCCCCTCTGGTGGGTATTCTTCATTCCATGGGGCTGCTGGTTTTTCCTTACTTGGATGACTGGTTGATTGTCTCTCCTTCTTTTTCGCAGGCTCTGTTGGATGTGGACCAGGTGTGTCTTCTGCTGGGGTCCTTTGGGTTCCTTATCAACCACAGGAAGTCCTCCCTGGTGCCCTCCCAGTCCCTGAAATTCCTGGGGGCTCTCTTCAGAATGGACTTGGACATGGTTTTTCTCTCGCAGGAGCGCCAGTTGACTTTGTTTCGTCACCTTTCCTGGCTTCTGTCCCAGTCCCGGGTTTCTGCCCGTCTCTGGTTGCGGAGTCAGGGGGAGATGGCGTCCACTCTGCATCTCCTTCCTTGGTCCAGGCTGCATCTCTACCCCCTGTTGCATCATGTCCTGTCTCACTGGGATCCTGCTCCTTGGACTACGAGACTCTCATCCCTGTCACTCCGGGGATTCGGGCGGATCTCCAGTGGTGGTTGTCCCCTCTGTCTCTGTCCCGGGGGTTCGATCTCCTTCCTCCTCTGTCTGTGGTCGTTTTGTCCACGGATGCCAGTGCTCTGGGATGGGGTGCCGTTCTGGGTGCCTCCAAGGCTCAGGGTCGGTGGTCCAGCTTCGAGTCCCTCCAGTCGTCGAACTGGAAGGAGCTGAGGGCGGTTTGGTTGGCTCTTCTTTGGTTCGCTCCTCTCCTTCGGGGTCGGGCGGTCTCTGTGCAGACCGACAATCAGGTGGTTCGTGCTTATGTGAATCGCCAGGGGGGCATGTGTCGTACCCTGTTTCTCCTTTCCCGGAAGATCGGCCTGTGGGCCGAATCGAATCTCTTGTCTCTGTCGGCGGTCTATCTTCCGGGGACGGAGAATGGGCCTGCGGACTCTTTGAGCCGAGTGTTCCCGTCCTCGGTGTCCATCTGTCTGTCCCCGGATCTATTCGATCTGATTGTCCTCCGGTTCGGCCTTCCTTGGCTGGATCTTTTTGCCTCGGAGGACTCCGCCCTTCTTCCCCGGTTTTGCAGCATTGTCCCCTCTCCGCTGGCGTGGGCCACCGATGCTTTCTCGATTCCTTGGTCGAGGGGTCTGCTGTTTGCCTTCCCTCCGTTTGCCTTGATTCCGAGGGTCTTCCGGAAAATTCGTTGGGATCAGGCGGAGGTTCTCCTGGTTGTTCCGGAATGGTCTCGGCGGTCTTGGTTCCCCCTTCTGCTGGCCTTTTCTGTTCGCCCTCATTGGCGGTTTCCCCTGTGTCCCTCCCCTCTGAGGGTTCCTCTTCTTGGCCTTGGCTCCCTGCGTCGCCTCCGGCTGGGGGTTTGGCACTTGAGAGGTTGAGTTTGCTGGGTTTGGGTTGCTCGTTGGAGGTTGCCCAGTGTCTTCAGCTTTCCAGGCGTCCTTCCACCTTGCGTTCTTATGCCCGGCACTGGAAGAGTTTTTCCACTTGGTGTCTGGGGAGGGGTCTCTCTCCTGACTCCTGTGTGGCCGTGAAGGTGCTTGACTTTTTGCAGGATGGTTTCGTCCTGGGGCTTGCGGTTTCTTCCCTACGGGTTCAGTGGGCTGCCATTCTTGCTTTTCGGGGTTCCTCTGTTTCCTCTGTCTCCCCGTTGGTGGCTCGCCTTCTGCGGAGTTTCTTGCTCCAGCGTCCTGTTTCTCATTCGCCTGTGCCTCCTTGGGATCTTCCCTTGGTTCTGCGGGCTTTGACGGGGCCTCCTTTCGAGCCGTTGGACTCCGTGGCCCTGAAGTTCCTTTCTGCGAAGGTTATTTTTCTCGTGGCCATTACCTCTGGGCGGAGGGTTGGTGAGATTGGTGCGCTGATGGCTTCTCCCCCCTTCTTACGCTTCTGCGCTGACAAGGTCATTCTCCGTCCGAGTCAGTTCTTTCTTCCTAAGGTGGTTTCTTCCTTTCACTGTCAGGAGGATATTGTTCTCCCAGTCTTTTTTCCGGTTCCTTCTTCTCCTGAGGAGGTGCTCCTCCATTCTTTGGATGTGTTAAAGGCTCTCAGCATCTACTTGGAGCGTACGGCTGGGTTTCGTAAAGTGGATTCCCTGTTCGTCACCTATGGCCTGTCGGGTATGGGGCTTCGCCCTTCTCTGTCCACCTTGTCTCGTTGGGTCAAGGGCGCTGTGGTTTCTGCTTACGATTCTGCCCGGTGTCCCCTGCCTTCTTCTGTTCAGGGTAGGTCGACTCGGAGTGTTTCTGCCTCCTGGGCCATGTTCAAAGGGGCCTCTTTGAGGGACATTTGCAATGCTGCCACGTGGGCTTCTCCCCACACTTTTGTTGACCATTATCGTCTGGAATTGGGGATGGCGGCCTCTGCTGCTTTTGGGGCTTCTGTCCTGTCTGCTGTACATGATTTGTGATCTGTACTTGTTTTTGTTGATTAAAATGGACCTGTTTCTTGCTTTATTCTGGTCTGTTTTTTTCTTACAATCACCGTGTGCTTGGGTATGGGCTCACATCATCAGGAATGGGACGGGGAGACAGGACGAGGAGGTAATGCCCGGTTACTCACCGGTAATACCCATTACTCCGAGTCCTGGTCTCCCCGTCCCATTCCTGAGCCCTTCCCTCCCTCCCTGGATTGGGGGTGTCTGTGGGTGATTGTCTGTGTTTCGTTCTGTTATCTTTGGTATTTCAGGATGTTTCTTCCGGCACTTCCCCCTTTTGTAGTCACGTGATGGTGACGTCATCCTGGGGGAAGTGCCAACAGCTCAGCTAGGTAGGGGTTCTGTAGAGCAGACTAGCTGCTCACATCATCAGGAATGGGACGGGGAGACCAGGACTCGGAGTAATGGGTATTACCGGTGAGTAACCGGGCATCCCTCTGGGTCAGAGGTTGTGTTCACAGGAGCATCTTGACTGTGGCTGCCAGCTGGCTGTGTTCCACTGCTCAAGGTTGCCTTCTCTCTGGCTGCGCGACATGCGCAGTAGGGACTTTCAAGATGGTTCACGTCTCACTCAGACCCCCAATATCGCGGTACATGAAAAGTAAGCGAAAACAAATTAAAACATAGAAATAAATGAATTCACTATATACCATGAATAGCTACTTTATACTCCTTAAATTGAAAAAATATACTATGGCATTATAATTAGTGCAACAGACGAGAACACGAAAGCATCTGTGCAAGCTTCACCACGCTAGGACACAAACAGCCATTTTAGAGGCAAGTACGCATGCGCACATTTTCCCACCAGAACTGCAACTACGTCACGACACGTGAGTGTGACTAACGCATGCGCAGTAGAAAATCCCCAAGCGGCGGCCATTTTAGGAACAAGGGTTATTTGTGTTAGTAAAACACATAGGCAAGCGTCACTAATATACACGCACATCCAAAATAAAAGGAAATTAGTAAGACATACAGGTTGAATTACAGGATTATAAGTTATTCGAGGTTCTTGATTTAAAGCAAGTCGCGTAATATGCGAAATCTTGCTCTATCAGTATAACATAAAACAATGGCTGCAGCTTTCTCCATCCCCACAAGAGGGCAGTATTGTTCCACATGTTCGATTCGTGTCCCTAACTTCTCTCCGCACAGATGGAAGTGCATGAAAGTTTATTACTGCGTGTGCTGAGGTTTCAGCCTTTAATCCACTGCCCCCTAGACCATCTATAACAGATTTCTCTGTAATAATAGGAATTTATGACAAAGGGGCAAGTTGATTGGTGCAGGACAGATACTTCAGGGCTGCATAAGGAATAGCAGAGCCGATAGTGTCATTCATTCCACGTTAGACTTTTCCATTGATAATCCACACTTTACAAAGAGAGCCTCCTCTCTGGTTCTCTGGGGATATATAGCACCCATCCCGGTGAAGGCCTATCCCAAATAGCGCAATCGGGCGCCTTGCCTTGTCTTCCTTTTCCCAGATGTAAATACACTTAGGTGATCACATCTGTTTAGTGCGGAGTTTACACATACCCATACCATTTTTTCCAGAAAAGTGATGATCAAAGCCCCCTTTTTTGCCACTTTTGTCCCAGCACATGATAGAAGGGCGCTTAAATGCATTACTGCAGTACAAAGGAGAGCAAGAAGCTGTTTTTATTTGCTTAAACAGGGCTTAGGCTAACATCTGTTTGATCAAAGATTCTACATGACGTGGTTGGGGTGAGGCAGTGGAAACAGTATACATGGGCTATGACAGCGTAGGATCTCTTACACAGCGGGTTCACTGATCAGAGGAGTGGACGTTTGCTGCTGGGATCGACAATTATGTTTTTGGTATGGAATCTCCAAAAAGTAAAATAACTGGGTTGCAGTGTCATGGCTGCCATCTTGTACCTCTTTCTTGTAACCAAAGTGTTAATTGTTTGGTGTGGGCGTAGGGTAGTTTGATTTGTGGAACCAGAGAAACCCTGGTACATTTCTTTGACCCCCACAGAGGAGCTCAGGGAGATGAACCAGAGAAGGAGGGCAGTGAGATGTATCACTCATCAGAGGAAGTGTTGGTCAGTGGAAGTCCTAGATGTAAGCTGGCATGACTGTAGGATGGTTGACACTAAATTGTGGGAAATTTCAATGGAGGAGCGTTCATCACGATTGATGTTGGTGCTGAAGACTCTGATTCGCGTGAAAGAAATGATTCCGTGCCACGTGAAACGTGGACAAACGGCACTAATCTGGAATTTACTGGCCTATGATCTAACATGAGTTTTAGGTTGTGAGCAACACCCTGATGGCAGTGAGTAACTTCTCCTTATTTTTATTACACAGCCTCAAGTTCTTGCAAAACCGCCTCCGCCACCGAAGAAGGCTCTCCCCTTGGGTCCCACTTTCCAGACAGATGGAGAGTTGCCCTCTTCGGTTCCCTCGTACCATCCGCCAGTCATGGCTTTCCCTTCCAGGTGGGTACTTGTCATTCAAGAAGCCAAATAACCCTGAAAGTCTATGTGGTAAGCATCAGTGATAAAACAACATTTGCAATCCAGAAATGTGAACCAACCATGTGGCAGATGACTGATGGTTTTGGTATATGAAATTTCAGTGAGGAACACTCAGAGGAACTGTCAAGGCTTCTCGTTACGACTGCCTGTATGGTGTCCATTTCACTAGACGCCACCTGTTCATAAATATGTTTGAGAAAGTCTTGTGGGTTCAGCCTGCGCTTCCTGCACATAGGGATGGCCCTATTACGTTGAATTGGTAATTAAAGGGTGTAAAGTCTGCACCACTGATGATTACAACATCTGATAGTCTTTTAGCTGCAGATTCATTACCTTTTAATTTCTCAGGCGTCAGGCTGGATCTGGACATTTTTGCTTGAGCATTACCCCTTGCACACGCTGTCATGTGGCTTCATTCAGCTCCGCGTGACGTAGTCGGCCATGTTAGCATTGGTTATGACGTTGTGGTCACCTATATAGGCGCCACCCAGATGCGCAGACGTCAGTTCTTTTCTTTCCGTGCCAGTTAAGCGCCGACCCGGAGTAGAGCTACCCCTCAGATGCTTTTGAGAGGCTTTTTTCGACTTCATTTTTTTCCATCATGTGCGAGGAAGTCGTCAAGGAAAACAGGATTTAAGCTGTGCTGTTCCTATCACCGCATGATGTCGGTAACCGACCCCCACCTCGTCTGTCTCTGGTGACTCGAGTGCGACCACGACTCAGTTGTGCTCGGGCTGCCAGGCTATGGCTCTGAAGGCCTTGCGGGAGCGGGCTATGAAGCTCCCTGCGGCCCGGCAGTCGACCCCATCCAACGAGACTCCACGGAGGTCATGGTCCTGATCGAAGATGAGGAGGTCGCAAGACAGAGCCCTAAGTCGTCTCTGTCCCACTCGAGGTCATCGGGACACTCTGGGAAGAGACACAAGTGTGTTAACGCAGATTAACAAGTTACTTACATTCGGTAACGCATTATCTGGTAGAGACTCTATCTAGCTGCAGATTCTTTACAGGCCCACCCATGCCTCCCTGCTTTGCGGACTAATTTTTTTAGGGATAGGGTTACTCCCCTTTTCGGGGCCCTAGTTTTGCACACGTTTAAGTCAGTTACTTCATGGCTCTGAGCTTCTGGCGTGGAAAAAACTAAAAGTACTGACGTCTGTGTGCCTGGGTGGTGCCTATATAGGTGACCGCAACATCATAACTGACACTAACGACGCCATCGACGTTACGCAGAGCGGAATGGAGACACCCGACGGCAGGCGGAAGGGGTATTGCTCGAGCAAAAGTTTCTGGATCAGCCTGACGCCTGGGAAATTCAAAGGTAAGGAATCTCCCTCATATTCTGACTGATAAGAGTTCTAGGACACTGGACTCGTATGGGAAGCATATCTTTTCTTCCATCAGCGCTACCCTATGTTCTATTAACACGTCCTCTGTACTTGGACGTTTTTCTTATGCCCTGTGGGATTCCTTGGCACGGCTATTGCCCTTGCTCCCGTAAGTTCTTCAAGATGAACTGACTCAATTGATTTCAGACTGGCAGCAGGTGGTCCTTCCTTACAGTGGGCTGAACTGCTCATTACTTGGTACTCCGGTACCTTTGGTCCCACTTTTGTTTTCACTATTTGCTGCTATTGCTTCCTACCATGTGCTGATATGAGTTCTATTCCCCCCCTATTGTTCTGGGAATATTCTTTCCCCTGAGGGTTTTCTGACGCAAAGATTTCTTTGTGATGTTTTTCTTCTTCTTGGTTTCCTCTTATACAGCATTGAGGTGCCCCCTCTTTTTTTCAGGTGGCTTATTTTCTCCTGTGGGATTGAGGCTGTGTCTGTCTGAGCAGATGCCTTTCGCACTAATCATCTTATATTTATTTCAGTTATTTCAGTGAGTTTTTGTTTGTCAGGAATGCTCTTCTTCATGGTGTTTCCTTCAGGCACACGTTCCATTTTCATTCCTGTTGCACTACGTTCCATTCTTAGGGTGGCCATCTTTCCTCTTTTTCCTCGAGTTAAAAGAGTTAAAAGAGGGGAGTTCCTGAGAAGCAGAAGCTCGGTTTTGTTTCCATTGAGCTTTAGGCAAGAGAGTTCCATCCATTTGGCAACCTCCTCAAGACAGCTTTCTAGGTTGCTTGGTGACTTTTCGGGGTGGTTTAACGCAGAGTCATCGGCGTAGGTAATGATTTTTATGCCAAATGGACAGACAAACTCTGCCAAGGGACTCATGTAAATATTGAATAGTGTGGGGCTCAGGGAAGAGCCCTGAGGCACACCACAGCTGAGGGGCATCTGTTTGGAGACAGCATTGCCTTCAAAGACCTGGAAGGATCGTTCACTTAGGAAGGATTGTATCCAAACAATGGCATTGCCTGACACACCCAGGTTCACAAGTCTCAGAATCAACGTGTCGTGGTTTACAGTGTCAAGTGCGGCACTGAGGTCGAGAAGAATGATTGCCGTGGAACCTCCATGATCCAAGATCCTCCTTGCTTCCTCCGTTACTGCAAGGAGGGCGGGTTCGGTCCCAATTAGGGGACGGAACCCAGTTTGTAAAAGATGGAGAAGGTTGTTGGTTTCTAGAAACTCTACCAGCACTGAGTTGACATATTTTTCCTAAATCTGACTCAACCAGGGAAGGAGGGAGATGGGGCGGTAGTTCCTCAGGTTGTTCTGGTCAAGATTGGGCTTTTTCAAGAGAGCCTTTACCATAGCACATTTCCATGCCGTGGAGACCACACCAAAGGAAATTGAGGCGTTCAGCAGGTCGAGAACAGTTGGTAGGATGTTTGCTATGACTGGTAACAAGGAACTGGGGGCGCTGACTCTAAGGGTGAGCCCGACTGTACCCGGTGCATGATGGAGTCTAAAGTTGCGAGGTCCAGGGGGGAGCAGCCCCAATGTGGCTTGAGTTCCGCATCCTGTACAATTAGTGGGGCCCAGAGTTAATTCAGACTAGTTAGAAGTAAAGGTGGACTATATATTTTGTATTTCCTGGTGGAAGAACTCCACCAGGTTGTTAAAACGGGCTAGAGCATCGTCCGTGGTCGATTGCTTCTTGGGCTGTTTTGAAAGGGATTTGGCGATCCGAAAGATTTCCTTGGGAGAGTTAAAAGTTGCATTGATTTTTTTCCTCATAAAAGGCGGACGTCTTTGCTCTGCATTTTTTGTGGGTGTGCCTCATGGGGAGCACATCGTCTAAGGAGCACTGGATCCAGCAATTACATTTCTCATTGGCTAAGATAGGGTTAGAGTCCCTGTTAGGTCTGGAAGTTTCGAAGGCTGAGATCCATAGTTCTCTGGGAAGCTTGGACCAGTTGCATTCCCGGCGTGAGGTTGAATTGGAGGGAAGAGTGTAGTCCGGGATTTCCCAGGTCAAGGGAATCAGGAAGTGGTCAGACCAGGGAAGCGGGGTCCGTACTCCTGATGTAAGATCGATGCAGTTGCTAAAAACGGGGTCAAGAAAGTGGCCTTTAATGTGGGTGGGTTTGGATACTAACTGCTTTAGCTGAAGTGCGGAGAGGCTCATGGTCAATTAATTAGTGGTATGATCAGAGGTGTTGTCTAGGTGAATATTAAGATCCCCCAATACTGTGAAGTTGGATGGCGAGCAGGCTAGATTAGGGATGGTTAGCGGGAGGGTATTAAGGAATTGACATAGGGCCCGAGGTGGGCGGAATATTAGTAACCCAGAGAAGGTCTTTTGCATTTTTATTTTTGCCCTGTGGTGGGAAACCCCTCCCTTCCTTTATATTGACGGTGTATCCTATTCTCGGCAAACGGCTCAGTTTACTTTATCTGTAGTGCTTGGTCCTCTCCTCGGAGTGGCTGCAAGTTATATTCAGATAACCTTATCTTTTCTCCCTGAGATTCCTCAGTCTTTCCTCTCTGGGATTATTTTCTTTCCCTGTGGCCTGCCACAGTTTCTGTACCATGCCTTGGACCATTTTTGTTGGTTCCTACATAGGTCGACTCTCATTACTTGTCAGCGGCTGGGCATATCTGCGAATGTTTGTTGGCTTAGTTCGCAGACCCACCTCCGGGTGTTATGGCTTTGGTATCTAATTCACAAGGGAAGGAAACTGTGGCTAAATGTCTCTATCAGATAGATAAGTTACTCACCATCGGTAACGCTGTATCTGGTAGAAACAAGGTCTAGCCTCAGATTCCTTACCACCCATCCCTTCCTTCCCGCTCTGCGAATTTCCTCAAGTATGAGGTACTCAGTTCCATGGCTCTGGTTTTACCCCACCAGGGAACTTCCTCAAGTATGAAGTTTTCCTTTCCATGGACTTGGTTTCCGCACCAGCGTTTTTTCGCTGTCTGATTATGGCTCTGGGTTTTACCGGTGCTGGTGGTTCCTTAGTGTTCCGCTTCCAATGATTCTTGGCTGGGTGGTCTTCGGTCCAAGTTTCTACCAGCGCTGTTTATTTCCTGCTGTCCTGATTTGACAATAAGGTTGCTTATTGGTATAAAAAAAGGAAATATATCATGATACTAAACACCAAATGTGTTTCTTTCCCATTTCTTTGGAAGATATTTATCTTCTTTGACATACTGTTTCGATGGCCAGTTTCTGTAGTAGCTCCGTGTTCTGACACGGATGTGTTCACAGAAGAAACTGACATCAAAGCATCAGTGGTGACTTATGTTAACTCTGTTGACGTCATGTCCGGAGACGACGTCAGTGCGGAGTCGCACGGCGCCCTCCACCGGCATGCAGAGGTATTGCTGAGAAAGTTTTCCGGATCCAGTCTGGCATCTGGAGGGGAATTCACAAGGTAAGGAATCTGCGGCTAGACTATGTCTCTACTAGATACAGCATTACCAAAGGCAAGTAACTTATCCTTCTTGTATAAAATCTACATTCTGTAATTATTATTTAAGGATTCATATGTCTAGTTTAATTGTAATGATGGGCTTAGAATTGGGCTTAAGCGGGGTATTGTAAGGAGCTTATAGTCAGATCATATATTCTGCATATCGTTCAGTTTCCAGTCCTGAAAATTGGCTCAAAACAGAAATCTGGCTCCTACTCAGTCATGGTACAAAAAAGAGTTATGCTTTTACTAAAACATTTATGTACTGCCTAGAGTAATTAAGCCTTCTGAACGATGAGATATTTAAACACACCAGAGTGCCAAAGCATTGACCGTGCGCTTAAAGAAAGTAGTGCAAATAAAAAGTTCTGAAGATGATTCGCAACATTGTAGGCAGCTCAGAAGACTTCAAATGGTCTCTGCGTCCACAAGACGTGGGGCGATGCAGTTCTAGTTCATAGTAAATGTATGTCTTGGTATGCACAGTTTCCATGAACTTTAAATTCGTATCTCTTCTGTTAGGAGTCACTATTTGGTATAAAAAGAGAGCCTCATTTATCCACCGAAGATTTCAGTTGTTTACCTTTATGGTGCAAGATGTGACCCACGGATTATTCTTTAGTCCGGGTTTATTGAATCTACAAAATAATTTTATAAGACCAGTACTTGTAAAAGGCACAATTGAAACATATTTGGAAGCTGTTAACGATTGTGTTATACCCTCGATCGGTAAACACATGCTAGCGTTTGAAGATTTTTTTTCATAATTTTTAACGGTGTAAATGGTGGATAAGTGTTTTACTTTTTGTATAATGAAATATGAAAAGGATAGTTTAAATGTGACCATGAAATAATGGCAATACATAAGTATTTCTATTGTGTTGAAGTTTCATGAAATGATGGATGAATGCTTATTAGAAGAAATGGCGTCTCTATGGTTTAAATTTAAAAAAAAATAGTATAAACTGCCAGTTTTTGACAGCTTATATGTCCGAATGGTTATTGTGGATGTATGACATTACAACGCATGCATTTACATCGCATGCCTTTACAACATAAGCATTTCAACGCAGTCCATTACAACGCATAGTGCTTTGGGGTGCTGGATAGTGAATAGTTTAATTTACTATTCCAACTCCAGTCCCCGTGGACTCTAGGGAAGGTTATTGGATAGTAAATTAACCTATTCCCTATCCTAGAGCGCCCCCCAGAGCAATGCGTTGTAATAGTTTGCGTTGTAAAAGTTGCGTTGTAAAGGTAGTGCGTTGTAAAAGTTTCGTTGTAAAGGCTGTTCACCGGTTATTGTTTGCCCTCAGCAGGCAGTAAACAGCCCATGCTCTGCAACTGCAAAAAATGTTGCAAAAGATATGTTCATGCTTTGGCAAATCGCAAGGGAGGGGGTCGTCTGTTTGTGTTCCTTTTTCACTTGTGAATCACAAGGTGTTTCAGTGTGTGCTTTGTGATTCTAAATTGTAATATATAATCAGAGAGCTCTTTTGTTCCTTGTGAATTCTCATTTGCAATCACAAATTCAGTCACACTGCCTTTGCAAATGCTAATTGTTTAGAGAATAAGACCCGTGCTCACGCGGACATCAAAGCATCAGACACAAAAGTAACCCTTAAGGCTACACAGTTTGTATAGGCACAGACCTCTTGAGTATGAAGCTCAAAGCCACAAAGGAGGATTTTTCTCTGCATCAATATAAACAAAAACCGTACATATATTTACATCTATTTGCATGTAATTCAAATACCGTGGATATAATGATTCCTTTGTTGTCATGAACCGGTTTTGTCTTACTGCTTTGACAAATTCGTGTTGTCCCATAACAACAGTTATTTCAAGGTGGTACTCTGAGTACAAGAAATCCCAAAATGTTATTTACATCTGTTTGTATAGGCTGATGTCTAGAATCTTAAGGTTACTCATAGCAAGAAATTAATATTATATATGGGGTGAAGTACCCTCTGGCATCCATTATAAGGATATTGCAAATCACCAGAGAGTTCCGTGACCATGTAAAGGAATGCTGCTGCCTCTGGCCTCGTTCCTTCATACGGTCATCGAATTCCAAGGTGTCTTGCAATTACTTTAAAATGTACAACAGAAGGTATCTTATTCCTTATAATACATGACATACACTCACTCTTTTGGTAAACTGTGTAAATCCTTGGTGTCTTGTTCTTTTTATATTAGAGTCATTGTATGGTAGTAGATGTGAAGAATAAAGGCAGAATCTAGTACGAAATTCAACACATCAAAAAGCAGTTAGCAATGTGTTGCAGAAAAGGAAATTACAATTAGTTTAATGTAATTCAGATTGTAAAAAAGGCAAGGCACAATGCAGAGGGATTCTGTTTTTCTAGTAATGACCATCAGTGTGCAAAAATAAACATGTTGCCAGAAATATCTCATTTCTGCTCATCACAGTTTCGTTTGGAAAAACAGATCAAAAGAATAAAAAGCTAATTTTCTCTGCTCTGCTCAAGTTGCAGCCGTAATGATGCTCGTGACCTGTCTTTTACCCTGGCGCTGGCTTTGGCAACAGGAATTATGACATAACAACTCATCTGTAATAACCTATTACTGTTGAACAGCTATGTCATTTTGGCATTAAGAGGTGAGGACAGACAAAAGAAGTCGTCTGCAATAAGGAAATTAGAGAAGGGCTTTTATACTGGGATTGCTGGCTCCCATGTATTATATAGAAATGTAGTGGAACTATGATACCCTAAATAAAAGCTCTCTCATGGACATACAACTGGAGACTAGCTCTAAAACATAACTTGGGTACACAGAAAAGGGAAGTTACATTTTAATACAAAAAGTTAGCACATACGGGGCTACGTGTGTGCAAATGTTGTGACTCACGCTATTTTATTAGTTTGAAGGTTCTCTTGTTCCTAAGTTTCCAACCATGACAACATTATTACTTGTTGATGAATGACATTTTCCACAGGATCTGGTGAATCTCCTTATTTTTGTAGTGTTATTGAATCCTTTCGTACAGATGTGTGTTAAAATGACAAAAGAGCAGGATAATGCAATCACAGAATGTATCACATAATGCCACATAATTTGTAATTTCTTTAGTGAACCTGCTGCACAATTCGGCCCTCCACTGTTGTATAATTCCAGTGTCTCTGATATAGTACATACACTCTACACCTGCTCCTACACGTTACAATACCGTTAATCTATGATGACTTTTCTTTGTAATACGCGTATTTTTAGATAGCTGGGCTGTCTGAGGATGCACAGGGCCAGGCCTCGGGTAGTAGGAGATCCCTCAGGTTAGACTGCTTAAAGCCTCAGACAGAAGAACTATCTTAAGCTATACAGGCCAGTGGCTCAGACAGCGGGAAAATATCTCCTGGTACATCGCTCAGGCCCTCGACCAGCAGACTACTCCTCATGTTAGGCAAGTCCTGGCTCACATAGCCAACTACTTCTCTGGCTATATAGTTCCAGCCTTCAGACAGACGTATTCCTCATGCTAATCAGTGCAGGCTTCAGACATTAGAGCTATAAACATGCCTTACTGAAAATAAGGAGTACACAGGGAGCGGTGTGGGGCAGCAGCCAGAGCGGCTGACTCCGTGGTGCAGGGCTCACGGTTTGCTCGCCGGCAGCAGCTCAGCATCAAGTGACTCCAAGCAATAGCTCACTTAATCTCCTCGACGGCCCCCAGAGCCTTGAAACCCTTAGGGGTGATATGTTTGCGCTTTACAAATATGGATTATTGTATTATTATACATCTTAGAGTTAGTGCAGCCTTGCACAGGGTTTCCCATCAGGGTACGCAGCCCTTATGTCTGCAAAAGAAGAACTATCTCTTGTCTCCAAGCTTAGCAGATAATCTTCTCCTGCTGATACATTAACTGTGAGTGCATCTGTTGTACCACTTGTTGAGCAGTGCTTGTCACCAGACTGTTCTCTGTGAGCACAAGGGCCATCTGGTGGCCTCTATCTGATTGATGTTCTTGTTTCTTTCCTGCAGACCTGCCCCGCCGCCACCCGCTGCCTTGTCTGAAGATCCACATGTACAGATGACATAACTGCACTGCTTTCATGTGGCATAAGCTACGCAGCTTTGCCCGTCTAGGCTGTGATTCTCTGCCACCAGATCCTCTCCTCACCCTCTTCTCCAAGACTGTGTGGATGTGTAGGAGAGGGTAACCAGACTGACAACCGCTGGCCAGTGCTTGGTGAGACACTACGCTACACATATGGGACATGCCGCTGGAAAATGGGTGCCCAAGGTACATCTCTGCCCTGCTCCAGCCTCGTGTCACTCAAGGGTGGTGGTTTCGGCCAAGAGAACGTGCCATGGCCGAACGCAAGAGATGGACCAGTCGTGAAGAAGGAAGGACTCGGCCAACCAGCAATTTCTCAGTGCCATTTCTGCTCTGCTGGGATTCGGGGCTTGGAAATTTAGCAGCTGCTTGGGGCCAGCTTTACCAGTTGAAGCCAGGCCTTTTCCAGATGCATGTTGACTTTTTGGTTGGAAGGACACACAAAGCAGCTTTCGATCATGCCAGAAAGTATATTTTATTTGTGAATAGGATCTGAAACGTTGTATATATTTTTTATTGGCCTGCGACAGGATGCAGGAATTTCTGGCTGTCAAAGTTAAACTTTCATCTGGTAAATTTACACTAGAAATTAATGTCTCCTTCTTTCAAAACACAAGTGCATGTATTGGGATTCTTAACATCCATTGACATGAGAAGCAAACACCCAATAGTATGAGGTTCCTTTCTGACACCCAAGGGAGCGTGGTAGCTGGGATCCGTTGGCTAGGCTTGCAGGCACCATTTAAAGCAGGTTTGCTGGAACCTATTACTGTTGGTGTGTGGAGCTGACTCCTTTGGGATTGGATATCTAGCACAAGTTTCCATGGGTCGCTAATGCACATGACAGCGAGGCTGTGGAGTCATTGGTTGCAATTGCTGACACCTATTAGGGCGGGGATGCTGACACATGCTGGTAAGGGTTTCTGGCACCAAGTAGGGTTGTTTGATGTACTCCACTCGGGTGATTTGTAGGCAGTAATTCACAAAGACCATTGGCTTGCATTGTGAAACACATGAAGATGGTGTTGTGACATCCCAGAAGGTGTTGTTGGCTACCTGTCAAGTATTTTGCTGCCGTAAGACAATTATTGATAGAAAGAACAGTGCTGGGTAGTGAACGCCTTTGAAGAAGGGTAGGTTGCAGTCTACACTAAAGATCCTATAGCGCCGTTGAAGATTGTTGTAACGTATAAATTTCGAGACAGGATTTTCTGACCCATCAACTTTATTCCATATTGATGAAGAGTACATGTACCATCCGCAAGTTGTAGGCCGAAAAAAACTTGTTTTACCAAAGGCTGTGTTTCAGCAAGAGAGACTGTGTTTCAGCAAGATTTTAAATAATAGGTTAAAAAGTGGAAGGATTTCTCAAAACATCCAGCTACTTGACTTGGCTGTCAATTCTGTTACAACCGGGCCAGCTACAAACATTCCACTTGACTTGCATAATCTACTCCTTTCTTAGCTAAACTCAATGGCTCCTATCCTCTGCCACCACATGGCTTCATACTACCTTCACCACACGTAAAGGACCCATGAAAACAGGTAGTAGCTTTCGTACCTTGCAAGGACTCCTCGCCGTTGCTTAATTCCCACATCCAACATCAAGTATCCAGGTCCAACTATTTTATCAAAATGCCATTGCAACTGACATTGTTTTCCATACGACCACTCTGCCACACCTGCTACTGTCAACCACTTATCTTATGAATCAACCTAAGAAACATGAAACTCTTTTGGGTTCAAGGACACTTCTTCACTCAAATTTTCAGAATATTTGCCATTGTTTAATAACACCTGCGCTATTCCCTACTCCACTCTTCTTTGTCATAGTAGTGTCACACCCATGACAGATAGAAGCAATGTGAACATCGTGGTTAGCACCAGCCAATCCTGCTCCTCAACCGGCTGCCTTGTAGCTCTTCCTGGAATTTAAACACTCTGGAAATTAAACTGGTAAAGTTGCCAGTCACCCTCCAATGCTGAAGGTAGCCCTGTGCACCCCTTGTTTTCAAAGGAAGCCCTAAATAGCTTATGGTCAGAAATACGTTCTTAATACGTACCCGCCTCACCCACCATACACACACACACACACAGTCCGAACCTAAAGGAAGCCCCCTGGCTTCCCTAACCACGTCCATGATAGAGTTATTTTGCTCTGCACGCTTTTATACCTGTGAGGGAAAGCGGTCAGTGCTGTTGTTTCAAACATAGTTTTCTTTTTTTGGGCATATCCTGCACTGAGAACTCCCTGGCAGCCGCAGTCATAAATACACATCTTCTTGGAAAGTACTGCCGATGGCTGGTGCCCTTGTGATGTTAAAATGTCTCTGATCATTTCCAACCACAACTAAGCTCAGCGTCTTCTCAAATGCACCCTCATAGTATCAGCTGTCGAGGCATAAACCTTACATAGCCCTCAGCTATCCCTATATTTGAACATAGTTCTGCCTTATTTTATATGGAGGAGCATCGCCTACCACCGCCTTCACTAAGTTAGCCTTACAAAAAATCTGAGTATCTTTTTTCTGAGAATTGAGCTACTCTCGGAACCAACTCCCAACACCTCTTGTCTGCCCACCTTCATGTTCCTGATCATATTTCTTCTCATAAGGATGCCATCCTCAAACTTCGAACCTCTACAAAGAATACCTGCACTGCTGTGGAAACAGTAGGTCTCCAAATGAGTCACAAAATATTTGAGGTAGCAAGACTCCTTACCACTAGCAGACTGTATGCTGCGGTTAGGTTTGTTGTGGTGACCCACTCAGCATGACCCAAAGCATTGAACATTTGGCCACTGTTCGACTGGGTCTGCCTGTACACACAGATCTTCATATTAAACTGTGAACATCCACGCATGGTTCTGGTCATTCACCGTACCTACATCTCCCCTACTGGAGGAAATCACCCTGAGGCCTTTGTTTTCTTGATAACCACCTAGTTACATAAGTTCTGCAAATCAAATTTCAGTTTCTCCTGCACCGCCATAAGCTTGCTTGATGATCTCGCCATCACTGGTGTTTCAGACTGCGTCAAAATCCTGTTTCAGAAACCCTTTAACCTATCCACCTTTTCACTAACCAAAGTAGTGTCCTGACAGGGACCCTCCTTCCTAAGCTTCATTTGCACCACAAACAGGCTAGGTACAGTCTAAAAGCAAAATCATACTCGTAGCATACTTTATGCCTGCAACAAGTCACCTCACTTACATTTAATTGACACCTTACCACGTGCGATCTGTCCCTTGAAAAGCAGCTGATGATCAAAATATCTGAGGGTAACGATTGCCCACCACCACCACTACTACTTGGATATCTGCAGTCAATTTATTTCACCCTTCTCAGGATAAACATATATAAAGCAACCAAAATACCACTGTGTCATACCCCATAACTCTATTCACTACACATCACAACTCGGGGTGATACTCCCCAATATCCGCTCTACCCCTTCACCAGAGTTACGTGTTTCTAATTTTTTGTGACATTTGGTCTTCATTAACCTCTTCCACCGTAGCATTCTTTGATAACCAAAAATTGGGACTTATTCTAGCATAAAGTCCTTATCAACTGCACTTCTTTCTCATCTTTGATGTAGTGGGCATCCTAGACGTTGCTAGGTGTCTTGAAAGCCCCATCTTAAACACTCCCATCACCAGTTGGTCTATTCTGTAGCTGACCTCACTTTGTTTACTCTTATCCTAAGCACTTTGTTGCATCTTCACCTGAGTGCATTGCACTGGTCTTCACTCCATTACCATTTCAGTACCAACCTGCTGCACATTATTCTCATAGTGACCCCCCTTGTTCAAACTCTTCATGAATTTAGTGGCTGTCTCTATCCTTTGAGAAACCTGGCTAGATTCAATCACTGTTGAGTTTCTGCTGCTTACTATCATGCTTGGGATTTAGCATTCAATTTATGCAACATCATTTGTCATGATGGATACAGCTTCCTGCAGATTCCTCACCTTACTATCCTCCCAGGCATCAGACTCGCCTGGTAAAGATTTCCCTCAGCTGTAGCTCTTCACCACTGCCCGGTGGCAGCATGCATTTTCATCCTTGAATCTGCCTGCCGTACATGGCAATACCAGTGTATAATAGATAGAGTATACAGCCACTCAGATAACTTTGAACTCAACGCTTCATGACTTTGCACTTCCCCATTCTCTGACCTCAGTAGCTAGAAAGAAACCATAGAGCACTGTACCACCCCTTCTCCAACCAGCACGATCCATGATGCTGTCACTGGAGACAATCATGATGCACTGCTCTGAGTTATCTGTGCTGTCCTTGAAGTGGGCTGAAATAATCTCTGCGGCTAAAGAAATGGTTGGTGCTCCGAGGAGCCAAAGGCTAGCCGTTTGATGCAAATCTTTGCAACCTATGTCTTCAGTTGTTATTTGTTGATCCTCTCGGTTCCCCTATGCATGCCTCACTAGGGTGCGGAGAAAGTATCTGGGACTGGCGTCATTGTGTAGGTTGGTGCCTATTATGTGTCGGTGTCTTCATTGTCCAAGTATTGGTTGAAGCTATGTTACACAACCTAGTGGTGCCGTAGTCCTACTACAGGCGAGAATAGTTTATGGGCCAGTTGTGCCTGGCAGGAAAGTCTTAAAGTGAGGAATTTGTAGGAAGATTATGCGTCCACCAGAAATACTTTCTGAAGGTAAGTAACTTTGTTAAACAAATCTCTGTCCACTACTGATGCATATTTGTAATCTGTGCTACATAACTAGTCCCAATCGCAGCCACATCCTGCTTGCTTGAAAACACACCTCCCTCCTTAGCTCAGTACTGTCACTTAAGAATGACAGAACACGAAACTCCACTGGAATCCCAAGCACGACATTGTGTTAGACAGTAGAGAATGCTGCTGAAACTCTCCATTGCTCCTTTCTCAGCTTTTTTGGCTTGAGGTTCTTATTTAGCCTTGTGGCATGTTTGCAGCACATCTTTCCATCTGACAAAAGATGTCAGATACTTCCTTCTTTGCTTGACAGAGGCTCACACACCTCGCTAGCTTGCAGCGTCAGCTTGCCTTTCTGACAAGACAACTCGTATTGCCAGGGTTAGATTGGGGTAAAAAATCGGTCCAGATCTGCAGATAGCATATTATTTCTAGTGTTATAAAAAGGAGGGAGTTTCTATAATCTGAACTTCACTGAGATTAAAAAAAAATGCTAGTCTTGCCAGGACTCTTTGTGCACGGATTAGTTCACAATGGAGAACAACACCTGCATATAAGTGAGGCCACTTCTGCTCAGGCCCCTGTCCAGTCTGTGTACATTAATGGACTGGCTCTTCCGTAGACTAGGAATCATGCCTCCGCCCTGTTGGTAATAAGGAGGTAATAGAGCCCCTCCTGTCTCCAGAAAGGCTGCTCAGGCTGATGGCATCTGAATTGCACATCACCTCTTGTATTTTGTTTGCTCACATTTGTCACTTTTGCCTCATGTAACTTAATGTTTGCTGTTGTACATGGAGGCTGGCAGTTCAGCACTTAGTGGGCAGGCAAGACATTTTTGTAAAGCCCCAGTGCTGGAAGGGAAGACCTTCTTATTGTATCTTGGGGGATCTCAGGCTGTTTTCATTACCCATGGAAAGGGGGGGGGGGGCAGTGCAACACTACAGCCATGATAATTTCAGGTGCAATTCATCTCATATTTTCTATTTGTTTTGTATTATTATAACATCTTGTAGACTTTTCATGCACAAAGGTTCAATAGTATGTGGGGAAAGACATTCTTTTTTTAAAGAAAGATACTAAATATGGGAGCTAATAAGACCAAGACACCCATGATGAAGCTGATAAAGGGCTGAATCCCTTGGCTGACACAAAACCAATTATGACACATCGGAGAGAAGAATGACAAGCGTGCACCAACTGTGCTAATTATAGGTTGAAGAATCATGAGAAACAAATTATGAACAGACTAATTTACTGCATCGTATAAGCATGAAGATAAATTGTAGGACAGATGGAAACATATACATTAAGTAATATAAGTTCATAGTGGGATGTGGGTTTATAGAGGAAAAGGGTGGGAAGTTATTTAATTGCCTCAAATTGTAAAGTGCTCTGATATCCTTCGGGATCAAGTTCGCGCTATATAAAACTTTATAAATAAAATAAATATCGGCCAAAAAAGCTGCCCACAGCTGGAACTCGGATACTGGCCCATCGACTGAGTGCCCGCCTTACCAACCTGACCCACCGTAGCGTGTGTGCAACACCCGTCATGTAGCATGGTCGCGTGCACACTATCAGTTTAATGTCAGCTGCTCCTAAGCTGGTCACTGATTTTTTAAGTTCACTATGATCAGATAGCTAAATTTGTGAAGTGTTCTAGTTAAAGGTTCGAATCCAGGTAGGGCTGACTCTGCATATAATGAACAGTGGAACTTCAAAACTTTGGTCTTGAGATGTGTTTATAAAACAAGTTATTCAGTAGCATGTGATAGCTAGAAGTACTGGAAAAAATGAGAGATGATAAGGAAAATCGGCACTACGTGTACGGCAATGTCTCTACACCACACAACCAAAGGTGACGTTCAATGCTTTTGAGAAGATAAGGCACATGTATTATATATTTAACAGAAGTGCATCAAGCTATAGCACACCTGTGTAAAATAACAGTCAATGTGAGACCTTGATGAAAATCAAATTGTGAAAGAGGGCTCCTTTTCCACGACCCTCTGAACCCACTGAGCTATCTGCACCCATTGATGAAGGGACATGGGCCTTCAATTGTCCTGTCCAGGGGACCTGACCAGCTAAACCTGCACTGTGGAGAAATGGCCAAGTGACCATATGCCAAGGAGGCCCAGTACTCAAAAGTTCATGTCATCTGCTGCGCAATCATGGCTCACAGCAAGATTCTTGCACATGGACAGCCTTCATCCTGACAAAAAGACGCCTGAGGACCCATACTGTCTTCACCACCATCAACAACTAAATGAAGAAAAATAATGAACGTGGCGGACACCAGGGTCTCGCTAATTACACCAAATCACAATGGCGCAGCTCTGAAGATAAACAATTCTCTAGTAGAGCGTGCACTGCGGATCTGAAGCGTAGATTTAGCGTGTGTGCCGTGCTCCCGGGTATCACTCCCTGATCAAGAGCGTAATATTATATTACTCTGGTAGCATCCCCAATCCGTGGGGTATGTCTCCCAAGGCACTGGTCAAATGGCTCTCAATAAAGCTTTTTAGTTTTCACTGGGTGAGCTTTTGCAAGAATTTCTCATCAAAAATCCATTTTGGGAAACGAAGTTTCACATAAACGAATGAAAGTGAAACATTGTGAATAAAACAATTCAAACTGAAATGGATTTTTGATGAGAAATTCTTGGAAAAGCTCACCCAGTGAAAACTAAAAAACTCCATTGAGAGCCCTTTGACCAGTGCCTTGAGAGACATACCCCGCGGATTGGGGGTGCTACCAGAGCAGCTCTGAAGATGGCAGAGAAGGTCTCTGATCATAGAAACCATCGCAAAAACATAAAAGAACCAAAGAGTTGAACTATTGGGCCCTTTGTTATTAGAAAGCTTGTGATTCTCAAAATCACAGGCTTTGCAACCA
This sequence comes from Lissotriton helveticus, assembly GCF_964261635.1. Taxonomy (NCBI): domain Eukaryota; kingdom Metazoa; phylum Chordata; class Amphibia; order Caudata; family Salamandridae; genus Lissotriton; species Lissotriton helveticus. The sequence continues at coordinate 816,844,658 of NC_136073.1, read as the reverse complement.
CTAAAGGGGAAAACGTAATGCAGAGGGCACGCTGGATTGCTGGGTCTAAGTGGACTCATGCGTTCACTGTAGGGGCCCATTGTTCAGCCTCATAGTCACAGGTTCAAATCCTGGCGGATCTACTCAGCCTTTTATCCTTCCTAGGTCATAAAATGAGTACCATTGAGCAGGGTAATAATAAACATCTGTTATTCAGTGCTAAGATACCCTTCTAGGAGAAAGTGTGCTTTACAAATACTAGTTATGTTATTGCAACTGGTTGCGATTAGGTAGAAGAGGCGTCCCTCTCATAGCAGTGGAAGTTATCTATGTCTTGCAAACAATTGATCTGATGCCGATTCCCTAAACACAGTGTTATCCCCTGCACAAAATGGAAGATGTTCCAGTGAAAACACTTCCACCTTGTGAATGTGGGTGTTTGACATTAGGGAACCAGGCAGTGGTCCAGGGACTACCTGCTCCCTAATGTCATTCACTGAATGACAACTGTTTTTCTTTTAAGCAGCCCATGCCTTTTTGAAAGACAAGGACTCCTGGGAAAATATTGATGGCTTTAATTGAATGCGAAGGCTGGGAGGGAGTTCTGCTGACCATCACAGGCCTCCACTCCCACTCTTGCAGGGAGTCTCAAACAGACCAAAACCGAAAGGGGATGATGGACGGAGTGTTGAACAATGCAAGCACTCACCCCCAGTCAACTGATCTGGGTTTCATCCATCATCATTCTTTAGCTCACTCAGCCACCCCAGTTCAGACATGGCCATATGCAAATCAGTCTGCCCTGTGCCTCATGGGAACAGTCCAGCCCAAACTGCCAAGCCATGTCTTCCCTGGACCGGAAACAATCATTCTGGGACCGGATTCTGGCATTACAGCCGTCTTCAGCCAGGCTAGCTTGAATCCAATGGCAAAGTGAGCAAGGGACCCATGTCTGGGCATACCCTGCCAACTTAGGGCGAACAAAGTCTCAAACAGACTCCTGGTTCATTAATGTTATTGAGGTTGAATCTTTTGTAGCTCCTTGTGAAAAGGCATTTATTGAAGACACTTATTAGAACATGAGTCTCATTTCAGAATAAAGTAGGGGTCGCAGGCCAGTTGGTGTGCAAAAAGTACCAACTGTTTCAGTACCACACCTTTATAGACCCCACTACCGCCCCTATTTGAAGACTGTTTTAAAGTCAGCGAAAAACAAAATTCATATCTAGATTGAGACAAGCAACAGAGATATTTATAAGGACATATGGGACCAGACACCAGGTTACACAGTGCACTCAAGCTGTCTTTCAATTCGGCAGTACCTTATCGGTTACTCCTCGATAAAGAATGTCAATGACTTGCAACTACAGGACGCAAGTGGCCATGAGATTGGCTATGAGTTTGTGCATCAAGCTCTGTTTAGGTGCCTGTTACCTGCAGTGTGAAAATACTGCACCAGTATTCCGTTACTTAAATGTACATAAAATGTGGGTATTGGTACTATACGGTTGCTGGAATGCTGGCCTAAATAAAGTATGGCCATAAGAAATGTAGAATAACATGCAAGAATTATTCTTTGGAATGTAATGACCAGGTTAACTGCATCACTTGCATTTCCTAATGTGGCTGGCTAACTGACATGTCTGAAAGCCTTCTCTTAGAAGCTACGCAAGACGGCATGGTACTGGAGGAGGCGGGGTGGCGTGAGGGTGGAGTTCGGCCAGGATTTAGAATTTCACTCACTGGACCTGCTTTTGGATGGGCGACATTTTTGGGGCTGGAAACTATAAGAGGCTTTCACCCCACTTATTGGAAGGAATAGCAGCACGGCTTCTCAGAAAAGTGGTATAGGAAGAAAGAGGTTCTGTAGTTGTTATGCTTCCTAATCTCCAGGATGGAACATATTTTGTGACCCATCCTGTAATTCAGAATGTTAAACTGCTGTGTGAGTATGCTGCACTTAAAGGCGATATGAAGTCATAACATTGCTGCTGGATGGTGACTAAATGACATGAAAAGTGGCCTTTATAATGCGGGCAGAGCTATGTGTGGCGTTTCCCCGCAAGCGTAACCACACATGTCTTAAACACACATCTGCGTGGTTGAGGCAGTACGCAGTCTAGATGCGCAGATGGGCTGGAAGAGGAAGGATCGGGAGAGAATGTGAATTGGTAAGTGGGTCTGGGGCCGGGTTTTGGGGGATGGGGTCGTTTTTAGGGCTGGGGGGGTCTGAGTTAGTTATAGGGCAGGTGAAGAACCGGGTTTTTAGAACCCAGCGGCGCCAGGGGAAACGCCCGATGTCTCTGAGTTCTCCTGTCTTGGCATACAGAGACACGGGGTACTTCTTGGTGACGTCAAAGATCAAATTTATTAGCTGCAGCCAGTAACAGAGATCCTAGAAGTACAACACGGTTTATGTTCTCAGGAGACTGCTCAACTTTACAAAGCAAGCCATCCCTTTTTATACAAAAAATTGTGCTTCAGGCAAACATTCCTTATTTACAGTTTGACCACTCATATGTTTCCACGACAAAAACAGGAGCATGATGACAAGCCCATTTTTCAGTTTGTCCAGCCCAAAATTAATCATCAAACAAACCCATAATAAACATTCTTCTTTTGAACAAGTCGGACAAAAACCCATAATAAAAGACCTCAACCCAAATCATAAATAGGCCATAAAAGAAGGAACAGAAACAGATGAGAAGCAAGATAGGAAGGTGTGTGCGTGTACCATAAACTCATCAATGTCCTGCTCTTTGATCTCTATCTTGATCAGCTAAAGGGCAAGAACTGGTTTGGCAAGGTCAGCTTCAGGCAGCAGGGTCAGTTCACTTCAGGTCAAACAGGAGTCAGCACAAACTCAAGCTAAGGTGTACGTGTCCCAGAGACTTGTTCAGCCACAGTCATAGGCCTATGTGAGGGCAACCACAAAATGGCTGCCATGCACAAAATGAAACCCAAGGGTTTCAGAACGAAATAGTCAAATACACAGTGAATCCATCAATGTAACATGACGGAAACACTCATGCTTGCTGAGCTCACTGTTTACGGTTCGCTGTTACCAAAATCGTAACAGAACCACGACCATTACGACCCAGGGTCAGAATTTACGGAACCTCAGACCCTCCTTTTGCCCTTACATAGGCAATGACCTAAACTCACGTCAATCTGAATCCAGGTCTATACTCATCAGATCACCAAGATGTTGCTGTAGCATCATCCTAGTACTTAGTAACTCTCTCTGGACAGGTCTCCTCGAACACGAAGTAGCACAAAGGCCACATATAGCAGGAGCACACTGTACGTAAAGACAGAACAGGAAAAGGATAGCTAATACCACCCCACTGACCATCAGAATCTTCCATCCCCAAGTGGATAACCATCCCATCAACGACCAATCTCCTTCGTCCACATGCACAGACTCAGAGATCTTATGTAGCTTGGAAATGGCTTGGTACACTGTCGGAGCGTTGTCTGCAATAAAAACGCAGCAGCTCGATTGAATCAATTTACATACCCCTCCTCTATCTGCAAGTATGACATCTAACGCAACCCTGTTCTGAAGAGAGAGAAGTTCTGATCCAAGTTACTAAGGGCACCGGCAGTTTCAACTATGGTGGACTCAACCACTCTCGTCAATTGCCGTATGTTCCTACTGTTAACCATAGGTCCCCAAAACGGCAGAAAACCCTTCAGAAAATCTCCCAATTCTTGTCCTGCAGTATCTTCCTTACTGAAGACACCTCTAACAACTCTCGTCTTGTGGTAATCTGCCGCAGCTGTATAAGTAGGAGGCAATAGGAACGAGACAAAACATGTGCCCGAGAAATCAGGGGGCAACCATGTGTATGCTCTATCGTAACAGACGAAATAGGTACCCTTAGCTGCTAGGAACGATGGGGAAGTCTGGGACGCAAAAACATACGTCTCAGTGCAGATACTCTTCCCTAACTGAGCTCTCGGATTCTTGCCATTACCTTGCAGACAAAAATGACCCTGATGGGGTACAATCCAAATCGGAGAGGATCTTTTCGCTCGCTGGTTCTCACTCAGACTAGCTCCATATCCGGTCACGTTCCATCCAATATACGCTAGTGTCTCATCTTTCGGGGTTGTCTCATAGGAACTAGCTCCTCTAATCATATCGACTATTCCCTTAACTAGAGCACTATTCTTTGGATTGTCTTTCACAGAACGTAGGGGGTAGACTTCACAAGCATAGATGAACATCGTTCTGTATGCCCACACGGAACCGTTATAGCTGAATGGCAGGACCAGGTAAGGAATACCTTTATCGGTAGTATGGGGCATAAGGCCACACACCCAACAATTTGTCGTGTTCACTACTAGCAGGTGTTGGTGCAGAAGCTGAACAAAGGAGTTATTAACGAATTCCAATCTCCTAATGGACTCATGTTCAGGCAGAGGATGAAAAGAATGCAAAGAAACAGTAGAAGAAGGTATGGGTTGTGTAGTGGGTGCAAACGTCACTTGAAAAGAGAATATAATATATCCCATCAAGAAAATCATCAAGCTAAGTACCATGAAAAGACATAATATCAAAAAACACTTTCTACTCATAATTCGGCACATTTTGCTCTTAAAACTCATTTCTTCAACAGGTCTCTCCATCTCGAAAAACTCCATCCTCTAACCGTGCTGCTCGCGGCGGTTGGGTCTTCCGTGCTAAGGAATGCGTCTGTCAGTCCAGGGAACGCCCTAGGACCAACCAGAACCGTCGACCTTATGTCTTCGGCTTGCACTCCCAAGTCTTTACACCGCGACCCTACAGCTGAACCCAGATGGCGGTTCGAAAAACAAAAATCAGTCAAAACAGTTTCTCAGATGGGAGAGCTGAACTTTCAAAAATAGCAAAAAAAGAATTTTCATTTTATTAGTCCCACAACTCTTGGTCGCAAATTATAACGGCCTTTTCCAGGCAATGTCTGATCACGGAACAAAAGTTCAGGCTCAGTTGTGTCCAGTCGAATTGACGGTGGCACAGCTTCTTGCAGAAGATCGTCACTTTCACGCTCAGAACTCGTCCCAATTAAACGTGCATCGCTAAAAGGCAGAAAACGAGGCACGGTGTCAGTTTCTGAATCAGGAATGCCCTCCTGGACCCACCGGTCGTACGGCAGAGGCAAAGGAGCCCTCTTACAATGTACGCCGTGGATCCAGTTTTTCTTTCCTTGCACTCGCACCGCAGATCGCGTAGACAATAGCACCAAGTAGGGACCGGTCCAACGGGGCTGATCGTTCTTTGTCCGCTGTAAGTTCTTCACTAGGACCCAGGAGCCAGGATTGATGGCATGTCCTGAATCTCCAGAAGCCTGAGGCAATGTATCATGAACCTGTTGGTGTAAGACACGCAATTTAGCCGTCAAATCATACAGATAGTCAAGTAGTACAGGGTGTTCGATCTCGCTAAATTTAGTCGGCCTCGGCACTCCCCATATGTTTGCCAGACAACCAAAAACTATCTCGTAAGGAATAAGTCCCACTCGGGAATGTACAGTCATCCTTGTTGACAGAAGTGCTAATGGCAAAGCATCAGGCCATTTAAGACCAGAGCTCGCCTGTATTTTGGCCAATTTCAACTTAAGGGTGCCATTATAGCACTCAACTAAACCAGCTGATTGGGGGTGATTTGCAGCATGGAATTTCTGACGAATTCCCAAACCATCACACACTCTCTTCATCACTTGACCCACAAATTCACTCCCATTTTCGCTCCAGACCATTCTCGGCAAACCATACCTAGGGAAAAACTCCTTAACAAGGGCTTTAGCTGTGGACAAGGCAGTATTATCTTTCAGGGGATATGCTTCTACCCATCTCGAAAAGGCACAAACAACCACGAGTACATACTTCAAATTGTTGCACCTCTCCATGTGGATGAAATCTAGCTGCAAAACCTCGAACGGATACGTCGGAGGCGCAAAATGACCAGCTGGAGTTGGAGTTCCCTTGCCAGGATTGTACATCAGACAAACCATACAATTCTTGACCACATTCTCTGCACACTTAGGAATTCCAGCATTTTGCCATACTGGAGCCAACAACTTACAAATCCCTTTCGTACTGATATGAGCCATTCCATGCGCCATTGTAACCACTGCAAGCACGTACGCATCGGGTAACGACCATCGCTGATGCTCTGACAACTCAACCCAACAACCATTCGAATCCAATTTACCTGTACTCTCTCTCCATACGCTCAACTCTTTCTCTGTAGCTTCAGCTTGAATTGACTTCACACTCTCTATCGTATCTTCACACATTCCTCTACCCGGAACCCATCTCTCCGGACCCGCAACATACATTCGACTCATCACATCCCTCGCCACATCTTTCGCAACTTCATCCGCAAACGCATTACCACGACCAACATCATCGGTAACCTTCTTATGTGCACTGCATTTCACGATCGCAACTTGCAACGGCAAAGTAAGTGACTCAAGGAGTTCATTTACCAACTGACCATGCTGAATCTTAGCTCCATGCGAAGTCAGAAACCCACGCTCTTTCCACAATCGTCCAAAACTATGAGCCACACCAAACGCATACTGGCTATCAGTGTACACAGTCACTCGTTTCCCTTTCGACAACACACACGCTCTTGTCAATGCAATCAACTCTGCTGCTTGAGCTGTGTTATGTGGGATACGTGTAGCTTCAACAATCGTATGCAAAGTCGTAACAGCATATGCCGCAGTCGTATCACCATTCGGAAGCTTGAAGCACGAACCATCTACCCATAAGGTACCATCACATTTTGAAAGAGGAGTGTCCCTAAGATCTATTCTCCCTTTCGTTGCTTCCTCTGTCCTAAGAAAGAAATCATGCTGTTCAGAAACATCTGTCTCCACTGAAATCGGCAACAACGTAGCTGGATTCAACGTATTGCATCTCTTTATATGCACATGACTCGCTAAGAGTGTCAACTCATAACCTGACAATCGAGCACTAGTTAAGTGCTGTGTCTTTGTCCTGTTCAACAATGTATCCACTGCATGTGGAACCATTACAATCAACGTATTATTCATCACCAAGCCAGCAGACTGTCGAATAGAAACAGCCGCTGTAGCTCTCAAACAACTCGGCAACGCTCTAGCTACCGGATCCAAAGTCGATGAGAAATACGCACATGGACGTTGCTTATCGCCGAACTGCTGTGTCAAAACTGACAATGCACATCCCTCTCTCTCGTGGACATAGAGTGTGAAAGGCTTACTGTAGTCGGGGGTACCTAACACAGGAGCCGAACACAACGCATCGCGCAATTCAGAAAAACTCTTCTGGCATTCGTCAGTCCAAGGAATAGGATTCGGAGTATCCTTAACAGTAAGAGCTATCAAAGGTTTCTCAAGAAGCGAAAAATTTGGAATCCACTGTCTACAATACGACGTAATACCCAGGAAAGCACGCACTTCTCTCTGTGTGGTTGGCACACTCATTTTCGCAATCGCATGAATTCTTTCTGGGGTCAATCTTCTTCCCTCCTTCGATAAGAGATGACCTAAGTAGGTCACTACTTGTCGACAATACTGCAGCTGCGAAAGAGACACTTTATGATGGAAGTCAGACAAATGACGCAACAACGACAAAGTAGCTTCTTTACAAATCTCTTCATTGTCAGCAGCAACTAACAAATCGTCAACATACTGAACAAGAGCAGCACCATCAGGTAAGACAATCGTATCAAGCTGTGTTTTCAAAGCTTGACTATAGATTGATGGACTCTCACAATAGCCTTGAGGAGCGCGCTTGAACCGGAAGCTTCGACCTCCTAAAGAGAAGCCGAAAATATCTCTACTCTCCTCGGCAATCGGGATGCTGAAGAAAGCATTCTTCAAATCAATCACCGAAAACCAAGTGGCTGAAGCTGGAATCATGGTCAGTAAGGCAGTAATATCTGGAACAACAGGAAATTGCGGAACTACAATCTTATTCACCTCGCGAAGATCGATCTCGAACCTATATACAGGCGGTTGTGAAGAATCAGTACGTTTCAGAACAGGCAAAACCGGACTATTGCACACATTACCTCTCGTTTCTTCAATCACATCTTTCTCAATCAGGTTATAAATGATCGCTAGCAACGCTCTTTCACCATCACTAGAGATCCTATATTGGGGAATACGTGGCATTCGAACATTTGCTTTCAGCGTCACAACATATGGCGGTATCTCCAAAAGACCCACATCATTTGGACCAGTAGCCCAAAGAATATCAGGAAGAGAAGACAATTCGGCCGGGAGTCAATCTTTCGACAAATACATCGGAGAGATTACTCTCTTACCTAATGTAAGTTGTACTCCCGAAGGAGAACATTGTAGTGTTGCATACAATCTTTTCAATAGATCCAATCCCAACAAATTCTCACCCCAACCTGTCTTCAAAATAAGGGGTGCTTCGAATTCACAAGGTCCAACAGAAAGAGACAAAGGACTAGAAATCGGGTTTCTAACTGGGGCGCCAGAAAATCCTACTGAAACATTCGTCAAGCCAGACAAAGGTGCGCCAGGGAGTTTAGAGTGCATAATAGAACTCTTCGCAGCACCAGTATCCAACAGAAAAGGCTCTGACACACCTGATGTAATCACTTCAACATAAGGTCCACTCTGATCTACTGGAACTGAAACAACTCCCTCTCTTTGTCTATGGCTGTCCTAGCAATCATTACCGTTCATATTCTCACCTTCGACATAGTAGTCGTCAGCATAGTACTGAGTCGTCCTACCAGACGCACCATTTTGCTGATCAAAACAATTCATTGAATTTTGTGGAAGAAAGGAACGCGCATTCTGGGGGAACACACCACGTCCCCTACCTCTAGAAGCTTGCTGAACACCTTGACCTCTCACACCAGAAACACCATTCTTCTTTACAATATGCACACTGATTAGGGCCTATAGAAAAACGCGGTTGAGGAGGCTCAAACCTTTGCGAGTTTCTCTGAAACTGCTGAGGTTGCTGGTAATCACGTTGGCTACTACGAGGCGGATACGCTTGCTGCAAAAGAACCTTTGTCTTCAATTCTTTAGTCTTCTTGTCTGCTCTATCCTTCTCATCCTTATCCCTATTTTCATAGTACTGTGCAGTAGCCAATATCTGTGCTGATGAGGAAACAGCCCAAGAACTCTCCGAATCCTTCAATTTAGTACACAACTCGGGAAGCAAGTTATGCACAAACTTATCAACAAACAACCAGTGACCACCTTCCGTACTCATGTCTTGACCACTATGGTCAATAAACGTCTCTTCAAACCTAGTGAAGAAATCAGACACACTTTCATCTTTCTTCTGCTTACACGCAGACAATTTGTCCCAGTTTACTCGCATAGCAGGCATTAAAGTCTTCATATAAGTAACGATCCTACCAGGAAGTTCTGCAACTAGAGGCTCATGTTTAGCACCACCAACTTGTCGACCATCTGCAGCACCAATATTAACCCAGGTATCACCTAACTCTTGCGCATGCTCCGTGTGACGAATCAATCCCCATAAAGGCTGTGGAACCACATTTCCAAACAACATGTCTATATCAGCTAGATTCATAATACATGAGTCTGCAGTCTGTGATAATTCCTTATAATACCCTGCAGGATTTTTTCGGGGTTCAGGCAAAGTCTGCTTAAGAGCCAAAACTTCAGCTCGCTTCCACGGAACATGTACCCAAACACGTTGAAAATGGGCTGGTGCAGCTACAATACCAGCATTAACATCGGCCTGAACTGCCTCTTTCCACACCGGAGGAACCTCTCTCATTGGATATTGTCGCACTTTCCTCCTAACAGAAGGATCAGGCTCAAAGAACGGCTGAGAAGGATGTTAAACAATGGTGACACTACCAACCAGAATATAAGATCCTTAAGTATTGCCCGGCAGTGTCGCCTCTTGAACCCACAAAGAAATTAAAGTATTGAAGAGGCAGGCGCTGGAGACTGGAAGGCAGGAAACAAGGTTTTTATTCTCTCCGGAGGAGAACACAACAAAACGGGCAGAAGGTATCGTTCTGAGGTGCTCTAACTGCATCCCTGAGGCCTGGCCTCTTATACACAAGTTTATCTCTTTATTGCACGTAACACATTCTCGTCGATACTTTGATGTACGGAAAGACATCCTCAGAATCCCCCCTTCCCAGCCCGTTCCCACGCAAGGTTACAGTGGAAGTCCCTGCCCCGTTCACAACAGGTGATGATCCTCGCGCAGCTGGATATTCCGCCGATTCATGGAGTGTGTGGGGTTCGATCGGATCTCGTAGGGCGGGGGGCTTTGATCAACCCGGGGATCCCTTGCTGGGGGGAAACTTTCTATTGCACGGGGAGGGGCAAGGAACAGTATCGGCAGAGCTGGGTGTCGGCCTGGGAACAAGGAAGACGAACGGGCACACGGGGAAAAGGGGGTTTGCATCAAAGGGCCGGGGATCATAAATGGGGAGAAGGGAGGTGTTGCGCTGGGAACAGGACGAGGGCCCGGGGCAGAGCAGCGCTGAAGAGGGGTTTTATGATTCGCGGCAGGTGCAGGCAGGGGGGTTGTCAGTATGCGGGGGATGCCGGCGAAGCTAGGAGGGGGAGAGAGGCGCGCTGGCTCTCGGCGAGAGCAGGGAAGCCATGGTGTTCAAAATGGCGGCTGTTTTACGCGCACCAAAAAGGTTAAGGAGAGCAAGAGGGCGCCGATAATGTTGACGGTCTCAGCCCAACTTTCAACAAGGAGACTTACTCCTAAACGACAACAATGTCGCAACTGCTCTCTCAACATCGAGACCCACTATAGTTCCCTTCGCAAACTCGGACTGTACACGGAACAACTCAGACGGAGTCTGTCCCAAATCACCATCTTCCCATTCTTCACGAAGGAAAGTACACATTTCATTAAAAACATGCCTCTGCTTCGGTGCTTCCCATTGACGGAAGACATCCATAACAGATTCTAAATCATATCTCAAAGTATTAGTAACCCATTTACGTGCTAAATGATCCAGTACTGTCCGCTCTTCGGGACCAGGCAATTGGCTACGTAATTGTTTACGCTCTGAAACAGGGGTCATACCTAGTGACCTAAAGAGGGGAGAAAAGAGACCAGTAACAGTATCAGTCATCCTCTGTCGAACAGAAGGAGAAGTTGACAGAAGGACAGGAGACAAGGCAGACTGAGAGGAAACCAATATAGGAGCAGTAGCAGAAGAAGTAGCAAGAACAGGAGACAAAGTCGTAAGAATTGGAGATGGAGCAGGTAGCAAAGGCGGCGGCCCTTGAGAAGGCTGCGCCAGAGGAATAGGAGCCAACTGAAGAGGAGCTGGCGGCTGTGCAATAACTGGAGGCAAGGCAACCGGAGGTTGCGCAACTAAAGGTTGCGAAGGTGCTGTAGCACTCTGCACATAAGCGGGTGGCGACCTCAACAAATGGGACATCAAAGGATCCTTCTCAAGTTCCTTCGTCGCAACTTGCTGATGAGGTGGCAAGACTGGATAACACTTATCAATCGCCATTTTACGTTGCCTGTGCAACTGCTCACTCGCTTGTTCTTCTTCGTTATCTGTAAACTGTATAGCAGCTTGCATTATCGAAATACCCTTCTCTCTTTTATTTCTCTTCGCTAATTTAATTCCTTTCTGTTTGGCTTCCTTTCGCCAGAGGCGGAAAGAGTCAAACATCGCCGGCCGGGCTTTCTTCTTGAAGAGTTTAACTTCTAAATTATCTAAAATCTCCGTGTCATAACTACCATATTGGGGCCATTTTAGCACACCGTCCTTTCTAGTGTAGCGAATCCACACTTCATTATTCATGATGGGGCCCATGCCATGTTTCAAATAGAGCTCATAGGTTGGAGTTCCAATCGGAGGAACCGGACACGAATCCTCCAATCGGGAATCCCTATTACAACCACAACAAAATAACTTTCCAAGTCTGCTAAGACCAGGCATCTTCGCTCACTAGCTAGCTTCAAACTTCAAGGGAATATCGAATACGATAGTCTCGTGAATATACGAGTCCCTCGGCTTTGGAGCTTGCAAGTCCCAAATCAAAGATCCCAAGGGATACCCAAAAACTAAGGACTGGGAGACGCTCCACTCATACTTAACTGAGGTATCGATCACGTCACCAGAAGACCCGTCTATCGTCTCGCTCTACAAATCGTCAAAGGGCTCCAAGACAGGGCGACAGTCAGGGCAGTAGTCCTTCGTAGCCGTCGGAAAGCGGGGAACCTCGCAGCAAAGACTTTCGTACCACGACGACATACAGGGGTCGATGAAGTGGCAGGCCTTCCTCCAGAATTTTCACACGAAGCTCCTCACGATCTTCAGGCTTGGACCGGTACCGCTGAAGTCGCCTCACGTTGGGCACCGATTGAAGAACCGGGTTTTTAGAACCCAGCGGCGCCAGGGGAAACGCCCGATGTCTCCGAGTTCTCCTGTCTTGGCATACAGAGACACGGGGTACTTCTTGGTGACGTCAAAGATCAAATTTATTAGCTGCAGCCAGTAACAGAGATCCTAGAAGTACAACACGGTGTATGTTCTCAGGAGACTGCTCAACTTTACAAAGCAAGCCATCCCTTTTTATACAAAAAATTGTGCTTTAGGCAAACATTCCTTATTTACTGTTTGACCACTCGCATGTTTCCACGACAAAAACAGGAGCATGATGACAAGCCCATTTTTCAGTTTGTCCAGCCCAAAATTAATCCTCAAACAAACCCATAATAAACATTCTTCTTTTGAACAAGTCGGACAAAAACCCATAATAAAAGACCTCAACCCAAATCATAAATAGGCCATAAAAGAAGGAACAGAAACAGATGAGAAGCAAGATAGGAAGGTGTGTGCGTGTACCATAAATTCATCAATGTCCTGCTCTTTGATCTCTATCTTGATCAGCTAAAGGGCAAGAACTGATTTGGCAAGGTCAGCTTCAGGCAGCAGGGTCAGTTCACTTCAGGTCAAACAGGAGTCAGCACAAACTCAAGCTAAGGTGTACGTGTCCCAGAGACTTGTTCAGCCACAGTCATAGGTCTATGTGAGGGCAACCACAAAATGGCTGCCATGCACAAAATGGAACCCAAGGGTTTCAGAACGAAATCGTCAAATACACAGTGAATCCATCAATGTAACATGACGGAAACACTCATGCTCGCTGAGCTCACTGTTTACGGTTCGCTGTTACCAAAATCGTAACAGAACCACGACCATTACGACCCAGGGTCAGAATTCACGGAACCTCACTGGGGGCCGGGTTTTAGGGCTCAGGGTGGGTGAGGAGGTCGGTCTAGTTTTAGGGATGGGGTTGTTTTTAGGACTCAGGGGTCAGGTTGTTTATAAGGTTTTAGGGGTGGGGTTGTTTTAAGGGCTCATGGGGGGGGTCGTGTTAACTATAGGGCAGGGGACAGGGTTTTATGGATCAGGGTGGAGGGGCTAGGGTGTGAACTTAACCACACATCGCATTACCAATCATGCCTTTACCACGTAATTGCGTGGTAATGGGATGCGTAAAAAGGAATGATTTGTTCAACGCATTAGTTGTTCAGCCTGCATGGTAGAGGCACGTGTGGTTTAGCCATGCGTGCCTCAGTCATACAACCAAATGACATCCTTTCGCATCAAGGATTCCTATTACCACATTTTGATGCTTCCAGAACACCATCCCTACCGGTGACATGTCATAAATAGAAATAGTGATCCGTGTTCAGTATTCTTATTTGGCGTGGAGTCTGCCCAGATAGTGTATACCAAACATCCATTAGTGATTTCAGCACACTTGCACCATTAGTTTATCCTTGGCTGGTCATTCATGAATGGCAGCCTTGTAAAGAGGGACGCCTTCCAGCAGTGCTTTAAAAGCCAAGCATGCAAACCAGTTGCTGCACAAATTGGGATTCAATATCAAGGTGACAGTCACATCTCTGCTCCTAGGAGATACTAACATTTTAGGGATTACTATATGGGGATGCGTACGGCAAGAGCATACCCCACCAAAGAAGGAATGCAAAGATTTATGAAGATAATTTGCCTTTTGCAGATCTCATTATCGCTAGCAATGAGGAAGATGGGGACCCAAATGGCATGATGACCCCAGCCCAGGGTAGAGAAAGGCACTTTCTGTTGTCATATCTGTCATCATTGCCTTGTTCATGGTTATGACGGCTTTCGGTTGCCTGTCCCTACAGATTAACTTCCTTTGCCGCATGAGAGTGCACTCTGTTCTGCATTCCTATAGACTGGCTCTAGGTCATCTCACCATGGGAACATGCACTGTCCTGTGGTGAACAAACAGCTTACCTGTCCTCTTCCATGTACCCTTTTTTAGGTTGAGCCTAGGCATCGCACATGTGCTGTCTGCCAGACCTGTTGTCATCTTCTCTATCGGCTTTTGGCATGCCCATGGATTGCCATTTGTTTGTTGTTGTGCCATTTAGAAATCCGGGGTTTTTATTGGTGCATTGGGTCTGATTCTCCTGCCTTTGCGTGCGTGGGTCACGCCCAGGAGATTTCACTCATTGTCTGCTTGTGTTGGCCATCCCAATACATCCGCGGTTCCTCCTGGTCACCTTGATCTGACTAGGCCATCAACATCGTTTTAGGCTTTCAGGCCATTTCACAGAGCAATGCTCTGTTCAGCACCTGCAAAGTGGCAATTTCTCCCAGGTCTTCAATCTTTTTTTGTTTAAGTGGAGGTTCCTCCTGTGGCCAGACCTTTTTTTGTTGGAGGTGCTCCACAACGCCCACCTTCTGCTCTTTTTTTTGTCATTTCCTTGCCCAGGCACTATGCGGGGTTAGAAATATATGGCTTGATAGTGTGTGTGGTGCATGAAAAGTCTAAGGATTTTGGAGCATACAGAGGGGCGGTGTGATGAGTTTTCGGTACGTGTAGAGACTCTAAGGAGCTTGGGGGTGCATGGGCAGACAGTGGGGACATTCAGAAGCATAGACAGTGTGAGGAGTTACAGGCACATTGAGAGACAAGAAGGAGCTTTATTTACAGCACAAGCCCCATGGGAGTGGTGAGGAACACCGAGGACGTGCAATGAGCAGACATTGGGAGGAGCCTATGATACATTGGCAAGATGTGATGATCTTGAGTGCCGTGGACAGCGTATGGCGCAGCAGTGTGCTACTGAAAGTCATGTCTGACCTCTAACGAAATATAGCTGACGAATGGTGTGTAATGTTGTAACCAGTGCTGCGAGAGCACCTGCACTTCTCTGCACTGCTGCCAGACATTTAATGAGAGAATACTGGTACTACTTTCATTTGAAAGGGTGAGCACCTGCACTTCTCTGAGCAGAGTACCAGTACTTCTCAGGAGCAAGGAGATACTCTGCATAGTGAGTACTTGCACTTCTGTATGGCCATTTAAAGCCTTGGTTGCAACATAGTCAAAAAACGATTAGTTTATGTTTACAGTACGTAGTTGGGGGAGGTTTGAAGGCATGACCAAAGTGGGCAACTGCCCAGCCCTCCGCCCCCTTCAAAGGCCCCCGTAAAAGTGAACTTTCTCTCTATGAGACTTGTATCTATTGTATTTTTCTCTTTCTCTAAGCCTTTCACCCTATGACAACCTCTACCCCTTACTCAATTTCAGTGTAATCGTGAGGATTTTTGGGGTCATCTGCAAGACATATTTCAACTGTTGTGCGATCCTGTTAAAGTTTAACATATAATTTACTATTGTTTAGCATCACAGAGGAAATAAACTAAGAGAAATGGGTAGTAAAAATCAACTTTGTTAGGATCCCCTAAAATAGGTCTTGCTCCGCTCGGGTCCCCACACCCCCGTAACCTTAACATAACTCTGGCTGGGTAGCAATAGTTCTAAGGCTTTTAGGCTTTGGAAGGTGTAGAATCCGAAGTTTCCTTGG
Source organism: Lissotriton helveticus (assembly GCF_964261635.1). NCBI lineage: Eukaryota > Metazoa > Chordata > Amphibia > Caudata > Salamandridae > Lissotriton > Lissotriton helveticus. Next base: position 816,828,812 of record NC_136073.1, on the reverse strand, counting down.
GTAACAACAAACATGGTTTATCTGTCAATAGCGCCAAGAGGCCTTCTTAGGGAGAACCGCTATGTTACACTTGATAAGACCAGGAATTTGGATTACACACTCAAGTGATTAAGTCAACGAAAGATAACCGCGGGGCTCTGTTTTGCACTGAAAGGATACTCCGGCCTTCCGGCTGGTGGCGCTGCAGCCCCAGGAATCCTCCGTCGTAGCTCGTCAGGCGGTAACCAGAGCCTGCCAGCGCCGTCCGTCGGGTGTCGCCGCCGCGCAGCGCATTGGCAGTCAGTCGTGCGCCTCTGCTGATGTGCATTCTCCAGGAATAACCGCATCCAGAAATAACCTGCCGAGCGAACAGGCCGCGGCCCGCCGGGACCCCCGAGCAGACGGAATCGGGTCAGAGCGGTCCGCAGGGTTGCTACGAGTTCGTGACGCGATAACATAACTCCAGCTATCAGCAACCCATGGAACAGGCGGTGCCTGGAGGCGACATGAAACGCATAAATAGGGACATTTTTTTATGGATCATCCCAGCAGAACAGAGCGGGAGTGGGGAATCCTCGCACGGTCGCCATTTTAGCTACCCTGTGAGCCAAGTTTCTTTCCGAATATTGCAGCTAACAAGGTGTGAAATTGAGGAAGACAGGTCGATCAATCAATCAAACTGCCTAAAGCGCGGCTAATCACCCGATAGGGTATCCAGGCGCTTGCAGGCTAACAGATAGTGGTGGATTATAGGTACGGAGAAGGCCCTGGAGGCATCTGGGCCGGGAGCCAACATGGTCCATTAGCTGTACGCAGGGCTTGAACCCCTTGCCCGTGGCGGTAATTCCGCGCGGCGCTGTGGGGGTGGGGGGTGAGCGCAGCACCGCCATGCTCGTGACGGACCCACGCCGTCCTGAGCCATGGGCGAGCTGTGCTCATGACGGCGTGGTTCCGTCACGACTCCGCCCACTCACTAATTCGCCCGCACATGCGGGGAATCAGTGGCGCGTGGCGGAGCGGCCGCAGCATAACGGAACCACGCCATCATAAGCACACGCCGCCCGTGGCTCATGACGGCGTGGTTCCGTCGAGCAGGGAAGGGGGGTCTCTCAAAAGGGCGTGGTCAATGTAATTAAGGGCGTGGCTTAAAACACATAAGCTAAAAATCTGTGCTTAGTATAGTGTACCGTGCGACTTCTATTTTGCTGTTTCTATCATTGCATCTATATATATGATACAACAAGTAACATCATAGCTACAAGAAGTCAGGACTATTGGCTTTGTCAATGGTTGTCAGTTCCATAAGATAAATAAGCAGCAATTATGGCTTGTAAATAATATTAAAAAAGCTTTCTCTTACTGCCCTGGTGACACCACAACAATGGTGCTGCTCCTGAGTTTCAAAAATGGAAGGGAAATCCAGAAAAAATGGACTCTCTTTAAAGGATTTCACTTCCCCTACAACACTCACCTGGCATGACGTCATGCCATAACCTCTCCACTAGTGAGAAGTGAGCTGTGTAAGCACGCGCACATCGATGTGCCTTGCTGTTGCTGCAGGCCGGGTAAAAGTGGACCGCCTGTGCCTTGGCAGAACACAGAGACCCATTTCGAGGCCCCCTTTAAAAAACTGCGGGTGCTCAGTCCCGGTGAGACCCAGCCCCCTTAAAGCCCTGTCTGTAGGGTTCAGCCCAGATAGACACATGAGGGGCCGTGCTCTCATTTGTAGCAGACTCAACTTCTCCTTTCTAGATTATCGCAACCCCGTAGAATACAGAGTTTGGTTGACTGGCCACAGTGGATAAGGCAATAGGTAACTACTGAGGTGCCTTGAAAGAGCTGGTTGTGGGTGCCAGGCTTGGGATAGCAAATGAAGAGGCAGGACCGGATTGGGGGACAGTTTCAAAGCTGTGTGATGAAGGCTCTGGAGTTTACGTAGCAGAGATGACGTCAGGTAAGGTTGAGCCGTGTGTTAGGGTCACCCCTGGAGTGGTCGCAGGTGCTGTAGCAGAGGATGGGGTTGTGTTGGGAGAGCTGAGTACAAGTTACAGCAGTGACTGGTAGGGGCTGATGCTGGTCAGGATGAGGGCACACTGGTAAGGGCGAGCGTGGTCTTCAGCGCCAGAATAACTGGGCACTAAAGTTCAGCGTTAAGGACAAAGTACATTGGCGGAGCTTCTTGTGCGCCCCTCAGTTGACATTGCGAGGTGTTGCAGGTCAAGACTAGGGTGCATTAGCAGAGCCTAGCAATGGCGTTTGGACAGGAATGTGTGATATCAGATAATAATAAATAATAATTTCAGAATTGTAAAGTGCAACTTATCATCCCTAAGGGTTTTCAGGCGATCGGGGCCATTGGGGAGAATAAGTGAGCTATTGCCCAGATCACAAGATGCTGAGCTGAGGCCGACGATTGAACCGTGAGCCCTGCGCTCCGGAGTCAGTAGCTTTGGCCACTGCGCCACACCTCAACCCAGATATGGAGTAACTGGGAAATGCTGAAGCTCAGGATCACGGCACCATGTATGAATCTAAAGCCTGGACTAGGCCTGGGCGGAGTGCGCTTGGTCACGCCTGTTTGCGTGGATTTTCAGGTCCAGGTGTTTATCCTGTGCTGGAAAATCAATGCGAATGGTGCCATGCGCAGCGCAAAAGGGTGCTTCTTCTTTTCTGCTGCTCAACGAGATTTTCTTCTTGAGCGGCAACTTTCTCAATGCGAACGGAAGGTTTCTCAACGCGGCGAGCGGTAGCAACCACCCGCGACGCTCGTCTCGAGAAATCTCACTGGGAGGTGGATTTTTCTCGCTCGAGAAAAAAAACTCCGCTCTGCATTTTCAGAACTCCTGAAGCTGGGTGCTGCAGGTGCAGTGCCAGAGTTGTGTGTGTGTCTCAGTACCGCAAAAGTAGGAGGCACTGCTAGTCAGAAAAGAGGTGCATTGCCAGAGCTGGGAAACAACACAGGATCTCCTAGACACAATTGAGGTATAACTAGTTATTTACTTGATTTCTGAAGGGCTGGTTTGTGACATGAAGTCACCTTATAACGTCCTATGACATGCAGTCATTTTTGTAGCGTGGGACAGATCCCAATATTTATGTATCTTGCTCCTTTGTTAAGTTAGATGGTACCGCCGCCCCACCAGGCGCTTGAGCCTCACAGACAAGAACGACATGCGTAGCATTCCGCATGTAACAATCTACTACACTGAACAGAATTATACAGACAATATGCATACAGATCGAAGGCCCAATAAGTTACAGGAATAGTCCATTGCAGAGCTTTGGGGGTGTCAGTACTGACCTAGTAGAAAGTCTGGAGGTCAGATATGGCCCCAGTGCTGAGATTGCAGTTCAGATATGAAATACTTGGATCTATTTTTATTCCCTTGTTAGTATTCACGATCCCCTTCTTTCTAATACCCCATGCCAGACTAATCGGCTATTCTTGGCCTGCCAGGTGCAGCAGCGGCACATCTGTCTGCTGCCTCTGGCCTGCCGCACGTTAACAAAGCCGGCATTGTGGCTGCGCCAAGTCATGTCGGCTTGTGACCGCCATTCGACGAGTGACAGGCTGGGCCTGGGTTCCGCGCCAGGCAGGTCATTCTTGGACCATATGGTTTCAACACTCATGGGTATAAAAGGCAACAAGATGCAAGGGTACTCTGGCACTTAGGCAATAAGACGCAAGGGTACTCTGAGACTGAAGCAAGAAGACTCAAGGGTACTCTGACACTCTACACAATTGCTGTGTGCACAAAGATTTAGAGGTGGGAATTTATCTTTTTGAAAATACATTTTATTGCATATTCTGGCCATACATACAACAGAGAATAATACATGAAAGTAATATCTTTTGCACCCACCTCCCCTCAATGAACCATCCCCTTCCATGGTCCAGTAGATACCCCAAATCGCAATGGTGCCATTATGCAAGCGCTCCCCTGCCCTTGATCGTTCATACTGAAATCCAAACAATGGTTCAAGTACAAAATTAAGAGAAAAAAGTCTGAGACATACATTAAAGACAAATTACTGAAGCTTTAAAGTTGAAACAAAAAGACGAAAAAGAGGAAAGTAAAGGAGCAGAAAGGCGTTAACCAGCATTCATAACACCCAAAACCCATGCACAGATAATTACTTTAGATTTGTAAGGTTTATTATCAAAAAGATAATGACAGCGTTTCGACCCATGGTTAATTAAAGGGTCTTCATCAGGACAGAACATGAAATATACAAGCGTCCACAGGTATTCATTAAAAATCTGTATCATCAAAGGTACTTCATCCAATTTGGGAAGGTGCAGCAAGCACCGACTTCCAACTCAAGTACTTCCAAGTCAGAAAATTCAAAAAATGAAGACTGGCCGAATAAATGAGGAAAATGAATTAAAATGGAGTCCTGAATTTCCCGGGCTGCAGAAGAATTTATAATGATCTAAACACTAATTCAAAAAGTCCAAACATCCAGCTGGTAAAGGAAAACACAGACGGTGTGCTCATACAAATGCTGATTTAGCACCGCTGCGTTGCCACCAGCATCCCGGTCTACGTCACGATCCACACAAAACTCGGAGGGCGAGAAGACGATATCGGCGCGGCACAATTATAGCGTCCTGTGCATGGAAGTGAAAAGCACAGGAGAACTCCCAACAATTAGAGTACTATAAAACGGTCCGCTATATCAATGCCCAACCTGCTATGAGTGTGCCGTGTAGTCATTTGTATAGTCCCTCAAGAAGACGTGTAACCGGTTCTAGCTTCCTGAGGTTCCGGGCTCGACGCAGGTGATCGGTGAGGAGAGGCAGGTGCTGCTATTGCCCATCTGCCAGTAATGTTGAGTCGTTCCCAAGTGCCCGCCGTCTTCATCGATCCCTGCCCAGTCTTAGCGTCGCTAAGTAGATTTATACTTCCTTATGTTGCACATTTTGTTAATTCTGCCTGCCACTTAGCCACTGGAGTGCTTTTTGTTACCTTTAATTCAAAGCAATGTGGCGCATTGCCAACACCAACGCCAGGTCAATGTATTTGATGTTAACCTCATATTTAGCTGAGCATGGGAACTGGCCCAGTAAGAAAGTTTTCAGCATTGTAGTGATATTACGCTTGGTGACATCATTGATAATGTCCACTATTCCCGCCCAATGTGCTTGGAGTGGCGTACAGCTCCAAATCATGGGAATCAATCCAGCCCCCACACCCGCATCTTCGGGCATCCTGTGAGTGCCTGCGGGAAGAATTTGTTAACTTTACCAGGTGTTAGATATGCTCTGTGTAGATAATACAAAATAAATAGCTTGAATCTGGTATTTCCAGATCAATTTCTGTGTTCTCTCTAATATTATCCCCCACTCTGCTTCGCTAATGGGTCCACCAAAATCCTCCAACCACTTGTCTCAGTACATGCAATTTTGCGGTTATGTCTACCCTCATGGCTCGATAGACCCCTTTTATTGCATTGTGTTTACCTGTGGTTGCACGTAGTATACAACACCTCTCGTCTTTGCGGGATTCCGTCCGTCCCGGCTATCCAGTGTTGCTGTATCGTCGCTACCACGGATCCAGAGGTGGGCATTCATACAGGAAAATGGAGCGCTCTAGCAACTGGTTGGGGACTCTCACATGGTGAGAGGACTTGGTGAGGAGAGTCAAATATAGGGTTCACTCTGATGCGACTCACTCTGTCAGGTCACAGGCTTCAGTAGATTAGTAATTTCCCCCTAGATTTTGTCTGCTTCAGGTGGGGTCCATGGAGTTGTTTTCCTGCCCTGTGCATATTCGCACATACCTGATAAGGCGAGTATCCAATCCATTTCCATTTTCATGGGTGGTCTGGGTCTCTCCATATAGATAAATTAATCGGTCACCTGGGACCCCAAGGTAAGGTGATGCCCCAAATTTAAAAAAAAACTATTTTCATTTAAAAAATGAAAATGGAAACAACATTTTCGAGAATCAATGGCTACGTTATCCTAGATCTCCACTTGCTTGTGCAGGGACGCCCCTACACACTCCATTTGTCATGCAAAAAAAGCCTTTTCCTACATCTGGTGTGCTACTATAATTTTCCATCACCTTATGTTTTTTTGACAGCAGTAGCTACTGTAACACTTCTGTACCTTTCCACATATTGTTTACAAATATTAAGAAAATGAGGGCCCAATTTTAAGTTTTATGGACGGTACTCTGTCCGTCAGGGTATCAGAAGACATTCGGTCCGCCACCCTGAAGGACTACCATCCAACAAATGTATAGATCATTGCTGGTCCAGCAGTGATCTCTGTACCTTCATAGCAATCGCTGTCATGAAAGTTCTTTTTAAGTTATAAATAGAGTGGTGGATGGCCGTCTTTGGTTTTGATTGCGCTCTAAACGTTTAACGTAGACCTTCTTACCCTAGGAGTTTTCTACATTCTATATCTTGTTGCATCCTTGCCGCCAAAGGAATATATTTGTTTCTGTTCTGCTTCTTTCCTGATGGATCCAAAGCCAACTGTCAGAGCACTCCTCTTTGGGCCAGAAGTTAAGAAGCAAAATATGTTCTGGGTACTTACAATCGGGATCATACGAAGGAGGGGGTTGCACTAGGTGAAAGGAGTGTAGACTCAGCAAAGGGGATCACAGTGTGGGAACTCCACGCTTGTGAAGCTCCGGAGGAGGAGGAGGCAAGATTAGAACTTTTGAACATTTGAATTAGAAATGTAGAATGCCGGAGTGTGCAGCTGAAGAAGTCAAGATCAATGGAGTTGGCAGGACTAGAATTCTAGGGCTTCTGAGGAGAGGATACAGAGATTGTGAATTGCTGGATCAGAAATTGGGGGAGTTGGAAGAGTAACAGGAAATCGAAGCACTGGAGAAAGAAGAATCACAAGGTGGGATGGTAGGAGATGTAGGAAGTGATACTCAAATGTGAATTAAGTAGGGTATCCAAGCTCTTCCCAAAGGATATCAACTCCAAACTCAAGCTTGTGCAAGAAGACACTAGAGGAAAAACTGTTGTGTAAGAGTACTGGACCGAATATATTGTCTGCGCATGAGAAGGCAAGAGCAAAAGTTATCTTATTGAATATGAGTGAGCTTAGTCGAGAAATAGCTGGTCCAGTAATCCCGTTCAAGCAAGATGAGGGATGGAGCATAAATTAAGCTAAAGCAAGAATGAGTGATTAGTGCATTCAGTGGGTGGAGCAGAAATGGTACTCGTAGAGGACGGGCCAGAGCTGATATTAAGCTGATAGATGAAAGGTCAGCTCTGCAAGATATAGCTAGAGCAGGTTTACAGCTCATGGACGTGGAAGCTAGAGCATTGATTGGTATTGTGCCCTGAGGAGCTTGAGGAAGAATGGGGGTTCTGCAAGATATGCTAGAACTGGCCTTCTTCAATGAGAGATTAAATGGAATCTGGCTTTTTCAAGAAGCGGCCAGCCAGGTCATACATCGACTCATGCAGCAGGTCGACCACAGAAAAATGGCTCAGCAAAAGGATGGCAGCTCAGAAAGCAGGCTCCGGCATGAGGAGGTCAGTGCAGATTACAGGTGGGCACATGAGGGGGCAATGTAGAAATTGACTCTTGAGACAAGGTAATAGAAGTTTGCTTTCAAAAGGAAGCCACACCACAAATCGAAAGGAGCAAAACAGCTCGCTAGGAGTAGATGAAGGCTTCAGGTATCGAAGGAGCGGATTAGAAAATGGCCTTGTGGAGAAAGAGGCTAGAGTGGAAATTAGTGCCAGGCAAGTTATGGCTGGATCAGGAATTAAGCTCTAGGATGTGACCCAAGTAAAAATCTGACTTATACATGAGGGCTAGGGATCAGAATTGATTATGTGTAAGAGATCTGTAAGTTCGACAAGGAAAATTATAATCATGGATATGGAAATTTGGCATCAAGCAACGGGCTGGTCTACTGAACGTTGTGGCAACTGAGCCATCAGGAAAGACGAGACAAGGAACCCACTGACGGTAGAGCTCCTGGTGTGCGTATACAGGTTTATGGCATGCCAAGGGGTCCCCTTCATGCAAGTATTCCTCAGTCTGTGTAGTATTATAGAGCACTGGAGCCAAAGATGCCTGTGAGTAGAAAGAAGATGTGGCCTATAGCTGGCATCAAATCCTTTGCCACACCCTGGCTCTAGTGTTTTAAAAGTGTTTGCTTATAATTTACAGAGCCTTTTGGCACTGATTCAGTGTTTGTGTTAACATACCTGGGACGCGGTAGAGGTATTGGATAACGACCTTTCTGTGCTTTAAGAACTTCTTGTGATCCATTAACTGGAGTATCTCCTGCATAAGTGTGTTCAGCAGCATAGGGCCCAAAGGGAAAAAAGCTGCCAAGCCAAGTACTTTGAAAGCGCCTGAAGTGCAAACTTAGGAAGGCTGAATAAAGAAGTGGCGACTTTTCCTAATACCATGAACTATTTTAAATATCCCTCGCAATCTGATAGATGAGAAATCGATTCAAATCTGGAGAAGCCCCAATTTCTTTCCCTAGCGCAATTGGTATTTTGTAAGAGCTAAAAAGTAAATTATGTCATAGAAAAAGCATTCATTACCAGTTGTCACAGAAAACTCATCCAAAATGTTCCCTCTATTCTTAAACATTTTCTGGTTGGACGGCTGGTTAATTCAAGGCTTGGCTATGCTAATGAGCCTTTACCTGCAATTTTTCAAGAAATTGACCCAGAAACTTCAGATGGAGCTGCTCAAGGGCCAGGCTGATTGCTGGGCTGAGACAGCGTAATCACGTCTCTGATGCCAGGCAAAACATGTTGGCTCAAAGATGATCAAATGTAAACATTGTAGCCAGTTGCGGAGGGTACTAAAGTTTGTTAATTGACACAAACCTGTAATGAGGTTATGGGCTTGTGGCGGGATGGACGATAACATGAATGCTTGAGGTTTTGGTAACAGTGGATTTATTGATTTTAACAATCGCCTTCGCTGCGTAACGTTTCTATGGTACGGTAAGGGAGGTTCGGTGTCTCGACGCGCTGTGGAACTTCTCTCCTTCCTCTGGTCCACGCCTGGTCTTCCTCCCTCCCGCGGACTTCTGGGAGATGTAGTCGCTCTCGCGTCCGTCTTGATCGCTGGGTCTCGGGAAACAAACAAAAGAATAGACCCGCTTTAGGTAAGCGCTCTAATTCTGCGAGCGTGATAAGGGAAAGGGAGTGAGGACAATCACGCGTGCATCTGAACACAACGTGGTGCCGGTGGTGAATTGAGGGGATGGGGAACAGTGCAGGGATGTCGCCGTCGGGTGCTCTAAGGAGGTTTAAAACCTCTTCTACCCGCCCAGCCCACGATACGATCACGTACCTGGCTGAGCCACACTTCCCTTGAAGTGTGGCTGGGCGAAACGCCTTGTCGTTGGCCACACGTCCCCTTCTCCTCCAGGTGATGAACACACAGGAGCCTCGGGGAAGCCGGTATTTACTTCCGCCGCACCAGCTGACCAGGGGACGTATCCGGGCTCGAACTCAGCCCAGTTAAAGAAACAGTGTCCTTCGTCTTCGCGTGGGACTGCCGAAGTGCATGGAGTCTCACTTTTCCAGTCTTCAGGCCACTGCATTGGAGACAAAGAGGGGAAAAGACATCGAGGGAGTGTCGGTGAGGGGGGACCCCCCTCCGCCCCCTGGTCACAGGGCTTTTAACAAACGTTATTGCCCGAGGCTGGAGGGCTATAAGGCTATTAGAATATTCCACCTCCTACGGGTAGAATGGTATAAAGTCTATAGGGAGAAACAGCAAGACAAACTTTAAGATGTTGGATCAAACGGTCGGTACCAGTGATTATTGTCCCTGAACCTCTTCATTGTCTTCAATGGCGCTCTCAACATTCCAGTGTTATAATAAATGCAAATACCTCATCTTTATGAAAATATTCTATCACAAGAAACCCCCATTTATCATAGACTGATTAATATATTTATCCCCAGCCTCCATGAACACTCAGGACCTTAACAAAATATCCTGAGTGCACACCAAACCCTACTAGTCGGGAGACTCGTTTTCAAAATTGGCCTCATAATGTGAAATAATCTTCCAGTAGATATTAGGCTTCTTTTTTCATGTCATTTTGTAATTCACTGAAAATTCACTTATTCTACATTACTTTCTGGTGCACCTATGACATGGTCTTGGTAGACCAGACCATTTCACCCCTCCCATATGTAGAGGTACTGGAAGGTTTGCTATGTAGTTGTTCTAAGGAATCACTAATGAAAGCCACAGAAAAGATTTCTGATGCAGAAAAGTCAATTCATATTGATTTCTGTGATTACTTGGTTTATTTTTGCCCTGTTGTGCAGATGTAGGCTTTAACTTACATAGCAGTAGTTTGACAATATATTTTTTAAACATATATTTCAATCAATTCAATCAATATGCTTTATTCGATTAAAAGATTTAGGGCCTGATTACGATCTTGGCAGAAAGGGTCCCGCTGTCAAAATGGCACTGGATTCCCCACCCACCTAGTTGTCGGTCTTCCTGCTGTTTTATGAGGTTGGCGGGTAGGTGAACGAAAGACCGCTGAAGTCCTACTGACTCAGTCAGCTGTTCGCAGACCGCATCAATGGCGGCTTGGGGAAAAGCAGCTATCAGAGAGCGGTACAACAAGGTCCCCGCCATCCGGATTATGGAGTGTCCTTCCGTCAAGCCGGCTGTGGCGGGGAGATCGCCTGCTTCAAGTAAGTGTAATTGAAGGAAATGGAGTGCAAGCTCACCCATTTCCTTCTTTTCCCTTCAGTCTCCGAAGTGGACCCCTTCGTCCAGGGCCCCCTTCAAAGCAGCAACTTTACTCCGGAGATCATGACTTAGTCGGCGCGGATATACAGGTAAGTCAATTTCACACTTTTCTCCCATTGACTGGACTGGGCACTTATGGTCCGGACTCTAGCAATGAAAAAGTACTTGTACAAGGTATTTATTCACTTGTGTCATGCATATATGTACATTTTACACTTGTTTGGTCAAAATGTAAGCACCTGCATCGGCTGCATCCAGCGCCGGTGCCCCACTGTTAGAAACACTGCCACTGGGCCAACGGTGACATCTAAATACGCCGGCCAAGAGACCGTTGACTCAACAGAGTACTTGGGACCGCCGCTGCAGCGGGATGGCGGGATGACCATTAAGATCGTAATCAGGTCTTTAATCATAACTACACACATTACACTGCTGCGTAAATAATTAAAAACATGCAAAAACAAAATGGTTAAAAATACATAGATTTACGACAGCGTCCAGTACTTTAAAAAAAGCTTGAAACAGCTAAATGATATCATTCAAAATGCTAGTCTTGAAATTTCAATTTCCCAATTGTGATTTGCTTTAAAAAACCAATGTTCAAACAAGTCAGTTGAAGTATGGATTTTATTTCCCTTAAAATATTTTAGGACAAGATGGAACATGTTTGGCAGGGATGCTGAGTGAGCATAATTCCCATTCCTGTCCAATCTGTCACAAATTAAACAAAAACTGCTATATAAAAAACTAACACTTACATTTGTTTAAAATCACATTCTATGCACTTCAGTTTTGGGATAACACCATTTTAAACATCATATTACTTGTTTTTATTTTCTTGACATAATTGTTTCAACTGTTCACTTAATAGAACACATTTCTAATTTATTTAACAATAGTTTGAATGAAATCAAACAACCCAATCACATCTGACCCTTGCCCCCACTACGCCTTCCTCAAAGGACATCTGCTGATCAGCAAAGAACTAACACCCATGCGTCAATTGTCTCAGCCACATTCTCAGACACCGTCATGCCCCTGCTCAAGCAGCCATCCGGTGACCCAGCCATGCTTTCCAACCACACCCAACATAGGTCTTGGAGAAACCAATCAGCCAACACCTCATCAACCACCTCAGCAACCACCAGCTGTTCAACACCATGCAGTCCGGATACAGGCCCAACCATACACAGAAGTAGCATTCATTGCTGGTACAGATGACACCTGCATGATCCTTGACAGAGGAGACACAGATGCCCTCATTCTCGTTGGACTCTTTGCAGCATCTGAGACAGGGTCACACCCCATCCTTATCAGGCCCTCAATGACTCACTCTCATCTGGATCTGCTCCTTCTTAATGGATAGAACACAAGTTATCAGCCTGGCACTTTACTCCCCTGAAGCCCGCAGACTCATCTGCGGCGTGCCCCAAAGTTTATTGCTCAGCTCCACCCTCTTCAATGCATACATGATCCCTCTGGCCAGTGTCATCCGCGCACATGGCCTCAACATCCTCTCCTATGCCAACAACACACAACTCATACTCTCCCTCTCGCATAAGATCCCCAACACAAGAAGCAAGTAAACACCTGAATGATTGAGTTGCAAACTGGGTAAAAACCAACTGTCTCAGGCTCAACACAGACAAGACAGAAAGTAGTGATCTTCAGCAACAATACCTCACTATGAGACTCCAACTGGTGGCTGGCCAAACTCGGACCAACACCCCGCACCCAAGCCAGAAACCTCAGAATAATCGACAACAAACTGGAAATGACCACACATGTCAGTACCTTTCATGCAACAAGCTTCTCTGCCCTGAAGATGCTAAGGAAGGTCTTCAAATGGCCCCCAAGCAACACTGGAAAAACTTTAATTCACACCCTCATCACCAAGAAGTTGGACTATAGGAACACTCTCTATGCCAGGATTACGAAGCAACTCACTAGAAGATTACACCAAGCATATCACTAGAAGACTACAAACCATCGAGAACTCGGCAGCCAGACATCCTCAAATTCCCAATTTGAACTCACGTCACACCTCAGGGAGCTCCACTGGCTCCCAATGCACAAACACTCTAATTTCAAGCTCCTCACACACATATTCAAGGCACTGCAAAACTTAGGCCCTATCTACTTGAACAGTCATATATCCTTGCACCAACCACCCAGACAACTCTACTCCACAAGGCTCCTACTCACACACATCCCACACATAAACAGAACCAGATCAGGAGGACGGGCATTCTCTTACAACCTCCTAAAGTGTGGAATGGCCTCCCATTCCACATCAGAGTCTCCTCCTCTCTTCTGGAATTATGCAAGAAGCTGAAGACCTGTCTTTTCAATTAACCAAGCTACCATAGGCAGGGCTAGGCACACGAACCCGCTCAGCAGCAGGATACACTCACGGGTGATAGTCTGCTTTACAAATACAACATTTCGTTATTATTTCACAGCTAATAATTTTACAACTCTTCGCCTAACCGAACATATCTCCTATTCATTTAACAATGGTCTGCTTCTAATCTGCATATGTGTTTGTATCCATATCTTAAATGCAGGATGATTTGAATATTGCCTGTATTATTAAGCAAGCATTGGCGAAGCCGGTACGTCTCACCTTTGGGACCCATTAGCTTCGCCACTGTTTTTAGCCAAGCTGTGCACAGCTATGGAAGGACATAAGTAATGGTTCATGCTTGAAGAGAGGGACAAATGTGCCAAGAGCAAGTAAAGACCCACAAAAACTAACAAATTAAAAGCAAGCAAATGACGGTGACAATGAATCCAGCCAATGGTAATCAATGGGCGGGCTCTAAGCCCACTGTAAGCTGACAATACGTCTTGCAACAGTGGCCCTAGTGGGCAAGGCCTAAAAAGAAATACCCAAACCGTGAACTGCTGGCGATAAACATTAAAAAGAAATGGGCAACAAGGCAGAGTCTGCAGGATAACTAAAACACTTTTCAGAAAGGGCTAAAATGAATGATGGCATGATCCAAAAAAAGAGTCCCTAGATGGCAAAAAACATTGCAGTGAGAACTAGTTGGTAGAGCCTCTGGTGATGTGATAAATGACCATGTGAAATGCTGCTCTCAAATTTAAATGGATAAGTGATGACAGATCATTATTAGTTGCCAGGCCTTCTTGGAAAGCCAAGCCCGATGGGCACCTGTGAGCTTGTTGACCAAGAGTTTCAAAAGACTGGGCGACTGCAGCTGAGTGGAGAGTTGGAGGAAGTTACTGGGTTCAAACTGTTCAAGACGGGGTTAATTAAAAATGGTGTTAATGCGTCTTGGTTCACATGAAGACATCTAGTAGATGCAGGCAATATTATAAATCACCATAGTTGCCATGTGTGCTCTTCATCTCCCTCAAATGACCCTCTGATGCACACCCCAGATTAGAATCCATTATTACTTTAAAGTAGAGGATGTAGCGCAGCGGGCACAGCGGCCAACTTAGGAGCTGGGGCATGGGGGTTCAAATCTCTGCATCCGCTCAACATCCTCTGATTCTGGGCAAATCACTTAATCTCCCCGTGCCCATGGACAGCGCCTGGATACCCTCATGGGTGGTAAGCTGCACTGTATTAAACAAGCTTTACAATGCAATGGTTTCGCATTTGGAAAAGTTAGAGCTATTGGCATTGTAAATGACAAATTTTGTATTTATGTGTTGGTTTTGAAAACAGATGAATAAATGGCATTGTCATTTACATTGCCATTAGCTTAATCTCCCGCAAATGTGAGACCTATTGTACCCTACGGACGAGCTTAGCAGACAGCAATTACTACCACACACACACACCCAGAGCCACACACACCCACACCCAGAGCCACACACACACACCCAGAGCCACACACACACACACCCAGAGCCACACACACACACACCCACACACACACACAGCCACACACACACCCAGAGCCACACACACACCCAGAGCCACACACACACCCACACACCCAGAGCCACACACACACTAAGAGCCACACCCAGAGCCACACACACACCCACACACCCAGAGCTACACACACACCCAGAGCCACACACACACTCAGAACCACACACCCAGAGCCACACACACCCACACACCCAGAGCCACACACACACCCACACACCAGAGCCCCACACACACCCAGTGTAGTAGTGTGGCTCACTGGTTAGAGGCGGCAGACCCGAGAGCAGAGGACGGCCCGGGACCAGGGTTCGATTCCCGGCGCGGCAGGTTTCTGGACCAGGGTCAGCGGACTCGATAATTCTCTCGCCTCGGTGCCCACTCTGATCAGCGTTCACACTCGGCAACTCTGGGCATTAGCTTGCCTCATCTTCACTAACGGCCCCACCAGACCGCCGGGGATGCCTGGTCTCACCCTGGAGATACCCATTAAGCGACCATCTCTCAGGGAAGCCAGGAAGGGTTTCGCAGCGGTCGAAGCGCCTTGGGACCCTACGGGTAAGTAGTGCGCTATATAAATGCCTATACATTTACATTTACACCCACACACCCAGAGCCACACACACACCCACACACACAGAGCCACACACACACTCAGAACCACACACCCACACACCCAGAGCCACACACACCCACACACCCAGAGCCACACACACACCCACACACCAGAGCCACACACACACCCACACACCCAGAGCCACACACACACACCCACACACCCAGAGCCACACACACACACACTAAGAGCCACACCCAGAGCCACACACACACCCACACACCCAGAGCTACACACACACCCAGAGCCACACACACACCCACACACCCAGAGCCACACACACACTCAGAACCACACACCCACACACCCAGAGCCACACCCACACCCACACACCAGAGCCACACACACACCCACACACCCAGAGCCACACACACACACACCCAGAGCCACACACACAAAAACATCCCTAGTTACAGTTTAACCGGCTTGTATATGGCTTTGTACTAATGGAATATGTTAATGTAACAACTCACGTTATGATGTTTCATTGGGTTCTCTGCTCGTGATGCATAATTCTGTCCTCAGTAAAGTTACCGGAGCGTTAAAAATACTGCTATCGAAATCTCGCGATATTGTAAAGAACTACAGGATGACGTCATCATTATTCCTCCTGTAGTTCATTCTGCATGCCCTGAATATATTTCATAAACTAACAGTAATATCGTAGAACGAATGCTTAGCAAACCTCTCCTTCAGCCCTGTCCTCTAGGATGCCTTCAAAGCGCACAGGAGTCTAGCCTCCGGGAGTTCGCCGTCCAAACTTTCAGTGAAAATGGCCAATAACAAACGCATCGCTGCAGGAGCGGGGGTCCGTGAAAGCCAAGGCTGGGGGTCGTTACCATAGGTGCAGTTGCAGCACAGCCTCAGGACCAGCAGGATCTCCATCTCAGGCTCCCTGGGGCGGCCGGGCGCGTGCAGCTCTGTGCGCTTCGTCCATGGCGCGCGCCGGGCTATGACCAGCACCGGCACACACTGGAGGGAGGCGGGCCGCGGGGGAGAGATGGAGCAAGCGAGGGGCGGACGGACGGGCTCACACAGCACCCGAGAGTCTTGACTACATCCCCACATTTTAGACAGTATTACTTAGCTCTAGCTGCAAGATTTCACGGGGATAATTACACTGCATGCATTTGTAAATGATACAAGATTTCATGTTAAGCTCTGCTTTTCACGGAATTCATATAGCCAAGTAGGCAACGTAAGCATAGCGTTGTGGCACAAAAGAAACAACGTTTACCATCGGCCGAAGGGTGGGCTGCATAGAAATCCCGTCTTCTTTTCATTTCATCTACAGAAGGAAAACACCTCGGCATTAAACTCCCCAAAAATAGCAGCGGGGACGGGCTTGCAGCTCTGGGAGGCGATTTGCCTGCCTGCGAGCCCGACCTAACATCACCCGGCTGCAGCGCCGGAACAGCGGAGGTGCGGGAGACGGACACTGGGTGCAGGAGAGGCCGCGGATGCACACGAGGATGTTGGGCCTTGACATGGCGGCGGCACTTTATGTTTCCCAGCTGTGAGTCGTCCTGAGGAGACGCGGCTCCTGTGTGTTGCCCCCGCTCAGTTGAGGACCGGATATACGCCAGAGACTGCGGTGCCCCGTGGATTTGCGAATATAGCTGGCAGCTGAGGGCGGTGTTAAAGTTGAACCGGGCTACTGTGGAGTTGGCGCCTGGCGCTGTGACATCGCCGATGGGCATGGTGCAGCTCTGATGAGGACGGCGACGCGGAGGCTGTTTCTGCCCGATGCTGCAGAGGGTCAGGTGAGGCTGGTGTGTGCGGAGGAGCCCTTGTAGAGCCATTAGACGACCGTGTCCGGTGGGGCCCCTGCATACTGGCGACAAGACTGCGATTGAGGGCTGAGATACGGCTAGAGGTGCCCCGTGTGACAGCGGGGATGGGCACACGGACAGCGGGAGTCACGAGGGGTGGGGCGAACAGACAGCGGGATACATCCATGCGGGACCAGGACGATCGAACAAATGATGAAAAACAGCGATGTAAAAAAAAAAAAATAAGTACACGCCCACAGTGGACACGTCTTCATGACGTTGCGAAAAGCCTAAAAATCGGCGGAACGCCCACGAATCTGCTCCGGCGGACAGATCTCTGTTCCAATGGCTAGCCTCCATTTATGGAGCTAGCCAATGGAACAGAGGGGCGGGACAACACACACATACTGTACACATAAGATTTCGCCTGCGCGTGCAGCTCTGTGCGCTTCGTCCATGGCGCGCGCCGGGCTATGACCAGCACCGGCACACACTGGAGGGAGGCGGGGCCGCGGGGGAGAGATGGAGCAAGCGAGGGGCGGACGGACGGGCTCACACAGCACCCGAGAGTCTTGACTACATCCCCACATTTTAGACAGTATTACTTAGCTCTAGCTGCAAGATTTCACGGGGATAATTACACCGCATGCATTTGTAAATGATACAATATTTCATGATAAGCTCTGCTTTTCACGGAATTCATATAGCCAAGTAGGCAACGTAAGCATAGCGTTGTGGCACAAAAGAAACAACGTTTACCATCGGCCGAAGGGTGGGCTGCATAGAAATCCCGTCTTCTTTTCATTTCATCTACAGAAGGAAAACAACTCGGCATTAAACTCCCCAAAAATAGCAGCGGGGACGGGCTTGCAGCTCTGGGAGGCGATTTGCCTGCCTGCGAGCCCGACCTAACATCACCCGGCTGCAGCGCCGGAACAGCGGAGGTGCGGGAGACGGACACTGGGTGCAGGAGAGGCCGCGGATGCACACGAGGATGTTGGGCCTTGACATGGCGGCGGCACTTTATGTTTCCCAGCTGTGAGTCGTCCTGAGGAGACGCGGCTCCTGTGTGTTGCCCCCGCTCAGTTGAGGACCGGATATACGCCAGAGACTGCGGTGCCCCGTGGATTTGCGAATATAGCTGGCAGCTGAGGGCGGTGTTAAAGTTGAACCGGGCTACTGTGGAGTTGGCGCCTGGCGCTGTGACATCGCCGATGGGCATGGCGCAACTCTGATGAGGACGGCGACGCGGAGGCTGTTTCTGCCCGATGCTGCAGAGGGTCAGGTGAGGCTGGTGTGTGCGGAGGAGCCCTTGTAGGAGTTTTTTTCATATATTTGGTTTACCCTGCCCTAGGAGTTCTTCTTTAACACTACCCAGGGGGTCCTTGTTTTTCACATACTGGAGCCCTTGTAGAGCCATTAGACGACCGTGTCCGGTGGGGCCCCTGCATACTGGCGACAAGACTGCGATTGAGGGCTGAGATACGGCTAGAGGTGCCCCGTGTGACAGCGGGGATGGGCACACGGACAGCGGGAGTCACGAGGGGTGGGGGCGAACAGACAGCGGGATACATCCATGCGGGACCAGGACGATCGAACAAATGATGAAAAACAGCGATGTAAAAAAAAAAAAAATAAGTACACGCCCACAGTGGACACGTCTTCATGACGTTGCGAAAAGCCTAAAAATCGCCAGAACGCCCACGAATCTGCTCCGGCGGACAGATCTCTGTTCCAATGGCTAGCCTCCATTTATGGAGCTAGCCAATGGAACAGAGGGGCGGGACAACACACACATACTGTACACATACGATTTCGCCTGCGCCGAAAAGCTGCGCGGTGCGCAGCTTTTGACAGGCGAAACATAAAAAGTATATGGGGCTATCTTGACTTCTTATGAGTTGGTTTTCATTTGCCACTCCATTGGCTAGTAAAATGAGCTTACGACAACAGTAAACTACCACATCAATCTTCAAGTTCCATCTTGAGATCCATTCACTGCTACATTTATTAAATATGTATGTCCTTGCCATTTCTTCTTTTCCCAGTGTCATCCATTAAACCTTTACTGTTTTTCCCCATCTTTCTTAAATAGCTGCCCAACGGATTTGATTGCTTACCATTTTAGTCAAGTTATGCCCATAGGATTTTATTAGCAAAATACTAAACACCATGTTTCCGCCCATCAGAGCTTTCATTAAACTTTTTTTAATGAAAACCTTTGTTTATACTCCTCACCAATGCATCATGCTTACTATTTTTCTAGGTGCTCCTCTTTTTGAGGGCAACATGATGTATGCTACTGTAATCTCAAACTACAGGCCATTTTTTGGCATTGTTGATAAGCATTTCCAACCCTGTACCTATGGATAAATTGAACGTGTTTGGCTCCAGACATAAACAGCAATATAGTTGAATACTACTGGCACATAACGCACCTCCCCAGGGAGGATGCAGATATCAACACACTTTCTTAGCAGCAAAACAGTTTGTGGTTCTCAGTTACCACACTTTAGAGAGCCGGCATTAGAAGATGTTTTGGCAGGAACCAGAGCCATTGCTTTATCTTTGAATCAAAGGCCTGGATTTCATACAGTTAAGAAGCAATGGTTGAATCCGAGCTCAATGACAATCATATCTGACCTCATGAAAATCATACACACACGAGCAATTGTTATCAAATTATGACTGATGATCGGTCCCTAGAGAGAACTTGGTTTATGGCTAAAATTCTGAAGGCCAAGAATATTATCAAGACGTCACAGAGCTATTTTAGTGGCTGAAATTCATTTTTTGATGCTTTGGGAGTGGGACCCCCAGCCTTGAAAGAGATAAATATTTTCCTGTGAAGGGCATAATCCTAAAACATTTTCGTCTATTCTGTGTGATTTGTAATCCAGACCAATGCTTTCTTATGGCATGTTTAATCTGAACCACTCTAGCGTGTGTATCACATTTTCCGTGTGTGTCACATTTTCAGTGCCGTTTTCTGTTCGTGTGCATGTATTAGCTTTCAGTGTTCCTGAAAGGCAGTTAAGACAGTAAAAAAGTGATTCTTCAAAAGGCTTCCATCAATCATAGAGAGTGGGAATTCACTTCATAGTATTTCTCTCCATCACTTTTTAGCTGGCACGTGCCATTGTAGCGAGGATGCTGTCATATGCAAATCTGTGCTGGCACCATGCCAAAGAGAGCTGCACAGCCCACATTTATGAGCCATGACCCCCCAGAAAGGGATTATTCTATTGTAATTGTATTTATATAGTGCTTACTACCCCTGGTGAGGCATTGAAGCACTTTTCGACAAGTAGCACGCTACTCAGGAACCCAAAAGGATTAGTGGTGGATTAGTATGGGGAAATATGAATATTAGCACAAGCAACCCTATTAGCATTTCGCCACATAATGTTCTGAGCTGGCTGTCTCATCGGGGCTCAGACTGCTACTCCCGTGTGGGGGTGGTGGGTAAGACTGATCTGCATTTGGTTGGTCTACATCTGGTGAGTGAATAATGATGAAGTAAGGTACCACCCAGAATATTTCCCAATGGGTATTATGATTCACGTATTTACACCAGTCTCTTTTATGCTACCTCAGCAGTGTAAAATATTCTGCTGCGTGCTGTTTATGTCTGATGTGAGCAAGGGCGTTTCATTTTTGGCTCTGGGTAGGGCTTCTTCAGCCATTAGCTTTTCAGGACTCCTGAGTTATTAGCTTGAGAAATTGTCTATCAATTATTGCCTACAGATCTTTTTCTGTCTTTGCCTTGGCTGATTAGGCGTGTTCCTCTCCCATTGGGATGCTCATATAGTCAATAAATGTTTCTAAAATGTGCACCTGCTCATCATACATTCAATACTTTCATGCTCCTCTTCCTCATGCCCCCTTTCTGCACACGAGGTCCGCTGGGATGCAATTGACTTTGCCAATGATTGTTTATTAGAGAGTATAGTAGGAAGTGTCTTTAGAAGCCAATCAAGAAGATGTAGTTTGAGGATGGCATAATCTATTGGTTGAGCAAGATGTCCTTGTTCAATAGGGTATGGAACGGGGAGATTTTTGTTCTTGTCCCAGCTTCCCCCACACCGACTTGTATGATCAATTCTTAGTGCCTCGCTTGCCTGTGCTGCAGTTCCGGATTACCAAATAGGCTAAATAGGCACCAGCCTATGGGCTCCACTCCTTATAGGGGCCCCGCAACGACAGATAAAAATAATATTGATGTGATCTTGAAATCAATCTTCAAGGACACAAGAACGACTGAACTCACTTGCCATTATGGCCACTGAATGCGACGTTTTGCAAAAGGTAGACTTCCAAGGTATTCTGAAAGATTTAACCACAAACAAATTGAGGAAAGTGAATATTTAGAATTTTGTTGGTTTATTAAAATGTTTTTTAAAAGTTTTTAATAACATTAATCATTGTTAATGTTTAGTTTTGTGTAATACAATTGGTTTCTTAAAATTGTTATTTGGCAAAATTAATAACATGTTAGGAGATAATTTGTGAGTGGGGCCCCGAAATTTGGACTTCCACAGGATTTAATCCGCCACTGCTTCGCTGTCAAGATCTATGATTCTTCGGAAACCGCCTAACCTCACCATTAAGGACAATTTAAAGAGTATTTATTAGTACTATTATTATTATTGTCATTTTTATTAATATTGCACACTAACAGAATGCAGGATGACAATGCACATAAGTATAACAAGCATTGGCATTGCCAATAGGTCTCGCTTGTGGGACCTTATAAGTATTTAGTTTTGCAGCACAATATCCTTGTTGCATAATCGGATATTGTGCTGCAAAACTAAATACTTATAAGGTCCCCAAGCGAGACCTATTGGCAATGCCAATGCTTGTTTTTTTTGTCAACCATCAGCGGATCACGCCACGCTTTCATACATTAAATTAGATGTTTGTTTTCAGTCTGAGAGCCAGCGACTGACTATAAATAACTTGGTTGCCATTAATGTTTGACACTGCATTTTCTGCAAGGATTTAAGACCTTAGTTAGAATTTGTCATTTGGTTTTGTGCTAGATGTTACTATTACGTGTAGTCTAAAGGGAATGTGCGTGAAGAGATTATTACCGTGTGTAGTGTACTAAAGTGTTCTGTTTTGAGCGGCGCCACTTTTCTGTCTATTTGAGGCTTCTTAATCCGATTTTGTTTTTTGTTTTTAATCCTTTAGCACGTGTTACACGTTATGTTAATTTATGCGTCCAAATGGTTGCTTGGTGGTGTGGAGGGCTTGTAAAAGCACACATGCCCATCTTGAGCCGGCCGTAGACATGTGGAAAGTGTGCTTGTGAACACAGCCATGTCGCATCGTCTGCAAAAATGTAATATAATTGCTGCATGGACATATTCCGAAGCCCCTTTGTCTTGCATTGTAAGGCCGTGAAACACATGAACAGCATGAGAGAATCGAAAGCACATGCCTTCTGTGCTTAAGCTGAAGATAGACAGGAGTGAGGTGGTGAAAGGGACAAGCAAGCAGCAAACCGACCACGTACGCTGGGAAAATCACAAGCTCACTACCACAATCGGTGAATTCTTTGGAGAGAGTCCTAATGATCATGTGTAATGAAATTGGAAGGTGTTGTCATACATAATCTTAGAAATCAGAAAAGGAACGAGAAGTACATTTAAATGCGTGCGCCGGGAAAGGAAGGCAGAAGGCAGAGAAGGGGAGGGGGAGGAGAAATGCGACACGGCGGGCAGGGGAGCGGCGAAAATGACTAATTAGGGGAGGAGAAGCCGAGAAGCCGCAGAGCGCACGCTGGGCGAAGCCCTTTGATGTGCTGTGCGGCAAATGGAGGGAGGCTTATGCGCGTTCATGTTTGAACACGTGGTTCACATGAACTGCATGAAAACGCCAGCAAAAAGCTGGTGGTTTCATGATGTTTTCGCCACTTGAATTCTCGCTCCGCTCGATGCGCATGCGCGCATCGATAGGTCGCAAGACCTAAAAACAGTTATATCTAGCACTAAATATAATACTCAGCAAATTATGATTTTGATGAAAACATACACCCCCTTGGCCAGTGTACGAATAAAGTGACCATCTCAAGGTCGCAACCTGCTGGCTGGCGTGCCATCTTAAGGCCTAGTGTCGCGTTCCCGCCCCACTGGTGAACCTGTGGCGAGGGTTGTCATCTTTTATTTAAGTCAGTCTTAAGTAATGTGATAAGATCTCATCGGATGTGATCAGATTTGAGATAAAGTGATGCCTCTCTTCTCCCTGGCATGAATGAAGCTTTATCATGACCCTCATACCACAGGACTGGTGGCCGGCCTGCCCAGGGGCGAGCCACCATCTTGTGGCCCCACCCGTATTGGATGCCATGGGCCAAGCTGTATGTATATAGGGCAGAGAATTGCCAGACTGGCATTTTAAGATCAAGGCACAATATTTGAACTGTGGAACTACAAATATTTCACCAGTGATAAAATCTTATGGTCCTGATGCTTCCCTCCGGTGGAGTACCACTTCCATGTCACCATCCACACCCGGTGCTGTGGCTGCGTCCCTCCTCCCCAGTCAAGGGTTCTCATCTGTTGCTGTTTGCTGCCTACGGCGTTAGCCTTCTCGGTTTCCTTTCCGTAGCATCGATGTTAGTCGTTTTTTTCCTCACCTTGATTCACCAGTCATATTCATTGCACCTCTCTTGTGAGCTCAATGGAGGACAAAATCCATCACCTGCTGTTAGCCACTTTGAGGGATGGCTGCCTCTGCTACCAAAGACGCTTTAAGATTGACGCCCTGGTTTTGGCATCATTGTTTGGATCTGCAGAAGCTTATAGGTGGGGGATTGCCAGGAGAATTTGCACATCTCCATTCTCTTTGTGCTCTGACTATGGGCTGAAATCTCATGGTATAAAGGGCTTGGGTGTTGATGGGCAAAGAAAAATAAAAAAAACCTAAGCGGGCTACGGATGTTTTAGGTTCACTATGATCAGAAAGATCAATTTGTGAAGTTTTCTACTTGCAGGTTCGAATCCAGGTAGGGCTGACTGCCTATTATGTACACCGGAACGCCAAAAGTTTGGTCTTGAGATGTGTTTAAAAAAACAAGTTATTCAGTAGCATGTGATAGCTAGAATTGCTGGAAAAAACGAGAGGTGAGAAGGAAAATCGGCACTGCGTAAATGTAAAATGTAAATCTGTATTTGTAAAGCGCAAACTACTCACCCTTACGGGTCTCAAGGCGCTGGGGGCCGTCGTGGACATTAAGTGAGCTATTGCCCGGAGTCACATGGTGCTGAGCTGAGCTGCCGTCAGAGCCGGCGATCGAACCAACCGTGAACCCTGTGCTCCGAAGTCAGCTGCCCTGGCCGCTGCGCCACACCTCTCCACTGCGTACACAGCAATGTCTCTATGCCCCGCAACCGAAGGTGACGTTGAATGTTTTTGAAAAGATAAGGCACATGTATTATATATGTAACAGAAGTGCATCAAGCTTTAGCACAACTGTGTAAAATAAGAGTCAATGAAAGACCTTGTTGAAAAACAAACTGTGAAAGAGGGCTCCCTCTCCACGACCCTCTTAACCCACTGAGCTATCTGCATTCATTGATGAAGGGACATGGGCCTTCAGTTGTCCTGTCCAGGGGACCTGACCAGCTAAACCTGCACTGTGGAGAAATGGCCAAACGACCATATGCCAAAGAGGCCCAGTACTCAAAAGTTCATGTCATCTGCTGCGCAATCATGGCCCACAGCAAGATGGACATGGCCAGACTTCATCCTGACAAAAACATGCCTGAGGACCCATACGGTCTTCACCACCATCAACAACTAGATGAAGGAAAAACGATGAACGTGGCGGACACCAGGGTCTCGCTAATTACACCAAAGACAGAGGGGGCAGGGCTTGTTATGGTCCAAGATGGCAGTATTTTTGGAATATTTGATACGCCCATGGTCTTTAATGAGCCTTGTCTTGTCGGCTGCCGGTGGCGGGTTCTCCTGTCGGCCACTGGAGGAGTCGATCAATGGTGGCGACTGTCAGGCACACCCTTATGTTGCGTACCCAGCCAGCGGCTTGGATGAAAACGCCCAAACCAAGCGCAAGTAATCCCTCTTCAGAGAGGGGGATCCAGAGCAGCCTGAGGGGTGATCAAGCACCCCAGGTGAACAGGAGGCCAATGAAGGACCCGGTAACACCAGGAAGTGCAGCGCCAAGGCCTGAAAGGAGGCGTGCTGATACAATGAAGACAGCAGGCACACCGCCTTCTATGCCTTAGCGGGAGTCGGGAGCAAGCCTACAGCTGCACGATGGCCTGACATTGACGGTCTAGCACCTAGAGTCTACTACAAGAGGCTTGATGGCCTACAATGCCTCCAAAAGCCAGCAGATAAGGTCCAAGTGGATCAACAGTACATTTGTTTACCCCTAAGTCCTGCCACGAGGGATAGAGTTGCTTCCCCTGCAGGGGCACCAGTCTCAGCTCTCGCAGGGGGAAGCTATGATTAAAGTGTTAAAAGGTCTGTAGCGTACTACGGAGTCAATCGAGGGGAATTTAAATTTCTGAAGGAGACTGAAGATGATTGCCTCCATGGAATGTGAGGTGGGATCCCTGACGGACCAGCTGATGTCAGTGACAAATTCTGTCCAGGTGCAAAAAAGCACAATCTAGGGGTGCTATAGTATTGGGGGAACATATGGTTGCCTCAATATTGCACCATGAATCAAAAGTGGGCCAGCTGGAAAACGAAAGCAAGGATCTAAAATATAGATTTTGGAATTACCGATCCGGGGACCCTTTCCTCAATGAGGTGGCTTTGGAGGCAGCTAAAGATTGTTAGTAACAGTAAAGCCATGTTGGCCATCAAGGGCCTCAAAGTTGATAAGGCAAGCATTGGGCACTGTTCTCGCAGAGTTGATCGATCTATTACGACGCTTGATCGATCTATTACGACGCAAGCAAGTTATCAAAGCGGCAGCGAGGAAACCTAACCTGGTAGTAAGGGGCTCTAAAGTGCACGTACTACCTGGTGGTTAAGTTGCAACACAGACAAAAACTGATTCTGAAAAAAAGCATTTTACCTTACTTTGAGGTGTCCCTCAGGTTTCCTACAAAACTGGGAGTGCTAGAAGGGACACATTTATGACGCGTCTATGGAATTTCTTGCCGCATAGAAATTGGAGGGAAATCCCCCAGAGACTTGACTGTGAAACATCAGACATTCTCCAAGGGGTTTCGGTATCGCGGAAACAATGAAATGATTCCCTACTTTTTAGGCCAAGGGAAGTGACTATTGAATGAGGGGTGTGTGCAAGACAATATGCTTATGAGTGATTATTAGAATATTGTAGTGATAGCTCAGGTCCTACCACCTTTCGTGATCTCGTGTCAGGTAGTGAAGTTTATGACCTCGTTATTGTGATGTTTTAGATTTCTTATAGTTTGTTTAATGCTGGGGATTGTATTTTTGGATAAGGCACCATTTCCTTTGGGTTGCTTCTTCCTCAGTTTTGACCAGCCTTCTGTACTGGGTGACTATCAAAACTAAAAACTATTTAAGCCTAAAACCGATATACAACTCGTTCTATTGCTTACCCTATCAAAGTAGTTACAATTCGAATTAGAACATTGGAATGTGGGAGCTCCATTGAAAACAATGGAGTGCTCCGGGCTTATAATGGCTGGTATAACCCTGGAGCTCCAACATTCCAATGCTTCTTTGTTCACAGCTCTGGCTGTGAACAAAGGCTTCGGGGAGCCTGAGGGGATTCCAATCCTTTCGTGCTCCCATAAGGCTTTGTTCTTTTTTGTTAGAACATTCTGCCCTCTAGTGGCAGAATGTTCTAATAGCCTTATAGCCCTTCGTAGCTGGGCTATACCGGCTATTAAAGTCCCTCTCCCTTGTTAAAGGCCCTCGCCTTCGGCTCGGGCCTTTAACGCTGGAGAGGGCCTTTAATAGCCGTATAGCCCTCTACGGCGGGCTAAAAGGCTATATTAATAACTTCTACTGGTCTGTTTACAAATGTTTGCACTTTCAGGTATTTCTCAACTCGATTATTTTAGGTTTGTACATTAAAACTGAAGTAAATACTCTGTACTTTTCTGTGTGATTAGGCAATGTCTTTTTTTGTTAATCACCATAAGGTCAGGCACCCACAGACAACCATCAGCCTCATGCAGCATGCTACATTTTTATTACTGTATCACACATGTTTTACCTTTAGTTTCAAATGTGTTATTCATATTAATTTGTTCATGATACAAATAACAACTTTAACAGCACACCATTTCTTAATCAATCTAAGCATTCCTGAATTTATATTTTGTGGTTCACCAGCACAGCATTTCCTAATCAATCTAAGCATTCATGAATTTATATTTTGTGGTTCACCAGGTTTTTAATTTGTCCTTTAGTTCATACTGTTCAAATGATTAAATGGTTATGAATACATGGATTATACTTTAATTGTAAACTCATGTTTTGTCTAAAACATTCACTGTTTAGTGTTATCATTCTGCAAGTAGAGGTACAAGCATGTGTGCATCAGGAAAGAATACATATATTTATGTTTCTATACTACAAAAAGCAAAGAGTATATTTCAGCTTTGACTGAAAAATAGGTATGTTCCTGTTGATGCGAGATATATAACCGGGGTGTGACATCACTTCCTCTGACGCCATTTGCTGTGTTGTCACTGCATGGGACTTAATATCGAACTGCTTGTGCTCAGTAGTCCCTCACTATTTTTGAGGACCGTATACTGCAGCTGTCTTTAAGTTTGGAATTTTGGCCTTTTGTGTTTTTGCTGCAGTCCTCAAGGCACTCCGTAGTTCGGCGCTACAAGAGAATCGCCAGAAAAGAAAATAGATGAACATCTTGATATGGAACATTGTACCATGACCAGGGCCACTGGCATTAAGCAATGGTGCGGCCACTGCGATTTTAGATTTGCCACATTTGCCCCATAATGCATCATCTGCTGCATAATCTCTAGATTTTATCCCCAAAAATTATTCCTAGCTCAAACGGTTCAAAAATTACTAAAAACGCAGCGACACGTGATGCTGCGCAGCGGAAAGCCCTTTGCAGAGTTAGATTGGTCACTTTTCTGTTGCTTATTGCTACATTTGGTACTAAAGAGGTGAAACGAATGCCCAGACAGTGTTAACAAGTGTATAATTGACAAAATTATGAGGTAATACTACTACCAAATGTGCCGCATAATTTGTCTTTTCTGGCCGCAAAATTTACTGAAGGCTGCCACATAATTTGCCCCTCCGCTGCCGCATAATTCCAGTGGCCCTGATCCATGACGCATCCTGGGCTCTCCAGCCCTGCTTGTCAGAGATGAGGCCTTCAAACATGGGAAGACCGCTTGGGAGGACCCATGTTATTCATTTATGTGGGCTGTTCTGTATAGCGCTGACTCTTTAACCCCTTGCCTGCTCGTGACGGAACCGTTCCGTCACGAGCCTCGGGTGGGCTGTGCTGGTGACGGGACCGTTCCGTCACGGCCCGCTCGCCGAGCCTGTGCGGCGCGAATTCCGCGCCTGCGCTGACGTTCTAAAGAGCGGGCGGGGCCGTGGCTGAACCGTTCCGTCATAAGCACAGCTCACCCGAGGGCCATGACTGAGCGGTTCCGTCACGAGTACGTGAGCGCCGCGCGGCCCCCCTCCCCCTTAGCACTGCGGCGGAATAGCCGCTGCAGCTAAGGGGTTAAAGCAGGTTGAGGCACTGTAAGCCTACAGGAAACCCAAAAAACAACAGGCAGAGCTCAGAAAATACACTTTCAGCGAAAAAGATCTAAAAAAATACACTTTCAGCAAACAGAGCTCAGAATATACACTTTCAACAAAAACATAACTTATAATGTAATATAAAATCCACAAATGGAAACATGCAGAGTAGTCCAAATGCTTCCTCATAGTTCTAGTGATATTTACAAGCATCTCTTGATGTATGTTACCAAAACCTCTGTCTATTCACGGGTACCCCTTACATATTCTTATATTACATCTATAAGATGATTTGGCATGATTATTATCAGGTGTGTAGAACAATGCGTCAAATACTCTGCTGCACTACTTGCTAGTCTCTTGTCTGCAGTAAAAGAATGGAAACCTGTTCCTTTTAGTGCACCAGAAGGTGGGGATTTAGAACCATCTGTTTCTTGCCAGAGAAGCAGAATTGTTCTGTAGAAGTGAAGCTTTTTTCGGATGGGATCTGCACTAGTGAGCTAGCAAGGGGCCCCTCATTGCAGACACATAAAG
This sequence comes from Lissotriton helveticus, assembly GCF_964261635.1. Lineage (NCBI taxonomy): Eukaryota > Metazoa > Chordata > Amphibia > Caudata > Salamandridae > Lissotriton > Lissotriton helveticus. Next base: position 816,799,551 of record NC_136073.1, on the reverse strand, counting down.
GATTTTGTATCTGTCATGGGGAGATTGTTCCTGCAACCTGGCCAAAGACAGACCTGGAGAGCATATTAACATTTTTAAAGAATTTTCATAATTGGTGCCAAATAGAGACGTGAATCACACTGAGAAACTCAATGTATTTTCTTCTCATTGGATGAAGTTGTTTGAAGTGTGGAAAATAACTCTCTAGGTGACACCCTTGACCTGGCATATGTTTTTTTTCTTCAAAACTCTTTTTTATTGTGTCATCAAATAAGATTATCACGTTCTTTACAAAGGAACAAGAGTATAGATTGATTCATGTAATAGTTCTATATGACATTTATGATACAAAAAGATAAACAATTTGGGTCTGTAAACGTCTGAAATACGGGTTTTTGAAAGCAAAGAATTTTTTGGACAATACCAATATATACATATATATATATATTTCGATATATGTCTCTCCTGCGCTCTCTCTCTCTCTCTCTCTCTCTCTCTCTATATATATATATATATATATATATATATATATATATATATATATAAATATACACATATATATTTATCTCTCTCTATATATATACATAGAGAAAAATATATATGTATATATATATATATATATATATATATATATATATATATATATAGATCTATATATATATATATATATATAGATCTATAGATATACACACACACACACGTGATGTGCAGACAACTATTTTCACTCTCAGCAAAATACAAGGCTAAAATCCCTTTCCGCATTTAAAATGCAGCCCTCTGGTTATGTTCGAGGTGGAACCTAGCCATTAATCCATGGATATGCCGACAGTTTGCGAACCGGAGGCGCGTTCCCAGCGGCTGATTTTTTTTGTACTCTGTGAGCTTAGATCACTAGCAGCAGGGTGTCGATATTAAAAACGTGCTGGCCTTCGTTCCCCGTCGCCAGCAGGGGGGAGGTGGATTAAAGTGGTGGATTATGTCAGAACACTTAAAGGCGCGGTATGGCTAAATTATTAACCAAGTGTGCGTGTTTTCTTTTAATATATCTTTAAGTGTGTGATAACGCTTTGGCGGAGGTGCGCCGCGCTCAACATGCAATTTCAGGAGCTCCGCTCTATTGAAAAGGGAAATTATATTTGCAGACTTTTAAGAGCTGTGAGATTTTGCTGGGCCAGCTGTGTTTCTGTTGATTTCTGGGCCCAGCTGTGCCTTTTTGCATGCTTCTGGGACCAGAGGGAAAAATGTTGCTGCTGGGGGCAGCTGTTTATGAAATTAACAGAGTAAAAGTGATTACCATTGGATCTGGTGAGGATAATCTCCCCCAGGCATAAAACAAAGAAATGATCTTGCTGTTAAACGCGACACTAATCCCACTTCTGACACCATTGCGACGCAGCGATAGACGATCCCTGTGTTAAATGCTTGGTGGAAACGGAGCAGGGCTGGAGGCCGAAACCCGACAAGAGCTGAGTCGAGAGGGACAAGGCCTGAGTGTTTATTGGGCTTCCTATTCAATTAGTTGTGAAAATGGGATGTTTGCTTGATTTAGGAAACTGATTAATTCCCTCGTTCCTTCAATTACCAACCGCTTGGGCGGCACCTGTCAATTTAATGCAGCGGAACTAACCAACAAAAAATTATTTCTGTTACCAATCCATCTTACTTAGGAGGAAAACGGCCCTGAAATAATCGTAGGCGGGCGCTGTTCATTGGGCGTCCCTGAATCTTGGAGGTCAGGGATGGGTCTGGAGCGCCGCTTTCTCAGTCGCTAAGTCTCTCACATGGCATCTGAAAACCTTAAAGGTCTTCTGAAAACCTTAAAGGTCTGAAAATTAGCTACAGAGTTTATTTGCATGAATATATTTGCTATGCAGTTGGGACTCAACTGAAGAGCCAGGTCAGTTGTGTGTCACCGTATCATATAATTGACCCAACTTGGAGTTTTTTTGTAGTAGAATAGTGGCAACAAGTAATGTCAGCAGGTTAGGTTTTGAGCTGTAAGCACATCAATTCTTTGTATTTTTCATTTGTGTAATACTGTGATCTTGCGGAACGGTATTGTTAATGCGGGGTGGGTGTAACAAAGAAGAGGTGAAAACACATTAGAAATTCTGCCTACAGACAATTCATAATTCTAAGGATGCCAAAGGGTTTCAAATTTCATCTCAGTACTTAACAATGATTCCCAAAATATATACGGGATAATCAGAGAACCTTTCAATAACTGCGCGTCTCATCGCCATTTTAAAAAAAGCCTTTCTAGACAATCTCTGCGTGTTATCGCAGTTGCTGTCATTCCAGAGCCAGCTGCTGCCTGTGCTGCGTGAGGGACTATCCCATCTCATACCACAAAAAACACATTGTATACATAAAAATGCCTTCTGAAACGGACTGGCACAACATTCAACCTATGTATCTTTTTTAATTAACGCCAATTATAGATCTAAAGCTGTACACCCTAGACCGAACAACCTGTTAATCGACGTTTAGTAGCTTTTGAAACCAAACACAAAGAATAACCCTGCAACTTTGGGGAAAGAGTGTGATCAACTTTGAGGTATTTCGGACCCCAACTCACTGGACTATACAGAAATTCTACCAGATGGGAACCATCTCCATCTCACTATGGACCCGTCCGCCTCTGGGATCCGGATACAGCACTTGCCACAGCCTCTAGAAGGTTGTCACCACAAATCTGGGACCTCTGAGACAGTCCTTTGGGCCTGTGTGTTGCCCCATTGCCACTTGTTCTTCCCGCCTTCCTGGGACTTGGGCGGTGGTTGAGACTTTTCAATGCTTGGCTAGACCAAATATAAGACATTTAAAGAATCATGTCAGAGGCACCTGGTCCTACGAAGGCAGTTCTAATCTTTGCCACTAAGTGCAACTATGTTTACAATCCAGTGATATCAAAGAGCCTTGGGAAATAGTCCCTCCGTAGTTGAAGGTTGTTAACTTATTTTTTTCTGCTGTTTCCAAGGTCTTTGCTATATCTGAGCTTTGAAGAGTCTGAGCTAGAACCCTAAAAGGGCAGAATTACTCTAAACCTGAAAAAATACTCCTGCATTCACTGTCCAGGGTGGTGGCCTTTCTAGATACTGACGTCCAGAAAAGAAGCTCCACCCTTAAATAGGGTCATCAAATGACTTCATGTAACCACCGACACGTTTCCGCTCCCGTATATTCTATTAACCTTCATCATATGGTCCTTCAATTAAAAAAAATCGTAGTGAATCAAGGTGCAGCTCCCATAAAGCATAAATTTGCTAAATTATGGCAGAGTACTGGAAATTGGTGTCAGAGCAACGTGGAACCTTCTGATCACTGTTATCACTTCTAATTTGCACCACAAACTTCATGTAATTAAGGTTGGAGCCTCAGCTCAACGCCTAGTACAATTAGAAGTGGTATCTAAGACATGAGAGGAGATGCAACGCTGCAAACTGAAGTATTTATTAAACCTTTGCAATGTTCACAAACTTCGTGAAAGGTGTAAAGTTTAAAGAAAGAAAAATACTTGCTAAAGTCGGCATAGTTCAAATAAAATGTAATGGTTACAAAATTTTCGTGCATAAAAACGCATTGGTAGGAAAACTGTAAACACATTTTTGCACGAATTTTCAAACACTGGCAGAGTTTTGCAAAGTTTATGAGCAACTTTGTGAAGTTTGATGTTGGCAAAGTTCACAAAACAGATGAAAAATAAAATGTTCCCCATCCACACGCAAAAGCTTGGCCACGTAACAATAAAGGGACAGAGATATAATAAAATACTTGTTTGGCTTAACTTTCAAAGGGGACGCTGCCTGCTCTGCATTGTAAACGAGGGATGGAAGTTGGTTTGGGTGAGTGCCCTGAAATAGGGTGCCCCAGTTCAATCCTTCCACCGTGCGAGGTATGCCGCAAGGAGAGTTGCTAGGGGTTTAAGCCCTGGTATCAGTGCTTAATTTGTAATAAAATTTGCGCCGGGCCCTCTTCAGGAGGTCACTGCAGCGTTAACCACCCATTGCCCCTGCCAATGCTGACAACGACAATACATACACAACTACTAAACATAACACTCCTACAAGTGTGATAATTCAGACTATCCAAGGCCTCCAAATCTATAACAATGGCTTGGGCGGCAGGAATTTATCGTTTTAATAAATATTGAATTAATTAACAGCTGCTGTTCTGCTCATCTCTAAATTACACAGACAGCGCCACCATATGGTAGACTGTCATAAGTGCCGGTGTTTACAATCAAGTGCTGGTGCAACCACCGTCTCAAATTAAGCACTGCCTGGTATCCCTGTCATGTCCCACCTACTTAAGTGGGAATTTCCTACACACTTATTGCAAGTGACCTTTTCTAAAATGTTAGCAGGGTAATCTTCCGTTGAACTTTAACCTTTTGTTGATCCTACATGTGTCCCCCTCCACAATACCAGTAAATTGGTTCAACCCAGAGTTGTGTCCAGGTTCACCATGATCGTCCCTGTTAAAACACAGATAATTGCACAATTGTATTCTCAGGACTGCAAGAGTAGTTCCAGGCCTGAACAGGGCAGGGCCGACTGGCAGCTCTGGGACAGCTGCAGCTGTCTGGTGATGCTACGGATACCGCGGCCAGGGGCATGGCCTCCTGTAATCGTGTTGAAAAGACAGGCGTGGTTGAGATCTTCCTCCATGTACTACAACATTCAGCGGTGGATTATCGATACCCCATTTGACGGTGTCAATCTCTCTAGCTGCTCTGCAGCTACTGTCCTTATACCAGAAAGCTGGCTCATTGGGTGGCTGTGCTCAAAAGCTAGTTTGGGTTGGGCGGAGTCGGCCATTTTCGATGTCGGCTTATTCTCGTGGTTACCCTGATCCTTGTAGTGCCCAAGGATGGCTGACTATTTCAGGTACTAGACTGTGTTAAAGCTATCCTTTATGAAGGACAGAACCTCCAGCCATCTTTAGTAGCCCCATTCTTGTCTTTAAGTGGGTGGTTTGGTGGTCCCCAAATCCTGCCTTCCATTAACCAATGGGAAAGTTTGGTAACTTAAGAATGAGATGTCCATGCTCTGAGACTCATCAAAGTGCAACTTAACCACTACTAGCCACTGTAAAATATATATGCCGAAACGTGTACACGAAAGCAGCGCATTAACTGCACTTAAACTACTGGTCATTCAGAAGTTGAACTCCGGTCTGGAAAGAAATCCTCGAGACCAGGCTGTATGCTACGGCAGTCCTGCAAGACCACACTTGTACCGAAACATGTTCTTTACAATGCTTTATATCACACCATAACAGATTTCGATATAAGCGCTAATTGTCATGGCACGTTATTGGTATGAACATTGCTGGTGGGCTATTTTTTTCATTAACCTGGTCATTCAAGTTGATTCTTTGAAAAAAAGGTGTTTGGCTATCGTTTGGGTTTGCTGGAATATTCCAGCGGATTCTCTACTGTTAGCATGGCAGCGACAAAAAGGCACTTTAATTGACAATTATGTACCTATCTTTTTCAGTAGGAGAAACACTTCCACAATGGAGTCTGAATCTTGCTCGGTTTGTGTTAGCAAAGCTTCCGCGCCAGCGCATCACTTCATGCTAAAACAGCTCTTGTACCCATAATTGCCTTCACCACAGTGAAATCCAGACTCTAGCCTTCTTCAGGACCTTCTGTGAATTTCACAGACACAGGTGTTGCATCAACATCCCTAACATTAACCAGAGGCCATTCTCCCCAAGCCTTTTTCTCGAGGCCTATTATAAAACATGGCTAAAGAAGCAATTAGATGTCTGGTTGTAATTACTCCTATTGTGAAAGGGCTTCTGCAAGAAGAATGTTTGAAGATATAATTTTTAAAAATAAAGAATCAATTTATTATGCTTGAACTAATCTTGGGGTAAATTGTAGGCTAATTGGGGCAATTAACACATTTTAAGGACTACTTCTACAGGGGCCAAGGGACGCCTTTGTGCTGATACAAGGCAGCTATTCCTGTGAAACTGATGTCTCACAGTCTATCCTTAGAAAGGGTTTTACTTATATTAAACTTTTATGAAACTTAGAATGGTACGTTCCCATGGATGTCATTTAGGGGTCGCAGCTGCGACCGCTGGCTTGCCCTTTGCTACCATTGGCAGATTCCCTGCGACCCCTGATTTACAGGGCTTGCTGTGTGATATTTAATTTATGCAAAAGATAAAAACAAGAAATTCACTGTAGTGCAGCCTGCTTGTTTTGAAAGCAGTGAACATAACCTTAGCTTTCGGTTTTGTTTTCAGCAAGAGTTAATCAGTGTTGCAAAACAAAAATGTACTGTCAGGTCAGGAGTTCAGTAAAGAAACAGTTATTAGGATCCTGGCACAGAGATGGGTGTCTCAGTGTATCAGTTGTTAATTTGTAAAAAATAAGAAGTGCTGAGGCTCTCGTCAGGAGGCAGCTTGCACCAGCCTATCTCTCCTGTTAGCACCGCCTAAAACAAAACCAACTACTAACCGGGAAAGTTGGGAGAGGATGTGGCATAATGACCAGAGCTGCCGACTTTGGAGCTGGGGAACCCAGATCGAGTCTCGGCGTCCATTCAACATCCTGTGGCTCTAGGAAAATCACGTAATCTCCCCGTGAATGGATGTGTCCTTAACTGGTGCTCATGAAAAGCACCGGTTATGATGATTAAGTGCTAGTGCTGAGCACCGGAAACCACCGGCTCAAATTAAGCCCTGCTGTGTATGTGTCTGTATCCCTGGAAAAAATGTGTCTTAGTTTGCTCAGTTTTCTCAGCCCATGGAGGTGTGTTTGCTGAAAGGTGAGCGGAGTTGACCAAAGCGCAAATGGTTTTAAGGGTTGCGTGGCCAAACTAGTACTGCTGTTAAGATCAATTGCAAGGAGGTCGCTCAACGCACTGTGTGGGTTTATTTTTTAGAGCAATACAGAGCAACTGCTGAGGATGGCCCAAAGACTGGTAAACCTTCCGTTTAATTTGCGCTGAAACAAGAGTCAAGCATGTTAATGAAAATGGAGCACCTAAAAAAATAACTAGTCGATGTATGTAGTGAGCATTTTGGGTCAGCTATATTCAGCATTTTATGGATTAACTGAGGAAAAAAGTTATTACCATGAGTTGATACTATTAATATCTGTGGTTTGCAGTGTTTAGAAAGTGCAGGAGTGAGGATCGAAGTGCTGTATAAAAAATAAGTTCTTATTATTAATAATAATAATCATAATAATATTAACTTGTACTTTATACACTCCTTCATATCTGGAAACAAAAATATACTTCTAAAAATAGTCTACCTACACTTGTCCAAAAATCATTGAAAACATAAACTGATCCTGAAAACATTTATATCTGGGTTTTCTAAGCCTGTGTGCAGACTGATTTTGAGACAGAGAATTTGACATTAGATTAAATGTCTCAGCATTTGAGACTGTGTCCGGAAATATGATGATTGTGACTGAGCATTAGACGGTTGCGCCTATGATGGTACGCCCCATTGCTGATCGTTGCTGTGCCTCGGGTACACAGTGCAGGTTCATGCTTTAAATATGGGTGATTCTTTTGTGTCTTTTTAATATTATGGTAAATTACTTCTATTGTAGGCGTTTCAAGTTCAACAATCTCACTTTCTGGAGAGTGAACCAATGTTGAGGATCATGAGATCACTTCCTGTGATGTCATAAGGGGCGTGTCAAAGTGTGTGATGTCACTTCTGCTACCCCTGGCATTTGAATGAATCGACATCTGTGTGCGTTGCTCAGTCTAATATACTTGCTAAGTCCATTTATGGGTAATTGTTTTGTCCTCCCAGGTAGATTGGTTGTAATTAGATCCATCTCAGTGGTATTACTGGTGTGAATCCGCGTGTGAGCGATGGTTGCCCACTCTTTGAGAATCCCTCTGATTTCAGTGTGACTTGCAGTGCCTCTGAGATGGGTGCTACTGAAGTGTGGGCGGCTTGGTGAGCTTCTAATTAGTGGATCGGGAGTGGGAGCTATTAATGAGCTGTCTCTGAAAATCATTATCCTGCAGCTGCCTATTCTTCAGCACTCCCCCATACCGCCTCTTACCTTTTAAAGTTATTCTACTGGTATTTTTATTCTCTAAGAGAGATCTTAATTGATGTCTTTTTCAGAGATGGTGATGATTTTGGCGTGAAGATGACATAAGCTATACGCGGCTCGGTGCCTGAGACATTCGTGTCAGAGCCACTACGACGTGTGGTTACGGAACCCACCGGGGAAAAGGAGTTTCTGTGTAGTTTGGCATCGAATTGTACAGTGGCGTAGCAAGGGGGGGAAGGGAGGGCAGTCCACCTCGGAGTACGGCACAAGTTGGATGTATGACGTTACAACGCAGGCTATTACAACGCCTGCCTTTACAACGCGGTTTTTACATCGCATACCATTACAACGCATAGCGCTTTTGGGTGTTGGATAGTGAATAGTTTAATTTACTATTCCAACTCCAGTCCCCGTGGACACTAGGGAAGGTTATTGGATAGTAAATTAACCTATTCCCTATCCTAGAGCGTCCCCCAGCGCAATGCGTTGTAATAGTTTGCGTTGTAATGACCGCGTTGTAATGGTAGTGCGTTGTAAAAGTTTTGTTGTAAGTGATGTTTCCCCACAAGTTATGGGGACGGAAGCCTCCCACCCCGCTCTTACCTGCGGTCACCACAGGAATCGCCAACACCCACCCCGCTCTTACATATGGCAGCCACCACCTCCAAGGAAAGAAAAATGTCTAGCGACGCCCCTGGAATTGTATTAAATACAGTGGCGGCCACCAGGCAGGTGGAGGGTGTGGGTGGGAGCGCTGAGGAGAGAGTGCAGGGGGGTTAATAATAATTAAAATTTAAAAAAAAGACTTACATGAAGCTGCCGGCCACCTCCCGCGTCCCTTCGGTAGTCTTCTTCCTACTTCCTTGTCCCAGCAGGCACTGGGGCAGCATCAGCCTCCCTGTGCAATCCCCACGCTGTTCTCATGCTATGAGAGCAGCATGGGGATTGGCCTGAGCGGGCTGCTTTGATGCTCCGCTCAGGACATGGAGTCTGTGCTGTTTCGCCCGGCTGTTCAATATAGCCGGGTTGGAGAAACCTAAGTGCGCATGTGTGTTTGCCGGCAACACACCTGCACACTTACAGTGCAGGAACCAGTCCTCCTCCCCCTTCCCATGGCCCTAGGTCCGGTCCTGCCCCTCCCTGCAGCACTAACTTAGAGCCAGCAGCTGAAACGTAAAACGAAAATAAACTATTGCTTTATTTTTCAGCTGCTGGCTCTGAGCCAGTGGGGCAACGCTGCTCCGCCATTGTGGAGGAGCTGCCCTTGAAATGTACGCATCCCAGAATACACCTGTGCAAGACTCATTGGCTTTTCTGTTCAGTGGTTTAGTTAAATTTTTGTATTCTTATTTCCTTTCTTTCCCATGGTTTCATCACTTATTAGAATCTTACTTTCTTTGTTATGCTCAGCAGTGGCGGTTATTCCGTATGAGCGGAGGAGCGTTGCCCTCGACAGCTGTGTAGATAGCTGGAAAATAAAATGGTAATAAACATGATTTTATTACCATTTTATTTTCCAATTTTCTGCCGCGGGGGGGGGGGGCAGTGTGACATTGATGCCGATGGGCAGCACTGACGAGTGGTCCCTTCACTTTGAAGTGCTCATGCTGGTTTTGTCGGCTACCTTGCTATGACCAAACCGACATGTGCAGCTCAAAGTCTCTAACCCAAAGGCAGCTGGGTTGGAGAGCAGGCACAGGGCTCCAGTGCCTTTTGGGGCACTGAGGCAGCCTGCTCCAGCCAATCCGGATGCTGCTCTGAGCAGCGTCTGGATTGGATAAGGTGTAGTTTGATTTGCTACGTCACTTCGTGCTCGGAGGAGTCAGAGCCACGGATGGGAAAGCGTTAGGCTGTGCTGTTTTTTTGCCTTCCTGGCTCGCTGTGTGATTGATTGTGTGTGTTTGTGTGGCTGGGTTTATGATTGTGACTGCATGTGTATGTGTTTGTGAGCTTGACTGTGTGTCCCACCATTTTTTAATGTCACCAACTACCACTGGAGCGAGGAGAACCAAGAGACACAGAGAGCACGTGAAGAAGTACCAGGGTGGGAGCTCGAAGAAGTCCAGAAGAGACCCAAGAAATGTGGAGATGGAGTGAAGAATCCCTGACCTGATGAGCTCAAACAGCCCAAACTTGGGTGTAAAGAAAAACATAAATAAGTTGTTCAATTGGTTCATTCTGGCTACTCATGCCACCCTCCACAACCACCCTTGGGCACCAAGAATTAGAATTAGCAGCAGTGCTTAAAATGGACAGCCATTGGCAGGTACTCAACAGACAGTACCAGTACTGCTGTGCATGATGTCAATACTGATAATGGGAGCCCTCCAGCACTTCTTTTCAGCAGCAAATAGGTACTTTGCATTAGTGGGTACCTGCAATTCTATATTTACATTTCTAGCACTGAGCACTGGGAGAAGATGCACATGACTGAAGATATAAAGCATTGGGATAAGAGAGATGCCCGGCTGACGAGCTCCACAAATAAACACATACAGCATGTGGAGAAGTGATGTACCCTAGACAGTAGTCCCAGCAGTCCCAGGTGGACACCAAGAGGCATTCAGAACCTTTGGAGAGCGAATATATCCATCGTATGAGTTGCACCCATGGGTATGAAGAAGTCTGCACCATTTGCAGATGGGTGGAACCCTCAACACACCACACATCATCGTCATGTTTTAACCACGGCGCAAATTCCGCCGCGGTGCGGTGGTTTAATCAAGTGGGCATGGGCGCGTCGGCCAACAGACGTGCGCAGCACTACGGAGGTAGTGCTCGCGACGGCCGTTGGCCGAGAGAAGCAGCGGAGGGGTTAATAAAGTGGTTTCTGACTGAAGCCGGACAATGTTCTAAAGTCGGGAAACAATCCGTCTTGAGCAGGTTCCTGAGTAGGAAAATTGTACTTTTATTCCACAGTGCTGCGGTAAGAGAGTGCCATGGTTTGCCACCTGTATTCTCTTAGATCCGACATTCAGTGTGGAATTAAAAATTTCTAATCTGATTTTCAGACAGAGTGCACCAGCGGTACCAACAGCATTGCCAAGAATTGACAGAGCCTCAGATTTAATTGTGGTGCTCTCTGGTAGCTAAAGAAGACCACATAAAGTTGGGCGATATACTCATCTAAGAGCTGAAAGGGCGAGATTTGATCGATACCTTATATCTATTGATCCAAACCTCGATCTGGTCGACTGAACCTTTGTTGCCTGTCTTGGAGGATGCAAGTGCCCCTGTACCAAACCAACTCACCCAAAGAAAGGACTCTGCTCCCAAAGATCACAAACAACTTCTAGCTTTCAAAAGTTTATTGTAAAGATATGATAAGCTGCAAATACAGGCATCTCAGAATGAGATTCACGAGATACACAGGTCCAATTACATACATGTGCTCTCGGAAAGCCCTCAGACGAGCAACAGAAATCACTAACACAAGTTCTAAGAATAATAAAGCTATCAGCATAGATGCATATCTCTCCTTCATTTAGGTTGGAGTAAAACGCAAAGGTTAGGCTGTCCCTACCCTGCTCTAGATGGTATCCCTACTTAACCAAAACCCCACCTAACAAAGGTGTCAGCAGTGAATGACCCCCAAGGGAAGTCACCCACTCTAAGTCTCTTGATGAAAACCTATAGTTCTCCAGTCATGACCCCTCTCTGCCTACCCATCCGCTCTCTAAAGGGTCCTCAGGTCTCTGCTCTAACTCCACCCAGGGGTGCTGTCCCTAATACAAAACAGTCAACAACTTTTGAGACGCCCCTTGCGAGACGCCTCTCACGTGGTGTAGCTTCTGGCTTTTTCCATGATGCTTTGTATTGGGCCTCATACGTTAGAGTTGACCTTGCTTCTCAGACTCTTCTCCGGCCCGCTGATACCCCTCAAACATTCCGGAACCCTCCTCCATGTCTGGGCCGTCTACTGAACAGACCTCTATTCATTCATTTATAATTGGATTCCCCCTTTCCCTTTGCAGACAGATATCTGTAGCCAAGAACCCAACTCTCATAGACTTCCAAAAAGGCCTGCAACATTTCTTGGCCCAGACATGTACGTGTAAAGCAATGTTAAAACATTTCAGGCCTACTATATTTTCCACAATGATTATAGCATTCAACTTCTTCATTAATTAAAGCATGTTAATATTCTTATTCTATTATTCAATAAACAGTAAATATCTCTATAAATCATGGCCTATTTAATGCAAGGACCAAAACAATAATACAATCTATGTCGTGAAAAGAACCACCTTCCCTTTTAGCTCTGGCCCTGAGGCCTACCACATTATGCGTTTAACCACATACCATCTTACATTTTAACAGCTACACGACATGGATTCAGAAATAATCACGTCTAATAAAGTCATATAATGTCACACATTTCTGTATTAGTTCCACTTCTACTTAAATCCCTACATTAGCTATACATTTAGAATATAATTGCAGATACTATTAGCACTCATGGCATTTCTCCTCATGATTTGTGCTTACTACTGGTAAGTGTGATGTACTCATACATTTAAGTCAATTTGCGCTCTCTCAGTTCCCCCCTTTGATGACCTCTCGGGGTCATCACTAACATTTAAACTGCAGTTATTGCTGGCATTCTCTGCGCTTCCAGAGCCCTCAGGCTCCTGTACTGATTATCTTGTATGGCAGCCAATCTCTGCAGCTGTTCTCTTTGGGCCCTTTCTGACCTTCTTGCTCTGTACCATTTGAATACCCTCACCAATCCCCACAATATAATCCCACAGATCAATATTATGATGATAGGCTTTAGGATATACCAAACAAAGCTTTTGCCTAAGGTGGAAAACCACCCTCCAACTGTACTCATTCCGTGGCCCACCTTTTCCCAGACATTTTCTCTACTCAAATCTTCGATCTCTTTGTGAATATTAGTTATGTTCCTAATAACTTTTTCAAGGGGTTTTGAATTGTCTGGAATGTAAGTGCAACATTCCTGGACCTTCAAAGCCTTACAGACTCCGCCCTCTTTTGCTAGTAGGACATCTAATGCAAGACGGTTCTGAAGAACCATAGCCCTTATCGATTGCATCTCTCCTTCTACCAGCATTAAGGACTGAGCAGTGCTGGCAGACAACCTGTCGACAACTGTTGCCAGTCGTCTAATTTTAACATCATTAAGGATTACTCCCAAAAGAGGGAACATAGCTCCAAAGACATCTCCAACCATTTCTGCATCGCCTACATCCCTCCTTCCCCTCGATGATGTCTTGCCCTCAATGACCACTAAGTCTTGTGCATGATATATTTTGGGGAAGACAATTGCCAAATAACATGATCCATACCAGTTGTCAGGTAGTCTCACGTAGGCATTTCTTCCACATACAAAATACACATTTGGAATCACTTGCATTCCCTTCAGGAAATCCTTAGTATAGTACTCTAAATTGAAAGCGTGCTCACAGTCTACTTCTCCCACGTATACATTTTCATAATACGTTTTGGCTCTGTGAAGACATAACTTTCCTCTCTGCGTTTTATCTAAAGCTATTGGACCACTACTACCCTTTCTCTTGTGTGCCTTCTCTTCCTCGGTCCAATCTGTTTTCCATTGTCCTGATTTTTTCAAAATCTTTTGTCTCCTGTAACGATCATCCACCTGCCCTATGAACTTCTTCTCGACTTCTGACACCTTGCATGTCAGGTTATTTCTACGGGCATGTGAAGTATCTAAAGTAATCCAAGGAATGAAGAACTTGGCCAATCTGTCTTCACTCTTCCAGTAGTCCCATTTGTTCATCTGCTTATAATTTGGGACTTCTGGCAACACTGAATCATAATTGGAGAAATAGTATTCAAAACTATCTCTTTCATAAAATATACTAAGCAATAAGCTACATGTAATGCCATATGTCAGCGGGAGGTGATGGTATCTGATTCCTTCATCTACAGACGCCGGCAACTGCATGCAGACGTAGCAATCCTTAACCTCCATGGCATCCACGTATTCATATAAAAGTTTAGCATAAGCATTTGACCTAAAGTCTCCTTGGGACTCATCTACGTGTAATCTGCGGGCTTCTGCAGCTAATAACGCTTTCTCTTGAGTGTTTTCCCTTTTCTCACCAGCAACAGTAGGTGTAAGCGTTTCTACAGAATTCACATCAGTTACCTTTGCTTCTTCCTCATGTCCCTTTACATAAGAAATTGTTACCACTAAAGCTATTAATATTATCACTCCTACTATTAGTGTACCTATTATACATTTAGCTCTGCGGTTCTGGGTGCCGGCCTCCATTTCGTCAGACAATATGGCTCTCTCTTATCTTAGCAAAAAGTTCTTTTCCTCTCGTTCCTTTACAGTCTCCTTTTAATCCTTTTGTCTTTTGAATCCACACAACTGGAGGCTGACAACCTTCTTCGCAAAAGTCCTTTAACAGTTCAATAAAGACAACCCTAGCCCTTCTCCATCAACTCAAGGGACGTTCCCTAAAATTCTCTGCTTCCTGGGCGCTAGGTAATCTTCTTTTTCTGCTTGCTCTATTTACAAAGTCCTTTAACAGTCTACTATCAGGTTTGTGGTTGCAGCTTCAATAGCATAGTTCAGTATTTCCAAACGAAGATTGTGCTCTTCATGTGCTGTTATCGTTGTACCAAAGTCGGGGAATTGCAATTCTGAAAGGAACATGTGTTTTAACTTGCTGAGGCGGGGAGGTCTGGGGAGCATGAATGTTAGTGACCCTTCTTGTTCGACTCCGGGTACCAACAGTCGTATTTCCACGGTGATAATGGGCTCAGAACTGGACACCACCACCGCTCGGATCCTCCCTGTCTCCGGTTTCACAGACATTTGTCGCCAGATATGTCCACTCAGGTGTGGAGTATCTTCTGTTAGGCACACGCACTCTTCTTGACCTTCTTCGGTCCGGTGCTTCAGCGCCCTGAGCACCTTCTTCTGGGTCTGAGTCTTCTGATATCGGAGGAAGGGTTACCTCTGGAGTTGACCTCAGGCTAGAGCTCCTTCTTTGCGGCCAATTAGCTTCTCCACGTGCCCTTCTACTCCTTCTCCTTCTTGTCTGTTCTCGCTCTCTCTCAGACCTGTCAGGGTCTGACTCGTACTCCCAGCTACTTCCTCCTTCTGTAGCGTCGTCTGTTTCGCTGTTGTACTGACCGTCCTCAGCTTGGTCAGACTCGTTCCCTGCTTCCGCTGGCACCTCTACAGCTTGGCTAGCCCCCTCTATGGCTTCTCGGTCCTCTGCTGGACGTCTATCCGAGAGAGGAGCTGTTTCTTCCAGAGGTGCTGGAACCCTTCGCGTATGTGACGCGTGGATCCAATTGGGCAGGCCTCCCACCTTCACAGCTGTGTTCGTGATCAGGATGACCTGGAAGGGCCCACGCCAACGAATATCCAAACAGCTTCTTCTCACATGTTTCTTCACCAGGACCCAGTCCCCAGGGTACAGGTCATGGCAAGGGCCCTGGCACGCTGGAACCTCGGCAGCCTGCACCTGAAGGGACACAGAACGAATGGCGTCAGACAGCCCCTTACAATAGTCCAGGATCATATCATCTGTGATATTTAACAGTGCAGTAGCTGGGACAGATGGCAGCCTCATTGCTCTCCCCATTAACACCTCATGTGGTGATAACCCCGTTCTTCTGTCTGGGGTACTACGAAGGCTCATGAGAACCAATGGCAGGGCATCAGGCCAACTCAGGGTCGTTGAGGAACAAACTTTTGCTATTCTGGCCTTGATTGTGCCATTGATCTGCTCCACAATTCCTGAGGCTTCTGGTCGGTAACTGCAATGCAACTTCTGGTCAATATTTAGCGCTACACAAACCATCTTCACAAGCTCGCTGTTAAAATGTGTTCCCCTATCTGATTCCAAAAAGGCCGGCACCCCGAAGCGCGGAATGATTTCCCTAAGCAGTAACTTGGCCACTGTGAGGGTGTCGCACCTACGTGTAGGGTATGCCTCAACCCATCTGGAGAACACACAAACAATCACCAGGACATAGCGGAGGCGGTTGCACCTTGGCATTTCAATGAAATCTATCTGCATTCGATTGAATGGACCTCCAGACCTTCCTATGTGACTTAGTGCAACTGGTGTTCTTTTCCCTACGTTCAGCTGCTGGCAGGTCACACAACGCTGGCACACTGCTTCTGCTGCTATTCTAAACTTAGGATTGTACCAAGTTTGTCTAAACACTCTCAGCATAGCATCTCTCCCTAAGTGTACGGGACCATGTATGAGTCTAGCCATTGGACTCACCATCTCATTGGGCAACACTGCTCTGCCGTCTGCTGAGACCCAAAAATGGGTCTCACCCATTACACATCCTGCCTTTTCCCATGTTTCTTTTTCAGAATCAGGAGCATTTTCTTGCATGGTTGACAGTTCATCCCAAGTATCAACAGTTTCCAGTATCATGGCTAATTCAGTTCTTACATTTATTCCACCCACTTCCACCTCTGTGAAAGAGTAACCTTGTTCTGCGCAATACCGCGCAACTTCATCAGCATATCTATTGCCTTTCGAAACAAAGTCCTCATTTCTGGTATGTGCGGTGCACTTTACAACTGCGATACCTGCTGGGCATTGCAACGCCTCTAACAACAGGCGCACAAACTCTCCATTGCGAATGGGAGAGCCTGAAGAGGTCATGAACCCTCTTTGAGACCATAACTGCCCGTAATCATGAACTACCCCATAACCATATTGGCTGTCGGTGTATATGGTGACTCGAATTTGATTGCTTGCCAAGCAAGCACGTGTCAGGGCAATAATCTCGGCTACCTGAGCGGAGTGTACTCCTTCCAGGCACCCAGCTTCCACAACTCCAGTAATTGTACATACAGCATAAGCTGCTCTCAACTGCCCAACTTCGTCTCTTACACATGAGCCATCGACAAAGAAAATTTCATCTGGGTCAGTCAGTGGCTCATCTACGATGTCAGGTCTGGGTTTGGTGCATAGTTCAGTCACATCAAGGCAGTCATGGTCTGTATATTCATCATCATCTTCGATATCATTTGGAAGTGGCATCAAGGTAGCAGGGTTCAAAACAGAGCATCTCTTGAGGGTCACATTCTCTGCAGCAAGAATAACTTGCTCATAGCGCGTGAGCCTGCTGTTGGTCAGATGCTGTGTTTTGGTCCTGGTCATCAACAGTTCAACAGAATGGGGCACGCACACCTCTAACGGGTGCCCCATGACGATATTTTCACATCTCTCAATGCTGACACCCGTTGCAGCAACGGATTTGAGACATCCGGGCAACGCTGCGGCTACTGGGTCTAAAGTAGCCGAGAAATACGCAACTGGTCTACGGGCATTCCCATGGATTTGGACCAACACAGACAACGCGCAACCTTCTCTCTCACAACAGTAAAGAAAAAATTGTTTATTGTAATCAGGCATTCCCAATGCCGGAGCACGACACAGGTCCTCTCGCAGCTGTAGGAACGCCATCAAACAGTCTTTGTCCCATGGTACCGGATCGCTCACCTCCTTGTGCGTCAGTTTTTGCAAGGGCTTTGCTTTCAGTGAAAAGTTCACGATCCACTGTCGGCAATAACCCACCATCCCTAGGAACATCCTGACCTCTCTCTGTGTTTTAGGCGCATTCATTTTCATGATCGCCTCTATCCTGTCTGGTGACACCTTTCGTTTGCCTTTCTCTATTCTGTGTCCCAAGTACTGCACTTCTGTCAGGCAGTACTGCAATTTCCCCGGGGACACCTTGTGCCCATTAGCAGCTAGGTGATTTAACAAAGCAATGGAGTCCTCCCTGCAAGCTTCTTCTGTTTCTGACGCCACAAGGAGGTCGTCTATGTACTGGACCAGAACTGACTTCTGGGGCAGCACTAGACTTTCAAGATTCTTCTTCAAAAGCTGGTTAAAGATCGATGGGCTCTCTGTATACCCCTGAGGGATACGACACCATGTTAGGACGCGATTTTCCAGCTTAAATGCGAAAAGAAAATGGCTTTCTTCGTCCAGAGGGATCGAAAAGAAAGCCTGACAAAGATCGATCACAGTGAACCACTCAGCTTGGAATGGAATCTGAAACAGTATCACTGATGGATTCGGTACCACTGGACAACATGAAACGACTATGTTATTAATCTTTCGAAGGTCCTGCACTATCCGAAATTTCCCATTTGGTTTCTGCAGACCCATAATCGGGGAGTTGCATGGACTACCCACGATTTCTTTCAGTATTCCCTGTTTAATCATGGACTCGATTACGGGTTTTATGCCTGCAATCGTTTCTGGAGTCAATTTATATTGGGGTGTTCTTGGGAACTCAGCATGCGGTTTCACTACAATTTTCACTGGGTCCACCCCTTTGACCAATCCAATCTCCTCCCCAGTGAAATCCCATACCTCTGGTGCCACTGTCTCTCTCAAGTCCCAGGGGAGCTCGTCTACTGTCAAAGTAGGGTACAGCTCCACGCATATTCTTGAGTTTGCAACCTTGAAATCTGCGTCATCATCATTGGTCAATACCTCCACTCCCTGAGGTGTACAATATATAGTACAATTCAATTTACACAACAGATCTCTCCCTAGCAGACACACAGGACTTGAATCGCAAACCACAAACTGGTGCTCATCGCTGTATTTCCCTATTTTCACCTGTACCGGTTCTGTCAATTGGCTGGTTATTCTCCTGTTTGCGACCCCTACCACCTGTATGGTCTCTCCAGACATGGGCAGGTCTGGAACTGCAGCTGATCTGATCGTGGATCTAGTGGCTCCTGTGTCCACCAGAAATGTCGTGGGGCACCCTGCTACTTCTGCTTCCACATAGGGTCCCCTCTGGTCTACCTCCAAGGCTGCCCCGAGGGTGCAGTCTTCTCTTTCCACTCTCTGTCCGGTTAATGGGTCCACATAATAGCACTCTTCCCCTTCCACAAACAGGGGCATTTGTCTATAGGTCTTACCCATACTCCCTACTCGAGGAGGTTGCGGGAACTGGGCTCGGGGAGGAGCCCCCCCCCCCTTTGAGCACCTTTCCTTGGTATGGCGTTACCCCTCTTGTAGGCGCGCTTTGGACCTCTTCCTCCTCTATCGCTTGCTCTCCTATCTCTACATTGTAGGGGCACTCGCGTTTCCAATGCCCCACCTCGTTACACTGGTGGCACCTAGTCGTTTTCTTCAAGGCAGCTATATCTATTCTGGGTCTAAAGGTGGAACTCTCCTCATTGCCCTTATTCTGACTGTACTGCTTCTTTCCTCCTGTACCTGTTCCTTGCTGCTGTTGCTGTTGTCCCCCCTTCCCTGCTGCCTGCATCTGTACCACCATCAACTTTTCCTTTAGTTTCTTAGCCTTGGAGTCTATCTCATCACAGCAATACCTGGCATATCTCAGTATTTCATCTAGGGGTTTACTTTGCCAACAAATCGAGTGTTGCTGAATCATTAAACTAATATCCGGTCTCAGTCCCAGGACGAACTTGGACACAAATTGCCCTATGTCTTTTGGATCCATTACATCCAAGCCGCTATACTGTTTAAACGCCTTCAGCAATCTCTCGTAATATTCGTGGACGGTCTCTTTGGGTTCCTGTCTTGTTCGGTCTATTCTGACCCAATCTATGTCTTGCATTGGCACTTTCTCTTTCAGCCAAGTCATCACTCTCTCGAATTTTGCCATCACAATCTCGGACGGCCCATTAGTCTTAGCATCTCTCTCTGGCTCAGTTGTGGGCCACTCAGCGCTAACCTTGCATGCTGTCCACAGATCTCCTGGTACTACAATGTCAAACAGCGTGTTCAGATCTATCCATAGGACTTTTGAGATTTTTACAAATCTCTCCACTTGCTTGTACCACTCCACTGGATTTTCCCGTAATTTGGGGAAGGAGGTGGTAAAAGCAGCTAAATCTCCCCTACTCCAAGGGACATGTACATAGTTCCCATTTGCGACTTCACGCAAAGGGTAAGCTTCTATTCCCTGCTGTCCTGGTGTCATACCAATCATGCTTCTCCTGCCGGTCCCTTTCTTGGACCACCTCTCTTCCCACTTATCTAGTGCCCTCCATGTCCTTATTCCAGTAATCAGTTCCCTTATGTGCGTTTTCAGCCCAATCGTTCTCCTCTCATCTAGGTCTCGATCTGTATAATGTAGCCTGTGGTTACCCTGTAATGCTTTGGTTCTTGACAAGTCCACCATATATTTTCCTGCTAGTTTGACTAACTTCTCATGGACTGCTCTCGCTTTTCGAGTAATGTCCTTTGCCATATACAGTATTTCATCCTGTTCATACATTTCCATTCTTTCTAAAGGCAGGGTACCATCTACCATGTCATCCAGGTCTGACCTTAAACTGGCGACATCGAGTCTCTTGGCTTTTATTTCGGCTCGCAATATGTCTTTCGAAGGGGGCTCACTGGTCTCCCTACCATCCCAACTTCGAGCTCTACGTTTGGGCTCGGGAGAGTTAATGGGTGGTCTCCCTTGTTCCCATCTCTCCAGGTCCCATGCTCGGCCATCCGATCTTGGAAGGTGATGGAACACGGGCCTGTTACCCCCACTCTCTCCTGCTTCTCTCCTCTCACCGCACACCTCTCTGTTGTTTTCCCTCTGGTCCCTACTCTCTCTTTGCCTAGTATCGCTCAGTATCCGATACGATCCTTCCTGGTTCCCCATATTCCCTGGGCTGCGCTCATTTCCGTCATCACAGGGACTATGGTGCGACCTCTCACAATTCCCATTCAGTTCTCTGGTGCCGGGCACACAGTGTGGACACTTAAAGCTGTTTCTGTACTCTTGCGCTCTCCTCTCCCCTTCACTGAGTATTGGGCGCGCCACCCCTTCACTCCCGGGGCCCCTGTTTTCCAAGTCTGTTCCATCTCCTCTTCGGGCCCAATGGGTGACTCCCCTACTCCCTCTACAGTCCCACTCCGGGCTGCTCTCCCCAGCCCCGCAGTGAGTCCGAGCTCGGCTGTCCTGACTTTCCCTTTCAGCTTCCGCAGCATTGATGCTCTTTTGAGCCTTCACTGCCTCATCCCACTGCTTCATGTACTCATTTAGCTCTTGAAAGGATTTTCGTCCAGATCCCCTCAGATCCATTGGCCATCTAGGGCCCCCAGGATCTCCTCCTGGGTCCCCTGCTGTGTGCATCGGGGTGCTCCACTCTCTCGGTATCGGCATCTGACTTGGGGAATTGATCGTATCGTTCCTTCTTGCCTTCTCTGCTCTTTCTCTTTCCTTCCGTACCCGTTCTTCCCCTTTTGCTCTCTCTTGGTCATATATCGATATTATAGGACCTATGGTAACAGGTACCTGTAGTGCATCTGGTAATGCGTAGGATGTGGCGCTTTCCGTTTCCGGCGCTCTTTGTACCACAAACCTCCCGACTACCTGTTGCACCTGACTAGGCTGGGACAGCTCTTTCTTTGCCTCAGGATCCCACTCTGAACTGGGAAGCGGTCTATGCTCTCCTGCATTGCCCCCCTTTTCTCCTTCAGTATGCTCGACCTCTCCCCCTGCTCTATTATACGGGGGTGGCCTGTCTGTCAATAATCTGTTTATCAGGCTGTCCTCTGTTTCGCTCTCATCATCTTCTTCTATGGGGCTTTTATTTACGGGCACCTCTAGCACTGGGTACAGTTTATTTATTTCCAGGTTATGCACTCTCCATCTTTTAGCATCCGCATCCCACCTGGCATCCTGTACTGCCCTTACCGATCGTTTCACCCTTTCTTGTCGTCTGTTCATATTCTTTTCATGCGCTGCCCTAATCCATGCTTCAAGAGCTTCAAACTGGGTCGGTCTAGGCAAGGGTCTCATTGAGGTCATGAATGATTTTAATCGATGTAACACCTCTAATCTGAACGTCCCGTACTTCGGGAACGTCAGTTCCTCATTTCCTTCAGTAATCTTACTCCACTCTGATATCCAAAGGATCGTATGCAACCCAACATTCACTGCCATGTAACGAGCTGGCGTACCCTCCGGCGGGGCTTCTTCCCCTTCATACGATCCCCGCTTCTCTTTTTTAAACACCTTTCTCAGCCATTTAAAACACTTCATAATTATGCGCACAATATCCAGCCTCGCTACTCTGTTTACTTCCTGATGACAATCCACCAATCCTGTCGCGGCTTTGCTAGCTTGGCCTATCGCAGCGCGGTCTTTTTCCGGTCAGCCAATCACGTCGCGACCCTGTCTGACGTTTTTGCTAGCTGGCCTATCACAGCGCGGTCTTTCTCCGGTCGGCCAATCACTGCGCGACACTACCTGACGTCACTTTTCTCCGCTTCGCAGCAGCACCCCTCCTTTCTCAACTCGTCTCCCGGTTATGCATGCGTCCCATTCATACACCGAAAAATGACTACTTCCGACCAAGCGGTCACTTCTCTCGACTGTACGTCCACAGTCTATCTGTAATTGTCAACACAACTGACGAAATGTCTATCGTCTCTCTGATAGGTTGCTTACACACACAGTAACTTCCGACCTGCGTCCGTTACTCACGCACTCACTCTTACGTTCCCCCTATCTCGGTCTCTCGGGTGATCAATGGTACCTCATGACCCCCTTCACACTAGTTGACAATTACTCTGGGTGTCCGATACACCCGAACCACTTAAGCTCTCCTTGAACTTAAGATTTCCACCGGTTGCGCGCGCTCACAACCTGTTCCACAGTCACTCTACAGACATTCAACTCCGCCAGACATTACAACATAGATACAATACAAAACACCGCAATCTAACACGCATAACCCTTTATACTCACTCTCGACCGATACTGCTGCTTTTTCTGTCTCACGTCATCCGGATCTTCTTCAGCGGGCTGTTCTTCCGATCATCGATCTCTAGGGGCCTTGGGGTAAGCTAACCTGGCCTAGGTCACCGTCCTCAAGAAGGCAACCATCCTCTATAGCTACCAACTGAAAGGGCGAGATTTGATCGATACCTTATATCTATTGATCCAAACCTCGATCTGGTCGACTGAACCTTTGTTGCCTGTCTTGGAGGATGCAAGTGCCCCTGTACCAAACCAACTCACCCAAAGAAAGGACTCTGCTCCCAAAGATCACAAACAACTTCTAGCTTTCAAAAGTTTATTGTAAAGATATGATAAGCTGCAAATACAGGCATCTCAGAATGAGATTCACGAGATACACAGGTCCAATTACATACATGTGCTCTCGGAAAGCCCTCAGACGAGCAACAGAAATCACTAACACAAGTTCTAAGAATAATAAAGCTATCAGCATAGATGCATATCTCTCCTTCATTTAGGTTGGAGTAAAACGCAAAGGTTAGGCTGTCCCTACCCTGCTCTAGATGGTATCCCTACTTAACCAAAACCCCACCTAACAAAGGTGTCAGCAGTGAATGACCCCCAAGGGAAGTCACCCACTCTAAGTCTCTTGATGAAAACCTATAGTTCTCCAGTCATGACCCCTCTCTGCCTACCCATCCGCTCTCTAAAGGGTCCTCAGGTCTCTGCTCTAACTCCACCCAGGGGTGCTGTCCCTAATACAAAACAGTCAACAACTTTTGAGACGCCCCTTGCGAGACGCCTCTCACGTGGTGTAGCTTCTGGCTTTTTCCATGATGCTTTGTATTGGGCCTCATACGTTAGAGTTGACCTTGCTTCTCAGACTCTTCTCCGGCCCGCTGATACCCCTCAAACATTCCGGAACCCTCCTCCATGTCTGGGCCGTCTACTGAACAGACCTCTATTCATTCATTTATAATTGGATTCCCCCTTTCCCTTTGCAGACAGATATCTGTAGCCAAGAACCCAACTCTCATAGACTTCCAAAAAGGCCTGCAACATTTCTTGGCCCAGACATGTACGTGTAAAGCAATGTTAAAACATTTCAGGCCTACTATATTTTCCACAATGATTATAGCATTCAACTTCTTCATTAATTAAAGCATGTTAATATTCTTATTCTATTATTCAATAAACAGTAAATATCTCTATAAATCATGGCCTATTTAATGCAAGGACCAAAACAATAATACAATCTATGTCGTGAAAAGAACCACCTTCCCTTTTAGCTCTGGCCCTGAGGCCTACCACATTATGCGTTTAACCACATACCATCTTACATTTTAACAGCTACACGACATGGATTCAGAAATAATCACGTCTAATAAAGTCATATAATGTCACACATTTCTGTATTAGTTCCACTTCTACTTAAATCCCTACATTAGCTATACATTTAGAATATAATTGCAGATACTATTAGCACTCATGGCATTTCTCCTCATGATTTGTGCTTACTACTGGTAAGTGTGATGTACTCATACATTTAAGTCAATTTGCGCTCTCTCAGAGCCGTGATTTTAGCAATATTTGTAATGTCAGTATTTTAATTTTTGGGCTCTCCAACAAAAGTTGAGTTGTAGTAACTAGTCTTTGAGACAATAATATCTCTGTCAATTACAGCCCAAAGGGATTCTGACAAATGCAAGGATTCTCATTATAAACTTGAGGAAAAAATTCCAATTATATACCACTGCATTAACATGTGTCTGCACAGTTATTTGGAGGCAGATATGGTTGTAACATTCAGCAGCAGTCATTGTAGATAAATCCCGCAAGGACATTCCGATACTGACAGCCATGTTCTTTGAAGTGTTGTGCAAGGGTAGAACCAGGAATTTTGTCTTTGTCCCCGAAGGTAACAGGTGTTTCGATACATCTGTGCTCGCGCGTTTCAGAACATTACGCTTCCAGGATCCCGATCTGGGCGGTTGTCGGAACGCTACCTGCCTCGCCTTCATACTGGTGAATCCAAACCCCCAGGGCCATTAGCTCTGGATGGAATTCTTGCAAGAGCGAGTTAAACGATGATCATAAGCATGACTAACCGGTTCTTGGTCGGAATAGATATCTCCCAGGAAATTTGTCTTTATCGTTTAAAATGGAGGTAAACCATCACTAGTCTACCACCCTCACCACCTTGAGCCAAGACAGGAGCAGTGAATGGTTGAGGGTGGTGGATGAAGCTGACAAGCCCAGCAGGGAGGGAATGTCTGCAGTTTCTTGCTCCCTTTAAGTAGAATAAAAGACAGGGCATGCGGAATGATCTCTCCATTCCCTAGGAGGTTAGAAACAAAGCTGAAGATCCCTTACATTCTGCTGGACTCCATTACTTTACTGTAAATATCGGGAAGTGTATAGGGTATTTTATATGGTCATTTTCTCCACTGATAGGGTGAGAATCTCTTTCTAGCAGAAAGGTAACTGGCTGATGTCAGTCAATCATGGATTGATCTATTCACATCCTCAGGGATAATCTGTAACAGTTCTGCAGCGCGTGCTCCTGTGAACTTCCTGTATGATGGGTCTCCCTCACCACTTGTTAGATTAAGATGAAATTCAACCGATCTCAACTCCTGATGGGCGATTCTCAATAATGCCAAGGGTACGTGAGAGTTAATAATGCTGGGGTCACACTGCTCCTCTCGTCACCTTCAATCTTCAGCCTGAACTCGGTACCTGTTTAGCATAAACTCCTGCAGTGTCACACCAGGCATCTCATTGGTTGGCTGAGCAGAGCTGCAAACCCAGTTGGCGCATATTTAAATTGTTGTTTGCAGGAGTTTCCAGCCTCAGAAATTTTCTTCAATTTTATAATAGCTGCGTAGTATCATATCATGTTTTTAAATATAAAATCCAATGTTTATTCGTTCAGATGTTATACCCATATATGCTGGTTTCTCCAGAGTTCAGTTTTCAACATAGATTGTATTTTCTTTTTGGACAGTGTACCCTTCAAACTCTCCAATCCTCTGTTATAAAGGTCTGCATTTCCCTTTATTTCTTAAACATAGTCTACCAGCCTGTGTAATATCAATAGTGCTTTGCTATCCTTGGTAAGTATCTTTAGACGTCTCCTTTCCTTTCTGATTGAGGGTTTGGTAAAGCTGTTAGCTGTGTGCTTAGCTAGGCCAATGTTTATGAACACACGTACAAGAGCAGAACCTTATCAAGTAGCTGTGGGCTCAGTATAGGACTGCGTTACCGGATTATCGATGAACCGCTGCCTCTATAAGGACCTGGTATCTTGCCCGTGGTCCAGCCGTCCAATCTTGTAAACTGGACATCTTGTTTCTGGCCCTAGACCGAGGCCAGTAGACTAGGGGTTCCATTCATAGTAGCAGAGAGCAGTCGATGCAATCTGGACACCGATGCATCATGCGCCCATCTGCTGGTAACTCCCTGGGGGGGGCATATTATCAGCCTCAGCCTAGGAACTAGCCTTATGGCAGACCCAGAAACCAACAAGCCTCAACTAGAACCAAGCACAGACATGAACAAAGCACAGGCTGCCTATCACCCATTGCATTAGGGTGTCAGGTGGTCAGTGGCCTCATGGAGGTATTTTCTACAATTGCAGGAGCTTCCCACTTGTAGGGGGAGCTCAGCTGAAGTACCCGATCCCTCTTGGTTGGTTGTAGCTTATCTTTTTCCTGGAGTGGTCACTGTGCAGTTGATATTCACAGGAAGTGGGTTGCACCATTTGGCAGATATTTTCAGCTCTGTGTTGTTGCTGTACCTGGGAGGACAGGCAGCGAAAAAGCTGTGTCGGTCCTGGTTAATCAGTCCCGCAACAGCTGCTTCAGACCACTGCAGAGACATCTTGAGGGACATCGAGAAGAACAGGACTCCAGGATCGCCCCAGACCCGTGTGTCCCTATGCACCAGAAACCACTAGGTTCCTCCTCAGCCCAGTGCTTCAAACAGTGGCAGCCTGCCACTACCTTTAACTAAGTGACACTGCCTTTGAGCTGGAGAGGGTATCCTGGACAGGACCTTGCAAGGCAGCATCAGTAACCTAAACCAGTCAACCGCAAGAGACTCACGCCGCCCCTGAGTTTTTGGGTTGCCAAAGATCACCATATTCTGCATACACAACTTCAAGCAGCACATTTTAGTCAGAAGCCAGCACACACATCCAAAATAATAACACATGTATATTATACAGTTGAGGATCAACATGTACAATACAGTAGTCCCCATCAGGACGCACATTTATCATACGACAGAACACGTTAAAACAATACTGGTAGCACAGCACATCCCAAGCGTGCCATTACCTGGGTATTAAGCTACCAAATATTGCTCGCCATCATGTCCTACCGATACACTCCTGTGTTCTTACCTATTGAACATAAAGAACCTTTACCACAGCTCCTTGTAGTTGACGCATACACCTAACGTGTAACCACATTCCTATACTGACAGCCTAACACGAAAACCAATAAACTTTAGAAAAATGTACAGCATTTGGAGACGAGGCTTACTCTGCAAGAGGACATGTACAGACCAAAAAGAAGCCTCACTCTTGCTTGGATTCGTCATGTTGAGAAAACCTGAATGTTTATGAATGTCGGATGACGTGTTTCAGTGGGTGAAATACCGGCTAAGGACCTGCTCCTTTCTACAGATCCGCCCACGCACCTCGAGCATCAGGGTGATTCAGAGACAAGAGTTCCCAGGTATGTGGGACGTGTGCCAAAAACCAAGACCCACGCATGCTTCTGGAAGTAGAAAGGGAGAGTAGAAAGGCAGGCCCACCCAGTGCCTTAAGTACGTGGTGTATGTTAAACGCCAGACCTATCCGGCCTGACCGCGTGCAGATAAGGGCTCCCAAGCACACCGAGTCTGCCCAGTGTTGGTGGGAAAGACAGGGGACCATCCAGCCTGCTCATTTCTGTGGACATGTGGCCCCAGGCCCATTGCCCCTGCAGACCATGGCCAAGGCCCCCACAGCCAATGGTATGACTGGGTTCAAGCTGAAAGAGGAGTGATTGAGTAAGGATGGCCTTCACTGAGGAACTTGCGATATAGATATCCATCTGTATTTATTTATTAATTTGAAAGGTTTTATAAAGCGCGAACATGACCTGACGGTAGTTATGAAATCATTCATTCAAGATTTTTTTTAATTGTCCACGTCTGTAATTATAGGGGATTTTAACACAGTTGAGTGAGTTTTGCTCAGACATACGTGTCGTACAGCTTTATCGCGGCGCAATTAAATGATGAATGGTGAATCAATTTATCTTTCAACTTTCAGTGTAAGAACTGTATTGTCCTATTGGTCACCCAGGCCCCCCTAACCTTGTTTCAGCGTGTGAAAGCCAGTGCATTTCCAAGCCGCAAAACCTGCGATTCACAAAATCACCGGGTCCATCCAAACTGTCCCTGCCTTTTCTTCTTAAATTGCTTCACAGAATTAATTTCTGGACTTTCATTTTAGGACTGTTCCTCCCACATGTCTGCCATAGAGTTGTTTAGTATTAGTTTATTAGGGATGTCTCTCCTGCAAATGTAGGAGGCGCTCCCAAATACTACTCTTACTTCCTGTGAATAATTTGTCAACATTACTATTAACGTCATAAGGAAGAAAGGAACATGGGATGATAGAAATGGGAAAAAAGGCAAATAAGGATGGAAGGTTGAAAAGGAAGGAAAGGTGAAAGAAAGGTAGCTAGAGTGATAGGATGGATGAGTAGGTGGATGAATGCGCTGGCAGCTGGATTGGTGAATGGATAGGTGGATGGAAGAATGAGAGGATGGTAGCGTGATTTCAAATGTGAGAGGGTGATGGATGGGTGAAAGGGTGGCAGAGTAAATGGAATAGTGAGTGTGTGGATGGAAAAAGGATCAATTGATGGATGAAAGGCTTTATTGATGGATGTATAAATCAAAGGATGGATATATGGGTAACTGGATATATGGATGGATGGGTGCTTAGATAATGGGTGGGTGAAGGGATGGATGGTGAAAGATTGAATGATGGATGAAACAATGAATGGGATGTCAGAATGAAAAGGTGAAATGGTGGGTATCAGTGGGAGGATGGAAGGGTAAAAGAATGAATGGATAGATGCTTGGATGGAAGTGTCGGGCTCACTCGCTTCACTTACTTGATGCCATCAGAGATTTGAGTCAAATTGGGGGGTATTTTAATTTTCTTACTACTCCCTTGCTTGTCAACCCCCCTCCTCGTCTCTTCCTTCAGTGCCATACAATGGCTTCCCACTCCCGAGCATCACTTTGTCATTTGTTGCTCTCGCCTACGCAGTACATGCGCTGTGCTGCAAGATGTATTGTTTGCATTTCAGTGGTTTTGCAATCTGCCAGCAGCATACCATTAGTTGTTTTCGTGTTCTCCATGATTTGCAATCTTTTGATTGCTTAGCTTCCGTAGGCTTCACTTTCTTTTTTGTGTTTGCTCCTTCCTGAAGCACGGACCAAGGACCTGTATTCTTCCTCGTCTTTGTTCTTCCTTGTCTTTTTGCAACACGCTATTTTTTTATTTGATAAGTGATTCAGCATTATTACTGTACATGCAATGTGCTTTCCTACTTTTAACACAAGCATACTGCTTCTTATTTATGTCACTTTCAGCCTATGTGCCATCTCTATCGAAGCTTGAGTCACCTACACTCACAACTGTACTACTCTATGCCGCTCTACCCTACACTACACCACTCCACTCGGCTATACACTACTCAACACATTGGCACGCTACTCTACGCCACTCCACTCTACCCCAATCCACTTTTCACCACTCTATGCCGCTCTACTCTATGCCACTACTCCACGCCACTCTACTCCACTCCACACAATGTCAC
The DNA here is from genome assembly GCF_964261635.1 of Lissotriton helveticus. NCBI lineage: Eukaryota > Metazoa > Chordata > Amphibia > Caudata > Salamandridae > Lissotriton > Lissotriton helveticus. The sequence continues at coordinate 816,769,923 of NC_136073.1, read as the reverse complement.
TCTACAGCTAAACTCTATGCCACTATATTCTACGTCACTTTATGTCACTCTATTCCACTCTATGTCAATCTATTCTATTCCACTCCACCTCACAGCACTCTACGCCACTTCACTCTTCTCTGACTCTGAGTCACTGTACTGTACACCACTCCACTTCACCCTACTCCATGGCACTCAACGCCATTCTACTCTACACCACTCGATTCCGCTCCACATAATAACACTCTACACTATGCCACTCTACACCACTCCATTCCAATCTCTGCTACTACTCTACACCACTCTGCTCCACATGACACTCTACTCTGCACCACTCTCCTCTATGCCACTCTGCTCCACACGACACTCCACTCTGCATCACCACTATACTCTATGGTACTCTACCCCACTCCGTTCTACTCGGTCACCCCACCCTACTTTATGCCACTCTAACCTATGCCACTCCATTCTATGCCACTCCACACAGTTCTACTCCGTACCACTCTACTATATGCTACTCTACGCCACAACGTGCCATTCTATTCTATGCCACTCCACGTTATTCAATACCAATCTAATGTACACAATTCTATGCCATTCTACACCACTTCACTCTAAGCCACTGCACACAATGCAACTCCAATTTACGCCACTCTGCTTTACACCACTTCTCTCTACACTACTCCACTCTATACCATGCCTCTAACTTCTAACCATGCTGAACACCAGTCACACTGCTGTACAGCATGAATAAAAGTCATTGGCAAAGCCAATAGCTATCCCACGGGCAAGATCTATTGACTTTGCCAATGCTTGTTAAACCTGAGGCTCTGAATCCGTGGTGAGGTGTTGCATTTATTCAAATTAAGCGGTTCTGCTTCCCATGCTCTGGGTGACTTCCAGGTTTCATTAGATGGGTGAGAGTGGAAACAGATGCTTGTACAGAGCTGAACTCTGTGCAGCGAAGGAGGCGTGGTACCCATTGACGTTTGAAAAGCACTTTAACCCACAGATGCCAGGGCCGCAAACGGTGCAGGACAAACGAAACTACAGAAGTCTTTGGCACAGCGCCGTGAAGGCATCCAAGAAGCGCTTCGAAAGGTGTAGCTAGGAAAGGAAACCGAGGTCACATGAATAATAATCTGATTTATACTTAATCCCTGTGGTGTTGAAAGCATTAATAACAGAAATGTATGTTATCCTTCAAGTGCATCTTGCTTCATTGACATGGGAAGGATGAAAGGTCGAAAGCCCTCTGCAAGGTGTTCCAGCAGATCACTGCACCTCAAGGGAAGCCACTGAGATATTTTAACAAGCAACACATTTAGTTAGCTAAATAGAAGCAGGTAATGTAATACATGCACATATGTTATACATAACAGGTAACTGTATTATGTCCAATTCTGTTATTGACAGTCTAGTGACGTCATAAAACAGGAGGGCAGAGGCCGACTGACAGATAAATGTCACCAGAACCCAGAGTGAGGTTTCTAGTTGGCAAGATGGCTACTGTGCATTTTATGAAAATAACACATATTCATTAAATAAAAAATACGTATCCAAATAAATAAAGCTGAAAACGTAGTGATGTCTTTGATCAAAGGTAAGGTGATATGTAATGGACCCAGTGACGTCATTGATGCACTTTGTGGTCGTTTTTATTACATCATGTAAGAAGAGATTGTGAGGAGTCCATTTTGGGAGGCGGGTTATAGTTTGGGTAGTGGTTGGAGCACGTGGTGAAAGCACCTTAACTCGTGAATTGCATGACTTTTTCGTTTTTATGATAAACGCACTATCTCAACCTTAAATCCCACCGAAAATATTTTTTGTGTGATTTTCATTGTTTTGAGTTTTTTTTTTGCTGTTGTCTGTTCGCATATGTTGTTGGTTGTGTGGAGGTATGTTAGTGGGTATCATGGCATATCATAGTGGATCTGTGGCTTTTTTATGTTTTTGTGTGTGGAAGTATGACGGCGGGCGTGCTGTCCTATGACACTTGATGTCATGGTGGTTGTGATGGTAACACGAATAGTGGTGAGGGTAATGGTGGTGGTTAAAGTAATGTTGGTGGTAAGGATGATGACGGTGGTAAAGTGGGTGGGGTTAGTGATGGTTGTAATGGAAAGGGTGGCGTGGTGTTAACAGTGGTGGTTGTGGCAATGATGGTGGTTGCAGTGGTGATGGGGTAAGTGTTGTTAATGTTGTGTAAACAGTAATGGGACAGTGGTAAAGTTGGGGTGGTAATGGAGATGTAAGGGTGCTGGTTATCACTGTGGCGGTAATAGCAGTGGGTTGCATGAAGGTGGCAGTAATGGTGGTGCTAATGGTGGTAACCGTGGTGGACATCGCCCCTCTGGGAAAGGCGGAGTGAGTAGACGTCTCCTTCTGTCCAGAAGTTTAGAGTCAATATTAACCCCCACCCCGAACTGTTTTTAAAAATATCTCTCCTGACGTTCATGAATATTGAGCTTTTTATTTTTAATGGAGCGTTGTGTTTGATGAGGTGGTTCTTTCACACACTCCACAATCCAAGGCCCGGTTTAAGAAAAAAAAACATGAACATCTGGTGGGGGGTAAAATAAATTCCATGCGGTGGCATTGAAGCCTTTAGACCTCTTATAAAATACGTTCTTAAATAAATAACCCCCACCTTCCTCAAGGGCAGGATGTCCCCTTCTGTGCCAAAGGGTGGGGAGGAGGTGTTTAAGGTTTACCACTCCTGCCTTGCCCAAGCACGGGTGTAGCGTGTGCCCACATATCACTCTTTGCCTAGCCCACATACACTTTGACTTGCGCACAAGGCGCTCACTTTTTGCCCCATGTCTCCAAAAAGGTCTCACCGAATTTTCCTCCAAATCTAGAAAAGGCACTGAATGACTGAAAGGCAGTTGTACAGTAATAAAAACGTGGTAACCATTCGTTCAGCAGTTCCAGAGCTATGCATACAAAATATCCTTTATGAGAAACCACATTTTATTGGGAACACTTTTCAATGTTCTTCTAAACTTTTTTTCCTTTAATTTAATGCACATTGGTAAAGGGAAGCAAAGTTCACAAGGGTGTAAAAATCTCATAATGGAGTGAGCCGTGCACCTTAACTACACAAGCACACACATATATGAAATGAAATTAAATGAAGTGTGGGTTTTTATAGAGCACGTGTTTGCCGTGGTGTCTTAGCGCTAGCTGTCCAGTGACTGTAAAGGAGTCAGCCTAGTTGGCTAAACTTTGTGAGCGAACAACCATGTTTTCAATGCCTTCCTGAACATTAACAGATAAGTTTGTTTCCTGAGATTAGTGGGCATCGTATTCCACAGTTTTGGGGCCTGGTGTAGAAAACTTCTGTCACCCTACTTTACTGTTTTTATCAGTGGAACCACCAGCAGAGAAGCAGTTGCAGATCTAAGCTCTTGTTGAGGTGTGTAGCGCTTGATATGTGCGTTAAGGTAGGCTGAGCCAGCCCGTGCAGTGTCTTATGCAGAATGCACATAGATTTGAAATGGATTCTTGCCTGGACTGGCTTACTGGGCTAAACATTGGAATTTTAAGAAGTAAACGTGCAACTGCATTTTGTAGCGTCTGTGGCTTGTATATCACTCTCTTCTTTGCTCCCAAATAGTGTTTATTTGGGAGCCGACCCTGATTTTAGACAGTATCAGGGCCGTGATAGCTGTCTTTTTGATGGCCATGGGGATAAAAGGTAGAATCTTTCTGAAGACCTTTAAAGTAAAAAAGCAGGAGGAAGTAATGTTGTTAACCTGTTCAGATAGAGAGAGCTGGTCATCTATCTTAATCCCAAGGTTTTTAGGTTTTGGCCTGGCCGTAGCACTGCGAAGCAGTGCTCCGCCCAGGGCGAAATCTTATGTCCTACAGTATGGGGCTTCGTCCCGCCTCTGTCTTCCATTGGCTAGCTCCATAAATGGAGGCTAGCCATTGGAAGAGATTGGCTGTCAGTCACTATTTCCCCGTTGGAACGCGATTCGGGGGCGTTTCCGTGTCTTTTTTTAAGTCCCGCCCTCTCCTCTTCCCATTGGCTGGAATTTTACCTTCCAGCCAATGGGAAGGGGAGAGCACGAAAAACACGCCCCCGAATCTGCCGGCCCGGGACACCCACGTGACGTCATTCCCTGCTAATGTACTTTGAGCTTTATAATTACCGAGCATGTTTGTCAGAAGGGAACAACTCTTGTTTTAAATTGTGTTTAATTCAAGCAAAAAAAAAAGCAGCAGCAGAAGCTCCGCTCCGCTCCTTGTTTGAAGAAGTAGCTACTCCGTAAGTATAATTTATACAGAGCTTCAAACGCCTGCTGGGGACACACAAATACTCCAGGTTTTCATCTGGTTCCTGGGCGTCTTTCGGTGCATGATGGATTGGAACATCCGGCTCTCGGCCGGACGAGGGAAGCACCAATACATCCCCGGGCAGCACCACCTGTCCCACCATCTCCTTTACCAGTGCTGCCATGCCTGTGCTAGAGAGGTCAGAAATCGCACACTTCTCGATTGAATGTGCCAGCACTCCGCGCCATGCTACTACGAACCAGCGTTACAAACGTTCAGCATGCTAAATCTGTATGTGAAAAGCTTCGTGTCTGAGCTACTGATCGCCTGCATGTTTTTACGAGGACGTTTGCATTGGCATCTTGTTAAATATTTCATTCAATGCATATGTAACCAATTATAAATTTAGGCACAAACATATTTTTTTAGTTCAATCAATTGTTATTGAAGTAAAGAGAACTGTAATGTAATGTAATTGTTATGTTCAGGTGCAAGACGCACAGACGGAATACTCTTAGTCTGCCATGGCTCACCTTCCCTGCCAGGCTCCCCTCATCCCTGCTCCGTCAATCCTCACAGACCCCCCTCCCCCACACCCCCGTGCTTCCGCGTCACCTCTCCTCCCCCCCTTATGCCCCCTCACGCCCTCAGCCAAGGAAGCAACAGGTACAGCCCCTCACAGGGACGGGAACTAGCCCCCCGTACTGCCCCCGCCAGCACTGGGGAACCCGTCTATCCTCGCAGAAGCAGGAGACCCCGCCAGGAGTCACAAGACCCCCCACCCTTAACCCTCTAAGTCGCCTTCCCACCGAACCCCCAACAGGTAGCAGGGAGATCCCTCGGCGGAGCCGGGGCCGCTCTCCTACGGGAGACACCACTGGAATCCATCAGCAGCACAGTGGGAGAGCCGGCACCAATCCCGCCCCCCCCCACAGCCCCCACCCCAGAATCTGCCATGGCTCACCTTCCCTGCCAGGCTCCCCTCATCCCTGCTCTGTCAATCCTCACAGACCCCCCCAACCCCCCACCGCGCGCCTCCGCGTCACCTCTCCTCCCCCCCCCCTTATGCCCCCTCTCGCCCTCGGTACTGTGGCCTGCGGGTGTTAGCCAATGTACTTTTAGTGCCTTTCCCTCTCCGGTGCCGCCTGTGGGTGAGCGGTTGTGTGTGGCTCTGGGTGTGTGTCTGTAGCTCTGGGTGTGTGTGTATGCAGAAACGGATGGGTGTGTGTGTGTGTGTAAGTGCGTGCCGCTGTATGTGTGTGCGCATGGGTGCATGTGTGAATGCAGGCTTTCTTACCATGACGTGACTCTGCATAAACGCATGGACGGCTGTGTGTGTGTCCCCATGGGTGTCTGTGTGAATGCGTTTTTTCTAACCATGTTGTGTGTGTGTGTGTCTGCATAACTGCATGGACGGCTATGTGTGTGTGCATGGGTGTATGTGTGAATGCATGCTTTCTTATCATGGTGTGAGTCTGCATAAACGTATGGACGGCTGTGTGTGTGCATGAGTGTATGCGTGAATGCATGCTTTCTTACCATGGTGTGAAGTATGCATAAATGCTTGTTTAGTCTATAATTCCAACAAGGCTGACTGCCATTTTTGAGCAGTAAACTAAAAAGCACTAACAAAGCCAATAACCCAGCACTCGCCTGTTAAAGGCAAGATCTATTGGCTTCGACAATGCTTGTTATTGGAAGGTTAAGAGAAGCCACGGAGGCCTTACCGACCTCAATGAAAGAAGTGGAGTTGTGAGACATACTCTGCATGCTCGGGGCAGAGAAGACGGAAAGGGAGCCTAGGATAAAGAGGACAAGCAAAAACTGCCAAAGCAGAGAGTACAGAGATAAAACTGAAAGCTCAGAGGAAAAGACCATTTGGTCACATGGATTCCTCCCCAAGTCATCGGTCATAATTTGCAGGGAGTGAGTCACCTGCCCCATGAGTTGCTTTGATTTTAGTTTCTAACTTCTTTTCTCAGATAAGAAGGCGCACCGCTGACGGCCAGTTCCTGACCTTTCCTCTCTACTGAGCCCACCTCTCTCGTGCTCGTAGCTCCACCCTTTCGTGTAGCTCCGCCTCAGACCATGTCAATAAATTTGCAGCCCGTTCTCCTGTCGCGCCAGTCTTCTGCCCTGGAACACCGGACTAGTCCGCGCGCGCCGCCCCCATGGAGATCAACTTCAGCGGCCGCAGAGCCTTGGTGACGGGGGCTGGATAAGGTCGGGGGGCACCTTGGAATACAGGAACTCATTTTTGGGTGGGGGTGAGGACTGGAGAGACGTATGAATTGCTGGGTGTTCTGCTTAGGTTGACAGTCACGTGGATGATTGAGTTTTACATTGCAGGATTCGGTAAGAACATAAGCACGTGATACTAAAATGTGGTCACGTGACTATCTACCGAAAATCATGCTTTTGTACTGTTACATGTTTCCGGTCTTATTTCTTTAGAAGTGAGGGTACCTTGATTAGGCTGGGAGGTGCTTGGCGGGCACGAGAGTATAGGGTCGCTGTGTCTTGCGATCGTCACTGCAGGATGTTAATTATTCATAGTTGGCAACTGTCTGGCCCCACGACGAATGTGTCCTACGGCCAGTTAGATCGTTCAGCCGTCAGCAGTAAACATACTTTAGCTTTTGAGCATACATTTGCAATGTGAAACTATTCCTTCCAAATGCTTAATAGTGTGTGTAAAAACCAGGAATGGCTTAACCATGATGATTTAGGATTATGGTGCGAGTTTTGTATTGTGCCAGTGTTTGACGTTTGAACGCTTCACGTGTGACACTTTATTGCACGTGGAAAATGTCTACAATGTTGCGGTCATCATTTTTTCTTAGTGTGAAGAAAGTATAGGGTAGTCAACGCAGTAATTACTGTAGTAAGTGAAATAATTACTGAAGTGATTGCACTTTACCTTGTTTATACTGGTATATTGTTCTTTTGTGGGATTAGTAGTGACCCACTCATGGAGTTAGTGTCGCGCCAAAAAATACTGCCCTGTCCAAGAGACCTAGGGCCTGAAGTTCTCACTCCTTCTTTATACCTACTTCATTTTTATGTTTCGCCTGGCGTCCACTGCGCAGCAGTGTCGCGCAGGCGAAATCTTTTGTTCTTTAGTACGGGGCTTTAACCCGCCTCTGTCTTCCATTGGCTAGCTCCATAAATGGAGGCTAGCCATTGGAAGAGAGATGTGCCAGTAAATGTTGGAGCAGATTCGTGGGCGTTCCGGTGATTTTTCCTAGCTCCGCCCCTTTTAGAACGTCATGCGGCGGTGGGCGGTGGTTTATTTTTATTTTTTTAAAGGTTTGTTTTGGTCATTTCTCCGAAGATGGCGCCCGGGCAGTAGCTTCGTATTCGAACAGCTACCGACCCTTGTTCTAATATGGCTACAGAACCGGGTACACACGGCAGTTTCACTGCGCAGATGCAACGGCAAGCCATGGGCTGGTGGGCTGTATCTCAAAGCTCTTAAAAATGGTGTTGCCTTTATTATTGCTCCCCGTTGTCACAGCGCCACTCGTCCGTTTGACATAGGAGCGTATTCGAACAGCTACCGACCCTTGTTCTAATATGGCTACAGAACGGGGTACACAAGGCAGTTTCACTGCGCAGATGCAATGGCAAGCCACAGGCTGGTGGGCTGTATCAAGAGGGGGTGATTGTGATCCATCATGGGGGACGCGGCATAGCCGCCAAAGCTGTCCACAACAGGAGAAGAAGCAGGGTCGGGAGGCGGTCACTGAGGCGTCGAGAACACCATGTTCGGACCAGCAGTTAGAAGGACGAACACAGACCATCCTTGCGTTGAAGCACAGACAGGCGACCATATCAAGTATGTGTTAAGTACCCTGTTCAGCGAAATGCGCGTGCGCAGTTCAGAGAGCACTTCATGAAGCCCCCCCTCCCGCTGTCCGTGTGCCCGTTCCCGCCCCCCTCCCGCTGTCCGTGTCTCCTGGATGTGCAGTGGATTGCATGCACACACATGCCCTTGACGACCCTGAGCGAGCATGCACCAGCTCCTTTTCCTCCCACGCGTCACGTCCCCTTACACCCATGTGACCCCACCCTCCCCTTGCAGGTTTCCATTTAACATGGAACCGTTGATTAGTAAGAGTGTGGCGCTTTACTAGTCTCGCTACCGGACACATCCCGGACCCTTGAAACACTACCTTGCAGGGCCTGATCGGATTTCTTCCCCGTCCTGCAGACATCGGCATCCCTGCTGCCGATTAGAACCTTCTCCTAGGTAAGCTTACGATGCCCCAGCCAGTGCTTTCCCGTGTGCTTCTGCCATACGCGCTGGTAGTTACCCCGGGCCGTTTGTCATCCCTACTCCCAGATTGCAGTCCCGCTTCACATCAGCTGCCTCCTTTGATGTGGACTGGATCGAATCATTCGCCGCCCAGCCACCTCGGATTTACTCGCTACAGGTAACCTCTTGGCTGAGATTTACCTACCTTTTCACGCCGTGTTCCCCTGCCCTACCCCTATTCCTTTCACCGCAGGTCCAGACTCATGGTTTCCTGCTCCCGCCCTCCCCGCACGGACTTCTCTGCCCCAGTGTCAGCAGGTACCCAATTGCTGTCCCAGGACACCCTGGTTTAATTTGTTTTTCCTTCTTGGCTCTATCTCTATTCATCATCCCTCCCCGACTCCTCCTGATTCTATAGAGCACTTTTCAAGAATTTTTGTAACCATCGTCCATTTGCGAGAGATTACGCTTTTGGCATTGTAAATGACAATGCCATTAATTTATGTTTTCAAAACCAACACATAAATAAAAAAATTGTCATTTACAATGCCAATAGCTCTAACTTTTACAAAGGCGAAACCGTTGCATTGTAAATGCTTGTTTACTTGTTTAACAGGCTGGGGGCAAGCTCCTGCTACTTCCGACCACCAGGTAGAGTTCCAGATGGAAGTACCTCTTTCGAACCTGGCCACTTCAGTTTTTCCGGTGTTTAATTTTAAACGGTTGTCCAAACATCCAGGAAATGACGTGTCTCATGCAATTGCTACAATTAACTGCTACTTCTTCAGGTTTAGATGTTAAAGAGACAACTATTTGTGGGTCGTCAGCGTAGCATACCACTTTAAAACCATGGGACCGTATGAGTCTGGCTAGTGGGGCATCGTAAACGTTGAACAAGGTGGGGGAAAGTGATGATCCCTGGGGAACTCCACACGGCAATGTGTAGGGGTATGGTTTATGTTCTTCCATCGTGATGGATTGCTCTCTACCAGTTAGGTATGCCTGGAGAATATCATACACTTTGTTCACGATTCCTATATCGGTCAGGCGCTGAATGAGAGTATGTGATCAACCGTATCAAATGCGGCCGATAAGTAGAGTAAGATCAGTATGGCCTTCCCCCCTCCATAAAGTTGGATACGTATATGCTCAGTAGCAGCATTCAATGCTGATTCTGTGCTATCACGAGGACGGAAACCGTATTGCGCCGAGTCAAGTTTATCATTGGTCTCTATGAAGGATAAAAGTTCCTCGTTGAGGGCTTTTTCCAAAATTTTGGAAGGAAGTGGTAAACATGAAATAGGCCAGTAACTATTGACCTCTGTAGGGTCTACGGTTGTCTTTTTTAGTATCGGTCTTACCAGGGATTTTTTCCATGTGTCTGGGAAGTGCCCTTTGGACAGAGAGTTATTGAGAAGGGGTGTCAATCTGTTTGCAATTATGCTAGGTGCCATATGAAAGAACATGACTGGACAAGGATCCAAAGGGGATCCAGACTTAGTTGACAGTATTAGCTTTTCTACTCTGTCTGAGGTTAGAGCGTGGAATTCATGTAGGAAGACCTCCGTAGTTTCCTTATCGTTGTTGGGTATTTGAGTTTTTATTCTGGTTTTGTTGTTGGAGAACACCTTAAACATTTTAACTACTTTATCCTGAAATAAATCTACCAATTTGTTGCAGAACGGTCTAGTAGGGTTAAATTGTTTGCTATTACTGAAACTAGCTAGATTAGAAACTGTTTTAAAAAGTTCTCTAGCCGTGTTCTTGGAGGCCATAATTTTTTCAGTAAAGAAGTTAGTTTTAGATTGGACTATTGCTTCCTTATACTTTGCTAGTGCCGGACAGTGCTATACACTCATATACACACACCCACAAAGTGTAGTACGCCCTTTAATACCATTGTGAGTGTTTTAAGGGGCATAGCTCCTGGAAGACTGCGCCTGGAGTGGGTCGAGATGCTTCTCCCCTACCTCGACAGTAGGATAAATAGCATATTTCTCTAGTTGGATAGGCATTGTAACAGTATTGAATTCACCTTGCATTTGTAGGTAGTGGTACATATAGGAAAGTACGTTTATCAGCGTCAATATTCACAATAACAAGTTTTATTGGGTCAAGCTTATTTTCACCGACCTGGCATAAATGCCTCAATATTTGCAATGTAACGCCTTCTTGTTTAGCTGACTGGGAATGAAAGTGCATGAAGTTTTGATTTGCACTAAGTGCTCTCGAGGTTTCTTTACAAACTTTGGACACTTCTCCAGGTGGAGGCTGCTCCTTGGGGAGCGCCCCTCTCAGGGTGACAGGCAGAGCCGAGCTCCATGCCTTGTGAGACCCCTTCAGCCAGTGGGTTCTAGAAAGCAGCACTTTGCACGCTGGGATTTTAATCCCACAAATATTGATAAGATCAGAACTACTGGTCCCACAATACAACAGTACTTTAATTGAAAGCCTGGGTCACAGCTGATACTGCCTCCTAGTGGTGGGGGCTCCTCTTAGGGGAACCTCCTCCATTAGGGCGGAGGAGGTTTGCCCCACTGCTTTCTCGCAGCGCAGGAAGCAGAAACATAAAATGGCATTTTAAATACCATTTTATGTTTCTGCTTCTCGCGTTACGAGAGAGCAGAGGGCAGGGTATACCTAATCGGGGCTGGGCGGGAGGATATGCCTGGTTGGGGTAAGACGGGACGGGAACGAGTAGCTTGCCCACTGTTGTAGGTCCTGCTGTTTGGTCGGGCCCAGTCATACGCACTCTACATTTTCTACATTTTCTCTATGTAGGCTGCATGGACCCTACATAGAGAAAATGGCCTCCCTAAAGGGCGCTGTCCGCACCAATCACAACACTGCCATTGCAGCATTGTGATTGGTTTAACAAAGGAAGGGAGCATGCATGCTTCCTGTTCTAGCAGTGGGACCCAGCCAGGAGCGGAGACAGCACGGGACCTGGTACGGTAAGTTTTATTTTTACCCCCCCCCCCGTGTGACCCCCCAGTATTGCGAGCTGCGACTGCTCCCCATAAAGTCCTGTTTTTGGAAGTGGTACCTCAGTCCAACCCGGGACGTCTGCTAACCTACTGGGGCCTGAAGGTGGAAGCTGCTCCTCGGTCCTCACTGGGATAGCTGACCTTCACCTCCTCAGTCCTACCCGGGAAGTCTGCTCCCTACTGGGGGTTGCAGGTGGAGGCTTCAGCAGCTTCTCGGTCCTGGTGGAGGCTCTACCAATCCCTCAGTCATGCCTGGGGTCGCTCCTTTAGCACCTCATTCCTCCTGATGGAGGTCCCCCAAGTCCTGCATTTAGTGGCTCGTCTCCCATCTCAGTTGTGCCTACAGGTGTTCTTCCTCAGTCCTATACAAGAGGTATGGGTTTCCAGCCATGGGTGACCCCAGGGCTTTAAGTGGGATGAAAAAACTGGGGGGGGGGTGGGTCTCTCAAAGGGGTGTGGCCAATGTAAATAAGGGCGTGGCTTAAAAACACATACGTTAAAAATCTGTGCTTAGCATAGTGTGCCGCCTAACTTGTATTTTGCTGTTTCTTTCATTGCATCCAGATATATGATACAACAATCTGATTGCACTCAAAAACCTCTAGCATGACTGAGCGTAGCACCTCTGCCAGACCATAGGGAGTACTTATATCTCTGGTTGGAGGACCTACTCCAAATAAGTAGGTACCACTGCAAGGGCACCACTTTTGACACATTTGTAGGGTAGGAAGATTCACTCACTAATCCTGTCCTGAAGAAGCGCCATGGATCGTCCTGGCTACAAGCAGCGTGAAACATGTTGACCAACTAGAGTTGGACCCAAAAGAGGCAACTCACATGAAGACTACCAAGGGATTTTATGACCCCACCGGTAACATCTACCTAGAAATGTTTTTAATCTGACAGGGCCGTCTGGTTATTAAAAGTAGTTAGTGGCTTCCCTGATCATTTTTAACACACACTATCACACATGAAATATCACCACACCTAGACTCTGCCTTGCACTCATCATCTGGCATACCAACAAAAGATCTTCACCAAAAGTGACCCTTCGCGGGACCCGCTGAGCACTGCAGTGCCGGCCTAACAAGGAGCAACAGTCCTATGATGATGCATGGCATCTCTTTGGGATGTGTGAGGGCAACATGAAACAGTCCTGCTGACTGCCACCTTGCATATGTCCCTGTCTTGGGCAACCTGTTGATACTCTCTCTTAATCAGTAGGAACATTGGCCCTAATTTTTAGATTGTTTCAAAGTACTGACACCTGATACCTTATTAGAGCTCTCACTGTGCAGCTGTGCACCCTGGAATCATAGTATCAAAACAAGCAGACGGCTCCTAAAAAGCACCTTTGTCCTGATTTAGACCCTACACAAAAATATCAGTATAGAAAAATCCACTGAGCTCTTACGATACATATCTGTCTTGATTTGCAGTACACCCCAGTATCACAAAACGTTTATAAAGCACTTTAAAATCAACCTGTAGGTTACATGATATACCAGGACCGATATACATTCATAGAGCTCTCCTACAGCACACATCTGCTGTGTGTGACCTGCAGCATGGAGGCAATTATTGCAGTAAGACAGCTGCAAGGGCTAAGGTGATTGTACATAAAATTATTTGTGTATGCCTTTGTATGCTTTGAACATACACATTCCTGCAGTAGGCACATTAACTACACAATCCGTTTTACTCTTACTGCAGCCTTTTGCGTGCAGGTTTCACATAGCTCTCTTTGTCCAGATACTCGACCCCCTGAACTGCTGTATTGGAATTTAACTTGTAAACTCCAGAATAGTTCTTCACAACATTAACAGGTATTTTTGCTATTACCAATGTACCTTAAGCTCTCAGTAATGAAATTTCAGCGTTTGATGCATGTTCTTATAGGTAGACCACAAGCAATGCTTAATTTCAGCTACTTGTTGCAGGTGGGCCCACCGGACCTCATTTTGGGACCAACACTTATTATTTTTTTGCTTAACAAACTTTGATCCAAAGCAACAGAGAGAAAAACACGAAGTGGAATGAAGGAGGAAGAGAAAAATGGAAAACTGTGACAAAGGACAAAGGGATGAAAAATAACCTGGTAGATTAAGATAAGGGGACAGGGAGTGACTGGTGGGCACGGGCGTAGCTTCAGGGGGGTGTTACACTTTCCCTAATAAATGTATGTTCTGATAAATAGTTGGGTATAGGTGCTTTCAGTTGGGTATGGAGAGCTGTCAGTCAGATTTCACCACGAATATTTACATTCACACAGACAGAAATGTACAATACACTCGTTCTCTACCTGTTTTGAAGTCCTCAAAAATGTTGGTTATTTTACAAAATGTTGTGGTTTTTTTCATTTATTTCTCCTACAAATCCACATTCCTCACCCCTTCCAATGCCCATGAGGACCCTCCCGTGCACCCTGCTTGTCCTATAATGTATTATAACATTATATGCCAGTGTGATTGTTGGGAAAATCTGCAGCCCACCCCCCCACTGACCACGCTACGCCTCTGCTGGTGGGGCATTAAAGAGGCATGAGGTGTAATCAAAACTATGCAGCATTGGTGCACCACACCCAGACATTCAACAGTGCCCCCCGCAGGGTCCTCAGCAAAGCTGTGGGCCTGGCTCTTATACTTTTACAAATTAAGCAGTGGCTGCAGTCTCCCATATATTCACCCTTATCCTGTAAGGTATGCGTACTTTAAAGCATACACCATGTGAACCAGTCTTCCTGTAAACAATGCCTCTTGTGTAGAACAGGCCTCTGTTCGACAACATCTACCTCACTTTGGTAAAGCACCTGTCTTATAACACGCTTGTGTCATGTAAATGCCATTCTTTTGCAATGTATTCCGCTCCTGAAAAGTACTCGTACCTGTAAAGCACACGTCACATGAAGCACCTTGTCTGTAAATAATCTCTTGATTGAAGCATCCCTCTCAGATGAAACACCTCTGGTAAGTTAAGTACCTGTGCGCTTTAAAAGGAATCTTCACCTAAAAGCACTCCTCTCACGTAATGAGTCCATAAAGGATAAAACGAGAGAGGTTCCAAGCGGATGATCTCAAAGCTGGGGAACCGGGTTGGAATCTAAGCAGGGACGCTCAACATCCTGTGATTCTGGGCAAATCACTTAATCTCCCCATGCCTACTAAAAATAAATCTGTCCATCTGTAACACAACAGGTGCGCATGAAAAGCGCGCCAATACTTTTGGGTCAAGTTTGTGCTATATAAAACTCAACCCCCCAAAAATTAGGCACCAGCGTTTTATACACCTGGGTTTGTCCCTTTCTGATATGTCCCTTTATTTACATGAGTTCCAGTTTAGACAGTGGTCGTTCCGTCACTGAATAGCATGTGTGGCCACACTTGACAGCACTAGGCAGGCTGGAGGACAGATTCTTCTGTGTTATCAATAACTCGCTTGTGTGCCTTTCTCAGAATGGGCTGCAGAGAGACAGTGTAGAAACTTTTTTAGCATGTCTTCCATTATTAAGCTGGGTTGCATGAAATGAAAGAAAGCAGCACAATTCCACTGGCAGAGTGACAAAAATGAATGTGTCCGTCTGTAACGCACCTGGTGCTCATTTAAAGCACTCTGATACCTGATATATTCAGGTCTAGTTTGCGCTATATAAAACAACTCTAAAAATAAAAAGGAATAAATTGATATACCAAAAAAGACATTGATGAAATGGGGGTGTTGACTTCATATAAGGAAGACTATACCATCGACCAGAAAACCCACGACGGATCGGAGGGAAGGGCACACCAGCCACAGGGTTTAAAAGTACAATGGTTACACAAGAAGGCTGTACCTAATAAAAGAAAAGACAAGACAGGATAAATGAGTAACTGTTAATGACCACACTCACAATATGTACTTCTAATAAACCAAGAGGTGTCAAACAGCAAAAACATATTACAACATATTACAACAAAGACAGACATTTGAAGGCCTGGTTATATCCATTTCTTCTTCTCGACAATTGACCAGAAACTGTTGTAACAACGCAGGATCTTCAAAAGTCGTAGTCTTGTTTTTATAGGGCACTTTAAACAAACAGGCATTCAGATTGCGATGAGTAGGTCATAGTCCTAAAACGTCTTCCTCTTAACTGCTGTTTCCTTAGGGAGAAGAAAAGAGTGGAACTCTGCCAAGACACTCAACCCTTAAGTTTGGCTGCTTGAATAACTTTCAAAAGGTCAGTATATGGGGAGGAGCCAAGCTCGCGATCGTAATGGTCGCTTCGTAGCTCGGCTCCGTCAACCATCCGGCCTGCAACACATATCCTGCTTCATATCCTGCCCCAAGACGACACACTCGAGCGGATAAAGATGCGTGAATTATTGCTCGTACTCACCGTTTGACCTGGAGGCTCCTACGTGCAGTGATTCCGAAGTTCTGCCCCCGGAGAGAACGGGGCCTCCACGGAGTCGAGACCAGGGCCTCGCCTACTGGACTCAGCCTGGCGGTGGTGTCGATGAAGCCCCGGCCGAGAGAGGTGCCTGACAACGAAGGGCCGTTGTGCGAGTAACCTGGTGGATCCGGCCCGGGCCTGCCGCGGCGGCAGTGGTGCTGGTGCGGGGTGCGGCGCTTTGAGGGCTAATCGTGTGAGGGGACGCCCCCGCCACTGTCTCGTCCATCCACCCTGGAGCCCTGCGCCCGGACTCTGTTCGTAGACCGCGCTGGTGTTGATGCGGCGGACCCCCGACTTTGGCGGCTCTCCTTTCTGCACCAAGGCTGCCATTAGCGGGGTCCCCCCCCTTCAATTTTTTCCCCTTGTGTGCCGGTGGGGGTCCACAACTGTGTGACGGCTTCGGAAGCCGTAGAGAGTGGTGCCGCGGCTGGAGTTACAAAATGGCGGCCGACGCCCTGGACTGTGGCTATCCCCAATTCGGTGGACCTGGGATGTCGGACGGCACTGAGACCTTGCTGTGTGAACATGAGCCTACTATCGGTGATGTTATCAACGCCTTGCGATCCCTGCACGCGGCCTTGATCCCCAGTGCCCCGGGGGAACCTGTGCGGTCCGCCGCCATCTCGGAAGGACGGCTGTTCACGGTGTCCTCTTGTTTCGATGGAGCCGCTACCTCGCCCCCCCTGGTCGCGGCGAAGATTCCTGTCGCCGCCCATCGACAGGTCTGCAATCCGGTGGCATTGGAACCTTTGGTGACTCACTGTTTGGAGTTTGGTGACTTGGACCCCGGGCTCGGGCCTGTTCCAGTCCGAGCACCCAATGAACATGGTGGACTGTTGTCTCTCTCCGCTTCGGTGGGGTCGTCGTCCTGTGCTGCGGGGGAGCTCCGGGCTTTTCAGTTGGCGGGACTGCACTCCTCTGTTCTGTGGTTTGGGTTACTTTTCCTGGGACACTTGACTTATATACCCGGACTTCTGTCCTCTTGTCTGTTGATGGACCTCCCTGACCTACACCTTTGTCTACTATCTTTTCAATCGAGTGCTTTCTTCATGCTGAGTTGCCTATTTCCTGCCGCTATGTGGTGGGTGGTGGTGGTCACTAAGAGAGGCCTGGGATGAGACAACTTATTCCCGGTGGATCGCCGGGGTACGGCTTAGCGGCGGACCGGCCCGTACTAATGGCGTTGTGGGTGAACCCCTAGTGTGTTTTACGAGTCTCGAGAATGTGTCGCTCTGGTTTTAAAATATTATGCTTGTATGGTTGGGCGGAGGGTTGGGGCCGAACGTATTGTTCAATGATTCTTTAATCCCCCCTCCTATTTCCTTCTTGTTTATGTTTTTTTTTTTGTTTTCATCTCTCATTCCTTTTTTCTTTTGTCTTTACTACATTTCGGGTTCGGTTTAGGGCGACAGGCACGCTGCTGGGGGGGGTAGGCCGTAGCCTTCTGCAGGGGTGCTGGGTGGGATGGGTGGGTTGGGACTTCTTCGTTGTTTTCCTTCTTAGTTCTATGGCCCTTTTGTGTCTCTTTATAGGGGGGCCGCGGCTGTCCCTGTCTCCCATGGACTATGTGGGTGGGGTTTATATGCCCGCCGCCTCCTCTGTTAGGCTATGCTGCATTTTGATTGAGACTCTCACGCCCTCCTTATTGCTGATGTCTCCGATCCTTAAGTATTTCTGCTGTGGGGTACTGGTATCAGCGCGGCGCTCTTCCCCTTTAGCTCTGTTTTTCCTCTTTTTCTTTCCTTTCCTTAAGGTTAATATGGCGGGTTAGTTTTTTCTCTACGATGTCAATATTCCGGTTCCTGTTTTGTCTCTAATATGCTAATGAGTAGTGGGTCTGAATGAAACGAGTGAAACTAATTATGGTCTCGATTTACTGATATTTGCTCTTACACTGATGTGCGTTGCTACACCATTTTCCCACATTGTCATCTTTTAGCTTTATTGTTGTCAATGACTCGCTTTGGGAATCCGGTACCGTCTTGTGTTGTAGTCGAACCTGCGATATTCCCTTTTTGTATTCTTATAAAATTAACCTTCATTGCTCCTTTTTGCTGGCCGTCTGTATTCCTCCCCCCCTCTTTTTTGATGCTGTAATGATTGCGATTTATTGTGTTTTATTCCGTGCACTGTCATCCTGGATTTATTGCTTGCCCTCGCGTATTGTTGGCCGGCCTGATTGGTTGTAGGCCCGTATTTGTATATCCTTTTTGTCCAAATAAAGGTTTTCAAAAAAAAAAAAAAAAGGTCAGTATATTCCAAAAAGTAGATGATAACTCCTCTCGGTTTGCAAGATAAAGACGAAATATGCGGTTCACGACTCAGATGATGGGCTCTTTGAGTGTTCAGAACTGAGCTGACCGGTAGATCAAGAATCTTTGGAAGACAAGGTCTGAAGAATGAAATAGGATCTGGGCCCTCCAAACCTTCTGCCAAACCATAAATACATAGATTGTTACACCTGTTACGGTTTTCAAGATTTTCCACTCGTTTCTTGAGATGAGCAATTTCCAGTTGCATAGGTGGAACCTTGATCACCACGGCTTGAACAGAGTCTACACGTTGTTCTATTTGTGCCATTTTATTTTCCATGCACACCCATTTATCTTCCATATTCTGAAGACACTTATTAGTTTCCTCCATATAAGGTCAAAGGGCTCTAATCTCCTCAAGAAGCAAATCCATGGAAGTATTTGGAGGAGAAGTAACTGATGAGGGGGAGACTTTTTTAATGCATTTGTCAGCTACGTGTGAAGAGGAAGTATTTGCATTAGATGTATGTTTGGCACTTGAAATTGGAATATTTGATGTTGGTTGCATATCTCCCATTGAAGGAGGAATAGTATTAAAGTCAGAATCCGCAATGCCTGTTACAAGGATACTAAAAAGATTATAATCCTCTAGAGGTACTGATGGAGGAGTAGCAACGCACAGGCTTCATTCTCCCTTCAATTAGAAGCATCAATGGAGAGAGCTGCAGTTCACGTAGAAGAGATTAAAGAAATTGTGTGAGGAAAACTAAACATCAAGCTAGATGGAGAAATATGCCCAAAGCTACATATTGTAGAAAAGAAAAAAAAGAATTAGAGCTATGCACCCAAGTACTTCATTGTAGAAAATACATGTGAAAACGAAAGCCCGCGGTCCCACTGTACTTCAGTATAGTAAATACCAGGCTCATTGATACGAGGCGGTGATAACATGAAAATGAGGAGGTGCACTGCAAACTAAAACTAAAGCGCTGCTCCGTGTGACTGGAAAAAACAAACAGAGCAGCAGTTGAATAAAATGGTGGGCGCGAGTTCAAGAGAGGAAACGTGAGCGCCGCAACAGCAATTACCGGCATCCTCGTAGGTTGCGAAAGTCGCTTCTGAAGTCCCGAGACTACATGACAGCACGGACTCCAAAAACAGGTGATGTACGGTACGCAAACCGCCTGGGAGCCAACAGCCCTCCCGAGCCGTCACAGAGCTCCATTAGCAGGCGTCCAACCTTGTCAGCATCTAAGCCACACACCCCTCAGCTACAATCTTAAAAACAGGTAAAATGTAAAAGATTATTTATTGCATGTCCCTACCTAGTGGTTTTTTAGGTCTCGTGACCTACAATGCGCGCAAGCGCATTGAGGGAGCGAGAATTCAAGTGCTCGAAATCCTCGTCAAACCAAGGGCTTCGTTCCTGCGTTTTTCTCGAAGTTCACGTGGCCACAGGCACGTGCTTTTGGGCCATAAACTCTGTTCCCCAGCTCCAGCACCTCCCCTCTCTCTCCCCGCAAACACAGCCTTACATTCATTTCTCCTCCCCCTCCCAAGCCAGCTTCCCCCAGGCCGTAGCAGCACTCCTCCCACACCAGCACCTCCCCTCTCTCTCCCCGCAAACACAGCCTTTACTTTCATTTCTCCTCCCCCTCCCCAGCCATGCCGAATTCTCCTCCCACCTCCCACGGCCGTCCTTTCTGCCCGCACGAGCCTTCTCTTCTCTCTGCTCTCCCCTCAGGCGCCGTGACATACTTCAAAGGCTTATCACTTCACACGGCCGCAGGCCGTGCAACCAGAGCACTTCAGTTGGTGCGCAGCCCCCCTTCCAGCACTGCCTTGTTACTCTCGGCAGCCGTGACTCCCTAAACACTTTTTTATATTTAATTAGCAGCAGCAGCATTTCTCCTGCGCCAGGCCACATCAAAGGCTCTGCTCCTCTTCGTGCTGCTCTTCGCGCTCCACTGCACGCAGAATATTTACATTTGGTTGGCAGGCTCGTGTTTGTTGGCAAGTTCGTGTTTCTGTCAGTGCCCTGCCTTTTAGCTGATGCATTTTCACACGAAATGGCTTGTATGTCATGGGACACACGCCTTTTGAATCCCCTTTTTTTTTTCTTCCATGAGCCCAGAGGAGGTTAAAATATTCCCCTTTCCCTCTCTGTGTGCTGCCTTAATACACTGTGGCAAGAGAGGGTCTGGATTTTACATGCGGCTTTCTTTGCAATGCGATCCGAATACATTATGCTTTGTTTCATTTGCAACATGCACTGGCGAGCCATGGGCATGCTGCAGCTCTCGATTTATGTAACTGCTGCTTTCAAGCTTGTGAACAGAAGCTGCTCGGTTGCAAGGTAAATAATAATTCAACTCCCCACACACACCCCCCCCACACACAAAACCCCTGACAAACACAACCCCCCCACACACCCAACCCCCCCACACACGCAACCCCACACACACGCAACACCACACACACGCAACACCACTCACCCACGCAACGCCACTCACCCAAGCAACACCACTCACTCACGCAAAGCCACTCACATCCACGCAGTGCCACTTTCACCCACACAGCACCACTTTCAGACACGCAACGCCACTCACACCCACGCAAGCCCACTATCACCCACGCAACACCACACTCACCCACGCAACGCCACTCACCCAAGCAACACCACTCACACACGCAACACAACTCATCCACGCAACGCCACTCATCCACGCAACGCCACTCACACATGCAACACCACTCACACATGCAACGCCACTCACCCACGCAACGCCACTCACTCACGCAAAGCCACTCACACCCACGCAGTGCCACTTTTACCCACACAGCACCACTTTCAGACATGCAACGCCACTCACACCCATGCAAGCCCACTATCACCCACGCAATGCCACACTCACCCAAGCAACCCAACTCACCCAAGCAACACCACTCACACACGCAACACAACTCACCCACGCAACCCCACTCACACACGCAACGCCACTCATCCACGCAACGCCACTCATCCACGCAACGCCACTCACACAAAACAAAATCAACTGACATACGCAAGGCCATTCACCCACGCAACACCACTCACCCACGCAACGCCACTCACCCGCGCAACGCCACTCACACAAAACAAAATAACTTTGACATTTTACATATCCAAAACTCAAACTTATCTATTGCGAGACCTATTGCATTTCCAATGCTTGTTCCTACAAGAGCTTCTGTTACTTTTTCTCATCTCAGAAACCTTCTAGTGAGCACAAGACAATCTGTTTACATAAAATGCATATATGGGCAGGCTTCCCCAACCTATGTCCCCAAACGGCTTCCCCGCCCTGTCTGTGGAGAAAGAAACAATGCGCACACTGCCATGGGACTTGAGCAGCAAAGCTGTGTTGTTTCAGGTGATTGATTTCCCGAGTGCTAAATGTAAACAGGGCTGCAAGCCACGTTTTAATGCCATATTTTATGCAGCTGCCACTGCTTCCTCTGTGGCCAGGGGTAGCAACTGCAGTGCCAGGAGTTGCAAGGGGCAAGTCATGGGTCGCAGCTGTGACCCCTGGTGACCCCTAAATGACGTACTTGCTTCCACCAGCTCTTCAGTTACACAAGGGCGGTGTGCTCCTCCGGACCAGGTCCTGCTGATGAAGTCTCATCACTAGTAGCGCCTGGTGTTGTCAAAGAGTGGCAGGATGGTGTGTGGGAGGGGGGGGGGGGAGGAAGACGACGGACGACAAATGACAAAATAAAAATATAAATGACAAAAAAACGAACTTACCCGCCACCGGCTGTGTTGCGCTCTTCTGCTCCCAGATGCCACTGCGGCCAACTGTGACGCTGCTCTCATGGTTCTGGCAGCATGAGAGCAGCGTCAGGATTGGCCTGAGCGCTCTGAATTTGCGCTCCCAGCGAGATTAGGATCCTGTGACTGCTGCCTCCAACTTGGCAACGCAGAACGGGTTGGAGACACCTTCAGTGCGCATGACGGTTTGGCCAGCCTGAGACAGCCGGCCAGACCGTCATCCGCACTGATCGCAGTGCACTTACCATGCCTCCTGCAGCCTGTCATCCCCATGGTCCCACCCCCATAGACTTTGCAGGAAAGGAAAAATAATGTGATAATAAAATGTGTTTATTATCGTTTTATTTTGACGTTTTAAGTCCGCTGGCGGAGCAATGCTCCTACGCTATAGCAGAGAAGCTGCCACTGCTCATCGCCCCCAAATCTGTGGGTGGTGATCCTCCAGCTTCTGAGACTGTTCCTCCAGGACCTGTGCACCTCTCACCCCTCTGCCCAGACTGTGTACTGCCCCTGCCTTCAAGCTTCCCAAACATCCTGATTTGGGAGGGAAATCCAGCTTCCCAGTTCTGCTGGGAAGACGGGTGGCTAGCTCTCCAACCCCACCCAGTGTGTGGAGTCCGCCTCTCCTGACCCCCAATCACCCTTGCCTGTGGAGGCTGCCTCACCTGCCCCCAATCACCCCTGCATGTGGAGTCTGCCTCTCCTGCCCCCAA
The DNA here is from genome assembly GCF_964261635.1 of Lissotriton helveticus. Classification (NCBI taxonomy): domain Eukaryota; kingdom Metazoa; phylum Chordata; class Amphibia; order Caudata; family Salamandridae; genus Lissotriton; species Lissotriton helveticus. The sequence goes on along the minus strand of NC_136073.1, from coordinate 816,747,207 downwards.
TAACCCTGGCGTGTGGAGGCTGCCTCATCTGCCTACAGGCTCCTCACCTGCTCCCAATCACCTCTGCATGTGGAGTCTGCCTCTCCTGCCCCCAATAACCCTGGCGTGTGGAGGCTGCCTCACCTGCCCCCAGGCTCCTCATCTGCTCCCAATCACCTCTGCATATGGAGGCTGCCTCTGCTGCCCCCACTCTCCTCACCCCTGCGTGTGGAAGCTACCTCACTTGCCCCCACGCTGCTCACCCCTGTGTGTGAAGGTAGGCTGCCTCTCCTGCCCCCAAGGTCTTCACTTATCTGTGTGGAGGCTGCCTCTCCTGCCCCCACCCCCTCTGTGTGGATGTTGCCTCTCCTGCCACCACGGTCCTCACCCCTCTGTGTGGAGTCTGCCTCACCTGAGTCCCAGTCACCCCTCTGTGTGGAGTCTGCCTCTCCTGCCCCAGTCACCCCTGAGTGTTGAGTCTGCCTCTCCTGCCCCAGTCGCCCCAGTCACCCCAGCGTGTGGAGGCTCCCTAGCTGCTCCCACGCTCTCACCCCTGCGCGTGAGGGCGGCCGCCTCCTCAGCTCCTCACTGGTTGAGGCCGCCGCTGCCCTCGTGCGCTCGAGCCTGTGTTGTTCTCTCGCCGCCTCCGGATTGGCCAGAAGTTTCTTCCTCCTCGCGCCGGGGGCGGGGCCTCCGCGGCTCTCCCGGCCTCTCATTCACTCGGGTGAGTGAAGCCCGCTGCAGCAGGAGCCGCGGAGCCGACCCAGCAGGGACCCCCCCGCCGCCGCTATGCCCCTGGACCCCCTGCTGAGGGGGCTGCTCCTGGTGTCCCTGGTCCTGGAGGAGGCGAGGAGGGCGTGCAGTGCCAGGCACGCGGTGTACTGGAACAACAGCAACCAGAGGTGAGGGGGAGCCCCCTGGGTGCAGGGGGCAGAGGGTGGGTGCTGGGTGCAGAGGGTGGGTGCTGGGTGCAGAGGGTGGGGGCAGGGGGCAGAGGGTGGGTGCAAGGGAAGGGTGCAGGGGGCATAGGGTGGGTGCAGGAGGCAGAGGGTGGGTGCAGGGGCCATAGGGTGGGTGCAGGGGGCATAGGGTGGGTGCAAGGGATGGGTGCAGGGGGCAGAGGGTGGGTGCATAGGGTGGGTGCAGGGGGCATAGGGTGGGGGCCCGGGGTAATGGATCTGCACATCATGGACAGAAAGAAGTCGAGCTCGTGTACAGGAGTCCTATGGGTGAGGGTGAGAGGGGGGGAGAGGGTTAGGGGCCGGGGGCTTGTCAGTCTGCAGAGCTCCATGCTGGACTGGCTGCAGGCAGGCGTGGATGCTGGCTGCAGAGCCATGGGAACGGGGCCTATGAGAGCAACAAAGGGCAGAGGGTCACAAGCGTCCCGGATGGATCAGTAGCAGCCGGGAGTGGGTGACCGAGAGAGGCAGGGGGTGCTGGCAGTGCTTGCATGGAGCATACTGGGGTGTTCAAGGGGGGCCATGGGGACAAGTAGGGCACACCCAGGAATGAGTAAACTATGATCATTTCCAGCAGCGCACATTTCTCCCACTTTACCCTAAGTTTGTGAATTTCTCAGGCAGAAGTACTTTTTAAGTTGACAGGCGCCTGAAATATCAAGAGGGGGCAGGGGCGTCGGCACCCGCAGGTTTAGTAGCACCAGGGCCCAGAGGCATGAGGGGCCCAATGAACCCCGAATATTGCTGTATTCCCTCGCCCAAGCAGCAAGCAAGAGGCCCGGGTTCCCTACTTGTCCTGGAACCCTTGAAACGACTCTTGGGTGAGACATTTGCTTCTGGTGGACAGTAGTTGGTTTCTGCCCCACACAGTGAAAGAACACGAATTGTAATAGTATATTTACACGCTGTATGGTGGGGCGCTGTGCAAGTCCTGTCATCTACTATTGGTAAGAGGCCTAGCCGGGAGGAAGGGGGTCACAGTGTCACAACCAGGAAGAGACGGTGACCCCGTCGCCATGTGGGGTGGGGGAAGCTCTTTCAGTTGCAGATCGAGGGCCCCTTTTGTCATGTTAATGGTACCGTGCAGGGCGTGACGGCATTCTTTTCAGGGGGTGCGGCGGGAGAAAGGTTCCACGTTTCTCTGAGCGCCTTGTGACAGCTAGACGTTTAGGTGTTGTGTGAAGTGGTGTTTGTGTGACTGTGGCATCCTGGGTGTACCGGTTTTGCGGGGTGTTGCTGTATGGCTCGAATGTTGTGATGTACAGTTTTGCGCGTTTGGGTTCTAGTGACTTTTGAGGGATTTGTGTTCAATGGACACATATGATGTGTACGCTCTTCATTGGTGTGTGAGGGTTGACGTAAGGGTGGCGTGTGGCTATGTAGATTCATTTTTTTTTAAAGATTTCCTTGAGTACTCAGTTTACTGGTGAGTTCCTTCTGGGGTGGTAAGTTGTGCGAAGCTGGATGGGTTAATTGTCTATTATCAGCTTTGAATGTTTCTGCTACATATGAGAGGGAGTGTGTGTGTTTTTTAATCCATACTTTGCTTTCACTTTCCCATCAAAAACGTCCACACATAGCTGTGCCCTCTCTACAATATTGGGAGTGTTGTTGGGGGCAACATTATCAACAAACAGGCCCCACTCCCCCTCCTCTGTCCGGTGACCTTTGCCCCTTTACGCCATTGTGACTGTGTCAGGCTTCTTCACCCTTGTCTCCTCAAGGCATTTAAAAAGTGATCGCTGTCAAACCCCCCACGAGTCCCTGATGGGTCCTGGGTTCCGCCTTATTTGTTGCTGGGTCGCTGCCCCACCCCTTTCACAAGAAAGAATAAAAAAAACCCATTGGATTTGTTTGTTTTCTTACTAATCATAAAATCTAAATTCAGGCAGTACTTTTCTGATACAGATTACATTTGTTTATTTAAATTTGACCGTGATTGGCACCCTTATTGAAAAGAATACTTCCACCATTCAAACACACAACATCAAAGTCTTAATACCAAAGTTATGGGTCAGGTATGTTTTAAATCAAATTGCAGACGTCTCAGAAGATTTGTATTTGGAGTGGCGGGGGCCTGCCAAGAGCGCTTGGTTTACCCAAAGTGCTGTTTATTTTATGTTGGCGCTTTTTAAAAGAAGGAAAAAAAACAAATATACTTGAAAGGGCAAAGAGGGGAAATGTTAACCTCTTTTATTATGGTTGAAGAGAATTGTGCGGATCCTGTTTGGTGCTCCCTTGTTCTGTGCTTGTTTATTTTATCTGGCTGTCAGTTTTGTCATCTTAGATTAAACATCTCAGCTCTCTGTGATTATATTACGGCGTTTGTCAAACAAAGGAAGAAAAGAGGGGAAAAATTACCCACCAAGGGCTCTTTCTAAAATCTGTTCCCTAGGACAAGCCATACAAATATTTCTATTAAAAGAGTAAATTTACCCAGTGTGTGAGAACTATTATAGTTAGTAACAGAAATAATTCTTGCATACGTGCATCTTTTTGTTTACTCTATAGGGTGTAAAATAGTTGAAAATCTTGTGTTTTCATGTTCTGCCACACATGCACGAATTTTGTTCCTCGTTCACTGGATTTTTTTGTTTTTAAATATTAATGGAATATGTCAAATGCAAACTTGAACCATATGTGCAGCTGGAAGTCTTTTTTTCCCCCCACCCGATATCTGTACAACTTGTTTCAATTTTTTAATTAATTCATGCGCCAGCCCAAATAAATGTTTAAACCACTAGATGAAGGATCCATTTTTCTTTTTTTTTTTTTTACTTGAATTTTTTTCTTTTTAAATGTTGTTTTGGTGAGCACTGAAATGCAAGTGCGTTGCTCATGTAGAACAGTGCCAAGCCAGAGTTCTATATTATGCACAACCAATCTAATACTGTTAACAGGATCAGTCACATTTTACTCACATTAACCAAAAGAACCCTTACTAAAGTAGGCATTCAACAAACTTCTACAAACCAAACACACGTTACAAATTAACAGAAATTTCAAGTGCATGGGCCCCTAGATAAAAAACAGCTTTGCTACAATCCTAATGGTAGAAAGTGTTATACAAATACATTCTAATAACCAAATATGAACTTAGCTTTAAGATCTGTTTGGGATCTGATCATGGCCCATGCTTCCTTTTCTAAGTAGGAAAGTACCACTGAGTTGAACCACAATAACATCTAAGAGGTTATTAATTTTCAGATTAATGCTTTAGAAATAATCTGTATATTTCCATTGTTATCCAATGCCCCAAAATTAAAAACTGGAACTTCTCCTAAAGTTGTCATTTTATTTACAGATGATAAAAGGATTATGCTCTGATATAATTCCTTCAACATGAGTTCTTTTGTGTAAAAAGTTCAATACAATTTAAAATCCAATTCATACATTTTAGAAGGCGGTAGTGGTATGTTTAAAGAATTTTTAGGCCATGGCTTTGTTGCATAGAGTTTAAATCAGTTTCCTTCTTCAGTTCTCACATTGCTTTTGGAAAGTTGAACACATTGTGTATGTTGTCACACATGATGACTGTAAAGGGTAAGCGAGTGAATGCAGGATTCGTATTAATGTGCCAGGATATTGATCAACCGCATTAAAGAGGTTTACAGTTCTTGGCGGTTAAGTTTGGATTACCGTGTCTGCTACGACACCTCCTATGGGCTCCAGTTTGGCATTGTCTTCTGTGTTTTAATTTTTTTTTTTTTAAATATAGGGGCCAAAAGTATTTTTTAAGAGCCAGGAGCTGTTGATTGCTGATGCTGCTTAGTACCAAGGTTGCCTGGTCTTGATTCCACCTCATGCCTCTGTCTTCCACTTCCCGGCACCTCCTATCGCTAAGTTTCTTTTCGTTGCTGCTTTCTCAATTTGTCACAGTTTTCCTAGCTTTCACTTCTTTTCTCCCTTGTGGTCTTTCTCTCTCTTGATGAAGAATGAGTCCTGGTCCAAAAAAATAAGTTCCATCTGCAACCCCCCACAAATTAAGTTCGCCTTGGCTCTGTGCATCAATCACAACTTCTGTTCTTATAAGGCCAAAGTTTTACAGACAGTATTTTTATTCTTATTTTTTTTTTACTGTAAACAGAACTGTGGTGCATTTAAAACCTCTTTAGTCGCTCCCAACTTTTTAAAACAATATTTTTTTTATATAATCACATGCTTTCTTCTTATTGTTGGAAGTCGACTTAGTCTCTCTTTGACAATGTTTCTCGCACAAAAACGACCTTATCCGAAGGCAGGGTAATGGTTTCCCACTCCCAGCCCTTCTCACGTGTGCTCTGTAAAGTAAACCCCAGTCCCTGGAAAACAGGGCTGAGAATGGGAACTCTTAAGCTCGGACAATACACTGTTCTTTTATAATAACATGTCTCCAGCATTCGCTTATGGGCTTCCCAAGAGAAATATTTGCTTTACCGCCGCCTTTCTGCCCCAACACAATGCCTCCTATTGTACAGCGACTCCTCGGTGCTAGCCTTGCACGAGGGCCTAACAGGTACCCCCGAAAAGGTGCCAAATCCCCAACTGTACGTGCACTTGTGACTGGAACAGTAGCTTATGAAGGGGCCACTCTCAGGTCAACCTTCGCACCGGCGCAGACATAACTTTTTTTTTTCTTCTGCTAAAGGATATTTTTAGAGAAACATTTCTGTCACAATCTAAGCGATTGCTACTAAAAAAATATATTTTTTCATTATTTTGCTTTCGTTTTATTTTTTTCTGTGGATTTTGTTTCCCCCCCACACTTAACTTCTTTTTTCTGTGGATTTTGTTTCTCCCCCACACGTAACTTCTTTTTTCTGTGGATTTTGTTCCTCCCCCACACTTAACTTCTTTACGCGCGAGCCGTTTCCTTTCATCGACGCTCCGTGCCCTGCACCCGTCTTTAGCTTCCGGGCATGATAAACAACCTGTTCTGGAACAACTCGTTTTGATGCCCCATAAATCTCAATCTATGTGATGTTCTTTTTGTAGCGCCTCGAGCGCTTTGTAGGCACGAGGAGCCACTTGTTACTAATCAGATGGAGCAAGGAATTCCGGGGAGGTGCTCGAAGGGAAGGTGCGGGCGCCGGGGGGCGTCCCAGGCTCACTGAAGTGGCTGAGTCCACACTAAACTACCCCCCTCTCCCCCGGGGGCCTCCCATGCTCACTGAAGTGGCCTGGTCCACCCTAAACTACCCCCTCGGGGGCAACCCTTGAGGACATGAGGCTGTGACTCTCGGAAATGAAGATCTGGCTATAGGAACCGGGCCCCCTTTGTTCTTGAACTAATAGGGCCTCTTGGCTTCTGGCTGGCTGCTATGATAGCACCGTGGGTCAATGTACCTGCTGGCAAGAACTAGGCCTCTGGCTGGCAGGTTCTCATGCTTGGGGAGCAGCGACCCTTCTGTTAGAGGACAACTGAATAAGTACAGTTCAGTCAGATAAAATCGGTTATTAGTCCCTTTCAGAGTTGGCTCAGTCGGTTTTATTCAGAAGTTCTAGGATTGGCCTTGTACTCGTATGTGTGCAAGGGTCCATATAAAAGGTGGGCTCCTGCTTGCAGTGGGTGGTGAGTTGGGGGTCCCCATGGGCAGTGGGAAGCTGGGCCTTCGGGTGTGATGCTCGCTTGTCTATGGCTGGCTGGGCAGGCGGCCATGGGCTATGGAGCCAGCTTTAGTGTTAGCCGACATGCGACTCCACTGTTGACCATGAATGGATGGGGGTCTGTCTGACTTGCTGTACCCAAGGAAGCATCTGCTCCTGCAGGTATATAGGATTGTCTGGTTACCTCTACTCAAGGCAGCTTCCACCTGTGGTTTTAAGACCCATCCTCTACTTAGGACCAAAACAAGCTTCCGTATCTTTTTTTTTTTTTTTGTTGCAGAGTTTTATATAGCGCGAACTAGACCCGAACCGAATCAGGTATCAGAGCGCTTTACATAGCACCAGTTACGTTACATGAGGACACACTTTCATTTTAGGCCCGGGGAGATTAAGTGTCATTTGCCCAGAATCACAGGAGGTTTTTTTTTGGGCGTCGTTACCGAGACTCGAACCCAGATCCCCATGTCCGAGGACGAGCGCCTTAGCCATTAGGCCAGGTTCATGAAGGACTGTTGTGACTTCTAAGGCTGGGGGGGCAAAGAATTGTCCTGTGTGCTCTATCGCTGCCTATGTCTCTGCATGGTGTACGAAGGATGCTCTGAAGATATCTAAACTAAGAGAACAGGTGTCCTAGCCGTCGCATTCAAATGCTGCTTAACCAATTTAACAGACTAAAGGCCATCGATTCAGTTGATATGGGCTTCAAGCATTTATTTGCTACTTCATGCTATGCACTTTACTCCACAAATAATCATGGGTCAGTTAAGAGCCGATAAGTTTTAGTCAAGAACACATTATACATATTAAGGCAACAAATAAAGCAAAAACATACAGATTTTGTGATGAAGTAATGTGATGTAACAAACAATACATGAAGAGTGATATGCCAGTGGGTAGCAGCTTCTTAAATTGGTCACACAATGTGGATGTTAAAGGATGTCCTAGTAGCTGCTCCTTTTGTGAATTAAGACTGGTGATATAATGTTTAGATACTTTTGTATCACGCTTCATGTATTGTTTGTTGATGGATTGTCTAATGATCTGCATCTCAGCTTACGTGTATGAGTGGATTAGCTGTTTTACTGTATCTAAGACTGTTTCCACACCTGGGTAGGCCCAAAACTTCTGCCTAAGGCTACTTCCATGTCTGACTGTGAAGGGTTACCTGTTGACTGTGCCGGTTATCATGCCCTGTCCTGTACTCTTTGCTCTGTAAAGGTCACACATCATGAACCATTATTATGAAGCTCTTTGGAGAAGTAGCCACCCTTGGACTCGTGTGTTTTTATTATATATATTTGAAACTAGGATTCGTATGCTTTTTTTGATCTGAGATCTCACAATATTTGCCCACTTCTGATTTGAAAGTTATCGCGTTTTGGATTAAGCACTATATACTGATTCCTAAGCTGGATATCTCTGAGCCCTGATGAAGTTCCCTCTGGCAAATGGGAACGAAACATGTTGGTTGTGTGCCAGTTTTTATGACTAAGGTAATAAAAGAAGTAATTTTGGAATTAATTTGACCTGATTGACTCCGCATCAAGTGCACCTTCTTGAACATTTTTGCCATTACCTGTTGACTGTATCGAAGACCCGCGTCCATACCTGGATGTAAGAATGATTCTCCATGTACCTCTGTCTAGCATTTCCAAACCTCGGTGTATGTGTCATTTAAAAGGCTGTTTCTATACATGGAGTGTGCAGGCCTATCTCCTTCCGTGTGTGTGTGCTGTTGCATGTGTCATTTGCTGGCTCCTGACATACTTACGGGTATGCTGAAACTGGGTATGTGCATAACTGTCTACTTCTTTCGCAGACACTTTCATAGATGGGGGTGTGCGGAGCGGTCTGCTTATTTCGAAGGGTGCTTCCACACCTATGGTGCCCTGTCCATAGGTGTGATTGTCCAGGACTGTACTTCTTACGAAGGGCGCTTCCATACCCGGATGGGGTGCTGACTACTTAGTTCTTTCGAAGGCCGCTTCCGTAATTGGGTGGGGTGCTAATTACCTAGTTCTTTCGAAGGCTGCTTCCTTACCTGGGTGGGGTGCTGACTACCTAGTTCTTTCAAAGGCTTCTCTAATACCCAGCTGGGCATTCTCAGTGGGGTGATGACTGCCTACTTCTTTTGAAGGCTGCTTCCCTACCTGGGTGGTGTGCTGACTGCCTACTTCTTTCGAAGGCCGCTCCCATATCTGGGTGGGGTGTTGACTGCCTACTTCTTCGGTCCTCGGAAGCTTGTTTCCGGTCCAGGGAAGGCATGGCTTGGCAGTTCGGGCTGGACTGTTCCCATGAGGCACAGGGTCAGACTGATTTGCATATAGCCATGTCTGAACTGGGGTGGCAGAGTGGGCTAAAGAACGGTGATGGATCAAACCCAGATTCTTTGACTGGGTGTGAGTGTTTGATTGGCTCAGATCCTCCGTCCATCACCACCCCCTTTTGTACTACTTCATTTGAAGGCCGCTCTCATACCCGGGTGGGGTGCTGACTGCCTACTTCTTTCGAAGGCTGCTTCTAAACTTGGGTATGTGTAGAACTGTCTGCTTATTTTTGCGTCTCTCGGGTTGAACATGGCCCATATTTTGTATTTAGGATTTTTGGAGACATGAAAGTTAGACTGCCTTCATCACCAAGTCATAATATGCCTGTAGGAAAACTCTGAGCTAATTTGCATTGCAGATGTGTGTGAATAGCCTGCTCTGTCATTCTGCAGGGAAAGATAAAAAGTAAGAGTAAATATATATATATATATATATATATATATATATATATATATATATATTCATGCAAATTCCCCAATCGACGCCAAAGTTATTCCAAATAGAATGTTGTGGCTTTCCTATGGAAACTAGGTCCTAACTATAACTACCTACTGGCAACCGCCAGTAGGTAATATATATATACACACACACATACACTGTTTTTTTGACAGTCCTCTTCGTCGAATGGTGTGGTCAAGTGTCATGGGGCAGTGGGTCAGCCCAAATCAGCTATTAGCTCTCTTCACTATAAATGGCTGCAATTCCCTTGCATCCACCTAAAAAGTATTCGATTTGATCGAGTGTCCGGGTTGGTAGCAATATCTGCGTTCATTACCTGTGTGTGTGTGGGAAAGGAAAGCACCTGCAGTTGTTTTTGCGGGTGGAGGGCGCTTTACAACCTTCTTAGAAGTCTAGGATTCCACAGTTGTGGTCTCTAAGCGGAATCTGGACCCCCAAGAGACAGACCTCATGTTCCTGCTCTCGGGCCCCTATGCCTGGACGTGCAGCCTCTTCGACTCAGCGCTTTAAATGAGCCGGCCCCCGAAGGGCCGAGCCCGGCTGAGCGGAAATACAGGCTCCCTGTGTCCAGGCCTGGGCAGATGTAGGGGCCCTAAGGTGCGGGGGAGGGGGCCCTCGCCTCAACACTTAAAGGGCCCCCCAATCCTTCAGAAGGCCTCACACTCAGCCCAAGGCCAATGAATATCTGTGAGAAGTGGGGATTCAGGGGCCCCTCGTTACATTCTGCAGGGAGGGGCCCCATCATTTTGTATCACGCCACTGGCGCGGCTTGTCGTGGCTCAAGCGCCTCGTGTTGCGCAACGGAACTCTAGGCGCCCTCAGAATCGACACATACTCAGGATTTTCACGGAAATTTTTTTTGGGGGGGAGGACGGTGGACTGGGGCGCTACTCTACAGCCACACAGAAAACTCCTAAACTAAACCATACCATAGATTTGAAAGCGTTTTTACAACCGAAGTGTGTTTCCTGAGCTAACTTCACAAATATTCCCCAAGTCCCCCACCCTTGACTCCTGCCAACATGTATTGAAAATGTTAATAGAAAGCGAATTGTTTACTTCGAGAACTGGCCCTCCTCCGAGTGGGGCTGAAACTTCCTCTCTAGGCCAGGGGTCGTTTTGTAACACACCGTGCATCCTTAACACTAACTGTTTTATTAAAAGTAACTTTAGTTTTTAATATAACACCTCTCCAAGGCGTTTAGTAGCGCTTTGAACAGCAGCTGGGAAAGTCACCCACATTAACATTTAAAGTTTTATCGACCCATGGAAAATAGATCAAGGAATGTCAGATTTTTGTCCTACCAGGATTGGGATATGCAAGTTATCATTCAGTATTATTAATGTCTTTGGCAGAGGGCTGTAACTCTCCGACCCCCTTCAACGCCCAACTGGTCCTTGTACTTTTCAGCCCAGTTCAACAGGGCCTTTTATTCTGGAGCTAAGGAAAGGACAGTTTTGATATGATTCAAATGCTGATCTCTCGTGTTTATTTTCAGGTGATTTTTATTGACTTGCTTTTCTGTAAAGTTATTTATTTACCTGCATATTAGATGGTATTTTTTCCGCTGAAAATGTTTTATTTGATTTTAAAGAAGACAAAATGAAAAAAACAATCATTGTACATTGAACTGTACAAATGCTCTACCGCAGTGGGTCATAACCTTTTAACTTCTGTGCCCCCCCTCCTTATTTATTACTTGAAACCGGGGACTCCCACTGAGTCATTATTGGAAGTTGTGGAGCCCTGGCCTAATTAATTTCTATGATTTGAACCACAAAACAATACACAAAAAATACAAATAAAAGTATAAACCAAACAAATGCTCAAATATTGAAATATTTTGTTTAATTCACAAACAAATATATCAAGTTTTCATATTTTCAAACTTGCTTCTTAATTATATATACTTTATTAATTTTAAATGTATTGATTTTATTAATATTTATTTTTGTTAAACAGCGACGGACTCCCTGAGTAGGCCTCGCGAACCTCTTAGGGGTACTCGGACAACAGGTTAAGAACCACTGCTTTACCTACATGACTTTATGTACACATCTAGTACAACCAAATTATTTCACAATATGTAAATATTCGAGTTCTAAACAAAGGTTCGGTAGTTGGTGTTAGTACTCCAAGAAGTCTGAATAACATGCTATGCAAGTAGAACTACCTCCGTATTAACAAATGTACATTGTGAAATATGAGACTTAACTTATAAAAACTGTTTACATTTTCCCTTATTTTTTGCTCAGATAATTTTGTTGCTAAAAATACTTTAAAAAAGGAATCTGAGTTTTTAGATTGTAGCCCAGGACACTTTTTTTTGTATATGTACGTGTATTTCAACACAAACATTGAATAACTCATTTTTTTGAGGTTGAGTTACTAAAAGCTTGTTGCCTGCATCTCACTGTGACTGTAAGAGGCGTGCTTGGGTGAAGCAGCTCAGCGTATTAATGTGCCTGCTGTGGGGAACACACAGATCCTAATCGTGTTATAATTTTAGTGGGTATCCTCCCACGGAGCCTGGTACATTGAATATTGGGGCAAGCGCGAATTCATTTTTGGGTATAAATTATGTGTATTATATTACAATACTCTTCTGCCTGTAGACCCACCTTCTTTATTTCCCACCCCTTCGAGTGTTCAGGCAATAAATCCCTTGTTGATTCCCAAAACGTAACTTTTCATTTTTGAATGATTTTTAATGCGTCTGGTTTAGATCGCAAATTGTAGAAAGAAGAGCAGATCAGTGGCAGTGCCACAAAAAAAGTGTGTGTGTGTGTGGGGGGTATGGGGAATTTAGAGGAAAATGATTTTAAAAACGTACCTTTCGCCTCCTCCGCTGACGACTGCCTCGATCCTTCAATCTCCGCAGTCTCTGGGAAGGCACAGGCTCCCCACCCAATCCAGATGCTGCTCTCATGCTATGAGAAGAGCACCAGGATTGGTCTGAGCGGTCCTGGTCTGCCGCTCAGACACTGCCTGGGAGCATACAGCTCTGAACCCAGCTTGGTCGGAGAAATAGAAGTGCGCATGTCTGTCTGCTTGGTTGGCCTAAGACGGTCGACCGGCCAAACTTACATGCGCACTTTTAAGTACCCACTACTCCTCCCTTTCATGGCCCGGCCCTGCCCTCACCCAGAGCCAGTCACAGAAAAATTAAAGGATATTGTTTTATTATCATTTTATTTTTCTCTAAGTGACTCTGATGAGTGGGGCGACACTCCTCAGCCATTACAGAGGAGCCGCCCCTGGACAAGATGCCAAGCGTTTCACTGCTATGCTCCCAGGATGTGGATGCCACCGCGTCCGGACCCACCAGACTACGCCACTTCTGCAAGGAGCAGTAGGCCAGTCTTTACATGTGACATTTTGTGGCAGCGATGCCACCTGTGTGCAGGACCAACTCTAAACTATCTCCAGTCCCGGCCTTTCCTATTCCCATCTCATCCACCCACACTTACCCTACTGAGCTTGCTGCTCATGACCCCCGCACCTTCACTGACGCCACTACCCCCTGATGCTCTCTCCCCTCCACACTACTCTCTGTAAAACCCCTGTAGCTGTTAGTTTGCACTATTACGCAACATGCTCTTTTCTCCGTTTCGCAGATGGACTTCGAAGTTCACGAGCTCTGTGTGAAGAGTTGAGACAACTCCTTGGCTGGGACTCTGAATTTCTGGTTTCGAGCACACACACACACACACATACCCTACATTGAGAGCTTGGCATAACTCTACCATGGGGTCCCCTGTGTTCTTGCTTTGAGAGGCTCACCTAAAGGACAATGACATGAATTAAAAATCCCCTTTTTAGGATTCACCTACTAGACAATGCATGCACGGTCTGTTGAGAGATGTATTGTCTGCTTAGAAATCGCACATTGCTTACCACTGGTTGGCTTAATTGTTACTCTCATTGCTTGATTCTTATGTGTTAGCTTGTGTGGGCTTTACGTCCTCTTAATTGAGTTTGTCCCACCCCTGGAGCCAGGCCAAGTTACTTGTCCTTCCAGCCCTTATTTTTCATCCCCTACTTTTTTCTTTTAATTGAAGCATTCTAGAAGACTGCAGGTGTGTTCCAGCTGTCGCCCACATGCACTTCTCCCCCTCCACCATGCTCGTGCAGCTTTTTTGTTGCTTGTGTGCTTCTCCACCCTACCCAGCACTGTTTTCTCACCCTTGTGCTTCTCCCCGTTCCTCAATGCCCTCTCATCCTTCCCCCGCTCTACGGTACTCTAAGTCCTTCTTGCTTTTTCCTACCAGGACCCTCCTTGTTTCTTCCCTCTGTACACCGCTGCGTTGCTTCCCCTTTCTACCACCTCCAGTGTGGCTTGCCCCTCACCTTCCATGTTGCTCCCCCACCCGTATTACTTTCCCCACCCGCTTGCACAGCTTTTTTTATTTTTGTTTACCAATCCAACTGAGATCGATAAATGAAACAAAAAAAGGCGCTCGTCGTTTTGTAAGTGCGAGCATGCTTGTTGCATGCATCTATAAAATGAGGTGGCAGGATGATAGTTGTTTTATCCCTGCTTTCTTTTTAGCCATGCTGCACAGTATAGGGAATGCTGTGCAGCATGGCTAAAAAGCACTGGCAAGGCTAATAGATCACAACGTTGTGACCTATTGGCTTTGCCAATGTTAGTTATGGCAAGTGAATAAACAGGTAATTTACTTCATAATCGCAACCTAATATGGCCCAGTCCAGCACTTTAGATATTGTACCTCAGGACTGAGGCACAGGGAGAATCTGAGAACCTGGTGAGCTTCCTACACCCCCTGCCAGAAAAACACACAAGGCAACTCGCCTATGGATATACTTTGGGCTGTATAAATGTAAAATTATTTACAGAAATCAAAATACAAATTCAAAGTTAGCATTGACATTTTCCTAAAATCAACTTTGTGGTCTACAGTCAGTACAATAACAGAAGAAATGCCGTAATCTGTAGAAAAAGAAAACTAAGACCACAGTTAATAAAATTCGATCTATTTTTGGTTCTCACATTTTACCCAATTCACATGTAATACCTTGAGGGAGGAAGTACTATACCTTTCTTCTCTGCTAAACTACAACTTTAGAATACTTTTACCAAGCATTGGCTAAATACATGCTGACAGAAAAAAGGATTACTTCGGAAGTATCAGTTCTTAAGATTCTAAATGCAGTTTTGTAAGATTTGACCTCCAAATGCAAGCAAACTGGGCGAATCCACCCCCTGCGGGTGCCACAATATACAGGCCAGAAAAACAAAACGTGTTCCTCTGTCTGAGAGGCTCCCCGCATGCATACTGGTCTGTGGAATACAACTGCGCCTTCCGAACAGTCTTGATAGGAACCTTGATGTAAGGCAAGTAAATCCTCCTAAATTTCACATGTTCTACAATTTCTAAAAAAACTGTTAGTTATGGAAGGCGAATAAACAACAGTGAAAAAATCACTAACTGCAATAGCCAGTATGAAAAAAACAACACCTTGATCATCTAACATGACGTGGCCCACGCCAGCCCTATATCCAAGGATTTCGCCGCAGAATCGAGGCATGTACAGAAGCTGTGTACTCTCAGTTCCTAATTGAAAAAACACAGGTTTTTCCTAGGAGAGTTACAGCTCTGAAGCTCAGCTTCTTAGGAGATGTTCAGCCAACATTCCAACAGTTTCTTCGCTCAAATTCTTTTATATTCACCCCACTGAAGCCGAATTGTTAACGCTGGTCTTCTTGGAATGCTGATTCAGAAAAAAAAAGAAACATAAATCACTTCAGTTTTACAAACTGAAATCAGAACGTTCCCAGCAGGTAACTCGATATTTTCTGGCTTCAATTAAGTTGTTCTGGTGAAATTAGGAGAAATTCAAGAAAGGAGAAACACATTTTCTGAGTTTTTCGATTTGGCTTGTAATTCGAAAAGCGAACTATTCGTCTCTATCCGATTTCCTTGACCAACTCTTCTGTTCTTGGCTGAATAATAAAACCTGATGTTTGCCCAGGGCAGAGTCCAGCATCTAGACTGCTCCAATGTCTCTGAAGATGTCACTGCACACCAGCCCTCACTCAGGATTCAAGAATCCCAGAAATGCATGTTCTGCATCGCTGTGTCGCTTTGAATGAGGAGTAATGACTTGAGGCTGGGCTTACAAGTGGTATGATGTTACTTGGCAGGGCTTCACGTTTCAACTGTGCATGTGTACATCATCCGGGCCCTTTTTTCCCCCTGTGCACTCTGGTAGTCGCAGTCCTGTGAATTCTATCATAATTTCGTAACTACATGGATTTTGGAATTCAACAGCTTTGGATCACCAGCTATGGCAGAAGTTCACTCTGCCTTAAAGACATGAAGCCTGATTGACATCTTGGCGGACGGGTTACAATGGTGACGGATATCCTGTCCGCCGAAATATATATCCCATTATATCCTATGTGATTTATATTTCGGCGGATGGGATATCTGTCACTGTTGTGACGGATTAACCGTCCGCCAAAATCTAAATCAGGCCCTTTATTAGCAAGTTGTTCGCGTAGCATGGCTGTAAATACATGTATTCATAAATTCATTCTTTTTTGAGCCCTGAAGGAAGCTGTGCCCGCCGGAAGCCTGATGTCCCAAGCCACACTTGGAAAAGCTTCCTTCCTTCCTGCTCTCCCAGACCGTACTTGGAAGCGCTTCCTTCCCGCCAGAAGCCTGCGCTCCCAAGCTGCACTTTGAAGCGCTTCCTTCCCGCCGGAAGCCTGCGCTCCCAAACTGCACTTGGAAGCGCTTCCTTCCAGCCGGAAGCATGTGCTCCCAAACCGTATTTGAAAAAGCTTCCTTCCTCGCGGAAGCCTGCTGTCCCAATCCGTACTTGGTAGTACTTCTTTCCCGCCACACACTACTCACATTCCACTCAGGAAGAACAGTGGAAGCAGCCTGAGAAATACGATGATCCTTCTTTGTAGTCCCCAATATTCTTTCTCCTGGCGGCCAGCATGGGCTGGGGGTCACTCGCCGGGTGGAGGGGGTCGCTCGCAGGGTAGTTCACGCGGGGGGGGGGTAGCATAATAATAAAATAAAAAAAACTTACCTTGATGCCGGGACCTGCACCTCTGCTCCTGCTCTCCCCGAGGAACAGGAAGCACAGCCAATCCCCTCTGACAAATCACAACGCTACAATGTTGTGATTGGTAGGCACCCAGGCTCCCCTGACCAATCACAATGCTGCAGTGCAGCGCTGTGATTAGTTTTGAGCGTCCTGGTTCGATGTTCAACCAGGGAATGGAGGCCTGGGCATGTTCTCCACGCAGGCTGTACCGCAGCCTGCATGAAGAATGTGGAAAGTGTGCATGACTGGTTTGGGCGGCCCCAGAGGGCCGACCAAACAGTCATTGCACACTTAGGAGTGGGCAAACCACTCCCTCCCCTGCCCTGCTCTGAAAGCAGAGCAGACCCGTCTGCCCGCCCACAAAGCAGCACAAACATAAAACGATAATAACTTTCAGTTATTATCATTTTATGCTTTTGCTTCTCGCACTGCTTGAAAGCAGTGAGGCGACGCACCTCCGCCATAGCGGAGGAGCCGCCACTGAGCAAGGGCAGAGCCCTGGGTACCAAATGGCAAGACGGCGATAGCAGCTGCTACCCTTACCTGGCTCCCTGCACATGGACGTCAATTCAACAAAATGCCATGGGTAGCGGAAGTGAAATCAGACGCCCTTTGACCTTCACTTTCACTCACACTTACATACACTCTTTTTTACGTAAACCCATCCTCTCCCCCGTGAGCACACACACGATAGACATTTAAAAGCATTTTGTTACTCACCTCAGCTCCCAGTAAGTGAGGGTCATGTTCCACCTAATTGCGCACCATGTTGTGTTACACTAATAGTGACTAATGTAATATTATTCACTATTAGTGTAATATAAAATGACTGAAAACAAAGTGAGTGGAGCCCCAACCAACGTCCATAAGGACGAGATGCCACTGTATTCCTTGCACTGATTTTTCCACCTCTGAGGCCAAGGGTCGCAAAGGCAGTGCCAGGGGTCACAAGGGTCAAGCCAGGGGTCACAGCTGCGACCCTGGCAGCCCCTAAATGACGTCCACGTCCCTGCACAGTGCTTACTGTGAGGGGAGACGTCTCGGAGACGAATTCAAGCACTGTAAAGAAAACGCAGACAGACTCCCCTATGGCTTCAGGGGCCGGGTAAATGATAACCCCTGTCCCATTATCAAGCACAGGTGCGTGTCCTGCCCCATGGGTGTCAGCTACCTGCCCTGTGCTGTTATGGCTGGTGGCGCTCCTCCATGCTGGCAGGAGGGGCACCGAGGGAGATGAAGGGGCAGAGACTGAGATAAGACGTCTGCAGTGACGTCACGGCGCTGCACGCGATGAGGGCCCCGCACCGCGAGACGCATACCTCCGAAGGTTGACGCATGCGCACTGCAGACCTTCAGTCCCGACAGAGGCGACAGAGGCGACACAGGTCCCACACTCTGCCGAGGCCCGTGAAATGAGCACTTTCTTTTCATTTTTAAGTTAAAACGTGGAGCTTTCAGTCATCGTTCGTTCCCTCGCTCTCTCTCAATTTACAAAAGTCTTTATTACCGGAAATAATGTGTAGGAGAACTTTGACCCTCCTAAATGCCTTTGTGATTAGTTGTCCCGAAGTTTCCAACCCCTCATTAATATTGGCGATAATTATATGCGGTAAAAAAACCAATAAAAAAATATATTGAAATAAAAAAAAGAGGGCATAGTCCATTCTATTTGTACTAGTTATATATAAGGCGACCACTCTCCATTTTTCCAGATAAATACTCACTTAAAATGACCTATTTTCCTTTCTGCATGTATTTTTTAAATAAGCATAAAAACTGAAATTGGTTGCTTTTTGAGTGATTCTAAATGCTGACGGTCATGACCACCAGGTCACACTGTTAAATATTGCATATTTGCTACTATTGGGTTTACACCTGTTCTCTATAATTTGTTTACATACAATACTTTATTTTATTGTAATCTATTTTTGTATTGCTATATTTATTGATTGTCTATAAATGGTTCTAAGGTACTTGCACTCTTCTTATTATGTTCCTTTTTATTTTATTTTTCATCTTCTTTATCCCTCATAATGTACCTCTGGTATCATTTGTTTATGTGCTAATATACGAATATTGATCATTGTTTATACACATTTTGAGAAAAATGTAATAAAGAATTGTGACAAGGGAAATAAAAAAGAGAGCGTTTGCTAATGATGCTAAGACTGGTGTAGACACGGACACGCTCAATACTAAACAGTTCACATATGAAAACATGCACCAATTTATCATTTACACGTATACATACAGTTGAAACCTAGCACATATTAAAGCACGAGTGTACATTTATTAGCAAAGCAATTTGGAGAGAGATAATAGTTTTATTTTATTCACAGAGCTCAAAATAACTATTGTCAAAGTAAATATTGATAAATACAGATGGAATTGGTGCCCTTATTATATATGCATATTCCTTGAATATTCCCCTTTTTGATGTTATTGGTTCAAATACACAAGGCTTGTAGGAGTATGTAAATAGTACTAAAAAAATCTACTTTTCATACTCCAAATGCCTTTGTA
This sequence comes from Lissotriton helveticus, assembly GCF_964261635.1. Classification (NCBI taxonomy): domain Eukaryota; kingdom Metazoa; phylum Chordata; class Amphibia; order Caudata; family Salamandridae; genus Lissotriton; species Lissotriton helveticus. The sequence continues at coordinate 816,728,287 of NC_136073.1, read as the reverse complement.
ATAAATCCATATGCATCTGTATTGTTAACATTATTTTCCACTGTCTCTGGCTCGCTGTTGTTTGCGCCATGTGTACCAGACCTGGGTAAAAATATTTGAGCTTAGGGACCCTATTTCTCTGCGTGAATTGAGACTTGTCCCTTCTTAGGAAGAAGCAGACTCGCCCAAAAAACCCCATAAGGGTGGCATTTTTGTTCTTGGAATATCTTGCTCACAGTGTTGCAGACAGCTGCACGGAGTTTCATTTATTGTTAAAGAAAACTGAGCTTGACCGTATATAAGGCGCCGGGAAGATGTCACTCAGTGCCATTTCTGTACTTTCTGTAGGATACACTCCCTAATCCTCTTCACCTCAAACAATTCTGCCCATTACCAGCAGATTAGGACTATCAAGGACCTCTATACTGTCCATGCCTGCCTTAAAGGACCCCCATGTGCATGCAGTCTGCCCAGTCACTGCCAAAAATGGCCACCAGATGCACTGACCACCAGCTCAGTTCCGCCTGCTTCTCGCATGGGCATGTCAATCGATTAATATTTTGTGTTTTATATAGCCTAGTTGAACAATACAGCATTAAGTGGTTATAAAGTCACACAAGTATAACACAAGGACGCATTCAGGAACGCCATCGGGGAGAGTTTATATAGCGCTAGTTAGACCCGAAGGTATCAGAGCGCTTTACATGTTATGTGATAACGTTTACAAGAGGTACATGAGGGAATTCATAAGACTCATAGTTGAGCAATGCAGCATTAAGTGGTTGTAAAGTCAAACAATAATACAGTTTGGGGTGTATGCTTTATAAATAGGGCTCCCACTTTTATGGTACTTATTATTCCAACTTTTCTGACTGTATTTATCCATATTTCTTTTTTGCTAATTTTTTTCTGTATTTATCCGTTTTGATTTTGTGTTTGCTGTGCAAAGGAAGCTGCAATGGGTATTTTTCCACATTTATTTAACGTATAAATGTTTACTCACATTTGAATGTCGAAAAGGCGTCCGCAGTATACAGTGCAATAGCGTTATCTAAAAACACCTGCATTGCAGAATAGCATCAATAACTGTAGAGCTACACTTAATTAAGCTTAATTAGTAAATCTGTTGTCTTTTTTTTCCATCTCCCCTACCTCTCAATCTGTACACCTACTGACCTGGCACTCATGATTGACAGTAGAAAAAAACACCCAAAGCAGGCCTATTTTTGGTATTTTTCTGTAGTTGAAAACAAATACAGACGGGAAAATAAATAGTTTTCTATCTGTATTTATCAGTAAAAATGGAAAACTGGGACCCCTGTTTATAAATTATTCGCGTAACAATGCATGATCATGAATATTAGTTTTAAAATGAATATTAACATTCTCTTAGCATAATTTGTATTTTTATCATTACCATAATTGCTATTATTATTAATGGTACTGTTACTTTACATTCAAATGACTGGAAATATGTATTCCCGACTAGCAACCCCTGAAGGTTCTGAATTATTTTAAAAAACAGGAACTTCACGTACCTAACAAAATAATGTTCACCTCACCAATTGTCATAAAAACAAGCTTAATATTGGCTAACTAAAAGGTCTAATTTTGAGAGTGCTGACTGAACAAAGCAATGTATGCTCTCAGCATAAAAAGAATGTAATGATGCGACACAGGGTACATCTGAAACCATCTTAAAAACTTTGCAAGTGCAAAAACACCAAATAACTACCAGGCGCCCCCTGAGCTGACCTCATTAAAATCACAAATTGGCAACACTTCTGATGTTTTCTTCTTCAAAAATCCGGCCCCTAATGGTGTCCTTTTAAAAATAAAATGAGTTTAATGTTTTCTTTTGAAATCACTGTTTTCAATAATTTGCTGCTAATTGGTGGGCTCTGTGGCTGTCTTGTCTTTCACCCTAAACGCACCTTGGCATCTGGAATAACTTCTTTCAAGGGCAGACTTGGCTGGAATTCGATAGTTGTGTTATTTTTGGCGAGGAGGAATTTAAAGCAGCAGGCCCTCATTGAAACCAAATGAGGCATTTGTGCTAGGTCTGTTGACCTAAAAAGATCATTCTTTGGGTCAAGAACCGAGGTGAGGGTGTAGAGGTATGGGGGCTAGAGACGTGGAAGCCTTTATGAGTCCAGGAAGTTGGGTTTTAGAGGTACTCTTTTGCATACTTATGAGAATTGGGCCAAGAAACATCTAACTTCCTATTAGTATAATTGCAAAGACGACCAAGGGCCTGGTTTAGATTTCGGCAGACGGGTTACTCCATCACAACGGTGACAAATCTACTGTCTGCCGAAATATAATTCCCATAGGATATTATGAGGTTTATATTTTGTTGTGACGGAGTAACCCGTCCGCCGAAATCTAAATCGGGCCCAAAGTCTTTATATTTGTTCTAATTGTATATGAATATTCCTATTTTGTTTCCATTTTAAATATTTTGGGTCTAATCCACAAAGCCATCCACAGTATGTAAATGAGAACTACAGTAGTACTACTTTACGTACTCCAAAATTCAATTGTGAATAGGCCCTAAAGGCTGTAGATGGTTGCCTGATTTAGTTGGATTTTGCTTCCATTTTGTCTCCGCTTTCATGATATGACTTGGTTTGTGACGTCACAGTTGCAAGTGCAAGTTATGCAAAGAAAGACGGGAAGTAAATCTTCAATAAAGACTGACTAAGCCGTTCGGCTTCCGAACACATTATTTACACTTGATCTTCCCAGCTCACTGTTCCTCTCGAGACCGCGCACGAGGAAGGATCCTTCGGTGTTCTGGTATACACATTACAGGGGATTTAATGCAAAAAAGAAGTCCTGCACCATTTTGCTGCGGGCTGGGAAACACTCTAGATCCAAAGAATAAAATACTTCCGTACGCTTGCATTGGCAAAGGCCAGATCCTAATGTAAATGGACGCCGCCCAATGTATTAAATATTATGACAGGATACAGATGATCTGTTTTGGGCAAAAAATGCTTGTTTGATTATTATCCTGTTCCTCTTTTTTGTGTTGAGAAAATACCAATAAAAGGGATTTAATATTAATAATACATTTTAAAAGCTAATTTTTATAGTGGCGATCTTATCTCTTCCTTGATTAAAACCTGGCGTATTTTGCAACAACTGTTTGCAGCACTTGCAAATTAACATGGCTATGAGTGTTACGTACCTTCTGTATGATCTGCAGGTTACAAGTTCAAATCCTGGCATGCTTGCGTCAGCCTTTTAATCTTCCGGGGTCTATTTATGAGTTCCATTGGGTAATCCAGTAGAACCTTTCCTAAAATAGGAAAAAACAGAACTGTGTCAGCAAGTGCTACCTGAAGGCACCAGTTATTAATCGTCCTAATGAAGCTCCATATCGGTTCGCCATTTACCCCAACAGTGGAAGCCTCACTCTTGCATGACCAAAGGCTTCCTAGAGAACCAAAAGGGCAGCCTGAACTTAAAAAAAAAAAAAAAAAAAAAAAATATATATATATATATATATATATCTCCAAACAAACTCTACTCCACGTGGAAGGGAGCAGCACGCACACGAGGAATGCTCAGTTTTCAGGCACTTTTTATTCCATAGGGCCTCCTCCGACCCGGCAACAAAGAGAGACGCGTTTCGGCGGACCCGGCAGCCTTCCTCAATCATATATATAATCTCACCAATAGCTTCAGATCTATATATGTATATAGTGCTCTGTGAGAAGGAGGGGGGAACTTGTCCGTCCTGGCTTCCAAACACCGACCAGCATTCAGGCAGTCACCAAATAGCCACAATGCGAGATCTGAAGCTATTGGGGAGATGTAACCGGAATCTCTAAACCCACATTTTTTATATATAGATAGATTTAAAAAAAAATCTTTTATCTGCTAGAACATTTCATATTTACAACATAGTGGAATCTACAGTCTATCATTTGTCAGTGCTGTTAGTGCATCCAATGCCCTGTTCAAAATACAAAGTCGGTTTCTGATACCATATGTCATTAGATTTTATCACATATGAAAACCACAAAGTAGATTTGAGAGTGTTTGACGCGCAACGTAAGGCCTCTTTTGGGAGAATTATGAAGATAATTATAAAAGATATGGGACTGAACAAATGAGAATTGGACCTGTAATGAGGTGTTGAGTATGAGGAAAATCGTTGGTATACATTAAAAGAACTTGTAATGCAAAGAAAGTTGTTACACTGGAAATGAGTCTGACAAAATAAACACCAGTTGAATCACCATATTAGCCCGAAGAAGCATTGTGTATGCCAAACACTCATTGTCTGTGTTCAGAAAAAAAGCCATTGTGTGCACAGTAAATTAATATGCGCGCAGAACTTGTATATGGGTTCTTTTATCATTCCTATAAAAATGACGAGGAGGAGTGTGGGTTTTATATGCGATAAAATTGAACGACACATCTGATCAGAAACCAACTTTGTATGTTAAACAGGGCATTTGATGGACTAATATCCCTGATGAATTATAGAAATGTTTTAGAAGCTTGTATGTATAAAATGGAGAACATAAAATTGTCCGATAAGAATTTTTTGTGTGTATAAAATACACTTTTCTGTAAAAACCTGATTTTATATAACATGTTTTTGGGATTTCTATTTACATCTCCCCAAAGAGAGAGCAATAAAAAAATGATTTACTAGATGAGCCAGTCCGTTTGCTGGCTATCTACTGTATAAGAAGTCAGGCCAATCTTTAACCAGAACAATCCAAAAGTTTCTTATTAATGTTTTTTTTCATTAATAAGTAGTTACATGATGTTCAGTAAAGAATTTATGAACAGTGGGCCAGTGAGTGAGATTCTGATCTCAAATACATTCTTCTTGCACACAATATAAATATTTCTCTAATATTACACCATAAAGCTATAGCAGCGGTGTTTAGTGGGGTCTGCTAAAGACCGCTTCAGCTCTACAGGCAAATATGTTTTTTTCTGATACATAACATATACTGTGTGAACTTAAACGTAGCCAATTGCTGGTGATTGGGTGGCCATGGTATGTAGTTCCGTTGTCTGATCTTGATTGATTAGCTTTCCTTCCCGATGTTTTTCCTCCAGGAGCGTTTCGGTCTCTGTGTTCTGATTGAATGAGTTGTATCCTTCTGCAGGATACTGGAGGGAACTTCTTTTTGACTTGAAAGCGCAGCTATGCACAAGACCTATTGTTATTAGTGCTTTGGCTCTGCTCGGGTGAATATTTAACAACATACTATTGCTATTGGTTAGCCTTCCACGTCCTGTGCAATGCACAAGGCACTTTTTTTTGCATCTCCAAAGTACAGTGAATTATCATGCATTAATTTTTTATTTCAAAGTTGCATTGTATACAGAAAATACTTCTTTGTTGTTTTTTTGTTGTTTTTCTTCACACCAGCAGTTATTTTGAGTTTTAGTGAAGATGTAAAAGGCAAGTGAGATCAACTCGTGGCTCCATTGATGGTTTTATTTGGTACTGAGCACTTCTTGGGAGTGCATGTGTTTCCCTGCCTTCCTATTTCCTCTTTATCCCACTACTGTGTTTTCACTCCCCGCCATTTTTTATTTCTCGTAATTTTTTTTCTTCTTCAAGAGTGCCGGCTGGGTTGCTTGTTTGTTCCGCTTTGCACAAGCTTTTATTTACTTACATTTTAAATTACTATTCCAGCATGCCTCTTGTCCATGTTGGAGCCGTAAATTAATAATGGACACCAGGCCTCACAATGTGCATGCAAACCATTAGCAAAGACGAAAGGCAAAGCATTAGCTTGCTGTTTTAGAGCGGAGATCTTTTATCTTTTCCAATGCCTGTGTCATTCTGCAGGAATCAAATACATAGGTTGGTACATGACTTCATTTGTACCCAGGAGTTTATCTTCTTTGATGGAATGACTGGTGTTGTGATAAAAGAGCTAGGGTGTGATAATTTACATATATTCTACACATGAATAATAGATCCTCTGTAGTTCTGGTTAGGAAATAATTTCAATTATATATTTTCAAAAATAATTTTTAAACCATTTGACAAAGGTGCGCCAAATTTGCCCGCATGCCCATCTGTTGCTGTGGTGTCCTCGCTGCAAGACCCTGGCACAACCCCGGCCCTAGTGCCCCTGCACCAGCTGCATTAATCCTAACTATGCCCATAATCTGATTCTTTGCTGCAAATTCAGTTCACATTTGTCAATGAGGAATTTCGATGGGTGAGCAACGTCTGTCAGTAGAGGATATAACTGAGATATAACGTTGAGATTAAAAAAAAAAAAAGAAACTGGACACTTATCATTATTGGCACCATCATACTTCAACCATTAGGTCTCTATGTGTGAGTATTTTCAGCATTGTTCATTTTGAGAGAGTGTGAAATAGTAAAGGACTGATAACTATGTGTATTATGGACCAATAATGACGACTGGGGTGTTTTGGTGACCAAATGAACCATAAGGTGAGTTCCCTGAAAGTATTACAATAACATCAATGGATGTTGTACATCCAAAACTTTGTTGGTTTTCCAGGTTGTGAGTTTTTGCATTAAATTCAATGGCTAACATAAATCCCATTCCAGAATAGCAAAGCTCAGGTACCCCTGGACCTGCCAATGTCCAGGGTGCAGGAAGTGTTATTACTTTGGCTTTAAGGCCTGATTACGACTTTGGCGGTGTGGGAGCGGGGTGCCACGCCACCGCCTCGACACCGCCAAAGCTGACCGCATGCCGGGGTTGGAAGTCGTAATCCAGATGGGCCCATGGCAGTGTCTTCCAAAGGCTCATAGGAGAGCCTTAGAAAGGCAGCACCGTGGGCCCGCCACAGCGCGTTCCAGTACCTCATGGACTGTAATGTCTATGCCGTGCTGGAACTGTGGTTGCATGCAAACAAATGGGCCCACCATGTGTCCCCCTGTATGTATCGCTAGGCCCTGGGGAAACGGGGACCCCGTAGGGCTCCCTAAATTTCCTCATCTCCAGCATTTTCATGGCGTAAGAACTTCCTTCTAATCTCCTATCCTAGTGCTTGTGATATATTTTTAAAATGGACGCCAAGCACCATGCTGCGATTTGGACCAGATATTTTCCGACCTACCCAACCTCTGTTAGTTCTTTATTTAGGGTAGAGATGTTTGGCTTTCGCTCACACAGGTTCTGCCGGCAGTGCCAAAAAGCTCAAAAAGATCTCTTGCGACAGGTTGTGAGGCAATCTTATATTTCTTACCGAGGAACCACCTGTTTCTATTTCTGAAAAATCAAGCACTGACAAAACCAAATGTTTCACCATTTCAGTGGTGAGAAGAAGTTCTGTAATGCACACAGAAGGTACAATGCGCAGAAGTAGTGCAAGCTTTACTAACCGAAACAACAGAAAGCAGCAGTAACAGCAGCCCGAAGAGGAGCAGTGGAACGTTCCCAAGCTCAGACAGAACAGGTACAGCATAGGCACCAGCAATGCAAGCATACACATTTGCTCCCTCTTGTCCCCGATCAAAAATATAAATAAAAAAGCAGTGCAAACTTTCTGGAACAAACTCCCCGCCAACTACGTGACTGTCAGAGCCTTCCCCATTTCAGGAAACTGTTAAAAACGCATCTCTTCTGAGGCCCACTTGTTTGGCTGTACATGCTGTCCCAGCGCGGGGATACCCCTCACGGGGTGATTTGGGCGCTATATAAATTCATAAATATCAAATATCAAACTTCCGTTGCCTTGAGCATCTTTGATTTCCCAAATTAGATGACCTAAGGGCCTGATTACGAGTTTGGTGGATAGAATACTCTGTCACAAACATTACGGATGTCCTGTCCATCCTGTCCGCCCTATCACAAGGTCCATTCTGATCGATTGGATATAATGGCACTCGTAATACAGCGGATGGGATATCCGGCCCCAAGTGGTTCAGCAATACGTCAAGGCTGTGGCTAGAACAAAATAAATGTTGAGAAGCAGGTGGAGAGTGACAAACAAAAGCTGCATATACTGGGTGGCGTTATATTGCTTAGAGGTCTATCTATTCATTTTATTTAGCTTTATGTGTTGATCATAGTTTATTCTGACAAACCAATGTGTTTCATTTGACAATCAGGAGTTTTCACGGCTCAGCACCTTCTTCTCGTTAGTCTGCAGTGCGCTTTGCATCGTCCTAGGTAGGTGCTGGGCCGAGAGTATACCGTGCTTGTAGGTAAATTATAGAAGCTATATAGAATACTGCAAAATCAGCTATAGATTAATGAGTGTGAAGTGCTGAGTCTTGAGAAAATCTGATTCTTATACAAAACACATGTTGGCTACGTCACTCCGAACTACGCTCAACAAGGAAAATGAATTACGGTAAGAGAATGGCTCTCTGATCAGTTTATCGGTTTTCGTTTTACTGACTGGAACTGTGTGGCTGTCGGGAGACAGCATCGTAAGCTTTTGCCATCTTGGTTTTATGTTTGCTCACCGTTTAAAGAACGATTCTGTAGCAACCTTAAAGTCTACATATTGGCAGTAAGACCTCTTCTGAATTGATGGGAACATTTCTGATGGGTTCATCTGGAATACTGCGAGCCTGATTCACAAAAAACCTCTGTGCTCCTATAAGCGGCCCGCAGTTGCGGGGGAGTCTTCGCACTCTGTCGGAATATCCGCAATGAGACTCGTGACGGAGGCCCTGCAGTCGTCATGTGGGAGTCTCCGCACTCGGGCAGAATCTCTGCAATGAGACTTGTGGCGGAGGCCCCGCAGTCATGGGGGAGTCTCCGCAATCGGGGCAGGATCTCCGCAATGAGACTCCTAGCGGAGGCCCCGCAGTCTTGAGGGAGTCTCCGCACTCTGGGCGGAATTTCCGCAATGAGACTCGTGACGGAGGCCCCGCAGTTGTGGGGGACTCTACGCACTCCGGGCGGAATCTCTGCAATGAGACTCGTGCTGGAGGTCCCGCAGTCGTGGGGGAGTCTCCGCAATTTCCAACGCCACTGTGGGCCTCCACTACGAGTGCGGAGGTCTTGTGAATCAGGCCCTGCGTCTAGATTTCGACACTTTACCTGCAGTATTCTTCCCTTCTTTAAAATCTTCCTCCGGAATATTGTTTGAATTTTGTTTTTTTTGGTGTTATCTCTGCCTCATGGTGTGCAATTCTGAATGGATCAGACTGGTTATTGAATCAGTGGAGAAGCAACGTATGCAGTTGGGGTGGGCGCGAGCACAGACACGGCGGGACGTGGTGAAAAAAGGTGTTGCCCATGGCAGCTCTGTCAAGTGAACAGTTCATTTTGGGTATTAGCTTTCTGGAGATGGAGAAAGCAGACCAGGTGTAAACGGGTAGGGGCGGTGTAAATGATAATGGTGGTGCACTGGACAAAAAATGCTAAATTGCATGGACTAACTTGCAATACCCTGCCAAAGATGCATGTATACAATTAATCCAATCCACATCACAACTCAACAACAATTTACATCAGTTTGATACTATATGGGGCCCCGTCTTAGGTTTACGACGATCTTGATTCTTCATTGTAATTCAGTATTGATGGGTTTTAATAAGCCTGTTATGTATCATTTATATGCCACTTTTTCGTTTTTGTAATAATACATTTAAAGTTTGATGGTTCTACTTATCTTCTTTGTACGTTACTTGTGATATTTTTAATTATGCTGTTTTCCATTTCTTCTTTGTCTTACTTCTGCATATGTTTCATATTGTTTCTCTGACACTTTGTATTTTTTGGGCAGATATTTCTTTACTGATCGTTGTATAGTATTCTAAATTAATAAAGAATTGAAATTAAAAATAATAAAAGATTGTGGCCTCCCAGTACAGGAAAGTGCTTCATGGCAGACAGGCGGGTCGTGACCTGAACGGTGTATGCTCAGTGGCCTGGCAGGGGGGCCTTGGCCTAGTTCACACAGCAGGCAGGGCCCTGCAGCCAGCAGAGCTGAGCTAAGAAACCGACCATTCCTGCACCATTGTTCTTGGCTTGTTAAGCAACGGAGTGTTTGATCAGTCCATGTATTGATTACAGTGTTTCGATTCCGCTGTCTGTTTCACAAAGCTGCTTTTCCCTTCGCTGGTTGGTCGTTTTACACATTATGAAAGAACATGTGTGCTGGAACCTGGTATTCAGTGTGACAGGTGAACTTGCAATGTTATCAAACCAGAAATGCCCTATCAGTGGTTCAGCCAAAGCGCCTTCTGCATTTGTCATTGTCAAGCGAGGCACATGTACTTCAACACTGTTCCGTTGATCGCTTTTATCCCTTGTTAAAATGAGAAGGGGGACACAAGCTAGGGGTTCCTTTGATCTGAAAGCTACCCCTCACCTTATTTATTACTTCCAATCAGATTTTCAGCCGGTGCTCCTTTGGCCATGAAGATGCAATAGACATAACCTGAAATTGGGTATTGGTGATTCCAAGAAGGAAAATGCAAAGCATCCCAATAATATAGATTTTGGATGAATGGTCTGGCTGCCAGCACACTCCACTTTGGTGCATAATTCGCATTTTTACTCGTATCCATCCAGCACTACTAAATACATTAACTTGAGCCCACTGAAATGGACGGATTCTACTCAATTACAAAAGTTACGTTGTATGAAGCAAAAGAAGTAATTGACATTCTGATATTCCTGTTTTGGGTAGACGACATTGCCGGGACATACATTTTAGATACATCTATTTTTTTCCTGCTTTTTTAAGAGCAGCCAACTTGAAAAACCCTCCGAGGCACCACCTCCTTACTCACCAGGGGGTGGTGGTTGGGCAGCCCCTCCCCCTCTACCAAAAGGCACAAATAAAAGGCTTCAGGAGGCCCTTTTCGTGCCCATGGACGTTAAAGATTGATAGTGGATTTGCTGTGTGCAGACCTTACACACACGGGCTTCCGACCCACCAAGGTAGTGATTTCCAGCTCGCCTTGTGCTCACTGTGATATCGGCTCTTAACCAGGTGACTGTGTGAAGCGTTTCCGTGCAGTATGGTGCAACCGTATCAGTTTGCGGGTCTTCCATTCCAACTCTAATAAAAGGTTCTGAATAGGAATTTGTCAATCACATGTTTCAGGGCTGTAATTATTAGGCCATGCCTCTCATTACGTTGACCGTGCCCAAAGTAACCGAGGCAGTGCTTCTTCTAAAGTCTCCTTAGCTTCTTAGGTCGACACCATTCGAAGACCACCGCCACCACCTTCTGCGAGTCACTGAAGGCACTGGCAAGGAGCCTTCCCTCCTCTGTCCATTGGAGCTCATGTTTAGACCCAGCAACAAGAGTTAGTGTTTCTTCCTCGGTCTATCCACGCCTTCTGAACATCAAAGAGCTCAGAGCATTTGCCACCCATATTCATGCTGAGTGTTTGAGCAGCAAGCTATCAGCAGATACACTCCAAACCGAATTAGCTGATCTAACCCTCGTCGCCATTGTGGTAAATGAAGCTGCAGTGTAGCCAGCAGTACAGGTGATAACATGATGCTCTATCTATTCTTTAGCATGAGAGTCGTAGGTTACAGGCAGAAGATGGTAAGGAGGAATCGGGAAAGCCCCACCTGGAGCGTCATCCTTCCTGCTCAGTCCACGCACTCCAACTGCATTCACTCAACCAGGCACACATCCGCTCTCTATTACCACACACTCACACTGTCTGAGCTGCAGGGGACATAAAACTAAGGAGAGGGTGCATGGCATGGAAATGAAGATACCACACTGAGCCCACTGCAACATGCACCGCCATTTTTTATATGTAAAAAAAAAAAAAGATCTTTATTGAGTTTTGAGCAGAGGCATACAGTAACAATACTTTACGTCGTAGACAAGTCACACTTAGTTTGAATATCCCATCAAAGATCATCTAAACATATTTAACATCCCCCACCCAGCTCTTGTGCAAATCGTTTCAATTGTCACAGCACAATGCAGATTACATAGTCTGTACAGGCATTATTAACGCAGCATGTCTGTCCGTCTCTTGGTCTCGTTGGTCATCATTCGGTCACCCAATGGGTGTTTCTACAGAAGGCTCCTTCGGGTCAGCAAGCATGGCCGCTCAGGCTCTAAGATCATCTTCCAATTAGTTATCATGACGACGACATGGACCGCCATGTTAAATAAAAGTGGGGAGTAGTGAGGAGCCCAGGGGTGCACCCTGTGACACTGCAGTTTAATTAGAGGCAAAAAGAATTCAAAGAACCTATAATGAACATCTTCAGGGAAGTGATTCCAAATGAAAATTGGGTATGGGGTTTATTCTTTTAATATGCTTTCCATCAGCTTCCTAACTTTCAATGTTTTACAGATGTACAGCTACATCACCACAACCTGACCTTTCCCTGGATGTGCCCTTGAACCTCTTTTCGGTGTAAAATCTGCAGTATTGCTTACAAGACAGTTACCACCAATGGTTATCCTGCCTAAAATTCTACCAACTCAACATAGGAAGCCATAACACTGTCAGATTCAAAATCAAGAAAAGTTAAAAAGACCAACATGTCCCCTTCTAGTCACCCTCCATCATTCCCCGATAAGCAAGACCCACTCGATCCCCTTGGGATTTCAAGCATCTTACTCACCTTTGATACCCTTCATTCTGGATCAATGTACCAATTACACCCCTTTGCAAAATGCCTGCATTGAATCCTTCCCTACCCTCACTTCACCTACTTTGTACAGCTCTGGTGCTTTTCTGCTGGGTGACCATGGGTACAACAGGCTTTAGGATCTGATTATAGGTGCCCTGGATGGGTGGCCATCATTTATTGCATCCGATAAAACCTGACCCCCCCCATCCAGAACCTATCTGTGTGATAGTGTGTGTGTGATAGATATTCCGACCATTCCATGTTAATGGGGAGTAACATGCAGATGTTGGTGCTTTCTGCATCAAAGTCAGCAAGTCCCAGTAAATCCAGGCACCCCCCCCCCCTTTATTAAATTCTGGCGGGTTTGACCTGCCGAATTTTATCAAGGAATGTGGGCGTTGGCACATCTGGTAATAAGTTGGTGCGATAAACTTTGCACACTTTAGAATTCCAAATCCTGCACAAAGAAGGGTTTGTACGGGGGGGGGGGGGGGGGTGTCAGAATTTCCATACACCCTTAGTGCATTCTTGTAGATTGGGAGTACATTGCAGATCTCAAGGTCCTCGCATCCATTGTTATCACATTTTACTTTTCCTATTAATTGCTCTGATGTGGTGAATGAATGGCCTTACTGTATGTGCTCTTGTGAGCAATACATACAATTTGATTAGATGTTACTATAAGCTAGGTTTGACCACCAGTGTAAGGAGTGTGTCTTCCGGAAGTGGTCCTCTCTTTCCTTCCCTGATACCCCTGAAGGCAGTCCATACCGAGGTAAGGCTGCCAATCAATCAAACCGCATTTGTAGAGCGCAACACTGCCCCCCATAGGGGTATCTGGGCGCTGTGTCTGCATCGAAGATGCAGGACTTAAGTCTCTTTCTGAAGACTTCCCGTAAGGGCGTGTACGGAGCTGGAGGGGGAGGGCCTTCCAGGTCATGGCAGCGATGAAGTAGGGGCCACCGCTGCGGGTGGTGTGCGAGGGCAAGTGCGGAGGTGTCTAGAGGGTTGGTGGAAGTTCAGTTGCTGGTTGAGGTAGGCGGGTCCTGGGTCGTACCTCTGTCCAAGCTAGAGCCAAGCTGGTCCTCCTACCACTCTGTGGTTGAGTAGGCCGATGACGAACATCTACAGAACCATTGGCCAGAAAGAAATTTTTGTTCCAATGCTTATTGTTCAAATTAGGATTTCAAATGAATTTTATGCCCTTTGTTATTTTTTTTTTTTTTTTAAGGGGTTCCAGTAGTTATCCGCAGAACCAAGCTGCGTCTTGCAATGGTTAGGGTTAACCAGTGTCTTTCTTGAGCCTTCAGAAGCCGCGTCCCCTGTTAGGGTCCGTCCCCATTAGCACTGCAAATTCCCCTCAGTCACGGGGTTGTTCAAAAAAATGATTCTACTTGAATTTGGTTCAAAAGCAATATGTTTTTTGTATCAAGGCATTACTCAATTTTTATCCTCCTTGTCCTACACTGGATTTTAATAAATCATAATTATCTTCAAAATGATACATTTCATCCAAAGCAATTCAATTGCATTATCCCATCCGAATTCATTTTGGGCCGCGGTCCTTCGTCAGGGGATATTGATTCTGTGGAAACACATAATAATTCATGAGGAAACCAATCACTATGTCCTATGTTGTCTCCCAACACCACTGGGTGAAGCGACCAATCAACTGAAAAAGGTGATGTCTTTCTTGAGTCTGCCAAGTTACTTCTACGCTGTTGTCAACGCGCTAGCACCTATTTTGGCCACCATGTTTATCTGTGTTTGGCCTACTTTTGTTTCACTTACTGCAACTGTTCGGCCAGATCTGGGGTTGCGAGACAGTGTGTGGGCCGCTGGGGCGCCCCATACTGCGCCGCTTTGGAAATGCGCATTAATCTTTGCAGGCGGTGGAATCATAGCGCTTTATTCCCCAGATCCCACTTAAGAATCCCTTTTTCCCCTCATCCGCCTGGTCACGCCATTATTACCACCATCCCCGAGCTCGTTCCCACCATGAGTGTGGAGGTCATTCCAGATGTGGAAGCAGCTGTGCAGGTTTCACGGCCTGTGCAAGGTCCAGACCCTGGAAAGAGAGGCTCCCTTTGGAATCTTCAGTGGAGAGGGCGTCCTCTGCTCGTTAGTGCCCCGGAAGAATTTGTAGAGGCCCTGGCCGGCCAGAGCCGTGTTTTGGCGGGAGCTGTTTGTTAATGGCCTGTCAAGTGTTCGAACTTTGGAAGGTTTTGTTTTTAATGACGTTGCTTTGGCAGAGGTTTCCTAAGCCCTTGCTCAAACAGACGTTATTAATGTCCTGGTGGAAGATTGGAATAAGTTACCAGAAGGAGTTGAAAATGTCCTGGAGGAAGATTGGAATAAGTTACCAAAAGGAGTTGAAAATGCCCTGTTGGAAGTTGTTAATGCCCTCCAGAAGTCGGAGGTTGTTAATAGGGGTGGGCGGAAATTGCGTAGTCGCGCTACGCAAAGCTCCGCGAAACAGTAAAAAATCTCTGCGAGCATGCAAAAGTTCAGCGAACACGCAGAATTGCTTGTTCCGCCCGTTCGTGATGATTTTTTCCTGTTCGCGTGCTCGGGGGGGGGGGGAGAGAAATATCTCGCAAACATGCGTTTTGAAAGCACGAACAAGCAAAAAATTCTGCGAATCAGCGGATCGCGTAATTTTTGGCAATTGCGCATTCTCCATGGAACGCGAAAGTACCTACATTTAGCAAATTCCGCAAGCGGAACGGAATTTACTGCTGAGGCCTAGTTGTTAATAGCCTTAACGATGATAGAAGTAATCCGTCCCAGTTTGAAAGGGTTAATTCCAAGTCCGATATCAACAGTTGTAGAGGCACCATCGGGCACCGTCACTGCAGTGGGTGTTCGTGCCATGGAGCGAAGATAAAGCTGAGACAGGTCAAATAATGTTGAGGCCCTGGCAGAGGGAATCATAGGACTGTAGGGCACTACGCGGCAGTGTTGAGGCCCTGGCAGAGGACTCTATGGTTCTACGCAGCAGTGTTGAGGCCCATGCGAATTATGTTGAGGCCCATGCGAACTATGCTGAAGCTTGTGGTAGACAAATGTAAATAAAGCCTCATCAAAGTTTAGTGTATCTATAGTTGATGCCCGGGGCAGACCGGAAGCCTGTTGTGCTGTGGCAGTTTGTTAATGTCTGGGCGCGAGAAAAGGGGGTGTATGCATTGACGACACCCTTTATGCCGAGCCATGAGGCAGCGAAGCGCTAGATTAACTACTTGTGTGTATCACTGAGCCCCTGGCATGCGGTTGAAGTTGAGGTGGGTGATGCTGAATTAATTTAACGTGTATTCGTAAAGTGCACGTTCGCCCAGAAGGGTATCTTGGCTGAATAACAAATGTTTATTGGTCCATGGTACTCATTTTATCGACCTCAGAAGAATAAAAGGCTGAGTGGACCTGCCAGGACTTGAACCGGTGACCATGAGGTCAAACACAGGCCCCTTTAGTGGGCGCATTAGTCCACTGAGCCACCACATCCTGCTAATGTTCGGGCAGATACAGGGTGATGACCTACATTTACGGGGAAATATGAGTGATTCATAACGCCTTCTCTGGTGTTTCCAGCCGGCAAAACTCTCTTCTCAATTTTGTGTCTCTGAAACATTTGACATTCACAGTGACTGACCAGCGGTGACTACGGTTGGTGTCTTTGATGTGTTCACGTCTCTCAAATCCTGCATTTGACCGCAAATTATTGATCATTTTATGCAAACGTTTCCCTGAATCCTGGCCTGAAATGTTGGTTCTGCCTCCTGTTTTCCGTCCAGTGCCCTTTGCGCGCCCCTTGTGTGGGAACCAGGGGGCGGTTGTGTTTGAGAAGGGCGCTCCCGTCCCTGATTGCGGGCGGAGCGGGGATCATCCGCCTCCAGGCCTCGGAGTGCCGGCTCTTCACCCCTGTGCGCAGTCCCCGGGGTTGTGGGGTGTGCGCTCTGCAGCGAACGGGGAACAGTGGGGTTCGGGCGCGCGCTCAGGCGTGGGTTTAGGGTACAATGCGATATTCTGTAGAGATCACAACCATATGTCTCTCCTTGGGAAAACTGTGGCAGGCCGACATTTGGGATCCAAGCCCCACTTCCCGTACACACGATCCCACGGATTTACACCAGTGGCAGACAGGGCTGTATATTGTGCATGTGTACGTTGGGGTGTGGGATGGGCTGGGAAGGCGCCAATGTCAATCTAATCGCTTTAGGGGTCTACCATACAACCTAAAGAAATGGTACCCACAGGCAGGAAATGCTGTGGGCCACAGAAGTCCAGCGTCACGAACTTCCCGCATCACCATCCAAAATGTCCTTCAAATAGCCAACATGCATTTGTTTGCACTTTTTTATAGCAGGAACTCGACCCGAAGGTATTGGAGCGCTTTCCATGAGCACCAGTTATATTACACAAGGACACATACATTTTTGTTAGGCACGGGGAGATTAAGTAATTTGCCCAGAATCACAGGATGTTGAGCCGAGACTCGAACCTGGTTCCCCAGCTCCCCAGTCGGCAGCGCTGGCCTTTACGCCACATCCTGTGCCCGTTCTCCCAATTTCCTCCTGGAATGGGAGAGAAACTGGAGGTTTGGACAAAAAAATGCAGTCCAGCTCAAAGAATTCTTCACACTGAGGATGATTTTTCCTATCGTGGGTTCTCCAGGGGGGCACGGGAAGGAGGGGCGACCTCGTATCCCACCCCAGGGGTGACTAATCTGGAGAAGCCGCCCCTGCAAGGTGTTGGCAGCTCTTGTGTCTGCCTGCGGAGCGGGGCTGGGGGTCCGGGGCATACAGGGGCCGCAGCCGTAACTCATCTCCGAGGCCGCCCATGGCTCGCCCGCCGTCCTTCGTGTTCTATAAACAGAAGCTGAGAAGCTCTCGATTCGTTTCCGAGCTGTCTAAACTCTCCTGACAGCCCCAACCCCTGGCGCTCAGCCGTGATCTATGGCTTCTGGAGGGGCCGGAACCCTGCGAATAATCTCTTGTCCTTCTGTAGCGCCCACAGTCACTGAACCGCCTCTAGGCGCTATGAAGAATTAGGGGTGTACCTAATACGTCTACGAGCGCCTTATTTAGATCCCTGTGCAAAAACAAGATGCCTCTGACACCATAAATTAGACAAGCGTCTCTCTTCCCATACGATTTTTTAATTAACGTTGGGATATTTACATTTATATTTTTTCTTTTTTCTTGCAAAACGACCAAATCCAACATTAAGTGAGTTAGACCAAAATCTTCTCAATATGTAAAATTCAACATAGAAAAAACTTTTTGTTTCCATAAAACAATGTGTCAAGAGATTATGTACAGTGAAAAAACGTAAACATATAGTGCTTTATACATTCAAAAAAGTGCATCAAACAAATACAAATTCTTCAAAGGTACATATACAGAATTGAACTTTACGTCCAAGGGAAGCTATCGGCAAAAAGAAGGAGAGAAGTGCAAGTACGGGACGCTTAGAGGATTTAGCGCCACATCGAACATCACCCGAAGAGACGGGAGGGAGTAGAGTGCCCCACCCAGGTTAAGAAACGGGGCGCTAAGAAGAACGTAAAAACGAGCCCACGCCACAGTCAAGAAGCATAAGGACCCCATAATCCACGTGGCCACATATAAAGCATCACGGTACACAAGTCCTGTTTTGAACATCTACCTTCCCTGATGAAGACCTTCACAAAAAGAAGCGCCATATAGAAGGTCGAAACGCGTTGGCCCCCTTTGAGAGAGGTTCCTGGTTGAACCAAGTAGAAATCAGGTCCCAAATTGGACTAAACCAGCCCCTAATTTAGAGTCTTTCTCCTGTGTTCTGAGAAACTTCCCTGAACTCTCCCCTGGCGAGAAAAAGTACCAAAAGCTTGAGGACAGTAGAATACAGAAACCTGCCCTGGCCCCTGTTTATAAATCAATAGGATTGCCCTTAGACGTAAAGTTCAATTCTGTATATGTACCTTTGAAGAATTTGTATTTGTTTGATGCACTTTTTTGAATGTATAAATCACTATATGTTTAAGTTTTTTCACTGTACATAATCTCTGGACACATTGTCTTATGGAAACAAAAAAAAAATTCTATGTTGAATTGTACATATTGAGAAGATTTTGGTCTAACTCGCTTAATGATGGATTTGGTTGTTTTGCAAACTAAATAAGAAAAAAGAAAAAATATAAATGTAAATATCCCAACGTTAATTAAAGAAATCCTATGGGAAGAGAGACGCTTGTCTAATTTATGGTGTTAGAGGCATCTTGTTTTTGCACATATGTATTTGGATTCCAGCCTCTGTACAGTCCTTAACTGAATCAACCCTTATTGTTAATATTATTTAGAACCCTGAACATGCACGCTTCGAACCTGCACACCAATGCCAGCTAATTTGCTACTCGCCGAAAAAAGCGCTTCAACACCCCATCAGGGATAGCAAGCGCTATATATATTCAAACCTTTTTCACTTCTCTATCCCTCCACTATCCTTCTCAATCCAAATACCTGACTAACATATCCACCACTCAAATTACTTTCATATTTTCACTATTCTAATTCACCACTAATCCTTTTAGGGGTTCCCGGGTAGCGTGCTACTCGCCGAAAAAGCGCTTCAACACCCCATCAAGGGTAGCAAGCGCTATATAAATGCCGACCTTTTCCCCCTCTTCTATCCCTCCACTATCCTTCTCGATCCAAATAACTAACATATCCAGCACTCAAATTTCTTTCACATTTCACTGTATTAATTCACCTGTAATCCTTTATGGGTTCCGGAGTAGCATTCTACTCCCCGAAAAAGCACTTTGTAGCCTTGTCAGGGGTAGTAAGCGCTATATAAATGCAATTACAATACAATACAATTTGTCAGCTAGTGCAAATTCCTAAGCACTGAGCACTGGTACATGCTTCTAGTAGCTAATTTGGGCCCACCGGTAATTGATTCTCCTCATTAGACTTTTCCCGAGAGCAAGAGAAGGAAAAAGACACAAAACGGAAAGACGGGGAAGAGAAAGACGGAAAACCCGTCATAGAGGGAGAGCTCAGGAACCTGTGAAAGTGAGATAAGGGGCACGGGGTGACTGGCAGCGAATTAAAGAGGGCAGTAGCGGATTCAAGGCTGCGCACCCTTGGTATTCGACAGGCTGTCATTTTATAGCGCCGAACGCGCGTGTCTGAGCAGCTTTAGGCACCGGCTCTTGTTATTTTACAAACGAGGCGCTGCGGGCTTCTCCCTCTGTCCCCAGAGGCTCTCCTTCCTCAGAGTGCCTCTGCCGCGCTCTGCCCCTCCCTGCCTGCCCCGCTCTTTCCACACTGCCCTCCAGTGCCAGCTTCTGCCTGACCGTGTCACCACAAACCGACAACTGTACCCAGCACACTCCTCAGGCTGGTTGTGCCAGCGGGGAATGAGCTTCGGGCCATTACCTCCTCGTCAGCCCTCCCCGTCCCAGTCCTTACCAATGAGCATAGCTCCTCCCACCAGAAACTCCCAAGCAACTAAAAACCCATCCCTTCCCTCCAGGCCACACCCACACCCTAAGGCATATAACCATGTGACCCGCCCATCCACATCCTGTTTGTTTTTTCTGCGGAATTCATTTCCTGGCAACTTCGTTGTGGGGAGGTGCTGGACCGGTGCCTCCTTTCGGGTGAGTGTGAAACGGCCTGCTGGGCGGCCGTTTGTTCCCCAGTTGTACCTGTCTTCTTTTCATGTACTTTCGAGTCCCTGCTTTAGCGGGACCGTGGGGTTGGGGGGCCTTGACTGCCTGGTGTGGGGTGGTGTCTCCCTGCTGCGGCCTCCCCTCTTCCGGGTATGTTCCCTGCCCAAGCGGGTTCACCCGGGGTGGGAGGGGGGGTGTGTTGGGCGCGGCTGGCCTCTCTGCTCGCCTGTGGCGTGGCGGTTTGGCTCCTCCTTGGTAGTGTGTTTGGAGGCTGGGTGCTCGTGACGGGCCCGTGTTTCCCTCCGTTTGCTGCCATTGGTTTGTCCGGGTGTTCGGGGGCAAGGATGTGGTGTCCCGTGCGCTGTTTCCGGCTTTGGACCCGGTTTCGGGTTTTGGCATTGCTTCAGCCTCGTATGGTTCTGTGCGTGTCGCATTTCCTCCCCCGCCAACACGTGACATGTGTCCTTCTATGACACAACTGGTGCTTGTGGAAAGCGCGCCGTTACGTTTTCCACTGTTCCCATGTCTGTGTGGATCTTTGGGCTGCCTCTTCTTTCTCCTGTGCATCCCTTTGTCATTCCGTCTGGGGGGGGGCCCTGGTGTTCTGCTTGTGTTGGGCTGCGCCTCGGCTGCTTCTGTTTACCGCTGTGACATAATCCTCTATGTGCGGTGGAGCGTGATGGGTGTTTTAGCCTGCCCTTTACGGAAGTAATGTGCTTTATTACCTTTACAAAACGCCTGCCTGGGGCCGGTTCTTTGGGGGGTCGGGACTCTGTGTGCTGTAGGTCCTTGGTTTCTCCCCTGGCCTCTTTCTCCGGCCGTGGGTCGCTCTCTGCCCCTTTTGTGGGGCTTTGCTTTTGTTTCTGGAGGGGACCCGTGGTGGTGGCACGACTTGTCTTCCTGCTGGGGCCTCCCCTCTTCCAGGTTGATTCCCTGTCCTAGCGGGTTCGCCCGGGGTGGGGGGGGGTGTTGTGCATGGCTGGCTTCTCCGCACGTCTGTCCTCCTTTCAGGTGGGTGTGTGACGGTCTGCTTGGCGGCTGTGTTTTGTTCCCCTTGGATACCTGTGGTTTCATGTGCGTTTGAGTCCCTGCTTTAGTGGGATCATGGTGTTTGGGGGGGTCTGGGACTCCCTCTTTATGTCATGTTTGGGCTGGCCTACTATCCTGTTGGGGTGTGGCGTTCCCTGTTTGGCCCTTGTGGATCTTGCATTGCTTGGTCTGGGCACTACTTTCTCTGTTCTGTTCCCCTACTGGAGATGTGTGGTTTGGGCTCCGCTGTGACTGGGGGGGGTGGTCGCTGGGTCTTCCACTGCTCCTTCTCTGTTGTCATGTGCTGGATGCTTTGCTGTCGTGGCCCCGGACATGGTTTCGGGTGAGTCCTGTGGGCAGGCTTCATGGTGTTCTGCTACGTGTTTGGGACTGTTTGGGGTTCCCTTGGCCCTTGGGAGGTGGGAAGTCTGTAGACTTTTTCCCCTTTTTCCTGTTGTTGGGGCTTGTAGGCCTCCGTCTTTCTGTACTCTGTGAGCGGTGTGCTTGATGGGGGGTGGAAGGATGTTGTCACGCTTGTTTTTCCCCTGGCTCTGGCGGTGGGGTGTCCTTTACAGTGGTTCGCTGTGGTGTCCTGGCTGTAGTGATGGTCGATCCCTGCTGGCTGGTGTGCCTTCTCGGTGCCTGTTGGTATCTGTGGGTGCCGTTCCTTCTTATTCTGTGGTCCTGCTTGTTGCGTGGCCTTGGATCCATATTTTTCTGCCTCTGGTCCTACAGTTCTGTCTGTGCCTTGCCCCTGCTTTTGGGTTCGGTTGCTTCTCTGTGGCTGTCGAGGTTTCTCTGCGGCCTACGGCCTTGCCTCCCTGGATTCGCCTGCTCTGGTCTGCTCTCGGGAGTTGGGCATGGTCGGGCCTGGTTGGTGCCTGGTTGGGAGGCCGCCTTGGACTACCGGGTGCTGTGGGCTACGTTCCCTCTGATTCTTTTTCCAGGTTGGGACTGCTGTTGCGTTTCCTGACGGATTTGTCCTTCGGTTCCCTTGGTACGGCGGCGGCTTGGTCCTCTGTGGCTGTTCGATGGCTATTGTGCTTCTGGCCTGGGGAGGCGGTGCTGCTTGTGGGGCTGCTGTGATGGGGCTTTCCTTCGGGGGCTCTGTCCAGTTTGGGGTTCCGTTGGTGCCCTAGTTCGATTTGGCGGCTGCGGTCGTTCTTGTTGGCTCCAGTCCGATTACTCGGTGTGGGTAGTTTACGGGTTGTGTGCGGGCTTTTGGTCTGCCTTTCGTTACCTTTGATTGCCCGACCCTTTTGTGGTGTGGTGCGGTGCGCGGCCGGTGGGTTCCTTCCTTCCACATGTCCCGGGGTTTTCTGAGTGCTTCCTCTTCTTCTGGTCCCTCCTTGTTGGGCTGGGCTACTGGATGGGTTCTGCGCTGCCCCTGTTCCGGGTTCTCTGGCGATGTGTCGGACTTTCTTTCTCGGTTTTCGGGGCTTCGTTTCTGTTGGGCCTGTGTGGTACCCTCTTCATTCCTTCATGATGGTGTCTCTTCGGTTGTTTCTTCTCTTCCTGTTGGTGGGTTTTCCTGGATTCTCTGGTTCTTTGGGACGCCTGCTTTCATATGACAGTTCACGCGGCTTCGTGGTGGTTCCTACGTTCTGTGGGGGTGTTCATTTCCGCTTTTTGGGGCTGCCTTTTGGATGGTCTGCGTCTCCTGGTGTGTTTGCTGACTTTGGCTCCCTGGGTGGTTTTGTTCAGCTACTCTGTTTGCCCTGCTCTGGGGTTCCGGGTGTTCCCATCCTTGGCTGGTTGGTAGATTCTTCCTCTTCTTTCCTTCCGGCTCCGGCCCTTTCACTGGGTGTTTGCTGGCTCCTGAGTCGGTTTGGGTGGATTCTGGTCTTGGAGTCTTCCATTCTTTGCGCCACTCGGGTGCTACTGTTCGTTGGGTGGTTTCGGCGCCTCGGTTGGTGGGGTCTTCCCGCCGGTGCCCTGCGGGCTGGCTCTGTTGCGAGGACTGCGGTGGTTGTTGGGGGCTCAGTCTTCCTCTTCTCCCCGGCGGCTCCATGTTAGGCGGCTGTTGTCTGCTGCTGTGGGGTTTGTTCCTTGGGCCCGTTGGCGCTTGTTTCCTCCTGGTGTGTCTTGCTCTGGGGCTTTGGGTTCCGGCTTCTTTGGGCTGACTGCTGTTGTTTCCGGGGGGTGTGGCCATTGGCCGCGGGTGGTCCTGTTGGCTGGTGGTTCGCTCCTCTTGCGTTGCTGCCCTTTTATGTCCCGTGAGCGGTTGCCTCTGTGACTGTCTTGGGCTTGTTGGGCGTTGATTGTCCTTGGACCTGTTACTCTATGGTATGTCTTGTGCCTCTGCTGCCGTGGGCTCACTCTGGAGTTGGGTTCATATCCTGCCTCTGCTTTCGTGATGTCCCTTGGTGGTTTTGGTTCTTGTGGTGCTTTCATTTGACCGGAGAGCTTTAGCTCGATGGTTTGTCTTGTGCCTCTGGTGGCGCAGGCTCGCACTGGTGTGGGTTTGGGTCCTTCTTCTGCTTTCTTTTTCTCCTGTGGTCGGTTCGGTTGGCCTGGCCTCTTTCTGCCTTGGCTCCTCTTGTGGTTCCTGTCGGTCTGGTCGGACTGTGTGGTGGTACCTTGGAGCTTTGGCTAGTTGGTGTTTCTTGTACCTTTGGTGGTGCCCGCCCTCGGAGGCCTGGGTTTGGATCCTGCCTTTGCTGTGACTATGTCCCCTGGTGGTACTTTTTGACATTCCCTTTGGGCTTTCTGTCTGCCGGGGGTTTTGTTCTTGTGGCGACTCACCTGCGTGGGGTGTTTCCCTCCCGGTCCGTGTTGAGCCTCTTGCTGGCCTGGTTCGAGGTTCCGTTGTTGGTCCTGTTTTGCATCTCCGAGGATCGCCTTGGGTTGAGGTTGTTCTCTGGTTTGGTCCGGCGCTGTCTGGGGGGTGGTTGCCCTGTTCTTCTGTTGGGTGGGGGCCTGCTGTGTGCCTTTCCTCTGTTCGGTTGCCCTTCGCCTCTCCTGTCCTGTGCCGGTCGTGGGGTTTTCCTTCCTGGTTTACTGTCCGGCACGGGGTGTGTATGCATTGGATTCCGGTGCGTGTCTTGGGTTTCTGGGCGGTTGGCTTCGACTTGAGTCGGGCTGTGTCCTCCCTGCGTGCTCTGTGGGCAGATGTGTTGGCCGTTCAGGGTTCGGGCGTTGGGCCGGTGCGCCCCTTGGTGTCCGGGTGGTTTTGGATGGTTCCTCCTGGTGCCGTTCTTTCGTTCCTTTGCTCCTCGTTGGAGTTTCTGGTTCTGCCTGTTTTCTATCCTGTTCCTCTTTCTGGGGTTTGGGTGCGGCTAATCTGTTTGACGGCTGTGCGGGCTCTGGAGGTGTTCCTCCTTCCTGCGGTGCCTTTTTTATGGGGTGGTTTTCCCTTTTTGTTGCCTTTAGTCTGGCTGGTCCTGTTTTGGGGCCTTTTGTGGCTGCTCTCCGTCGGTGGCTGTGTCCGCTGTGCGGCCTGCTGTTGGGCTTGTGGTGTGTTGGCGCCTGGGTCGGTTCGAGGTTCCTGGCCTCGGGGGTGGCTGCTTCTTGGGCTTGCTTCCGGGGGGCCTCCCTGGCTGTGTTCTGCATGTATGCTGCTGGGTGTTCTCCTCGCGCTTTTATGTCCTCTTGTCGTTGGTTGATGTGTGGGACTGTGTCTCCTGGGTTTGGGGACGCTGGGTTGCGTTCTGCTCGGGTTGTGTGCCTTCCTGCCTGGGCGACTTGAGTCTGTTTTACTACTGTGTGAAGCCGATTCTTGCTTTGGTATCTGCTCATTGGTAAGGACTGGGACGGGGAGGGCTGACGAGGAGGTAATGACCGGTTACTCACCGGTAATATTCATTACTCCGAGTCGTAGCCCTCCCCGTCCCAGTCCTGGTTCCCATCCCTCCCTCCCTGTTCGGCTTCTTGTGCTTGGTGGTACAGGATGTGGATGGGCGGGTCACATGGTTATATGCCTTAGGGTGTGGGTGTGGCCTGGAGGGAAGGGATGGGTTTTTAGTTGCTTGGGAGTTTCTGGTGGGAGGAGCTATGCTCATTGGTAAGGACTGGGACGGGGAGGGCTACGACTCGGAGTAATGAATATTACCGGTGAGTAACCGGTCAATCCAGGGTCTGCTCTGCTCGGACTAAACCCATCCCGCCGCTGGACACTGTGTTCCTTCCTCTCACCCTCTCCTCTTCCTTTCGCCCTCTCCTTCTCTCTTCCTGTCTTCTTCTCCTTCCCGCCTCCTTTCGCCCTCTCCTTCCCTCTTCCTTTTTTCATCTCCTTTCCTCTTCCTCTTCCTTTCTCCATCTCCTCCTCCTTTCGCCCTCTCCTCCCCTCTTCCTTTCGCCCTCTCCTCCCCTCTTCCTTTCGCCCTCTCCTCCCCTCTTCCTTTCGCCCTCTCCTCCCCTCTTCCTTTCGCCCTCTGTTTCCCTCCTCCTTTTACCCTCTCCCTCTTTCGTCATCTTTCCCTCCTCCTTTCACCCTCTTCCTTGCGCCCTCTCCTCCTCCTTTCCTCTTCTTTTCGCCTTCACTTTCAGTCTTCCTTTTGTCCTCTCCTCCTCCTCCTTTCTTCCCTCCCCGCCCCTCTTCCTTTCGCCCTCTCCTCTTCCTTTCGCCCTCTCCTCTTCCTTTCGCCCTCTCCTCTTCCTTTCGCCCTCTCCTCTTCCTTTCGTCCTCTCCTCCCCTCTTCCTTTCGCGCTCCCCTCCCCTCTTCCTTTCGTCCCACCTTCCTTCTTCCTTTCACCCTCTCTTCCCTTGAAGTCTCTCCCTTGCTCTCCTCCAGCTGCATTTCGCTCCTCTTCATCCCATGACCTGCTCTCGTTTCCCAAATTTATATTTTTATGCTCTGACATGCGTGCTTTTATGGTTTTCCTTTAGGTTTTAACCTTTTTTATTACCCAGACTTTAAAGGCCTTTGGAACTCCGTCTGCAGGGCCTGCGGCGGGCGCATCGCACGAGGGGACATCCTGCCGGTGCTTTACTGCTTTCCATGTACAGTGCAGACACACACGGGGGCCCGCCAGCCCCCCCCCCCCCCCACCTCCCAATACAACCAATCTCCTATCCGCTTCTAATCAGAAGCAGGCTAGAGGCATGTTTCAGAGCCTAGGCCCTGGAAGGGCACTTTCTAAATTCAAATCTTAGCTGGCCACTGACGTAAGCCTGAACTTGAACAGGTCATTTCTACATCTGGATTTTGACAGCCCAGATGTCAAACAGACCTGCCTGCACCTAACCTCCTACTCGGAGCAGCGTTAGAACCTCCTTCTTTTAGCCACTGACTTCCTTCAAACAGCCTGCTTTAGCCATTGGTCACCTCTAGGTTCCTGACCCATAGAACCATGTGCTATTGGCTGTTCACGTGTATCCCTCCGCCGCCTCCACACAAGTGTTTGCAATGGCGCTGCACGAGGCACTACTTCACATCTGTAACCCCCTCTGCTGGCTCATTCCCGTCGGACTCCCTCCAATGAACTAAAACTGCTTCAATGCCATATTAAAACCTGCTCTCGCTTTGCCACTGCTTAGTAGTATTTTTTTCATTGTTAAGGTAATCAATACTTAGGACGTTATAGCCCCATACAGCATAAAACGATTAGAGTTGCACATTATATAAACTGAAACCTCTAGGGTACTTGAATTGCATAAATGAAGTTTTTAGCACATTTATTGGGATAAAGCAAATTGCGGATTTTGCACTATATTATAACTGATTGTGTAAAGGTTCTTAGGCATGCCCACTTGCACTTTACACATTATGTATTGTGACTACATATGGAGCCATTTTTTGCTTTTTCTTAAATACTGTTGTATTGCATAGTGAACTATAATTTGTTAGGCCCCCGATTGAATTTTATTCTGTTATTAAGAATAGTACGATATGATATGTTGAAAATGTTGTTCTCATGGGAGAAACCACTTCCACTACATCCCTATTAAATGTGGGGGTGTTCTCTCCCTACTTCCGCCCCTGGAAACGTGCTTTCTCCTGCAGTTGTGTGCATATCCAGGGTGGGAAACAATCTGCATTCCATAGGTTAATACCTACGAGTTTGCATGTTTACCCAATTCTTTTTTTGAGCTGGACTCCCTCATTAAAACTCACTAACCCTCCCCCGCAGCTAAAATTGTGAATGCTGGAAGTCTACAACACTTATGGAATTTACATATTTACAAATGTCTCGTGTGTTCTGAAAAACCTACCAATTTTCAATATGTGAAGCAGGATTGCGAATGTTTGTGTGTACAGGTGAACATTGGCTCACATGGCTTCGTTTAAGTGCTTAAAGAATTCGTGCCATGTTTGGCACGATGATGACTTGTTTTGGCACTGGTGTCTGCCAGAACGTGTCGACTGACAGGCTGACTGACGTTCTTGCATAAAAGCTCTGTGTTTGTGGTCCCTCCTTGGGGAATTACAAACCCTGAAAGCTGATCTCTGGTCCTTGCATATGTGCCTATCCGTGCATTATCTTTGAAACTCACTGAATATGCTTATGCAGAGGCATGATAGGATGAGAAAGCCCCATGGGCCTGGTGATGAGAGAACCCCTCCAGCCACAGAGCTCAAAAGCGTAAGTAGCTCATTTGCTTCTGGTTTAAATTTGCTTTCTGGTACATGTAATCCTGCATTTATAACCAGGGCAAACAAGATAAGTTACGGAATGCAAAAAAAAAATAAAAAAATCATAATGTGACATAGAGGAACTGTGCATGGATGACACAAACAATTAAAAAAAGACAACTTACCTGCCGCATCACCAGATCGCTGCATTGCGCTCTTCCAGGCTCCACTGGCCAATCCTGACGCTGTTGTCATGCTGCTGGTAGCAGCAAGAAAGCAGCGTCAGGATTGGCATGAGCGGCGATGATTTGCGGCCAGATCGTCAGGTGCACTGAATAACAGTGCTAAACACCTCCTCTCGTGCCAGCCCCTCACGCGGCCCCGCCCCCAAAACTAGGTGGTAGAGAAAAAAAATAAAACCATAATAAACCTAGTTTATTATAGTTTTATTTTTCATGTTTAAGGCACCTGGCGGGTGGGGGTTATGGGGGGAGGGGTGGCGCGACACTCCTCCATCATTGCGGAGGAGCCACCGCTGGTGGCAAGCTTGACTGAATTATGTGTCAAGAAAATCCAAATTATGTGGCATACTGTGGCACTTTTTTTTTAATATATGGGTAATATTATTTAATTCTTTTGTAATTTTTTTTTACATTTAGTAATACTGTCTGGACAAATATTTCACCTCATTATGTTTTTATGAACTCGCGATCTGCTTGTACTAGAAGCTATTTTTGTTGTTGTTAACCTCTACAGGCACTGTTTTGGTTGTATACCAGGTGATCTGTATAATGTATTTTGCTGGTAGTGTGCGTGTTTCTTATGTCCAGCATATAACGCAAAAGCTTGATAAATATGGACCTGTGTCTATATAAGCATTTCACATAAGATGTAAAGCGCTCTGATACCTTCGGGTCTAGCAAGCGCTATATTTGACTAGTTCCTTCAAGACGGTCACATGACTCTTTCAGTCCCACATGCCATTCCTCAATGCATCTTTGTGCTACACTTGTGTGACTTTATAACCACTTAATGCTCTATTGTTAGGGTGACCAGATTTTGGGAACCAAAAACCGGGACATTGTAGGAAAATAGAAGAAGGACTACAGTTCATCAACCGAATGGTGCAGAATGACAGTTCTCATCAACATAAGGTCACAGAAAAGGCATTAAGAAAATCAATAAAATGTCATTTCTACAACCAACATCACACATATTAATTAAACTACTAACTTATACCAGCTGCTCACTAGCACAGCTTTATAACACCCAAAAAAGTGCCTCTCTATGCTTTCCTTTGACTGCCCTCTAAAAACCGGGACATGAGGCAAAATGACCGAAATCTGCCGGGACAGGCGGCGAAAAACCGGGACTGTCCCGGCAAGTCCAGGACGTCTGGTCACCCTACTATTGTTCAACTTTGACTCTTATGAATCCCCTCATGTACTCTTGGAAACGTTCTGACTTGTAAAGCGCTCGGGTACCTTCGAGCCTAGCTAGTGCTATATAAATAGGGCTCCCAGTTTTCCGTTTTTTACTGATTTTTACAGATAAATACAGACAGAAAACTTTTTTTTCCTGTCTGTATTTATTTTTAAATACAGAAAAATACGGAAAATATGTCTTCTTTGAATGTTTTTTTTCTACCGTCAATCATGAGTGCCAGGTCAGTAGGTGTACAGATTGAGAGGTAGGGGAGGTGGAAAAAACAATACATTTCCAAATTGAGCTTAATTAAGTGCAGATATACAGTTATTTGTGCTATTCTGCAATGCAAGTGTTTTCAGATAACACTATTGCACTGTATACTGCTGAAGCCTTTTGGGCATTCAAATGCAAACGTATATTTATCAGTCAAATAAATGTGGAAAAATACCCATGGCAGCTTCATTTATACAGAAAACACAGAATAGAAATGGATAAATACAGACAAAATTAGCAAAAAATAAATATGGATAAATACAGACGGAAATGTAGAAAAAATAAATACCATAAAACCGGGAGCCCTATATATAAACTCTCCCCGATGGCGTTCCTCAATGCGTCCTTGTGTTATCCTTGTGTGACTTTATAACCATTTAATGCTGTATTGTTCAACTATGACTCTTGTGAATCCCCTCATGTACCTCTTGTAAACGTCATCACATAACATGTAAAGTGCTCTGATACCTTTGGGTCTAGCTAGCGCTATATAAAACTCAAAATAATAATAATATGGTGATAGTGATAGTGTGCAGGGCCGGACTGGCTACCGGGCGTTTCGGAATGTTGCTGAGCTGGGGACTGGTTTCGTTGATGGGGACCTGCGTGTACTGAACGAAATTCGTTTTGCTTTAATTATTTCGAAGTACACGCAGGTCTCCATGAATGAAATCGGCCCCCACCACAGTGAAATCAGCCCCCAGCTCTGCAGAATTCCAAAACGCCCGGTAGTCAGTCCGGCCCTGATAGTGTGTCTCTTCACCAGTGTGGTCTCCTGTCTCACACAGCATCTACCGTGTTGCGGGTGCTCCGCCTCACCCCTTCTATAACAAAGCCGTGCTCTCGAGGCTGGCACGCGGCTTACAGGACCCGATGCCGTGTGCCAGCCTGCCTGGGCACGGATTTATCCCTTGTTCCTGGAGCTCCTTTGTGTGCCTCCACTGCACTGCCTGAGATTAACTTTTTGGGCCGGTATCCAAGTATGACATCACTTTCCCGCGACCCTCCATTGCTCGCCAGCGAATGTCTGCGCAGTGCTTCCACAGCCTGCGAGCGATTTATGTATCGCACAGCTTATGCTCAGGCTTAAGGAGAATACAATCGAGAAATAGATCACGTTGAATAAGACAAGATAATCGTACATGTGTATTAATGGTGTCAGTGGCGGAGAGAACTGCTCTGGCAGACTCCGCAGAAGGGAACGGTAATCCTCTAGTTACAGGGCTCTGGAAAATGGAGCTGTTTTATGAAGTAATCGCCGGAAGCTGTTAAAAAGGAAAGAATATTTAAGATATTTAGGCTGGCATCCCTATAAATCCCTGTAAATATATAGAGCTGTTCGTATAAAGAAGGAATGTGTGTGTATGTATGTGTGCGTGTATATATATATATATATATATATATATGTGCGTGTGTGTGTATATATAATATACGACGAAGGCGTCAGCCTAAACGCATCTGTTGCGTGTTTGCACACGTGAATAAACAACAATTACATCCACCCCGTGAGTGCTTTATAATTTTATATATATATATATATATATATATATATATATATATATATATATATATATCCAACAGCTTTTGACTCTACCACCGCCTTTTTAACTCACGGCGGGCTGCAGCGGGGGTTCGCCGACCCCACTAGATACACAAAACAGTCGTTTTTAGATTCCAAACAACAGACTGCAGCCCATATTTATTCTCCTCAGTTTAAATTTATTATGACAAAAACAACACCAGACGCATTTCGCAGCCTTAGCCGCTTGTTCATGGGTCTAAGGCCGCGAAACGCGTCTGGTGTTTTTGCCATAATAAATTACAACTGAGGAGAATAAATATGGGCTGCAGTCTGTTTTTTGGAATCTAAAAACGACTGTTTTGTGGATATATATATATATATAATAAAACCCTACAACTGGTGGTCACCAGTAAGTAGTTATAGTTAGGACCTAGTTACCATAGGAAAAGCGTTTTTTGACTTGTCTATATCTTTGGTGCCGTTTGACAAACCTTCACAAAATGTATACTGTGTGCTCGCTTGTGTCTGAACAAAGCTAAACCTCTCTGAAGAGCTAGAATGATAGCGGAACACATGTCAGGGGTTGCTTTTATTCATTTTAGGTTGGCTTGGTTGGTATTTTACCAATGGAAAGATGTAATACTGTGCCTGGAGTGGTAAAAGGCTTTTGTCATTTTACAGCTTGGCATGGATGGCTCTGTGCTAATCCTATGCTTGAAGACTTTGCTGTGGGAATGTCAGAAAACTTTGTCCCTTTCTGTTTTGGCGTGGATGGCACTGTGCTTAAAAACTTTGATAGAAAAGCAGACATTTGAGGTGAGCTAATTCAGAGTTTCTTTGGTGTTCTAGGGTGCTTTAAACAGGAGATGCTCTCCACCTAAACTTGGGAACTACCCAGAGTTCTCTGCTTCTTTTTTGCATAATTTATGCGCCACTCTATGCCTGAAAGGGGTATGTTTTGATATACATATATAACAAGAAAACACCAGATGTGTCCCGTAAAAGAAGAATGTTATAATCTGATTCCATCAGTCAAGATTACAAGAGTGGCCACCCCAAGCAAGATTACCGGCAGTGATCACCTCAGTGCATCAGAGAGGGTAACCAGTTCTAATGTCAAATATTTTTCTCAATTCTAAATACCTCTACTTGGGTAATACGTAACAACCACAGCTGAAATTCCCTTGACAACAAGGTAATAATATGAGCAAAGAGCCCCCCACTGCCTCAAAAAAACATCAGCATGAGTTCTTTAAATATACACGTTTTCATCTTGTATACACGCTTTTCTATTTTAGTAAACATAAATTCAACCAAACAAAAGCTTCCAATTTCATACACTGGACTGTACACAGGAGAGTTACTTACAGGTAGATAGGGGGCTACCAGTAGCTCATGAGCTACTCGTTGGAGAAGCCTAGTTCAGACGGTAATGGTCAGTTTATTACTATAGACTAGTACACTACCTGGCAATAGATATGACCCTGGGAAGTTTTTACTTATCTGAGTGTAAGAGAGTCCAGAAGTAAAGGGAATTTTTAAGCAGCCTGTAAGAATTACAATCCACTGCCTGACTGATGTGTTTTAGTGTGAGTTATATATTGTGTTGTGATTGCATTATATGGCACTTACTTCCCCTGACGAGGCACTGTTCTGCTATATTGGCAGCATTGTTGAAAAGGAGATATGTTATAAATCTATAGGCGGTGTACCTTTAAAGCAGGGATGTTATTAATAAATAATGGTCACTGTAAAGGAGGGACGGTCTTAATATACAGATGATTGACTGAAAAGAAGAATGTCTTGAATTTATATGTAGGTGTGTTGCTCGAAAGAAGGGATGTTATCTATTAGCCGATGTTGCTGTAAAAGAGGGATGTTATTAACAGAGAAGTGTTTTAGTAAAGGGAGGGTGTACCAATTTACTTAAATATCCTAGGAAAGAAAGGGTGTTATCACTATATAGGCAGACTTTGAGGAAAAAATGATGATCTGTAGATCTGGAGGTGTCACTGTAAAGGCGGAAGGATATCAATATGTCGGTAGGAGTCCGTGTAAGTCCGTGTGGCTCAATGGTTAGAGCGGCAGACCCTGATGCAGAGGTCTAGCCTGGGACCAGGGTTCAATTCCCCGCCTCCGCGGGACTTGGGCTAAAAAATTCCACGGACCTGATAATTCTCGCCTCAGTGCCTATTCCAATCATGGAGTCCCACTCTGCAACTCTGGGCAATAGCTTGCTTAATCTCCACAACGGCCCCACATCGCTAAGGATGCCTGGCCTCCACCTTGGGGGTGCCCAGGAGTGGACACCTCACAGGGAAAGCCAGGATGGGTTCCACAGCGGTATTCGTACAAGCGCCTTGAGACCCTTGTGGGTGAGTAGTGCGCTATACAAGTATCAATTTACATTTTACATTTAATTGAATCATGTAATCAATATATATCCAGATGTGGTTATAAAGAAGGGAATTCCTCAATATGAAGGTGTCACTGGATAAGTAAAGATGTTCTCAGATGGGCAGGAATTGATATAAGGGAGAGATGTTCTAAAAATATAGATTGGTGTCGTTGGGAAGGATGGATGTTATAGATCTGAAGGAAGGCGTCACTGTACCTCTGTAATCTACAGTCCTTTTCTAGTTCTTGTTCAGTGCTGAAACATGACTGGAGGGTCGCATCACACAAACCTCTCTTCATCATTATTCCTTGTTTTATTGTGTTAACACTGGATTGCACTTTCCAAACTCTGGTCCCATCGTAACGCCCGCTCCCCCTAACTTCCTAGTTTTTAACCCGATGCCACATATGCAATATTTATAATTTATTTATAAATGTAACTACTGCACCTTATGTGTGAGATGTTCCTGCTGAAATACAAATATGCTTTATGTGAAGGGCTCTTCTGTGGCCAAGTAGCTAGGATCTTGCTCTTTCAAATACCACTTTTGCCCACCAAGAACTTGGATGCTTGTTTCCGGTCCAGGGAAGACCTGGCTTGGCAGTTCGGGCTGAATTGTTCCCATGAGGCACAGGGTCAAGCCTGATTTGCATATGGCCGAGTCTGAACTGGGTTAGCGAAGTGAGCTAAAGAACAATGATGGATTCAACCCAGATCTGTGATTGGGGGAGAGTGTCTGAAGAGTTTCAGCGCTCCGCCAATCATCTCCTTGTGTTCAACAAGAAATAGTGGCAGATCGCCTAGATTCCTGATTGCCCTGCTTAGTTTAGTCAGTGAGGGTGTGGGCCTGGAAGTGGGTATCCTCCACCATTACTAAACATTTCCAAACAACCCCTAATTTCGAAGAGGTACTGCTTGGTAAATGATCTACATTTTGTGGATGCTTCCAGGATACCGCGGGCTGCCAAAGTAAAGACAGACTCTCATGGCCAAGTGTTGTCTGTGGGTAGGTAACAAATTAAAATCATTCCTCTCTTCTAAAGACCAAGAGAAGGTTGTCAAAAGCCTCCTCAAGCTTTGGTCATGCAAGAGGGCCCCTTCTGTGTACGAGTTTGGAAACCCACCCAATAATGGGGGACTGGTAAAGCCGGATTCTGGGGCACAACCTGCAACACCCATGCTTTGGTTGTCATTAAAATACCATTATGTTATTTTTCACCCTCTCTGCTGGTGTTATGTGGTTTAGTCCACTAACTTAAGAAACACTCTTATCAGTTTCGTTGTTGACTGCTACAATCTGTGTGCCCTTCCCTTTTCTCTGGCAGGTCATTTTGCAACAGTTTTACTGTGTGACATACATAGATTTTTATTGTCTTTTGTTGTTTAACTTAAGCTGTGAGCCTGTAAATCTACCCTTCCCTGAGGTCTGAAGCAATTGGGCTTTACAACTGGCACTTACATTGTAACCAAACAGGTTTTTCATCCCCTTTGGTCAACAGAGCACGTCCACAACAGATGACGTTTTAAACAGAGCGGTAAAACAGCCCTGAAACGCGTACTAACGTTTTTAATTTTTTTAAATAATCCCTCCAACATTGCTTTTTGGGTAGTGTTTTCAACTAGGAAAAACTTCCCTGGTCCAACACGTTCCCAAAGCCCCAAGTTGATATCCGGAAAGTGTGAAGTCCATATGATATTAGTATGTCCTAATAGCCCTTATTTTAAGTGGTAAGCATGTGTTTAAGTACACAATGAGCTCACACTTCTAAAAGGCAGTTTGTAGTACTTGTATATTCCACAAGGGAGAAGTTATGACTCTTTGCTTTGTCCTGGATTCCCCTTCATGTTGCCACACCCCAAGAACAGTTGTACAACTCCTCATGCTTGTATGTCTGTAATTGAGGGGAGTTTGGCTCCTTATTGGGAGTTCCAGGAATGCGAATTAACTACTAGTGTGAAATGCAATAAGTTGACTAACAAAGCACCTGGAACCCTAGGCTAGTGGGTAATCCCCACCCAATAATCACTTCCATGGAAAATTGACTTGATATGACAGTACAAATGGACTATTGTATAACGTTTGTATTGCGTAGGTTTGCGTGTTGTTTATGGTTAGTCACTCTGCATTTAGTGGTTGTACCATGTGATATGGGCTTCAAGTCAGTGGGTAGGTTTTTTGTTAAGCATTTCTCCATCCTCTTTATGTCGAGCATACAAGACAGCGCGTGTGCTATTTGTTGCGACATATATTGTGTGCTTACCAAGAACATACAAGGGCTTGGAGCCTGCCCACTGCTTACCAACCCTCCTTTTCCTGTTTCTTATTCGTGTCTCAGCTTGTCAGTCTTGTGTTTGTCCCGCCCATGGAGCATTGCCTCTTTACCATCTCATTTGACTGTCTAGCTTCTATGGTTCCACTGCATGCTTTTCAAGCACAGCTTTTTGTTTTGGGTTAGGCAGTTCATGGGAGTGAATGTGTTTTCCGGCAGTCTCCTTCATGTACTTCTCTCCCACTGCAGTCCGTGTTGCGGTCTGCTGCACATTTACTTCTCCCTGCCCCCTCCATGTTGCACTCACCCTTGTGTGCCCAGATTCCTTTCCCACACGCGTGCTTCTCCTCCCCATCCTCAGTATTGCGTTCCCCACTTGCCCCCTTACTTGTTGCTTCTTACCTCCACTCAACCCTCTGTATTGCTTCCCAGACCCGTACCTTCTTCACGTGTCCGTTGCTGCTACTCCTCGTCTCCGCCCTCTGTACAGCTGCAACACATCCATACCCTCCTTCTCTCTTGCCTGTTGCTTCTCCTCCCCCAACCTCTCCCTCCGTGTTGATTTCCTCCACTTTTTGCGTTTGTGGAGTCCCAAAATTTTCTACATGACACCCAGTTAGGGTTCGGAGCAGGACACAGTACCAAAATCCGCTCTCCTTGCGGTCACAGAACACCTCAGGCGGCTCCTGTATGAGGGAGAGACCACAGTGGTAATAATACTTGATCTTAGTGCAGCCTTTGATACTGTGTCCCATGATACGCTCCTATTCAGACTGGCACATCTAGGGCTCCAGGGAACGGCACTTTCCTGAAAGTTCTCTTTTTTTCAAGGACCGAACCTAGGTATGCTCTGGCAGCACATCCTCCACGTTTCATGTATTGACCTCTGGGGTTCCCCATGGATCGGCCCCTAGCCCGGCTCTTTTTAACATCTATGTCCCCTTCCAACCCGGCCGACCTGGTTGAACGCTCCGATCTTACTCTATTCCCCTGTGCGGATAATGCTCAAATTATTTTCTCTTTATCATCCTCTTCGGACCACAATACAGTCGCCCTGAACACCTGTCTGGCTCAAGTAGCCTCATGGTTGGATAACAACTCGCTGAAACGTAACGAAGATGAGACTAAGGTGCTGGTGCTTGGAAAGAACCCGTCCTCCGGGGCCCACAGCACTGGCCTGATGCTCGGGCAATATCCCTGTCCCGACCCTTAAAGTCAGTAATCTAGGTTTTTTGGTGGACAATAAGCTTTTCATGAAGCCTCAGGTGGCAAAAGTATCTGTGAACCTTATTTTGTCCAGATTGGATTATGGCAACATCCTTTACTTGGGGGTTGATAATGCCTCCTGAGATGCATGCGGGTGGTGCAGAACGAGGCCACCAGGCTGATTCACAGACTGCCAAGACATGCGTCAGTTGCATCTGTCCTCCATGAGCTTCATAGGCTCAAGGTGGAGAAACGCATCCAATTTAAAGCCTTGGGGTAGGTCTACAAAGCTAGGGCAGAGGTTGCCCCTCACTATATGACTGGCCTGATAAAACCTTATCAGCCTGCTCGCTCTTTACGCTCCAGCAACCTCTCTGTGCACTTGTTCCTAGGATCGAACGGACTCGCAAAGAGGCCGTGTCCTTTGCGTACATCGTCCCCAGGCTCACGAATGCTTGCCAGAGCACCTGAGATTCTGTACTTCGCTGACCACCTTCCGCAGACAGCTGAAGACTTGGTTATTCTGAGCTAGTTTGTCCTGGCAGAACCTTACCGGCTGGTGAAAGCGTTAGGAAACCCCAAGGGGTAACTGTCGCGCTATAGAAGCATCCTAACATGACGTCTACAAACCTACAAAATAACACGAATGCTGCATCATAGCTTCTTTTGGGTATTTTTGTGGTTTTACTTCTTTTAGCGCATATGTGTTCGGTTTTTTTGTGTTTTTTTTTTAGCCATGATGCATATCATCAGGGATGCTATACAGCACGGCTAAAAATCATTGGCAAAGCCAATAGGTCCCAAGGGCGAAACCTATTGCTTTTGCCAATGCTTGTTGTGACTTCTTAATTTCAGACAAACTGACGTGGTCTTCATTCTTCCGAGTCCCAGCAGGGGGCAGTTAAAAAGACAGTTCAAGGTGCTTATCGATGTGCCTGGACTGATCATTAAAGTTACAAACTGATCTAAAATTATAAAAATGTTAGGTTTTATATGCGAAATCGGTTCTGTGGACGTCCTGATTTAGTTCCCTTCGGAATCGTTTTGCAGCACAATAGCATACTTGAACCACAAAGTCGCATCTAACAGTGTTACATCTCTTTTCTATTCACTATTCTTTTTTGCCCATTCATTTTTTTGAAATAATTTGCCCTCCCGCTGAGTTTGCCACTGCTTGAGGAGCTTTACATGATAAAATAAACAAGGAACACTATACAGAAACCCTCCAAGAAGAGAAACCTGTTGATCCATAGAACGTTTACGCTACTTTGAAGCTTTGTTTTTCTGTCCCAGTTTCCTTTTGTCATGGAAAGGTTATTTTATTCGTTTTCATTATGAATATTTTAAGTTTTAACTTCTCGGCTCTTCTTTCCTACGTCGGAGTGCGAAATGTTAAGCAAATAAACTCTTAAACGTCACCAACTAATCTGTGGTGAGATGGGCAAGCCAGGGGACACGAAAGCGCAAATGCATGGCACTGCCCACGCCATCAACAGTAAACACTGACAAAAACCTGTGGTTTAAATCCTAACACACTCCAAATGATGAGCCTGCGGCAGAACTGATTGTGGAGCTGGTGACCACCCATGCCCTTGGGGGAG
The DNA here is from genome assembly GCF_964261635.1 of Lissotriton helveticus. Taxonomy (NCBI): domain Eukaryota; kingdom Metazoa; phylum Chordata; class Amphibia; order Caudata; family Salamandridae; genus Lissotriton; species Lissotriton helveticus. The sequence continues at coordinate 816,689,864 of NC_136073.1, read as the reverse complement.
GATACTCGGGCCTGGCGCTCCAGTGTTCTTTATGATCTAAATTGGCACACGGCGTGATCTTGGGCAGATCAGGTTCCCGGCCGCACTGAGTCACTCGATAGGTGTTTGCGGCTCAGGTGTGGGCCTTGCTTGTGGGAAGTCTTCTGTAAATAACCATTGTTGTGCGCGTGCCTCCCCCTGGACTGTGTTTGCGGTGAATCTCATGACGTCACACTCACCTGACAGCTCTCCCTGAGCGGAGGATTCTGGGAGCGTGACCATGCCCTGCCCGGTTAACATATAACCTGGCAGATATGGTATCTGATGCTGTGGTGAACTTTCACTCCCTGAGCTTGGGTGGAGGGGTGAGGGCGTGTGTGTGTGGCGGTGTTTGTGTGTGTGAGGGCGTGTGTGTGTGCACACTGGCTCACAAAGCCTTGGAGTTTCCCTCACGGTGCTTTCTTCAGCCGTAGGTGTATTGAGCTGTGTGCAGCTGAGTGTGGATGCAACAGAAGAAGATATGAGCAGTGTTGGTTAATGTTGAAAGGTTTTTAGGCCTCGTCTACAGGCAGCTTTTAGTGGTCTGTTGAAAGACATCTGGTGTAATATACCACAACTCACAGTGGGCTCCTAGCCCGCCCATTGGTTGACTTTCTTGTCACTTTTTTCTGCTTCTCCCTTGTTAATGGCTTTGCTTCTTCTTCTTGTGTTTGTCACTCCCTTGCAGCATACCGTGTTTACCATTCTTTTGCCTGGATGACTTGTATTCTTCCAAAACTCACATTTTGAGCTCTGTTGTTTTCCATTGCTTTCAGCACTCCAAGAGAGTAATCAATCAATCAATCAAAGCATTTATATAGCGCACTACTCACCCGGAGGGTCTCAAGGCGCTGGGGGGAGGGGGTCCGCTACTGCTCGAACAGCCAGGTCTTGAGCTGCTTCCTGAAGGCGAGGTGGTCCTGGGTCAGGCGGAGGTGGGTCGGGAGGGAGTTCCAAGTCTTGGCGGCCAGGTAGGAGAAGGACCTTCCTCCTGTGGTGGCTCTTCGGATGCGGGGGACGGCGGCGAGGGCGTGGCTGGTCGATCGAAGCTGGCGTTTGGGAGCGTAGAAGTTGAGGCGGCTGTTGAGGTATCCTGGTCCTTGGTTGTGTAGGGCTTTGTGTGCGTGGGTGAGGAGCCGGAAGGTGATTCTCTTGTTGACCGGGAGCCAGTGCAGGTCTCTCAGGTGTCCGGAGATGTGGCTGCGGTGGGGGATGTCCAGGATGAGTCGTGCTGAGGTGTTCTGGGTCCGCTGGAGTCTTTTCTGGAGTTTGGCGGTGGTTCCGGCGTAGAGTACATCTATTGTTATGATATTCCCTAATGTGCTTCCTTCCCTTGCAAATTCCCTGCATGTGTTCTATGTTGCTGCCTCCTCCCCAGTGCAGTCTTAATGCATGGGCACACTGGGCAATTGCCGGGGGCCCCACGAGCATAGGGGCCCCATGCAGACCTGAATTTAACACACATTTTCCGTGAAACATTTTATTCCTGTGAGTGGTTGTGTCGGTAAGGCCCACTGCACTGCTTTGCCCCGGGGCCTATAATGCTGTTAAGGCGGCCCTGCTCCTCCCCCAACCATGGCTTATCCATTCCTTTCCCAACTCGACTATTTATTTCCTTTGCCTCTTTTTCTCCCTGGCTAACTCAGTTTGTCCCCAACCCACTACTGAATCCACTCCTCCCCCACCCACTCGTTGACTGCTCCCCAACTACTCTGTCCTAGTGTTTTTTTATTTAAAAAAAAACAAAACATTTTTTTTTAATAGTTTTCCCCTGCACTTGCGATTTGGTGTCAGGCCACTCCAATTTTACGAAACTCTTTCACGCACGTTTATTTTTTTAATTCACAAATTCGACAAATCGTCCAAGAAGGACCAGGTAAATCATGTCCTGTGCACCTGTTATGCGAATCCTACGTAAAATCTTCCAATGGATTCCCTTGGAACCCAGTAAATCACTCATTCACGGTTTAATAAACAGTTGTCTAGACTATGGAAACGCGTCCATGGCCTCTATCAATGAGGAACTATGTACTAGACTCCAGGTGTTGCAGAACACTGCTGCCAGACTGATCTTCCATCTCGGTCCCTATCTGCTCCTAATTTAAAATCCCTACATTGGCTCCCTATCAGGAAACGTGTTCGTTTCAAGCTCATCTCCCTAACACATAAGGATAAGTATGGAAATGGGTGAGGTGTCTGGCCAGGAAAAGTAACTAATTGGTATGTACCAAAAAAGAATCTCCGGTCAGGAACAAAACATTTACTTACCTCTCTTAGGGTCTGAACCACCAGAAATGGTGGCAGAACCTTTTCCCTCTTAGCTCCTCTTTTCTGTAATGAGCTACCAATGCAACTCCAAACTATTTCAGACCACAGGCTGTTCAGAAAGAAGCTTAAAACCTGGCTGTTTTAAACATATTTTTTTACGCTGTGAATTATTTCCTTCCATCGAACCAGCTACAGCACCATAAGATCCTTCTTGGTGATATGTGCGCGTAACAAAAACCTAATAATAGTAAATAATACATGTATTTTTCATTTAATGTTTCAAGTGAGAGTGCCATCGTGGAACTGGTGAAAATTGCATTTTTTTATTTTTATTTGTGCGCATATGTGGTAACATATATGTTATCATGCTGGACTACAATTGCCTCCTGACAAGTAACAGAGTTATTTTTCCCAAATGTTTCGGGCAGAGGCTGCACAACATAATCAAAAAAACATTTTTTTAGGTTGAAAAGAAGGCGAGACCTTTGCCAATGCCTGTTTTATTCTGCCCCCTCCTGCCTTTTCCACCAATTATTTGTCAGATAATGCCCTGTCTGACCCTTCTGTATTGACTAGTTACTGTCCTACTCGACTAGCCTAAGCTTTTGTGCGGGTATTGGCAGTAATAAGCCCTGCCTGGCATTTTAAAGAAGGTATCTTAACCAGCAGTCACTGCCCAGCCTGGCCATTGCATATTGTTATGGTCAATCACTGCCCAACCCCTGAATGCACATTCACTCCCAGGTATGAGCCAACCACTGCTCTCATCGACCTTTAGATGCCCGGTATAAGCCAATCACAGTTCAGCTGGCCCTTCTAACCATATATTAGCCTGTCACTACCCAGCCTGTCCTGAGTAGACCTGATATTAATCTGTCGCTACTCTGACTCACTAGTATGCCAGTGTAACCCTACCTGTTTCCAGTGGCGGCCGGCATGGCTCGCGGGTGGGCAAAATAAAAATTAAAAAAATTTACATTGAGGCCAGTTCCATGTCGCTGCTCCTGTTTTCCTGTCTCTGTCAGGAAGCAGGCAGCCAGGCTCCCTCCCCTAAGCCAATCACAATGCTGCAATGCAGTGTTGTGATTGGCCTGAGCGCCAGTGACACGGCGCCTAGCCAAGGGCTGGCAGGGTAGGCATGTTCTCCATGCATACAGCCTGCATGGAGAATGGGGAAAGTGCGGATGGCTGGTTTGGGCTGCCCGAGAGGGCTGACCAAAGAGTCATTACGCACTTAGGAGTGGGCAAACCATTCCTCCCTGCCCTGCTCCCTGAGCACAGCAGCCCCACCCAACCACCCACAGACGAACACGTCACAAAGCATGAAAGGATAATAACTTAAAGTTATTTTAATTTTATGTTACTCTTCTTCAAACTGCTTAAAAGCAGTGGGACGACGCTTCTCCGCCATAGCAGAGGAGCCGCCCCTGCCTGTTACTATACACACGTACACACCCAAATTATTCATGATTTACACCCAGTCAGCCATGGAAGAGCATGGTTTAGTCGAGTTTCTGACTGTGCTCTTACTGGGGATGCACCTCTCTATTTGCTTACCTACCTGACCCTTCTGCACCATGTATCCGGCTTTGGGATGTTCTGCATGACGCCACTGGTCAGATATCGGTCTGTTGCTTCTCTCCTCACTCATCCCTCTGCACCAGGTATCGGTCTGCCCCTGCACTGCCTGGCCCTTCTGACAAGGGTCTGCGTCTGCCGTGCCTGACCCTTTACGCCAGGTGTAGGCCTCATCGGCCATCATCTGCACCAGGTATCGGCCTGCACTGCCTGACCCTTCTCGCCAGGTGTAGGCCTCATCGGCCATCATCTGCACCAGGTATCGGCCTGCACTGCCTGACCCTTCACGCCAGATGTAGGCCTCATCGGTCATCTTTTGCACCAGGTATCGGCCTGCACTGCCTGACCCTTCTCGCCAGGTGTAGGCCTCATCGGCCATCATCTGCACCAGGTATCGGCCTGCACTGCCTGACCCTTCACGCCAGGTGTAGGCCTCATTGGCCATCTTGTGCACCAGGTATCTGCCTGTCCCTTCATTGCCTGACCCTTCACGCCAGGTGTAGGCCTCACCAGCCATCATCTGCACCAGGTATCGGCCTGCACTGCCTGACCCTTAACGCCGGGTGTAGGCCTCATTGGCCATCTTTTGCACCAGGTATCGGCCTGCACTGCCTGACCCTTCACGCCAGGTGTAGGCCTCATCGGCCATCTTGTGCCCCATGCCTCGGCCTATCTTTGCCCTCCTCTTTCGCCTGTGCTGGAAGGCCTGGCTGGCCGGCAGATCCATCCAGGGTACCACCGCGGGGAGCGCGTGTTCATGTTTTTGATGAGACTGCAGATTCCCTCCCTCTCTCCCCACCCCCCCTCCTGCCCCCTTCAGCACGGCTTTGTCTCTGTTGGTCTTGGACAAAGCTCCCACCCCGCCGCATTCATTCCAGGCGCTGGAGATTGATGCGAACCGAAGCCTGTTTGTTTAAAGAGTTCTCGTGCCCAGTAGCTGTCTAAACACCAGCTACTCTTGAGTGGCGCACCGTCTGCCCCGGCCCCGGGGGGACGGGGGAAACGTGGGATGGCGGGGTGATGCGGTGGGGCCCTCCTTGGAAAGGCTTCACGCAGGGGCCCCTCCAGAGAGCCGCCATCTGCGCCTCCTCGTCCCCCCACTTTGATCAGGGCATTCGGTTCCAGATTGTTCCAGACGTTGATGGACACCTAGCCCGGGAGGAGGGACGTCTGACTGACAGGAGTTTTGTCTAGCAGCTTGACACCGCCCTCAGTTTCGCGAGGCGCTAGGGGAGACTGAATGGTGGTACACCCACTCCTGACTGAGGAGCCATGATTCTCGAGCTGGCCGCGTGCCAAGGGGACATCTGTTGGAGGTGCTGTTGCATCCACTGTCCAGTCCGCAGCGTCTCCGCCATGATTCTTTGGCGGCCATTTTGTGTTGGAGCAGTCTGCGCCTGTGTGACAGAGGTGGGAGGGGTGGGGGGCTAGAAGAGGAACATCTGCTGGAGTGAAGACACATTTCTCCCCTAAGGGAGTGGGGGGGGGGGGCTGGAATGGGGGATATGCTGATAACCGTGGCCGCCTTTAAGGAATCCAGACTGTCGTTTCATCAGAGCAGAGCAACATCTAGGCAAGGGGGTACACTGGACATGGGGTACACTGTTACCCATACAAATAAAACACCCACGTGCTGGTTTGGTGTTTGACATCTTATCTTTTTTAGTCAAGTACATGAAACTCTGCTGTTTTGTTTTATATACTGCTTATTGTAGGGGTCTGGTGGCTCAGGGGACTAATGAATCCACTGCAGGAGCCTGTGTTCGACCTCATGGCCACAGGTTCAAATCCTGGCGGGTCCACTCAGTCTTTCATCCATCTGAGGTCGATAAAATGAATACCAATACAAATCTGTTATTCAGCACCAAGATACCTCCGGGTGAACCAAATACACATGTTATGTTATGTTTTATTGTACTTGTATTTATATAGTCAAATCAAGTCAAGTCAAAAAAATGTTTAATTAGACCATTTGATCTATAAACCACAGTTCATCCTTTATCATTTAAAATCACATAACACAAATTCATATTCTTAACAGTAAAAATTATCCTAAAAACAACCTTTATACAATTTAAAACCAGAGTTCATTTGGATTATAGGGCTATTGGCTATTTTGGGCCTCCAGTCGGAACGGGAACTTATATACCCCCTGCATAAATTTCCCGATGGCTATCGCAATGTCAAGATTTTCCATATCAACAAGAAGCTCCCGTGCTTTAGTGCGATCCTCAACCTCATTGATAGCGCTCACTACTTCTGGTGAGGCGTCAAAGCGCTTTTTGCCAAGTAGCATGCTACTCCGTACCCAAAAAGGATTAGTGGTGGATTAGTATAGTGAAATTTGTAGCTTCAAAGCACTGGTGGAAAGCTGATACATGTTAAATTGGAGCAATCTGGAGTGAAGATTACTTTTAATTGATATCTTGGGATTGTAGAGGTGTGACTTTGCGCCAAAGAAGCCTATTGGACATTCTATGCAAACAGCAGAGGTGCCTGTATTGTTTCTTTATTAATGTGCTTCCTAACTAATACACTAGTCAGACCAACTCCTCGCTGCAGCCTGCCTTCGCCATGTATGTCTGGTTCGTCCTTGTCTTTGGAGCGCCCTTGCTGTACAATGACTTCCTGTGTTCCTTGCCTTTTACAGGAAGTGGTGTCCTATGTACAGCTGATGTCCTGACCTCCTCTGTCCTTGTCACACAAGGACCATGTCCAAGGTGACAAGACTGTACCTTGCTACTGGTTTCCATTGGTGTATGCTTTTTATGGGTTGCAGAGCATTTGCCGTGACTGCCAATTCTAATCTGGGTTAGTCCTGGCGCAATCTAGACTTCGGTCATTTCTTTTCAATGTCTTACAGGTTTTATTATTCTCTATTGCTGCTCCTGTAGGAGTAACTGGTGAACAATGACAAGTAGACTGTCTATCCTGTGGATTTGGGATGAAGTCCATGGCTTGGTTAAAAAAAATCCATAATTAATTAATGGATTGAAATTGTGATAGAATCTTCTTTTCTTAGTGTAATGCTTATACACTTTTACCAATGTCTGTCAGATTCTTTAATCTTCAGCTGTTTAGTGAAGACTGTGGTGGAGAAGAGGAAGGTCAGGGAATCACTGGACAGCCAATTTACAGTTTCCCAGTGAGTCCTGTTTCCCCAGAAATTATCCTGCAGAAAACCACAGTGTTAAGGATAATCTAAGTGGGCATGATGCCACAGTGGGGTTGTACATGTGAACGCGGTATGAGGTGAAGGGATCAATGGAGGAAAAGGAATGGTACGCCATCCTGCTGGGGCGTTGAGTAATTCAGAAACAGGAGAGAACCTGTAGGGACGGGATTCGATCTGCCCCACTTAGTCAGTTGCACACCATGCAGTACTTGACGTGTGACTGACTCTGCATCTTGCCTGCAGCGGCGGTCCGCGCAGGTAAGCGCGGTGTATGGTGAAGTCGACAGACGACGGAATAGGATTTATTTATTTTATTTTGTTCTATTCCGTTGTCTGTCGACCCCCCCCCCCCACACCCCCTGCCCCGCCCCTGCCCCACCGTGCTTACCTGCACGGGCCCCCGCTGCTTACCTGCCATTTAAAGGAGACAGTCGGCCATTTGGGTACTTCAGTGGCTTATGCCTTTTGACAGTGGTGCATCCTTTTGATAAAGAAAAGTTCAACCAATTCTTTTCCAGGCACTCTACGACTGAAGTTTGGGTACAATGTCACTTTTGTTTGCACAGGTGGGTTCAAATGCAATCCTCATGGCCAAGGTAATGACCTGGGGCTTAATGATATGCAGTACGCCGAGTATAAAAACGCATGGACGTATTAATTAAGTCTTAGGTTACATGTAAGGTAAAGGCTGTGCCTTAGCTATCCCTAATGCAGCAGATGAATTGGCACTGCACATCCATTATGTGTATGTATGTGTATATGTATGTGTGTGTATGTGATTATATATATATATATATATATATATATGTGTGTGTGTGTGTGTGTGTATATATATATATGTGTGTGTGTGCATGTATCTGTGTGTATGCATGTGTGTGTAGATACGTGTGTGTGTGTATATATATATGTGTGTATATATATATATATATATATATATATATATATATATATATATATATGTGTGTGTGTGTGTGTGAATATTTAATATTGGCTCAGGGGGTGCATTTTCCTTGCTTGTGTTAGGCCTCATGGCACTCTTTTGACACCATTGGGTAAAAGACCTCCCACCAAGAGAGACCGCATTCCTGCTTAGACCTCCTCCTTACCGGTACTGACTGACTGTCGATAACTCTGACACAGGCAACATTCAGCACACATCAGTCATCTTAAACTAAGGAGACAAGACAGGAAAGCATACAACATAACAAGCCACAACTCGTCTCAAGCCACAACTCGTCTCTCTCCGCAGGGAAACCCTGGAAACAAGCAGCACACCAAGGAAACGCTGCAGAAGTGGGGACTAACCTCTGTTTGCTTATGGTTGTTTGTAATGCACTGTATACCCTTCTCTAAGCCTCCGGTTGGTACAACAGAGAGGATAAATAAGAATGGCGTCTAGCAGTTTTAGATGAGTTATTTGTTTTCCCTAATGAGGGGCTGACGTTAAGTGCGCTTGTAAGTGCTGTAAGTGCCTGGTTATACACAGACAGCAGTCTAGTCTCCTACAGCCTCCCAGGTATGTGGGATGCTAGATTTTGATTTGAGGGGGATTTATAGAGCACAACAAATGCCCAAAGGCGTCAAGATGCTATAGTCGCAGTGATAAGGGTCCTCCGACGAGAAGTGTACCACACTTTATCGCAAAAGATAACCTATAGCATGAAAAGCCAGGCCTTTGATGCCTTCCTAAAGGGGGAATGAGATCTGGCACTGGTCAATTGATTTGGCAGTGAGTGCTGCCGTCTCCCGGCCACGACTGAGAAGGCTCTACCCAGGTGAGGAACCCCTCACAGACTTCTTCCTCTGTTGTCCTCGAAGGGCACCTCCTAATCTCTAGGAGATGCCCCAAAACGTACCCCGCTTTAGCTCTCTGTGGTAGATCCTCATCCTCTTCCTGCCAGGACTGGCTGTGGGAGTGACTGGGGGAGGAGGTCTGTTCAACAGTAACACAATTGACCGCCTCAACAATATTGCTGCCAGAGGAAGGACCCCCTAAACACGAACAACCAGGCTCCAAAGGTGGAGATTGGGTAGTGAAGAGGTCTTCTTGGTTCCACCCGGATCACTAGTGGTTGCTTTGTGTGCCTGAAGACCTCTGGTTGAAGAGGTTGACGTAAGAGCTGCCTACCTTGTGCGTACCGTGCTGCGGTTGTAAGGGTGTTAGTCACCCCTTTTTAAAGCTGGGAGGAGGTTGTTTCTGGACTTGAGGTTTGATGTTGACCATTGAAGGCAACCTCGCATCTGTAAATCAGGAGAAAACAAAACAAAATCAAGAAACCACTCTTTACTGGAAATGTAAACATTGTTAAGCAAAGGGGCTACTGTTAAAGATAACATCATAGCCTATAAGATCATTGTTTAATCATTAGCACATTTCTTTTCCACCCTGGGCATATTTTCTTTGTCAAGTGTCTTTAACTGCAATAAAAAGAGGAAATCTTACATGTAGATTATATAATATTAAACTAACTGTATATTGGGCTTTGTCTCAACTTAAAATGCCCCCTTCATCCACGCCCAACAAACCTGAAAATGATGTACATAAGCATCTGATATACTGTATATAACTCCACATCCACCGGGGCTTGGCTTGGTTTGCACCACCAAAACTTCTACTAATATAGTTGAGATGTTTCTAATGTGCACAGTTGATATTATATTAACACAACGTTATTTGAACAGTCTGATTAAACGTTAACTGCACTATATTAACAATCTTAAAACAATTTTTAAAAAAAGTATTTAATTTTCTATTCAAATTGATGAACAAAGTAATGCTTCCTTCCTGTTAAGTAGCAACCACATCTAGGGATTGTCCGATAAATCACTGTAAAAGTAATTAACTGTAGGAATAACAGAACAGTGACAAGTTACTCTACAAAGGGACTGTCTCTTCCTAGCAAGATACTACTGTGATCACCCCACACCTTCTGAAACAAGCAGTGCCCCGAGATGTCAAGTTTATCCTCTGCAGAAGCGCAAAACCTATATAGGGCCTTTTGCCTATGCAGGCCTCTAGCCCCTCTCTGGAGGGGTTGGGAACGTTGAGTGTATTCATTAGTGCTATGAAGTGGCTCATTGTCACAATATAGCACTTGAAAAACGATTGCATACCTAAAGACAAGTTTGAGGCACAAATGGTTGGAGAATAAAAGATCTGTCGTTATGGTTTGTTTCTTTGCAGTTCTGTGCATGGGTGATTGTGATGAAAAATTAACATTTGCACAGTTAATCGTAGGTGAATTTTTGGGGTGTGAGCACATACTCCTGACTAAACTCCTTCAACTCTGGGCCTAAACAGCACTGTGAAAGATTGAAAACTGAAATCGGTCCAGTAAAATGGTGGGAAATAAGTGAGAAAAACTTAGTGGCTAGACCTGGGTCACAGTTTCAAGGAGCTCTAGGATGTAAGCTAGTGGAATAGCAGTCTAGAACATCGACATATTAAGCCTGCATATTTTTTTGCATATTTTTTAAGAAAGTGATTATTATAAAGAAAATGACTGAGCAGAGGGTGGCTGTTTAGTGTGTGTGAAACTCCGGTACAAGGATAATCAGATGTATTCCCTCCCTGACCGTCCAGCACTTTGGTATGGTCCATTGGTGGGGTGGTGGCTAGTGACTAACTTTCCCCAAACCATACTTTTATTTCTGGGGTTCTTGACTGTTATTAATCTGTGGTCTTCTTTTGCCTCCAGCTTTACTACAACTGTCCAGATCAGAGATCTTCAAACTTGGGGACTGCCCATCTTGGGGGCTGACTTGATCACAGGGACCAAGGCACTGATCAGGGGGAGCATTATACTGAAAATAGTGTTGTTTTTTCCATTGAAAAAAGGAGTGGCAGTGAACCACTCTGTAATGGGCCATCAGTAACCTCTTTGGTCCATCATGTTGTGGCTGGCAGTCGGGGTCGAATGCGGGGGGGGGGGGGGGCTTTACCCCTATTTCTAATAAAGGATACTTTTACAATTTAGTAAGACCAGGCCTACCATAGCTTGGTGTCAATCATGTGTTTTAGTGCATATTTAAAATGGATAATTGAGCACAATTGCAATATGGCGCTACTAAATATGTTTAGAGATGCCAGATTTACAGAATAATTGTGAAAAAATGTTTGTCCTAAGCGCTACGAGGCCTCAGGGTAGAAGTGCGCTATAGAAATCTAATTTCATTCATACATTCATTCTCGTTGCCACTGCATTTATTTTTTTATGTTACCGAAGGGATCCAACATTAAAAGGTTTGAAGGCCCTAGGTCTGGTTAGACCACACGGTAGTACAATACCACTTGAGTCCACTCCAAGCGCCCTGTCAATAGGTTCCTGTAGGTGGTCAGGAGTGCCTTACAGTTTTCAAGGCTTGGCTTGGCAACACAGCTGTTCCAGACGATTATGTGAGCATCACTAGTTGAGGGGCTTTGGCTCCGCCCACGTTTGGAGCCAGCAGTGCATCATTTGATTGGGCCACAAGGTGTGCGCTTCCACAAAAAAGTGTTTGCATCCACACAGATGCAATCATTGCATTTATCCATCTGCCTGAGTTTGAACTTTAAAGGGCACACACATGACATTGTAATTCTAGTAAATTGTTTTAGGTAACAATATTTTTATTTTTTTTCTGCAGCAGTACCGATGAGAGGAGAGCAGTCACTAATCTACATGGATGCTTAGGTCCGGCTTGCCAGTACAACTGTCACCTGACCTTTTAACCCACACCAATATTATTCTGCCGTTCTTTGCTTCCACACAAATACACATCTGGCCCCATGCTATTAAATGTAATGCTTCACAGCACCATACAACGTTCACTTAAAGCAAGACCTATCAGCGTTGCCAATGCTTGTTTTTCTTTTCTTGCACCCTCATGGGCATTAGTGCTCCTCAAGCCCTTCCTCTGCACTGAATACCCCTCTGGGGGGTTCCGCGGTCCCTTCTCACCAGCGCACGTGCTGGGGCCTCATCCCTTCTCCATCAGTCATCCGTACCTCAGTGGGAATCCAAAATAATATCCCAGTCCCGGCGAGCGATGACCCGACCCCGGTCACACAAATACCACAGGCGGAACCCTTGGCAGTGGAGGATGTTCTGAAGCCCCGCCCCCTGACCCCGGGTCACGGCGGTGGCGGCTGGAATCGATGACGCGTGCTGAAAGATGCAACTTGTGAGTGGCCGGCCTCGGGGCGGGGCCAGCGGGCAGACGTGGCCAGGCTGATGGCTTTGCCATCCCTGTGAACGTGTGGGCAGGGCCTGGCCCCAGAAGGGAGTGGGCCACATGGCGTCAGCAACTCAGAGAGGCCGAAGACACATTTGAAACGGCCTCGAATGTGCATATGTATGTACTTTCATGTCGTTGGTCACTTGTTTTCTCGAGTTGTTTGTCTACATTCAGTTATTCACCTCTTTAATGTAGTCAGACACACATGTATATATTGTTATGTTCACCTCTGTGGTATAGTCTGACACACATGTATGTGCTGTGTTATGTTCACCTCTGTGGTGTAGTCAGACACACATGTATATATTGTTATGTTCACCTCTGTGGTATAGTCTGACACACATGTATGTGCTGTGTTATGTTCACCTATGTGGTGTAGTCAGGCACACATGTATATATTGTTATGTTCACCTCTGTGGTGTAGTCAGACACAGATGTATATACTGTTATGTTCACCTCTGTGGTGTAGTCTGACACACATGTATGTGCTGTGTTATGTTCACCTATGTGGTGTAGTCAGGCACACATGTATATATTGTTATGTTCACCTCTGTGGTGTAGTCAGACACAGATGTATATACTGTTATGTTCACCTCTGTGGTGTAGTCTGACACACATGTATGTGCTGTGTTATGTTCACCTCTGTGGTGTAGCCAGACACACATGTATGTGCTGTGTTATGTTCACCTCTGTGATGTCAAACTCATGTATATGCTGTTGTGTTCACCTCTGTGGTGTAGTCTGACACACATGTATGTGCTGTGTTATGTTCACCTCTGTGGTGTAGTCAGACACACATGCATGTGCTGTGTTATGTTCACCTCTGTGGTGTAGTCAGACACACATGCATGTGCTGTGTTGTGTTCACCTCTGTGGTGTAGTCTGACACACATGTATGTGCTGTGTTATGCTCACCTCTGTGATGTAGTCAGACATACATGTATGTGCTGTGTTGTGTTCACCTCTGTGGTGTAGTCTGACACACATGTATGTGCTGTGTTATGTTCACCTCTGTGGTGTAGTCTGACACACATGTATGTGCTGTGTTATGTTCACCTCTGTGGTGTAGTCTGACACACATGTATGTGCTGTGTTATGTTCACCTCTGTGGTGTAGTCTGACACACATGTATGTGCTGTGTTATGTTCACCTCTGGTGTAGTCTGACACACATGCATATGCTGTGTTGTGTTCACCTCTGTGGTGTAGTCTGACACACATGTATGTGCTGTGTTATGTTCACCTCTGTGGTGTAGTCTGACACACATGTATGTGCTGTGTTATATTCACCTCTGTGGTGTAGTCTGACACACATGTATGTGCTGTGTTATGCTCACCTCTGTGATGTAGTCAGACATACATGTATGTGCTGTGTTGTGTTCACCTCTGTGATGTAGTCAGGCACACATGTATGTGCTGTGTTATGTTCACCTCTGTGGTGTAGTCAGACACACATGCATGTGCTGTGTTATGTTCACCTCTGTGGTGTAGTCAGACACACATGCATGTGCTGTGTTGTGTTCACCTCTGTGGTGTAGTCTGACACACATGTATGTGCTGTGTTATGCTCACCTCTGTGATGTAGTCAGACATACATGTATGTGCTGTGTTGTGTTCACCTCTGTGGTGTAGTCTGACACACATGTATGTGCTGTGTTATGTTCACCTCTGTGGTGTAGTCTGACACACATGTATGTGCTGTGTTATGTTCACCTCTGTGGTGTAGTCTGACACACATGTATGTGCTGTGTTATGTTCACCTCTGGTGTAGTCTGACACACATGCATATGCTGTGTTGTGTTCACCTCTGTGGTGTAGTCTGACACACATGTATGTGCTGTGTTATGTTCACCTCTGTGGTGTAGTCTGACACACATGTATGTGCTGTGTTATATTCACCTCTGTGGTGTAGTCTGACACACATGTATGTGCTGTGTTATGCTCACCTCTGTGATGTAGTCAGACATACATGTATGTGCTGTGTTGTGTTCACCTCTGTGGTGTAGTCTGACACACATGTATGTGCTGTGTTATGTTCACCTCTGTGGTGTAGTCTGACACACATGTATGTGCTGTGTTATGTTCACCTCTGTGGTGTAGTCTGACACACATGTATGTGCTGTGTTATGTTCACCTCTGGTGTAGTCTGACACACATGCATATGCTGTGTTGTGTTCACCTCTGTGGTGTAGTCTGACACACATGTATGTGCTGTGTTATGTTCACCTCTGTGGTGTAGTCTGACACACATGTATGTGCTGTGTTATATTCACCTCTGTGGTGTAGTCTGACACACATGTATGTGCTGTGTTATGTTCACCTCTGTGGTGTAGTCTGACACACATGTATGTGCTGTGTTATATTCACCTCTGTGGTGTAGTCTGACACACATGTATGTGCTGTGTTATATTCACCTCTGTGGTGTAGTCTGACACACATGTATGTGCTGTGTTATGTTCACCTCTGTGGTGTAGTCTGACACACATGTATGTGCTGTGTTATATTCACCTCTGTGGTGTAGTCTGACACACATGTATGTGCTGTGTTGTGTTCACCTCTGTGATGTAGTCAGGCACACATGTACATGCTGTGTTGTACAGGTCTCAGCTGTTGCTTTATTTACTAATGTATTAATGCATTAGTTGAATAAACGTGTGCAGGGGTGCATGTAGAGAACAGCTACAGGGGGCCGGTGTCAGGAAAGTACCAAGAGTGGCCCGGGGGGGACACAAGAACATACCATACCTCTACAGCACTTCGAATGAACAATCATTTTTTTTAAATGTACCCTAAATGATTCCAGAGAAGGAAGTGACTTAATTTATGACGTAATAGCATTCCACAGTTCGGTGCCTCTAGCACTAAGCAATCCATTACCAGGTCCCTGGGACCCTGGTTTTGTTGGGATCAGATGGGGGGCATGTTTCAAGCAGAGGTGTTTTTCTGGGGTCATGATATAGGAACAGAGAGTTCAGGAACTGTCGGGATTAACTATGATAAATGCCTTACATTGAAGCTTTGCTCGGCAGCCTGCCAGTGGAGGTTTAACAGAGCTGCAGATCGGCGCTCAGGCTCAAAATGCCCGAAAAGAAGTCTTTCTAAGAGATCCTACAGGCTTTAAGTTCCTCCCGCCACCTATGTGGTAGGCGTAAGTAGAACTACAGTAGTTGGTTCTTGGGAAACTGTGGAGAGCGCAATGTAAAAGTTGCTCAAGGGTTTTAATTGGTGGGTGACAAGCCTTATGATGTTGATGTTCAGGAATGAACGACAGCTGATATACTCACATCAATAACTCCTGACATCCCTGACTTCCACATCTGTATATTCTGCATCTCTCCCCGTCCTGAAACCTGATTGGTTAACATTGATTTGAACTCTCCAAAATGGCCGCGGCACTTGAACTGACATCACGCACCCCCCATGAAGAGATTCCTCGCCTCACCCTTGTCTCTCAGCACCTGCTTTATTTCTGCTGAGCTGCTAGGGAAGGGCAAGGTGTTCAAACTCTAGAAAGTACACAGGGGCACCCAGCCATGTTTACTTTCGGTTCTTGCCTGTGAATTCATGACCCCTGAGACTAATGCGAGGACTGTCCGAGCCAATTCTACCGAAGGACCTGCCCTGGCGGCCCTAACACTCAAACATCTGATGAGGTTCAGAGTAGGGTTAAAACTAAAGGTAGGCAGTTTTTCAACACGTTTAATCAAGAAAGGAGGTTTGGTTGTGGGTCCATCCAAGAGGGACTGGGTTTGAACTTGCATCTCATTCCTCGCAACTTTTAAAATATGTCTACCTTACTAGAGGGGGAGGGGCCATGGAGAGAGTGGGGGCAAGAAGAGGCAGCGCGGCTTTGAACCAGTCATTGCCTTGCGCCGTGGAGGTACCTTTGAGGTAGCAGGCCCCGAGAAGGAGGACACTGAGCTTAGAGCCAGACACTTACCTGAGAAGACCCTCCTGCACAATACCCAAAACAGAACTTCTACAGCAGACACCCCCCCCCACACACACACACATCTTGGGAGGTTGCAAAAACCCTTGTGGGCATCAACTGTGCAGACCCACCCTATGGGCTGGAAACTGTCTCTGCACATGGGTTTCCAGCTCGTCTAATTTTTCACCATGTGGAATTGCCTATTTTGAGAGGGAGAGTACCGGCACTTCTCAAGAGAGAGGTAATACTTTTAATTGGAGAGCACTGGCCCTTCTATTTTTCCATTCTAAGCACTGTGTGTATGCATGTATGTATATGTGTGTGTGTGTGTGAATATATATCGAGAAAGGCTGAATGCCGAAACGCGAGGGCGTCTGTCGTGTCTGAATAAAAGCAACTTTTGAAAATATACCCCAGAGTGCGGAGAATTCTTTGTTTTGCAAAACAGAGGAATTGGAGCAGTAATATATATATATATGATTAAGGTCCGGTGGACCGAAACGCGTTATGGCCGATGTGAAATACATAACTGAAGCACTTACTTAGTGGTCTGCGCCTGCTTTGGTCGATAAGGAGCTGATAAAGAAGGCAGTTGAATTATATATATATATATATATATATATATATATATATATATATATATATATATAGATAGATAGATAGATAGATAGATAGATAGATAGATAGATAGATAGATAGATAGATATAGATACACATATATTAAAATATATATTTGTATAGCGCTGCTTATCACCCCGGTTGGTATGCAGGCACTGTCCTGCAGGCCTCGGTCGAAGAGCCAGGTCTTGAGTCTCTCTCTGAAGAGGCTGAGTGAGGGACGGGTGCGGAGGGAGGTTGTTCCAGGGTTTGTGTGACACACAGTATGTGTAGCCAGGCTTGACCTCAGCAGTTACACACTCCAACTCACAGTTCTCTTGCTGGGTACTCCCCTGCATGTTTATGCTTTATTTTTCTATTAGGGCTCGTTATGAATTTGTACACACTGCACTTCCACCAGAGTATGATGGAGTGTACCTGTGCACAAGTGCATGGATAGAAACAGTTCATGCACACCTGATCACCCACGTGCCCCTGGCACTACACAGCCTTACCTTAGTGGGAGGGGCTCTGGAAGGATGCCTCAGCGGTGGATCAAGTCACAGAATTGACTGAATGATGCGCAAGAAAAAACAAATCAAGCGACAAGCACTTTATGCCTCATAATTTCGCCATATAATTTTAACATGCATTGAAACAGTATGAACAAAAGTGTCACCTGATTACCAGTTACCAATGGAATTCAGTGACCAGTAACTGAAAGGTGACCCGGTAATCGTCACAAAGGGTCTGCCCACGTGGCACTTTAGCTTAGTAACTTTGATCTTCGGCTAGAAACATTTTATTTTTGTTGAAATCTGTGAATTATGTAACAGATGTTGCATTATGCGGCAATGTTGTATTATACTGATAATGCTGTAAACACCGTGGCCTCAGCACCCCATAATTCCAGCGGCCCTTCTGATAGGACTGGTTATCAGCCCGTGTTCATCTTCCGTGTTTATATTCGCGCAGGAAGTGGAGTGGGTAACATTACCAACGCACCTCTGCTAATCTGAAGTCTTTGCTGCTTCGTGTCAAGGCAATCGCCCCCCTCCCTTTCTGCCACAGCCCCGTTCCCAGATGTCCATGGGATTGTACATGCCCCCGAACAGATTCCTGGAGAGCTGGGTCGCCTCCTCTCTCTCCTCCCCTTGTCTGACCTCTGACCCTGCGGGCTCTGATTGGAAAAGCTGCCCTTCCTGATGTGGTCCCCCAGGGGCGCCTCTGAGGGCAGAGGTGAGGCAGGGGGTGCTGCCCTCAGAGTGGAATCCTGCCCTCGGGGAGCTGGCTTGTAAGTTGTAACTACGCGGGCCAAGGATGAAAATTGCCACTTGATTTTTTGTGTTTTTTGTTTTTATTTAAAGGTTAACATCTAAGCTTGCAGGAGCGCATGGGATACACAGCCCAATCCGAACCCCACCTCCCATCCTCTGCAAACCGCCTGGTTTATTTTACTAGGCACCGCGGGGATAATGAGGCACTCGCGAGGCGGGGAGATTGACATACTCTGAGATTGAGAAAGCAAAAGACACACAATTGATGTTCGGAATGCAGAACAAATCAAAACATTCACCCCCAGTCAAGAGACAGTCAAGAGATCTGGGTTAAATCCATCATTCTTTTGCTCACCATGCCACTCCAGTTTAGACCCAACCATATGCAAATCAGTCTTGACCCTGTGCATCATGGGAACAGTCCAGGCCGAACTGCCAAGCCAGGTCCTCCCTGAACCGGAAACAAGCATCCTAGGACCGGTTTCGGGGTTTCACCCCTCTTCAGCGAGGATAGCTTGATTCCAGTGGCACAGTGAGCCCAGGACCCATGTCTGGGCATACCTGGCGCATTCGGGGCGAAAAAGCAAAAGACACACAATTGATGGACGGATTTGATTCAAGACTGATTTGCATATTATGCTTGTTTGCAGTCCAGGGAGGACCTGCCCTGGCAGTTAGGGCTGGACTGTTCCCATTGGGCTCAGGGTCAAGACTGATTTGCATATGGCTGGGTACAAACTGGAATGGCATGGTGAGCAAAAACGATGGATTTAGGCCCAGATCTCTGTACTGGGGTGAATGTATGACATTGTTCTGCATTCTGTCCATCAATTGTACTTTTTGCATTTGTCACCCTGAGTGAGACGGGTATGCTCAGACGTGAGTCCTGTGCTCTCCATGCCACTGGAATCAAGCTATCCTTGCTGAAGAGGCCTGAAAGGCCGAAACTGGTCTTAGGATGCTTGTTTCCAGTCCAGGGAGGACCTGGTCTGGCAGTTCGGGCTGGACTGTTCCCATTGGGCGCAGGATCAAGACTGATTTGCATATGGCTGAGTTCAAACTGGAATGGCATGGGGAGCAAAAAAACAATGGATTTAGGCCCAGATCTCTGTACTGGGGTGAATGTATGACATTGTTCCCCATTCTGTCCATCAATTGTTCTTTTTGTACTCCGAGATTGAGGCACTCTTGAAGCGGGGAGACTGAGGCACGCAAGACGGGTAGATTGAAGCACTCCTGAGGCGGGGAGATTGAGGCACTCCCGAGGCGAGGAGATTGAGGCATGAGGAGATTGAGGCACTCCAGAGGCGAGGAGATTGAGGCACTCCCAAGGTGAGGAGATTGAGGCACGAGATTGAGGCATGAGATTGAGGCATGAGATTGAGGCATGAGATTGAGGCACGAGATTGAGGCACGAGATTGAGGCACTCGCGAGCCTGGGAGATTGACGCACTCCCGAGGTGGGGGAGATTGAGGCACGAGGAGATTGAGGCACTCCAGAGGCGAGGAGATTGAGGCACTCCCAAGGTGAGGAGATTGAGGCACGAGATTGAGGCACGAGATTGAGGCACGAGATTGAGGCACGAGATTGAGGCACGAGATTGAGGCACTCGCGAGCCTGGGAGATTGAAGCACTCCCGAGGTGGGGGAGATTGAGGCACTCGCGAGCCTGGGAGATTGAGATACATGGATCTCCCAGACCTCGCTGTGTAGCGCCTGCACACGCTGCAGACATCCGGGAAGAGTGGTCTCAGACACGGACAGCGCCATCTCCGGCTCCCAGTTTTGCAACAATGGGTTTTTAGGCTAGTAGTAAAATGCGGACCCCCGAGGAGGCTACCAGAGCAATGGGTCTTTGGAGACATACTTGGGTTACGGCAGCCCATCCCGCGCCTAGCAGCCCCCGAGCCTGCAGCCCAACGGGGACGGGGCAGCGAGGCCAGTCCGGCCCGGTGAGGTGCGTGTATCTAATCCTGCCGTGTGAATAATGCTGGTGCGTGGGATTAGAGAAGGGCACAGACCTCCGAGAGACCAGTGCTAGGATAAGAGAAGACGTGTGGTTCTCAGGCCCAGAATGGCGGGGGCACTGTGGCTGGACTGAGGTGCCCTGGCTGAGCGGAGTGTAGCTCGCGCCCTGCGGGTGCATCATGCCGGGAGGGTTGCGTGCACATGGTTCCAGTACTGTAATAGCAGCGGGTGAGTGGTGCAGAGCACAGTGATGCGCATTGAGGCAGGTGTGAGTTTGCGGCGCTGGACTAGAATTTCACCAGGAAGTTTTACACAAATGGACTAAAAATGCACACACACTCCTTCTCCTACTATGGTGCAAAGGTGTGTGCGCGGCGCACGGCTGCCTGATTGTGTCCCGGTGCTAGGGAGAGGTGAGGAAAGTGCCATATCTCTGTAAATATGGGGCTCTCCTGCTCTCTCCTCACACAGCACAGCATTTTTGGCTGCTGCACTGTGTGAGAATTTGGTAAATAGATCCGTATGTTCCAGCGTCATTGTTAGGAAATCTGAAGCTCCCCCCCCCCCTCCCCCCAAATCTTACTGACCAATCTACGCTCCTGGTTGCAGTTCAAGGCCGAGATGCACCTGTGTGTGGATTCATATGCCAGAATACAGCAGATTACCACAAGTTAAAGGAGCAGACGACCCCAGGTTGAAGTTGAGGCAGCACTGCAGATGACCCCAGGTTGAAGTTGAGGCAGCAGATGATCCCAGGTTGAAGTTGAGGCAGCAGATTACCCCAGGTTGAAGTTGAGGCAGCAGATTAACCCCAGGTTAAAATTGAGACAGCAGATTACCCCAGATTAAATTTGAGGTACCAGATTACCGCAACATTAAATTTGAGGTACCAGATTACCGCAACATAAAGTTGAGGTACCAGATCACCGCAGGTTAAAGTTTAGGTACCAACTCACTGCAGGTTAAAGTTGAGGTAGCAGATTACCCATGGTTAAAGTTGAGGTAGCAGATTACCACAGGTTACAATTTAGGTAGCAGATTACCCCAGGTTAAAGTCGAGGTACCATATTACCGCAGGGTAAAGGTTGAGGTACGAGATCACCGCAGGTTAAAATTGAGGTAGCAGATTACCCAAGGTTAAAGTTTAGGTAGTAGATTACCGCAGGGTGAAGTTGAGGTACCAGATCACCGCAGGTTAAATTTGAGGTAGCAGATTACCCAAGGTTAAAGTTTAGATAGCCGATTACTGCAGGGTAAAGTTGAGGTACCAGATCACCGCAGGTAAAAGTTGAGGTACTTTAGCAGAGTTGTGTGGATTGTAGTATGAGATGAGAGTGGGGCACTTCAGGACTGAGGTGCACTCAGTTTTGGGTGTGTCCCTGTAATTGAGCAGTAGGGGTGCAGGAGTTCCACATTTGGGGTACACTGGTAGACCCGTGTGTGTTGATCTGTTTTGGGAAGCGTGGGTCGGTTGCTGCAGTACACAACTGCACCCTCAGATCTATGTAACTTTCGGTTTCCCTCAAAACACTGGATTTTTTCCAGTGGTTGATTTACAGGCTCTTTTGTTGTTCTCAAGAACGTAACTAGGAAAACAAACCTAAGTTTCTTCTCAATACGAAAAGGCGCTTTTGGCCATAAGGATGGGATAAAGGCGCCCCTAATGCCGGGAAACATCCTTTACGACGCAACTTTTACCACGCAGTGCCTTTACAACGCAGGTTTTTCAACCCAAGTCATTACAACGAATTGCGCTGGGGGGCGCTCTAGGATAGGTAATAGTTTAATTTACTATCCAACACCTTCCCTACTATCCACACGGACTGGAGTTGGAATAGTAAATTAAACTATTCACTATCCAGCACCCCCCCAACGCAAGTCGTTGTAACGACTTGCGTTGAAAAACCTGCGTTGTAAAGGCATGCGTAGTAAAAGCATGCGTTGTAACAACGTACATCCCCTAATGCCTGTCAGAATAATGTTACACTAGGAACTGATTGATGGGGGCAAAGGGCTTTATCTGGCCTGAGCCACAATCTCACTGTGGCATCAACTTTAGAAAACACATATCAATCTGGCAACATGGTCATTGCATGTGTGTGTTGACGGCACATCAGTAAAACCAAGTTATTGCCAGGGCTCTGGATTTATGCAGCAATGAAGGGCCTAATTGTGCAGCAGGGTGGACGAAACATATGTGAGACAGCAAGACACACTGTGTGGCATAATGCTTAACAATAGTATTATTTCATTATTTTGTCATTTCAACACCTGTCTGTGCAAAGCCACACTTCAGTAGTACCACTTGAACACTTGAATACAGCAATCAACTGAAAGGTCATTAGTTGACCTTTGCAAAGGGGTCTGCCACTGTGCAGAACCATGTTTCCGCACATTTTTTGTAAAGTCATATTCGATGAGTTTGCGCTATAAGCTTTTCTTTTGATTTAAATGTGTAAATTATGCAGAAGATGGTGGATTGTCTCTTAAATATGGCAAATCCATAATTATGTGGAAAACGCTGCTGCCACCCACCACAAAATCAGTGCTTAATTTGTAAGAAAATAAGTTCCAGGTCCCAAATCAACTATTACCGATCACTCTCCTACAGGTGTGTCAATCCAGACCATACCTGGCCACCCAACGCTATAAAAATGGCCTGGACAGCAGGTATTGATTATTATTAATGTATATCGAATTATTAAACAACTGTTGTTGTGCTCATCTCAAAACTGGACCGACAGTGCCACCATATGGCGTAATGTCATAAGTGTCGATGTTGACGAATAAGCTGCGGTGCCGGGCACCAGAAACCACCAGCTAAAATTAAGCATGCACAGACCCACATGATTACAGTGGCACTGTCCATTACTAACACTATATAGTGGGAACTTTGACTCCGACCCTCTCAGACACAAGCATGTAGTCTTGATTTCATCAGGCAGGTGTTGTGCCAGCTGTGATGTCCACATTGGCCAGTTCCTGATCCAGCGATCAGCTCCCTCGGATATTCACTCTGCAGGTACTGAGCCATCCAACAGACCTATAATAATAATAGGACATTTATTAAGCGCTCCGCTACCTCCAACGGAGAATTTCCAAGCGCTATACTGGGCCTATAAATTATTGGCTTATTTATTGGAGAGTTTTATTTAGCGCTCGCTAGACCCGAAATTATAGCAGCTCTATACAACAGTAAATGTTCACATCCAAGATAACAAGTCTATACGGAGCATTCGATTCGGAGCGCTTAGATAACCAGTATAATAGTCCTGACCATTTGATGTCCATGTTCACACCCTCATCTGACAGTTACTGTACGGTGCCAGTAATTAAGCCCACTTGAATAGTGTGCTGCGATGAACACCTTTAACAAGCAATTATTTTGTCAGTAATGATGATGCCTTCTTCAGACTGTTATGAGCCGTTAGTCGCGCCCCACAGATGAGTTTCTACCAGCATCCTCCTCCGATAGCTCGTTTGCCAGTAATCATGCATCCATCACATGGTGGTTGCTGTAACCAGGGTCCTGCAGGCTAAAAAAAGTGGAAGCATCTAATTAGGCATCAATAGCTTATCGCCCATAACACTGTGAACGTGATGGTGGAACCTAATAACCTCAACTTGAGAACTCGCTAAGCCTGTAATCGCAAGCCTGTGACAGAAAGCACCTTGAATATGTATGTTATTGTTTTAAACTTGCATTACACATAGTACAAGATATGCTGCCACAAAGTGCACAAAAAGATTGAGGTTTAAGTTAAAGTGCTTCCACAATATACATCTGAGTAACGTGCAGACTGTACCTAGTGCAAACATTTCTTATAACTGTGCATTAAAAGCACACACTCAACAGCTCATTAGGTCACCTTATAATATCTCCCAAAATGAATACTCTTCAAGTAACCCCATCAATTAAAGCCAATACCAACTTCCAAGCAGCCTTTACATTAGCAGATTAACCAAATATGCACATTTACATTTCTTTCAGGCAGCAGACACCCTTGCAAGAGGGCCTGTTTCTTATGCAGCTGTCATTTTGTAATAGTATGTATTCATTATTTCAACATTTTCAAACTTGGTAACACTGTATGGGCATTGGTTGCACCTCGCTAGCACCAGTTTAGCACCCAAATATAGCAATAAGCAACAGAAAGGTGACCAGACCAGCTTTGCAAAGAGCCTTCCACTGCGCAGCAACACATGTTCAAATCAGCAGATTAGCCAGCAGATGATGGATTGTGTAGCAAATCTATAAATATGTGAAAACCCCCTCCCCCGACCAATCGTATATTTCCAGTGGTCCTGGTATAAACTTGCATGTCACCACCACCCTCTGCAAATCAGAGGATGAGGCCTCCTGCAATAGGGGATTTACAAGTGTTAAATTACTACTAGCAACTTTGCATACATTGATGGAGATCTCTGCCACCATGGTAAAGTATAGGGAACATGATTAAAGTTTATAATTTATTCAACAAAATTATTAAAAATATTTTAATTAAAAATAAAACAGTAACTTAAGTTTACGTTTATTTTTAACCTAGCACTAAAAGTAAAATCACATAGCATAATAACTCAAGTTGAATTAATAGTAATGAATTAAAATATATTAAAATGTACAAATAATTTTCTAGACAATTAAATCCTATTCTCACAAACATTTTTAGTATGTTGTAAATGTTGTTAACGTGTCTAATTAATTTGAATAATTTTTTTAATAAAAAAGCCCTTGTCCCTCCCCATTTACTACTGAAATGTATAGCTATTTGTGAGAAAATCTGACAGATTCGCACACAGAAAAAATAGGAAAGTCTGAGGCGAAGCTCTGTAGTCCGTAGGTTAGTAAAAATCAATTTGTGGTATGTGACAAAAACTACTGTACTACTAATTTACATGTTACAAAATGCAGTTTGTGAATGGACTCCAGTGATTTGCAAAAAGTATGGCATTCTGCCACATTTAGTGATAATTGAAGTCTTAGGCACGCTTTCTCTGCCTTGCTCTCTTGTACTGCCACAAACAACATACTGATCGAAGGAATGCTTGAATTATTCTCCGCCACTTGTGATCACTCAGGGCCGCATTCCAGTCTATTGTTTCTCGCACATTATGCCAGATTAAACGGAGGCCAGCCATATGCAAGTCAGCCTTGGTCGTGCTCCAAGAAGAACAGTCCAGTCGGTGGGAAGATCAGGTGCCCCCCAGATGTAAGCCTAAACAACCTCCTACGGTCCCATCAGTGAAGAACAGCTTAAGTCCTAAGGCATAGTGAGGATGGGACCCATACTGGTTTCAGCCTGCTTAAACCTTGTTATGTTATATTGATTTGTATAGCGCACTAATCGCCCAAGAGGGTATCCAGGCGCTTGGGCAGGTGTGTAGGTTCGTTGTCCCAAAGGTGTATATACAAAGCGCCAGGTCTTAAGCTTCTTGCAGAGCTCAAGAAGTGAGGAGAAGGCTCTCTGGCCGCATTATGGATTGGGCACACTTTCCATGCTTGCACCATGGCTCACCTCAAAACAAGTGCGCCAGGCGCAAGCAGGGAAAGTGCACCCTATTTAATTGAATGTGCTGTTCCCAGGGCAGCCCCAAACTCGCGTTGTCCTGGAGCAGCGCATTCAAGTAAAATATGGAGTGGTTTTGAAGTAGCCCCTTCGTGTTTCACGGCGCAGACGGCAACCCGCCTGCACTTTTAAGAGGGCGAGAGATACCCTTGCAGGCATGTGCGGTGAGTGACTGCACCTGCCTGCAAGAGTATGTCTGGAGGGGTCCATAGGACACCCCTCTAGAGGGCTGCCATCAGGGGATGCACTCACCGTGCGGCACCTTTTAGGTGGCTGACAGTGTGCCACCTTTTTGGTGGTGCTCTCCGTGCGTCTCCTGATACCTTCTTTACCTTTGCATCCCATCTATACAGTGCGGGCACAGCACAGAGACAACGGGATTCCCTCATTTGAATGGACTCCCGTGCAAATGAGGGAACACCCTCTGGTGATAATGCTGGTGATATATGTGTGCCAGCACTATCTGTATTACAGAAGGGGCTGAAGGCCCTTCTGGAATACCAAAGGGCCCCGGGGGTGCACAAAGCAAGCAGAAATGCCCGTTGCGCCCCCGGGGCACTTCTGCAATATGGCCCCTGATGTGTTGAGGTGGTCGTTCCATTTCTTTGGTGTGATGCAAGAGAATGAGCAACCTCCAGTTTTGCTTTTGCAGGTGCGAGTGAGAGTGAGGCAGAGAGCTTAGGTGTCTGGTAGATTAGTGAAAGTGTATGCAACTGTTCAAGTATGCTGGTCCTGTGTTTTGTAGCGCTTTGTATGTGTGCATTAAAAGTTTGAATTGGCTGTACTTGTGTTTGAGGAGCTAATGAAGCTTCCTGAGGTGCGGTGTGGGAGGTTGAGTATTAGTCTTGCAGCGGTGTTCCGGATGGTCTGGAGTTTGTGTAGGAAGTGTTTGGTTGAAGATTGACATGGAGAGTGTTACCGCAGTCCAGCCTGCTGGTGATAAGTGCTTGTGTGACTGTCAGTCTGGTGTTCTGAGGCAACCATTTGAAGATTTTTCACAGCTTGCAAGGGATGTGGAAGCAGGAGGTGCACACTAAGTTGACTTGAGCCATCATGTTGAGCTTGTCGTCTAGGATGAGCCCTAGATTTCTTGCATGGTCTTTGCGTGTTGCTGTTAGTTACAGCTCCGACAGCCACCAGGTGGAGTCCCTTGGGGAGGTCTTGTTACAGAAGACCAGTACTTCCATCTTGCTGGAGCTGAGCTGTGGCAGTTGGTTCGCATCCAGTCTGCTGCCACGGTCCGTTAGTTGGTGAAGTTGGTTCTGGCGGCAATTATTTTGTCCGTCAGTGAAAAGGATGAGTTGGGTGTCATCAGCCTAGGAGATGACTGTGAAATCTTGTGATCGGATGATGTTGGCGAGCGGTGTCATGTATATATTGAAAAGCGTGGGGCTGAGGGCCGATCCCTGTGGGACTCTGTCTATCACTTTCTTGGTCTCTGATATGAAGTGTGGCAGCCTGACCTTTTGGGTTCTTCTGCTGAGGAAGGAACCGATCCATTTGAGAGCAGACTTGTATGCCAAACCCATGGAGTCTTTTTAACCAGGGTGTTATGGGAGATGGTGTTGATGGCTGCACAGAGGTTGAGCAAGATGAGGGCCGCTGTTTTCTCCTCAGTCCAGGATGATATGAATGTCATCGGTAGCCACGATGAGTGCTGTTTCGGTGCTGCGTATCTTGATTGAGTGTTGTCTAGAAGATGATGAAGTTTGAGGTGGGTTGTGAGTTGCGTGTTGATGGCCTTCTCAATCACTTTGGGTGTATAGGAAAGCAGAGAGATAGGTTGGAAGTTGCTCAGTTGATTCAGGTAGTCTGTGGTCTTCTTGAGGTCGTTGATTTCTGCCAGTTTCCATTCATCTGGGAAAGTGTCTGACAAGATGGAGGTGTTGGTAATGCGAGTCAGGGTGGTGTTGATTGGTTATGTTCCTAGTTTGTAGATGTGGTGGGGGCATGGGTACATCTGGGCCCTTGAGCGGATGGCCTGCATGATTGCATCTGTGTTGTTTCTGGTGCGTGTTGTCCATTCGGTCCGGTGGCCGTCTTGGTTGGGGGTGGGTAGGCTAGAAAGAAGTTCTGGGGTTGGGTTGGTGTGCGAAGTTGCTATTGATGTGTGAGATTTTAGTCTACCTTACTCATTAGTAAGGTAAAGTTTGAGGCTTTTTGCACAGTGAGCATGAGACCCATGTCTGGCATACCCATCGCATTTCATTGATAGAGTTGGTATTTGTAAAGTGCACGCTGAACCAGGAATAGGGTGTACTAGTGGTGCAGTGTAAGTGGGAATACACAAGGATACTTTGAGAAAAGCTGGGTTTTAAGATATTTTCAAAAGTTGGTCAGACAGGCGATAGAATAGAATTCCATGCCTGGGAAGTAAGAGTTGAAAAGCTGAATTTTCATTATCTGGGGAGCTGGGGGTGTAGGGGGGTGGTAGGAGTAGCTTGCACGCAAATGTTTGGATGGACTATACTTGGCGAAGTGGGAAGAAATGTAACTTGTTAACAGCAGCTGTAAAGCTTTGCAGCAGAGGCACATAAAATTGACCATACATCTCTTCTTAATAGGCAGCTGTAGAGATTTTTAAGTGGGGATCATGAAACAACAGTTTAGGCTGAGGATCAAGTTAGCTGCAGCATTCTGAATGCGTTGAAGTTTGGCTAAGGAACAGACTGGAAGACGACTGAGAAAGAAAGTGTTACATTAGGCAAGAAAAGAATCAACTTCTGGACGACTGGCTTGGAAGGAAAATAAAAAGCTTGTGAATGGTCTTGGGGAGAAAGAAGCAAGTTCTTGGGTGTTGGTAACTGTTTGAGGAGAAAGAAGGATGGGTGTCAAAGACAAACTCCAGATTACTGACTGAGTTAGCTGGAGTAGTTGCTTAGCCAAGTTGTTTTGGCCACCTGGCGTTGAGACCAGACTGAGCTGCTGCCAAACATGCTCACTTTGATTTTTCTGAATTAGGATGGAGTATGTTGTGGTCCATCCAAGAGGGGAGTGCTTGCATACACCCTTTAAACTGAGTTTCAAGATGGCGTTGACGATGCTCGTAGTGTAGGATGAGTTGAATGTCATATGCTCAAAGCTGGTATGGAAGGATTGAACAAAGACTGTTAGAGGAACTACATTGATATTAACGAGTCTTTGGGCCAGAACCGTGGAGAACTCTGGAGTAAATGGATTTAAAAGATGATTGAAAAGGGGGTAGTGTGATTGCGCGGGAACAGCAATTAAGAACGAGGAAAGCCACAGAAGGACAGACTCTTCAGGGCCTAGACCGGCAAGACAGTCTAGTAATTTGGAGTGAGTCACAGAGAAGGCAAATAAAATAAATGCAACTTCATTAATGACGTCTAAAAGCTTAGGATTATGTATGCTTACTGAGACCCGAATTGTTTCAGTATTCAAGCAAGAACACAAACCTTATTGGTGGTGGGAGTATACCCATGGCGGTGGATGGCGGAGCCCCGCCATCAACCATTCCATCATTCAGCCCAATCGGAATAAAAGATGCCTCCGTTCAGATGATATGAATCTTGTCATTGTACCCAAGATCAGGAAAGCCTGTAGTGGGACCGGCGTTTTGCACTTAATGCCGCCAGGCTTTGGAATACCCTTCCATTGTATCTTCGAAAGGAACCCAATCATTTTGCTTTCCGTAAACTTTTAAAGACTGGGCTATTTCCTTGGTATGGCTGTTTCTCTTTTGTTAGCTGTTTCCAGCGCTGGGATGCCTCCGGGTTGCCATGCGCTATATAAATGTTTGTTTCATTTCATATTTGGATTCTGCTAGCAGAGTGCGTTTTTCATTGACATCTCATTCAGTGATTTTGGTGGTAAATGGGAGTTGAGAAACTGGATTGTAGTCAGTATTTTAGGGTCCGCAGAGCCGTCCCTTTTTTAAGAAAAAAAAGGGCTTTTTTTTAGCCAGGGGAGCCTGACTTGTTCCAGAGGAGCTCTAGAAACAAAGCAGGGTAATTGTGGCAGGGAATGGATTTGACAACGTTTATGGGCATGGCTTTAGCGGGGGTCTCGAGAATATGTCGCTGACGGTGAAAAGAATACGAGTGGGGTTTATAGAGGTAAACCTAGAAAGGGAGTAATTAAGATTGGAAAGAGAATATTGAGATGACGAGTGCCGGCCAGAAGTGACCAAGGACGGAGGGATGGACTGACTGGAGGATAGTAAAGATTTTTAACTTGAATGTTGATTATCATCACGAAGATGTGAATGTAATATAGTGGGTTTGGTGACTCCCGGGTTGGCGAGACTGTTGATGAAAGAGAAAGCTTTTCTGGTGCAGTTAAGAGCCAATTCAAGGCTTGCATGATAGTGACTGGCATGTGCCCATCTGAACAAATTTTCATACTTGCAAAGAAGCTCAGGTTTGCAAAGCGACTTGTCTTTGGCTAAATAGGTAGTGTGCAAGGATTGCTAATATGTTTTAAAGTGTCTTTTAGCCCCAATGATATTTGAGACTAACCAAGGAGCAGAGGGAGAACTGCAGTGGGAATTGTAAAGTTTCTTAGGAATTGCGAAGTACGGTTGTAATCCAATTATTAAAAGATCCTTGGTAAAAAAAAAAATGGCAACGGCGTTGAAAGAGAGGACCGTGGAGGTTAATAAGAAAGGCAACTTGTCAAGGCTAACTTTATATCAGTGAAATTTAATTTTAGGAAGAGGGAATATAATGTGGAAAAAGCTGGGTCTGTGGTCTGCCCAGGGGAAAGGAGGGTGGCTTTAAAGTGAGCTAGTTTAGGTTGTGAAAAATAAGACCCAGAGTATGCCCTGCTTCGTGGGTGGGTCCTAAAAATATCTGATACAAGACCAAGGGAAATTCATGTGGTTATGAGTTTGCAAGTTGCGTTGAAGGCAGGATCGTAGACCCAGACATTGAACTCGCCAAATACCATAATTTTGTCTGACAAATGACCGAGATGAGCTGATATTGAGAAATAAACAAAGAAACCATGTTAATGGGCCCGAGGTGGTGGAGGAGGAGGAGGATTTTCCTGCAGCAGTAAGTGGATAGATTTATAATAACTGGAAGATATTTGCTGTTTAAGAACTACAGATCAAAAAGGGGTTGATAGAGATAGCACACGATGGGGGGAGGGGCCGGACGATCTAGATGATGTTTTTTGTAACCTGGTGGTACTACAATGGCTATTTTGGGGACGGAGTGTTTTTTGAGTCAGGTTCCAGTGAAGAATAGGATCTCTAAATTGTGGTACGTAATGAAAGGTGGAGAGAGGAGGTTTATTCCGGCAAAGTGATGCACTGAAGTATGTATCATGGGGAGTGGAGTTATTCTCTACTTACCTCAGTGAGGTCTGTTGTAGGCAGGGCCACTGGAATTATGTGATCGTGCGGCCGTGGCGATTTTTGCATAATTATCCCCTTCTACGCTCATGACGAGCTCAGCTCGTCATGGGCGTAACCTGCGCTACGCGGATGACGAGCTGAGCTCGTCACATAACGCGGTTTTTTTTTAAATCGTAGTGCGCCGCAGGAAAACCGCTAGTGCGCATGCGGTTAAAGATTTGCTGCATTAGCCACATAATCCACCATCTGCTGCATATTCTGCAGATTTTAACAAAAATGTTGTTTCTAGCTCAAACGGTTCGAAAGTTACTAAACATGCACCCACATGTGTTCCAGCGCGGTGGAGGCCCCAACTGATCAGGTTTCTGTTGCTTATTGCTATATTTGCATATTAAATTGGTACTAATAGGGTGCAAGCAATGCCCAGACAGTGCTACCAAGTTTAAAAATGACAAAATAATGAAGTAATACTATTACAAACTGTGCCACATTACGTCGCCTAATTTGGCTTTTCATGCCGCATAATTTACTCAGCCCAGCCACCGCATAACTCCAGTGACCCTGATTTTTAGGGTATGCTGCATTTCTGCTCCCAGGCCGAACCAAAGTGCAAATTAACACAGACGGCCTTGCCTTTGGTCAACAGTGGCGCACCCGTTGCCACTGATAATCACACTTAGAAACATTCCAGTATATTGTTGTTTGCTCACTATGTCACTCTATACAGAGGTCATCCTAATGCAAATAAGTTTTGGTTCTGTTCCAGTGCGATAAACCTGGCCCGAAATGCACTCTGATTCTATCAGGCTAGTGTACTGCAATTGCATCATGTTTATCGTTTATCCTTGCACCTGTTGTTTACCCTCACGCTAACTAACAAAGCACAGACTAGTGTTCTGCAATCTGTTTAATTTACGTGCCCTAATGAACTCACTAAGGTTCACCAGCACTATTCCCTTGAACCTTGCTCCTCTTGTAAACGTATTACTGTGCAGTGCACATGCTGTACTCTAGATTTCTTTTAATGCATGTGAGCTCAAGTACATCCTATTTGCTGTTCCAACAGCACCTTCCCTTAATCCTAGTGCAGGTGCCCACCAACTGAGTAGTTTCTGCTGTGCACAGGGACATACCTCATTTCAGAGATAATTCAAAATGGAAAACAGCAGTCAAGACTACTTCAGGTCCCCCAAACTCTGTTTTGGTAGTTTCCCGAAATGAAGAAAATCCCCTTTCCTCAAAACCGTTTAAGAAATGTAACGCAAAAAAAGAAAAGTGGAGAAAAAAATGGGTGAAGAAATAAAGGGATAGGATTATTAATACTAGGAAGAGTAATTATTTGGTATGCAGGATGGGTGAAGGAGGTTTCTCCAAAACAGACATCGCACATAGCCATTGGCAGGGCTTTAAGTGGGATGAAAAAACTGTGTGTGTGTGGGGGGGGGGTGTCTCAAATGAGCTTGGCCTATGTAATTAGGGTGTGGCTTTAAAGACAAGCTAAAAATCTGGTATATTGCTCCTTCTGTCATTGCATCCAGATATATAATACAACAAGTAACCTTACACCTACAACAAGCTAGGACTATTGGCTTTGTCAATGGTTGTTAGTTGCAGAAAATACCAAAAAAAAGCAACAACTATGGCTTTATTGTATATAATATTGAAAATGCTTCAGTTCTAAATTGATGAGACTGTGAAAGACCTATACTGAGTCTCTTTGAAGTCACATCAGACTTTGTAAAGGGTGATGGTGAGCCGTATAGTGACCCGTTACAGCACCAGCTTATTTAGAACTGCCGGTACTGAGCACCGGCAGGAACCGGCCCACTTAAAGCCCTGGCCATTGGGCATACTTAGCCTCAGACACGTCGCCCTTGCATAGGATTCAGGCGCCCTTCAGCTGAGATCCGTGCTATATGTGCACGTGCCCACCTGCGTGCCTCCGCAGCCGGCCGCGTACTCTGCGTAAAACGCGTGGCCGTGCGCACTCGTTCTCACGCTGACGTTCCTGCGCGCGGGGCCGTGCGTACGCGTTCTCACGCTGACCTGCGCGCGGGGCCGTGCGCACGCGTCCTCACGCTGACGTTCTTGCGCACGGGCCCGGCGCTGACTGACGTGTCCTCAGAGCCGGGCCTGTCTGTGGGAGCTGACCCGCCACGCAGGAGGACTTCCAGGCCAGCTTCGGGCCTCCCCCCCACGGGGACGGCCACAGACCACCGCCGAGGGCCTGCTTAGGCCATTAGCGGCGCGCGGAACAAAAGGGCCTGTATGTGCGCCGAGGCCAGCCCTCGGAGCGCGATAGCATCGGGCCTGGTATCCATACAGTATGTGACCCCCATTGTGCGCCGAGGCCGCGCCTCAGAGCGGCGGGCTTGTGGGATTAATCCCGGAATGGAGCTGATAAGATCGGCCGGTGAGGAACTCGCACTTTGCCCCTACCAGACTAACCAGAAATCACGAGGCCCGCTCGTAAACCTCCAGGAATTCAGTTATAAATAAGCCTTTCTGCAGAGCACGGAATGGTACATTAATTTATGTTAAAACATAAATGCCATCTGTTGGGGTCCAAGGCCCCGGCCCAGTCTCCCGCAGATGGGCCAGCTTGCCCAAAAGGCCACCTGTCCAGATAGTCGAAGGGCTGGCTCTTTTCAATGGTGGGGCGTTGAGAAACCCCCGCCTTGTTTCGCTCGACAAAGCAAGACCACTACCCCACAATAAGGTTGGGGTGGTGTCCATCCTGACCCCACGCTCTTTTAGCCACATCGAGTTATATGGGACTGGACTCTACTAGGCAGAAGGCACGTCCTGGGGCCACACCATGGATCCATTGTGCTGCATCTCTCTACGCCAACAGACGAGATGTTTTCTGATTGGTCACGAGGCCAGTAGGCCTGGGAATAAGTCAGTCACATCACATTCTAACGATGGTAATGTTTTTAGTTCCTCTATGGGCTACAATTCCTCTTGGGAGGGTAACTAGTGCACACATTCAGCCAAATCCCGAGTTTCACCGGTGAGCCACTAACTTGTTTTGCAGAGCATCACTCCATTTACAAAGATCGTCTTAGTTGTCTTTTCAACATTATTACTCTTGGCTCTTTCTTTTCAACTCTCCTATACCACCCCAGCACTTGAAGGTGAACCTGTGGTGGCTTAGGGCGCTATACACATAAGCAACGTTCTGTTACGTTAATTGTATTCATGCAATGCAACCTTTGCGAGGCTTCTTGTCGCTATTGAAACCACAACCACTAAGGAATAAGATACTAAATGAAAGAGAACCCTTCTGTAAATATAAGAGGTGAACATATTCCTGAAATCCAAATAGTAGCCGTGTGTAATTAATAATAAAATGCTGACCCTGAAGGAAACCTAGGGCGCACTGGAAAGTTTTGAGATGTCTTAATTTTTTCCTGGCAGGCTCTGCCTGAAGTACCAAGAAGGAGAAGATCCCACACCTCTGCTGCTGTCACCAAAATCACCCAAAAAACATCTCCACAGGTCACTGTCGTTTTTGTAATTTCAATTAGGCCTAGTGTGGGGGACGCAGATCTGGGCTTGTGTATGCAAGTTGAATTCGGCTTGCCTGAACCCTGGAGTTTTATTACAGACTGCCTTATGGCAGATGGTCCTACATACATATTTGTGTGATTCGTTTCATATTGACTTGGTTTGCTATTTCACTGATCGCACTTGAGAAATTTCATGACAAGCTTTTTGACTACAGCAAAGCCCTGAAGAAGTCCGCATGAGGACGAAACGTGTCGGCGATCTTGAATTCTAAGAATTTGTCAATGGAAAAAGAATAAAAAATGTACTCGCCTACAATCAAAATCTATTAGTGTCTTTTAATTGGGAAGATCTTGAGATAGTGTGCTTTTCAGGTTTTATTGTGCTTGTGGATAATAAGTAAGCTCCACCCATTCATAATTTACATGCTTAAGTGCTGGGACACCCTTTGCTTAATTTGGACGATGGTCCTAGCTTTAGAGTTTATCCTGGGCTCCATGCCTGAGCAACATGTTTGCAAAAGACCATAATTATGGTGAGGTCTTCTTTTGGATGTAACAGGAGCTGGTAACTTTGGGCACCTGAGTCTCTAGGAATCGCTATGTCTAGATACACGCCCAGGACGTGAAGAGCTTGCTGGAGCCGGGGGCAGTGGAGGGGGGATAATCTGGGGCACTCATTTTTTTTTTCTTAGATGGCTGTTTCTCAGTTGGTCAGAACAAGCTCAATCTTGGTGGGATTTATTTCCAAAAGTTTTCATAATCCATCATTGGATGATGCTTAGGCCGTTGGCAAAAATGTCAGGATCATGATCCCCAACAGCTCTACTGGTTTGCTTTGAATGGCCTGATATCCACTGTCTTCTACATACATGTGAACCATAGCCTCAATATTCCACTCTGCAGTTGTAAAAGTGTACATCTAAAACTGAAGAATAAGGTGTATTGAGCCTTAAGGGACACCATTGCTAGATGTCTAGAGCTAAAAAGCAATGGTAAATATAATGTGCATCTGAAAGCTCTCCTGTAGGAGTTTAGCCTGGCCAAAACTTGCAACGGTCAAGAGGAGGATCCAGATGAGATGCTCCGTGGTGTCAAAGGCTACGGATGGAGCTAATAAGATGAGGGACTGTAACCTTATGGTAGTACAAGGAGGGAAGGAGCCAATAGGTAGATGGTGATACAACCAAGGTTTATTTGAAGTTAAAAATATGGGATTTAACTCAGTCCTGGTCGGGGAGTGTTCTTCCAGCTTTGTCTTCGGAAGTCTTTCAAAGCTGGGCCGGCTCCTTCATTCGTCACCGTCTCGCCCGTGTGGAATAAAAGAAAAGGAGAGGTGGCAGTTAGCTCACTGCTCTAATAATACGCTGGTTATGGGGCAGGGTGTGTGGGTAACGTACTTGAGGAAGAAGAAAACGGTCACCAATTGACAAACCAAATTACACTAACCCGAGTGGTGTCGTGAATAGTGCTCAAAGTAAACGGTTGCCCCGAAACGACGATCCCTCCCTCACCCTCCGTTACCCGGTTCCCCCCCATTTAAAATGTAGGAGATCCCTGAATCGGCCCCGTACCTTGCTAAGCCACGCATCTCCAAGAGCGTGGCTGGGCGAAGCGTGTGGACGGTGGCCTCCTGGCTTCTCCTTCGGTGGTTCCTCCGGGATTTCCTCTCGTTCGGTGGTTCCGTTGCCTGCTCTCCTTGTCCCTGCTTCTCCTGGCCTCTATTCCCGCTTGGCGTCTTCGGTCTTTTTCTCCTCCGGTCGGCTTCCTTTCCTCAGCTCGGTGTTGCTTCGGAACGCCAACAACTCCGCATCTTCCGTGTCCGCCCTTTTTTCGGTGGACGCCAGCGATGATAGGCCGACAAATTCTGACGTCACGGGGGTGGGTTCTATGCCGGGGAAGTCCAGGCTTCCCTTAAAGGGCCCGGACCAGTCCTGTAGAGGATACTGAGAGTCAGTCACAGGGGATTTTATAGATGTCTCCGTGACCCCGTGACTGGGACCAATACCGTCTTTATCAACCAGTTTGGTGGGATTGCCTAATTTCATCAGTATGACTCATTCCATGCCACTGCCTGCTCTGAAGCCTGCCTGAAAACGGTCCCCCCAGGATGGTTTTATCCAAGGAAGATTGTTGTTGCCTGAACCCAGGTCGGGCTCAAGAGCAATGGGCAGTAGTTGCTCAGATCTTTGTATTGTTGAGAAGGCTTCTTTACTAAAGGCTTCAATCAGACAGAAAAGCGGTGTACCCAAGGTCGGGTTTGCCCTGTCTCAGGGCAACGGGACTTGTGTGGCATTCAGCAGCTCCACAGAATCTCTGCAGAATCCTAACCCCAGAAGCATGGAGGAGGGAATCCGTTTCACATATCTAACGAGCCACAAAAGAAAGATGCAAATCGTATTCAGATTTGCTAAAAGCAAAGCAATAATAATAAATTGTACATTGTATTATTGGGAACAAAGGGTACATGTGCATTCTTTGAAATTATCAGAAGTCTTGGTGGAGGAAGGGAGATTAAGCCGCCTGGGGTAATTGGGAGGCCATCCCAAGCACTATGTGGGTAGTCTTGAGGTCCCTGACATCACACAGAAGTGGTTGAGGGGTTCATGACGGTGCCGAGAGGCATTTCTTGGCGTTATGAGTAGCCTGCCTCTCATGGAGCTCGGCTACTCGTCACTGCTGAGGGGAATCTCTGGAATAAGTGATAAAATTGTAAAGTGCTGAGTGGCACGCCTCTATGCCTTGAAACCCACCCAAACATTTGACGTCTGACTAACTCTACCCTGAACTTAAATTTTCTGGAACTCGTTCATCTGACATACAACTTCCAACAGCCCAACTCGACATTGTGGAGGAAGAGGCGTTTCAGACATTCTTTGTGTTTGCCAATAGACTGGATGGCCTCTGAAAACCAGATAACCAACTGCGAAGTTTCAGGACAAATTCTTATGTACCAGAGGGTTGTGTATGGGCATAGTGGGTGACGAATATGCACCCAGAATACTTGAAGATATGTTTACAATCCTCGGTGTTGTCCTAGCCCAGAGGTGCACTCCCTCGAGTCCTAGAGACACGATCTGTATATGTATAATGCTAACCCTAATTACACTTTTCATAGCACAAATTGAATTTCCTTTTACCCAATAACTAAAATATGCGAGTTACCCAAACCATTTTATTAAGGTGTTAGGCATTACAGTGAGCGGTGTCTTTACCCTGTTCTTTTGGACACCATATCGTTGCGATTATTAAATCCAGACGTTGGGAAATTTACTGATCTCGTTTTCAAGGGAGAGACAGGAGTAAGATGGCCCCTCACTCGCCTCAAGGCTCTGTCGACCCAGTAATGAGGCAGCGCAGCTAGCCAGCGAGGCGCGATCATTAAAAAGATGCGCATGTCCCCCAGCGAGGGAGAAATTGTTAGTTTTAAATGGGTTTGATTTATGGCTTGGAGGGCAGACACCATGTTACCATTTGCAGAACTATCCAGGTGGGACGGGAAGCAGGAGGGGGTGGGAGCTTATTAAAGGGCACAGAGGCCCGTGGCACGCACAGGTACACGTGCTCCGCGCTTCTCTCTCCTACTCTTTGCTTGCAGCGGCGAGTGCCTCCCTTCTCCCATCCTCTCCTCCTCTGTCCCAGATAGGAGCAGTCCAACGCTTGGTCTCTCTTTCCTGCATAAGAACAGACTAATAACTAACCCGGGCTTTCTGTCACAGCTTAAAGTAGTCTTCGTCCTAAATGTATGCATTCTAACTTCTGAGCTATCTTCTCCAGTTGAAGTCTAAAATGCTGGCTTTCATTTGGGGTCAGTCTAACTCCTAAGCCATCTCTCCCTGGCAGGGGCTGCCTGACTTGTGCTCTCCGTGTCCCTGATAGGTGCAGTCTAATTTCGAACATTACTGTCCCATTAAGGATCAGTCGAACTGCAGATCTGTCTGCCCCATATCACAATCCCTCCTCAGTTGTAAGCTGCTAGCGTTAAATGTAGGTTTCTTCCGGGGAAACGCTATTTAAAATTTAGATAGCGTACTCTTTTTATTTATTTATTTTTTTTTACTTTTTTTTTTTTAGTGGTGGCATTTTGTTTTATAAATGGCATTTTGTTCCTGGTTCACTTGCGGGCTTTGTACTGTTATAGTGCCTCTAATCGGATTGTGCTGCACTGTGTTTTTGTTTCAAACATCGTATTACTTGTCTCTGCTCACTTCATTCATCACTTTACCTCCGTGCCTTTTAGCACGTCTTGTTACGAATTTTGATTGAAAGTGTGAAAACTGAGAGGAATTTTTAGTGATGAAATCTATACTTCAAATGGAAAAATAAAACACAAGAACATTTTCAGTGAAAAATGTTCTATGCATTTAAACATTCTGCTTCAGCGATTAAATCATAAAACCTAACTCTAATAGTAACTACTCTAATTTTAATAAACACCTAAATATTACATTTGCAACTGCCTAACCGAAATGCTACCTTTACCCCTAACACTAATCCTAAACTAAAAATAATCCTTTACCATAATCATTGTTTAATGGGTTTCCTTACCGTATCCCAAACTCCAAATCTAGCATAACAACATTACCAACCATAACCCTTACTTTCCCACCACCTAAGCCTAAACCTTACCCTGAATGTAAACCTTACCCAACCTAGTAGTTGACTCTTTTCATAACCCTTACCCTACCCCTAATCCATGCCTGTTAACGAACCCACCTCTAATTCTAAAGACTTTCCCTGACCATAGCATTAATTTTTATCACTAACCCCTTTTTACAGTAACTCGAATCCTTTGCATTTTTTGCCCTCGCATGTTCCTTTTCCCTGCATGTCCTTTCCATCACATGCATATTTCCCTCGTCTCTTTCCTGAATGTCCTTTTACGCCTATGTACTTTATGCAAGCATATTTTATCACAGTATTGTTTTCTCTTTACCCCTTCCCTTTTCTCCCATCGCATTTCCTAACTATTATCTATCAAAGTGCCTAAAACATTTGTTCCTGAACAAAATATCTAATATGCGAGTGTTCCAAATCCTGTGCCATCTGGGGTAGCAGATGTTTGCACTTCACTAATATGAGATGCATCTTTTAAACCCAATATATTTCTGACCTACTCCTGCTGAATGCATCTATATTTAAAACTGTTAATCAATTTTGCCACTGTCTGCAGCCCAAGCGGCTGCTACACACTAGGAGATGTTCAGGTGTAAACTACGAGCTGTTGAACAGATTATTTTTGAACCATAAGATGCTGCAGTCCAGGCTACTGCGGCATACTCAATCATGTTTATACATATATGCACTATTACGGTGCTCACAGGTCTGTGTGCACTAAGCTGCAGCTGTTATATCACACATTTATTCTCCATGCTGCAGCACATTCTGAGATATTTACATATACACCCACTGAGTGTTGTGTGCAGTCTAAGCTACTTTTAACACTTCATTGAGCTGTTTGTACCTTGGTCTTTGGGCCGGCCAATCTGCTGCAGGTAATATATACTCTATTACAGGTCTGTAAATCCTGGATAGTTGCTTTTTAAATTTGGCACGGGGTGTACAGATGCGTGGTGCCTAAGCTCCTGTTAGTAAAACCAAAGGGGATAATGGACAGAGCGTTGAATATTGCAAGCCAGGCTAGCTTGAATCCAGTGGCTAAAGAATGATGATGGATTAAACTCAGATCAGTTGACTGGGGGTGAGTGTTTGATTTGCTCCAACGCTCCGTCCATCATCCACTTTGGTATCGCAAGCTCCTGTTAGTGTCAGTGCTTAATTTGCCAGGGTCCTCGCCAGGACATCACTGCAGCTTGCTCCGCCCATTGCTCCTGCCAGTGCTGCCAGTGACAGTCCCAACATACCTATTAACCAACACACTGTTAGACTATTCTAGGCCCCAAAGCTATAAGACTGGCTTGGGTGGCAGGTAAAAGTCATTTTTAATGTATATAGCAGCGTTTCCCAAACTGTGGTCCGCGGACCACCAGGGGTTCGTGAGACTATCCCAGGGGTCCGCAGGACTCGAGTGCCTGTCATCGTAGTGAAAAATGAAACGCCCTTGCGTCCTCACAGCACACAAGAGATGTGAATGTTGGCGCAGGGGCGGCGAGACCACAACAATACAATCGGGAGGTGGGGGCATCGAATGGGCAGTGGGCAGTCAGGGGGGCGGGCCGCAGGGGGCATAGCGGCTGGGGAAACGAGTGGAACAGAAGGCAAAAGGGGCACAAAAACAAGGAAAAAACGAGTTGCACAGAAGGCAGAAGGGCACAAAAAAACGAGTGGAACAGAGGGCAGAAGGGCACAAGAAACGAGTGGAACAGAGGGCAGAAAGGCACAAAAAACAAGTGAAACAGAGGGCAGAAGGGCAAAAAAAAACGAGGGAAAAGTGAGTGGAACAGAGGGCAGAAAGACACAAAAAACGAGTGGAACAGGGCAGAAAGGCACAAAAAACAAGGGGAACAGAGGGCAGGAAGGCACAAAATGGAAAAAGAGTGAAACAGAAGGCAAAAAGGGCACCAAAACGAGGGAAAACGAGTGGCACAGATGGCAGACGGGCACAAAAAACGAGTGGCACAGAGGCAAAATACAGAATACAGAAAGTAGGGGCAGCTAAGAACAGAAGGCAGAATGGGCAGAGAGGCACGGGGGCAGAGAGGGGAACAGAAGGGAAAACCGGGCAGAGACACGGGGCAGCCAGAGGTACAGAATGAAAGACAGGGCAGAGAGAGCACTGGGGCAGTGAGGGGAACCGAGGGAAGAAAGAGGGGCATGGACCACGTACTGGCAGCGGGGAAGACAGACAGCAGCAGTCACAGACAACAATGAAAATACAGGCAATACAATAAAAGCAATAAAGCGTTGAAAGGCACATGTGTATAGCTTACCGTTATTTGGCAGGCAGGTGAAAATAGATGCAGCCAGGATCAGCAGTAGGATTTTCGTGCTGCCGTCTGATTGCTCACTTTTCACAAGCCCTTGGGTGAATAGCGTGCTGTCAAGCTTCCATATTCAGACATATCAAGCTCTTATTCTGTGTAGCCTTTGTAGTTGGCAAGGGACGGGTAGTGGGCATCCTGACAGGAGAGGGTCATGTCAGGTGCCACGCGAGGCCTCTCTGAAATATGCCTTAACTGCACTGCTCACCCCTTGGTGATAAAATGTTGTTCTGCTGTCTGTGACTAAAGATTATGTCTAACAGGGGTTTATGGTAATTGGCATAGCATTGTTCCATGATCTCGCTGAAACAATATGCCTCCTGTGCAGATACCTTCCTGCCATCTCTTGCACTTCCATGGTGAACTCCTGATATAGACCTTGAATTTGTTCTGTACACTGGACTCATCACTTTGTGCACTATCTTGTTAGAATTTTCACAATATTCAATGCTTCTTGGGGCATGTCTTTATTTTAAAATGCTTCATAATTTTATAATATTTTAGACCTTCTTAAACTGTGAATAGGTAAAAATGCTAATAATTCACAATCATTCAACCTGTTGCTGTAAAGAAGGGTCACCTCTCCAAGGCTCTGGAATGAGAATGTAGAGGTTCTGCTATGGCTGAAAGCAGGAGACTTGTACCACTAAATAATACACTGCTGTATGAATACATGTCCATGCCAATAGACCCAATTCAGGCTGTATCCCTGTTGAAATTGCCTCTGCTTCAAAAGGCGTTTTTAAAGAGAAATTTAACTTGTACAAATTGCTTGGGGGGTCCCGGCTTCCAGTAGTGATTCAGTGGGGGTCCTCAGGAGTCAAAAGTTTGGGAACCACTAATATATAGGATTAATAAACAAACTAGTTGTACTCATCTCTAAATTAGCCAGAAATTGCCAGGCAGCACCACCATGTGGCAGACTGTCATAAGTGCCAATTTGCACAATTAAATGCCGGTGCCGAGCACAAGAAACCACCGGCTCAAATTAAGCACTAGTTAGCATACACTATGAGTTGTTTCTCAGCTTTGCAGGTAAATTGTCCTGCTGCTGATACTGCATACTAGAACCCATTCTGTAGGTCTTTGTGCTACCCAGGATACTGTTGCTAATTTATATCAGGACAGGTATGCAAGTCTCTATGAAACTCCGGTGGTGCTGTTAATGTGTACTCTGAGCTCAGTGATTAAATTGGGAAGGTGGTGGGTACCGGCACTCTCTTCTGGGGATCAGGGCTGATATTAGGCTCGAAAGGAGCAAACCCTAAGGACATATTGGGTAAAGTTGCAAATTGGTATACCTATACAGAGGAACAGGCAAAGGCATACACCAGGAAAGAACAGACACAAACCGGGTAAGGGACAGGATTAGGGCGGAGAAAGCTAGGCAAGGGAACCAATTATTGTCAAACACACTTGGTTAACACTAGTGTTGTACACAGATGAGACTCTGAACTTCCCACAGCAATAGAGAAAGTCTCTGTGCAGATTAGTCTTGCAGATATTCACCATGCAAACCCATTGAAAAGAGGCAGCAGAAGTGATTATCTGGACCTTGGGCACAAACAAGGGTTATACTTGCATACACGAGACAAACCCATATGCCTCCCTGGAGCACAAACAAGGATTTTACTTGCATATACAAGACTAATCCCTATTCTTCCAGAAGGAGACACATTAGAGATTTGTACGGAAATAGAAATATCACACTGTCTCAGTTAAGGAACTTAAGACTACATGTAACACGTGAAAAAGGTTAGGGCAGGACTGGAAACCTGTAGCCAAACCCTGTAGAAATAGTGAACACTTATATAAAGGTGGGGACAAAATGGTGCACTTACCGGGCACAAAGATCCCAAGAGAAGTAGAAGACGACTAGGAGAGGGAAACTTGTCTATGAAACAAGCACACACGGGTAGAGATCACTGGAATGCATGCATAAGACTAATAAGACAAAAGTGTGACACTATAGTAAGGAATCAAGGAAGAACTGGAGAACAAACAAGGCAGGGCATGTAGAAGGATTCTAGGAACTCCAGCAAGCTAGAGACGAACTGCAATAACGCCGAAGAACACAAAATGAGAAACTGACAAAGGGCACCTACAACAAGAAGCAAAAAAAGTAGACTGGGAAGCAGATACAAGAACAAAGACTAATACAAAAGGAATTAGCACAGGGAAATGATATCAGAAACAGACAGAACAAAATAGAAACAAATAAAGGGTGCAGCCCATGACTGAGGACAAAACATAGACAAGCAAGTAAAGGAAAAGGGAATGCAGGGCTGGGAGAAATCTGCAGCAAGCTGCACTAGAACATGACACACGTTGTGGCAGAATCTAGGCAAGAACTGGTCAGGACACCAGGCAACAAGTGTTCCGGTACACAGAAGTTCAAGCATCAATGCACAAACAAGGGAGTTTAGGGCAATGGCAGCTTATAAGCAGTTCCAGGCCACAGCAAGCCCAGGGTGGAGTCGCATGACTAGGCTCCACTGGAGTAGTTAAAGGTGTGTGTGCAATTCCTATCTCTCAGTTCCTGGAAGAGAGAATCCATTGCTAAGGAACAGTAGGACAAGTCCCATAGAAAGTATTAAACAGTGGATTCCAGGTGTCTGTGAATAATTGCCAGTGCATTCTGAAATCTGTACTCCATGGAAGCAAGCATAGGTTTTCCAATGTGTCCAAGATTGATATGAGCAGCAGGCAGGAATTCTACAGGGATACTGGATACGTTTTAGTGGTGATTTCCAGGCTGAAGCTGGTACAGGGACAGCACCCCCACATAGGCCAAACAATGAAATCGTAACACGGGCTTAGTTTTTATCTTAACCACTTCTATGCTCATGACGAGCCCAGCTCGTCATGAGTCACAGTGGAGCTGTGCTCATGACGAGCTGGGTTCGTCATAACGGCCGCGGCCCGCCCAGGCGCGATTGATTCCCCGCC
Organism: Lissotriton helveticus; assembly: GCF_964261635.1. Lineage (NCBI taxonomy): Eukaryota > Metazoa > Chordata > Amphibia > Caudata > Salamandridae > Lissotriton > Lissotriton helveticus. Next base: position 816,645,547 of record NC_136073.1, on the reverse strand, counting down.
TGTGCAAGAGAATTAATCAGTGGGCGGGGTCGTGACGAGCCCAGCTCGTCATGAGCACAGCTCCACTGTGACTCATGACGAGCTGGGCTCGTCACGAGCAATGCGGCGCCGTGGCCCTCCCTCCGCCTGCCCCGTGGGGGAATTACCCCCGCGGCGAAGGGGTTAAGACCGTGACACTGACAAAGAAACAGAAAAGGGAGAAAGGAAAATTAATAGTAGCAAGAAGAAATCAGAGATTAAAAGTAACTCACAAGAGTGGATGAAATGTCGGGTGATTGAAGGCAGGCATTGAGTAGGAATATAGACTCAGCAACCTTGGAATAGGGTAATCGAACATTCATCAGAACAGGCAGTGTGCTTCTGAAAACACATTTTTGGGCCCTTCACTTAGGTTTTTTTCCCCTCAATAAATGGAGCACTGTCTGAGCTGTTCAATGGGTATGGATGTATGTGCATCCCCACTTCAGGTGTTGAAATACTCTGAGCTGTTCTGGTGGTCGGTCTTGTATCTTCAGCTACAGTGTCTAAAACGTCGTTGTTTGCACCATTGTTGTCTAGCACATTTCGCTTTTTTTGATTTTTCTGATACTTGCATCCATTAAGCCTGAATTGCTCCATTTCTTCTTCCCTCAGGTTCCTGAAGGATGATTACGCGGTGCAGGTGGACATCAACGACTACCTGGACATCTACTGTCCGCATTATGAGGGGCACGTCCCACCGAAGCTCACCGAGTCCTTCACGCTTTTCATGGTGGACATTGATGGCTACAACGGCTGCTACGAGACGCACGATGCCCACAAACGCTGGGAGTGCAATAGGCCCTACGCTCCTTTTGGGCCAATCAAGTTTTCAGAGAAGATCCAGCGGTTCACGCCCTTCTCGTTGGGGTTTGAATTCAGGCCTGGAGAAGATTATTACTACATATGTAAGTAGCCTTTCCCTGTCTCATATTGGACTGCCACTGTTACTTTCATTGTTATATCCAAATATGATAACGCAATGTCTGCAAATAGCATCGCTCAGTTTGTGAGGGATGTCATTCCATCTGCATTTTCACTACACTGTGTAGCGATGCTATTACTTCTGAGTTGTTTGTTTACTCTCACTAGATGATACTGTGCCCATGAGTAGCGTAACTCTCCAGCTGTGCTACAATGTAAGTACTCCCAAAACTGCTGTTTCAGGATGTAAGTTAATTTGAGTATATTCAGTCTGCCCTTCACAGATCCAAGTGTGCCTGTGAGCATCTTCATGCTGCAGTTTGAGTTTGTAACTTCATGAAGTAACTTAATGTGAGTGGTTTCAGCCTACTCATCACAGATGTTACTATGTTTATGGCTTTCTTCACTCTGATTTCAGGTTTGACAGCTTTTGTAGTTACCTTCAATTTTCTCCACAGTGGTGTTAGTGTCTGAGAGTACTTTAATTTTCAGAGGTTTCTGTGCCTATCAGTATAGATTATCTGTGCTGATAGGGATGTTACATTGTCCTTGTTTAGTTTCACTCTTCTCTTAGTAATGTTATTATTTCTGTGTTCAGTTTCTCTCTGGCCACAAGAAGTGTTACTGTACCTGTATGTATGTTTGTGGTATTTGTACAGCACAAACCTAATCAAAAGGAAGAGCAGCACTGTACAGAGTCAAAGGCAACGATACAGTCAATGAGTGATTGGAGGGACAGCTGGATTGTAACTGCAGTGATGGACTATTGCTTCATTGTGGTGTTAAATAAAGGAGTTTGTCTTAAGTTCTTTTGTAAATTTGAGCAGGATAGGGGCGATGTTCTCCAAGGACATTGACTTGTTGATGACCTGTATTCGGGTCTCGCCTATTGGCAAGAGACTTTTACATCCAATGCGGACTTAAAGGGCATTTTGTATCCACCTCTTCCTCGTGATCTGATTTTTAAAAAATTTTTTTTTACTATCTCTGTTCCCTGCTCCTGACTAAATTGCTTTCCTCCCAATTCTGTGTGTCCCGCCCAAGGAACATTTTGGTGGCATAGTGTTTTGATAGGAAGAGTTGTATCCTTCCATTACTGATGTCAGGTCCTTGCAGTGCTGCACAAAAACAGATTTCTCTGCATCCCTCTCTCCTTGTGCTGCCTGTCCCCACCCTTCCTGCCCCTTGTCTCTATTCAAATATCACACCCCACTGTCGTCTTGCACACCTGACTTCCGAGTGCTCCGTCTGCCGCCCACTGTTATATAGTGGTAGACAACTATTTTTGAATGGTTTTAAAACTGCCCCCTGCCCATGCATGAGTGCACTGCACCCATCCTGTAAAGTTTTGCTTTGTGAAAAAAACATTAAAAGATGGCCGCCGAGTATGTCCGCACATAGGCGGGGAGCTAATTTGTCATTCTTTTTTGGGAAACATAAGAAAAACCACAACAAGATGGCCCCGGTGCATGCCTGTGCATGCGCGGGTGCCACCTGGCTAAGCCGAAAGCTTTGCGCCTGGTATGAAAGGCGAGAGCTACTATCTTTGCTAATGCTAGTTTTTTTGGCCTGGATTTGGCTGGGGCTGTAGCAGACAATTTAGAGAACCTGCCCCTTCCTAACAATAATTTGTATCAAACCCAAGTTAGCAGTGATTTGTGATACTTTTTTTTTTTTTTTTTTTTTTTTTTTTTGGGGGTATAAACTTTTATTCAGTGACAGTACATACACACAGCTCCATGCCTACAACCCGGAGGCCGGCAGCAATGTAAGAAAAATACAGGATCATCATGGTAGAATCGGCAGGTCAACGGAGCAGGAGCTCCACAGAGAACAATGGGCATCCTGCCCCTTCTCCACTGTTTGAGCACACATACCCTAAGTTCCATGACCTACTCTCCCCAACCTCGCCCCCTCTTTTGGAGCCCACCCAGTCCCATTGTGTGACATGTGTGTTGGTGTGGAATGTCTGTCCGTCCCCCGAAAACTAGCGTATAACTTCTCTCACAACCACCCCTCCCGAACTTACCCCCTACCCCCCTAACTACCCCTGTGCTTGCCTCTGCGTGAGTTCCAAACCTATGCCTCCACCCTACCCGCCCTCCCAGACGTGACATACCCTCCCCCCGCTCCAAACCCCTGAGCCCCCTGTGTACTGTGGCAACCCGCCCTGCAAGTAACACACTGGAAACAGCGGTGAAAGGACACACTAGAAAGTTCTTCCCATCGCCCCCGGAGATTCAGCCGGCTACTCGTCCAGGTCTCCACCAAGCACTTAAACACCAAGTATAGAGCCCTGAGCCTCAGTGGCCTCCTCTCCTATCGGATTCTCCTCCTCCTCATGCCCCGAATCCGCGTCAGACTTTTTGGTAGAATATGTTAGATACTGGTCCCAGAAATTTTTCGGTCTGTTGCGAGGGGGTAGAAGCTCGCTATAAAGCTGTGACTGAGTGCACCCGTATAGCATATCTCTGGACCATCCATCTTTGGTCGGGAGAGGACCTCGCATCCAACATCGCGCCACCAGCCGACGGGCCATTATGAGTCCCAGGTCTGCAAGGCGGCGCATCGCCGGTGGGAGAATTTTAGAATGTCCCAGGAGCGCCAGCGCCGGGTCTACCGGTAACTCAGTCTCCAGTATGGTGCACAGTTCCCCAAAAACGTCAGCCCAGAATCTGTTGATGCCCGGGCATGTCCACGCAAGATGCATGAAATCCGCAACTGGGGAGTGGCAGCGCTCGCACTCCGCTGATTGTCGGAGGCCATACCTATGTAGGCGTTCGGGGGTGTAATACACTCTTTGGAGGAATTTAAAATGAATAAGTCTATGTCGAGCGTTCATGGAAACCTTTCTGGTATTGCGGCAGCAGTATTCCCACATAGAGTCGCTTATTTCTGTCTGCAGATCCCGTTGCCATGCCGATCGGGCTTTGGAGATAGCGTGTTGGCCGCCACGCTGGCCTATTCGATACAGCCTGGACACCAGGTGACTAGGGGATGGCGTCTTGATAACGTACGTCAGTTCCGGGGTTTCCGGAGGCTCCTGCATGGTCGCGCCCAACATGTCCCGTAATGCCGCGCGGAGTCTGTGGAAATGGAAGCGCTGCAGTAGCGTGGCAGGCGGCCTTGACTGCGCCAGCTGTGTCCAGGTGATCGCTGTGCCCTCCTTGAAAAGGTCTCCCAGTTTGAGGATGCCCAATTGTCGAAGCGCGCACAGGACCCCCTTCTCCCGTAGAGGTGAGAGCCACACGGCCCAGTCAATTGGGACCAGTGGGGAATACAAAAGATCCTGTCCGTGACTCCGAGCCAAAGAGTGCCACGCATGATTAGTCGCTGTTATCGAATCCAATGCACCAACCCGGCGCGAGGTCGGTTCAAACACTGTGGCCGGAGTGGGGAGAGGGGCGGCGAAAAGGGTTTCAAGTATCACGTGGGGGATGTTACGATCCCCGTGAGTCCATGTGTGCAAATGTGTTGCTTGCGCAACCCTATAGTATCTCTCTAGGTCAGGCGCACCTAATCCTCCTTGTTCAAACGGGAGTGTTAGGATTTGCCACTGTATCCTCGGTTGCTTGCCCCCCCAGGCCAACCGCGTGAGAGCCTGGGTCAGCGTCTTAAAGAACCCCTTCGGTAAAGTCACCGGGATGGTGTTGAACAAAAACAGGAACCGGGGCAGCACTATCATTTTCATCAGGGCAATGCGGTCTGAAAGGGAGAACGGTAATTTGCACCACCTATCGATATCGTCAGACAGTTTGGAATAGGCCACCCCATAGTTTTCCCTCACCAGCACGTCTGGGTCCGGGTGCAACTGTATGCCCAGATACCGAACCGGATCTTCCGACCACTGTAGCGGATAGTCCATCTCGAACTTACTCGTAGCCGGGGTCAGCGGAAACGCGACGGATTTGCTCCAGTTAACTTTCAGTCCCGATAACGCTCCGAACTGAACTACCTCCCTCAACACAGAAGAAAGATTGAGCTCTGGGTCCCTAACATAGAGGAGGGTATCGTCAGCATACGTGGATATGCAGATCTTGTACGTAGGGAAACTGATTCCCTCGAGACTATGGTATTCCCTCAGTGCGCACGCTAGAGGTTCAGCCACGAGTGCATACAGCAGTGGTGATAGAGGGCAGCCCTGCCTGGTGCCTCTGCGTATTGCGAAGGCGTCCGACACTCTGTTGCCTAGGCGAATTCTAGCCGATGGTTCATAATATAACGCACCTATCATCTGCAGGAAGGGTTCTCCCAGGCCCAGCTTCCGCAGCACTCTGATCATGAAGGGCCACTCAACAGAGTCGAACGCCTTTTCCATGTCAAGAAATACAGCTAGCGCCCTACTCTCCGGCTTCACATGTTGCATTGTCCCCAGTACAGTGCGTATATTATAGGTAAGACTCCTGGTGGGGATGAAGCCAGCCTGCTCGGGAGCAACTAGTTCCGGGATTAAGAGAGCAAGACGTGTCGCCAGGACTTTGGCGTATAGCTTGGCATCGACGTTTATCAACGAGAGCGGGCGGTATGAGCTCCGTTCTGTCGGGGGCTTTCCCGGTTTAAGGAGGGTAATAATGAGTGCCTCTCGCATGGTCGGCGGCATACAGCCGTCCTGACATATGCCGTCGAACAGAGTCGACAGGTAGGGAACCAACAAGTCCCCGAAGGCCTTGTAGAAGCCGACCGTAAGCCCATCGGCTCCCGGAGCACTGCCCGTGCTCATGCTATTCAGGGCATCAACGATCTCTTCCCTCTGAATAGGCATCATCAGAAACTCTCTCTGCGTGTTTGATAGCTGTGGCATTTCGATAAAGTCCAAATAGTCATCTATCGCCCCATCCATGCCGGCGGTTTTAGCCTCATAAAGAGCTGAATAGAACAGTCGAAACTCTTCTAGAATCTTCTCTTCGTCAGTCAGGAGCTCACCCGTACTCGACAGCAACTCGCCAACTGCAAGCTGTCGCCTTTCGCTGCGAACCATGTTGGCCAGAAGGGATCCGGGTCTCCCACCCTCGCCATAAGCGCGAGCAGTAGCATATTTGCCCAAGTGTTTGACCTCCCTATCGGCTTCCTCATTGTATTCCGATACTAGCTGTTTAATTGTGACTAGTGTTTCCTCGTCAGGGCTAGCCTGCAGCCTCTGCTCCAGCTCTGTCAGGCGTGTTTCCAGGAGTTGGAGCCGCTGCCTGATGGATTTTAGGACGCTGGAGTGTTTGGCCATGGCAACACCGCGCACATATACCTTGAATGTCTCCCACAGCGTTTGGAAGTCATCCACGGAGCCCAAGTTGATGTCGAAGAAGTTTTGGATCTCCTCTGCGAGTTCACCCCGAAAAACTTCGTCTAGTAAAGAATAGGGGGGAAAGCGCCACGTGAAAGGGGGGAGACGGGGCGTCGGCAGTTCGAGAAGCATGAGGAGAGGAGAGTGATCCGAAAGTGTGCGGGGCAGAATCAGACAGTCCCTTACCCTGCAAGCCAGAGGTCGTGACGCTAGCCAGTAATCAATTCTTGTATGTATTTCGTGGTACGAGGAATAGTGCGTGTAGCCCCCTCTGGAATGGTGCCTATGCCGCCAAACATCAAGTAAATCCAGGCGCGTCATTGCAGTCTGCAGCACCCCTGCCGCTGCCGACGGGTGTCTATGTGGTCCCGCAGACCTATCCAACATCGGGTCAAGAACCAGATTGAAATCCCCACCCCAGAGCATCCCTGTGCATTCATACTGCTCGCATTTCTGTACCAATGTCGTGTAGAACTCCGGGGAGTCAAAGTTAGGGCCATACACATTAACTACCATACAATCAAGACCCCTGCCCTTGCATCTGCAGAGGACATATCTGCCCTCGGTGTCAACTTCCAGGGGTGTCAGTGTTAGTTTGGAGCCCGGGTTAACCCAGATAAGAGTCCCCCTCGAGTGAGTTGTGAACCCAGAAGCTACACTGCAATCCACAAGACCCTTATGAAGAAGCATTTTGCTAGTCAAAGGCAAGTGTGTTTCCTGTAACAATGCAAGATCTATATGATGTCTGCGCAGGTAACTGAGGACTTTACGAAGCTTCCTGAAGTCATTTAGGCCCCGTACATTCCAAGTTAAGACTCTTAAGTGTGCAGGTTCCGGCTCGCTCAGTGCCGCGAGCTCGGAAGTGTCAGCCCCACCCGCCATGGCAGAAGATAATGAAGTCACAGAATAGATTTGCAGTAACTGCAGCTATACAATCAAGCAGGAGAAACGGAAGGGGAGCAACATCCGCGTGCATATAGGGAGGTTCCCGCACAGAATGGCAAAGCACATGTTCAATCGAAAACAAAAAGAACCATACAAAGACAAAAACAAACCCCAACAATCCACCCTCCTCCCACAGCTGACCCCCCCCAACTCGGTCACTCAGGTCCCCATCCCACCCGCCCCTCCCCAACCACAAGTCCAGAAACCCCATAGCCTACGGCTCGTGGGCGAAAGGTAGCTAGCCACTACAGGCTTGTCTAGGAAGACCAAACTCTGTTTTCCTGAGTCCCCACCCCCCGCCGTACACCATCAAGCATGGATCACCCCGTCAAATCAATAATAGACATTCTACACATCCCCAGCAATGCCAGGGACATCTCCCCCCCCCCCCCACCCACACCCCCATTGTCGCAACCATCACCCATCCAGCAATAATGAGCAGAGAGAGCAACAGTCACAGTGGGTGTAGTCTAACCACAACAGTGAACCATAATCGTACCCGCCGCCCACACCCTCTTATCCGCAGCAACTCGGCAGTGAATAGTGTCACCGAATCAGGATCACCCCGAGTCAACTCAACCTCAAAAAAAAAAAAAAAAAGGATCAGATGGCAGAGCACAGTACCATAGTGCGGCCATAGCCGGGTTACTCCTGGTTGTCCCCACGTTGCTGATCGTCTTCTTCCTGAACGTCCACCTGCTCTGCCGGCTTGTCTCGAGCCCATTTCTTCAACGCCTTTTGCAGCTCTGCAGGGTCCGTAAAGATGTGCGAATGTCCCTGCCTATTCACACGCAGCTTGGCCGGGTACAGCATGGCATAATCCAGGCCCATGTCCCTGAGTCGTTTCTTGTGTGGCGCAAAGTGTTTGCGCGCCTCCTGAACTCGGGCCGTGAAGTCAGGGAAGATGGAAATCGTCGAGCCCTCGTATTGTAGAACTCCCTTGGACCGTGCCAACCGAAGTGCCGTGTCCCTGTCTCTGTAATTCAACAGCTTTGCAATAATTGGCCGCGGAGGAAGACCCGGGTTAGGACGTGGGGCTAGCGACCTATGAGCACGTTCGACCACAAACATGGATGAGAACACTCCTTCTCCGAGCAGGTTAGTTAGCAGGCTTTCCACAAACAGCTCCATTCTCCCAGTCTGAGTGGTCTCCGGCAGGCCAAGGATGCGAAGGTTGCAGCGACGTGTCCGTGCCTCTAAATCCTCCGTCTTGTCTTGAAGGGTCTTGATCAACTCATCCGCCCGGCGTCTCGCGGTATCCAAGTCTGTCTGGGCCTCCTCCACCTCCGTGATGCGCCTTTCCGCCATGTCGTGCCTCTCGGTGTGTTTGTCGAGGCGCTCCGCCATGCGGTCCATCCTGTATGACATGGCGTCCATTTTGGTCCCCAGCGCCGTAATATTCGTCTGAATATTCAGTTCCATGGAGCGGAGCAGTGTTTTGATCTCCGAGTGGTCCTCTGGGCGTTCACCCGCAGGCGGAACCTCATCCTGGTGTGCCTGAGGGCTCAGCACCTGGACTCTCCGTTGTGAGAAGGGGAGTTTGCTCTGAGTCCTGTCTCCCTTCCCCATGGTGTGCAGGTTCCTGCTATGCTCCCGCCCTTGCGCGAAGGGGATAGTGGCCGCCAAACCAAAGTCCGTCGTCTGTAAGCCACTGGCGCAGCCCTTCAGGGAGATTCAGAAGAGAGGCCAAAGCGGCAGGTCAGCAACCACCAGACAGTACAACCGCCGCTAGTAATGCTGCGAGGCCCAGGCCTCGCGGTGAAGGAGCAGCGGGAGAGCGGGGGAGGTGCGCGGGCCCAAGGAGAGGGGCCGAGTTCGGGTTGAGTGAGCAGACCAGGGCACCTTGGATGGGTAGGAGGAGGGGGGGGAGAAAGCGAGTTACTACACTCCTCCCCCCGCAAACAAAGTCCGCGAAGTCCGCTGTGTGTGTCCCTGGCGCCCCCGGAACAGGGTAGGTCGCGCCTGCGCTCCGTCCCCACCCGACTTCTCACCGTGGGGGATGGCGAAGGTCGGGTCCGCTGTGTAGGCGATGTTGGCCGCGCTCCCCTCGTCCACGCCTCTGACACCTCTCTGAGTCCGGCAGAGGGTCCCGACAGCCGGCGGCGCTGCTGCTCAGACTCTGCCGCACGTCGCAGCACGCAACGCGGGCACGTAGCAACTTTAGGCCGTGGATCGCAGGCCTTCCAGGGGTCCCAGCGGAGGCAGCCCGCCCGCTCCGCCGGGGTTGGATGGATCCGTTTCACGTCGGGCAATCAGGTCCCCTGATGTTCCGCGACACTGAGGGAGGGAAGGGGGGACACAGATCGAGGGTAACTGCAGGATATTAAAGGATAGTATGATGGTGACGACGGAGCTCCGGGACTATGCGGCCATTTTCCGCGGCTGCTAGCTCCGCCCCCCGTGATTTGTGATACTTTTGAAGGCTTTTTAGTGCTGCAATATAGGCAGCAATCTACTCCGTCATGTTGAATAAGGAGTCCTCTTTGGAAAACGCAAATCCCATTTTGATCCTTCTGAGCAATCTAAGAAAGAAAGCGAGGTAGTTATTTTGGAATAAAAATGTGATACTGTACAGATCAATAAAAGGTTTACCCCCTGGACAATGCCAAACCTCTGCCATCCAAACTGCACCTATTCGGTGGCACTGAGTGCCGCAGTTTTCAATATGCTTTGAGCAGCTCTTTACTGTGCCCTGTAACTGAAAAGTGCAAAAGAAACAAATGATGAACGGAATGCTGAACAATGCAAATATTCACCCCCAGTCACAAGGATCTGGGTTTAATTCATCATTCTTTTGCTCACCACACCACCCCAGTTTGGACCCAGCCATATGCAAATCAGTCTTGACCCTGTCCCTTATTGGAACAGTCCAGCCCGAACTGCCAAGCCAGGTCCTCCCTGGACCTGAAACAAGCATCCTGGGACCGGTTTCAGGGCATCACCCTTCATTGGCGAGGCTAGCTTAAATCCAGTGGTGTAGTGAGCGCGGGACCCACGTCTGGGAATACCCTTCCCAATTAGGGTGACATATGCAAAAGAAACAATTGATGGACGGAATGCTGGACAATGCAAACTTTAACCCCCAGTCACAAGGATCTGGGTTTAAACCATCATTCTTTTGCTCACCACCCTAGTTTGGACACAGCCATATGCATATCAATCTTGACCCTGTTCCTTATGGGAACAGTCCAGCTCGAACTGCCAAGCCAGGTCCATCAATTGTTCTTTTTGCATCTATAACTGAAAAGAGCACATACCACATGTAACTTCAAAATAAGAAATTAAACTTGGTTAGAAACCTAATAACTGATAACTTGAACGGGTGAAGTCCGAGCTTGACACCTTAAAATCATTATGCTCTCGCTTTTTACTGAATGTGAGGTAATCAGTCATTTAGTATGGATCTGTAACATCTAAAAACGCCCATAGTCATTTGCAGACCCAGCCTGAATCTGAACTAGTAGTACGTCTCATCAAACAAGCATACTGAGGTTTTTGGGTCGAGCCTGGGCAGCGCATCTGCTGCTCTGTGAGGCATAGTGTATTCAGGTATGTAAATGTAGTAGTACTTGTATAGCGCCCGATCGACCCCCGAAGGGGTATCTCAGGCGCTTGTACGCATACCGCTGTGGAACCCTTCCTGGCTTTTCCATGTGAAGTGCCCACTCCTGGGCACCCCCAAGGTGGAGGCCAGGCATCCTAGCATTGTTGGGGCCGTTGTGGAGATTAAGCAAGCTATTGCCCAGAGTTGCAGAGTGGGACCCATGATTAGAATAGGCACCGAGGTGAGAAATATCAGGTCCGAGGAAATTGAGCCCAAGACCCTGCCGAGGCGGGAATTGAACCCCGGTCACGGGCTGGACCTCTGCATCAGGGTCTGCCGCTCTAACCATTGAGCCACACTTCTCCACACTTGACTTGACTGGACTTGAAGCTCTGCCCACTCTCTGCCCATATTTTTCATTGGCTTGTGCCATTGTCCACTTTAAAGTGTGGCTTTTCATTGGTCAATAGGCTTAGTAGTCCCTCCTTTGTACCGCCCTGTCTCATTTTGTAACCTCCCATGAGGGCACCATCTGTTATGTGTTTTGTTACTCTGGAGGCTTTATATACACCCTCCGAGCACTATTTTCTCAAGACACGCTCTCTACTTAAGTTTTTAAAAAAATCTGTATAGCACAGGGGCTTTACACATTTGTAATGCAATAGGTCTTGCATTTGTGATAGTTTAAGCTATTGGCATTGTAAATGACAATGCCTTTTATTTATCTGTTTTAAAAACAACACATAAATAAAAGGCATTATCATTTACAATGCCAATAGCTCAAACTCTTAAATGCGAGACCTGTTGCATTGGTAAGTTTAGCGTTTACCACGAATCATTTTCTCCGCAGTGACGACCGCGTTGTGATTCCGCATACCATTACTCCGCAAGTCGGAACAACGACTTGCGGAGGGGGGGGGGGGGGGGGGGGGGGAGGTGTTCGGTTTAAAATCCAACACCTTCCCTAGTGACTGGAGTTGGAATAGTAAATTATACTATTCCAATTTCCAGCACCCCCCTCCGCAAGTCATTGTTCCGACTTGCGGAGTAATGGTATGCGGAATCACAACGCGGTCGTTGTGACGACCGCGTTTTGATACCCAGCGAGGGAAATGAATGCGGAAAAGGAACATATATTCGTTGCATTGCAGAACCTTGTTTTTTAGGGCTCGCCTGCTGATGCGCTTCAGCGCATAGCTGGCGAAGCTCTATAGGGGCTTATCCAGTGTTTAACCACCACTGGCGATTCCTTCAAGTGCATGTGCTTTTTAGGTCATTGCGCTTGCGCAAGCCCTAAAAAGCGCGTGCACAATGCCACCAGCCGCCTGCCTGCCTGCCTCGCATTACCACATCAAAGGGAGCCCTCCGAGCGCATTTCTCACCCCCTAATTATTCACGGCCGGCCGGCAGGCACATCAAAGGCTGCTGCTGCCGTGACTCGCATTTCTCCTCCCTCCTCCCCTATCACTGCCCAGGCCGGCCGTACTTTCTCTTTACAAGGGCGCCCATTCCTGAATCACTTGAAATCTCTCCACATTATTTGCATTTTGTTAATTAAAAAAATTAACTACAACACAGCGTTGCACATTTTTCTCGACTTCGGAAGGATGAGTCCCAATCTCATTTGTACAAAGTGTTGTAATGGGATTATTGGAGAGTTAGAGAAACGTGCTCACAATACTTTTACGCGATGCTTGCTTCATTCGGCATTATGCTCAGTAGTGGATCGGATACTTTAATTTATCATGTAGGTCTCCGCTGCCAAAGAAATTCCACATGCCCGACGGCGTCTCTATCACCCACACATGAGGCAAGGTTAATGTTGATATTTTACCGGACATAAGACTGTATCAACATGTACATGTTGCTGCGCTATGTTTACTGCGCTTTTCAAATAATTTGCTGCGTTTTAACAGAGTGCATCCAAAATATAAGCTGTATGTCTCACTGCTTGTTAAAGTTTTCAATTCTTCTCTACCTTTCCAGAAATTTTCGTTAAGTTGTCTTAAGTGCCATCAATTGGTCACCATCACCGCCCAGGCCGGCCGTACTTTCTCTTTACACGGGCGCCCATTCCTGAATCACTTGAAATCTCTCCACATTATTTGCATTTTCTTAATTAAAAAAATTAACTACAACACAGCGTTGCACACTTTTCTCGACTTCGGAAGGATGAGTCCCAATCTCATTTGTGCAAAGTGTTGTAATGGGATTATTGGAGAGTTAGAGAAACGTGCTCACAAGTTACATTTTTATGCAAATCATCTGAGTAAATAAACAATAGCATGGTGCCGTTTGCGTCCTTGACTTGATCTGGTTTTTATTTTTATTTTGCTATTATTCTCACAAAGGCTAAGAAGGTCTGCCTACTTTAGTATTAAGTGCTATACGTCGCATAAGCAACAGCTAACCATTCACTCACCCACGCAACGCCACTCACCCACGCAACGCCACTCACCCACGCAACGCCACTCACCCACGCAACGCCACTCACCCACGCAACGCCACTCACCCACGCAACGCCACTCACCCACGCAACGCCACTCACCCACGCAACGCCACTCACACACGCAACGCCACTCACACACGCAACGCCACACACACACGCAACTCCACACACACACGCAACGCCACACACACGCAACGCCACACACACACGCAACGCCACACACACACGCAACGCCACACACACACGCAACGCCACACACACACGCAACGCCACACACACGCAACGCCACACACACACACACGCAACGCCACTCACACACGCAACGCCACTCACACACGCAACGCCACTCACACATGCAACGCCACTCACACATGCAACGCCACTCACACATGCAACGCCACTCACACATGCAACGCCACTCACACACGCAACGCCACTCACACACGCAACGCCACTCACCCACGCAACGCCACTCACCCACGCAACGCCACTCACCCACGCAACGCCACTCACCCACGCAACGCCACTCAGCCACGCAACGCCACTCAGCCACGCAACGCCACTCAGCCACGCAACGCCACTCAGCCACGCAACGCCACTCACCCACGCAACGCCACTCACACACGCAACGCCACTCACACACGCAACGCCACTCACACGCAACGCCACACACACACGCAACGCCACACACACACGCAACGCCACACACACACGCAACGCCACACACCCACGCAACGCCACACACCCACGCAACGCCACTCAGCCACGCAACGCCACTCAGCCACGCAACGCCACTCACACACGCAACGCCACTCACACACGCAACGCCACTCACACACGCAACGCCACTCACACACGCAACGCCACTCACACACGCAACGCCACTCACACACGCAACGCCACTCACACACGCAACGCCACTCACACACGCAACGTCACACACACACGCAACGCCACACACACACGCAACGCCACACACACACACGCAACGCCACTCACACACGCAACGCCACACACCCATGCAACGCCACACACCCACGCAACGCCACTCACCCACGCAACGCCACTCACCCACGCAACGCCACTCACCCACGCAACGCCACTCACCCACGCAACGCCACTCACCCACGCAACGCCACTCACCCACGCAACGCCACTCACCCACGCAACGCCACTCACCCACGCAACGCCACTCACCCACGCAACGCCACTCACCCACGCAACGCCACTCACCCACGCAACGCCACTCACACACGCAACGCCACTCACACACACGCAACGCCACTCACACACACGCAACGCCACTCACACACACGCAACGCCACTCACACACACGCAACGCCACTCACACACACGCAACGCCACTCACACACACGCAACGCCACTCACACACACGCAACGCCACTCACACACACGCAACGCCACTCAGCCACGCAACGCCACTCAGCCACGCAACGCCACTCAGCCACGCAACGCCACTCAGCCACGCAACGCCACTCAGCCACGCAGCGCCACTCAGCCACGCAGCGCCACTCAGCCACGCAGCGCCACTCAGCCACGCAGCGCCACTCAGCCACGCAACGCCACTCAGCCACGCAACGCCACTCAGCCACGCAACGCCACTCAGCCACGCAACGCCACTCAGCCACGCAACGCCACTCAGCCACGCAACGCCACTCAGCCACGCAACGCCACTCAGCCACGCAACGCCACTCAGCCACGCAACGCCACTCAGCCATTTGCAAAACGAAAAATGTCAAACTCTTCTATTGCGAGACCTATTGCATTTTCAATGCTTGTTTCTTCAAGAGGTCAAGGAAATTGTTGATCACAAAATAGGGTTGTGCTGTAAGATAGGACTTCTCCAAAGACATTTGATATGGTATCATACAAAAAATAATTATTAAATTGTGTCAATTTGGAATTAGGGATTAAATCTGCAAATGGACTAAAAATACTTTTAACATACATGGCCTAGATGATAAAACTTACTAAGCAAGATTTTGAGTGGGATACGAATGTAGTGAATTTACTCTGGGATCAATGCTGGAATCAAAGTTTTTAAGTAAATATGAAATAACCTGTATACGAAAAACTGGTACGACTTCTGTGGCTTAGAAGGGCCATGTCTGGAGACTCCACCAATATTAATGGTTGATGTAAAGGATTTGAGCAGAGGTTACATTTGTTTTCAGCAGCAAGGTCGAATTGTTCTGGGACATATTCATTCACAAAACATGTATGACAGATCCGCAGTAACTGAACGGCGATGCGCAGTTCTCTCCTTTAACTGTCATTTACAGAACACACGGTGAACTCAACATGCATGCCGTGGCTGCATGTATAGAAACAAAATGGACTGTCGCACAGCTGATTGGGCGCAGCTAAAGGAAGGAGGCTCATTGTATGATGTATGCTAAGTTCTTAAGAAGAAGGCTGGCACAGCTGGGAGTTTGTGTTGAGGCCAGCAATCCTTGGTGTGAGAAGCAGATGTGGCCTTTTCATGTATGTGCCATGTGAGGGCCAGATACGAGCTTTGATTATGGTGCAGGAAACAAGTTGCACGTCACAGGGATGATGGTAGTGTATGTACAAGGGTACCACCAGTCCTGTGGAAAGAAACATGGTCCTTACTATTGTGTATAGGGTTGGGAAGGAAACTGCAAGATTAGCAGTTTAGTAATTGATGTCAAGATTTGTTAAAACTGTGGATTTCACTCTGGAGCTGGTTTCTCAAGGGGGGGCTGCATCCAAGCTGGGTAGTGTGGAGTTTTCTTTGGGGGAATGGTGGTTTAATAGCACCTTTGCAAAGCGACCAAATAAAGGATCATTAGAACTAGAATGATGACAGTCCCGCCCACAGTATAGGAGTGTTATTTCTAAAGTAAGACAAGTTCCGGAGCTGGCTGCCTGTGAAACTGGGGTGTCGTGGCGAGCAAAAGAACGATGGATTAAACCCAGATCTGAGACTAGGGGTGGGTGTTTGAAAAGTCTCAACGCTCCGTCCATCATTTTAGTTTGTGATGTTGCCTGTGGACCCAAGCAGTGGATATTTCTGAAGTCAGGTTGGATGAGTGTCTGGAAAAACCACATTGGGTGATGGAGTTGGAGTGCTGGTGAGATGTCGGATTGGGCCGAAGGCGTCCGTGGGGTTTAGCAGGACAGGGTTCGGAGACGTTTGTGGCCAAGAGGGATGGTTTAACACGTCAGACATTGGAACAGGACAGCCCCTTCAGGGCTTGAAACCTTGGATACAATTAATGTGAGAGAGTATGCTCTGGTGTAAGGTGAATAAACTGCGGTGTGCTGCCACCTCTGCGAGATAAACCGCCCAGAGGGATCATTGGTAGTCCAGTACTGTACAGTGAGGGGGGCACACACTTTCAGATTTAAAAGTTTACATTTTTTGTAATGCAGTGAGATTGGTGTTAAAGATTGATTGGCGTTCAGTTGTGGTTTAGTTTTTTTTCCACATTGATGAATCTCATTCTTCAGGTGATGCTTCTAATTGTGACCCTGGCGCGGTATGGTTCTTGGTGCCTTTTGCTTAATATTTGCAAAAAAATGTTCCCCATTTAAATTACTTCCATGTTTGTTCTCTATTTGTATTCAAAACATGAACGCGTGTTAACACACTTTCCCTTGTATCCGTCTCACAGTCATTGCCAACCTTGAGAGGAGCTCGGCTTGCAAGTAGGCGCTCTGCCTCTAAACTGCTGGGCGATAGAGGTTAAACGCTTTAGTTATTTTTGTCTGTGTAGTGTTGCCTCCACTGAGTTCACGTTGCGCTCTGGTACTTGCACTCTTTCAGTTTTCAGTTTAGGAATGCTGTGCCCTCCCATCAACTTTAACATAGAAAAAAACTTGGATCGCAAAGTCGGAACGTTGCCTTTCTCATTACCAGTCCAACTGTTTTTTCTTTTCATTTATTATTCTAAAAACAGCCCATAAACATTTCGGAGCCAAGCTTGGCAGAGCTCGAGATAGTTTTCTAGTTGGCTTTCCAGAGAATTGCTTCAAAAGTGACGCGCCCCTGGCAGCTGTAAGACATGTCAGACTTGCTTCATGTCAGCCATCCCAGTGCACACACAGCATCCGGGGGGGGGGGGGGGGGAGGGGAGGCCCGGGGGATCGCACCTCCGAAGATGCTCCCTCCTCGGGGGGCACTTGTGTCTGATCCATCCCTCTGTCCGAGCCCTGCTCGGGTGCCCCCCGGGTCCGCGGCGGACGGGGGCCCCCGCTGGCACAACCCCGCCGCAGCCAAACCGCAGATCGCGTTTCCACTCGGGTCATAAAATCAAAACAAGAAATACCTCCTCCGGATCCGTCCCGCCGCGCGGAACCTCGATTGTTCCCGAGATAAGTTACAAGAGAAATTAATTCAGACAGGGCAGGCCGTGCCAGGAAGACAGACAGGGCCCTGCGGGGCTCGCGGGTGACTGGGGCCGTGAGCTCGGATCCCTCGCCACGGACAGCGTGGGTGGTACTTTCAAGTCGTGTTTTCACCTCCGTGCTCCGCGGCCCTCTTCACATCGCGTCAGGAAACCAGCCTCTCTTGTCTCAGCACTTGAGCTGGAGTGGTGTGCGAGGCAGAAATGCGACCTCAGGCGAGCATCTGGACGCGGGAGCAAGAGCGCGTCTCTGTTCATCAGTGCAGACGTGAGATTCGCTAATTAGAGAGCACACCGTTTGTGGACTTCAAAACAGGCAGCACGTTATTCCTCATTCCTGTGGCCACTCCTACCTGTCAAGTGCAATTTGCGGCACACACATAATTCCATTTTTGGCTCAAACATTGTACACAGTGTCTGAGGACTCTAGGTCCAGGGTTAGAGGGTCACACACTACACCTGTCAGTATATGACACTGTGGAATCTGAACCAAGCAATGGGGTGCACAGTACCTGCAGTGGTAGCGTGAGGAATCTGAATCCATGGTTAGACTTGCACAATACTTGCACTGGTAGTGTGAGGGATTTAAATCCAGGATTGGACGTGCTCAATACCTGACAAAGTGAAACTGGAAACTGAGTGCAGTGAGAGAGGTGCACAGGGAGTGGAGTGTGAGGAATCTTAATGCAGAGGGGCACAATGCCTGGCAGTCTTGGGCATCGTGGTGCTGGATAGTGTTGCACAACACCTGGATCAGCCTGAAAGGTAAAGATGCATAATACCTGGCAGGAGACAAGATCAAAAGGTACCAATGCCAGCTGTAAAGTTCCATAACATCTGGCAGCTTTTGGCACTACTGGATGATTGAACCAAAGCTCCGCCTATTGACAGGATCTGAGAGTGGAGGGAGCACAGCACGAGTCAGGGGTACGCGAGGGTAGACTTGTTCTACCCACTCTTCCGTCTACCCTGCTAAGTGATTGTACCCCACAGAAATATACTCAACTTATCCTTTTCAGACACCAGGACACATTCAGCAGCCCCTGCACGTTGTCTGCTTTCTTTCCCTGCAGGCGGGGAGGGGGCTTATCAAATTCCACCTGGGCCTGTAACAAAGGCAGAGTTAAGGGCCCAAAAGCCTCCTTTTGTTGGCATTTCGTGGCTGGGAGCTATCTGGAGTCTCACACCTAAACACAGTGGAGGGGAAACAAAGGCACACGGCTGATCACTTCACAGGTACTTGACAGAGAAATGCAGTTGACTTTGTTCAGTCCCTTCATTAAAGAGATATGCAAGGACTGGAGGAATGTCAGATGTGTTGGTCGGCCCAGTATTTTATACAAATAATAATTTAAATACAACTGTTGTGTTTTATTTGTTCTATAGCGCTGATCTGACGTCATTTCTTGTGATGACACTTGCTGTAAGATCATGGGTTGTGATGCCACTTTCTGTGATGCCACGTGCGCTGTCATGCACCATGGTGTCATGTGCCATAATGTCATGTACTCATGTACTGTGATGTCACGTGCCATGATGTCACTTGCATGCAGCCTAAATTGGTTAGGCCTCCTCTTCTTTTTTTTTTTTAGGACTCGTGTCCTGGCTGGGACGTGTATCACTCATCCTCCTTCACACATAACCTAACCACCAGGACTGGAAGCCGACCCTCCCCGTATAGATGTATGATAAAGATCCGAAGTTCAGCCCAGCTGTGGCATTGCTTACGTCTTGAGTACGGTGCTGTGGTGTCCCTGGAAGCCCTTTTCCTCCACGCGCTGGGCACACCCTGCATCTCTCTTTCCGACCACAGCATACAACCCCCTCATCAGGGCCGGAGATTGGCTTCACCCCCTCTTCCTGGGGTGAGAATCCGGATCCCACGGAGGGGGCGGGGCACCCGGGACCCCCGCCTGTGCTAGCGCCTCACATTCCTTGTAAGGTGGGGGGAGACCAGGGCTGTAAAAAGATGCCCCGCCAGGGAGGAAACCGGGAGGAGGGCGTTCCCAGACTGACCAACGAGCCAGCAGGTGCCAGTGGGCCATAAAGGTGGGGTCAGGCGGCCCTCAGGTGAGGACACGAACCAGCCTCGCCCCTCCCACTGCTTGAGTGAGCTGGGCTCAGGTATGCGGGCAGAGGGAAGGGAGGGTGGGTTATACACGCACATCAAGGTAGACACAGAGAAATACCCTTCAGGGCCCGCTCCGTGCGGCCATAAATACTGCAGCTCCAGCACAGCCTCCTTCAGTTCAGGTCACGTCTCCACATCTTGCGTCTGACTCACGCCGAGCTCCGCGTCTCAACAATTCATGGTTCCTGCTCCACCCGCCGCTCTGTGCACGCATGTGTGCTTCAAACAAACCTACTGAGTGTGCACACATGCACCCGCCATGGATAAGAGCAGTGTACGTCACAAACTGCGGACCGCCCTCTCTGTCTCTCTCTAACACCCCCCCCCCCTCCCCTATTGTCGGGACAAGGCAAGCATCATGTTACAGCACGATGCTGTGAACCATCAGTGGTCTAAAGTATGCGTTTCAATTCTGAAATACGACAAAACAACTAAAGTGCGCAGCAATAGTAGGCCATAACTAGTGGCCCATAGAACCCTGGGGCTTAGAACATGTCAGGGCATTGGTGGCCCACACCCCTCACACCTGGCACTCCCTGGTACTAGCACTGCCCCATCCAGAACACATCCCACCGGCCCTTCTGTGGCACTAGAATCACCACATGTTCCTCGAGAATGGCCACATCCAGATTGAATCCCAAATGTACCCCCTTCACACTAGAACCAGCACAGTTCACATGCCTACCCTCTTTGGCACTAGAACTGCAACAACCAAGCACATCACCCACAGTTCTCCATGGTGTAACAACTGCCACATACAGAACACATCACGCCGGCCGCCCTGTGGCACCAGAACCGCCACAACCAAGCACATCACCCACAGTTCTCCATGGTGCTAGAACTGCACATACAGAACACATCACGCCAGCCGCTCTGTGGAACTAGAACTGCCACAATCAAGCACATCACCCACAGTTCTCCATGGTGTAACAACTGCCACATACAGAACACATCACGCTGGGCGCTCTGTGGCACTAGAACCGCCACAACCAAGCACATCACCTACAGTTCTCCATGGTGCTAGAACTGCACATATAGAACACATCACGCCGGCCGTTTCTGTGGCACTAGAACCGCCACAACCAAGCACATCACCCACAGTTCTCCATGGTGTAACAACTGCCACATACAGAACACATCACGCCGGGCGCTCTGTGGCACTAGAACCGCCACAACCAAGCACATCACCCACAGTTCTCCATGGTGTAACAACTGCCACATACAGAACACATCCCGCTGGGCGCTCTGTGGCACTAGAACCGCCACAACCAAGCACATCACCTACAGTTCTCCATGGTGCTAGAACTGCACATACAGAACACATCACGCTGGCCGTATTGTGGCACTAGAACCGCCACAACCAAGCACATCACCTACAGTTCTCCATGGTGCTAGAACTGCACATATAGAACACATCACGCCGGCCGTACTGTGGCACTAGAACCGCCACAACCAAGCACATCACCCACAGTTCTCCATGGTGTAACAACTGCCGCATACAGAACACATCACGCCGGGCGCTCTGTGGCACTAGAACCGCCACAACCAAGCACATCACCTACAGTTCTCTATGGTGCTAGAACTGCACATACAGAACACATCACGCCGGCCGTACTGTGGCACTAGAACCGCCACAACCAAGCACATCACCCACAGTTTTCCACGGTGTAACAACTGCCACATACAGAACACATCACGCCGGCCGTACTGTGGCACTAGAACCGCCACAACCAAGCACATCACCCACAGTTCTCCATGGTGCAAGAACTGCCGCATACAGAACACATCACGCCGGCCGCCCTGTGGCACTAGAACCGCCACAACCAAGCACATCACCTACAGTTCTCCATGGTGCTAGAACTGCACATACAGAACACATCATGCCGGGCACTCTGTGGCACTAGAACCGCCACAACCAAGCACATCACCTACAGTTCTCCATGGTGCTAGAACTGCACATACAGAACACATCACGCCGGCCGTACTGTGGCACTAGAACCGCCACAAACAAGCACATCACCCTCAGTTCTCCATGGTGCAAGAACTGCCGCATACAGAACACATCACGCCGGCCGCCCTGTGGCACTAGAACCGCCACAACCAAGCACATCACCTACAGTTCTCCATGGTGCTAGAACTGCACATACAGAACACATCACGCCGGGCGCTCTGTGGCACTAGAACCGCCACAACCAAGCACATCACCTACAGTTCTCCATGGTGCTAGAACTGCACATACAGAACACATCACGCCGGCCGTACTGTGGCACTAGAACCGCCACAACCAAGCACATCACCCACAGTTCTCCATGGTGCAAGAACTGCCACATACAGAACACATCACGCCGGCCGCCCTGTGGCACTAGAACTGCCACAACCAAGCACATCACCCACAGTTCTCCATGGTGCAAGAACTGCCACATACAGAACACATCACGCCGGCCGCCCTGTGGCACTAGAACCGCCACAACCAAGCACATCACCCACAGTTCTCCATGGTGCAAGAACTGCCACATACAGAACACATCACACCGTTCACTCCGTGACAATAGGAGCATCACATCTAGAATGGATCAGCCCTTTCTCTCCGTACCACTAACTCTACCTTAATGGAGAACACATCATACCTGTCCCTCCCTGACACTAGAACCGCCACAACCAAGCACATCACCCACAGTTTTCCACGGTGTAACAACTGCCGCATACAGAACACATAACGCCGGGCGCTCTGTGGCACTAGAACCGCCACAACCAAGCGCATCACCTACAGTTCTCTATGGTGCTAGAACTGCACATACAGAACACATCACGCCGGGCGCACTGTGGCACTAGAACCGCCACAACCAAGCACATCACCCTCAGTTCACCGTGGTGCAAGATCTGCCGCATACAGAACACATCACGCTGGCCCCTCTGTGGCACTAGAACCACCACAACCAAGCACATCACCTACAGTTCTCCATGGTGCTAGAACTGCACCTATAGAACACATCACGCTGGCCCCTCTGTGGCACTAGAACCGCCACAACCAAGCACATCACCCACAGTTCTCCATGGTGTAACAACTGCCACATACTGAACACATCACGCCGGGCGCTCTGTGGCACTAGAACCGCCACAACCAAGCACATCACCCACAGTTCTCCATGGTGTAACAACTGCCACATACAGAACACATCACGCTGGGCGCTCTGTGGCACTAGAACCGCCACAACCAAGCACATCACCTACAGTTCTCCATGGTGCTAGAACTGCACATACAGAACACATCACGCCGGCCGTACTGTGGCACTAGAACCGCCACAACCAAGCACATCACCCACAGTTTTCCACGGTGTAACAACTGCCGCATACAGAACACATCACGCTGGGCGCTCTGTGGCACTAGAACCGCCACAACCAAGCGCATCACCTACAGTTCTCTATGGTGCTAGAACTGCACATACAGAACACATCACGCCGGGCGCACTGTGGCACTAGAACCGCCACAACCAAGCACATCACCCTCAGTTCACCGTGGTGCAAGAACTGCCGCATACAGAACACATCAGGCTGGCCCCTCTGTGGCACTAGAACCGCCACAAACAAGCACATCACCTACAGTTCTCCATGGTGCTAGAACTGCACATACAGAACACATCACGCCGGCCGTACTGTGGCACTAGAACCGCCACAACCAAGCACATCACCCACAGTTCTCCATGGTGTAACAACTGCCACATACAGAACACATCACGCCGGGCGCTCTGTGGCACTAGAACCGCCACAACCAAGCACATCACCTGCAGTTCTCTATGGTGCTAGAACTGCACATATAGAACACATCACGCCGGCCGTACTGTGGCACTAGAACCGCCACAACCAAGCACATCACCTACAGTTCTCCATGGTGCTAGAACTGCACATACAGAACACATCACGCCGGCCGTACTGTGGCACTAGAACCGCCACAACCAAGCACATCACCCACATGGTGCAAGAACTGCCGCATACAGAACACATCACGCCGGCCGCCCTGTGGCACTAGAACCGCCACAACCAAGCACATCACCTACAGTTCTCCATGGTGCTAGAACTGCACATACAGAACACATCACGCCGGGCGCTCTGTGGCACTAGAACCGCCACAACCAAGCACATCACCTACAGTTCTCCATGGTGCTAGAACTGCACATACAGAACACATCACGCCGGCCGTACTGTGGCACTAGAACCGCCACAACCAAGCACATCACCCACAGTTCTCCATGGTGCAAGAACTGCCGCATACAGAATACATCACGCCGGCCGCCCTGTGGCACTAGAACCGCCACAACCAAGCACATCACCTACAGTTCTCCATGGTGCTAGAACTGCACATACAGAACACATCACGCCGGGTGCTCTGTGGCACTAGAACCGCCACAACCAAGCACATTACCTACAGTTCTCCATGGTGCTAGAACTGCACATACAGAACACATCACGCCGGCCGTACTGTGGCACTAGAACCGCCACAACCAAGCACATCACCCACAGTTCTCCATGGTGCAAGAACTGCCACATACAGAACACATCACACCGTTCACTCCGTGACAATAGGAGCATCACATCTAGAATGGATCAGCCCTTTCTCTCCGTACCACTAACTCTACCTTAATGGAGAACGCATCATACCTGTCCCTCCCTGACACTAGAACCGCCACAACCAAGCACATCACCCACAATTTTTCACGGTGTAACAACTGCCGCATACAGAACACATAACGCCGGGCGCTCTGTGGCACTAGAACCGCCACAACCAAGCGCATCACCTACAGTTCTCTATGGTGCTAGAACTGCACATACAGAACACATCACGCCGGGCGCACTGTGGCACTAGAACCGCCACAACCAAGCACATCACCCTCAGTTCACCGTGGTGCAAGATCTGCCGCATACAGAACACATCACGCTGGCCCCTCTGTGGCACTAGAACCACCACAACCAAGCACATCACCTACAATTCTCCATGGTGCTAGAACTGCACATACAGAACACATCACTCCGGCCGTACTGTGGCACTAGAACCGCCACAACCAAGCACATCACCCACAGTTCTCCATGGTGTAACAACTGCCACATACAGAACACATCACGCCGGGTGCTCTGTGGCACTAGAACCGCCACAACCAAGCACATCACCTGCAGTTCTCTGTGGTGCTAGAACTGCACATATAGAACACATCACGCCGGCCGTACTGTGGCACTAGAACCGCCACAACCAAGCACATCACCGACAGTTCTCCATGGTGTAACAACTGCCACATACAGAACACATCACGCCGGACGCTCTGTGGCACTAGAACCGCCACAACCAAGCACATCACCCACAGTTCTCCATGGTGCTAGAACTGCACATACAGAACACATCACGCCGGCCGTACTGTGGCACTAGAACCGCCACAACCAAGCACATCACCTACAGTTCTCCATGGTGCTAGAACTGCACATACAGAACACATCACGCCAGCCGTACTGTGGCACTAGAACCGCCACAACCAAGCACATCACCCACAGTTCTCCATGGTGCAAGAACTGCCGCATACAGAACACATCACGCCGGCCGCCCTGTGGCACTAGAACCGCCACAACCAAGCACATCACCTACAGTTCTCCATGGTGCTAGAACTGCACATACAGAACACATCACGCCGGGCGCTCTGTGGCACTAGAACCGCCACAACCAAGCACATCACCTACAGTTCTCCATGGTGCTAGAACTGCACATACAGAACACATCACGCCGGCCGTACTGTGGCACTAGAACCGCCACAACCAAGCACATCACCCACAGTTCTCCATGGTGCAAGAACTGCCGCATACAGAACACATCACGCCGGCCGCCCTGTGGCACTAGAACCGCCACAACCAAGCACATCACCTACAGTTCTCCATGGTGCTAGAACTGCACATACAGAACACATCACGCCGGGTGCTCTGTGGCACTAGAACCGCCACAACCAAGCACATTACCTACAGTTCTCCATGGTGCTAGAACTGCACATACAGAACACATCACGCCGGCCGTACTGTGGCACTAGAACCGCCACAACCAAGCACATCACCCACAGTTCTCCATGGTGCAAGAACTGCCACATACAGAACACATCACACCGTTCACTCCGTGACAATAGGAGCATCACATCTAGAATGGATCAGCCCTTTCTCTCCGTACCACTAACTCTACCTTAATGGAGAACGCATCATACCTGTCTCTCCCTGACACTAGAACCGCCACAACCAAGCACATCACCCACAATTTTTCACGGTGTAACAACTGCCGCATACAGAACACATAACGCCGGGCGCTCTGTGGCACTAGAACCGCCACAACCAAGCACATCACCCACAGTTCTCCATGGTGCAAGAACTGCCACATACAGAACACATCACACCGTTCACTCCGTGACAATAGGAGCATCACATCTAGAATGGATCAGCCCTTTCTCTCCGTACCACTAACTCTACCTTAATGGAGAACGCATCATACCTGTCCCTCCCTGACACTAGAACCGCCACAACCAAGCACATCACCCACAATTTTTCACGGTGTAACAACTGCCGCATACAGAACACATAACGCCGGGCGCTCTGTGGCACTAGAACCACCACAACCAAGCACATCACCCACAGTTCTCCATGGTGCAAGAACTGCCACATACAGAACACATCACACCGTTCACTCCGTGACAATAGGAGCATCACATCTAGAATGGATCAGCCCTTTCTCTCCGTACCACTAACTCTACCTTAATGGAGAACGCATCATACCTGTCCCTCCCCGACACTAGAACCAGCACATCCACAACACTTCACAGCGGGCTGTCTGTGGCACTGAAAGCCTCCCAGCCACTCCTGCCCCTGGTTACCCGAACACCCTCTTTGCTCAGTTCTCTACACAGCGAGGCGTGGTTCTCTGGCTTGCATGAGGTGTAGCTTGGTGTTCGATTATGAAAGATGGTTTATGGTTCAGAGCAGGACTTTCTTCACCTTTCTAGTGTCATCAGTATAATAGTTATTTGCTTACTTTAAGCCGGTGTTTGCAAGTGGGAACAATCAGCACTTACTTTTAGGGACTGGCACTAAATTTTGCTCAACAGATTTTTGTCCAGAGCTAGAGAGAAATTAAACACATAACTAGGGAAGGGAGAAGGGGACAGAAAGAGGAAAACTGGGACAATGGGAGAAAGCATAGCTGAAGAAGAACCTCAAGCGTAACATAAAGAGGCACGGTGTCTGGTGGAGGATTAAATAGGTATGAGGTGGAATCAAGAGTGCGCAGTCTTGGCATTAGAATCCTGGCGTTTGATAGGGCCGGCCACGGGCTCTAGAGAAAAGATTTGGGGCCTACACTTCTACTTTTGCAAACTAAGTATTGATTTACTCTTTAGTTTGTGGCTCAGGGTCTCCTTTCTCATTGTGAGGTTTCTTGCTCCCACCACACACACTTGCCTCTCTCCCAGAATGGAGAGGTGTGCACTGAAGCGGATGCCAATGGTGCCTCCCTCGTAGAGGTAGTGCCTCCCACTCGCACACCTACTCTACCAGTGAATGGAAGAGGAGGGTCCTGGGCAGTGCTTAATTTGAGTTGGTGGTTTCCGTTGCTCTCCACCAGCGCTTGTGACAATCTGCTACAAGGTGGTCTGTCTGACAAATTTAGAGGTGACCACAACAACCGTTAATTATCAATACAATATACAATAAAAATGACTTTCATCTGCCACCCAAGCCATTCTCATAGCTTTGGGGGCCTGGAATAGTCTGAATTATCACATTTGTAGGAGTTCGATGGTTAGTACTTGTGTTGTTACTATCATTGGCAGCATGGTAGGGGCAATGTGTGTGTGGTGCAAACTACAGTGGCCTCCTGGCGAGTCTTGGCACTTATTTTATTTGACAAATTAAGCACTGGCTGGGCTTGTGTACTCTGAGCCTGGATGCGTGACGCTTTACCTGGTTGCGTGACGCTGTACCTGAAGTGATGGCTGGATCGAGCAGGTCTTGCCTTTCAACTCTGAACACAATCCCCATTAGTTCTGGTTCAATCTCATAGCAATAGCGTAAGTGAACCACCTCCTCGCCTGCAGAATAAACCGGAAATACTAATGAGAGAACTCCTAAGGAGCAGGTGTCAGAGATAACTTGTTTGACTTCCAGGTCGCATGTTTAAATTCCAACACTACCTGCCTGCTCATTTGTTCATCTCAAATTGTCAAGAGAACCATTACTTTAAGTGACAGCAGCACCTGCTATTTATGGTACTACGAAAGACGCTCAGCTGTACTGTATGGAGGAGCAGTAACTTCCTGCCCAGAGATTCATTCTTAAATCTTAGCACATGGAAACCTAAGCCTGTGTGCTAAGCGCATCAAAGACACCGACCGTAGACCTCCTCAACCCAAGAAACCCAATACTGTACAACTCCAGTTCAAGTACAGCCTGGTGCGCACACTACAACCAAACCAGATCTGTGCCCTACACCCCAATCTCTGCGCAACCTGAGCTGCGTCCCACAACCAAACCAGATCTGTGCCCTACACCCCAATCTCTGCGCAACCTGAGCTGCGTCCCACAACCAAACCAGATCTGTGCCCTACACTCAAATCTCTATGGCTGTCTTGCCTCTTACATTTGAACATGATTAATGCCCGCCTCCTGTACCGCTTCACAACCTGGTCTGACTTACAACCAATCCTGATCTCTACCCTACATCCAAATCTCCTCAAAACCAAACTTGTAACCTACAACTGAATCGACTTCTGCCCTGAACTGTATTCAGGGCTTTAAATGGGCTAAGAAAAAAAACTGGGGTTGGGGGGAGGGTCTCTCAAAGGGGCGTGACCAATGTAAATAAGGGCGTGGCTCAAAAACACATAAACTAAAAATGTGTTTATCATAGTGTGCCGCCCGACTGGTAATTTACTGCTTCTGTCATTGCATCCAGACATGGAATACAAGAAGTGACATTACACCTGCAACAAGCCAGAACTATTGGCTGTGTCAGTGGTTGTTAGTTGCATAAGCTAAATAAGCAACAACTATTTCTTCGTTGTATGTAATGTTGAAAATGCTTCAGTATAGAAATGATGAGACAGTGCAAGATTACTAAAACGAGTCTGAAGTTCCATCAAAGGCAGTGAAGAGTGTCCTGCTGCAGAGGTAAGATCTTTTTTCACCCTGAGCGTGAGGGCAATAATGGAGAGCCCGATAGGGACCTTCACAGCACCTGCTTTTAAGAACTGCCTGTGCTGAGCACCGGCAGGACCCGGCCCACTTAAAGCCTGACTGTATTGTACAGCTGACCTCCCTCATAACTTGACCTGTGCCCTTTAACCCAACTTCCTCACACCCTGACCTGTGTCCTACATCCGAACTTCCTCCCAACCCAGCCTGTGCCTGGCAACCAAACCTCCTCACAGCATGATCCCTGGCCTACAAATGCACACTGTCACATCCTGATTTGAGTACCACTTTTTTTTCTACAAAAAATTCAGATTCAGTTCTTAAGCGGCATTTAAGAAGTAAGTTTTCTTTGCTATGACATTTTGTTTCACTATTCCAACTAATTCATGTTCTCACCACAACTGCTGTTGACAAGCAGCAATCCGTCCCAAGGACATTCAAACCTAAGAATAATCCCAAACAGGTATCTTATCTAGAGCGTTAAAGTACCTTTCTGTGAGACACTTGCATAACAGATGTGAAATGCATACTACTCTGATTAAGAGTTGTGTTTTTATTGGAGCGAGTTATCCTTTTCTAAGGCTGAAAGTTTCACAGCCTGAGAAGCCAATGGGAAACCTAGGGACCAGTCGATTGGTATCCCTCCTATTGAACTAGGGTATTTCTTTGCATACCTGTTGGTGCATTTTAGCTACAGGGAGTGGAAACATGTTTACTCACGTGTGCCGCTTAAACAAGGCGCCCTTTTTATTCCAAAAAGCGCCGGGTTTCTGCTCTGTAAAACATTGCATATGTTTCACAACATCTGTGTCACTCTGGGAGGAAGAAAGGGCAGCGGTGATAGGCTGGCGATCACGGGCTTCCATACGAGGCAAAATGAGGGGAGTTGGCAGATCACACCGTGCGTCGGTTGCGCCTCTGCTGGAGGTGGGTAGCTTTCTTCGAAGGGTGGAACTGCAGAATTCATGTCGTATTTACAAGATGCGTTAATCCTGTTCAGGTGCAGGAGCGGGGGTCGGTTGGGTGTTTATGGGTTTCATAGACGCATTCAGCAGGTGGGAAGATGACACCCTTATATTTCGCTGTGCGTAGGTGTGAAAAAAAGAAATATTTCAGATGCTCGTTTGGGTTACACTTAGTCAGGCATGTTGGACTTTCCACCGCGATGTACAGTGGATTGGACTCCGGTTCGCATTCCAATGCTTTGTGGTGAATCAATGACGTGAAACCATGAGCCTCGGAGCTCCAACTTTTCAAGAACTATTTAGGAAGTGGACCCTGTGCCGGTTACACCTTTGGTCACTTGGGCCACTGTGAGCCGCGGAGGCTTGGCACGGTCGTCATCAGCCACACGCACATATCTGCATGGTGCCTTTGTATCAAATCAAAGAAACAGCCCCACGCTTGCAGACGCAGGGCTCACCGCGCCCTCTGGTGGCAAGACAGGAAGGCTGCAGCGATCGAGCATGGACAGGCGACCGCAATCTATTCACCGGGGTAGAAAGGACAAAGAAGAGCCGAGGAAGGGTGATATATATGTATGTATAGATAGATAGATAGATAGATAGATAGAGGGCTTTAAGTGGGCCGGGTCTCAAGGGGTCTGAGCACCGGCAGTTTTTTAAAGGGGGCCTCGAAACGGGTCCCTATCGGGCTCTGTTTTGAGCCCTGGCACAGGCGGTCTGTTTTTTTTCCAGACTGCAGTGACAGCAGTTTGATGTCACTGTAGTCCAGAAAAAAAGTGCCAGGGCGAAAAACCGCCCAATAGAGGCCCGTTTCTAGACAGCAAGCACATCGATGTGCGCTGCTCACTTCTCACTAGTGGGGAAGTTACTGCACGACATCATGCCAGGGGAGAGTTGTGTGGGAAGGGAAATCCTTTAAAGAGTAATTTTCTTTCCGGATTTCCCTTCTCTTTCTAAAACGCAAGATTGTGGTAGGGTCACCAGGGCTTTAATTGGAAGCTTTGTCAATATTATTCACAAGTCATAGTTGCAGCTTATTTATCTTATGCAACCAATAACCAGTGACAAAGCCAATAGTCCTTACTTGTTGTAGGTATGATGTTACTTGTTGTATCACATATCTGGATGCAATGACAAACAGCAAAATACAAGTGGGGCGGCACACTATGCTAACACAGATTTTTAGCGTAAGTGTTTTAAAGCCACACCCTTAATTACGCTGGCCACGCCCCTTTGAGAGCCCCCCTGTTTTTTCATCCCACTTAAAGCCCTGGATAGATATTCTACCTATCTCTATCTCTCCATATATCCACCGTGCTCTGTAGCTCTGGACTTTACCTAAATGCTGAAAACCCACTATTAAATGCCCTGGGACAGCATGCCCCTTGGCTGATGAACGCAGCAGAGGCTCTGAAGAGGCATAACTGAGTGACGTGGGAGATGAGAGAGGGTGGCACTTGTCAGAGTTCAGGGCTTGCGGACAACTCTGTAGAAAGGCTTCGCCTGCGTTACGGGCCGCAGCGACCTCGTTTTATAATCTGCAGGTCACATCTGGAGCCTTTACAACTTCCATGGGCCTCGTTTAGCAGAGTGTTGAGTTCCGGGGGTTACATCTGCAATAATGTGTTCCCCTTGTCGGGGTCACATCTGGGTAACGTCTAGTCCTGGCGTTTGCATCTTAACTATTGTTACCTGTTGTGGGAGAGTCCGATCACAAGTTCTGTGTCCAGTCCAGGAGGTAAAATATGGAGTATAGTCGATTTCTGGAATTCGGAGAAGTGGGGGTGTGTCCTGTTCTGGCTGCTAAACTTGTTTAAGTGTTGTGTCCAGTTCTGAGGGTCACTGGTAGAAATTGGGTAACTGGTTGACTGGGGTGTAAGCCCTGGTCAAGCAGCAACCACAATCCTAGTCAGGGTAAGGCACAAGCAAACCCCAAATTAACCTGTGCTCACAATCTGGTAGTTTGGCACACAGCAGTCAAGCTTAACTCAGAGGCACTGTGCATAGTATTTGTGCAACACTTCAAACCGTGAAAACACCACACACAAAAGGATCCCACACCGGGTTATCAAAATAGAGCAAAAGTAAAAAAAAAAAAACGAGACTAAAACAACAAAGATCCAATTAGTAAAACCGCAGTAGAACCGCAATTATGAATTTTTAAAGAATAAACTGCTATATAACACCTAAAAAGCATAAAGCGCCAATTGTGTCTATCTGGTCCCGCTGAACTGGGTCAAAGTCAAAAGTTCAGGCCGACCGCAATGCAGAGCAGTTCGGATAAAGTCCCAGATTAGAAGGGCTGAAGTTTTACCTTTTCAAGTTTTGTGCCAAAAGTTTTGTTTGTCGCAAGGAGACGTCGCGGGCGGCATCAGCATAGTGAGAAGAGCAAGCCACGCATCGCAGATGGACGAGCTCCAGCTTTGTGTTTGCTGTCCCCCGTGGGCTGTCAATGCTGCTATGTGAAAAGACAGGCTGCGGCGGCTTGCACTGATTTTCGGTGCAAGCGGTGCGGTTCCGCGACGTACAGTGCTAATTGGCGCTCATGAAGAGCCCAAAAGCTTGAATTAAGAGCCTGCTTAACCACACCATCAGCCCAGGACCTGAGGGCCACCACTTGGAGGGGGTCAGGAACTAGCTGAAGACTGTTCTAGGAGCTGTTGGGGAGCCTTTTTTGTCCTTCAGGCTCATATATTAGGCGGCCAGCAGAGTAGCCCTTTGAGTCACTCTGGGGTCCTGGGTTCAGGATAGGCTGCAGGTTCAGGTCTTCTTCCCTAGGCAAGAGGGCAATAGGATAGCCGTTACTTCAGAGTGACAGTCCTTGCAGCAGCACAGCAGTCCCTTTTCCTGGCAGAGTATCCACAGGTCCAGAAGTGTACTGGAGGGTTGGTGTCCGACGCCCCCTTTTTATACCCTGGTACCCTGGTTCTTAAAGGTGGGAGAATTTTCTTGATAGTCTTTGAGGTGCATGGATTTCCCTACCTCCCCTGCCTTAGCTCCAAGCTGGCTGAAGTAACCATACAGAATCGTTAAGCCCTTTGTGTGCAGACAGGACACAACCTATTTAGGTGCAAGTGAGGCTGGGCCCTGCTTCTCCCTCCCATCTTGCCAGTGATGGGCCATCCAATCAAAACAAAATTCCCATTGTGTGTGGCTGTCTAGGAGGAATACACAAAACCCAACTGCCAACTACACCCAGACATGTGACCGGAGATAGGCTGCAGACACAAAATGGCTAAGGCAAGAAAATGCCAGCTTTCTAAAAGTGTAATTTTCATAATTGTAATTTAATATCCAAATTCACCTTGAGTTATGATTTTAAATTGGGATTCCAGAGACACCAAACACAAACTGGTTATTGCTTCCTATTGGCATAGGACACTTTTAAAATGTAATAAGGCAACTCTAATGTTATCCTGCGGGAGATATAGGCCTTGCAGGAGTGAAAAATGAGTTCGTTTTTCACTACCAGGACATGTAAAACTTAGCCCACTTTTTAAATACATTGCACCCTGCCATCTGAGCTGCCCTGGGCCTACATAAGGGTGACTTGCATGTATTAAAAAGGAAGGGGTGGGCCCAGAAAAGATTTATTGTGCCAAGTCAAAATGGCGTTTAAAACTGCACACACCGGTTCTGCAGTGGCATACCTGAGGCATGTTTAAACTGCAAGTTAAGTGGGTGGCACAATCAGTGCTGCAGGCCCACTATTAGCACTTTATTTACAGGCTTCGGGTACATATACTACCACTTTAGTACGGACTTATAA
Organism: Lissotriton helveticus; assembly: GCF_964261635.1. NCBI lineage: Eukaryota > Metazoa > Chordata > Amphibia > Caudata > Salamandridae > Lissotriton > Lissotriton helveticus. Next base: position 816,611,929 of record NC_136073.1, on the reverse strand, counting down.
GTAAATAAAATATGCCAATTGGGTATAAGCCAAGATTACTGTGTTTAGAGGAGCGAGCACATGCACTTTAGCACTGGTTAGTGGTAAAGTAATCGGGGTCCTATGGCCAGCAAAAAGGAGGTCAGGAAAATGGAGAAGGAAGTCAAAAAGTTGTTGGGGAAGACCACCCTAAGGCGGACTGTTCTAACAGTCACATATGGAGTACTGTCTAATTCTGGAAAATATCTGCAGTATGATTTGCTACTCTTGAGGACTTATCATGAGAAACGTGTCAAGGTATGTGGTCTTATGTGGACTGTTTGATCAATTGTGGAGTGGGGGCGGGGGAAAATCTGAACAGTGCTGCCATGATCTGGGTGTCTTGTGCTTTGTGTCCATTTCTGAAGATCCTATATGGAGTACTATGAGTTCAGTCCTTGTGGATGAGTGGGGAAATAATATGTCCTGTTCTAGAATCCAGGACACTGAACTCTGTCCAGTTTGAGTTACACCTGGATTTTTATGTGCACTTCTGGGATTCAAATCAGGAGTGTTGCCCAGTACTTGAGGTCTTACCTAGGGCACCTTATCCAGTGCTAGGGGTCACAACAGGAGTATGGTGTTCAGTTCTGGAGGAAAAGTCCTTAGACTTGTCCCACTCTACAGGTTGCAGTTGTATTACTGTGTCTGTTTCCTGATGCCTTACATGGTGTACTGTACTCTGATCTGAAGGCCGCATCTCGTGGTCCTTTCAGGAGGATTATGTTTATATCTGGACGTAACATATGGAGTTTGTCTAGTCTGGAGCTCACATCTGGAGGACTGTGTTGAGCTCAATTGGTAACACACTCCGGAATCTAAGTGCACCCGAAGATCCCTGCAAAAAAGCAGCTGCCAAAGTAGTTGGAGCAGGGTTTACACTGACAAAGGACCTAAAATTCACAGTCTAATTATAATCTAAGACTGAAAGGGGTAGCAAAAAGGGCACAATTTCCCAAAGGTTGAATGTCGTACTATAACTGCACTTGTATTTACCCCATGGCGAGGATCTGAAGCGCATAATCAGATATGTCGGAGGAGTTACTGGTTGGAAGGGAGTTGTACTTACTATGGGCCTATGTGGGAAGCCTTCGGTGTTGTGTGTGAGTGACGAGGGCGTTCTTATCGTGTCTTGGGTTGAAGTGCTTACCAGTGTGCTGGAGAAACGCGAGTTTGAGATAGCGTACGCTTCGGTTACATTACCTCTATCCGGTATGTTTCTTAGCATATCCCAGGGCCGTCTTTAGGGGAGTGTGTGACCAGTGCGGCCGCACTGGGTGCTGACCTGGAAGGGGTGGTGGCATTGACCCCAGGGGGGTGGTGCTGTGCTAGAAATAACTTAACCACATCCATGCTTATGACGAGCCCAGCTCGTCATGAGGCACAGTGGAGCTGTGCTCATGACGAGCTGGGCCCGTCATAACTGCCGCGGCACTCCCACGCGCAATTGATTCCCTGCCTGTGCGGGAGAATCAATCAGTGGGCGGAGTCATGACGAGCCCAGCTCGTCATGAGCACAGCTCCACTGTGCCTCATGACGAGCTGGGCTCGTCACGAGCACCGCGGCCCTCCCCCTGCGCTGTGGGGGAGTTACCCCCGCAGGGAAGGGGTTAAGATTTAAAAACACCTGCTGCAAAGTTGCTTGTGCGTCCAGCTTTCGGGCAGCAAAAAAAATGTCAAGATAGCTCTTGTGATTAATGTGAGAGAGATATATATATATATATATATATATATATATATATATATATATATATATATATATATATATATAAAAGTTCTTTCTAGTGGCAGGTTTCACTCGCCATAAAGTAGCACAGAAGGTATACATTCCTGTTGCAAAGAACAGATCTGCTTGTTTTATTGATAGGTGAGTGGATTAGTGAAGCCAGTCTTTACTTGGACTTTAAAACAAATTACATGTATGTAAGAGAGGGGATATGGAGAGATGATGGGCACTTTTGCTTGGTGGAAGTGAGGGAATCCGAGGCGGAGGTCATGGGGGGGAGGGCACCAAGAAAACATTGTCGCCCCGGGCGCCACAGCGCTGAAGCCAGCTCTGGCATATCCCATGTTGGGTGTATGATGATGACTGAAAACTTTCAAACCACTTCCTACGTAGGTCTACAGAGGACAGAAACCACCTGAATTATCTGCATTTCTGCCATCCCTTGCATGAATAAGTTGTTGGTTTTTTTAAAAACATTTTTTAAAGAGTTTTTAATACTTTAGTGTCCACTATGAAACTGGAATGCTCAGAGTGGGGCGCTGGTGGACCTGCAGGGATGGACTGTACTAAAATCTGGGAGGCAGATCTCTTTGGGCATTGTTTTGGTGAAATATGGCACAATTTCCTTTGGGTGGCAGCAGGGAGAGTCGACAAGGATGGGGAGGAGAACATGGCGGGTAACAGAACTGTTAAAAAGTCACTGAGACTGAGCACAGTGACGAGACACAGAGCTGTGGAAAGCCGGCAGTGAACCTGGAGCCCAAATAAGGCCAGCTGTGCTGAATGCGGTGCGACATGGCAGGCGGGATGCGCCCGGCGGCCAGCGGCCTGCTGACAGGGCTTGTGTTTCCCTCTTCCTCTGCCTTGGCTGTGAACTGAAAGTGCGGTGGATGCCGTCTGGACTTCGTCTGTTTGAACGAGGGCGATGGAAACTTGCCCCTTTGCCTCTTTCCTACCCCCTGGAGCCCGGGGGCTGTGTTCATAACCCTCCTCTGCCTGCCCTTTCCACACCTCACCGTGAGGCGGCGTCTGCGGGGGTCACCTGGGAGGGAGCGGCAAAGGCGGCCTTCTTTTCGGAATGTACAGTGAAAACAGCAGCGCCTTTAACGAGGTGTGAGCTGAGGCTGCTGTCAGAAAGCGGTCACGTGGGTGTGCACGGGATAGAGGGAGGTGGGGCTCAGTGGCTCTGGCCACTAGGCCTCAAAAACTCGGATCATTGCTTCTGGTTTCTGTGTTATCCTTCTACATTACCGTACTGACTCGACTCTGTACTAGGCCTGGGTGGTAAATTCCGTTCCGCTCGCGGAATTTGCAGAATTTCACGTTCCGGGGAGAACGCGAAATTGCCCAAAATTCTGCATTCCGCGACTTTGCAATTTTTTTTGGCTTGTTCGCGTTATCAAAATGCGTGTTCGCGAGATATTTCCCCCCGAGCACGCAAACAGCAATTGCGAACAGGAAAAAAAGCATCGCGAACAAGCAATTTCGCGTGTTCGTGGAATTTCTGCGTGTTCGCGGAGATTTTTTACCGTTTCGCGGAGATTTGCACAACGCGATTACGCAAATTCCGCCCACCCCTACGAGTCTGTACCAATACTGTGCTCCAAACAGTATACCGTCAGTGTTCAGACCACACAGCAACCTCTCGCCCTACGTTACAAATCCAAAAGCAAAGGCATTAGCCCGTGAAGTGATTCTGCCAGTGCTTAATTTGAGCCGGTGTTTGCAGATGGGCCACACCGTCTCATATTTTTCCTTAGACTTCGTTTCGGAGCAAGGGAGAGAGATGAACACAAACATTAGAAAGGAGGAGGAAGAGAAAGACTGAAAAAGCAACCGAGGGAGAAAGCAGGGATGAAAAGGAAAGTCCAAGCTTGAACTATAGAGGCAGGGGTGTCTGGTGGTGGTTAGAGACATGAGGTGGAATCCAGCCCTCGCTGTCTTGGTATTCGACGCCCCGGCCTTGGCTAGCACTGGCTGGGGTATTTATACTGGTGGCCCAGGCCAGCATTGCTTTCTGTACCTCAACATGGACCATCTAAAATCTTTGGTGGAATCCACCAGTAAACGCTCAAAAGAGCAGAGGATGGTGACAGATATGTGTAAGCCTGCTTCACAGAAGTTTCAAGCATTTCGGACCTCTTTTAATGCTGGTTCTTGCAATTAGCACACGGTCAGCAGAGCCGAAGCCATCTTGATGGGAACCGCAACACGCTACAAACGAAGTAGTAGATACCAATTACTGAACTAGATAACAGAACAAAAAGAGTCGTCGCTGGACGACTCACCTGCTGACCAAACATTAGCAAAAGCGTGTTTACTTAGAAGCTCAAAGTAGTGGTTTAAGTAAATCTGGCAAATACATAGCATAGGGACTCAGAAGTTGCACGTACAATGCTAGAGAGTACAGTGGGTGAAAACTTAGAACACTAAGGGACATAGACAATAAAGACTACAATTTTAGGATATTTGATCCGATTCTAAAATCTTGAACAAACTAAGATGGGATAACAAATCCGTCTCGCTGACTGACCGAGATATGGCAAACAAATCAAACTGCCTGGTCTTGCTGGTGTTAAATAACATGTGGCATGAGAAACCGTGCTTAACTCAGCTGGGACACTGCAAGAGAGTGGAGTTGTGGGAAGGGGCCCACAGTGACAGGAACATGGCATGCATTCCATCAAAAAATGGAAACTCAAAACTGGACGAGTTGCAAAGTGTACTGTGACCCATTACGCGGGGAGGGTGGGTGTTTTAAGGACACTGCTGAGTTTGAGCTCAGACATGACCCAAGTGTCCAGCTAGATAAATGTGGCATGCTCGCCTCGTATCTTAACCAAGCAGTGGGGATAGGAGTAATCCTGATCTTTGGAAAAAGCCCCCATGGAAAGCAGAGTAGGATACATCCTGGGAATGGCCAAAGGGTTGAAACCACCACCCTTGAGGAAAAAGAGCGTAGAGGGATTCCAGGGTGACTAACACAATCATGTGACATCAAAGAATGCGTCCACTTAACTTACTTGGTCTTTTAGCTTAGAGAGTGCTGGGATTTGCTACCCTTTTCTTCTTAATCTGGCATGTTTGTCAATAAGGGTCACCTTCAGCATGTTATTTTTTTTGCCAACGATACTCTGTATTCTGGGACATGTAGACCTAGCTTACAGTGGGAAAATGAAACCAAAGGTCAGGATTCCTCAGTTCTGTTGCCTAAAAGACCAGGCCAGGATAAAGCAAACCTACGCGACATGAGGCAGATTGGCAGCCATGTTCTCTAAAGCAACGTGCCATGTACTTTAGGAGATGTCTAGGCCTATATAAGCAATATCTTTCCATGCACAGCTTTTTTTATAAGTGAAAAGAATTTAGACCATTGAAACCTGTGCGAGCAGCTCCAAAGTTCTAGCGTGGGAACTCCTACTTTACTGCAAAGCTGCTGTGACCGCTCATTCCAGACCCTGAAACCTACCCAGCCATTACTCGTCATGAATTTGACTGTCCTGGAAGGTGCCTATGTGGGTCCTTGTAAGTGTGGTGTAGGGAGACAGGTTGATGACTCACCTGAGACTTACAGCCTGATTCATGAAGCTAAATAGCGCCCGCAATAGCTGCGAAAATGCTATTGCGGGCGCAATTTCCCTAATCGGCATTCATCAAGAAAATATCCAAAGCGCAAAAAATAAAATAGCGAATTCGCAAATAGATTCTCAGATACCCGGCAGGAGTGCGCCAAACCACGGAGTCTGAGAATAAATTTAGCGAGTCCGCAATACAAGCGCAATCGGTATTCATGAAAATTCTCTAATAGCGAAAAACCACAAATTCTCTATTTGCGAGGCGCAAATTAAGGACAACCCAAAGCAGGTGGTAACCATAAAAGCCATTAGAATTTTTTTTTGAAAAACCGTTGGCCAATTAGGAACAGGTAAAGGCCTGACCAAACACACATAAGGAGATTCAGCAGCAGCAGTCGGAGTCTCACAATGCCAGGAATGTACATGCTGGTCAGGCGGCGAAGGCTACAGCGTGCAGCACGGAGGAGACGCAGAATACAGGACAGGATATTCCGCCAGCGGATCACCCTGCTGGGCCAAACCAGGGAGCAGATTTATGCTAAGTACCGGCTAAATGGGGAAATGATAATCCAGCTAATACACGACCTTGACCCCCTGATGCAGCACCCAACAAGGCGGACCAATGCTGTGCCTACACATGTACAGGTATTGTGTAGCCTGCACCTCCTGGCCTCTGGGAGCTTCCAGGGGATAGTAGCGGCTGCAGGGGGGATATCCCAGCCCACCATGTCACACTGCCTCAGGAGTTTTGTTGACGCAATGCTTACCCAGCTACACCGACACATCAAATTTCCCACCAGCCAACAGGCACTGGACTTGACAAAGCTACAATTCTACAATGTGTCCCATTTCCCATCTGTGATAGGATGCATAGACTGCACCCACATCGCCATCTGCCCACCAGCTGCGACGGAGTACATGTACCGGAATCGCAAGTCCTACCACTCCCTTAACATACAGATGGTCTGCAATGCCAAGACATTCATAACTGACATTGTGGCCCAGTACCCAGGGAGTACCCATGACTCATTTATATTCCGGCACAGCGGCCTCCACACACGACTGGCCAGGGGAGAATTTGGGGAAGGACACCTACTTGGTAAGTACACTTTGTCAACAATGTCACATTGCAATTAAGTAGCTGCGCAGCACAGGCACTCACCCGCTGCTCCTCTCATTCAGGTGACAGTGGCTACCACTCCGGGAATACCTCCTCACCCCATACCTCAACCCTGCTACACCACAGCAACGGCGGTACAATGTTGCACATATACGGACAAGGAATTGTATAGAACGGACATTTGGCCTACTTAAGAGCCGGTTCCGCATACTGCACAAGACAGGTGGGGCCATGTACTACAGTCCTGATGTGTGCTGCCGCATTGTGGCTGTCTGCGCAATATTACACAACATTGCAACCAAGCGCCGGATACCTGTAGAGATCTCTGGCAGTGAGTCTGAAGGGGACGACCGGCCACCAGCACATGTGCGTCATGCACGCGGGGAGAACCCAGCTGAAGGACACAGACGCCGCAACCACATCACTATGAACAGTTTCTAGAGCCCACACTCCCCTCACCCAACAAATCACAATTGCATGCGAATGTAAATAATGACAGGAGGCCCATGTATGATGTATGAATAAATATTATTGTTGAATGCACAATAATAATGTTATGTCTACATTCATCAAATTCCAGCAGTATTGCGCCATACTGCTCCTAACTAGACACTGGACATGCTTGTATCATCAGCATTTTCAAGGAAATGTACATGAAACTCAATTGCGCCTCCGGCGCGCAGCCCCCAAACGCCTCTCTGGCTCTTCCTCTGGGACGGCACGTGTCCCTGTAGTGGGCCTGGTGCTGCGGCGTAACACGCCAACCAGTGAGGCAGACAGGCTGCTGACACTGGAGGTGCCCTCACTGGTGTCCCCCCCCCCCATTTTGCCTGTACCAGTAGGATGGAGTGCCAGCACGGCAGTGGTGACCTGCTCCAACACTCGTCCAACATCCTCAACGCATTGGATCAACTGCTGCTGCTGCGCCAGGCACCGTCGTGAGAGCTGGGAGGTGGCATTCCCGATTATATAGTTGGAGCGGGTGTAGGCTGTCAGGCGCGTAAGGAGCTGCCGGTGGCGACGGCGGGCGGACTTGCGCTGCGATATGAGTGCAGCAGTGTTGGCCTCCATGGCTGTCGTCATGCGCTCAATCCTCTCACCCACATTGGCCACATTGCGGCCAATGTTGTTTAGCTGCAGCTGAATGGCCCCTTGCCGTCGTGCCTGCTGTTGGTGTATGCGTAGCATCTGGCGCTCAATGCTCAGGCCTGGCATGCACACAGCCATCCCCCTCCTGCCGCTGTGTGATGTGTTATGCTGGCGAGCCCTGACATGCCTGCTCTGCTGGCTGCCCACAGTGGGTGTGTGCACTGTCGCCACAGTAGCTGCACCAGATGTAGATGGTTCAGCTGGTGGTGGAGTTGTGGTTGTCAAAGGTTCAGCGCCTGATGGTGCTGGCACTGTTGGTCTTGCCCTGCCTGCAGGGTTAGGTTCAGCGCCTGATGGTGCTGGCATTGTTGGTCTTGCCCTGCCTGCAGGGTTAGGTGCTGCGCCGGATGGTGCTGGCGCTGTTGGTCTTGCCCTGGCTGCAGGGTTAGGTGCTGCGCCTGATGGTGCTGGCGCTGTTGGTCTTGCCCTGGCTGCAGGGTTAGGTGCTGCGCCTGATGGTGCTGGCGCTGTTGGTCTTGCCCTGGCTGCGGGGAGTGGTGCTGGCAATGATGGTGCTGGCGCTGTTGGTGTTGCCCTGGCTGCGGGGAGTGGTGCTACGCCTGATGGTGCAGGTGGTGTCGGTGTTGGCACCTCCTCGGCATCCTCTCGTGACTCATCAATAAGCAGCATGTCGCTGTCGCTGCTGTTGTCGGCGCCACCTGTGAGGGGAATTGGACGTACATTAATTGCATGTATCTGTCACACGTGCAGTTGCTACATGCATGCTGGTTGACATTCCCTGCCTGGCTTTGGCATTGCTTATTTTGGAACATGTGAGGCTGCATTGGGGTTCTTTTACATTATGGGCAGACTACATGTCCCACAATGCTTTTGGGCATGACCTCATGTGCATTGTTTGCATGACTTGGGATGTATATGGGAGGCTATAGGGCCATGACCATTGTTAGGGGACAGGGTCGCTGTCGCATGCCACTTACCTTGGCTGTCTTGGCTGTCTCGGGATGAGTCCAGGTTGGTGACACCTATGCACGCCTCTGTCTCCAGGGTGTCCTCCACGCGGTCCTTCATGGGGGTATTGGGAGGGACAGTAGGGTCTCCGCCCCCAGTAGCATATGTCTCGCCCAGCCTCTCTGCCACCCTCTCCTTGGCACGACCTCGGAGGTCGTACCACCTCTTTTTGAGCTCATCCAGTGACCTGTGTGTCACGCCCACAGCGTTCACTTTTGCTGATATCCCAAGCCAGATTCGACGTCTCTCCATCTCCGGCACCCTCCTGGAGTCCTTCCCAAATAGTTTGGAGTGGTTTTCAACCACTCCCTCAATGAGGTGCTCCAACTCCTGCTCAGAGAACTTGAGCTTCCTCTTGCGCCCGGTGTCACTGGGCCCTGGTGCAGACTCCTCTGACATTGCTGCTGTCGCAAATGGGTTAATTTAGCAACTTTAGGGGTGTCCTGGTAGGAGCTCTGTTCAGCTGCAGCCTCGTGATCAGCCTCACAGTTCTGAATGGGGGTGGGAACTGCCTGCTTCCTGGTTGTGATGTCATCACTGTGCTCGAAAAGCGATTTCCCGTTTTAGCGATCTCGCTACTAGCGAGATTTCGCTAACGGGGATTTGCGATGGCGCTAAATAGAGACGGATGATCTGGGTAATAGCGATTTTTCGGCGATTTTATTTTTGCGCTATCGATTTTTGCGGCCTTGTGCGATTCGCATTATTTTATCGCTAACTATGATGAATCCCGATCTGCGACTTTCGATTTGCGATTCGCTGTGAATCGCAAATTGAGAGTTGCAGATTTCTTTTTTTCATGAATCAGGCTGTTAATTTCCCCATCAGCTGCTGAAAAACAAGATGTTGAATGTTCTTTCTTTACTAGCTTATGATTTAAAAATACTTCTTATGCTGAAACAAGTGTGGAGAGCACGAGTTGTGCTTGCTTGCCTTTGTATAGTTTACAATTTGTTCACAATTATTATTTTTTCCAGTCTCTCATTAACACTGCCTAATAATTGTAATAAAGTGTCAGGCTCCAGGAACACGAGGACATCCTTCTAAACTGAACTAAAATCGACATGTCTAGAGATTCATGAATAATCAATCATTGAAAAATGGCAGGCTTCCAAAATGTGGCATTCCAGCTTCCTGGGCTATGATTAGTCTGCAACTATTAAAGGGCAACTCCCAAACATATGAAACATTCTTCAGGAATCGAGCAACCTTCTCCAGGCGTGCACGGGCAGTCTCCTGATATCTAGATAATGTTCTTCATGAATCGGAGGTGCAAAGGCTTCTCTTTCGCAAAAAACAGGATCCGTCCCAGAAAGTGGGAGTTCTGGAACCATCTCTGTGAATAATGGCAAATGCAGCATAAATTATAGAAACGTTGAAAATAATTTTATTCACATCTGTCTTTCATGGTTGTTCTTCAAGATCGTGAAACGGACACGTGAGAAGTTACAGTTCCACCTCTTGTTAATGACTGAGGATATGTGATTCAGTTGATGCATTTGTTGACAACTAGGCGATCCAAGTTATTAACTCTAGCTCGACCAAATCATGTGAAGATGGGTATGATGTAGTCCATCCCTGTAGTATATTTACTTTTTCTGCACTTAAAACAAAATTGTGCATTGCAAAAATTGAGAAACCATACAAAACGACAAAAAAACTACAAAACTAATGATCTGCATTTACGTTACACAGATTCTAGCTCGAAACCTGGAAGCAGAGTTTCCAGGAAGTCTAGATCCATCCTCAATAAGAAAGAATCTTCTTGCATAAGCAGTGCTGGCTTTACAACAACTTTTCACAGATCTTCCCGCCCTGGCTGGCCTAGCCTCTCTTCCTTACACCCCCCTATCTAGCCCTTGTAATGAAGTGCCTGTGCTGATGTGTCCCCCAGCTGTGGTGGGAGTTGGGGTGCATGGGCTCTTTTCATAGGCTGGCTAGTGGCCAAGTGGCCCACTGGAGAGCACAGGTGCTTCCTGCCGGCTGATGCTCGCAGCCTCTGATCTCTCCAGCACGTTGTCCTAATCCCAGGCTGGATGTCTTGAGGAAGCTTCCAGCGGGCCCTGTGAAAGCAGACCATCACTCATGTTAAATGACCGCTCTCAAAGAGTTGTAGGACTTCACGCCCTCTTGGTGGTCTCCCACAACTTCCTCCTGATCTCCAGGATTTTGCTCGGTTCTCCTCTCCCCATCCAAGCCACCTTTCCCCTTTTCGTCATCATTAATTTAGACCAGTCTCCAACTGCAGTTCAACAGGTCCACAAGCAACTCAGCTGTCTGTACTATCCAAGTGAACATTCATGAGCATTTTACTAGCAGTTAATGTAAATGATAATGTTTACGGCCATTGGTTATTCTAAAGAGAACAATCTGAAAAGTGTGGCCTTTGAGGACCGGTGTCAAACTTTGTCGACTTGTGATACATTGCTGACGCGTCCTGTTACACGGGACAATGCGGTATCGCATAATAACCAGCAAGGCTTTGCAGCCTGGAATTTAGAGGTTTTTGTTCCAGCCATGTGTTGTCTTCGCTTCTCAAGTTTTGATTATGTACTAGTAATGCTCAATGTTTTTGTTGAAATTATCTTGAAGAAATGAATGCTTAGAAAAATCTATGATCCTTCAAAATTCCTTGTAAAGTAAAATATAATAACCCAGGCTGGCTCAGGGGCTTGTGCATGCCAAAGACCACTGTACGGCGTTTGAGATGGCAATAATATAGTTGCTCATTTACTGTTTTTTTTAGGTTTTACTTCTTAAAACAGTAAAGCTTTGTAATTTATTTCCAAAGACCCATTGTAAAAAGAAATGGGGCAGAACATAAGTGACTTTTTTTAAATAACGGAGAACAGCAAATGCATGAATATTGTGCAAAGTACTTTCTGTTAACCTTCAATATGCCGATTCTTCCTTCCTCGTCCCAGTACTTCCTCCTTGAGGTGATGTCACCACCCCAGGCAGTTCCTCTGTTGCCCCAAATGGTTCTAAACATTAAAACAAAGTGCCACATATGTTTTTGCCTCCATATGGGATCCCTTTATGGGAGAGCCTATATGGGAAGGGCATTCCCACCCCACCTCCTTGGTGCCTGCCATGGTGAATTCTGGCTTGGGTCAGCTGTGCAGTGGATAGCAATTACAAAGACGAAGAAGTGTGTAATACCTCGGCCTAGCATCCTCCTTCATCATCACTCCTGGTCCCGGTGCAAATGCTTGAGGCAATGCCTTTCTGCCCGCACCCTCACAAGAGAATCCCAATCACGTAGTTCTTAATTTCTACGACTACCATACCCTCCCCCGAGATACAACTGCTTGTTGGCCAGGTCGACGTCCTTGCAGCACACAGCTATGGCGTTTATTAAAGAGACTGAGGTTTGGAAGGTATAATGTATTTATTTTATGCTCCACTTATTGTTATGGTTGCTCTAATGTAGCTTAATGGAGCCTGTCGTGCTACCTGCTCATACTTCTTTGGGTCGAGGAGGGGTTACGAGATGCACTCCACAGAGGACCGCACACTTGGTTAACACGCATGTTGTTTCGAGTATGCTCAGCTTTGGGTGAGGGTATCTTGGTAGGTAAAAAGTCATGCGTGGGCTAATGGTTAAGGTCTTAGTTACTCTTTGTGACGGTTAGTGTGTTCGATTCTTGGTGTTTTCATGGTCATATGTTCGTTTAGGGTCTTCTGCTTTACAGATGGAAGTAATGAGACATTAAGAGGGAATTTTTATTTTAAACGACATCCCAGACTCTCAAGATAAAGACTGTTCTGAGTTAAATATAGATACAGTTTACCTTTAGGTGTTAAACGTGACTGTAATTTTAGGTACACCATCAGAGGATGTGCTCAGCGTGTTTAAAAAATAAATAAAAGGAAGAGTAGGGCCTATGGTGACCTCCTTATAGATTTCAATTGTTAATTGACAAGCTCGTTGTTTAATATCTGGCCTTTGACAAGGAGTCGCCCAGATGCTACCCGGAGGTGTTCCAGAGTGCATCTAAACCAGTGCAAGAAGAATGCCCAGGAAAAGAATCGTCCGGATCCTCCTGGTAGAACTGAGGGCGTGAAGTTGTTTTCTGCCGCTGAGGTGAAATGGAGTCCCTCATTAAGCAAGCAGTGAATTCGCTTTAGCAGAGCCACAAGAAAAGCAACTCAGGGGTAGACTCTGAGGAGGATAGATAGCAGACATCCACGACAGCCCCAACACCCAGACAGCCCCAACAGACAGCAACACAATAGACCCTCCGTACACCATCGACCACGACCCCCTGCTAGCCTGGGCCAGTGTGAGCATCGATGACACCATCAAGACCATGCGTACAATCCACTCCGGCTCTCCGTCAGACCCATTCCCGCACCACGTCTTCAACAGAGCAAGCAGCTCCATCGCACCCCACCTGCGCAACGTCATCAATCTCTCACTCAAGACCGCGACCTTCCCAGAGATCTGGAAACACGCCAAGATAAACGCCCTACTCAAAAAACCTAAGGCAGACCCAAGAGACCTCAAGAACTTCCGGCCAAGGTCATCGAGAAAACCGTCAAGAGACCTCTAACCCGATACCTTGAAGAAAACAGAATCCTGGACCCTTCCCAGTCAGGGTTCCGCAGCAACCACAGCACCAAGACTGCCCTCATTGCCACCACCGACGACATCAGGACCCTGCTGGACAACGGCGAGACCGCAGCACTCATCCTCCTAGACCTCTCTGCCGCCTTCGACACCGTCTGCCACCGCACACTACAAGCACGCCTCCACGCCGCAGGGATCCGAGACCAGGCTCTGGATTGGACCTCCTTCCTCTCCGGCTGATCCAGAGCGTCCGCCTCCCCCCATTCCGTTCCAAAGCCTCCGAGATCATCTGCGGTGTACCCCTAGGATCCGCAGCCCGACGCTGTTCAACATTTACATGGCCCCGCTCGCACACGTAGCCCGACAGCACTACCTCAACATAATCTCCTATGCCGACGACACTCAGCTGATCCTCTTCCTCACATAGGACCCCATCACCGCCAAAGCCAACCTCCATGAAGGAATGAAGGCTGTCGCCGACTGGATGAAGACCAGCCGTCTGAAGCTGAACTCGGACAAGACAGAGGTCCTTATCCTCGGCTCCAACCCTTCAGCCTGGGACGACTCCTGGTGGCCGACGACACTGGGGGCAGCCCCGACACCCACCGACCACGCATACAACCTGGGAATAATTCTCGACTCAACTCTCTCAATGACCAAGCAAGTCAACGCCGTCTCCTCCTTCTGGGGAGAGCATTCTAAAACCGCCGCCACTGCCGAGAGTCAGACCCACTTACCTCTTTCATCCTCGAGGAAGGCTGAAGCCATTGCCCACGCCGCCGCCACCGCCAAGAGTCAAGGGACATCAGACTCCGCGCCGCCGCTCCGGGAGACTCCAAATCCCGGCAGGCACCGCGGCGGCGCGTCTGAGTGACGCGGCTGCGACCAGTGAGCGCCAACAGAGGCGCAGAAAAGGAGGAGCACCCCGCGTCGCGGGACGCGAGCGGGACGCCCGGGGCAAAGCCCGGGCAAAGGGCGGGCCCTCTACGGCCCTCATCGGCACGAGGAGGCAGGGCAGGGCCAGAAACCCTGCGCAAGGTTCGCGAGGCATTCTACTGTCCAAAGTAAGACTGTATTGTTTGTAATACACATTTTCTTGTGGTTTGAGGGGTACTGGCTCTTTGTTATTTACCATTAGTATGCCTAAAAAGGGACCAGCACCACCTGCACCACTTGTCAACACTATGGAAAACTATTTGGTCTAAACAGTGAAAAAAATCAATCTACAGAGGAGAGAATCGCTGGGTTTGAGTTTGTCACCTGACTTACATTGTTTGTCCCCATCTTCATCCCCCTCACCTGAGGACTTAGTGCCCCTCCAGACTTTTTCTGAAGCCTCTTCAAATTGTCCTACTATACAGGAATCCGGCCCCCTAAATGACAATATGTTTTCTGGTCCCGAGGTCTTTATCGTGGAGCATGGAAATAATTCTGATAGTGATGTGGACCAGGAAAATCGTGTTGACCTCACAGATGAAGATATTTCTACCACTGAACAAACTTCATGATTAGCCTCTGTGAAAAACAAAAACCCGCCGAGACGGGGGGGACTAAGATCTGGGGCTAGGAGGAAGAGGGTAAACATTCCAAAGGCAAACCCAAAGGAAGTTGAAGGGGGAAGTGTTGAGATCAATGTCAGCCATGATGAGGACTTGTTTGTAAGAATCGCTGACTTAATAGATAGTAAAATCAAATCCATTGTTAAACCGTTACTCTCTAAAATTGATAAACTACAATCTGAAGTCAAAAAGTTGGGAGGGCAGTTGAATAAATTAACAGAGGGAGTTGTTAATGTTACGATGTTGGTATCAAACCTGGACAAAAATAGTAGAGAGGTTGATGATCAGGAGGGGGAGAACACAGATGATGTATTAAATAATCCACCACCTCAGCCTCCTGATCCAAAACCTATTGCTCCCAATACTAATAGAGGGGATGGTCTGCTAACGGTCGAGATACCCCCTGCACATGCTCAGTTAACTGACCCTCTTCAATTTATAGTTGAAGCTTCCCCTGTCGTTTTAGTATTGGCAAATGTTCCACCCTTAGAAGCCGGTGCTGAAGAATCCCCATCCTCTCTGTCTAACAAAGCCTTGCAGTGGCTTACTACTAATATGAGGTTAGCTCCAGGGGGGGGTCAATTGCTGGCTCAAGAGATTAAAACTGCTAAAAGGGTCTCATGGCTAGGTAATCGCCCCAAAAAATTTAAGGGGGATTGCGTGGCAGTAAGCTTATTACACCCAGGCGTGTTGCCTAACATCCTTATCAACTTACTTCCACCCCAACGCAGGCAGGGCTCTGTTGTACCATTAACATTGAAGTTTTTTTATGGTGAGCAACAGAATGTTACCTACCCTAAAACACCAGCCTTCGGATGGGATATTAATATTAATTCTGATTCAAATTACAGAAGGGGCTGGGAACAACAGCGGAATACTGTAAATCAATCCGCTCCCCTAGCACATCAGAATCCTTTTGCTCAACCCCTCTTATTGTCTAATCGATTTGCACCCTTATCCTTTTTGGATCATAATGACTGACTCTTGTCAGAATATTCTAGTCAGATAGAGAATAGTGTGTCTGTATTCAGTATGCTTACTTGGAATATAGCCGGTATAAAGTCCAAAGTAGGTAATGCAACCTGGTTGGCTTTTATAACTAGATATGACATCATTGCTCTGCAGGAAACGTGGGACACTAATTCTCGTTTCTCTCTTGATGGCTACAGTTACTTTTGTATCCCTGCTGTGGCTAGCACAGCAGGAAGAGCGAGGGGAGGACTGTTAAGCCTCTTCAAACTAGACATTAAAGGTAGCCTTAAGAAATGTGACTCAGGATCTGAGCAATGTCTAATTGTTGAATTGTCTCGCGTGGAATCTCCTAATATTCTGTTTATTAATTTTTATAATTCCAACGCTGCCGACTGTACAACATATAGTCTAGGTAGATTGGATTACTTTTTGTCAGTCTATAGTGAAGATGTTAATGCATTTGAAATAATTTTTTGGGGGGATTTTAATATACACCCTTGCTCACTTACGTGTGTTTGCGATGACTCAGAATCCCCTCCAAATTGTGCACTGGTCCATCTTGAACACAACAGACAGGGGGGCTGTTTAGAGAACTTCCTCGCAAGATGGAACCTATATGAATCCAGCTGTGGGGAGGGGGGATTAGAGCCCCTACTTTTAAGGGCTCAGACAATGACTCTGTTATTGATTATATTTTTATTTCAGCATGTTTTTTATCTAAGGTTTTAATGTATAGAACTGTGGTTTCCACTTTTAGCGACCATAACCCAGTCTCCATGGACCTCGTAGTGTCTGACTTTTTAGGGCGAAACCATGGTCCTTGTTATGGAGACAAAAAGCTTAAAGTTAAGGATCAGGGAAGGAAACTAAAATGGGATAGTATAATCCCAGAACCCTTCATTCAAGAAGTTCTTTTAGAGGCTGAGGAGGAGGTAGGAGTGTGTTTATCTAGCGACTCTAATGATGGGGAAGTGATCCTTGCATTTAGCAGTATTTGTAATAAGATAAATGGCAGGCTTTCTGTGACTGGTAATCCTAAGCCGAAACCTCTTAAAAGATGGTTTGATCACAGTTGCTCAAAAGCACACTCTGCATTGCTTAAAGCTTTGAAAACTGTCCCAAAAGATCGTGACCTCATCAGCAATAGTAGAGCACTGTACAAAAAGGCCATTGCAATAAGGAAAAAACAGCTTAAAGATGAAGCCTGGACACAACTTACTGATCCAGCCATTTTAAAAAATAGTGGAGAATTCTGGAGGATTGTCAACCAACCCTTACTCACAGGGGAGGATAACTCCCCTTTAGAAACTAATATCCCTGATGAGGGTTGGATTAAGCACTTTAGAGACATCTATTCAGATCATAATAACGCTGATACCAGGGAACAGGAAGTTAATACTATTCCATTAGGGAGCCATTTGCACTTTGAAGTTGGTGAAGTATTATCTGCAATAGATAGTACTTTAAAAAAAAAGGCACCAGGACCAGATGGCGTCCCCGCTGATGCCTTTAAATGTTTCCCTAACTTCTGGTCAAGATTGCTCTGCAGGGTCTTTAATGCCTTAAACCGTGATAATATTCCCAAGTCATGGAAAACATCAATAATTATTCCTGTTTTTAAAAAAGGAAATAGGCAGGATCCTGCATGTTACAGACCAATTTCACTGATTGATTCTTCCGTTAAGATCTTCGGGAGAGTCATATTAGTGAAATTGAATGAATGGGCCATCGAGAACAACATCTTAAGTAATGTGCAATATGGGTTCAGATCCAAAAGAAGTACCCTGGATCAGTGCCTTAATCTCCACCTCTTGATCGAGAAATATACCAGGGCCAAGGACGGGTCCATGTACCTTGGGTTCATGGACCTCTCCTCGGCGTTTGATATGGTCAATAGATCCAAGCTCTGGTTAAAGTTACTCGATATGGGTCTGGATAGATCCTTAGTCAATTTACTAGCTGACCTACACTCTGGCCTTACTGCTAAAATTAGAGTATCTACGAATGGAAGGTGTACAGATGTTTTTGCGTCTGAAAAGGGAGTAAGACAGGGATGTATTCTGGCACCACTGTTATTTTCACTTTATGTGAACGCGCTGGAGCCAGCCCTTAGGGGCGTAACTAGCGACATTCCACGTGCAGGAGAGCAGGGGATACCAGTTCTCCTTTATGCGGATGACGCTGTTCTTCTTGCGCGCACTGGGGTGGGGCTTCAACGACTCCTGGATGCCTTTGAAGTTTTTATGGGCTCACTTGACCTGAAAATAAATGCAAAAAAAACGCAGGTTATGCTCATGGGCAGGGCCTCTAGGAGACCCTCCCATAAAACTTTTCTTTGTGGGCAGGAAAAGCTCGCACGTGTCTCCTCCTTTCCCTACCTTGGGCTCACCTTTGATGACAAAGGTAGCTGGGGTCCTCATGTTACAAGCAGAGCATCCATGTTGGCAAGGACATCTGCTGCCCTCCATGGGTTTTCTAAAAAACTGGGGGGTAGGCCATTTGCAGCTATCAGTAAAATATACAAGGCTAAATGTATTTCAGTTGCATCATATGGTGGCTCATTGTGGGGATATAGGGGAGTGGAACCCATACAGACAATGGAAAACAATTTTTTTAGATCTGTCTTGGGCGTCCCCCAGTCAACACCGGCCTATACAGTTCACATGGAATTGGGGGAAGGCTACATCTCAGACCTGATAGAATAGCACCTTTAGTTGCTTGGCTGAGGATGTGGCTAAACACAGAAATTCCTCTTAATCACGCCATAATGAGGGACTGCTTGAACCTAGATAATGTACATAGGATTAGGTGGTTGATGTACATTAAGGAAAATTTCTTGAAGCTGGGGAGGCCTGAACTTTATACTGCTACTGATTCCCTAACGTCAAAAGATATAGTTTACATCAAAGCTGGAATGAAGGAGCTCCTAACCTTGGAGAGGGAAGAAATTGAGTTGAAGAAACCCTGTGTCAGGGCCAGTATACTGCTGGCTATACCCAACGGTCCTGACAGTTATCTTAACATGGTGACCCATCCCTACCACAGGTTCATTTTAACTCGTTTTCGATTTAATTTGATACATTTTAGCTTGGGGTTTTATCCTGTCTGGAGTAGTCCAGAAAAGGCACCTCCCTGTTCTTGCGACCATTTTTCTGAGCAAAGTACTATGCACTTTATAATGTTTTGTAGCCATTATAATGAAGCCCGGAAATTGTTTCTTGTACCTATACTCAAGGAAGCAGGATTTATTTTAGTTAGACCTGCTCTTATTTATCTACAAATGCTACAAACTCCCAGGATTATGTTTTACGTGGCTAGTTTCCTGGTGAGAGCTATTAGAAGCAGGAATATCAGACTTAAAAATGCGTCTACTTGCCTTTGCAGTATAGATTAATATCTTAGCTAGAATGTTGACCTTTTGGGTCAGCATTCTTAGAAGCACCGTAACTGGGTTAGTAGTTGCCAGTCCTAATTATTTTTCCGGGGACCCCCTTAGCATATTTTTAATATTTCTTAAGTTTTTGCCGCACTTTAGCACTTTTGCACTTTAGCACCTTGCACTTTGTACTAGATAGGCTGATGTTAAAATGTAATACTGTGTATGTTGGTCTTTTTAATTTGTTGTTGGTCTTTTTAACCTGCTATTTTTAAACTGTTTTTAACTGGTTTTTAACGTATGTGTTGTTTTTGTTTTATATATTTGCCATTGTCTTTGTATGATATTAAGTTATCGCAATAAAGTATTTGACTGACTCCTCCTTCTGCTTCAACACCCTCTGCATGCTCCGCAAGATCTACAGATGGATCCAGACAGATACAAGAAAGACAGTCACACAGGCCCTCGTCAGCAGCAGACTCGACTACAGAAACGCCCTCTACGCGGGAGCCCCGACCAAGTTCATCAAATAACTACGACGCATCCAAAACATCTTGGCACGACTGATCCTTTACGTACCACGCCACGGCCACATCACCCCCCACCTGAGAAACCTGCACTGGCTCCCCGTCAACAAGAAGATATCCTTCAAGCTCCTCACCCACGCACACAAGTTACTCCACAAGACCGGCCCAGCCTACCTCAACAGACGGCTCTCCTTCTACACCCCCAACCGCCAGCTACGCTCTGCCACCCTCTCACTCGCCACTGTCCCGCTCATCCGAAGAACAACCACCGGTGGGAGATCCTTCTCCCACCTCGCCACCAAGACATGGAACATTCTCCCACTGAGTCTACGACAGACCCAAGACCTGCTGACCTTCAGGAGGATACTCAAGACCTGGCTGTTTGATCAGTAGCCCCCCCCCCCCCCAGCGCCTTGAGACCCTTGCTGGTATGTAGTGCGCTTTACAAATGATTGATTGATTGAAAGGTGTCAGTTGGTGGAGGTGAAAGTTTATATAAGAGACCTCCTACAACTCCGAGAGAGTGTTCAGCAGGATGAAGAGGATTTCTTTGGGCAATATGCTTCTCCATAGGTGGACGCTCGTCTGTTTCATGATATTGGGAAGTCTATGTTGCTGAAGGAGTGGAAGGACTTGAGAAGTCTTTCTTTCCAAGATTCCCAACGAGAAGATATCCTTTAGAGCAGTTTGATATTAATTTTCCCAAGTACCACAGGGTAATAAGGTTTTGGCAAGTATGACTTCCACTTAATACTTGGCTTCTGAGGAGTCGTCTGTTCCGGTTGCTGCAGAGCACAAAGTAGAGAGGGCCTTTCAGAGGAGTTATTTGGCATCACACTTTGCCTTAAGACTAAACATATGCTGCTTATGCTTTTCAAGTGATGTTAAAGGACTTCAATTACTCTCTGATTGTTTGGATGAGGACGAAAATCCCACAAAGATATTAAGTAAGATGAAACAGTACATTATTTACCAGGTATTGTGTTTGATTCTTTGTTTGCTGCACCAACAGCGTCCCTGCCGACAATTGCTGGTAGAAGGTTGATATGGCCAAAACTGTGGAAAATTGAGCAAGCACAAAGATCATTGATCCATCACCTTCAGTTTTTGGTGACAAATAGTTTGATTTGCAAATGGATGAAATAGAAAAGAAATTGGTGGAGGAAAGAAAAATGCAGTTTCCTTTTTGGGCTCTTCTATTGAGGAAGTCTTTCTTTCAAAAGAAACCAGGTCAAGTGGCAAGAGATAAAAACTATTCCCTTCAAGGCAGGGGCTGAGGACGGGTGTGTGCTGTTCTCTAGATCCCGGCCATAGTCAGACAATCAGTAGCTAAGTAAATCCTGACTATATGGGCTTGGTAGTGGGAGTCCCCATGGCTTTGTTTAGTAACAGACAGATGGGTTCTGGAGGCAGCAAGAGATGGGTATTGCAGAGAGTCCGTAGACCAGGCTTCAGGTCGCAGGTTCCAAACCACCCCAGTTCCAAAGGACCCAGGTAAGAGGCAAGCAATGTCAGACAGAGTCCAAGCAATGATCCAGAAAGAAGTCATAGTGCTACGTCCGGTTTCACAGAAAATGTGTGGTGTGTATTCTATATCCTTCTTGAAGCCAAAACCAGGGGCCAAATACAGTCTGGTCTGGACATGTGTTAAAGAAGTTTGTGTAATCCACCCTCTTCAGGGTGCTTATTTTAAGGATGGGAATTCCAATACTGGTGAAACAGAAATTCTTGGCAACCCCAGATTTGTATGACACTCATTTTTATGTTCCAATAAGGGCGGAGTACCAACAATACCTCCGGTTCTAGATTCAAGACCATCGCTACCAGTTCAGAGCAGTCCCATTCGAACTCGTCATTCCCAGGAGTTCTCACATAGTTACTGGCTCCAGTTGTTTCATTTTTCACAGTTGAAGGTGGTGCAATTGTGTCCTTATTTGAATGACTGGTTCATTGCGGGTTATTCTTTCTTGAAGTGGAGGCCGGTGTGAAGATGGTGAGTCCCTGTCTCGAGGATCTAGGATTCATTGTGAACTATCAAACGTCCCGTCTGCTCCGGGAGCAGTTCAACACATTAATTGAAGCACTCATTTATGGCTACTTAGAAAGGACGGGTGTTTTCCCAGAGAGCCGGATTCAGTCTCCTAAGGCCAGAGTGACCCAAGATTGTCGGTTCCCCAGGCCCAGGCAGAAATGGAGATCAAATCCACAGGTCATGCGCAGATATTGCTTCTCTTAACTGATAAAACAATGAACAGGTGGGAATGGAGAACAGCACCAAGGATAGACAGCTTTTACAGACATCTTTCTGGCTACGGGGAAGCAGTGGAATTGGGAACTAACCTCCGGGACCGGTGCCTTTCATAAATCTCACTATAGCGAACAGGAAGCAGTGGAAATGAGGAATAAACCCAAAGTAGATATCTTTCACAAATCTCTGGGTGATAGTAAGTTCTAGAAATTGTGAGTGCTTTATCAGGCAAAACTGGGGTACACTGCTCACAGGCCGACAAGCGACTCCAGCCAACATGCGGATGAAAGTCGGGTTTTCTAAAATGCACGGCTACTCCTAGGAGTGTCCCGGTGCTAAATGTAAGGTAAGAGTTGGAGGGTATGAAGAGACCCGTTAAAGAGTGAAAAGCCAGGTCTTAAGTTGCTGTCTAAAAGATCAGTCATTGTCCACTTGGGGTAGCTCAGCAAGGAAGCTGTTCAAGCTTTGGGGTCCAGAGGGAGAAGGATCTGCTTCCAGTTTTTGCTCGCTTGACCCTTGGAACTTTGACATAGTGGCCGAGTGATGAGCACAGAGGTCTGAGGGGAGAGTAGAATTGAATCCTGGAGGACAGCAATTCTGGATCAGCCTGATCAGCGGGGAGTCGAGAAGGTGAGGAGGAGGAGACTGGAGGAAGCAGAAGGCGAGGCAAACGGTTGGTGGGTTCAAGGGGCAAAACACAGTCCAATCGGATGAAACCTATCTTGATACGAATATTGCACTGGAGCCTTTGGTTGGCTACCAGCAGTTTCAGCCCTAAGTTTCACCGAAGACTATTATAATGATAATGTCTCTTCTCCTATAATATTTAAAACCGCCCTGCTAGGCCGTGAGGCACCCAATTGCAATCTTTCCATCTCCGTCTCCATGAATACTCACCCAGGAGGAAGAGGTTACAACCTGCACTTCATACCCATCAGTGGACAGGCTAACCACCATAGCTCTCAAGGGCGCCATGTGGTATTCGTTAACTGTGCAATTGAAAATCTGATCACACAAGCCCCTGGTCTGCGATGGAAATGCGTGTCCTACCCTGGGCTAATACGAGGTGCGGCCACGCCAATCTTCTGTCGATTGCATGCTCTTGAAGCGCTAATGAACAATAACAGGTACCGCTAATGAACAATAACACGCACCCATATAGATATGCCTTTTTCCAGTTTGATTCTTAAGCGGGCTGCTCATTTCCAATGGTTTGTTGCAGACTCTTCCATCAAATGAGTTTTGGAGACTGGTCAAGAATTTTGGGGAATTTCTAGCAGTTTTGAGTCACAGCCCTTTGTTCTACCAAGGAACCCCTATAAAACAACTGCTCTTTACAGGTCTTCACAGACGTGTTTTAAAGTAGAAATCATTGCGTTATATTTTCCAAACTTCAGAGGCTATTCCAAGTTTAGGTTGACTTTGTTCAATAATACCCAAAGGTATGGCAAAGCTAGTTTTTGTTTTCTCTCTGACCGAATCCCCTGTACAATATAAGCGCTGGTGTGCCAGCATAATTAAAGTATTTATTATGCCCGTTCCACAGCAGGTTCACACTCCCACTGGACCTAGGACAAGAAAAGTGGCCGTGCAGAGCTTTCCAAGACGGCTCCGGACAAGGCAGGGGGCGGCCTAGCGCCTCGGGGATAGGTGAACCAGCGATTTCCATCCCAAGGGGTTTATTTGCATTTGTATTTTTCTGACTGAATCCCGTAAATCCTATAATCAGCGGCGAAGCATCATTCCTGCGGCCTGACTCACGCTGGGCACGCCTGAGCCGAGCTACCTGTCTGCACCGGTCTGCGGGGCAGAGGACACCTCAAAGGCAAAGCGAACAGCCCTTCAGAGGCTCTGTATCTGGGCTCCATCACAGCACCACGTAAATATCCAATTTCGGACAGTCTAGACTCATTTCTTTAATTTACATTCTGCCAGTTCCTTCTTTCTCTACTGCAGTTTTATTTTCTGCAGTCCTAAATTATTCTTTTTAGTTTGTTTTTATAAATCACGAGTTTTGATATGGCTATTAAGATGCTGTATTCCGTGGAGGTTTGTTAACAGGACAGGGTCTATCAGCAAAGGACTGGCCTTCAACACGTTTGGGCTAACTGGGGGAGGATTCGCTGAGAACAGGTTCCACATTTCTGGGGAAGGATTGAGGCCAGTTTCTGGAGTGCTGTCAGTCGAATATCTGGTTCCTTTAGTGACGTCACTCTTTAACCTACGCTATTGCAATAAGATGTTTTACTCCTGCAGTAAAGTCACAGCCTGATGGAGTGTCCCTTAAATCAGGACAGAGTTCCAACATCTGCTTTTTGAGCGAATTTACAATATGATAATTCATTTCCACATATGATGTCAACGTCTGACATCTTGTTTATGGATAAATGTCATGGAGGGACATCAAATTCTTGGAGCGACGGTAGGTAGACGTTGGTTTTCTGCAGAGATGAAAAAATCTTGCGCGGCGTACTGACTTCCTACTGCTAAGTGCCAGTACTCCCATATTAAAAGTATGGCGACCTGACTAATGTCACCTGTACTATAACTTTCAAATTCAAGAAACACCGCTACTCTTTGCAAACCCATTTATCACACTGCTCGCGGTGAGTACAGTTTCTTGGAGTGAATGAATGAATGAGAGCATTTATAGAGCGCGGCGTTCACTCCGAGGAGCATCTTGGCGCTATCGAAGGCGGGGAGGCTGTGCTGGGGATATTAGTGGGTACAGTCGTGATGTCTGTTAAAGTTCTTCATGGGGGGGGGTCGGATACTTTAATAGGGATGTCGCAAGCGTTTTGGTAGACCGGATACTTCATCACAAAAGTGACAAAGTACGCTATCTGCCAAACCGACTTGGTTAAACCTTCTTTACACTGTGCTACTATGCTGGCTCAGTGAAAGGATGATGGACTGGAGAAAGGTGTCTTCATTCTCTTTCCTGCTCTGCGTGGCCTGTGACACTACTTCACGTTTCCTGGAGTACGTACCGGCCTCCAAGAAGCTAAAATCAATCCCACAGGTCAGTACAACTAGGAGAAAGATTGCTTCAGACCAGGACACAGCAGGTATGTGAGTGTCTGGTTTCCTTTGGCAGTGCCTTCTCCTGTCCCCCACTCTTGGCCTCCACCATCACTTGTTTTTCCCCCACACACCTCCCCCTTTCCCCGGGCAGTCGTCTTTCTGCCCACCCTTCCCATTGTAGTATTTTCCCTTTCCACCCTCCTTTGCATTTTAACTCTTTCAACCACTTTCCTGTTATCTTTTTATCCAGCATCACCTCCCTGTGCAGTTTACTCTTCCCTGACTGTCCCCTGTCACCTCTTCTAGCCACTGCCTCCTCCTCAATACATGCTGCCAAGGGAGCTGGTAAGTATCCCTATCCACTCTCCCGTCAACTACCACTAAAATGGGAGGAGAGTGGAGAAAGCCCCATCAACTGCTCCCTCCAGCAGAATGCATTTCACGCTCGGTAGAGATATGTCAGGACGGTGCCAGAGATAAGTCCAATGTTAAATTGAAATTGCACTCTCTAGCATCAGACATCCCTCTTTCCAGTTCACGCTTGCTGTGCGGTGCTGATTTTCTGGAGGGTCACAATATTTTTTTACTTTTTTTAGCTACAATTTTATTGTGCTGTGGCTTCAAACGTTGGCGACCCAGTCTGCGATGTCCTGGGGTCCAGCCTGGATGTTGGGTCATTAGTTATTTGTTTTTCATTAACAAACTATGACTTTATGGAGCTTGTTTTCAAAAAACAAAAACTTGATGGTGGCCATTCACTTAACGTTTTGTACCTTGGCAGGAACTGCCACGACAGCCGCTCCTATAATGTACACAGTCACTGTGGGCTGGCGATGAGCTCTGAAGTTGGCAGATGGTACTCTGTCAGGGTGGTGGATGGATTGTCCTCCTCCTCCAACCCGACAGACTGTACTCCGTCCACTAAACTCTAGATCAGGCCTTAAATTTCAAGTGGGATACCATAATTTGACATCTGCTTCCTGGAGTGATATCCCGGTCTGCAGCTACGTTCCTGGAGTGATCCCAAATTCTAAAATTTGATTCCAAGAGGGAATTGTCCATGTAATCACTCTAGGCAGAGTGAGAGTAGCTGGCGAGTCATTACATGTGCAGCAAGGGTACCAATGGGCCCTACCATAGCAGAACAAGCATTTACAATGCAATAGGTCTCCCAGCCTTAAAGTTTGAGCTATTGGCATTGTATATTACAATGTGTTACATTAATTTATTATCAAACTCTGAATTGCTGTATAAAGATGATTTGCAAACTGTCAAATGTTGCTGAATAGTAAGCAGCGTTGTGAATAATATTGTTTGCTAGTCATCCTTGGGTACCAGAGTACTTCACTTGAGGCAGCTCACTACTCTGCACTCACTACTCTGCACTCACTACTCACTACTCACTACTCTGCACTCACTACTCTGCACTCACTACTCACTACTCTGCACTCACTACTCTGCACTCACTACTCTGCACTCACTACTCTGCACTCACTACTCACTACTCTGCACTCACTACTCTGCACTCACTACTTTGCACTCACTACTCACTACTCTGCACTCACTACTCACTACTCTGCACTCACTACTCTGCACTCACTACTCTGCACTCACTACTCTGCACTCACTACTCTGCACTCACTACTCACTACTTTGCACTCACTACTCTGCACTCACTACTCACTACTTTGCACTCACTACTCACTACTCTGCACTCACTACTCTGCACTCACTACTCTGCACTCACTACTCACTACTCTGCACTCACTACTCACTACTCTGCACTCACTACTCACTACTCTGCACTCACTACTCTGCACTCACTACTCTGCACTCACTACTCTGCACTCACTACTCACTACTCTGCACTCACTACTCTGCACTCACTACTCTGCACTCACTACTCACTACTCTGCACTCACTACTATGCACTCACTACTCTGCACTCACTACACTGCACTCACTACTCACTACTCTGCACTCACTACTCACTACTCTGCACTCACTACTCACTACTCTGCACTCACTACTCACTACTCTGCACTCACTACTCTGCACTCACTACTCTGCACTCACTACTCACTACTCTGCACTCACTACTCACTACTTTGCACTCACTACTCACTACTCTGCACTCACTACTCACTACTTTGCACTCACTACTCACTACTCTGCACTCACTACTCTGCACTCACTACTCTGCACTCACTACTCTGCACTCACTACTCTGCACTCACTACTCTGCACTCACTACTCACTACTCTGCACTCACTACTCACTACTTTGCACTCACTACTCACTACTCTGCACTCACTACTCTGCACTCACTATTCTGCACTCACTACTCTGCACTCACTACTCTGCACTCACTACTCTGCACTTACTACTCACTACTTTGCACTCACTACTCACTACTTTGCACTCACTACTCACTACTCTGCACTCACTACTCACTACTCTGCACTCACTACTCACTACTTTGCATTCACTACTTTGCAATCACTACTCACTACTCTGCACTCACTACTCACTACTTTGCACTCACTACTCTGCACTCACTACTCTGCACTCACTACTCTGCACTCACTACTCTGCACTCACTACTCTGCACTCACTACTCTGCACTCACTACTCACTACTCTGCACTCACTACTCTGCACTCACTACTCTGCACTCACTACTCACTACTTTGCACTCACTGCTCACTACTCTGCACTCACTGCTCACTACTCTGCACTCACTGCTCACTACTCTGCACTCACTGCTCACTACTCTGCACTCACTGCTCACTACTCTGCACTCACTGCTCACTACTCTGCACTCACTACTCACTACTCTGCACTCACTACTTTGCACTCACTACTCACTACTTTGCACTCACTACTCTGCACTCACTACTCACTACTCTGCACTCACTACTCTGCACTCACTACTTTGCACTCACTACTTTGCACTCACTACTCTGCACTCACTACTCTGCACTCACTACTCACTACTATGCACTCACTACTCACTACTCTGCACTCACTACTCACTACTCTGCACTCACTACTCACTACTCTGCACTCACTACTCACTACTCTGCACTCACTACTCACTACTCTGCACTCACTACTCTGCACTCACTACTCACTACTCTGCAATCACTACTCACTACTCTGCACTCACTACTCACTACTCTGCACTCACTACTCTGCATTCACTACTCTGCACTCACTACTCACTACTTTGCACTCACTACTCACTACTCTGCACTCACTACTCTGCACTCACTACTCACTACTTTGCACTCACTACTCACTACTCTGCACTCACTACTCACTACTCTGCACTCACTACTCACTACTCTGCACTCACTACTCTGCACTCACTACTCACTACTCTGCACTCACTACTCTGCATTCACTACTCTGCACTCACTACTCACTACTCTGCACTCACTACTCACTACTCTGCACTCCCTGTAGTGTGCTGTCTCTAGTGTGCTGTCTCCCTGTAGTGTGCTGTCTCTCTGTAGTGTGCTGTCTCCCTGTAGTGTGCTGTCTCTCTGTAGTGTGCTGTCTACCTATAGTGTGCTGTCTCTAGTGTGCTGTCTCCCTATAGTGTGCTGTCTCCCTATAGTGTGCTGTCTCTCTGTAGTTTGCTGTCTCCCTGTAGTGTGCTGTCTCCCTATAGTGTGCTGTCTACCTATAGTGTGCTGTCTCCCTATAGTGTGCTGTCTCTCTGTAGTTTGCTGTCTCCCTGTAGTGTGCTGTCTCCCTATAGTGTGCTGTCTCCCTATAGTGTGCTGTCTCCCTGTAGTGTGCTGTCTCCTCTCCTAGAGTGTAGTCAGTCTTCCGTGCCCAAGTGTAAGTGAATGTCGGCCACTTGACTCAATGCCTTGCCATCCTAATGCACATAAGTGTCTCCCTAATTGAACATGTCAGTGTCTCATCTCCATTCTGTCCGTTTCCAATGTCATTAAACTGCAAATGTATTTTTAGTTTTGATTCTGCTGTACGCGAACCACCAGACAATGGAAGTAGTATCTATATGCAAAATATGCTACACAGATGAGGGAAAAGGATAAGATTTCATGATATATGTCCAACAACAGTGCAGTGGTTAATCTGGCTTCTAGTGAGACAGCACAATTGTGTCCCCTATTTATCAAATTCCCTTAGCGTCTTGCATGCTTTATTCGTAAAAATAAAAAAATAAATAAAACAAGTTCTTTTAATCCTGAACACGGAGCTCGGTGTTAAGTCTAAGACATTAAATACTCTCTTAGATGCTAAAAGAAAGAAGGTATGTTTGCATACCAGTGACGTACGGCAGAAAACATTTAGACCAATTAGATATACATTGCTGCATGAGACAAATATCATGCCTAAAAGAAACCAAGAGGGGAATGCCTAATTTTAGAGGCGTGGCTGATTTCATTTGCCACTCACATAGTACTCAAGCATTAAATGCGGCACTCTGTAATCCATGGATGACTTTTCAAATGGTTATTAAGAGTGCATCGCACACTGAATTCGGATTAGGGCTGGCCGAAATCTGCATTATGCGGACTTCATTTTATGTTATTTTGTTAATTTCACCTTACATTCGTTATGCAAAATTACGCTACTGTGCCATGTCACGTAATTACGTAACATTCGCTGTAAAATGTAACGCATAGGAAGAACGCTTCTGCCACAGCAGGTGCAGTGGCTACTACAGCTACTGTTTGAAGCACTTGCCTTTCTGCCCTTCTTTTTAACGTAAGGTGAGCCCTCGTGTCCAAAATGGACGCTAGGGTGCATTTCACACTACAATATAGCACCAAGCGTCAGTTTTACATCTATTTACATTTATATCGCTGAAACATACTGGGGTGGCAGATTTCATTGGGGTAGAATTGGACGAACTGGGCATTGGTCAATGAAAACGTGAATGACCTCCATTATAGAATGAGTGTAGCTCTGATCAACATTGCTGGTCCTTCGTAAATAATAAGAAATCGTTTTATAAGTGTTACAAAAGAGAGCGGAGAGCATCTTTAGGCCGGGCATTCCTTCTGGGCGTGCTAGCGGTTCGATTCCGTTTGAGTTTTCAGTATATTTGTATTTCCGAAGGGGCAGTAGGTCCGTGGTTTCCTGTTGCTGTGGGCTGGAGTGCTGAAATGAGGTCTGCTGCTGGCACGGAGGAGGACGCTACTGCGCGCGCACTCCTAAAAACGAAACCTATGGTGGGGGCGGGACTTCCGTTTTGTGAAGCCCGCGCCCACGGAGTGCCTGGAGCAGTGGTGACGCGGGGCTCCCATGCCTGAGGGAGAGCCCCGCGGTCGGAGGCTGCACAAGTCCGGAGTGCCGGTGAGCGGGGAAGGGGGGGATGCCTGTATGTGTGTGTGTGTGTGTGTCTGTGTGTGCGACGGCGGAGGGGTGGGGGGGGATGTCTCTCCGTGCGTGTATGTGTGCTCGTGTATGCGCGCATGCGTGCAGGGGGAGGTGTGCCTGTGTATGTTTGCGCTTCCCAGGAGACAGCCACGGCGAGCGCGTTCACGCGCGCGTGGCCTGCGCCGATCGCCTTTTGCGAAATGCGCGCGGCCAGGTGCTGTCTCCTGGGAAGCAGAGTCAGCAACAAAAGATCTCCTGGCGGACACAGCGCTGACGCGCTGTTAAACGCCAGGAGACCTAAAAAAGCACAAATGCACCTAACCCTGTACCATTTCACCCGCTGCACTCCTGGTAGCCGGGCCCCTGGCAGGACTCTTTTGATTCAAAGTTAGTCTCCCAAAATAAATGATGGAATTCTCTCCATACGTCTAGGAGGAACCAAAAACTTTTAATACTAAAAGCAAGTTTTTTTTTTCAATTTCTTTTTTTACACGGAACATAAAGTCAAACGTGGACGAATGAAAAAGTGAATGAGCGCATTTTATATGAAAGTAACAAGATGGGTTGTTGAAAATGCACAAAAGGAATTTGCATGTTTGCATGTAGAGAAGAAACCTACCAACAAAACTCTCCAATATTCATTGTTCATCACTTATGGCTGCTTAGCTGTTTTAACATTTTTCGAATGTGAGCCTGTTCTGATATTCATAGCACACACTGCATGCAGTCCTTGTATTGAATGGTCTTCCTTGCTGAGACCAAGATTCCTCTGTGATTTTCTGGTCTTTAACTGGTGAGATGATTTATTTTACAAGGATCCCTGTAAACGGTGACTTGTTCATGACCCTTACTTTGGAAGATTATAAGACTCTACTTAGATTAGTGATAACGACTTTGTAGTTTACAGGGAGCAAAAAGTGTTTGATTTTGGCAGTGCTGGGATTTAGTGGATTACTATATTGTCAGCACTCGTAAAGTGCTTTTCAACTTTTCTTGGTAGTCTGTGGTGCCTGACTAGGTAACTGTCCTTCCGCTGGCACTGTATTGTTTTTATAAGTCTAAAATCGATCTCCGTGTGAGGTGGAGCGGACACAAAATGTTACTTAACAGCCAAAATACGTGCACTGGTGTTTACTGTGGTATTTGCCCAGAAGTGACCCGCTAGCACCTTGCAGATTCCTCCAGTTCAACCTATTCTGGCTTCGTTCTGTACTACATGACTGCAAAAATGGAACCCGACATCAGACTGACCATGGGGTAGGTCAAAGACAGCCTCTCAATGCTCGATTATAAGGCGAATAAAGTGCTCATTATATTAATTTAAAATGTCTCAGTACCTGCTGCCTGAACTGGCATTTGGACTACTCTTCTACGTGAAGCTGTCTGCCATGCTAGAGTACGTGAGTCTTTCAAAACTCGTTTTTA
This sequence comes from Lissotriton helveticus, assembly GCF_964261635.1. Lineage (NCBI taxonomy): Eukaryota > Metazoa > Chordata > Amphibia > Caudata > Salamandridae > Lissotriton > Lissotriton helveticus. The sequence continues at coordinate 816,580,308 of NC_136073.1, read as the reverse complement.
ATACTTGATTAGGTTGGTGTCTTATAAAAAGGCACACTTTCCTAGCCCGAGAAATAGTTGATTCCAACAAGTAAAATACCGTATACAACTAAACAGTTCTTTTGCCCTCTTTTTTGGACTAACTCACGCAGACCCTTCTCTAATCAAGCAGGAAACAAAATCCCCGCTTTGGGGTGTGAGGTTAGGTGGAATGTTTGTGTGTGACAAGTGCGATTTCTTGTTACAGAATTTCAGCGTCTTGCAGGATGCAAGCTTCTAATCTAAGTTTTTTGTTTAGCTTTAGTTAAGTGATGCACAAATTGTTTTTCAGAATGTGCAGACTGGAACGCCAGCATTTACACCGTGGGGTCATTCCTGTTTCCGTCTACGTACTTTCTCCCTGTCAGAATATTTGATGGTTCCCATGAAATAAAATCTACCAGGCCGAATGGCGTGTGGCTTGGTTAATTGGTGGGTCCTACGTTTGTACAGACAGACCTGGAGAGGTCGTATGCACCGTACTCTATAAGTCTGACAGCCATCACTGAGCATAACTTGGTGTATGTCTGTCAGCTGTCTCATTTACTTTGGAAGACTGGATAATGACACGTGTATGCATCAGAGATGTTTTAGGTAGCAATGGCAGTTGCTGTTTGCAATTCCCAAATGTAGCACGCGTGATCTGCTCGCCTGGTGGTTTCCCACTTTAGATTGAGCATGAAGTGTTGAATGCTGTGCTAGTTGCTACCCAAGTGGCTCTTTGTGTCTCTCGGGTGTGGTTGCTCTGTACATCAGTAGGTGAGCTATCCAAGATAAAGCGGGGTTATTAATCAGAATCTTTCGGTTCTGGACATGTCTTTTTAATTATGAGATAAATCAAAGACATGTCCATTTCTATCTGGTAACGCCTACCTTGATGTGTCTGGCCCTGGGAGAACAACATACTGTCGAAAAATACAGGCGGGTGACACAGATGATCATACACGTCAGCCCAGTTTCTGTGGACCTTGGTCACTCCGAGCTCAACGCCCTACAGCTGTGGTTGACCCAGCATGAGGTTATCAAAGAAATGGAAAAACTTCAATGCCCCTTCGATGATATGTCAGCAAGAAGGCCTTGGTTCCCAGGGCAGAGCTATATTCACTAAGGGGCTGATTAAAAGGACCCTGGGTCATTCTGATGCCTGTGCAAACCAATATAATGTGCATTAATCCAAATTATTAAGTATGCCGCGTTTACTGAACCCGGTAATTACCGAATGTAGAAAGCTCTGCACTGCCGTCATTTTCACATGTGCAGTTCGACATTCTCAAAGAAGTCAAAATACACCGAGAGAAACACGTGGACATTATTGGAGCATGCACATTTTAATACAGAAAGCGCCAAACTACCAGCGAGTCCTCATTTATAGGGGAAAAACTCATAATAACTGTTACACACACTCTTTCAAAAAATGTTTTAAAGAATTTTGACAGGTGCCTGATGTGTGGTCTGACCTGTGATACCTGTTGTGGTGATTATTCCTTACCCTGAGATGGATGGGTGCAGCATTACTGTCTAAGAGGGTTACTCTTTCACACTATTGTGCCGTCTCTAATCAATATAGTATTTAGTTCACTTGTATGCTGCAATGGAATGGCTTCTCTAGCAGCAAAGTTCCCGGGTGAGTCCGACATGAACGCTAGCTTTGTTATTTCTCAGATTGTTTGCTGAATCTTTGACTTGGGTACCTGAGCTCATTTGTCAGTGTCTATGCCATGTCCTCATTACAAAAAAAAATAGCGGCTCCGGTGCATAAAATAATTTGCAATTCAAGAGTAGGCCGAAGAGATTGCAGCTCCACAGTGTTCTAGATATCCAAGCGAGGGGCGTCAAGGCGCCCTGCCCCAGCATGAGGCCATGTCCTAGTTTGATTGTGTCCCTGTCCTAGAATCAGTGGTTCCTTTACTGAACCTGGATCTTGGCACACCATGTTTGAATGAATATCCACTCGATCGTGTCCCTTTCCAGGCGCGTGTCCCTATCCATTCTCTAGTGATAGCGCGTTCCTGTTCAAGCATCCTCTGTTTTTGGTCCCTTGTCCATTCGGTTGCCTTTCACAAATGATGAAGCTTGCAAGTTTTTCATACTTCCAGGGACTAAAATTGTCACTCTCAGAAGCCAAAGGGGTAATGTTATCTGCTGATCTCTGAAGAGCTGGTATTTTCCAACTAAAAGTATTTTGCTCTTTAGCATAAGCTAAAGTCGGCAAACGAAGCTCTTGCCGACTTTTGCTTATGCTACTGAAGTTCAACATGGCAAGGAAGCAGCAGTCCATGAGAGAATGCAAATCTAGGCATTTAGAACAGTATTTGCCTTACCGAGAAATGCCTCTCCTGCGCAGATTCGCCTAGAATTTGGTTTAGTGCAACAACATCTAGCAAGAATGTATACGACAATAAAACTATGGTACAAAATCCGGTTAAACTGCCAGAACCCGCTTAATAGCGCTATTTTGGAAGCTCAAGAGAATAATTCACAATCGGTTTATCACAAGTATTTGCAGTTATCAATAAAGTTAACGAAGGTGTCGGAGTTATGGAACCTGATTTTACCATTCACAACATTTCGACAACTAATAAATAAAGCAGCAAAAAGACACTCGTTAACGGAGGACAAAATTATATTCAGCAAGTGCTCTCATGCCTGGATGGTACTGCAATCTTATACGATCTTACAACCAGCGACTTACTTGGACACAGCGTACTCCATACATCTAAAAAGGAAATTGCTAGCAATGCGTCTTGGGGCACTACCGACTAATGCTGATCAAACCCTCTGGAAATAAAGTGGTCCGCCGTCATGTACCCTATGTGGTGCTCCGAAGCAGGACTTTGTTCACATGATCTGTATATGTCCCGTTTTAAAATTAAATTGTCTATTATTGTTAAAAAATCCTTTTAAAGATAGGGGCATACGCACCTGTAGATACACTATACTAAAGTGTCTTGATCCATATGACCCGCAACTCAATTGTAGACTGGTAAAGTTTTTACTTTTATATTGAAAATTAATTTGAATAAGTATCTTAAATGTTATTTTACTAAAGAGATGACATCTCTGATTTACTGTTTAATATTGTTTTATCTATTGGTAACTGGTTCTTCAGCAGACAACCAATAAGTCTAACATGTATATACATTGGTGTTAATACTGTCTTGATATGATGTTATCAAAAATGTTATGAATGGTAATCAAGATTTTAATATGTACTGCATATTTTCCTCTGCAGAATGTTTAATTTTATTGGAATTGTTATGGTTTGAATTAACTTAAACAATAAAGATTTCCCATTCCCTGTCCTGTCCTAGAATCAGTGGTTCCTTTACTGAACCTGAATCTTGGCACACCATGTTTGAATGAATATCCACGCGTTCGTGTCCCTTTCCAGGCGCGTGTCCCTATCCTTTCTCTAGTGATAGCGCGTTCCTGTTCAAGCATCCTCTGTGTTCGGTCCCTTGTCCATTCGGTTGCCTGTCACAAATGACGAAGCTTGCAAGTTTTTCATACTTCCTGGGACTAAAATTGTCACTCTCAGAAGCCAAAGGGGTAATGGTATCTGCTGATCTCGGAAGAGCTGGTATTTTCCAACTAAAAGTATTTTGCTCCTGCTTAGGAATACTGCCGTACTCCCTTTCAAATTGAAGAAATTCCAGATACTCTGTTCCTTACAGAAGAAGCACATTTAAAGCATTGTTTTTAAACTTAATTGTAGGGAGGGCGGCTGTCTGAGAAAGTTTGAGGCTGTCACCAGTCTTCTCTTATAATTTTCTTCTTTGTGTTCCATTCCTAAAGGAGCTCCTTTCTTCAGTGAGGGGGCACGAAAGTGGGTGCAAACGCCATGCATAGGTGGACTGAGGCAGGTTTCAGGATGGGTGTGGGGCTGGCTTCCCACTGCAGCTTTCTTCGGTAACCATTACATCCAAGGGGGTTGTGAACATGCTTGAGAAGATCAGACATCCATAGATGCTGCATGGCTAGAAGGTGAATTTGGGATGTGCGGGAGCTGAGTAGTTGGGGGCCGCTGCCTGTAGTGTGTTATGGGGCAGGGCTGGCAGGCAGGGTGGGGATGAGATGCTTAAAACAACCACTACCAAGAACTTTTGTCTTTTTCAGAGTACCTACGAAAAGAGATGGTTGAAAACTTCTGTTCTTGAGCCAGGAGAGCATTGTTTAGTATTTTTTAAGTTGAGAGTGAAATACCGATTAACACCCCGTACCCAAATCCCAAAATAATATTAGTTTGCCAGATTAACTGTTTTACTCGAGTGTCTATTTTGTCACTGGAACTTCTTAGTGTGGAAGCAAACTATCCCAAATGCGCATGTACAGACAAAATATCTGTAGAATGGGCAACTCTTGCCACTCAAAAGCAGGCTAACAATAGACTGACTTCCTTATCCGTCTAATTGAAGCTGTAAAGAACCAGGATGACCACAGACTGAGCACACTTCTCTTTCTGAACCCGGGTGATTTAGAAGGAGTCTAACTATAGAACAAGCTCCCACACTCTTTTCACTGATGCTTTTAGTGGGATGTGTGGAGACCGCTCTTGGACTGATGTTTCTGCATATCCAACATGCTCGCCCAGAGGTCGTTTCTTATTATGATAGTGCGATTGGTGCCAATATTTCATTACATCATTACACCAATATTGGCTCCACTCATACTGCCATTACACCGTAACAAATCATTTTAGTACCTGATGATCCTTGCAGTCAAGCTCTGTGAATGCAAATATTACTTCTGGCTCAAGTAATGTTTAACTAAAGGAGGACACAGCAGGCTATTGAAAGGGAAACCACCAGTTTCAAATTTCTGGAAGGAAACAAATCAATGACATTTCTTTGTCTGAAGGCATGAAGGCCTATGGTGGAAATTCTGGCTGACCAGTCATGTGTGACAGAATTGTGAAACCATGAGAGGGAGAGAGACAGAACTGCCAGCATCTTTCAGCTAATTGGATCCGGTTTAGTTAATTTTGAATACATGCGTGTACAACCATCACCTCTGAAACCCAGGACTACGAATTGAACAAATGGGCCTTGGCAAATATGCTTATGCTGCAGTACTATTACTGAAGCAGGTGACTTTTCATTATCCAATTTGGGATCCAGTCCAGATGTATTTACTTGAAAGAGAATTTGCATTTATTGTTATCAAATTTCTAGAAACCTATTACAAGCAACGCTGTACATACCCTAGAAGGAGGTGCATTGTGTGGAGAACTCGAGGTGTGGTCGGAGTGCATGGGAGGAAAGAGTGAGTTTTACTGTACTGGTCAGATATCATGGGAAAATGGATGTTATCCCCTCGGGAGCGTAGGCCATGGTGGATTTACTCGGGATTGTATTTTTATCAGAAAAAGTCTTTAATATAGACCATGAGATAGAGGCTCTTCGGTCCAATGACAGAGCTGCTGGTGATAAGTCATCCTTTGATCTGCAGTAAAAGGCTTTAACCTAAACAAGCTATCTTAGAAAATGTGAGGGAGGATGTATAATAGGTTGTAGTTGGCAATAGGGCTAGATTTGCAGTGTTTTTTTTACTCGGTCTATAGATTGGGTGTTCTTGACAAAATACTTTTATGTACAATACCAATATACAGAGTAGGCTTTGGGTCAGCCCTTTGATCACGATTGGGTGGCATTCTTGTCTATCTTATTTCATTGGTTCTTATTCAATGGCTTTCCTTCCTTATCTTCTGTTTGCCCCTCCCTTGAAGTATAGCTATTTTACAGTGTTTTTTAATTAAGTGGGATTTACCTCTTTTACTGCTTACAAGCAGGGAGCTACTTTTTTTTCTTTCTCTTTCAGCACTCCAAAGGAGTGCATTTGTGTGATTTTTGTGTCTCTCTCCCAGTGCATTGATTTTCTTTTTAGATCCCCCATCTTCTGTGCTTTGTGTTGCTGACCCTGCTCATCTGTTGCCGCCAAGATGGTAATCAGGCCCCAAGCCTTTTCCTGTCCTGCCCCCCTCGTTGTGGAACTCTCTACCACTCTCTCTCTCAGCACCATCACAGATCATAGCCCTGTCAGTAAAGCCTTGAAGACACATTTTTAGGTCGAGCCTGTCCCATTCCGCAGGAATGGATAGGATCGAATTCATGTCGGCAAAATCCTCTTCAAACTAAGGGGTTTCAGCCCGGCGTTTTCTTGCAGTTCACGTGAACATGCACGAGCATTCACGGCCAGGGCTTCTCCTCCCCTAGCAGCACTCCTCCCACACCAGCAACTCCCCCCTCCCACACCAGCACCTCCCCTCTCTCTCCCCGCAAACACAGCCTTGCCGTAGCAGCACTCCTCCCACACCAGCACCTCCCCCCTCCCACACCAGCACCTCCCCTCTCTCTCCCCGCAAACACAGCCTTCCTTTCATTTCTCCTCCCCCTCCCCAGCCAGCTTCCCCCAGGCCGTGTTCCCTCAGATATGCTATTGCATATCGTTTGCTACCTCTTGTATTTTGTTGCTCTTGATACTTGCACAACTGTCACTATTGTCTCATGTAACGTAACGTTTGCTTTTGTAACATGCTCACTTGTAATTTTGGCTTCATGTATCTAAAAACGCCTCCCTCGCGCTCCTTTCTCCCTCTCTCCCGCTGCCTAGTCCTCCCACCCCCTCCCTCTCCAGCGCGCGCTCCACTCGCATCTGCCTGCTGCTCCCCCGCCCACCCCCCCACTCCCCCAACCAGCAATGCCGAGAAGCTTGTTTCCTCTAAGAACATATCGTTTGCTACCTCCAGGCCGTGTTCCCTCAGATATGCTATTGCATATCGTTTGCTACCTCTTGTATTTTGTTGCTCTTGATACTTGCACAACTGTCACTATTGCCTCATGTAACGTAACGTTTGCTTTTGTAACATGCTCACTTCTAATTTTGGCTTCATGTATCTAAAAACGCCTCCCTCGCGCTCCTTTCTCCCTCTCTCCCGCTGCCTAGTCCTCCCACCCCCTCCCTCTCCAGCGCGCGCTCCACTCGCATCTGCCTGCTGCTCCCCCGCCCACCCCCCCCACTCCCCCAACCAGCAATTCACACACGCAACGCCACTCACACACGCAACGCAACTCATCCACGCAACCCCACTCATCGACGCAACCCCACTCATCGACGCAACCCCACCCATCGACGCAACCCCACTCACACACGCAACACCACTCACACACGCAACGCCACTCACACACGCAACGCCACTCACACACGCAACGCCACTCACACACGCAACGCCACTCACACACGCAACGCCACTCACACACGCAACGCCACTCACACACGCAACGCCACTCACACACACAACGCCACTCACACACGCAACGCCACTCACACACGCAACGCCACTCACACACGCAACGCATCCACGCAACCCCACTCATCCACGCAACCCCACTCACCCACGCAACGCCACTCACACACGCAACGCCACTCACACACGCAACGCATCCACGCAACCCCACTCATCCACGCAACCCCACTCATCCACGCAACCCCACTCACCCACGCAACGCCACTCACACACGCAATGCCACTCACACACGCAACGCCACTCACACACGCAACGCCACTCACACACGCAACGCCACTCACCCACGCAACGCCACTCACCCACGCAACGCCACTCACCCACGCAACGCCACTCACCCACGCAACGCCACTCACCCACGCAACGCCACTCACCCACGCAACGCCACTCACCCACGCAACGCCACTCACCCACGCAACGCCACTCACACACGCAACGCCACTCATCATATTGTGCTGCAAAACTAAATACTTATAATCCCACAAGCGAGACCTATTGGCAATGCCAATGCTTGTTCTTAATTGTCCCACCCTGGTCTCCCATTTAGCATTTTTAGACCAGTCCCCCATTTAGCAGCACCTTGCATCCAGATGTTCTCGGGTGAATGTGATATTACAGCTACCTTATTCAGTCTTCCATTCTAGATGAAACTTAATAAAATTAGGATAATTGACCTAATGAAAGTTTGAATTAGAGGTATTTGTAAAACGCATAAAACCCACAGGCATCTAAGATTTTTATGTTTGGGTTTTAAAAACTTAAAAGAAGTGGTCCGGAACATTCCCCTCAAATGTAAAGAATAGTTTGTGTATGTGCATTGTGGTGGACACGCACGTTCGAGAACTACTGCCTGCGTAACAGTTTCCATCCGCCTCTTTGTTTGACACTTCTTGTTCTCTATTTACCAAAGCATAATCTCTTCTGAGACGTTCTGTGCGCACCTCACCCTGTGTTCTGTATAGAGTCACTTTTGAACACTTGCACTGCTGGTAATTTCAGGCCAAACACAAGCGAATCACCAGCATGTATGGTTATAGGTTAGGGTGATATATGGACTTTTAAAAATGTTTCAATGACTGATTACAGGATTGAACACAACACGCTATGATTGTTTTGAGAAATCACTGTAATCTCCAACGTATCCATAAAAATATTTAATAAACAAATGGATCACACCGGAGTAACAGTGCAAATATATATTTTTTAATGCTCAATGTGTCCTGCATACACTTTGTACATCCGATGGGCCCTTCTATGTTTTAGTACCTATAACAGTATGTGTTTCTCTAGTGCCAATTGCCTCAGGTCTGCATTTCATGTGTGTGCAGTAACAAAGAGGTGTCACTGTTACCCAATATATTGGCCCTGGAAGAACAGGAACCTGACCTGGTCTTGCCACGTTTAAAACTTGTGATCTCTACATGACCGCAGATGACATCAGTGGGTATTTAACTCTGTCAAATTAACTTTATTCGATTTGACAAAGCAAATCATAAAAGTTCAATACACAATAAAAAAGTTTTTAAGTTCCTTAACCATCTTACAAACTTAAACTGATTGGGAATGTTTGTCCCCGTCCAATATTCCTTCTCACTGATGTACGTGATGCACAGAAGGAATCAACACCTTTTTCTCTCCACCACAATAGTCCATTTTTTTAGGTCTCGCCTAGGCAGCGCTTGCTCTGTCTCTTCCAGACCTGCTGTATTCAGGATATGGGCATTAAGCCCCGCCTACGTTCCGCCCATACATTTTATAAACAGCAGGGGTGCATGAAGCAACAAAGGTGTACGGGGCAGCACCTAGAAAATTGGGAAGCAACAGGGGGAAAAGCACACAGGCAAAATGCACCCTGCGGTGGTGGGGTAAGCACACAAGGGCGGGGGCATCACATGAGTGAAAAAACAACAAGGGGTGTGTGATAAGCATACAAGGGCAGAAGGAAAGCATATGGGAAGCGAGTATGGCAGAGAAGTAGGCGTACACAACGGAAAGCGCAGGAAAACATGAGTGCTTAAAAAGAAACACAAAGTTAAGCCTGAAAAACGGAGCAGTGGAAGGACACAAGTAATGGGTTCCTGCTCCAGGGGAGGGACAAACCCAAGAAGGGAAATTAACGAATCTGAAACAACCAATTGAAAGCGACAGTGCGGCCAACGGATGTTCAGTAATGGGCGGGCTCTAACCCTAATGTAAGCTAACAAAAAAATGTCTCGGAACAGGCGAGACCTAAAAAGGGTGAAGGGTAATAGTAGGACAAAAGTACGACCTTTCAAGTTTTAACTTTATTTGTATGAAGCAGAATACATAAAAATGTGAAAAAGTGAAATGTGTTTTCAGTTCTGCCTTCAATTCTTAAGCTTGTTTAATTACTACCACCAGGCACGACCTATTCATAAAACACAGTGGATGTGTTCAGTGCACCTTGAGAATAGCTTCAAAGTAACACGAACCTAAGCTTCACATAACATGATCACAGATTAGAAAATAGACCGGGCATAAGATGTGATACTCTGACACAGTTGCCACTTTGTCTTGCTCGTTAAATTAAGCTGGACCGTGCCTTCATTTATTTCCCTTGGCATTTCGCGTTCATGAGAGAGTTGAAACTCGGTTATTTTTGGCTGATCAACTTTGTCAGCACTTAGTGCTTTGTTCCCCCTGCCTGTGATCCTGTTAAACGTGCCAGAATTGGAACAATGCGTTCTTTTAATTCTGCTGCTATTAGAAAGGTGTGGATTTAAAGAGCCTGTCTAGTTGACAAGCCTGCGTATTAAAAAGCTGTTTTCTGTTCTCCCTAATACCTTGCCAGCACTCACCGTTTCAATGTTCATGGACAAGCCGCGATTGTTCAAGTTCTGTCAGTGGTCAGCAAAGTGGGTGCATGGTTTGACTATGTTTTGGGCGCATGTCTGATTTGGTAATGGATTTTTTAATCCAGTGACTGCCTGAGCCTCTGCCTTTAGTTTTTGAGGAAGGAAACAAAGAATTTGTTCCCAGAGTGGAGAATGTGACAGGACTGGATATTTTTGTCGTGGGGCAAACCTGTCTAGTAACATGCCACAAGCTCAGTCCTAGTTTAGCTGCATGAATCCGAACAATGACTACAGGAGACTGCCACTTACCTTACGGAACACTTGGTGTTGTCATAAGGGAAAGCGACACCGGTGCTTGTTGGTTCAGGTATATATCTATCTGTCTGTCGGTCTGTCTGTCTTTGTGGATAACTGTAGCAATGTTCATGCCTCATCTCCACCTAAAAGTCGAACCAATACAGGGATCAAGAGAATCGTTAGAGCTGAAGTTGGGAAGTGACCGTGTAAATGTGGGAGACGTTGAGTAGAGTACTCAGAAGGCTAGATGGGGCTGCTGGAGGTGCTCGACTGCTTCAGGAGGATATTAAAATTTCTATTGATTGGCTAGGCTTTGCAATGCTGTCTCATACTCCTAATATGAATTATAACCCCCCCCCCCCCAAAAAAGGCGAAGGGTTATTCTACATCTTTGCTTGCATTGAGGTCTAGAGTAGGTGAATTTGACAAGACATCAATAGAGTTTCTTGGAATTAAGTCCTCACACAGTGAGGCACTTGAGGCATGAATCTCCCTTTCATTTGTACTAAAAGCTGCAATTTTAGCTTGACAGATCACACCATGTAGGTACAACATCATGTTTCAAGTCTTTTTTTTATTTTTCTACTAGTTTTCGTTTTTGGCACAAAACAGCACCCACATGATAATCACAAGCACGTGTATTGAATCCCGAGTCCCTCCTTGATCAGTTTTCCATCGCTCCTACTTGTCGGGCGGAGGGATGTTATGCTATTCCACCAATTCGGATACCCCACCTATGTTTTGTTTTCGGTTAGTCCGCAGTCTGTACTCTATTTCCCCCATTACTTTATCGAATTTATTGCGCCATCCCTGCCTCTCAGCCGCACCTGTTCATACACTCCTGGCACATAGCTTTTGTTGGATTTTGTTCCCACCCCTGCATTCTGGCCACATCTATTTTTACCAGGAAAAAGCCCAGCATGCAGCACAACAGTTGTTTCCTTCGGATGCCTACGCCAGTGGGGATGCCCAGTATAACAAGATGGGGTGTTTTAGTAATATTTATTTCCAATATAGCTTCCAATTCACTAATGATGTCCCCCAGTACGCGCTCACCCTGGGACCGCTCCAGCTTGTATGCAGTAACGTACCATCTTCAATGCCACATCTGAGACAGTAGGGTTCCTCCGCTCTCCCCATTTTAAAATAGCCTGGACCCCGTATAGTATGTCCCGTGCAGGATGTTGAATTGAATCAGTCTCGGTCTGGCTTTAATGGCGACCCCTTCTGGGGTGCATCAGGGCTGCTTCCCAGTCAATATCTTCAGGTGACCCAGATCAGTCTTCCCATCTAAGATTGTCAGGAGTGTTGTTAATTCTAGCTCAATAAACCAGGCATACTGACTTTTGGGTGATCGAGCCCCGAGCTCCTGGCTTTCAAGCAGGCGTTGTTCTGGGATATCCGGCCTGAGAAGCCCTTCTGCTCTAAGAACATGCAACAAATTGAGATATTTAAACTACTTGGTATGCACCAAGGTATATTCCTGCTGTAATGCCGCAAACATTTTTTCCTCCCTTCTTCTAATGCATCGCCTGGGGTGTATATCGCGATCTGCTTCCATTAATGAAGCCGGGTGACTTTTTCAAAATTCTTTCAGTATCGACCCCTTCCATAAGGGTGTTTTTCCCCCTTGCCAGCCCATGGCTTTGGTTGGCCAAGTTGGGTCATACCATGCTTTCAAAATCGCCTGGGCCGGTGTGGGCAAACACTTCCTCTCTCTCTTCCCATGTATAGTGTGTGTGTTGCCGCCATCGTTTCGGCTCTTTCAATTCTAGTCACCGGCTCATTATGTGGGATTTATCCCCACTCACTGGTGACCTGGAATAGAGTACCCTGTAATGTCCTCTCATATCTGGTAGCACCAGGCACCCTTAGAGACTGACGTGTACGTAAGGCTATTCTGAGGTGCCCCGTCCCAGAGCAGTGTTCGGAGTGGTTTGTCTGTTGTATCAAAACACGTGTCCGGCATTGGGAAGGGGTTGTTTTGCTGCACATAGAGCAGTTTAGATAGGGTGATCATTTTAAAAAGGAGTGGCTCCGTCCATAATCATTAGTGGGAGTTTGCACCACCTCTCTGTCTCTTCTCAGAATTCCCCTAGGACCCGGTCTAGGTTCAATTCCAGAAAGCGTTTCATCTCTATTTTAATTTTTAATTCCAAATTACCTGAAGCCCACTTTTTTCACTTGTAAGGCACTCTTCGGTCTGTCCAGGTCGACCCAGTTGCCCGTCTGGCATACAATTGATTTCTCCTAGTTGATGCCCGATTAGACTTCAAAGTGGCACAACAATGACGGCACTGCTTAGAGCGACATCTCTGGGTCTGGAAGGTATACAAGAGTATCATCTGCACGCAGTGTTATATTTTCTGGGTCATTTGTCACCTTGAGGAAAACCCGCTATGTTGGCTCTAAACTGCACCCCTCATGCCAGCGATTGTAGGCACAATGCAAATAGAAGGGGTGATAGTGGACACCCCTGTCTCGTGCCCCTCCCCTAAGCAAATGTCTTTGGAATCTCTCTTTTGAGCTTCCCCACTAATGTGGGCGCCTTGTATAAAAGAGCCACACGGGTGCAGGACTTCGGGCCGAAGACAAAACAGTTTTAGTGTCCCAAGTAGGTATCGGCATCCTATGACATTATGGCCCGGGTTCTCAGCCACCTTGAAGTCTTTCTAGCCATAAGTGCAGCTGCCTGTGATTCAGTGGTGTCACCCTTCCCATCATAAATCCTGTTTGATCTGTGTGGACAATGAAGGTTATTACCTTGTCGACCCTGTTCACTAGGATCTTACTTTCTGTATTTAGCAGGGAGATTGGCCAATATGAGGTTTAGAGGTTTCCTAGCTTGATGTTTTTTAGGGATTACTCCTATAATGCCATGGAAGAGGGCTGGCAGTACATCCCCTCCAGCTCTGGCTGCACAGAACAGCTACAACAGGTGGAGTTTATGGACAGGGGCCAGTATTTTGTAGCAGTCTCTTGGGAGACCATTGGCACCTGGTGTCTTCCATGATTAATTGCACGTCGGTGCTACCCCTATCTGGTCTACGGACAAGTTTTCCTCTATTGCTTCCCTACCTGCATTGTCTAGACCAGGACCTGCACCTCCTCCAGGAACACTTCTATTTATTTCCATGTGTGGTCTCTTTGGGTCATGTACAGTATTCAGTAGTGCTGCGCAAAACCAACAACAAAGGGTGTTTTTTTTTTTTTTTCTAAAACCTACCAATCCGAACTACATAATGATTTCCTTTTTATTTTTCACTGCAGACACCCAAATGGCCCAGTCCAGTATTTATTACGATTTTCAATGAACACTTTTTTCAATCCATCCCAAAATAAACATGTATTATGAAAATACATAATGGGAAATTTGCAAAATGGTTACCATCTCACCCTTCAGTCTTATGGTTTTTAATGTCACTAGCATATCTATCTATCTATCTATCTATCTATCTATCTATCTATCTATCTATCTATCTATCTATCTATCTATCTATCCATCCGAACTGTAATCTTGTGATATGGTCCAATATTGCCATTGGCGGAGTTCAGTCAGTGTGTCTGTAAGGATCTTCATATAGGACTGAATATTGCATGTTGCCTGATCTGTTTTACATTGCATGTTTATTTTGGGGTAGTTGGCTTGAAAAGGCAATTTTCTTCAAAGTGCACCGAACTATGGGCATGGACTGGAATAAGAATGTTTAGGTTTACCTACCGGGAATAATTTCTTGACAAACCATGGAGAATGGCGAAGGACAGTTGATTTATGTGATTCTATGGCTACAGGCTTTACCATGTAGTTATGGATTTACCACATTTGCAACATTATTTGTAGATTTCACCAAAAATGTTTCTAGCAAAAATGGATGAAAAAAACCCCCCAAAGTGCAGGATAATTTGCCTTTTTGATGCGTAATTATATTACCTTTCAGCATAATATTTACTTTGCTACATAATTGTATGGCTTTCGCAACGGTATAGCTCTGCAGAGTAGTTTGGCCTATTGTAATGATGATGATGAAAACAGTATTTCACAGGAAACAGTAAAATATTCCCCATATTTTTCGGTTTGCGGAGATATGAATTTTTAAACAGCTGGATTTTGTTTAATAAAAGCACCAAAACATGTAATATAAAATTGCGTGCACATATATATATATATATATATATGTATATGTACTAGAAAAAAACAAAGGTTAAATTGGTGTTAAAGTTAGGTCTTTCATTAATACAAAAACCTTTTTACAAACCAAAAAGCCACTGAAATTCACCAGGTATACTTTACTGACCCAATTATAACTTGCGCCCCACTAGGCATTGCCTTATGACCTCACATATTCCATCACTCAGGACATGTTAAATTATATCATTGGTGACATTTAAAATGACATAATTGATGACGTCGCTGACCACATCATCTACCTGATATGGCAGTGCCCTGAAAGCTTTTCATTCTGGAAGTTGGCCCCCTCCCACCGGGCCTGCACCTTCCTTCACAGCTGGCCACCGCCGGAGGCGCGTGGGGTGGGGGAAGCAGCGCGTGGCATCCCTCCCCCTGTCGCTCAGAGTTTGGGGCGAAGATGGAGGGTTACAGGAGCTTCCTCTGCTTCCTTGCCTGCAGCCTGGTGCTGGGCTTCCTCGCCGTCCTCTTCGCCCTGATCTGGGTCTTCCACTGGTGGGAAGGGCTGGGCTGGGACGGAGGCCTGGCCGAGTTCAACTGGCACCCCGTGCTGATGATAGCGGGATTCATCTTCATCCAGGGGATCGGTAGTTGCGCGCCGTGCCCGGGGAGTGAGGGACTTGCCACTCTTTAAACAAATGCTGGCCTAGCTGTCCTCAGTTGTGCGCCAATGCCAGCCCTGTTTGCGTAACCGCACAGCCGAGCCGAGCTACTTCCCCCGAGTTTGGGTGTCTGCGTCTGTAGTGGACGGATGTTGAGTAACTGTCTGCATTCCTTTGCTCATAGTAAATCATAGTAAATCACGCATGCGTCAAGGGAGCTCCTGCGTAGCTGCTGCGCCGAGCACAGCGGTGCACATCTGCACCAGTTCAAAATCGTTACTGGGCAGAGAGCTGTGTGTGGCTGTGTGTGTGGCTCTCCGTGTGTGTGTGGCTCTGTGTGTATGTGGGGCTCTGTGTGTGGCTGTGTGTGTGGCTCTGTGTGTGTGTGTGTGACTGTGTGTGTGTGTGACTCTGTGGCTCTGTGTGTGTGTGTGTGTGTGTGTGTGTGTGGCTCTGTGTGTGTGTGTGGCTGTGTGTGTGTCTCTGTGTGTGTGTTAGTGTGGCTCTGTCTGTGTTGTGTGTGTGGCTCTGTGTGTGTGTGGGGGGGCTCTGTCTGTGTGCGTGACTCTGTCTGTGTGTGGCTCTGTCTGTGTGTGGCTCTGTCTGTGTGTGTGCGTGACTCTGTCTGTGTGTGTGTGTGTGGCTCTGTGTGTGTGTGTGGCTCTGTGTGTGTGTGTGTCTCGGTCTGTGTGTGTGTGTGTGGATCTGTCTGTGTGGATCTGTGTGTGTGTGTGTGGATCTGTGTGTGTGTGGCTCTGTCTGTGTGTGTGTGTGTGGCTCTGTCTGTGTCGCTCTGTGTGAGTGTGGCTCTGTCTGTGTCGCTCTGTGTGTGTGTGGCTCTGTCTGTGTCGCTCTGTGTGTGTGTGGCTCTGTCTGTGTCGCTCTGTGTGTGTGTGGCTCTGTCTGTGTCGCTCTGTGTGTGGCTCTGTGTGTGTGTGTGTGTGTGTGTGTGTGTGGCTCTGTGTCCGCTAATACTTTCTACTACTCTCTAATGCTCACCTTTTGCCATTGTGAATGACAATACCATTTATTTCTGTTTTTAAAAAAAATGCCATTTGCAATGCCAAGAGCTCTAACTTTAACAAAGCCGAGACCATTGCATTGTAAATGCTTGTTATTTTTAGAAATGGAATGGCTCTGTAGACATTAATGAGATCAGCAACCTATTAATCCATCAATACAGTTCTGTTTGGTTATTATTTACCTTAATAAGATGTGCCTGGTAAATACCTCATCTAACGTAGATTGTTGAGATCACGTCATTGCTGCTATATATTAGCAAGTTATAAGGCGTGTGCTACCAGTCTCTATACACCTACCTCAATAGTGTGTAGAAATAACTACACACATTCCTGAAATGAACAGGATGGTGTGCACTATTTTAAAGTGCTTGCAATTATACATAAACCGCCTGTAAGTGAATCACCCATAAAATACATATACTGCAGCAATATGTAATGTCTCCGAATTTCCACTGAACTATTGGAAATAAATATCTGCACATTATACATTTCCAGATTATGTAGTATTATCTATTGCGCTGCATGCCAGCTTTTTAATGTCTGCATGCACACATAAGTCCACCGGTGAATCATTTTTTCTTAAGAGAAGTTTTGATTTTTCTCGCCTATTTTTGGTAACAGGCTTTTAATTTAAGGTGCAACCTCTATGACGGCAGCTAGTGTGAGTTGCAGGTGTAAGTTTCAGTCTCTACCTTGCTTTAATGAATTATTTCCTGCACCTGCACTTAAAACTTCAGTATTCTCTAATATGTGCACCATATAACTTTTACTGTCCTGAATGAAACTTGGCTCCAGTTCTATATTGTTTCCATTTGATGAGCAGGAGCTTGGATGATGTCATCAGTAATGTTATCAATTATGTCATTTAACATGTCGTGTGATGTTATCTTTGAGATTACAAGCAGTACATCGTGGGGGTGCAAGTTACCGTTAGATCAGTAAACTATAACTTGTGAACTTCAGTGGGTCTTCTTTTGGTTTTTAAACGTTATCTTTTCTATTATTAGAAGACCTAACTGTAATGTCACTTGAACCTTTGTTCACTGAGAATGTCTAGTTGTTTTTTTTTTTAACCTAAGCTAAAATCTTAGTACTTTTCTTAACTTTACTTTAACCTTTGAGTTTTACAGGGAATTTCTGAGGTTTTTGTAATGTAAAATTAGATATCAGCATACTTTACTAAAATGTCAGTTTTAACTTTGGTTTTTACAGTAAATTTTAGGTTTTAAAAAAATCATATTCGCCTAACTCCCTCACTAAGCATAGCTTTTGACATTCCGCAGCAGGTGGTTGCGGGCAGGGCTAGGCCATGTGCCAAATCCCCCACAGGTTGCCAACCTCCACGAATGAGCAGCCCCCCACCATGAGTGGCATGACGTTTGCCGCTGAGCCTGGCCTGTGGCCAGGACTCTAAGCCCTATCCCATATGGGCAGCCAGCCACTGTTGCTGGCCAACCCCACGCGATCGCAGGGCCAACTACACACATTCTTTTTAGACACGGCAGTGGGATTCGTCTTGGATGGCCCAGAAAGATGAAGGGTTCAGGATACCTGTAACCCTACCCTTTTAATTTTGTTTTTTGTTTTTTGTTTCTAAAACACAGGAGACCAGGACCGAATCCTGAAATGGCTACAATAATTCTGTTTCAGCTGTGGTCAGCCAATCAGGTCTCTCGGTCTCACAAGACTGGTAACAGTCCTGCAGGACAAAAAAAGGTCCAACAGGGAAAAATCCCTCTCGGCCAGCCAGAATACTGGTATCTTTTACATTTGCGATACTGCTGGCATGCCCTGGTAACAACCGTCCAGATACTAATATATTTTTAATATTAATTTCTCTGAAACGGCTAGACGGATTTAGATGAAATCACCAGAAACATGCTGTCTGGGTAACCATCTAGCTTTCCGCCAAATTTGGTGTACTTCTGTTCAGCTTGTTTTTCAGTATTGCTTCCCAAAACTCCTATGGGAAATTCCTAGAGAAAAACGTGTTTTGGGACTATCGTTTTTTTCTTTCCCCGCTTCACAGATCAGTCTGAAATTCCAGGAACTTTTTTTTTATAAACTTTTTTTAAATATTCGTCAAACAGCCTGACAGTTATGAGCAAAAGAAAAAACGCTCTTCCTACGAAAACTATGAACAACCGGGTAACTACAGAGAAGCAACCGCCACTGTGTAAAATGTGTTCAAATATCCCCAACCATGCACAACCCGAAATTGGAAGACACTCAGCAGTTTGTAACTGTAGAAAGGTCATATGTCAAGGACACTTACAAGTTCCACAGACCCACCTGCAGAGACTTTAAGGCATGAGCAAAATGGGCTGGGGTCCAGAGCCTCCACCTTTCTAGGTGCTCTATTATTAGTCTTCCTGAAGAGTCCCAGACTGTCTAGAGTTTTTAAAAGCAGTTCATTTAACTTTCTCGTTTATTCACCCAGCATGACACCCACCAGAGAGATAGTGAGAGATAAAGAAAAACACCTTTTAGTTCTGGTTATATTCAGTAAGTGCTTTAACTTGTAGGTCCAGTCCAACTGACAGACTACAACGAGGGATAATTAAATAAATAATTAATTTTCCTTCGTGGTCTGTCGAAACCCACCCGGGCCCCGCCGCTCTTACCTGCACGGTCCACAGCTGGATTAATAGGTCATTGTGGGTGGGTGAGTTTTTATTTTTATTTTTTGGGGATGTAATTTTAGGGCAATTTGAGTCTCCTATCTAATCATTTACATCCAGAGGACATTTCCAATAGTTTTTTGACCTAATGGAAGAGACCAACCACACAGACCAGCATGCATGCTGAAATTAGTCGTGAAAGTCACTGATCTTGTATTCTCAATTTGAGAACAATCTTTTATTTCGGCAGTTTTAGTTTAAGTGTATTAATCTAAGAAAAGGGAACACTGGCAAAATATTTTGACAGGTAAGTAACTTGTTTCCCCGGTTGCCAGTATTTGGTGGGATTGGGCAGTGTGCACTGTCATTGCTTTGGGCAAAGCTTTCTTCCAGAGGACGCTGAGAGTTGTAGGTGATTGAATAGCCTTCTTTTCCTCGCGCGATTTATAAAATAAAACTCTTGTGGATACATTTCAATGTTCTCCTTTTCTTTTTAATCTCTTTCTAGCTGTTCCAGACAAAGACAGTTATGGGGATTGCCTGAAGCTCCGCGTGTCTGTCTGCTGCAGTTCTACAAGTAAGTGCCACATAACTGTTTTCCTATGCCAAAAGCATGGAGCATGTTAAGTCCAAGCTGGCAAACATACATGTTGGTGGAAGGCGGCTCCATCGAGTAATTTTAATGTTTTCAATGCAGTGTGGTTTGCTGTGAAATATAGTGTAAAAGTGGATGCCTCCTGCAAAGTAATCTCTTCGACCATCAGTACCATGAGGACTTCAGATGGAGTCTTTCCAAAGATTTACAAGTTGTAGTACAGGAAGGGCATGTGGAACTTGTCTTGCGGTTGAGGGAGGACTTACATTTAAGACTGACATAGGTACTGTGGTGAGTGAGTATACACAGACATGGCGAGGAGCTTGCTGTGCCACAGGACTCAAGCTGCAGATGTGTCCTTTAGTTGCACATGGCTGCCCTTGAGCAGAAAGTGATTTCAGCTTCAGGAAGGAGGTCTAAAGCTACATCAAAAACCAAGTTAAAGTTGGTGAAGTAAGTTTTCACTCAGTAGACCTCGCCAATCCCGGGCAGTTTTAAGCGGTTAGGAACCCATCATTTGAGAATTATGGGGCTGTGGGTTAAGATGAGGTCCTATCTGATGTCACCAAAGAAGTTTGAGGAAACCAGAATTTCCTGGACTAACTTCCTATGAGCTATGTCACCACTGGCCCTAAATTAGCTGTAATCCCTGTTGGTGGCCTTACAACTGCAACCAGAGACAAAAATCTAGGAAGCAATAAAGATGAAAGCCAAAAAGGGTGATATGAACACAGGAAGGATGAAACGAGCACGTGTGATCCAGAACATCAGCTCAAAATGCCCTGACTCAGGATTGAGATGCCAAGGCGCTTGTCAGACCTTTGCTAACAGCTGATGTGATAGCGCCTTATTCGAAGACACATAATATATGGGAAAGGATCCCGTACTATTCCTAACTAATTCTTGATACTTTAAACCCCGAGGAAGCCCCAGGTTAGATGGCCAGTGTAAGGGGGCGTATCACGTGTTGGCTACTCAATGTTTCTCCTTTGTCTTAAAAACATTGGGAAATAAATTGGAATCGATTCCAGAAGACCAAGTGATTTTCCTTACTCGTTCTGACACACTGACAAAGATAGGTATTTTGTAAGGTACAGGAGATACCATTCTTTTGTACTCGCTGCAGGCAATGTTTGTGGTAATATCATGGAAAGTAAAAACCAGGCCAAGAAACAGGCCCACAAATAGCCAAATACTGGCCCACACATCTGTTAGACCTGACCCTGCCAAATTATCTTATAGGTCAGTGCAACCGCTTTTGCCAGTGCGTGTTTTAAATGGTAGGAAATGGCAGGGCTGACCATACGAACAGGGACCTGGGTGTGCCACCGCCATTCACGGTATGGGCACATACATCTCTTTATTAAAACAGCTGTGGAAGTGCTTTTCTATCCTGACAGTAGGTGACGGGCATATCCAAAGCTTGAGAATGGGTTGGATTCGGGACAAAAGCACATTGCACAGTACAAGATTTTCACACAGGTTGCATAAAATCAAAGGTCTCCCTACATCTGTGTGGGTATCACATTGTAACGCTTGCTTATCCTCTTTTTCTTCTGCATCTTATGCAGTAAGCTGTTCCACGTTGCAAGAACCGTGTATCAAGAGAAATTCTCCATATTTTCAGCAGTAAAAAATGTAATATTACCCGCAGTGAAAATAATCTTCTATGATTGTCACAGCCTGAAGTCTGTAACTCCTTGAGTGCGGGCATCAGCCAGTGGGACACTGGGAAGGGCTATAAAGGACCCTCTAGTGCTTTGCACCAGAGCCTTTTGTTTTGGTAATTAAGATCAGTGTGCCCTAAAGTGAAAGTAAAATGAGCTCGTTTTCAGTGCTCCGAGTACATCTCGGCCCCCCATGCACTGATTGAGGTAGGGGAGGTGTCACTATAGTGCCTTGAGACCCTCCGGGTGAGTAGTGCGCTATATAAATGTCTGTGATTGATTGATTGATTGACTGGAAAGGGTAGAGTCTCCCCTTATCAGTGGCATCTCTACCCAGTGGATCCGTGCTTCGAAATTGCAACAGAAGAGTGATTCCCAAGAAGGGATAGAACCACTAGACACCAAGAATGTTTTAGAGCACTTTTGGGGTGTAATCGGCCTCCCCTGGCATGGGCCTGTGCTCCCATCCACCAGGGACCACATTAGTCTTTCTGCACTCCTTGCGGGGTGGGTGGGTATCTTCACCTCAATCTGCTCCACCACCCACTAGAGGGCAGAAAGCCCACTAGACGCCAGGGTTTTCTAGTTTGCTGTTCTTTTTTATGGGGGGGTGCATGGGCCAGCACTCCCACGCTACCCTGGGCCCCATTATCCTTTCCCACCATGCAAAACTAGACATTGATGGGAGTCCAGGGTGGTATGTCTTGCATGCATGCCCCAACATGTTCTTACCCACAGTGCCTTGTAAACCTCAAACGTTGCCTAAAAGCTCACATTTTCCTTACCTTTCTGTGATGGAAACTTCAGAATCCACAGGGATCCAGCGCATTTCTACCACCCAGCGATTCCCTCATCTCTCCCGAAAACACTACCCCCACTTGTGTGGCTGGGCCTAGTGCCTGCAACAAGAACGGATCAAACTACAGTCAATGTGAGCCCTCGCAGGGGACTCCCATTTACCTTGGTATGATCCATCTCAGGCTCTAGGTCCAGCCACAAAAGGGAGTCCACGTTTTCATCCGGACAAGTGGGTTTCGCTGGGTGGTATGAATTTTGCAGCCGCGGCCCATGGAGGGAGTTCGGTGGGGCAGAGGGGAGGGGAGGGGCAGGGTGGAGGGTGGTAAACAACGGAATATGGATAATTGCTGGTAAGTAAACAATTTAATAAACAAAACAAATTTTATTCCGTTGTTTACCACCCTCCACCCTGCCCCTCCCCCGCACCGCCTCCCTGCCCCACCGAACTCCCTCCATGGGCTGCGGCTGGAATTTTGTGAATTCCTACTGATTCTGTAAGTTTCCCTCACATAAATGTAAGAAAAGTTGTGATTTTAGCCACAGTTTGAGGTTTGCAAGGGCTTCTGGGTAAAATGACCTTGTCCGAGCCACTGAAGTCACCTCACCTCAGATTCCTTTAGGTGTCTAATTTTTTTTTTTTTACAAGTTTGCTAGGTTTCCCTAGGTGTTGGCCGAACTGGGACCTAAAACCCACAACGATTGACATTGCAAAAAAGGATTAGTTTTCAGTAGAAAATTGTGATGTGTCCCTGTTGCATATGAGACCATTTCCTGTTGCTGGAAGTAGGCCTACACCCACACAACTGAGGTTGTGGAAACATTGAATAGTAGAAAATGTGTTATTACCAACAGGAGTTAGCTGTGTTTGAGCCTTCCAAATTCAAGCCAGTGTGTAAGAAAAAAGATATTTTAAAATACACCCTCTGAATCATATGCTAGTATGGGTACCCATAAATTCACAGATGTTCAAATAACCACTTCTCCTAACGTCCGTATCTGCTGCACATTTCAGTAATACATAGATTTCTTTAATACCCATTTTTCACTCTACATATTTCATAATATGAATTGGTCTATACTTGGTACACAATGAGAAGCCATTGTGAGGTGCAGCTCAGTCGTTGGCTCTGGGCATTTCTGCTTCTTGGGTAACCTACAAACCCTATATATCTCTGCAACCATAAGGATATAGCAGAAGTAATGGTATATTGCTTTTGTAAATCAGCCCTCATGATGGAAAGTTACAGGAAAAATGTCACAAATTGGCGTCCTACCGATTTGTTTCAATTTTTCTTTATTTCAACAGTATGTTTCTTTGGAGAACCTTGAGGGATCTACACACATGGCCCCTTGCTGAATTCAGAATTATGTCTACATTTCAGAAAGCTATTGCTTTCCTGGATCACCCATAGGTTTCATACTGGTTTCCACCACAAACTGGAAGTAGATTGAAAGTACACCCAATAGGTAAATTGGGCTACCTCTTTGGTAAATGCCGAAACTGTGGTAGAAATAGTTTTTTTGATTCTGCTCTGCATGTTCCTAAAAGCTGGGAAACAGGTGACTTTAGCACAGCAAACCTTTTGTTGACACTGTTTTTAGGAAAAAATAGACCCTTTATTGCACACTTTAGAGTCCCCGGGATGTTTGACAGAATGGATGCCAATTTGGCATGAATACGTTACGTGGATACAAAATTATGGAGGCCTAAGTACAAAGTACTTCAAGTAGTCCAAATAGGATTTTTTAGCACTGGGCAGGGGCTGGGGAAGAGTTGGGGCTGCCTCAGCAGCTAAGGGGTAAAATCCTGTCATTTTAGGTTTCAGAAAAGACTCCCTTTATCAGTTATGTCGATGTTTGTTTGCTACAATCCCTCCGCACTCAGCACCTCTCTTCTGTGTTGGTTTACCAGATTTAAGTGACAGTGAAAAGAGTAACGTCTGTTGGAAAGGCCTAGAGGCTGGCAGTGTGCAAAGAATATATATTCTGTCAAAATCTGAGCGCCTCACAAGGGGGTGTGCTTTTTTATGATTTTCTTCGGATTGGTCCCATTTGAGGAGCAGTACATTATTGCATTCTTGAGGATCTCTTCTCCAGTTACATAACTATACTCCAAGCCCACTTGACTTTGAATTGCCCTCAGGAACAAGCCTACTTGTTTGTATCTTCTAGAAAATGTACTATTTCTGCTTCTTTAAACAGCAAAGCCTGATGACCAAATACCCAAATCTCAGCCTCGTGGAAGAGGAGGGGGAGGAGGAGGAGGAGGAGGCGGAGGAAGAGGAGAGGGAGGAAGGTCAAAGGGTAAGTGTTTGCTGCTTACAACTTGCAATTGAGTGAGCAATGGAGGCAGGGCGGGGCCTGAGGACATGTCTATCTAGGAATTATAGTGAGGTACATTTCTGAGCTCACTAAAAAAAAGTCCATCTTGTAATGCCTGATCAAGCAGAGTAAGGTATGCTAGTAAGGAGTTGGTCCAATTACAGTATGCTAGCGAGGTATAGGACAAAGTGAGGTAACTCAGTGTAAAATACACAAAAGGTATATCATTAAGGTCTAGAATAGAGATGAGTGTGCTCTAGTTCAATTATAAGACACTTATTGTAGAACTAACCAACCATGTAAGGCAGAAAGCTATATTGATGTGAGGCAGAGTTCTAGGATCCTATAGGGAATGGTGTGGCAGATTTGTGGTTGACAGGGAAACGGGTTATTGGGTAGTGAAGTTTATTAGTGCAGTATTTGGTAGAGTGGGAGCTATAATAGTGACATATGGTGCAGTGAGGTGTATCTGTCAGTGAGGTTCCACAGAGAGAGACTTACAGGGCAGAATGAGGCATACAGGAGAGTTATATAGGAGTGTGGTGTCAATATGAAGTGTAGGCCATTGTGAAGTATGTAACTGAGGTACTCTAGGAATGGAAAATGAGTGTGATCCATCACTTATGAGAAATGCTTTGGTATTTTATGGATTTTAATTAAAGCCAACAACGTTGCATCGGGACACTTTAAGTAACTTAGTTCCAGATACAACTGTAATATATACTTGTATTACTTTGTTGGCACAAACTAATTACATGTATTTCAAATCCGTGATAGATATTAAAAAAAAGAAAATAGACAAAGAAGCGAGAAAAAAAAACCAAAGTAACAGCAGTATGCACTTTTTTTTTTGTAGAGTTTTATATAGCGCGAACTAGACCCGAATCAGGTATCAGAGCGCTTTACATAGCACAAGTTACGTTTTCACATGAGGACACACACTTTAAACGAACAATAAAATACATACTATGAAATAATGACATTCACAGTCCAAATCATAGTAACCAATTGTTTAAGCATTAAACAAAATTTAACAATAAATCCACCCTTCAAAAATGAACCCAGTCAGTCACCGCTGCTACATATAATCCCCGAGTTATTTTGGTGAGCATTCCTAGTTCAAATATAATTGCGACTTTCGATGCTAGATTAGTTGAAATGTCATTAAGAATATAAATAGTTCTCCAGAACTCTGTGATAAACTTTACATTACTACTATATTTTAAAAAACGGGTTTTAATCGAATGGTTGAAAGAACACACACTAAAAGTCCCTTAATTAGCCTTCTAAATTTTTTCTCTAATTGTTGTAGCTTTTGCACACAGTTGTTTTGCATAAATATAATAGTTAATATCTAGAGTAGCATAAAAGTTTAGGTTTTGGGTATTGTTGGATGAGGTAGTGGATTGCAAACGTACAGGTATAAAGTTAATTGACCCTTGATTTGACAGAGTAGTGTGTAGTACTTCCCGTCGAGCCATTCTCAAGCACTGAGCCCATTATTTCTAACGATCTGTTAAAGGTCACTGGAAACTGATAATCTTCAGGAATTTCCTCAATAGAGGTGGTTATTTTCTTGCAAAGAAAGAACAAGTTACATATGTAACTGTAGTTCTACAGTATTTGTATCTTTCATAGATTCACATGCTTGAAACATTCCGGTCGTCGAGGTGGGAGTCCCACGTTAAACATAGATAGCAGTGTAATAGTAAACATCGGGATAAATCTTTTACATAGTCACTCATTTTAAACAGATCTAAAGTTCAGCTAGTCAGCCCATATCACACTCTTCATCTTCCCTACCTGGGTCAACAGACCTGTATAGCGTTCTTTAACACTTGTGCTACGTAGTACAAATTTTGAAGAAATGGCTGTGGAGGAGGGTGGGTTGCATATGAATCTATGAAAGACATCAATTTTGAAAAACTACATTTAAAGGTAAGTTTTTCTTTCTCCAATAATTTCGCAGGCAGGAAAACTTGGAATTGCCCTTGCTCTGCAGAGCAAGAGAAAACTGCTCCCGCGGGGTGGGAGCACTGCCTGGTTCTGCCACCCCGTGATGGTAGTGGTACAAGCAGGGCTGCGGAGGCCTTTAGGCCCTCCCTGCAGCACCAAACATAGAAAATGCTTTGGGTGGGCACTGGGGCACCACAGTTTCAAATAATAAAACAAAATAATAATGGTTTGCAGTTTACTGCATGGCCAATGGGTACGCTTGCAGGGATGCGGCGGGGGCACTTGGGCGCCCTATGTGGCCTCAACGTAATTGAAAGATGTGGGTCTCTGGAGTGCCAACAATTTTTTTTTTCTCAAATGGAGAATAAAGGAATAATAAGCGGTCGGCCCGAGCCGATCATTTACTATTTACTTTTTCAAGAAAGGAGCACCCCTTAATGCCCTGCAAGGCCTTTTAATGATTTGTTTGAGCCTGGGGGGCTGCAAGACTATAGGACTAAAATGACAAATGCTATAGGAACTAATCTGACTAAGGCTATAGGAACTAATCTGACTAAGGCTATAGGAACTAATCTGACGAAGGCTATAGGAACCCAGATCATTGCTCCTAAACTTGGATAAGAAAACCTGGAGAAGAAAGTTGATTACCAGTACCAAGGGGGAGCCTCTGTCACATATTCCTAATCAGTAGATTAACTTCAGTGGCACGCGCCAGTGACTCGTCTGATGTGCGAGAAGCTAATCCAAGTGCCTGCCTCTTCGAACTATCTCCTGTGTGAGAAAGAAAAGTTGCTTGCTTGTACTAAAGTGAAGGGTAGGATTTTGTAAACTGATTTCAAGAGTTATTCTAAGTGTCAATCACACAAGAGTACAACCGGCTCAGTTGAAAGGACGAAAGAGATAGGAGAAAGGGCGTCCTATAAAGATCTAAAAGGGGGGGAGAGAATCCCTCAGGACAAGAACCCTCACTCGTCGTCAGGTCGTGAGCAAAGGGCAGAGTGCAGAAGGGTGTGGATAAAAAATGTCTGTCTGGGCCAGACAGACATTTTTAATTCACACCCTTTTGCACTCTGCCCTTCACTCACGACGTCTTTACACTCCTCTTCGGACATAAAACAGCTCAGCTTCTCCCTGAGGGGAGTCGTAGACCTCACTTCGGTGTGAGGAGGGAACCCAAATGATGAAGCATGTCACCTAACGATGAGTGAGGGGTCTTGTCCTGAGAGATTCTCCCCCCCCCTTTTAGTTCTTCATAGGACCCACTTTCTCTTTCGACTGAGCCGGTTGTGCTCTTGTGTGATTGACAATTCCTCTAGGGATCAGTACCCCCCGGCTCTCACAGATCCCTTTTGATCCCAAGTGTGTAAAATAGTTATTTTAAGCCCATGGAATTGCAGCATGAAAATAAATAAATGATTTACTTGTAAATAATTCTCGAGTAAGATAATACTTCCTAGATTTAGACTTACTTCCAAGTTGGTAGACCAGCTACTTCCAAGTTGTTAGGCCAGCAGCCAAATGCCAGGCTGGTAATTCTGAGAACATATTTCTGATTATGATAGCCAGTATTAGGTACTATTGTCATGCCCAAATTACTTTTCTTATACCAGCTTCCTCTACCCTGATCTACCTCCCTAGTGGGGTTCATGAGTATGATGATTGGGATAAGACCTTCTATCTGCTGCCTGCCTCTAGATTGCTCAAAGTGACTCTACTTTCTGTTTGTTCTTAATTTTGCAGATGGTACAAGGTCAGCCGGTGGGTCGGTGAGGCAGCTACCGCTAGACGCACGACTTCATCTACTTCTGTGCCTCAGCCTAACACTCATTCTTCTCTGGAACTGAAGAAGCCTGCAGCTTTTTTTTTTTTTTTTTAAATCTGAGCGCATTGTGATTTTTTTCTCGTTATTTTGTGTTGTGGGTAGAGGACGTTGCACTTTAGATGATGGAGGTTGCACAGAAAGCCTTCGTTATAGAACTTTCATCCTGGTACATGAAGCCTTTACCTAACCTTCCCTTCGCCTCTTCTAGTCAAGGCCCCATAACTCCCACTGCGTTAAACACAAATGGCAGAAGCCTAATGTTTGAGCCTCCCTCAACCCAAAAATGTGCCACCTTCAAGCCAAATGCAGCCAATTTTGGCACAGCTCCTTGTCGGGCCCTCTGATCTTTGGCAACTCGAAGTAGATGCTGTGTCTTTTGCTTTTTTTTATTATTTTTCAGTTAAAATTGAATTATACTTTCTTATGGATTTTCAAAGCCAAAGATGAGAATATCCAGTTAATTTCACACCTAAGTGCCATAGTGGAATGACCAAGGACTACGTTCCCAACGCTGACACGCACAGTTTGACAGAACATCAACCTCCCAAAGCTTCCACTTATGAACCACCGTAGTCTTCTCCGAGTGTGTCAAGACCATATTATGTTCATAGAGACTGGATTCCAAGTCAGATGAAGAAACTGAGGAATGCAATTGGACCATTGAATATTCACCTCCGTACGGGCCAGTGCTGCCCGTACCAATGCTTTGTGAGACGAGCCTGTAAACCAGCGGACCTTGATGTGGAGGACCTCTTGCCGCATAGAAAGTAAGTTCCTCTCTGTTCCTCTTTCATGATGCATGCGTTTGGCCAAACAGCCAACTCAATAAGGGAACAGTGGCGGCTGGTGCCTATCTAGGGTGGTAGGGCAGGGGTGAGGGTTGGGTAATAATATAAAATAAAAGAAGACTTACCTGCTGCTCCGCTCCCACTAATGCTCCCGCCTGCCTCGCTGCTTCTCTCGTCCAGGCTTGGGCTTCAGGGCCCAGTCTCCCCCACCCCTTCCAGACACTGATCTCCTAGCACGAGAGCAACGTTGGAATTGGTCTGAGCGACCTCGTTTGCTGCTCAGACCGTGCCTTTGAGCCTGTGGCTTTTCTCCAACCCAGCTGTTCAACACAGCTGGGTTGGAGAAACCTAAGTGAGCATTTCTGTCTGACCGGCCTGAAACGGACGGACAAACAGACATGCGCACTTATAAGTGCACACTACTCCTCTTTCCTGCCATGCCTTGCCCCGCCCTATACCTAGTGCGAGATTCAGACCGCAATAAATAAAATAATAACATTGTGTTTTTATAATTTTATTTATGATCTTCTGGCTCTGGGCAGTGGGGCGACGCTCCTCCGCCACTACGGAGGAGCCGCCCCTGTAAGTGAAGACTCAATTCAGTGTGAAACTAGTTCCCTCCGCATCTGCGAATGCAGTTTAGGTGGGAATCCAAGCAGTTCACTGCTCCCACAACTTTCTCACTTCCAATCTGGAAGCGAGAGTGGCCGCCAGATGCAGACTGCGGTGCTCTGTCATGTACACATGCTGAAGGTATGAAGGCAGAAGGGCCAGTTAGCAGAGTTAATTCAGTGGCCTCGTTACCACGGAGATTTCTGACACAGAATGTTCTTTTAGGCTCTTCAAGTGATAGTGTGGCATTAAATAAATGTCAGTTAAGGGACGTCAGTCTGCTGAAGCCAACGTGACAAGTATTTGTCCTTCACAAAACCACCGGAGTGGTGTCCGATGTACGAGTAAAAGACAGTGGCCACCTCGTTCCTCGTCACTGTGGGCACTTTATAGCCCTGGGCTTTCAAACTATAGACCACTGCAATGAATTAGTTCAGTGGAATCTAACCAATACTACAACAAACCGGTCAGGTGGGCATCCCATAGCACAGAGCCAGGAGTGTGGTATTGCCTAGCAGGTCAACACTCCATCAGAGGGTGTGTCATATATTTGTAGGCTACAGGGGTCATTACCCCGCCTGATCTGGAAGGGAAGTAAGAACTTGGTAACATACTGCACCATCCTGTTGAAAGAGAATCACACACATTTCTTATAGTTCAGAAGTTTAGAAAACTAGGATTTAATCGGCTTCACCGACCCGGGTGGCTGACTGAGGCATCTTCCTGAGAAGGACATGTACTACAAGGCAGATCCTTAGTTATGCAATACGTCTTTCTCATGCTTGTGTGCAGCTGTCTCCTTGTGCAAATGTGTGTGAATGGTGAACCTTGTCCTTTGTTAATATTTAAAGTTACACAGCATTTTGAATCAGTGCAGCCATGTTATATGTAGACTTTAACATGTTCCAGATTATACAGAGTGTGTGGAACTGTTTATGAACTCCAGAAGACAAGCTTAGCAACTCAAACAGTCAGCCTTTCATTTGTGTATGGAGGGCACTTTTGTATTTAGTGAAAGTAGCATTACTGAATGCTGGTCCCAACTTATCCTGTGCCCTGTCTTTTCAGGTCCTCCATGATGACGTATTCAACGCTAGGCGTCTCCTGGGGAGTCCTGCCTCGGTTTCCACTTCCCCCCGCAAGGCGTTGAAGAAGTGATCGCACCAGCCCTTCACCAAGCCCAGAATGTTTGGGGGGGGCAAATACAGCATGCTGAAAACTACTATTAAAGAGAATGAAAACTGGCATATCTCTTTTTGAGTGGGGCAAGAGAATGACCAGGTTGGTTGAGGAAAGTACTGGCATCCTGGACATTTTGGGAGCAAGGTTTATCCGAAGAGCCGCCGCTGTGTCTGAAATGTTGATCACCGCAAACATCGTCTTTCTCATTGAAGAATTAAGATTGAGCCTAGATGATGAAACCTTTATCCAGAAAAAAAGAATTCTGCTTTAACTTATATTTTCGTTTCAGCATTTTGCATTTGAAGAGTCTGAAGTTTGAGGGAATGTACAATTGAATTGTGTCGTATGTTTGTGTACAGTCGGGCAGTCGGTGAACAAGAATGTTGCAGTGGCATTAGGGCTCCATCTTGCCTTCCATGGTGACACCGAGCACCTATGGGGCGGGCGCTTCCTTCAACCTATACTATTTCATCTGTGAGTTCTAAGAAGCGCATTGATGGAGGTGGCGTGGTTCAAAACAGAGATTAATTTAAACTACAATCATGTGTTGAGAGATTTCTACCTCCTTGCACCTTCCGGTATATCCCCTGCAAAACACAACACCACGATTGCGACAGTTAAGCATTCATTCACCTGGTATTCATTGTTCTATTATTCCATTTCTTGATGTGCCCTTTTTGCCTTTCTACCCTTCTTATTCCCCTATAAAAATAAAGGGCAGATTCCAGATGCTCCATGCCAACTGAACACAGTAACTGTTATTGGGTTCCAACAACGTTCGCGATGTTCCATCCCCTGCCTCGTTGAGACTGAGAGAGAAGAATCTTGGACTGTTCATTGTGTGAACAAACCCTAA
Organism: Lissotriton helveticus; assembly: GCF_964261635.1. Taxonomy (NCBI): domain Eukaryota; kingdom Metazoa; phylum Chordata; class Amphibia; order Caudata; family Salamandridae; genus Lissotriton; species Lissotriton helveticus. The sequence goes on along the minus strand of NC_136073.1, from coordinate 816,548,848 downwards.
GACAAGTGTATGCTTGTGGTCAAATTCAAGTGGTTTCCAGAGTACTTTGTTGGGGTTAACACTCCTCTTGTTGAAAGATCCACAATCTAATACAGACTGTTGTTGCTGAAAGTTCTCTGATGCAGTGCTCAGTAGGAAGAAAACACAAGTTTGAAAAGTCTTATAAAGAATCTTCTAGAAAAGGTTTAGGTAACTCCTGGTAACTTTGAGAAACTGAGTCACATGCACTCACCCTGTTACTTATTTATTCACCAACACCTGCTTCCACATACACTTTCTGGTACACACCAGCAACTTCATGCACAAGTACTCGTACGCATACTCGCTTTTTGAAGACACTAAAGTCATGCAGGTTTTTAAAGCACTTGAAAGTAAGTGACCCCTTACTTGCACGCTGTATGGCAGTCAACAGTCACTATCATTCACACACCTTGCCCAACAATTAGCTAGTATTGTATCCATCACACATTCTTTTGTTCTTCTCCATGACAAACAACGTTTCTATTGGTCTCAGGATCTGTCACAGACAGATTAACACATTCTTGGTGGCTGGGATAAGCAGCTGCCTCTGACATTTGTTTAATTCCTTTCCAGTGTGACCCTATCCTAGTTTATGGTTCTTAAAAAGGTTTGAGAGATAATAATTCTATAAGAATTTCAGCTATCCTTGTGGATCCCGCCATAGTCTTTTATACTGAGTGGCGCTTTAGGGAGCTTGGCACCAGGGTGTCTCGTTGCCCTGGCACCACAGGCCCATTAGACTTGGGTTTAGGCATGACAGGCCGTACTAGTGCACCAATCATTCGTTAGGACATTGTAGTCTCAACCTTTGTTTCTTGCGTTTGGACAAGGGATGTGATACTTTATCATCAAGTTTCAGAATTGACCATCGGTGTTAACCCACCAAGGTTGGATTTGGATATTGCAGATGGTGCTAGCCTTTGTGACATGAATTCTGGCAAAACAAGCAGGGCATGTGGCCCACCTTTGGATCTGAACATGGCAGAGAACGCTTACCTATGAGAGTTGGGGGTTGACAAGGAAGGTAGGGTTGGCTACGTTAAACAGTGCTAGTGCACCGTTCTTTTCAGCTCTGACCTATGTTCCTTGACTAAGCTATTTTCCCTTCACAAGAAAGGGCGCCCTGTTCATTAGGCTTAAGAGTGGGAATGGCATTTGGTGCCAAACCATCAGGTTTTGTTTGGACACCACAGTCTATGCCAACCGATCAGGCTTGTGCTCTGGAAATGACATTCAGTGCTATCCATTTTGTTTGGACATGAAAGTCAATACTTATCCATCAGCCTTGTATTTGGCATGGGACTGGTTCTGACCCATACGGCTTGTATTTCGATTTGGCAGTCGATGCTAACCCATCCGGCATGTGTTTGGACATGGCTATCGGTACTACACCCATCAAGTCTGGAGCTGGACATGGCACCTCGTGCTAAAACCTCAGGTTTGGGTCTGCACATGCGAGTTGATACTAACCCATCAGTCTTGTGTTTTGACTGAAGCCATCAAATTTGGGTCTGGACATGGCATTCAGGGCTAAAACCTCAGGTTTAAGTTTGCACATGTGAGTCAATTCCAACCCGTCATGCTTGTGTTTGATGTGCACTTGTTGTTAACCCCTCCAGTTTGGACATAGCATGCGGAGTTGGAGCATCAGCCATGAATCTGACTTCTGAGGGAAGTTTAGTCCATCCTGCTAGCTGTACATTATGAAGTTCAGTAACACCACTGAGGAGTGATGAAATATTCTCTGCCATGAGTTGAGTTAGTAAAGGTTAGTGGATCACATGAGGCTTCCAGTGAAATGCATTGTCCCTTCATCACACATTAGTCCAGTTTATAAAGGCAGTGTTACGAGCATCCTTGAGTTTAGGCATCCTACCTAGAGATGAGTGCACAGTAATCTCCCCCCACATGACCCCGGTTTGATTAACGTCCTCTGCAGTAGCCCTCAACCCAGGGCTTGTTTTCAGTGAAGAGAACAGACTTTTGTCTTCTGAGAAGATAACAATCAATCGCCACAGTATTCAATGTGTTTACAATTGGTTTTTTTTAACTGAATATAAAAATATAACTTTGATAGACACTGAGCCAAAAATAAAAAAAACTATTTTAAATCATGCACTTTGCTCTGCAACTTTTTCTTTCACTTGTGGTGGTTGAAATGTTTCTAAATGTATTTTGTGTTCAGGAATATGCATACCAGAGGGATTTCATACTGAAAGTAAACCGATGAATGAAAGGAATTTGTTGAAAGCCTGGTCATGAGGTGACCCATAGGAGCTCTGCCAGCCGGAGCGAATCTGTGCAGCATACGGAGTCTGTATACATTGCCCTTGGACCAGCAACACATCATAACAGGACAGACCCAATGCTGGACTGGCAGCGGGGTACAGATGAGGAGCCTATGCTTACGTTTTATGAGACCCTGTTTCTGGGGAATTAAGTTGGCACTGCTCATTAAGTGGCATTCGAGGTGCTGAGGGAGTGCCAATATGTCACAAGGCAAAACTGCGGGTCTCCAGCAGGGTGCCATGGGAGTACTTTTATGGGCTTCAGTACTGGGATAGAGAGGGACTCTGGGTCATCCGGGCTAGGAGAGTCGTGTGTGTCCTCCTACCCTGTTCCATTGTTACTGCTGCAGTACAGGTTGAGATGAAGTGACAAAGCTCTGTTTAGGGCCCAGTAAATTACTAGCAAGACCAGATTTAGTTGAGTGACAGCTGCTTGGAGCTGTGGTACAACAGTGGTAGCTCATGTCACCTTTTCAGTCGATTGTTCTTTAACTTGCATTTATTTTTAGCAAGTACTTTTTAGCAGAAACATGTATTGTGGGTTCCATAGTGGGAATTGGTGCATAAGATCAAATATGTGATCAAAGATGTGGTAAGTACCAGGTTTGTATAACTTACAAAAGCCATCATTAAGTTTAGTCACTAATAGCTGGTGAAAAATTACAAGTAATTTGGAGTCCACTGGCAAAAAAACTAAAGTTACAGTGCAGATGTAATGCTCAGTCCGTTGGGGGAATCATGTTCATTGAACATGTATGGCTCATGGTCGGAGGATATTGTGAGGGCTGAAGCTCGCCTTGGCGACTATTGAGTCCAAGGGATGGAACTGATTTCAAGAGCAATAGTGTTCTACATAAGGGATGCTAGCAGTGCTAATCTGAACTGCACGGTTTCACATGGAAAAATACCTAAGACATTGTAGATATTAATCTTATCGTAACTTTAGTACTAGATGCTCCAAGCCGTTTTGCTTTCAGTGAGTTGCCAGAATCCCTAGGTCTCTTGTTGGCACAGAGAAAATCCTGACCATGGCCAAAGGATTCCACTCTATGCGATGATATAGCCTCATAGTAGACACTAAAAGCGTGCAAATCAAGGCACATGATGCACAATCAAAACTTGACTGATATAGAAAAAAGCTAAGTAATGCCTAGAAATTGCTGATATCCATAACTACAGGGTTATGCCATGAGGGTATTGGAGGAGCTGCATAAAGAACTATACTGTGAGCTTCATGGCTCCCAAAAACAAATCAAAATTGTAGATTGTCACAACCAAGGTGCCACCTTTTGAGATTCCCTGTAAAGTATAGTAATACTGAGAACTGCTCCGGAGCTATCCGTAATGCTAGACCACAGAATAACATTAGGCTTTTCCTGCGTACTGAATAGACTAAATGGATCATCATGAACTATGTGGATTATGATTACCACATATATCTCCATTAGTTCTATGCCTTTCTGTAAGAACGGCAGCACCTGCTTTTATGCCAAAAGCTGCTTCAGTGGTGTGGAATTTAATAAAATATCTACTTGTCCATGGGGCAGGTTGCTTCATAAATCTACTTGTCCTGTAACAAAATCCGCTTGTCCCTTTTGTTCCACGTAATGCGGCGAACAATTATGGCAGCAATCTCATTATAGAGGAGCTCTGATAATAGCCTCTTATTATACCAGGGCTAATACCATAGTTTGGTTTGAATACTAGCCATTCCATTATGTTGCCACCTTTTCCGCTGATTGACATACTGAGGCTGAAGGTAGTGGTAAGCAATAGTTCCAGGGTTGGAATGCCCTTTTGAGTCTTTGCAAACCTACTAACTTGCTTATTTTAAGGGTTTTCACCAGCTCTTCTCTAATCCTTTCCCATACTGAGAAAAGTTGGAACTTTACTCCTGACAGTGGCAGATGTGAAACCTCTTCCAGGGTTGGGGAAAAAGTGGTTGGAGGGAAAGGGAACTTGCAAATACTCCGATTTTCACATGACCAAATCGACACATGCATATTTGCTCATGCTAAAATGTAGTTCACAAATATTTTCTATGAGTACTATTTCTTGGCCCACTTCCATAAATTCTTGTGAATTCACGAAAGTTGTATATCTGCACTTAATGCTAGGACATATAACATGGGTGCACTTTTGAGACTTTCTTTAATGATTGGGCCCCTAATTAGGTCTGGTGTTAACCGTGACCTTTTGTGTTCATTAAAATTCTGTCTCCCTCTCTGTCTATTGGCTGGCTTCACTGTGTGACATCATTCTGCTCTTTCACAAGGAGCATTATCGGCACACAAAGTAGTTTTGTTCAGTGCCCGGAACTACTGTGGCAAGCAGTGTGTGCTTTTTGAGACCAAAAACTATTTTTGCTTTTGCCAATGTTTATTATAATAGTGAGGGCCCGGTACAAGTAAGGTTTTACAAAAATCATGCCGAAACAAGTCGCACATTGACAAAACCAAAAGGCTGACCACCAATTTCAGACCTCCTGGCTTTGCCAATGCTTATTTTATGTTTCCCATAATCTTGTTGAAACTGGTCACACTCATTTTCCATTATGAATATCTTAGGAACATACTAGCATACTTCAATACATTTTACCAAATGATGCTGCAAAGAAATGTCATCTAAAATTTGACAGTAGTTTAGCAAAAAAAAAAAAAAATTCCTACTTGCATTTTTTGTGAACTTTTTATTTTGAAAGCAAAGACTCCCCAATCTTGCTTTCAAGCTCCTACACATTTATGCATCTAACTAGAGAGCATTTTGGCATTGTACATAGGTTCATTTTGCTAAATAACCTGTTTACACATTTCTATACTAGAGCCACTGTTAGTAGTGCAGTCCGAGCTTACAACATTTACTTGGAACGGGCACCCTAATAATAAAGGCTTTGCATTAATGAACCATAAATAAAAAATTGGAATAGCATTAACACATTGACACAAATATTACCTTACCCGCAGACAATGCCCTTCACTGATCCATAATGTGTTACTGTAAACTGACAGCCAAAGGGTTTATGCTGTAGGGAGTTGGACCTAATTGTCCCAAGGACAAAATACACATTAAAACTTGTTGCCCTTGACCCCAAACAGTATGTCCTGGGCGTCGGGCTATAGGAATTCCACATCCCTGTGCTTGCAGTCATATCTTTCTGGTTTTCATTGTAGTTCCTAGTTTTAAATGTTACAGCTATTGAAGTGTACATCAAAGACCTATTTAACTGAAAATAAACATTTTGGTCGGGATATTGACACTTTTTAGGTCTTGCCTAAGCAGCATTTGTGCTGTCTCTTCGAGACCTGCTGAATTTAGGTATGGACTTTAAGTTCCGCCCATCTTTTCAGTTGGCTACTGTTGCTGTCCTTTGCACATGGTGGCTTTTGATTCAGGATTAGGCTTAGTAGTCCCTCCTTTTCTCCTGTTGTATGCTCCTATGAGGACTGCCCCTGTTACTTGTGTTGTTACTCTGTATGTTTTAATTACAGTCTTTGAGCACTATTTTCTTAAATGACCTTTAGGCAGGACACTCTCTCCTGCAACTGCTTGTTTTTTTTTTAACCAGTGCGGCAAGCCACGCTTTATCTTATTTTTTTTTGCTTAAGATTCAAATAATAGCAGCCACACATTCCTTATGTGCGGCTCGCTGAACCCAATCTTCTGACTCACAATATATAATTTTTTAAAGAAGCGCGGCACGCCGCTTTATTTTACTAATTCTTTTTTTTACAGCTGTGCATAATCTTGTGTTTAAATTTTGGTAGCATGGCACACCAGGCTTCACCTTTAACAATTTCTGCCACGCCATTATTCTGTGCGGCTCACACAACTTAATCTTAGTGTCCTTTTGTTTACAGCTGGGGACGTGTCCTCCAACCGGAGCTGGGGTGGTTAGAACCCCTGCTGTTTGAGTCTTTAGCTTGCGTTTCCGCTTAAAGCAGCGCGGCATGCCAAGCTATATTTTATGGGTTTTTTCAGCCGCACAAAATCTTATGTTTTCATTTCAGCAGCGTGTCATGCCACGCTTCAGCTTCAACAATAGTGGACGCGCCGTTCTGCGCGTCTCACATACTTGATCTAAGTGTCCCTTTTTTAGTGTTTACAGCTGGGAACGTGTCCTCCAGCTGGAGCTGGGGTGATTAGTGTCCCTGTTTGAGGCTTTGGCTTGCGTTTCCGCTTCCTACTCCAGTGCTTACGTTTCCTACTTGAGTTGCCTACATCTGACGGAAGTCCAAGCAAGTCGCTCTTTCTTTCTCTACAGCTCTCCGTAGCTTGTCCCTATCACAATGAATCCCAAAGGCAGCAGCAAGCAGCAGTTCAAGGAGTATCTGCTCCTGCAGGACTTTAGCCGCAAGCTCTTAGGTAAGGACTTTAAACACTGTTGTCCATTTTTACAGTTAAGGCAAATATATGTTTTATTGACATTTGTGCAACGATGCCACGCTTACTGCAGCGCCCACCGCCCTCAATTTGTTTCCTCAAAAAAACATGAGCGAATACATTTTTCCTGCACCTCTTGTTTTAGCAGTCTAATAAATGAGTGATGCATATTGGCTAACAATTATGGTAAATAAATAGTTTTTTTGGTGAGACTATAGCAAACACAGTTATTCCATATTTAGTGTACAATCCCACTGCATAAACTCCACAGGGCAACATTTACTTTTTTTCTTCAAATAATAACTCCACTGCAAAAATAAAATTAAAAAAAAAGTGAATAACATGGTCCTTTACATCACAAATCGCTCTAACTTTCACAAAGGCGAGACGTATCACATTGCGAATGCTTGTTCAATTCTGTTATGGTACATCACTCGTGGGCTCTGCCTTGCCGGCTCAACCACATCTATCACTTAAAATTTAAGGAAGCGGGAGGATTTTTATAACGTTTAAAAAACATTTATAATATTTGCAGTTCACGTCATTCAAAATCTGAATCATAATATCATTATAGAATGAAATCCCAAACCCCTTTTAAAATCAGCATTTTGAATCGCATACACTCAATCTATTCAGTATCCATTTCGAAGTCATTAGCATCTCGGATGTGATATGAAGCGATATGTAACCACAGTACAAATCATGAAGTTAATGGCACTGGAGAAAATCATAGCACTGCATAATTAATTGCTTCACCTAGTACATTGTGTTTCCAACACAATTCTTCTAATGGTATTGAATATTTCTTGATAAATTCCTTCACTCATGCTTGTTTCACAGATTCATATGGAACCACTGAAGTGCTAGCATTCATAATCCTTGACCGGTGATAGGGAGAATATGCAGTAAATATCAAATATGAAATGGTTTGATAGTACCCACAACCTACAGGACCGGGCTAAAAAGGCCGACAACTGCACAGTGAGGAAATTACACTTAGAAAGATAAATTGATATGAAATGTAAGTGTGCGTCAAGAATATCCTCAGAGAACTTGCTACAATACACAGAGAACACAATTACCCTTATATTTTACCCATCTATGAAATGACCAACCTACCAACGCATGAGAAAAAAAAACAAATTAGACATTTTGACAGGCTCATCTCCAATATTTCACGGACCGGGAACAAACAGCCACTGGAACCGTTTTAAGTGAGAGCTGGAACAAACCATAGTAATGATAAAAAATAAAAAATGTCGCAAAACGTCTGCATAGGCCTCTTTCACAGTCTCACAGAAACAAGCTAAATGGATGCACAACACTTAGAACTGGAGAACAAGCAGTGTGGCCATTTCTTATGTTCTTAAACATGCCCAAATGTCAGCACATAGGACAGGCTTGCCAGGAATTTCAGAACAGAACAATCTGAAACAGGCAGAATGCTTGATAAGTTATACAGGAGTACAAGCACACACACACACACACACACACCCACAATCTCTTTCTTAGCACATGGCACAGAAGAACTTGGGATTTCAAATGTCACTAAATTTTAAACACATGCTCCAAAGACATTCAGCGGTTTTTGCAGGCACATGGAGACTGGTGCGGATCCCACTGCGGCCTCATGGCTTGTGCACTGCCAGCCTAACTTGCTCACTCTATTGGGGATGTGGCTCATTAGTGTTAGAGAACCCGAAAGAGGGTGAACTCTGTCTCTGGGCATGGCGAAAGAAGAGGAAACTCTGGTGGAGATCCGTAGTGTTCTTGACATTGAAATCGGTCATCAAACCTGACTATGGGAGCGAAAGTCTAATCGAAACATCTAGTAGCGGGTTCCCGCCGAAGTTCACCTCTGGATTTACACTGATTTAGGTTTCATGTTCTGCTGGGGTGAGCTAAGACCCGGACACCATCCTGAGGCCTACACCAACACAACTTGCAAGATGCAGACAGCTCATCCCCATAACTACTGCTCCCCAACATCTACGACATTGTGCACACTAGACTCATCAAATGATGTAATCGCCAAAACATGTTGTGGACTGAACAACACAATAGGGGGGCCTCTCGCATTATAGCTGCTGCTCAGACTTTTATGTTGCATTTTGCTGCTATTTTAATGACCATGAACACAGTTACCTAGTCCTCAAATGTATACAGGAAAGTGCCATGCATATGTAGATGACACATGTTGGTTCTTAGGACCGGTATGTGAACCTGGGTTTAAAAGATTCATATATACATTTACTTAGTCTATGGCTACATGGCAGCCTCATTTTGTGGTCAAAGACACATTGTTTTGCCAGGGTAAGCTATGCATAATTGCATTACCCTTTTCCAGGCAACATTTTTTCCTTGAACTATGTCGTGAGACACTGAACCCAGCTTTCTTCTACTACAGTACCACATTCTGTATTAACCCTTTCGGTGCTGATGACGGCTCCCGGTCGTCATCAGTTACGGTGGGTGTGTGCTGATGACGGACGGGAGCCGTCATGACCACGCCCGCGATCGGAATGTGCCGCACAGGCGCAGAATTCCAGCCTCAGCCAGGGGGTTAAAGCAGAACTGAAATATACAAATAGATGCTTTGTATGGGATGTTCCACTCAAAGTAATCTTACACAGAAGTAGTTAGGCAGTGGGTGTGCAGCATCCCAGTATTAAGCCTTCCAAACAGATTACCGTCACGCACATCCTTTGAGTTGACGGATATTAGGACATAATCAAAATTGTCGTGCTCCTGAACAGGGGACCGATGTCCTGAGATGCACTGTGCTAACATTAAAATTGCAAGCATAAAAGTCTATTAATAAAATTAATTTCAAGGTTTAATAGAGATTTAAAATCACGAAACAAATAAAAAGAAAGGTAAACCCTCTAATTGTGTGACCTTTTTCAACAACATAAATAATCACATGGCAACACTATAAAAAAAAGCATAAAAGCCCAGCTGTTACCTCTCCAATCAGCTTGTGTGATACAATGTAACACAAGTGGCACTTACTGCTATATAAACCATAATGTGACAGAACCTTACTCTAACCTGAGATCACTACTAAGTGTAGGATGTATCAAAATACTTTTTCTCTTGGCAAGCCAAACAATTATTCATGTTTTCTAAACAGTGACGTCCAATTTTACTGCAATAGGTTTTCCTCAATAAATGATGTATTTTTCCTTCAAACTGTTCATTGAAGCTCAAACTAATATGTTCTTTGAAATAAAAGAGCACATTATCTGTTTTTTCAGTATTGAAATTTACAGATACATTTTCGAATGTTATTTTGGATTTGGGAGAAAAATATTGATGCTCTGGAATATGTCAGTCTAAGAAGAATTTGTCCAACCACCTTTTCCATGCTCAGGGAACACGCATGTTCTGTAGGGCGGCCGAGCACTTTCATACATAGGGCCCTCCATCTGGAATAAACTCCCTATTAGTATGAGACAAAATGCTAATCTCCTATCATTCCGGAAAGCACTCAAGACATATCTCTTCTGTGAGACATAGCTCCCTATTTACACCCACTAAAGGCACCGAATCTGGCACCATCAGCGAATCAAGCGCGGAGATACCCCTTCGGGGGTCGAGTCCAGCGCTATACAAGCAAATAAATAAATAAATAAAATAAATAAAAACAAGATATTAGAAGCTGCTTTAACTGAGGTCTTTGGTCTCAAAGCCTTCTCAAATTCTCAATTCCTCCCAAAATACCAGGAGTAGGGGTCTGGAACAACTGCTGTCTATTCTTGTCTTTCCCTGTTACTGTTCAGTAGGTAGGGATTTTTCAGTTTTTCTGATCAGATGCTACTTAGAATGCTGTTTCGCTCCTTTGGGAAGAAATCTCCACCTGCCTTCACCATCTCACAGTTTCTAAATGGTGCCTTGCTCCTTAGAATGTTTTGCTCTGTTGAATGTTGGCCCACATCGCGGATTGTTTTGTCATACCCTGTGAATGCGTATTGCTCCATACGCATGTCACCTCTCTTCTTGTAATACTGATTCAATGCCTGTGATTTCATCTCCCTTCTGGGGAATCCCCATTCCAACGTCTCGTTCCTTGGAATGCTATGTTGCTGCTTGGGAATGCGCTCTTGCTCCTTGAGAATGCCATCTCACTCATGGCAAATGTGGTCTTGCTTCTCAAAATGATACTTCACTTGCTCCTCGAAATGCTGTCTCACTCTGGATTGTCGTCTTGCTAGTCGAAATGTTGTTTCACTCTGGATTGTCGTCTTGCTCCTCTGGATTGTCATCTTGCTCCTTGAAATGCTGGTTCGCTCTGAAATGTCGCCTTGCTCCTCTAAATGCTTTTTTTACTCTGGATTGTCTTCTAACTCCTGTGTCTTGTTTGAAATGCTGGTTCGCTCTGAAATGTCGCCTTGCTCCTCGAAATGCTTTTTCACTCTGGATTGTTATCTTGCTCCTGTGTCTTGCTCCTCGAAATGCTCTTTCACTCTGGATTGTCGTCTTGCCCCTCTGGATTGTCATCTTGCACCTCGAAATGCTGTTTCACTCTGGATTGCCATCTTGCTCCTGTGTCTTGCTCCTCGAAATGCTGTTTCACTCTGGATTGTCGTCTTGCCCCTCTGGATTGTCATCTTGCACCTCGAAATGCTGTTTCACTCTGGATTGCCATCTTGCTCCTGTGTCTTGCTCCTCGAAATGCTGTTTCACTCTGGATTGCCATCTTGCTCCTGTGTCTTGCTCCTCGAAATGCTGTTTCACTCTGGATTGTCGTCTTGCCCCTCTGGATTGTCGTCTTGCACCTCGAAATGCTGTTTCACTCTGGATTGTCGTCTTGCTCCTCGAAATGCTGTTTCACTCTGGATTGTCATCTTGCTCCTCGAAATGCTGTTTCACTCTGGATATCATCCTGCTCCTGTGTCTTGCTCCTCGAAATGCTGTTTCAATCTGGATTGTCATCTTGCTCCTGTGTCTTGCTCCTCGAAATGCTGTTTCCACTCTGGATTGTCGTCTTGCCCCTCTGGATTGTCGTCTTGCACCTCGAAATGCTGTTTCACTCTGGATTGTCGTCTTGCTCCTCGAAATGCTGTTTCACTCTGGATTGTCGTCTTGCTCCTTGAAATGCTGTTTCACTCTGGATTGTCATCTTGCTCCTCGAAATGCTGTTTCATTCTGGATTGTCGTCTTGCCCCTCTGGATTGTCGTCTTGCTCCTTGAAATGCTGTTTCACTCTGGATTGTCGTCTTGCTCCTCGAAATGCTGTTTCACTCTGGATTGTCATCTTGCTCCTTGAAATGCTGGTTCGCTCTGAAATGTCGCCTTGCTCCTCGAAATGCTTTTTTTACTCTGGATTGTCTTCTAACTCCTGTGTCTTGCTCGAAATGCTGGTTCGCTCTGAAATGCCGCCTTGCTACTCGAAATGCTTTTTCACTCTGGATAGTTATCTTGCTCCTGTGTCTTGCTCCTCGAAATGCTGTTTCACTAGGGATTGTAGTCTTGCTCCTTAAAGTGCTGTTTTACTCTTGGTTGTCATCTTGCTGCTTGGGATTATATTTGGGATGACATGTAAATACTGGCCGCTTTAAAAGGCGTGGTGTTTCTTTCCTAAGAACGCCACCCCAGTACTTGAAATTCGTTACAGCTGTTAAGAATGTTGCTTCTTGAAATGTCGACTAGCTCCGGCCAGAATACATGGCTTTTTGGAGCCGTGTTGCTAAAAAACTGATTTCTGTTAAAATGTCATCTTTTGGTCTACAACCATTGAAGCCAACGTACCAAGGTTTGTGGCAGCTTCCCCCTTGACATCAACGGACAGCAGAGCCTGGAAATAACAAGAGGCTTTTTTATGTTAACCACCTAAGCAGATTTCCCTTTTGAATTGCAATATATGCATTTTATCCTAGACTTGGCCAACTTTCAAATGATCCCCACATTTTATTTTTTAGTGAGCTGAGCCTGGATAATGTAAAGTAATTTCATCCATGTGTCGACTTTCTTCTTCTCCATTTCTTTCTGTTTGTTTGTTGTTTTCTTTCTTTGTTCTTGTTTTTATGCTTATTTCCCCCTCCTAAATGATGACGCATTTGTCGCTGAACCTCCCAGTTTTATTTTGTTGCTCTGTTGGCATCCACATTACTTGAGGGTTAATGTCCTGTGCTGGAAGTGACTGCCAAATACAAGAGGCCAATACTTCTAAATGGTGATAGATCTGGGCACAGCCTATCCCATATTATTAACAGACGTGAAATGTGACTTACTCTGCCTCAGGTCTAAATCCTTAGCAAATCTAACCCAGCCCAAGGTGGGTGTCACAGGATGAGATGCCATCCAGCGTGGTACACACGGGCTATGGGTAGCATCACGCTTGCTTCAACATTCTGTGTGCATCTGTCATTCGATGGGGACCTGCAGCCTTGTGAAGAAGAGGAACATGGCCTTTGTCCCAAGCCTTCAAGCTTGGTTTCAAACTCGCCGCTGTGTCAGAAAAACACCCTGTTTCCAGTGCTGGGCTTTTAATTCGGCATCATATGTGCTTTAGAAGTTACCTACTTGATTTGCATCCTTTGAACACATTTCCTGGAAGAGGTGTGGCGCCGCGGCCAGGGCGACTGACACTGGAATCTGGGGCTCACGGTTTGATCCCCGGCACCGGCGGCAGGTCAGGCCAGCACCATGTGACTCAAGGCAATAGCTCGCTTAAGCTTCCCGAGGGCCCCCAGCGCCGGGACACCACTTCGGAGGTAGCTGTGCGCTTTACAAATACTGGTATTTCATATTTATTTATTTCATAACTAACAAGTCAATGACGTGTATCTGCAAAGTCGAAGACAGGCATTCCCTGATGGCAAGGAGGCAACCTTTGCTTGAAGAGACCAGGCTGATATTAGGAGGGAGTAGATTTCCCCAATGAAAAAACATACCAGTCAGAATGATTTACAATGCAAAGGCAACCTGTAACCAACAGTATTCTGGAATAAATATTTAATGCCTGGATTTGTTCCGCTGCTGTTTCATGGAGACGGCCAAGACAGGCCCTCACTGATGGCAGCAAGTCGCAGAGGACCGTATGGTGGTAATCAATGTTCTCAGCTGTAATTATTAGAAACGAGGGTAGACCGGTCTTACCTCTGGGGACACTCCATGGCTGCGTTCTCTAGGAGACAATTAGCATGTTAATGAGGTATTTTTTATACAGAATGGTGCAGTCTGAACCTCCACGCGTCTGTGTTGGAACTGTCCGGCTCATGGGAAGCCTCCTGTGTTCACGGGCTGACTGTTTTCTTGTTTCTCCTTTGTTTCCTAAAATGTAATTAGACTGCGTGAAGTATGTCAGGATGGGGTGGAAGCGGCCAAGGGGATGTGGTTTGAGCCAGGGCACAGTGGGGGATGCGACATGGTGGCAAGAAGAGTGCCAGGAGTGCCTTTTGGAGCCAGAACGGCACACACCAACACCATCAATTTTTGGACTCCTATTCCAAACCAAGCCTCGGGAGTCATATCAGGAAAACAAAGCCTTCGCTGGGGCTCGGCTACAAAGTGGTGCAGTGTGATCACTATTGTGTTGTCTTGTATTCTTTGGTGCTTTGATTCTACTTGCAGCTGTGAGATTTTTCCTAGCCCTCTGAAGAAGTGAGGCCAGGAAGGGACTCGAAGGTCTCCTTCGACAGGATACCCAAAATCATGATCCGATTTATTTAAGGTAGAGCCGGCCTATAGTTGTCAAGTGGTTGATTATCATAAGTAGGTGAGTCGAAGCGTTCTCCATAGGTTGAAAGATGTTATGCTATAGTATTGACATTTATGTTGCACATTCTTTCATTGACCGATATTGCCTCTGATCAACCAAGGTGACTTTCCTCAATGGTTGCAAAGGGTACAATCAAAGACTATAGACTGGTCTATCTGTGATGATGCGTTATGCATATTCTTCGGTTCTGTCTCTGGTCAACCATGCTTGAGTTTGCCCTTCGAGAGCTAATATTGTTTGATAATTGACCGTTGTCAGGCCAGCAGAGCTGCAGGTGGCATTTCTTTGGGGTGTGTGTGTGTGTGTGTGTGTGTGTGTGTGTGGCGGGCGGGGGTGGCAGCGAGTGCTGCTTTGCACTGAAATAGGAGACTATGTTGCATATCTGGAGTCTATTGAACGTATGTTGAGAGTTCGTTCTAGTGAGTCATGTTACATATTAGTGTGTGGCGTATCATGGGTGGAAGTGCTGTTGTAATAAGGGTAAAAAAGTGAAATGATGGACTTCAGCAATATTTAAATTCAAATCTAAAGAAAGTTAGAACTCAGGGGAACAGAAAAAAACGGTGCTTGAGCAGTGTTAGTCTTTTAAAGAAAAATTACAGCAAAACTTGATTTTGCATGGTGATGCAGCGGATTCCCTTATTTCTATTTATTCATACTTCATTACATTATACGAGGTACATGGGTCCTTGTAAAGGGTTTGCGTTATTAAAAAGTAAGACGGCGTGAATTTCTGGTCTTTCACTATTTTATTTTATACAAGGCATATCCTAGTTCCAGAAAGATTACTCCTCTTTTCTGGGTCGTCTAGGGTTCGGGAGATGTCCCCTCCTCTCTCGTGCCACAACAGGTGATTGTTTTTTCTGTTCCTGTGCCCAACTGTTTTAGGGTAAGAGGAGTGCGGAAAAATCACCCAATTTGCGAGAACTCCGCCAGATATATATGTGTCTCAGTTGCGACATTTACTGGGGTCAAAATATCAGATGGTTTCTTTTCTTTGAGCCCTCTTAGCAGGACTTGCTTGCCCTTCTCTCACTCCTCCTCGTCAGGGTCCGTATATGGGCCCGTACCTGTGAGAGCCACGCTCCTCCAGGAGTGTGGTGGGGCATTTCGTGGTACCATTGGCTTCCCTGGTCTTTCGAGGGCCCTTCAGGTGGCTTCGCTTCTGGCGTCTCCCCGGTCCTCAAGGAAGGGTAGAGCGGGTCTTCTCCACGGCATTCCTCCGATGGTGGCTTCTTCTCTCTGCTCTAGACACGCGCTCTTCCCTCGTCATTTCCGTAGATATGTATCTTCAGCTGGTGCAGGCAATGATTGGATCTCGTGCCTCTCTGACATCATCAGTGAAGCAGAAGGAATCCAAGAAGCTCCCTTCCTTAAAAGGACTGTGTCTTTCATGGAGCGAATCCCTCTCAAGAAAGTCTGCTTGCACTCTGTGGGGCTGCAAGTAAAGCAGAGGAGTGATGTAACAAGGTAACTTACATTCCCCCTCCTCCTCAAGTAAGTCCAGAGCTGAGTCTCCCATCTGCCTGATCGTTCGATTCCCAGTAGGGACCCTCAGAATTGTATTCTGAATTTCCTAAAATGAGAACTACCTACTTTGAAAATAAAGGAACTGATCTATTAACAGACACATTAGTCTGAGACAGAAAACACCAAATACAAATCTAAGTTATTAGTTAGTCCGTTATTGTATTATGTGCACAATGCCATAGAGCTTGCTTGAACAATCATCGTTTTTTCAATAGAACAAATACTTTTGGGACTTTACCTGCTCCCACTTGCTTGAAAGTTTGGTAGATTGGGCGACTGGGGGATGTGTTGATTTGTCAATCTTCCCTGAATCAGAAAATTTGGTCAAGCACAGAAGTTTGGTCTCCTAGTTCAGTGATCAAAGACTTACACATAGACCAGATTCCCTTGTCTACTACAGTTTGCTGAAGTGGAAAGGGCTCTTAATATTGAAAATGAGCAGTTGAGGTTTTCATCAGATCACAATACACTCTTTCATTCAAGCACCTAGTTACATCTATCTGTACTCCTCTTATAACTACTTATTCAAACTTATAGATTGACCCACACTCATCCAAGGGTGGATGTTGAGGTCCTATTTGAAATTGACCCCAAGATATACATGCCTCCCAATGCCAAATACACAAGGCTACTCAAAATCTAGAATGGCTTTCTGATAGGAGACCACTTCACCTGCCATCTTGCCAAGAAACAATTCATTACTCGAGCACATCATACATATGTGGCCAAGCTTAGTTCCCAAAGACTTAAATGAGTGCTTTAGAATTAGAAAATACTGGAAGAAAGACCATTTTTACTGTGAGGAGGGACTCAATTGAAAGCTGTACCCATGAGAGAAACAGCAGGCTAACATAGGATTTGATTACTCCCCACGTGCATAAAGACGGGCAAACTCAGTATTTGTCATGGCACGTTTAGTGGCAGAATGACAGTAAACATGTGATCATACCCAAAGGCTTTTACATTCGATTACAGTCAAAGGAAATGGCTTTATCCCCCCCCCCCAATAGCTACCATCTTCAATGTACAGAAGACACCACCCTCGCTGTATGCTCTGAAGTAGCCCTTCACTTTGAAAATAAAACTGAATTCCCCAGCTCCCCCTGGCATCCTGATGTTTGCCCTTTTGTCTCCTTACACCCACAGATCATGACTCGTCTATATGAGAAAGTGCTTGGCTAATACAATGGTACTTACTGCGGATAATGTTCTTTCTGGTCGATTCTCCATCAAAAGTGTGATTCTTCACCATGTGAATCTTCCCAGGCACGAGACTGAATAAAGAAAAATGCAATAGCTCCAGCATGCTGTTAGAAAGGCGACCCCGGGGGAGGCAGAAGGTGTCTTGACTGACCACCCCTAGGTCTACCCCTCCTTTAGAGAAGGGACCGAGCGATGTCGAGAGGCCTCCGACGGGAGGGCCCTCTCCTAGAATCGTACAGCAGAGTAACCACACCACTACAAATATACACCACACGTAGATAGAGTTTTCAATCTTTATCGGGCAATAAGTATCGTTTCAATATGTACAGCAGATCCAGAGGTCTGGAAAGTCTCGTGGCAAGGGGCAAGGTAGCGGGACAGTCTTATAGATGGTCGGTTGCAAGGAGACCCTACGCACAGCTCTCAATCCTCGAGCTGGGGGGTTCCGGAAGGTTGGGCCGCAGCAGTGCCAGCAGGCTCCAAGATGGTTCAGCGAGTGTGGACCGCGGCAGCGCCAGCAGGTTCCAAGATGATTCAGCGAGTGTGGACCGCGGCAGCGCCAGCAGGTTCCAAGATGGTTCAGCGAGTGTGAACCGCGGCAGCGCCAGCAGGCTCCAAGATGGTTACAGCAAAGATGGACCGCGGCAGCGCCAGCAGGCTCCAAGGTGGTTACAGCGAAGATGGACCGCGGCAGCGCCAGCAGGCTCCAAGGTGGTTACAGCGAAGATGGACCGCGGCAGCGCCAGCAGGCTCCAAGGTGGTTACAGCGAAGATGGACCGCGGCAGCGCCAGCAGGCTCCAAGGTGGGGACAGCGATGATGGACCGCGGCAGCGCCAGCAGGCTCCAAGGTGGTTACAGCGAAGATGGACCGCGGCAGCGCCAGCAGGCTCCAAGGTGGTTACAGCGAAGATGGACCGCGGCAGCGCCAGCAGGTTCCAGGTAGAGCAGCAAGGGGAGTTCGTCTCAGGGTCAGCCGCGACAGCGTCAGCAGGGCTTCTCGACTCCGGGATACAACTGCCGTCCTACTCCGGGGCTGGCCCAGATATAGGTCTGGAGTCCTTTGATGTCCGGACCCTCTCGCCTGGGGGTCAGAGGGGCCGGGATGATGGTGTCCAGACACCCAGCAGGGGGTGGGGCCAGCGCTCAGGGAGGCCGGAGGTCGATCGAAACCAGGCATCCGGGGACGGTTGGAGAGCCATCGAAACTCCCCTCTCCTTGTCTCTGGTTGAGTGGCCACTCTACCACCCGGAGGGTTCTTGGTGCCTCGATGGCGGGCTCGCTGGGGCCGTGGCCGCGGCTGGTCCGGGACCACGTGTCTGTGACGTGATGGGCCCAAGATGGCGTCGGGCCTGGAATGAGGGTCCGGGGTGGGCACCGGACCGGTAATGCTGGGGCGGCCCGAGTGTGCCGTGTCAGTGGTTGTGGGCCGCCGGGTGGCGGATCTGGTGGTTTGGAGGGCGTGCAGAGGTGTGCCCGAGGCCGACCCGGGCTGGATGGAGGGCCGATGTCGTCCGGGGCCCGCCATGCGGGAGGGGTAGGACCACGCCACGAGGCCGGGTCCAACACATGCCAACAGGTGGCACCATCTGCCGCCATCATGATTCTGTCTTGTCTCTGGACATGACTCGAAGCCTTAAGTAGGTGCCACTATTTATTTTCATTACCGTCCCGAGACTTGGAGCGTATTTGGCAGATTGCTGTTCACTGTTGATATGCTAATCTGAACAGGGACCCTGTTAACTCCCAAAGCCCACTCCACATACTGGGAAGGCAGACGGTGTGTAATATGGCATCAGATAGAGTATCTACAAGAAACAACACTACTGAAAGTAAGTAATGTATTGCTTCTTAACTGTAATCCCAGTACTCTCTTAGGGGAATCTCCCTTGAAGTCATAAGCGTTTGAATAGTTCTGCGGTAATCCCGGAGCAGTTTTCCATAGATATATTTTTAAGTGTAGATCTTTGCCTTTCTTCAGGAAGGCCTGTAGAAACACCTAAGAAAGAACATATTATTCAGCCAATACACACAGGCTACAGTGGAAAGATTTTTCAGATTGTACATTCAAAAGAGAATCCCTCTCACAAACCCCTTTCTGTAAAGTAGAAGATGAAGGAAAGCAGGACAGTGTAGCCCCGTAGGCAGCTATTTATTTTAGTTTAAAATAGTGTATGTGCCTTTAAGGACTCAGAAACCACCAGTATCCCATCATGCCTAGCCGGTGGCAGTGCGTCAGTTTTTTTTTTGATGGGATGGAGGAGTCCAATAATGTCCTTTGTTATGTGCACCGAGGAGGCAGGAGGGTCGCTTATGACTTCAGTGGAGATTCCCCTTAGAGAAAACTGGGATTACAGGTAAGAAACCATACCTTCTTTCTTAGGGGATCTCCGTTGATAGTCATAAGTGTTTGAATAGAATAGCAAGCCCATTCCCATCAATAGCTGTGGAAAAAACTGAGGAGATGATGGAACTACATTAGTCAAATAGGTTTCTGAGGGATCTTGACCTACTTGGGCATCTGCTCGAACATCGGAATCCAAACAGTAGTGTTTGTTGAATGTGTGAACAGATCTCCATGTAGCTGCTTTACAAATCTCAACTATAGGGACATTTCTTATCAAAGTGACAGTAGCTGCTTTGCCCCTAGTGGAATGGCCCTTAGGTCTAGCTTACAAAATCTTGTTGACTTTTTGGTAGCATAACAGTATGCACGTTGAGATCCTTTGTTTGGAAGTGGCTAAACCTGTACGAACTGGGCCATAATTGACAAACAATTGGTCCCATCTCCATATGTCTTGTCTAGATAACATTCTAAGACCTGCCTCACATCCAGGGAATAAAGAGTTCTTTCATCTGGGTGGAAGGATGCTAAAAGAAGGTTGGTAATGAAATTGCTTGATTGACATGAAAATCCAAAATAACCATGGGAAGGAATTTCGGGCTAGTCCTCATAACTACCTTGTTAGAATGAAAAATTGTGTAAGGTTTGTTAGAACATAAAGCCTGGATTTTGCTAACTATGAGCAGATGCATTTGCTATGAGGAAAGCTGCTTACCATGAGAGATGTTACAGGGATGACTTATGAATGGGTTCGAAAGGTTCCTGCATGAGTCTTAAAAGGACTATGTTAAGCTCCCAGGGAGGGGACGGATGCCTTACGGGAGGGAAAACATTCTTTATACCTTCTAATATACCCTTGCTCACGGGAAAGAGGCTTGTGAAGAACATTATCTGTAGGCAGTAAGGGCTGCCAAGTGAACCTTTATGGAAGAGAATAGCAAGCTAGATTTTGCTAAATGGAGAAGGTAGGGAAGAATGGCATCTTCTTGGCAAGTTGAAGGGTCTACTTCTTGGAAGAACACCAAATGCAATATCTCTTCCTCTTGAAGGCATGTGCAGAACGAGTTAACAGATGTTTAGCCTCCTTAAGGATGTCCATGCAGTCTAGTGGCAGGTTCAAGTGTCCGTACTGCACTAGCTAAGAAAGCATGCTGCCAAATTCAAAGAGGAGAGACTGGGGTAAACCATCTGGCCTCCGAACTTCGTTAATATGTCTGGTATGCATGGAAGATTCAGATGTGGACGCTCTGACTGGTGAAGGTCCGTGAGCCACCACTCACGTGGCCATTCTGGGGCTATTAAGATCATACTTGCTGTCGAGTAGGACAATTTGATGTGGACTGACTGGATCAGTGGGAAAGGTGTAAATACATTTTCTGGACAAGTCGATCCATAGGGCATTCCTCAGAGTCCCTGGCTGGAAGTATCTCAAGGCAAAGTCGTGGCATTTTTTGTTTTCTGTGTTGGCGAACAAGTCACTGTGTGGAAGGCGCCACAGTCTGAAGATATCTTGCACAACATCATTGTGAAGGTGATAGAGCAAGATTTCGCATCGCGACTTGCTCGATTCATGAACCTCGAAACCGTTGTAACCTCGTAACTAATTGTACGTTTTACTAATATCTTTTATTTCCGATATATATGTATGATAGAGAAGCTTGCTTATGTGTTTTATTAATACGAATAACTTTTGTAATTCTAAAAATGGCCGCTGCTTGACTTTCCTCTTCTGCGCATGCGTCAGTCACACTCACGTGACTTCGTGTAGAGATAGTTTTGGAGGGAAAGGGTGCGCATGCGTAAATAGCAATAAGATGACTATGCTTTGATAACGTGGTGAAGCCTTGTGCTGCTGCTCTTGTGACATTGTTTGTTGCACTTACCATTAATGCATAGTATATTTTTATAATGATGAAACCTGAAATGTGAAATCATGACATGTAATACATTCATTCATTTCTATGTTTTAATTTGTTTTCGCTTACTTTTCATGTATCACGGGAAATGGGGGTCCGAATGGGTCGTGAGCCATTTTGAAGGTCCTTTCTGCGCATGCTCAAAATGCGAGGCCAAAGACAACCTTGGACCGTGGAACTCAGCCAGCTGGCAGCCACAGTCGAGATGCTCATGAGAGAATTACCTCTGACCCAGGAGGATGGAGCCAATGTCCCTATATTGTTACAAATGTATAAGTTTCATTGTATTCTGTGCGACTTCTCGTGGGAACCCCAATCTTGCTAGGCGGCACCCAAAAATGTAAATTAGGCCTTAGAATAGTCTGTTCTGATTGGTGTGTTAACCAAATCCTACCTTAGGACCAATCCAAATTGAGGATTCTGACACTTTGCAACATTTGGGGGGTGGTACCCTGTCCCAAAACAGTATATCTAGCCTAGGTTTAGCTAGAGAAATCGTCCGACTTGTCTGAATAGCTGACCTGTCACTGACCCAACGCACTCAATAGGTGACTTGATACAGAGGTGCTGCGGAGCTCTCTGTCCGAAATCTGACCATAGACTCTGAAGGTTTTACTGAACCTTAAGTGCTGGCGGAGCACTTTGCTGGGGAATTCGCTGACCCAATCGGGGTCCTGACTGATAGCTGCAGAGAGGGTGGAGCGCAGGCGTTGCTTCCGAACTGCGGGTGCTGGTCGTATCCTGGTGGTCCTGTCCTGATCCGAATCTGGGTTTCCTGTCCTGTCCTGGGGTGTCCATTCTGCACCTGCTGTCCCACTGAGGGTTATCCTTCCTTGAGGGTTTTCCTGTCCTTAGACTGACCCGTGGCCAGGGTTGGTTTTCACACCAGTCTAGGTAAATATCGCTCTGAGTTCTTAAACTGCACCTTTCTATTTTTCTGTCTTTGCTTTAATAAAGACATACCTTTGCACGTGAATAATTTTCCATGCTTTCTCCTGCAACCATTGCATTTCATAAAATCGTTTGCATTTTTATTTCATAGCGTGTTCCTATGTTACCCTACCTTTTAGAAATCATTTCTGTATTGCAGTTTGCAACTTCTTGTTATGATCTTGGTTTTTCTCTCGTAAAACTGACTAAAGTAACTCCGATTTATAGCGTGTTCACTTTGCCCTTATCTTAGTTTTCCTCTCACTTAGCGGGTTCCCTGTCGCACTAGTATTCTATCGATAAAGCTGTATGACTGCCCTTTATTTGAATTTAAGATAAAACTTTCAAAACTTCCAGTTGTCCGTGGTCATTTCATAAAAAAGTAAAGTCATATGTGGAATAGTATATTTTGCTGCTTTTCCTTTTACAGCTAGCTCCCTGACCCATCGTTGTCATAGGTACCCATAACGGTGGATGGTAAGTTGAGTACACTGGAAAATCGAAAGGGAACTCACAATTATTGGTAGTAGATTGCGTGGTCATCTGATCAATGTATATGATAAAGTAAAGTATATGGGCCCGAAGCCAGAAGTGGCGAAGTTATTGGTCGGGTGACCCGCGATCTCTAGCAGTAATTTTCTGGTAGCAGAGTGATGGTTAGGGACGCTATTTCTGCAACCTACAGCAGCGCCTTGGACGGAGCTTTTCTGATCTCACCAAAACCTTCCTACCTCTCGCGGTACCCGCTCAGCGGGTCCCGCTTCGTGTGGGGTGTTCGTCGGACTGCCAAGAACTCTGACTGTGTCCCATTGAAGGCGAGTGACAGGCGGGGCTGCGAGCGAGAGCAGGCGCTGGGCTGGGACTACCGTTCCCAGGAGCGCTTGCCAGCCCCAATTTAGCACACCTGGGCCGCTCTCCCTG
The DNA here is from genome assembly GCF_964261635.1 of Lissotriton helveticus. Classification (NCBI taxonomy): domain Eukaryota; kingdom Metazoa; phylum Chordata; class Amphibia; order Caudata; family Salamandridae; genus Lissotriton; species Lissotriton helveticus. The sequence continues at coordinate 816,525,594 of NC_136073.1, read as the reverse complement.
TCTGCTCCTCCCCTTCCCTTCCCGTCTAGAGTTATAAATAGATTCTCCCACTACCGCTGCGCGGAAGCGTGCGGGAGGGCGCCGGGAGAAGCCCGGGACAAGGGCGGGACCGTCTGTGGCCGTCCGGGGCCGCAGGAGGCCGGGCTGGGCCAGGTTATTATCATTTGTATTTTGTATATGCTGTTGTTTTTAACTATTTACTCTCTTGCTGGCTGTCCACTGTTTCGCTGTTGCCAGCAGTGCATCAAGGTATTAATATCGGGTTAGATAGTATATTTAGCCATTTTTTGATATGAGTCATTCAGCGCCCCCAGGTGTGGGCATTTCTGTACTTGGCCCACTCGATACATTTTTTTTAAAAACCACCAAGGAAGTAGATATGGATCTCCTCCTTGCAGAGAGAAGAGCTGAGCGACGACGCTCAATTGAGCAACTGAAGAAAATCCAACTGCCCACCTCCTTAGACTCAAACCTCAAACCTCACTCAGGTTACGGATGCCCGAGGGTTGAGCTCCATTGAGGATGATGTTACTGATATTAACCAAATCCCCAGTATATTTAGGTTTCCCATTATTTCCCCGCCATATGTTAGTGCAACCAGTGGAGACCAGTTAGCTTGCACTCCCATTGATCACTCTAGCTTTGTTGATACAAACATCCCCGATATCCAAACCGCGGATCTGGATCTATGTCCCACGTTGCCCAACTCGTCACTGGTTTGCATTGAACCAGGCGAGAATTTACCCCCAAGGAGTGTGTGTGACGTTGGTACTAAGCCTGATGACGCAAAGAGGGTTGTGCGTTCTCCACCCAGAAAAAGGAGAAAGGGTGGGGTAAAAAGGAAAGGCCAAAATCGCCAGATATTACCATCACCCCCACCCAATGTTATTCCTGATCAACCGATTCCACCTCTCGTAGAGTTACCGTTGCTAGAATTACAAAATATGGCTACTCCTGATTTAGTTACTGAAGGGTTTAATGAGGTGCCTTTTTCCATTATAGAGAAGCTCATCAAATCATATATGTTACCCCTGCTGGAGCGTGTTAGGATAATGAGTGACAAATTGGATCGCCTATTGGCGTCCACTGAGTTAACACAACCCTCCAGCTCAGTAAAGGGCAAGGGTCCATCCACTAACCCACAAAGTACTATTCAAACGGCTGGTAATGTAAATACCACCACCAGTCAACATCCTAATTGCACAACTAATGTAGCCACTACCTCAAATAAAGTATCGGCTTTGGCTGTTAAACCCCCTAGACCAGCTAGTACGGCCAAAGCGAATCATAGGGTGGTTGTTAATAAACCTCCCCCAAAGGGAGCAGTGCAACAATCAAAGAAAGGGGAGGGCAAATCTGTTACCTCTAATAGTAAACCTCACAAACCCACACCACGGAGGTATAATGTGGACCTGCCACCGGATTCCATGAATTATGTTATAGTAATGACGGGTGTGCCACCAGTTTCGGAAGGGGACCGGGAAAATAATGAAAGCCTAAAAAATAAAGTCATCTTCTGGGTAAAAACAAACAGACCCCTTCCTGCACATCTCAACGGGAATATTGTTTCGGTCAGAAGATGTCAATGGGTGGGGGTTCGCCCCAAGGATATAGAGGGAGACATAGTGATTATTAACTTTAGGGACAATAGAGTAGTATCCCATATCTCAGATTGGTATGTAGGAAAAAACGAGGGAGGGGTTTCTACCAGGAATCTTAGTTATTTTTATCCCGAGACCCTGATTAATCTAACTGAACAAACCCCTATCAAAAACACCAAAAGTCTCCTTAAATGGTCCAACTTTACATCCAGCTTTCATGGACCACAAATTAACCCTGAGGCACGGTACTGCTCCTACACTCAATCTAGTTACAATTGTCCTCCTCAAACACCAGGTTGGGTTAAAATTAAACCCCAACCTCCTGGCCCCCCAGCCTTATCGACCTTTCCTCCTTCTATTAAGTCCCTGTACCCTTTAGCTCCTATCACCCCTGTTTTTCCACAGTTTCAACAGCCTCCAAATTTTTACCCAGCATATCACTATTCACCTAGCCTAAAGCCTAAAGAATACTGGAGCATCCCGTTGAGAAATCTCTATGACCCCTTATCAGGGCTATCGACAAATGATTGACCAGCTTTTTCGACAAGGAATGATGGATTTATATCTGACTATATGGGTGGGGGAGTTGACCTGTTTAACTCACTAAGCATTGCTGGAAGTTTTGATGAACAACCTTGTAACTGTATGGAAGGGGGCACGGTTTACCCAGTGGAGTCAGACATATCGGACAAAGCATCTACCCTATTGTCTACAATGGATGTCATCTCAGTGGGTGTAAACCCAGAGCCAAGTTATCAGGCCGGGTCAGTGTGCTCGTCAACGGCACGTACGATCATAGCTGCCCCTGTGCCTGAAGTACCCCCTCCCCAGTCTAACGATTCCCACCCTTTTGAGATAACTAACCTGTGTGATCGAGTGTGCAAAAAGGGCACCGCTATGGGATGTTGGAACATCGCTGGTATTGAATCTTGTATATGCATTCCTGACTGGGCTGAGTTAATCTCTCAAGGAGATATTTGGTGTTTTCAGGAGACTTGGGCAACCCTTCCAGTGTACCTCCAAGGTTTTTTGAATTTTAATAAACCAGCGACCAAAGGTTTAAGAGGTCGGGCCATGGGTGGCCTTACAACATGGGTTCGCCAAGCTGCAGGTGTAACTGTCAAAGAAATCTCTATTGATTGTCCTGACTTATTGATAGTTAGTATTCGAACATGTAGTGGGTTGGATATAATGCTGATTAATGTATATGCGAGAGGAATCACGGGCGGCAGAGTTTCACCCACCCTTACTTGCTTGGATGATTTTTTAAGTTCTTCCACAAATACTGGTCATGTGGTGGTGATGGGTGACCTTAATACCTGCTTTGAACCATTAAGTAAAGATGATGGTTTATTAACCGAAGCAGAGGATTTGACCTGGGGGATACCACAACTTGAACTATCCCCGATCAATAAATGGTCCCAAGCAGCCACATATATCGAAGGTCTCTGTTTGAACTGGGGGCTCCGCGCACTCAATGGACGTGTTAGCTCGGACAGGATGGGTAAACACACATTTTCCAACGGTAGACATAGTAGTCGCATTGACTACATTCTAGTTGATATTAAATTGTGGCCTGTGGTTTTGGATATGATTGTTAAACCACGCCAAGAAAGTGACCATGAACCCTTGTTGGCAGAACTGAAGGATTTTAGTTTTGTTGGGCCGGTTGTACGCCAGCCTAACCCTGTCCAGGAGGCGGTAGTACTTACAAACGACATGAGGAGGGTGCGTTGGCCAAAGGTTTCTGTAGATGTGGAAGCACGCAATAAGATTAGAGCCCTGGTCTCAAATTCACTGGTAGAAATTGATAAGTGTGATAACCAGGAATTGCTGAACTCAAATATCACAGACATTCATGCTAGCCTCTTTCTGTCCTTAAAATCACTGTTTGTTAAGTATGTTGCCAACAAAGGGAGAGGGAAGGTCAAGAAACCAGCAAATTGGTTTAATGAAGCCTGCCGAGAGACCCATGCAGATTTGTTTAAAGCTTTAAAATCAAAGAACCCTGCCCTAATTAAAGCAAGTAGGAAGGCTTTTAATGAAGCCAAACGCCATGCCAAAGCTGCCTGGGATGACGAGCGCTGGACATCACTAGCCGAGGCCTGTGGCTCCAGGAACTTACAGCAGTTCTGGCACCTTCTTAGGTGGGGTCAGTCACAGGATGATCGCCCAAGCCCCGCATCTGTCGAACCACAAAAATGGGTGTCCCACTTTGCGGAACAATTTAGATGCCGCAATACTGCGCAAATTTCTATTAGCTGGCCACTATCACACGACACACTTGTGTTTTCGGCTAATGAAGTCGAAGCAGTCTTGAAAGTCATCCCTAGGGGAAAAGCGCCTGGTCCAGACTGTATCCCAGCGGATATATTCCAACAGGACCAAGACCTATGGGTACCATACCTGGTGCGTTTGGTAAATGCATTGGCAATGGACGCTAGAGTACCCGAATCCTGGGCTGGTGCTGAAATATTGCCTATTTTTAAGAAGGGTGATCGGTCGGTTCCATCCAACTACCGGCCGATCAGTCTAATAGACGCGGTACAGAAGATCATAACCCGTCTTGTGCTCACGAGGATACAGGCATGGATAGAGGAGCATGACATCCTCACTCCTCTACAAGCCGGGTTTAGATCCCATGTGAGCACCTTGGATCAGACATTTCGTTTTATGCTTTTACATTGGAAGACGGTCACCCTGGGCAAAGGCAACCTATATGCGGCCTTCGTGGACCTAAGGTCAGCGTTTGACCTGGTCCCGAGGGCTGGCTTATGGAAATCCCTATTGGATATGGGTATGCCCCCCATCTTGGTACGTCTCATTGTGAACCTTCATGCACAGACCTTTGCATTTGTACGATGGGGAAAACCGGGTGAGGTTACGGAGAAGTTCCCAGTGGCGAAAGGAGTCAGGCAAGGCTGTGTCTTGGCACCCACCTTGTTTTCTCTATATATCAATGGGGTTACCAAGTACTATGACAACTTTTCCACGGACGCCCCAAGTTTGGCTGGAGCGAAAATCCCCCTGCTCATGTTCGCTGATGATACTCTCCTGATTTCACGAACAAGGCAGGGTTTGCAGAAAGCACTGTTAAGGTTCGAGGATTTCTGCAGCGAACATGAGCTGGAGGTGAACGTGTCCAAAACCAAATTTATGGTTTTAAGAGGGCACAAACAAATAAATGCCAGGGTCTCCATGGGGGATACCCCCCTGGAGCAGACAAAACATTTCACTTACCTGGGAGTTACCTTCAGCGAGACTTTGAGCTGGACACATCAGATCGAGCTCATGACCTTGAAGCACCAGCAGTTGGGTGGGGCCTTGATTAAGGAACATAAAGGGTCATTTACAAGGCCAATGTCCCCGCTCCTTAAGATCTACGGTGGCAAGATTTTATCAGCAGTTTTATATGGAGCGGAACTGTGGGGTGGTAGTAATTTGGACCCGCTAAGACAAGCTCAAAATAAATTCTTAAGAATGACAACGGGTCTGCCCCAGTCAACTCCATTAATTCCCCTTCTTTATGATCTGGGGTGCCAACCAGTAGAGGACCTAGCAAGACTTCGCACCCTAACATTCTGGCGTCGTCTCTGGACAACGCCGGAACTCCATCATTATGCAAAAGCTTGCTTGGAGGTAAGAAACAGCTCCGGTGCCACAAATATTGGCTGGTTTAGAGACCTCAAGGCTACCCTAATAGCTTTGGGGTATGGCGACCTGTGGTCCACACCGGAAACAGCCAAATTCCCCTCAAAAAAGGATCTTAAACATAGTTATTGGGAATGGGTGCTACACAACAGGTACTCTAAAACGAGTTTGAGTAGCCTCACAAGTCTGTTCATTGTATTTAAGGATACGCCCAAGCTGGAAAGTTATTGGGATTTAATAACAAAACCCGCGGACCGCAAATTATTCTTTCAATTTAGATGCGGTTCGCTTCCCCTTGGAGACTTTACCAAAAAGTGGGGTGTAGAAAGGACGGGGTTTTGTCCAAAGTGTCAAGGTATTGGGGAAAACTTGAGTCACTTTTTATATGTGTGCCCACTGTACTCTGCCCCAAGAGCCAAATGGCTTAGGCCGGTATGCAGAAATTTAGGCACAAGGTCGGCTGGGGAAGCAAATAGAATGTTAAAGACCAATCTGGATCCTCTGATTGTCGTGGGTGTCGCCAAATTTTTGGGGTGGGCCTGGCTGATTAGAAGTAGGCTCATTAAAAGCAATCTTACGGGCTCTTAATGTTATGACTTTTGAAATGGAGACCTGTATTTTGTTTATTAATGGTTGCATTTGTGCGTCTCTGTAAATATTGTACATATATGCAAGAAGCTGATTAGTATGTTAATGATTTAATACTTGTTTTAACTGTTTTATATGTATAAATGTATTTTATGTCTTTTATGATGAACTAATCGAATAAAGACTTCTTGAACTGAACTGAACTGGTTAGGGACTAGTTAAAGGATAGGTAGGACTAGTTAGTCTAGCCAAGTCGGATGCTGCTATAAGAGTAGGCGCTTCAAGGGAAATTGATCACTCACTTGAAAATCGTTTACTTTGAAAAAATTATGAAATGTTTTAAAATTGTTATTCTTCTTATCATACTGTTATATGTATTAATCCATTCGTACGTAAAACGTCTTGCATGTTGTTAAGAATCCCCGGGGAATTGAATAGCGAGTGGTGAATAGAATCCACTTGCTTTGAGGTCACTGGCCCAAGGAAAGTTGGTGCAGGTTAGGCAGAACTGGAAGCACTAACTAGGGTTTTTCTGAATGTATGATTGAATAAATGTTAGTGACGAGGTTCATTGGCAAAATTCCTACTGTGGCATAACCTAGTGAGGGTCGCACCGGAAGAGTAGCAGGTTCATCGGAGCTCGAGTGAAAGCAAAGGGGTTCGCTAGGGAAACTTTAGGCTCGGATATATCCCGGAAAGGTGGATGAGTCTAGGGGAGTAACAGGTTCTCCAATGCTAGTGTGAAGGGTAGGCAGAAGAGATCTACTCGTAGTGAGTGAAAAGTAAATGGAAGTAGTTTACTTGCAGTAAAACAAATCTTTCTTGTCTAGACACTTGAGCACAGTTGCGAATGTGTATTCGTTGTAAAATAACCAAGCACTAAGCACTTTAAAAAGAAAGAAAGTTTCCGTTACCTTGTGAAGGAGGGAGTCAGTCGCGAAGCTGCTCTGACGTCACTCTGTGCCGCACGGGGATTGGTAGACGCAGCGGGCTGGTAGCGGAGCTGGAATTGTAAAGGAGGGGCGAGCGCCGGAGCGTGGGAACTGTCTCGCGAAAGGGCCGCGCACCCATTTGTCGAGATTATTTGAACTCGTGCATTTCATTGGTCGCACGAAAATAAAAGACGCACTCGGATTGGAAGTGATTTTGTAAACAAAATCACTCGTAAAACCGTATGTGGCATTCGTATAGACCGCATACCAGACCTGATCCACGTTATATGGGATTTGAGAACGATCAGTGGAAAGGAGTTAAAAACGACATTATGTACGGAACTAAGAGAAAAGTATCTCTTGTAAATAAGGTGAAGAATTATTTCAAAAAGGACAAGCCGATTAAAACTAGAGAAGGTGTTGTCATACCGCAACCCAACACTCCCGCATCTTTCATGATGTTCGATAAAGGGTACAACACGTGTATGGTTGGAGAATTGGGTGAAATACACGAAAGATGACGGAGTATTGGCTTTTCCGTTAGATGGAACATTTAACAGCAGAATTCTATTTAATTTGAGAACCCGAATGAATGATTTACATCCCAGACCTAGATTAATGCAGTATGAAGCGCTAGAGGAATGGGAAATCGAGGCTTTCGAAAGGGATAAGCCACGGATGGACAAAGGGTTAACTACATTTTATCCAAAGTTGAAGCAGGAAGCACGAGCTAAAAAGATGAAACAGTGGAGGCAGAATATGATAGTGGAGGGATTGTTTCCCATGATGCCAGCAGATGATCCTTCTGGGGGACAGAAACGGTTGGTAAAATCTAAACATTGGGTACCCATTGGAGAGTCGGATGATGAATTATTAGATGACCTATGTACAAGAAGTCCGCCTCCTTATGAGGGACATCGACCTTCCAGTACAGGAGATATTTCCCGAAGACTTCCTCCTCAGGAAGAAGTTAGGTCCGCAAGTGTAGGAGGGGGTTACCACATTCCTCCCTATACCGAGAGTCTAGGACCAGTGGATACCAGAAACATTTACCCCAGGATGTCAGCTAGTGGGGAGACAGGATATTCCCGTGAAGGAGATTTTTGTTCTCGACCTCCCTACGGAGGCGAGATGAGACCCTCAAGTTCAGGAATGCCGTTATTACAGTCACAGTATGAGGAAGAAAGAAGATCCCTAGGTACAGGAAGTTTATTCCCAAGAACAAATTATGGTGAAGGACCTAGTGAGACTCATCCCACTGCCCCAAGTTATGCTCCCACACTAACCCCGTAGGTGTTACATGACAAATCCATAGAGAGATTACTGGAAGAAAAGGAGCGGGAGGTTCTAGCAAAACAGAGAGCTGAGATCATTCAGAAAATGACCCAGTTAAATACCAGTCCTGAAGCATTGACAATCCCAGTAACAATCGGACCCGTAGTTTCATTGTACGGGGATCGGCATGAAAGTCCAAAACCTCCAGTCATTACTCCCGTAATAGCACAATCCAGACCAGAACCCTTAATTGTAGATGAACAGACGAGTGAGTGTGAATCTGAAGTCTCACTGATGGATCTGCCCATTAGAAATACAGGGAAAAGAATGCAGAAAAGACATAATCCTTTCAATGCGAGGGAGATTCAAATGGAATCGACTTCGGGTACTAGAAGTGTCACTTTGGTCACACCTGAGGAAATCGAAAGATGGAGTCAGGAATTAGAGAAACAAACTTTGCAAACAAAACCTTTAGACCTCTACAAACTGAGAGTAGAAATAGAAGAATTAATGGCAGGAAACGTGGGATTAGACAGATTAAATACCTACTCTGAAGAAGAGCTGTTGTTTATGTGCAAAAGTCTTACCCGCAATGTCCGAGTACTTCATGAAAAATTGACCGATACTGCTGCTAGTATGGGAATAGACATTTCACAATCGAAACCCTTGCAGAAACCCTACCGAGCAGAATTTTCAGACAAAGATTTGGAAAACCTGAATGTGTCAGGGAAAAAGGCACAGGTCAAGGAACTATTGACAGTATTGCAGAAATGGGGAGACGTGGAAAAATGGAAAGCCAGATGGGCTAGGAAGAAAGATGAGGCCAGGTCTAGGCAGGTAACTCCCGAATTCGCTCTAAGAGAAGCTGAAAAGCCAGAACAGTTATGCCCTATGCGTGAAGTACCAGGGGGAAAATATGTACATGTCCCATGGTCCCGTCAGGATATTGTGTCCTTCACAAATGACTTCCCAAAATTACGAGAAAAACCAGTCGACTGGTACCGGCAGGTAGAGAGATTCGTAAAAGTGCAGAAATGCCTATGGAAAGACCTGGATGGGTTCTTCGACATAGTGGTCCCTGTAGATCTGTGGACTGAGTGTAAAATAGCCATTGCCTGGCCTAGTGAGGAATACCCGAGAGATGACAAAACAGGGGAACCGTCGAAGGAAGTGATGAGGAAGTATGAACAAGTAATTCAACATTTGAAAATAAAAGTACCTGCAAAGGAAACTGATTGGACTAAGATAGATAGAACCACGCAGGAAAGGGACGAGACTGTGCATTCCTTTTATGAAAGGCTGTTGCAGGTATTTAAAACATACAGTGGTATAGATCACATCGAGATGAAGGATATGACCCCCTTCATATACAGGTTTGTAAACGGTTTAAGACCCGAAATTTGTCAGTGGATAAAGGATAATAAAATCTGTTGGCATACCAAAAAGATAGATGAGGTCCTACGGTACGCAAAGTACTGTGAGGACGAAATGGCAGAAAAGAAAAAGGCCCTGAAGGAGAAGGTGATGTGGGCTCAAGTAAAGCTCACAGAACAGCAAGAAAAGCAACTGAGTAAATTAAATAAAGTTACTCAGAACCAAGGTCCTGTGGGAGGGAATGGAGGAAAGCCCCGACCTAAAATGAGTAGGGAGGAAGCCAAAAAGAAATTTCCCTGCCATCAGTGTGGAGAAATTGGACATTGGCGAGACGAGTGTCTGTATTTACAAAATGATAATGCCCAAACACCTGATTTAATTCCACAGACGCAGAATGAAAAGCAAAGAAAGACACAGCAGCAGGTAAAAACGATTCAAGTGCCACGAGCGCCAAAGCCTATATTTAAAGGGAAGTCACCACAGGGTGATGATGTAGAAGTCTGGGGAGGCAATGAGGATAGAAATACAGCAACTTCGCAGTATTTGTTGAACGACACCTTTTTCTGTGATGACCAATACTGACGGGGCCTGAGAGGGGAGGACGAGGAGTGCGTACTTGGCGCCTCTTTGCCGGTAGACCAGTCAGGGCCGTACATTGAAGGAAAGGTTGATGGAAATGATGTCACCTTTCTATTGGACACTGGCGCTACCCGTTCTACTGTGAGAACAGTGGACGTTCCAAACCTACCCCTCTCGGGAGAAGCAATCCAAGTAGTAGGAGTATCTAATCAATTAATTAGTACACCTGTTACCGAACCCATGGAGATCTCAATTGGAAACTTTAAACAAATGCACAGATTTGTTGTCTGTGATACCAGTCCGGTAAATTTACTGGGACGTGGTTTGCTGTGCAAAATGAATTGTACCATCTTTTGCACACCAAAGGGCGTCGAAATTCAAACCCCAGATGAAGACGGTATCTACAAGCTAATGCTAATTAGACCTGACTCAGAAATAAAACGAATGACTATACAGGACTTGCCTGAAGAACTCCAGCAGACAGTGAAGTCAGAAGTGTGGGACTTTACTGGAAAGGATGTGGGATTAATGAAAAATATAGATCCAATACAGATAACAATGAAAGAAAATGCAGTTTACCCTAACACTAAGCCTTACAAAATGAGTGCCGAAGTGAGAGCAGGTGTTGCTATTGAAATACAGAAATTGCTAGAAGCAAACATCATACAGGAAGTAATGAGTAGCCCGTGTAATTCACCCATTATGGGCATTAAGAAGCCTAGTGGCAAGTACCGAGTAGTGCAGGACCTGAGAAAGGTAAACAAAATTGTGGTTCCTTGCTGTCCCATTGTCCCAAACCCAGCAGTCATCCTGTATCAGATTCCCTGGGATGCTGAATGGTTCACTGTGATAGACCTATGTCATGCTTTCTTTTCGATCCCATTGCATCCAGATAGCAAATTTCTTTTCTCATTTGCTTTCAACAGTAACGTGTATGTCTGGAACAGGGTCCCCCAGGGGTACACAGAAAGCCCCTCTATCTTTAATCAGATCTTGAAAAAATGCCTCGAAACTTTAGTCTTACCGGGAAAATCTGTTCTGGTACAGTACATTGACGACCTATTGGTGGCGTCTAAAAGCCATAGGGATTGCGTGGTTGACACCATTGCCCTACTGAATCACCTGAGTGAAAAGGGACATAAAGTGGCACCTGAAAAATTACAGTTCTGTTCGAAATCAGTGAAATATCTAGGACACCAGATAGAAAAAGGTATCAGAAAAGTCACCTCAGAGAGAGTCAGAATAATTCAAAATATGCAGTTACCCCGTACTCAGAAAGAAATCAGAATGTTCCTCGGAGTTGTAGGTTATTGCAGGCAATGGATTGTGGGATTTGCAGTTCTTGCAAAGCCTTTGATACAAATGACAAAGAAAGGAGCAAAGGACCCAGTTGAATGGAATGACGAGAGCTTAACAGCTTTCACACAGTTGCGAAATTGCCTGTGTACAGCTCCTGCTCTGGGAATGCCTGACTACTCCAAGGAGTTTGGCTTGTTCTGTGACACTCGTGACAATTGTGCATTGTCAGTCCTGACTCAGGAGCATGGGTTGACCAGAAGGCCTGTGGCATATTTTTCTGCCACTTTGGATCCAGTGGCTGCTGGATTACCTGGATGTCTGAAAGCAGTAGCTGCAACTTGCACCAGTTTAGAACAAAGTGAGTCTATCATTATGGGACATCCTGTAACTGTATATGTTCCACATGCAGTTGTGATACTATTGACTCGTACAAAAACTCAGTATCTCACTCCTAGTCAGCTGACTAAATATGAGAGGATTCTCATGGGGGCTGCAAATATAGTTATTACCCGATGTAACATTTTAAACCCTGCCACTCTACTCCCTGACTCAATGGTAATGGAAGATAAGGGAGATAATGAGCATGACGGCATTGACCTGACAGAGTTCAGTACCAAACCTCGCCCAGACATCAAAGAAACTTCTTTGCCTGTACATGATGTGGAATGGTTCGTGGATGGTTCATGCCTAAGACATGAACTAGGAGGCCTAAGTGCTGCCTATGCTGTGGTCACGTTAAGCAAAATTGAAGAAGCATCTTATCTATTTGGAGTAAAGTCTGCACAAGTAGCTGAATTGATCGCCCTGATAAGAGCTTGCAAATTGGGAAAAGACAAAAAAGTAACAGTGTATACTGATAGTCAGTACTGTTACGGGGTTGTGCATGACTTTGGCCAATTATGGCTACAAAGAGAATTCCTGACTTCTTCAGGTACCCCCATTCGGAATGGGAAAGTTGTCCAAGACCTTTTAGAGGCAATCCAATTACCAAAGGAATTGGCAGTGGTCAAATGTGTTGCTCATAAGAAGGGCATTGACCCTGTATCTTTGGGAAATGATTTCGCTGATCGGGTGGCAAAACAATGTGCTATGGATCGACTGAGAATAAATCCCAATCGGGGTGGGGTTGGAAACAGCTGCCAACTTAGAATGTTTGAAGAAGTGCCTACTTGGATGAAGTGAGAGAATGGCAGCATGTGACGCCCTGGGAAGAGAAAGAGAAATGGAAAGAACAAGGTTGTAAACCGAGACGTGAGGATGGTGTCATGGTGGGCCCAAATGGTATGCCTGTGTTACCAAGACACCTGCTTGCCCCAATGGCTCGATTGATACATGAGGGATCACACATTGGGAGGGACGCCATGGTTCTGGTATTTCAACAGACTTGGTACAACAAGAAATTCAGGAAGGTAGCAGAGTCCCTTTGCCAGAGGTGCTTGACATGTCAGAAGTTCAACGCTGGCAAGAAAACCGAAGTTGAACTGATGAAAATTGGGAGATCAGGGGGTCCCTTTGTGAGAATACAAATTGATTTCATTACCATGCCACGATGTGAGGGAAAAAGATATGTCCTTGTCATTGTCTGCTTATTTTCAAAATGGGTGGAAGCTTACCCTGCCACACAGAATGACGCCATAACAGTAGCTAAGCTCCTACTAAAAGAGTTGATACCTAGATTCGGGGTTCCAGTCTTTATTGACTCAGATAGAGGCGGACATTTTCAGAATGAAATTTTGGCCCAGCTTTGTAAAGCATTTGGGATCACACAAAAGCTGCACTGTGCATATCATCCAGAGGCTTCTGGAGTGGTAGAACAGATAAACGGTACTATAAAAAATAGATTGGCAAAAATATGTGATTCTACTGGCTTGAACTGGATAAATGCCCTGCCTCTTGTTCTGATGGGACTCAGAAGCATTCCAGATCGAAGAACAGGCCTGAGCCCCCATGAGATATTGATGGGAAGAGTGATGAGACAAGCATGGGTACCAGGATACAAACTGTTAAGCATTTCTGATGATTTGGTACTTGAATACTGCAAGCAACTGGGTGACCAAGTGCGTTCTATCTCTCGCCAGATTGGGGCAGACGCCGTCGCCAATCCGACAACTCCAGTTCACAAATTGGTTCCTGGTGACTGGGTTAAGATAAAGAAGCATACTCCTTCAAGTTGCCTTGAGCCAAGGTGGGGAAAAAAGCGCCAAGTAATCCTGGTAACGACGACAGCAGTGAAGTGTGCAGGCGTTCCCAAGTGGATCCATGCCAGCCATACCAAGAAGGTGATACCAGACGAGGAGCCTGGAGCTGAAGGTTGTCCAGCTGAGGGGTCTACAGACGTTGGTCCTGAAGTAGCTGATATCAGACGGCCGAGCACCAGTCCTGTTGAGGGTCCTTTAGGCGGTGGTCCAGAGGTAGTCGATGACGTACGGCCAAGCACCAGTACTGCCGAGGATCCCACAGACGTTGGTCCGAAAGTAGCTGATGACGAGCTGCAGAGGATTTGGCCAGAAGATTGGATACCCATAATCGATCTTACTGGAGATCCACTGAGAACAAGAGAGCGAATAAGGGAAGACAGAGAGTGGAATAGAGAGGACGAGCAAGGCACAGGCGAAGACCCTCAGATCATTGAGATTCACATCAAATCTGAGGACGGAGAAGAAGGTCAGACAGGGACAGAACAAGTGATCGATACTCCTCCACGGACTCCGGATATCGAAAAGGGACAGACTAGACATAGTGTAATAGTTCGAGCAGAAGAAAATCAAGGGATAGAAGTGCTCGAGCAGGATCAGGCAGAACTAGAAGAACGTGTTCAGGACACAGAAACAGAGACATTTGAAAGCCAAAATCAAAACTCACCTGAACCAGGCCAGCTTAGTAACCAGGCAGAAGAAATAGATACAAGACCTGGGACTAGTCAGACAGAAAGGGAGAAGACAGAAATTGAAGTGCCACAAACAAGTGAAAATAAAAGGACATTAGAAGAAAGCCAAATAACAGTGCCAGCTAAAAGACTCAAGAAAAAGAAGCACATTGAGCCAAGGTATATTAAGAGACTAAGATTAAGAATAAAAACAGTCCAAGAGAAACTTGCAGACATAAGAAAAAGTCCCCGAATTGCAGAAATACCTGAAGATAACTCCAAGAGAAGGAGTGAAAGAATAAAAAGACAAAACGAAAAATACAAGGATCCAGAGTGGACCTACTTAATCTTGGAAAACTTTGAGGATCTTGATATTACTGACGAAAGCGACGGAGAACAGATTACTGATTACTCTGCAGAGGAAGAGGAAGAACCTCCGTGAAATTGGTCAGCAATAAAATTACCTGGGAAGAGCTGCAAAGAGGGGTTAAAATTTCCTTCTGAGCCAAAATGTCTGATACAAACGTGAGTGGTAGACCTAGCCGCAGTTGTTGCAAAACATGCTGCAAAGTGTGTATATGTAGTATAGTTATAGTAATATTAATTTGGATAGGATAAATAGTTTTCATTCCCTTTATGGTTAGCAAAAATACTAATATTGACCCTACTCAGATTACCGACACTGAAGAACTGACAACACGAAGTGTAGAAAGACATGAGAAAGCACTCAGACAGACAAAACGAGACTTAGAAGCATCAGATGAGGAAGGACTACATTACCACGGAGTTAGAAACAAGACACATTTAAATGTTTTCGCAAATTTGTTAGTGCATTACGTAGAAACTATGGAAATAGAAGATTGTTATGTCTGCATGAAGCTACCTACTTCTGTGGCTGAAGGCGTGACATATCATCACCTACCTCTGACCTATGGAATCTCCTGTAGTATTTTAGCAAGCTTATTTTACAAAAGAGGACCGTTACAGTACTATTATTCTAATAATGACGTGATCTTTTCTGAACTTCCCATTCGTGGAAACTTGAATCCTGTACATATCAAAAGTGACGTAATACAATATATGGGAGACTATTTTCTGACTATAGGAAATATAGACATAGCTGAAGCACACAGAGATAACTTGACCTGTACATTACATGAACAAGAAAATATATTTTTAAACATGGCAGAGAAAAGAAGGGAGAGTTTCCAAAGGAAGGCAAATGACAAAAGGCAGAAAACACCTAAATGGGCCGAGAACATGGAAAGCACCTCAAATGGCGGGGCAGGGCCTGCTTTGTTGCTGGATTTCGAGAAGAAAGGGAAACTCTGTCTTCATCGCGAGAAGACTAGTTATTATAATAACATTTTCATTGGTTCCAGTCAATGTGAACATAATTACAAGGTAATTGGAGGTTGGGGATTCAAAAATGGGTCAGAGCCTGTGTTTCCTGGAATTTATTATATATGTGGAGACAAGGCTTATTTCAAATTGCCGGATCACTGGTATGGAAGCTGCTATTTTGGCATTGTTTTCCCGAGAATATACCATGTGAATGAAATTGCTGGAAGCAATGAAAATACTAATGGCTTAGTGCGTAGTAAAAGAGAAAGCGTAGGTGAAATAATGGGCAGTATTTTTAGTGCACTGATACCTGGAGAGGGAGTGGTTCTAAACACTCACAGAATTTGCAAATTGTCCACAATAGTGGATGTGTTGTCTACTGACACAGCTCATGGATTCCTGCTGGTCAATACTGAAATGGTTGCGATCAGATCAATGGTTTTGCAGAACAGACTTGCTCTTGACACCTTATTAGCAAAAGAGGGCGGAGTCTGCCGGATGTTGAAGGCACAACATTGTTGCACTTACATTCCGGACAAAAGCGTACAGCTCAAAAGATATGTGAAAAACATTACTAATTTGGAAAAAGAACTCAAACCACTCGAGGTTGACAGTGCCTGGAAGAGACTGGTTGATGGTCTCTCCAATGTAGGTCATTGGTTTGCTAGTTTAGGTAAAAGCTTATTGTTAAAGGTACTGATGCCAATTGGAGTGATAGGTCTTATCCTATTTCTCATATTCGTCTGTTGCAAATGTCGCAAACACCGAAAGAAATACCAAGTGAATGCGAGAGGAGTGAAACGAAGTGCGGATGAGCTTGAATTAGAAGAAATGAATAATAAGATTTATAAAAAGGTGAAAAATTCTCACCCTACTTTGAATGAGAAAGAAAAATTGAATCGCCTGTTGGAAGAGATAGAAATGTACAAGGTGTGAAAGAAAGTTGGCATCTGATTCCATTTTTTGTGATGATAGTAAATATCATCAAAGAGGGGATTGATAGAGCAAGATTTCGCATCGCGACTTGCTCGATTCATGAACCTCGAAACCGTTGTAACCTCGTAACGAATTGTACGTTTTACTAATATCTTTTATTTCCGATATATATGTATGATAGAGAAGCTTGCTTATGTGTTTTATTAATACGAATAACTTTTGTAATTCTAAAAATGGCCGCTGCTTGACTTTCCTCTTCTGCACATGCGTCAGTCACACTCACGTGACTTCGTGTAGAGATAGTTTTGGAGGGAAAGGGTGCGCATGCGTAATAAGCAATAAGATGACTATGCTTTGATAACTTGGTGAAGCCTTGTGCTGCTGCTCTTGTGACATTGTTTGTTGCACTTACCATTAATGCATAGTATATTTTTATAATGATGAAACCTGAAATGTGAAATCATGACATGTAATACATTCATTCATTTCTATGTTTTAATTTGTTTTCGCTTACTTTTCATGTATCACGGGAAATGGGGGTCCAAATGGGTCGTGAGCCATTTTGAAGGTCCTTTCTGCGCATGCTCAAAATGCGAGGCCAAAGACAACCTTGGACCGTGGAACTCAGCCAGCTGGCAGCCACAGTCGAGATGCTCATGAGAGAATTACCTCTGACCCAGGAGGATGGAGCCAATGTCCCTATATTGTTACAAATGTATAAGTTTCATTGTATTCTGTGCGACTTCTCGTGGGAACCCCAATCTTGCTAGGCGGCACCCAAAAATGTAAATTAGGCCTTAGAATAGTCTGTTCTGATTGGTGTGTTAACCAAATCCTACCTTAGGACCAATCCAAATTGAGGATTCTGACACTTTGCAACATTTGGGGGGTGGTACCCTGTCCCAAAACAGTATATCTAGCCTAGGTTTAGCTAGAGAAATCGTCCGACTTGTCTGAATAGCTGACCTGTCACTGACCCAACGCACTCAATAGGTGACTTGATACAGAGGTGCTGCGGAGCTCTCTGTCCGAAATCTGACCATAGACTCTGAAGGTTTTACTGAACCTTAAGTGCTGGCGGAGCACTTTGCTGGGGAATTCGCTGACCCAATCGGGGTCCTGACTGATAGCTGCAGAGAGGGTGGAGCGCAGGCGTTGCTTCCGAACTGCGGATGCTGGTCGTATCCTGGTGGTCCTGTCCTGATCCGAATCTGGGTTTCCTGTCCTGTCCCACTGAGGGTTATCCTTCCTTGAGGGTTTTCCTGTCCTTAGACTGACCCGTGGCCAGGGTTGGTTTTCACACCAGTCTAGGTAAATATCGCTCTGAGTTCTTAAACTGCACCTTTCTATTTTTCTGTCTTTGCTTTAATAAAGACATACCTTTGCACGTGAATAATTTTCCATGCTTTCTCCTGCAACCATTGCATTTCATAAAATCGTTTGCATTTTTATTTCATAGCGTGTTCCTATGTTACCCTACCTTTTAGAAATCATTTCTGTATTGCAGTTTGCAACTTCTTGTTATGATCTTGGTTTTTCTCTCGTAAAACTGACTAAAGTAACTCAGATTTAGAGCGTGTTCACTTTGCCCTTATCTTAGTTTTCCTCTCACTTAGCGGGTTCCCTGTCGCACTAGTATTCTATCGATAAAGCTGTATGACTGCCCTTTATTTGAATTTAAGATAAAACTTTCAAAACTTCCAGTTGTCCGTGGTCATTTCATAAAAAAGTAAAGTCATATGTGGAATAGTATATTTTGCTGCTTTTCCTTTTACAGCTAGCTCCCTGACCCATCGTTGTCATAGGTACCCATAACGGTGGATGGTAAGTTGGGTACACTGGAAAATCGAAAGGGAACTCACAATTATTGGTAGTAGATTGCGTGGTCATCTGATCAATGTATATGATAAAGTAAAGTATATGGGCCCGAAGCCAGAAGTGGCGAAGTTATTGGTCGGGTGACCCGCGATCTCTAGCAAAGGGACCATTCGTGCTTTTCTCGCAGAACCCTACTGAGGGCGTCTGCCTGCACATTTTTTACACCTGGGAGGTGAGTTGCCGTGATCCGCACGTTCCTGGCTATGAACCATTTCCAAATTGCTTGGGCTTTGTGGGATAAAGGTCTGGACCTCGTTCCCCGCTGCTTGTTGAGGTAGTACATAGTGGTTGTATTATCTGTTTGAACAAGCAGGGACTGGGTCTTGAATGAGGGGCAAAAGCTTTTAGTGCTAAATGGACTTCCCGGAGCTCGAGGAAATTGATGATATGTCATCTCCCACGGAAACCATATGCCCTGAATTTGGAGATGATCCATGTGGGCTCCCATCCCAGTAACGATGCATCAGCTACTATGGTCCGATAGAGGACCAGTTGATGGAAGGGTATTCCTTGAAGCCGGTTGATTGGAGAGCACCACCATGTTGGAGAATGTTTCGCATGAGGAGAGAGAATGATGATTTCCCAGTTGCCTGTCGCTTGATCCCACTGGTCCTCAAGACATTTCTGAAGGGGATGCATGTGGAGACATGCATTCAGGGTGAGGAGAATACATGAAGCCGAGAAGAGATGACATTGACCTCACTGTGGGATGAGAGGCTTTCATGAGAGAGTGACACTTCCAAGGGATCAATGAAAATCTCTCCTCCGAAGGACAGACTCTTGCCTGCATGGTGTTGATGCTAGCCCCTAAATACTGCAGAGACTGTACCATAGTGGAAATTGACTTGTAGTTGATGTGAAGACCCAGTCATTGAAGGACCTCACATGTCTGGCTGCAATGCCGATGGGCTTCCTGCGACGTGGACTCCCTAATTAACCAATCGTCTATGTAGGGGTAGACCAAGGTTGGATGTTTGCTGAGGTGAGCAGCAATGACTGGCATGCATTTTGAAAAAGGTCTAGGAGCTGACTTGCGGCAACATGAAAAAACCTGGTATTGATAATGGTCCTGTCCCTCTATCAACCTCAATAACTTTTGGTGGCTCCTGGCGATGGGTACATGAAAGTACGCATCTTGGACGTCTATGGAGCAGAGCCAGGTGTAATTGTGGGTAGATCTGATGTAATGCCAGTATCCGAAACTTTTGGCGCCATATCTATTTGTCGGCTATTTTTATGTCAAAAATGGGTCTGAATTCATTCTTGTTTCTTCACCAGAAAAATATCTGGAGAAGATGCCTGTATCCCGTTGTTTCTGGTGAACGACCACCACATGCTTCTGCAGCAAGATGTTTACTTCCGCCTGAGGTTTGTGCAGATGTTGATTGGACGGTTTTGGTGGAATGGTCAGAGGTGGATATATGAATCTGAGAAAATACCCATTTTTAACAATATTCAGAACCCAGGAGTCTTTTGTGATTTCTTGCCACTCTGCCAGAAAATGAGTGATGCTTCCCCCTACTGGAGTGGGTAACAGAAGAGAGGGAAGGGAAGATTCAGGGCTTGGTGCCTTTTGTAGATTTACCCCCTTGGGCAGTTTGTTGAGAGGATCGTCCTATAGACTGCCTTCGCTGCTGCAGATGTTAAGGTTGCTTTTTTGGCTGCTGGTGACCTTGATACCAGGAAGGAGTTTGACTCCTCTGTGGGTTGAACCAGCGCTGACATGGCCTCAACAAACGTCTTTGTTCTTTGGACCTTTCTAGGCGACCGCCTTAATAGCTCGCATGAAACCGGAGATGGAGACTATCTCGTCATCGGTATTACTGCCGAAGAGGTTAGTACTTGAAAAAAGAAGATTGATGATCTTTTGTTGAGACGCTGGTTTGAAAGTAGTAAGGAATATCCAAGAATGTCTTCTTAAGGCTATTCCATGGCAATATTCATGTGCCGCTAACAAGAAAGAGTCCTTTATGGCACTGATGACCTGATTAGATACCATGAGGCCTTCATTGATTACTTCCAGGAAGTCTTCCCATCTGCCCGTGGGAAGGTCATCATCAAATAGTTGGACAGAGTTCCAGAGCGCTCTGTAGTATTTGCCTACGAGGGCAGTAACATTAGCCGCTTCATGTGGGTTGCGGCGGTGTTGCAAACTTTGCGGCCTACAGAGTCCAGATTTTTGCTTTTCTTATCTGGTGGTACTGAGGAAGCAGGAGTGGTAGCATGGTGTTCTTGGC
Source organism: Lissotriton helveticus (assembly GCF_964261635.1). Taxonomy (NCBI): domain Eukaryota; kingdom Metazoa; phylum Chordata; class Amphibia; order Caudata; family Salamandridae; genus Lissotriton; species Lissotriton helveticus. Next base: position 816,505,034 of record NC_136073.1, on the reverse strand, counting down.
TGCTAATATGACTACTGAGTCAAGAGGTGGGTCTGATCGGAGGAAGAGCGGATATTACTCGGGAGGTCTGTACATTTTATTTTGATGCCTCGAAGGAACAGTCTTACTTGAGGCTGGGGTAAGAAAAAGCTCCATTGCTGGTTCTGAGTCCTGGAATCAATAAACGCAGTGGTCTCAATGAACACCACTGGTTAGGCGTCTCAAACATAACAGGTGTAGATGGTGTGGGTACTGACATCTGTAAATTAACCTTTGCAGCTCCTCTTACCAAGACCTCCTGGAAGGTGGTGATGTCATTTACTGGAGAAATAGGAGGAGGAGGTGAATATGACAATGTCAATGTATATAACACTGTAGATGAAGACATTGTATATTTTGAGCAACGACTTGATTGTATGTGTGAGCATGATCAATGGTTTTGATGGTGAGAGTGCCTTGAAGCCAATGAACGCCTGGAGGACATCTGTAACGGCATGAACAACAGCGCATTATTGAGCGTGATCTAGGTCGCGGAGGTGGAGGAGGAGATTGTTTTGGTGGAGGAGAATCAGGTAACATTAGTGAAGAGGGGGAGTATAACCGTGAGTATTTGAAATCAGGAGAAACATAAATGTCTCCTTTTTCTCCTTTCTTCCTGTGTACTCGACGTTGAAAAGCTTTTTGACGTTGACCTCTATCGACAACTCAACATCGATCTGCTCCTCGACGGTGATTTCTGACACCCCGATGCTTAACTACTCCTCTGCGTCGATAGATCAGCACGCCTTGACGTCTATACACTTACCGCCGATCTTACTGTGTGCGTCGACGGTGTATGCCCTTTTGCTGTCGACCATCCTTGTATCAACGTCAATTTTAGGCCTGGATGGCGAGCAAGTCGGAGCCGTACCAGGTCTCGACGTCGAGATGGAAGATGTTGTCCACGTCCCTGAAAGGTAGATGGCAGAGTCCTGGTAGAGGAGCGACCTCTCCTTGCTCTGTGGTCTAACCTTGAGACTGTAATTGCAGTCTGTGCCATTCCTCCGTGCCATGAAGGCAAATCTTCTCCCTTTCTCTCAGGGTGCGTCTGGAAAATTTCTTGCAGTGCTGGCAATGTTTAGGAGCATGACTAGATGGAGGGCAGAGAATACAGACATTATTAGGGCCTGATTTGGCCTTATATCTCCCACAGGCAGAGCACTTGTCAAACAGAGAAATCACATTAAATTACAAAATGACACAACTTTCTGTCTAAAAGGTAGAAATAGTGAGAAAATGATTAAAAACGTCGAATTAATCAGTTTTCACAAAATTCCATTGGAAATGATACTGGTGGTCTCTGAGTCCTTGGAAACTCACATAATAGCAGCCTATGGGGCTACAGAGTCCTGCTTTTCTTCAAATTCTTCTTTACAGAAAGAGTTTTGTGAAAATGATTTAAGCTGCTGTAGAAAACTTTAACCTAACATTATAGATATAGATGATATATATTAACCCTTTTGTAAGTACAATCTCAAGAATCTTTCCACTGTCACCTATGTTTATTGGCTGCATAATATTTTTTTTTTCTTAAGTGTTTCTACAGGCCTTTCTGAATAAACGTGAACATCTACACTTAAGAAGATATCTATGGAAAAGTGCTCCGGGATTCCTTCATGTGGGAGAACTATTCAAACGCTTATGACCATCAATGGAGATCCTCTAAGAGAGAACTTATTGTTCTAATGTATTCTTCTAACTGCACATTCCTCACCTTATGAATCAATACCAAAGCAATACAACATCCAAGGAGATGGGTCCAAGGAGTGGAATTTACACCAGGATGTTCTGCAGGATCTAGGGGGCAAATGGCCTTCCTTGCAGAGTTTTTGAATTAATGCAATAGTGCCTTGTGAAAGTGTGGACGGATGTCCACCGTGGCTTCCTGGCAGATGTCCAAAACAGCAACAGGGTTGTAGTTGCACCTTTTGACCATGGTGGAATGAGGCCAAAGATCTGCAGATGTTCCCTTTTTGATAAAGGCAAAATACAGTTTGATATAACCCGTTGGCTGCGGGGGTAATTCCCCCGCTGTGCTGGGGGGCGCGTACAGCGCCCCGGTGCTCATGACGAGCTGAGCTCGTCACGGCCACACCCGTTTCTGTAGAACATTCAGCACAGCGGGGGAATTAGCCCCGCGTGCGAGCGTTCTGGCCATTATGATGAGCTCAGCTAGTCATGAACACACGGCCACCATGGTTCAGAGCATGAGAGGGGTTAAAAGACACCCTATTGTAATAAAAATGAGTTTGGAGCACCTTTCCATCCCCTGGTGAACCCAAAAAGATGATCCTCTACCTGGTGGTACCTGGTCCTGTCTATGTAAAAACTAAGGGCTCATTGAGGCTCCAGTTTATGTTCTCACTCCTTGCTGGAGATGTGTGGAGGAGAAAAGAAGGCAGGCAGTGCACATGACTTCCCCCCCAAAAAAGGGCAACACCACTTTCTCAAGAAAGGATGTTTGTGTCTTTAACAAACAGTTTATCAGGAAAAAAGCAGTATACAGAGGCTGAACTGAAAACATAATTACAATTTGCAGACAGGACATGCAGAAGGGATTCCAAGGAGGAATACAGTCTTCCAGTTAGCAGCCGGAGAGTATACCTGTGGAAGCCTCTAAATAAGAGCAGATACCAGCACGCTTGCGAATCATGGGGCTTGCTGTACTCCTGAGGTGACTGCTCAATGACTCGGATACTTCAGAATTTTGCTGGCAGTTTGCAGGAATCAATTCTGCTCTGCCATGCTGCAATACCATGTCCCAACCCATCTTCATTTGCATGCTGAATTCACACATGACCAGCTTTGGCAACGCCTGTCAGCAGGGAGCATTTTGGCAGCTGAGACCTAGATTCCTGTTGAAGAACAGATGCATTTTGTTGCAAAGTTGGATTCTTCCACAGAATCATGTTTTGCTGCATTCTGGTCCTGTTGATGGTGTTTACCAAAACATAGCCTGTTCGAAAATCTGATGTTATGGAAAAATAATGAGTGATTTTTCAGGTCAGGTGTGAGCAAGGATGTTTGACTTTGCTAAATTTATATGCATAATATGATTAATTATAGAGACCCTCATACAGTGTCTCTCTTTATCCATTGGTCTGTTTTTGTCATTCGCATTTTTTTCACCCACTGTAGCATATAGCATTGGGCAAAGGGTCAGCCCACTATAGCTGTTTGATAACTTTCCTATAAATTACAGCATTCTGCTCTCTTGGAAAGACCCCACCCTACCACGAAAATTGGCTAAAAGCAAGAATTTGTAATTGGTGTCAAAAATGATGCTTAGCTTTTGTAGTCCCTTCAATTCCGGGTACTACTACAGCAAAGAGTGCATTTTGAGGCCTGTAAACAATGCTTGCTTTTAGCCAATTAGTTTATTGATGATAGCCTGGCATCTTTCTTAACAGTAACTTTTTACGAAAATCATGACAAAATTAAAACAGGCACTGGCAATACTAAACGCCTGACGTCTACCATCAGACCTATTGGCTTTACCAGTACTTGTTTTACAGAGTGATTAAAACCACAATTTTAGTGGTTTCTAAGCTCTGTAAGGAATGGCATTTCATAATATTATTGGGGTCTTTTGTACAGCGCACATGCAGAGTTATTTTTGGTACTGTCTCCCTGTGACAAAAAACATAGAATCCAGAAAAGGATCTATTGCAGGAGAATGGGGAAGAGAAAAATATATTTTTAGTAGTTTGCTAAATACTAGGACATACAAAGTAGCCAGCAAACAAAATGAAACATTATCTCACAACAACCTGTGATTCTGGGCAAATCACTTAATCTCCCCTTGCGTAACTACAATGAATGTGCCCTTATGTAATGCAACTGGTGCTCATGTAAAGTGCTCTGATACCTTCAGGTCAAGTTCGCGCTATATAAAACTTCCCCATAGCCCCCCCTCCCCCTAAAAAAATACACCTGTAAATTTCATTTTTAGCTTCGGGATACACAAAAGGTTCTGATCAGAAGAGCTGGAGTAAGCAAAACAGTGCTTTAAATGGGACGGTACTCACCGGTACTGAGTACCTCCACTTCTTAATTTTCTCTCCTAGAGTACCGGAACTTCTCATTGTGTCAAGAGAGTACCGCTATTCCTGGAGGCATGTTGGGGTCAGGCTCTGGGGTATGGGATTTCATGCAGCTCAGGTGCTGCTGAATACATTCAGAGGGAGCGTGTCTGTGAGGTGCCCTGAGAGTCAATGTGCCAGGTTGCTGCTGCCTTACACGCTTAACCGTTGTGCCGCTGCCCGATTTCCGGCACGGGCGTGGCTAGGGGGTGGGTGTGACGCACCGGTACTTATTACAGCTCCACGCCGTCATGAGTCACGGGCGGGGTGTGCTCATGACGGCACGCAGCCGTCATGACCCCGCCCACTCACTAATTCGCACGCACAGGCGGGGAATTAGTGCCACATGGGCGGAGCAGCAGTTACATGAAGGCTCCACGCCGTCATGAGCACACACCGCCCGTGACTCATGATGGCGTGGAGCCGTCATGAGCACGGAAAGTTTTAACTGACAGCAGAGGTGCAACGAAAGCCACATTTCGGTGGGGGCTACTAAAAATTTTTTGGGGGGGGCTAATTCTTCCAGCGATAGTCAGAGTGGAGATGCAGGGGCTCAAGATGGGGTGAAAAACAACAATGTCTCGTTAGCAAGTAAATGGTGTTTTAAAGACCTGTGAAGTACCCTGGTGCGGCTGACTGACAGCATGACAGGAGTAAGGAGATGTAAGTTAGAGTGATAGGCTGCAGCGCTTGAGTACACTCACCACTGACTGTCCGAGCGCCCAGCGTCTTTGGCCAAGTTCGGCTCATGTGTACAGTGCGTAAATTGTACTTTGTTTGCAGTTATATATAGCGCACTCTTGGCAGAAGGGTATTAAAGCATTTTAAATGAGAAGTGCAAGTTCTACACAAATGCATACTTTATTTTGCTTTTCTTGGCACAGGGAGTTGAAATCAAATCTTGTTATTCTGGGCAATCGCCCCGTGCCATAAAAACAAAAAAGTATGTTTTCAAGTAAAACTTCTGCTTTTCATGTAAAAAGTTTTAATGCCCTTTTACAGCATTCCCACTATATAAAACTGCTAAAAACACCAATTAGCCGAAGGACACTAGTGGGCTTTTGCATTGAATAAGCAAATGAAGCTATTGTTAAATACCTGCCTCGAAGCCACGCCCCCAGGCACACCTCTAACAGACCCTCAATCCATTTGCTGAGTACCGGCACTTTTCTTTTTCCATTTAAAGCATTGAAGAACAGACGGTTTCAATTTCCTCCTCCAAATGGGCGGCGCCTGGTAATGGATGGTCCACTGGATAAAACGAAGTAATCTTGAGATAGGGGGCTTCTAGATTTTTCAATAGAGGATTAGTTGAGGCAGATCAAAATGCAGGTCAAAAAACAGGATGATAAATGCTGGATCATCTCGAACTGAGAAAACAAACTCTGGTAACACGCAAATGTAAGTATTTCTTATACTACAAAACCGACCTCAATAAAATGTTTACTGCCAGATGCAACTAAAAGGTGAAGGAAATGGGAGTATTATTTACAACTGCTTCACTTATAAACAGTTAAAAAATTGGAGCATGTGTGAGGGATCAAATCCGAGGTATCGAAGATAGTTGCGACTTGTGTTGATAGGCCATATATCTTTATCTAACTCACACTGTGTGTAGGACAGCTATAAAAAACATATAGAGGTGGGCATATCCTTTATATGGACGAAAACCCTCACTCACCCAAGGGTGACATGCTTCATCATAGGGTTCCTTCAAGCACAAAGGGACCGCAAGGTACCCAATGTGGGCTACAACTTCCCAGCCGTCCCGAGTCGTGATCTGAAATACACTGCATTTACCCAGATCAACATACGATGCGACATTAGATCTAGGTAGAGTTGATACATCAGATATACACATTAGGACTTCTGACCTACCGAACGGAAGTACAATTGAAATGTGTGGGTGGTCCAGAATATTTTCCTAAATGGTTATATTTTGCATTTATACACATGATTGAGCAGAGTGACTAGAACTTGGTCCTGATGAATGCCTCTGAACATTAGATTGTCAACTAGGGCAGAAACATGTTCAACTACAGGGTAACATCCTTAACCCTGTTTCACGTTGCTATTTTAACTTCTCCAATAGGAAATGGAAATGAAAGTTGGTTATTCCTATTGAAGGAATTTTAGATTCCTGCACGTTTTTTCCCTTATATAATTTTTGCACTCTGCCCCTCACTGACACTCATTGAAGTTAATATAACAAACGTGCTTATTGTGAAAAAACACACTCCCGCTCCTTCCCGGCTGGGCAGTTGTAGCCCACATTGGGTACCTTGCGGTCCCTTTGTGCTTGGAGGAACCCTATGATGAAGCATGTCACCCTTGGGTGAGTGAGGGTTTTCGTCCATATAAAGGATATGGCCACCTCTATATGTTTTTTTATAGCTGTCCTACACACAGTGTGAATTTGATATTAGTGGATACGTGTGGGGAGCAGTAAATCTTGAGATTTACAGATATCTTTTTTGACCTTTGTTGTGTGATACACCATATATCTTTATGCCAGAGGCATCTCGAATCGCTATAAGTGGCTGGTGTCGGACTGGTACTGTTTGTAACCATTGTTTCTCTTCCTTGTCAACCCCCATTTTTCATTCTAAAAAATTCAAGTAAATAAGAAACATCTGTTATTTGTTAGATACATATGGCATCAAACTCTGGAAAACATTATCATAACTGGACTAAACACGTCTTGATATTATTATCCAGAATTGCTGATATGCAAGAGACAGTTGATCCTGCTAAGTTCATCAATTTCACCATATGACACTGTCTTAAACAGCGTTCACACAGGATGATATACAAGTGTACCTATATCTCTTGCATGATCAATTGTCTACATTATATCTTACTTCATCGTATATGCAAAACTCAATAAACAGATTAAACAAAAAAATCAAAGATAATTGGTACTTGCACTTAAATCTGGGAGGAGATATGGCCTCTATCACCTGGGCATACGACCAACTTGGCCACCAACCTACTCCTCCCATTGTTAAAGGTCATCCTGAGCCAGTGGCTTCCCACCTAGTCTAGTCGACTTTATTTCTTGACCTTCAAATGAATATATTAGTTTGAACCAGGATCCAGAATCATAACCTGTAGGTCATATATGATGTTATCAGAAACTGCAAAGCTAATTTCAGCCATCTTAGTAGGTTGCTTGGTTTTAATATAGCCTTATAACTCGCCATAGCGGGCTATACCGGCCATTAAAGGCCTGTTCCCTTGTTAAAGGCCCGAGCCTTTGCCTCGGGCCTTTAACAAGGGAGCGGGACTTTAATGGGCGGTATAGCCCAGCTACGAAGGGCTATAAGGCTATTAGAACTTTTTGCCACTAGAGGGCAGAATGTTCTAAAAATTAAAACAAAGGCTTCAGGAGCCCGAGGGGATTGAAATCCCCTTGGGCTCTGAGAGGCCTTTGTTCAAACAACATTGGAATGTTGCTCTGCGGGCCTTTACCGGCCCTTAGAAGCACGGAGCACTCTATTGTATTCAATGGAGTGCTCCACATTCCAATGTTCTCATATACAACATGTTTACAAATTACTTGGCCTCTCAACACTTTAGTACAGGGCTTGTCTCCAGTAATGGTACTTACCCGCAACGCTGGTGCTCTGTGTCTTTTTATTATACAGTTAATTAAAACCGTAACATACAAACATCGTATTAATACTTTACAAAATGTAAGGTTTAAAATGTAAGGATTAATAAAAAAGTAATTGTATACACATTTATACATCTAGATGGTGCTCTGTAAATAGATGGATGTGGATATTCCTTGGCCCGATGAGTAAGTGTGTTGAGGAATTGAGCGTGTGATTCATTCTGCAGAAAAGTAGGTCTTGCGGGCTGCTGTCTAAACCCTAATGGAATTGTTATATGTTTTAGATGTCTCTGCTATGAGTATCGCAGTTGAGATGCCTATCTTCTGACCCTCTGCCGAAGTCAGCTATGAAAATGCGGACCATTGCTTGGAGTCTAATGAGATCCACACAGCAAAGGGAGGTTACTGCCAGTGCCATGTGTTGGTTTATGTATATGTTTTGTAAAGCTCATGGCTACCCGAACGCTTCCCCGTGCTGGTGAGTACTGTGCTGAGAGTAGGGCCTCTGGTACATTAACGGGGAAAAAGCCATGTCTTAAGTTTCTTCCTGAAAGAAAGTTCATTGGTGGTGGAGATTGGGCTCCGGGTCAATAGGTTTAATAGGCCCCCGCCCTCACTGTTGGGCCCAGTAGCCCCTGCCTGGCTTACGGCCCTCTGGAAGGGTTTGACACGTCACAAATGAAGATTAACCAGCATTGGTGGTGGACGCCCCTTGGTACCGTCTTATCAACTACCACCCTCAAAATTTTGATGCACAAATCTTGGCCATACTGCCTCTTTTGATGCCAGCATCTCTGGTTCGCTCAGCGAATTCACCAATTCGATGCATCTCCTAAGTCCTCCTTACATAAGAGTGTCCCAACACCAGTACCTTCTGTGGACACATAGCACCTAGATGCACAGACATGACATAGGTATAAGGAAAAAAGCACAATTTATACAGCTGAGTAATTTGTGTTTTTCCTCCCACACCTACCTTGTCAGGTGTTGGACCACTCTTATGCAAGGAGGGATTGGGAGATGTATTGAATTGGTGACTTTGCTGAGTGAACCAGCTTTGGGGGTCTGGAATAGTCTGAATTGTCACAATGGGAGCTGCAAGCGGAAGTGGACTCCTGACAGGGCCCTTGCATGTATTTTGTTTGACAAATTAAGCACTGGCCGCTGTGGTGCTGACACTGCTCCTATTGTTGACCACTACCAATACGTCCCTCCCCACCACTGAGGGAGGGGGGTGATGTAGCTAAAATAGGTTGTCCAGCACGCCACAACCAAAGGCCAAAATAAACAGGCCTGGGGAGGCATTAAAACCCAGCCAATGCGGAGGTGGAACAGGCAGGAGCAAAGGGTTCTGAGTGGGAGCTAAGGGAGTCACAACAGCAGGAGGCAGCAGCACTTTGAGGAGAGCGGGAGCAAAAGAGATTGAGCCCTACCTCAGCATGCCCTTTAAAGAAGGGGGCCTGAGGCCACACCCCTGCTGCCGTGAGACTCCCACAGGACAACGGAACCGGAAACAAGATGCTGGGCCAGTCACAGGTGTTAATGCCTGCTGGCGCGCCATCTTGTCCTCTCCGGCCCTTCTACGCCCTCCATAATGTCAGCTCTCTCCATTCTAGGGAGAGCCTTGGGACAACAGACACCCATGGAAAACCCCTGGCTGGGTTGGGCAATGCAGGGGGTGGCTGCGTAAGGCCGAATGGGTCCTGAAATCACTGCCTTTTATAACAGCCTTTTAAGAAGCCTTAAGGGAGCAGCAAAACTATTTTCCGACAGGTACAGACATGGCCAGGGGGTAGTTTAGGCAGTGAAATTCAGGGGGTGTGAATATCAAATTTCCCAACTAAAAAAAGCAGTGGACTGCAGGGTGGAGGTGTGAGAGGATCAAGGTTCGACATGGACTCTTTCCATGAGAAATAGGATCAGTATTGATTTGTGTTAGGTGGGCCTCTGTCGGGAGTGGCACAGTGGGCATAAAAAATGGGTTGGAATGTTACCCCGAGCGATTGCTGCTGGTTAGACCATTTCCAAGCATTTGTCCCATCACTTTTTGGGTGTTTGATTTCCAGCAGTATGCCTGGAAACTTGAGACTGGAGCAGCTTTCCAAGCCTACTACCGCCAATATTTGCGAATTCCAAAAAGAGGAAAATTTACAACCATGGAAGGAGTACTTCTATTGGTGTAGATTTGCTACTTTTTTGGTAAACTTTAAGATCTTGATCCCAAAAAAATGAATGAGTTAAAAATTCTTAGTGAATTGAGAATGTCGAGAAAAACTGACACACACATATCAGACCCAACTCGGGCCACAAGACCCAACTACTAAACCAAGAATGCAGTTCAGGGGGCGTGGCCAGGCGCTGAAGGAAATGGCCGCCTGAATCCCCAGCTCCGCCGGAGCCGTCAGTGTCCCGTTATAAATCCGCATTAAATCCGGGCTAGGAGGCTCTTTAAAGGCAACCCCTAGCTCCCCCAGGCCGGGTGATTTATCGGACCGATTACCAGGCTCTGCGAACCCTCGGAGGCTCCGTGAGGTGGCCGGCAGCGGCGACCTGGCGTCCCACCCCTGGAGCCCGGGAGCGGCCGCCTCTGCCACGCGAGGTCCCGGCTTTCGGCCTGCCGCAGTCCGCGGATTGAGAGGCGCGAGGGCTGGGGGCGTGGCCTCCGCAACAGCGCGAAATCGCCGAGGCGGCCGGCGGGACCCAACAGACCCAGGAGACCCGCACTCCGGGACCCGGACCTCCAGATACCACCCACTCAAGCAGCAAGGAGGGCTGCTGCACGTTGCGCCGCTACCACAGAGGGTGTGGGAGAAGCGACCGGCCTGTGCTGCACACATCCTTGCGGGGAGCTGTCGCCCCCGAGCGCTACACTGGGAAGGCCCCAGAGGTCGGACACAAGCCTGTGATTGTGGAGGTGGCTGGTCGTGGGCAGACAGGGGGACCGGCCGAAAGTGACAGCGACCCTGAAAAGGTCTGGGATAGCGATGGAGGATCTCGGGGCGCCCCCCTACAGCTCCTGTACCGTATCTACAGTTCTGACTGCGGACAATTGGAGGTGAGGAGTGGACCAGATCTGGCAACAGCCCGGAAGAAGGTGGGTGACGGACCCTCTGACCCCAGGGGCACCAGAGCGACCATGAGACCCAAAGGGGGCGTAGTATCTCAGACCCATAAACTTGATCAATATACGGTGCCCAAAACGCAGACGCAGTCCGGAGGGGCGCCGAAGGAAGTCTCGGAGCAGGCGGAACCCTCCCTAAAGTCTATCATGGCGGCAATCCAGACCCTCGGTACCAGCCTCGAAACGAAGATGGACAAAATCACCATCGAGGTGAATCTGCTCCGCACCGACTTGGGGAAGACCACGGATCGCTCGAAAACCAACGAAGTGGATATTAAGGCACTTCAGGAGTCGGAGAAGAAGCTTGAAAGCAGAGTCAGTGAGCTTGTCCACCAGCACCGACAGATGGCACTTCGGCTCGATGACCAGGAAGGCAGGGCTCGGAGGAGCAACATACGCGTGGTGGGCGTAGAAGAAGAACTGGAGGGTGACAGCACGGAGCTCTTTCTCGAAGACTTAATACTCCGCCACCTTAAACCCAAGAGGCTCTCCAAAATATTTACTGTTGAGCGGGCCCACCGAGCCCCGATACCGAAACCCAAGCCTGGAGCCCCACCGCGTACAATCATCGCCAAAATACTCAATTATCGAGACCGGGATGCGATCTTACAGGCTGCCAGACAACATGGGGACCTGCAGTATGAGGGATCCACAGTAAGGTTCTTCCCTGACTTTACGCTCCAGGTGCAACAGGAGCGGCGCTCCTTCCAGGGGGTTAAGGCGGCACTACGTGATCACGGGGTGCGATACATGATGTTCTTTCCCGCAAAACTGAAGATTATACATGGCGGCAAGTCCCATTTCTTCACCTCGCCAGCGTCGGTGCAGGAGTGGATTGACACAACGTTGGCAGAGGCCCATCCTCTTCAAAACAGCGGACGGTGGAGAGACAACGGACAACCATCACCGGGATCGGGGACGGGGACAGCTGAGGCTGGTGTGCAGAGCCAACGATCCTGGCGTTCGAGGTCGAACAGTCCCCGCTGGGACTCACCCGGAGATAACACAGCGCGATGAAGCGGCACGCACTGGACTTGGAAGCGGCCGGACAGTAATGTATACTATGTGACTGTTTGTGTGCATGGGCACTCCAAGGGGACAGAGTGGGGCCTGCCCAAGGTTTAAGGGACGGGCTCCCCTAGAATACTATTACACCCCTGACCTGGGACACTGCGGGAGGGCGGCCGGGACGGAGCTGGCCACGTTAATCCCGAGTTAGAAGTTCCTCGGTGTCTCACCTGGGTAGGGTCGGGCGACAGGCGCTCTGCTAATTGGGGTGGTGGGTAGTTTGGAACCCACAGAGCAGGGGGCAGGGAGGGGAGGGTTTATTTTCACAGAGGTGGGCGGGATGTGGGGGATCGACATGGGGAGGAGAGCGTGGCAACTGTCAGATGTTCATATTAATGTTTGCACTGTTAGCCCTGTTGGGGGGGGACCCAGGGTGGGCACTGGAGTTGGAAAGTTTAGCTGCGGGGGGGGGATCCGGGGAGGGATGGGTAGTACTGGTTATGTTGTGGTCGTACAGAATTTATGTCCGTGAAAACTTTACTGGTTCAGGAGTGCTGAGAAGGGGCTGCTGTCAAAGTAATGGTTATGGCTAGCAAATGGGAAAAGAGTCTTAAAATAATGAGCTGGAATGTGAATGGACTTGGGGACAGGCTTAAGCGTACTGTAGTCCTGCAATTCATTAAACGACACCAACCTGACATAGTAATGCTGCAAGAAACTCATTTACTGGGAAACACATGCCAGGCCCTTAACCGGTGGGGTTACACGCTAGCCTCACACTCCGGCTTCACATCAGGCTCAAGAGGGGTGGGAATCCTCATCCGCCGCTCCTTGCCCCTCCATATTGATGGCACTATCACTGATCCTCAAGGCCGCTTCACGGTGGTCACAGGCAGGTGGGAGGGGTACGTGTTGAACTTGCTCTCGGCGTATGTCCCGCCGGGCTTGCAGGCCTCGGCCTTTGCAGACTTGGGCAAATTGTTACTCACCCTCCCCGAAGGTCAGTTGGTCCTGGGAGGGGACTTCAACTCGGTGGTGTCGGGCACGGTAGATAGACAGCCCTCCAGAACCATACCCCAAGGGCAGCAATGGTTGACTGAGTTTCTTGAGGCCTTTGGTCTCACGGATGTTTGGCGCCACCTTCACCCCACAGAAAGCCAATTCACCTTCTTCTCTGGGCCACACCACACCTTCTCACGACTCGATTACATTCTCACTGTCCTACAACATCACACGTCAGTGCGTGAGGCAACACTCCTTCCAAGAGGCATATCGGACCACTCGCCGGTAACGACGCACATTACATTCGGAGCGAGGAGGGAGGGATGCGTGGCGCCGATAAGCCCCTGGCACCTGCGCAATGATGACACTCGGGGGAAAATCGACACCTCTATCACTCATTACTTTGAAGAAAATGAGGATTCTGTGGACTCCCCGGTCACGGTATGGGAGGCGTTTAAAATGGTGGTAAGGGGGGAAGCGCTGTCAATCATCTCTGGCAAGCGGAGAGAGCAACGCAGTCAAGTCACTACAGCTGAGGCGGAGCTGGCAGAGCTCGAGGCAGAAGCACTCGAGACAAAGGGGAGGACGGCCAGACACAAGTGGCAACTCAAGCTGGCGGAGTATAGAGCACTGGTCTCCCAGGAGGCCCAGACAGTAGCTAGACATAAATTGGGTAGACTAAACGATCAGGGTGACAAAGCCGGAAAATTAATAGCCTGGCTTGACAAAAAGCAGCAGGCCAAGAAGACTGTGCCGCTAATACATAATCAATCAGGGGAGATTCTCACTGAGCCGAGGGAAGTGGTGAAGGAATTTGCTAGACACTACAAGCAGGTCTATACTAGGGTGTCTGACCGCCCGGAGGAGGACTCTATGGCCCTCCTCGCCGATATTTGAATGCCATGTCTGTCGGACGAGGAGAGAGACACCATTGATAGCCCACTCACTGTGGCTGAAATACAGCAAGCAATGATGGAACTCCGACCCGGGAAAGCGCTGGGCCCTAACGGTCTCCCGATCGAACTGTATAGGATTAAACCTGAGACACTTAGCAAACACCTGAAAGCCATGTTCGACACTAGCAGAAAGGATGGAATACTGCCACGAGACCAGCGCATAGCTACAATTGTGGCTATCCCGAAGGAGGGGAAACCAGTAGAGTCCTGTGCCTCCTATAGGCCGATCTCCCTCCTCAACGTGGAGCCCAAGATACTGGCGAAAGCACTCGCTAATCGGCTTAAACCAATACTTAAGACACTGGTACATCCCGACCAGTCAGGCTTTATGCCACACCGAAACACGGCCCTAAACATCAGACGCCTACACGGGGTGATCGGCCACCGCCATAACTTGAAGGAAGACGCAGTTGTGGTCTCACTGGACGCCACCATGGCGTTTGACACCCTGGAGTGGCCGTAAATGTTCGCTGTCCTGCGGAAAATGGGCTTTGGGCCCCAGTTTGTGGAGTGGGTTTGTCTCCTCTATACGGAACCCCTGGCACAGGTCCTAGTGAACAATAAGTTGTCGGAAGTTTTTACTTTGGAGCGAGGAACTCGACAGGGCTGCCCCCTCTCTCCTCTCCTATTTGCCCTCTCCCTTGAACCACTAGCGGCCTGGATCAGACACGACGTCTACCTTCGTGGAATAGAATGGGCGGATGGATGGGAAGACAAAATATCCTTCTATGCGGACGATATTCTCCTCTACCTCTCTAAGCCACGACAGTCAATCCTTGCGGCCCTTGATATTTTCGCGAACTTCGGTCGGAATTCCGGTTTCGGCATCAACTGGAGCAAATCGTGTCTCTACGTCCTCAGCGGGGATCCCCCGAAGCTCCCTGACACTTGTCCCATCACAGTTGCTGAGGACGGCTTCAAATACCTGGGAGTGTTCGTATCGAGGGACAAGGCCCTGTCCTACGAGCGGAATCTCCTACCTCCCCTCCAGCGTCTCCAACGAGAGGCCAAGTCCTGGCAGGGCCTCCCATTGTCGTTACTAGGCCGAGCTGCCTTGTTCAAAATGATGGCGCTGCCCAGGTTCCTCTACGCCCTTCAAAAGTATCCGGATAAGGTGCCTAACGCCTACTTTACAGCAATCGAGGCAGCTCAGCGCACCCTCCTTTGGGCGGGAGCCCCGCGTATCGCTCTTTCAAAATTATCACTGGGGTGGTACGATGGTGGCATAGCCCTACCCGACATTCGCAAGTACTATTGGGCGGCTCATCTCTCCGCGATAAATCAAGGGACTTACGGGGACGGAAATGATCCGGCCTTTGGGATGGACAGGTGGCAACTCCCTGGGGGGAACTATGAAATAGCTCTATACTCTACCCGGGGCAAACTTCGCCTTACAGGACCGACACAACACTCAGTGCAGATCTGGCACACAGCACAGAAACAATTGGGGTGGTCGGGGGTCCTCACCATGGCTACACCACTCTGGGCGTCCGGAAAATTAGGCAACTTGGGTCGGACCAAAGGGTTCAGGAAATGGGACCTTATAGGCATCTCCCAAATAAAAGACATCTGGGGACCTGAGGGAGTTCTCACATTTACTCAAATGCAGGCCACATATGACTTGTCGCGCACCGAACACTTCAGATACCTGCAGGTGCGACACGCCCTTCAGACACGCATTCCACCTGGCACTACGCTGCCACAGAGCTCCCCTCTGGAAGACAGGCTGTTAGACGGGATCATCCCAGAGCACGCCATATCTCTCACGTACAAAAAACTGATAAATAATTCCCCTGACCTGCTACTACCCTTGAAAGAGAAATGGATTGCCGATGGGTTGGAAATTGATGAGGAGGAATGGAGGTCTGCTTTGGACTCCCCTTGTGAGGTGGCCATTTCTGCCCGCCTGCGCCTAGTTCAACTAAAAATCCTACATAGAATTTATATCTCCTGTACGAGGCTGCAACTGATGAGAAAAGATGGAGATGGACTCTGTCGCAGGGGATGTGGTGTAGCGGGCACCTTCTTTCATACCCTGTGGGGATGCCAGAAAATGCAACAGTACTGGGGGAGAGTGGTGCGATGCATGCAGGAGGTATGGGAGGTTGAAATTAGACCTGAGGCCAAGAAATGTCTACTCAACATCTGGGAACCCACTGACCTGTCGCACAGGGGGAAACTGTGGGTGACACTTGGGCTGGTGGTGGCAAAAAGAAACATAGCGAGGTTGTGGGGGGACCCTAACCCGCCGAAACTGAAGGACTGGCAAAGTGACATGGACTGGTGCATGCTACAGGAGAAGACAGTATACGTCACAAGAGGATGTCCTCGCAAATGGGTAGAACTTTGGTCCAGATGGAATGAATACAGAGGGAATATATGTGAGCCTCCTCCAACCATGCAATCTAGCTCCTTGGACATGTGACATTGGCCATGGCTAACTGAGTCAAAGCTATTAAAGACATCTAGTCACTAGGCGCACACCAGCACTGCCCAGAACCAAATAGTTCTGTAACCTGACGACCAAGTTACCGGGGGGTTTGTTTTTGTTAGTTCCTTTCTGGAAGCAGAAGTTATTACTATGGACCTTACTATGTGCATAATATTGTAAATTGTAAAACTTGACCTTCCTCATCCTTCACCAGCCTTCTTGATCTCGTAACCTGGAACACCGATACGCCGCCGTACCCCCAGGTTGACGGCACGGGCTGTGTTATTGTACTGTTAACACTAAATGCTTGATTGTACGCCGGCCCGATGGGTTGTAAGCGAGGATTGTCAACTGTGTTCTAAGCAATAAAGGTCTTTAAAAAAAAAAAAAAAAATGCAGTTCAGGGCTGTCCCACCCCCACTGAAGCTAGGCCCCTGCCCGTCCACCTGGGCCTGGCAGTCCTCTATGGGAACCCACAACTACAGCCATGTACAACACAATAACCCGGAGTCCCTGCCCTGAGATCACTGACTTTAAATGTGTTTTCACTGCACACACTCTTCTTCATCTCTGCTCCAAGAGGCCTTGATGGTAGAGTTGTTAAATCGGCGCACGGGGCAGGGCTCCATGTTTCTAGTCCTTGCCTTTTAAATAATTTTATCAGGTGATTTATAGCTCCATTTACTAAGCCCAAGTTGCAAATAGAGGAGGACTCCCAGAAACATTCATGGCTCACTGCCAAAGACAATTTCATTAGTGAACTAAGAGTCCATTTAGTACTCCTGTAAAACCTAAACGTGGCCTATATTCTTATTAAAGGTGGAGCAACATTATAGTCTATTAATTCAAATATTAGAGATGGTTGTACAGCACACATTGTGGACTGAAGTATTTAAAAGTGCGTTCATATGTGATAATAAAGAAAAAGGAAACTGACATAAAATATATGCATAGGGTCTATCTGGCTTCACACTTTGAAATTCGCCACCAGATGGGTATCTCTGTTTCTCTCTCTTGTTTACCTCAAAGGTCACTGTTTTGTCTTTCATTCTTGGCTCATAACCAGACAAAACATCAAAGAGATAAGAGACCATGAATTTTGATTTAGAATTGCTAGCAAAACGTAACAGCTTTTTAAACAATATATTTGGAAAATTGTGCTGTAATATGAAGCTCTTACCCATCCTTTCTTAACCCCTTGGCTGCGGGGCACATTCCCCTGCTGTGCTCGGGGGAGGGGGGCGTGCACAGCGCCCCGGTGCTCATAACAAGCTCAGCTCATCATGAGCCACGGTTCTCGTGTGCACATGACGAGCTGAGCTCGTCACGACCACGCCCGTTTAATGGAACGCTAAGCACAGCAGGGGAATTAGCCCCGCGTGTGAGCGTTCCACGGCTCATGACGAGCTCAGCTCGTCATGAGCATGGGAGGGGTTAAACAAACTTTCTAATTCTCTGCTGGACAGTAACAAATAGGCCCACTAAGTTAGCTTTCTTCTTCGGCAGTGACGGATTAAACTCTGTGGTGGACCCTAGGCAGCCGAAATGTCGGGGCCCCTCTTGCAAATTATCTCCTAATACCCTGGATTTTTTAACAAACTGACAGCTGCCAGAAGGTGAGCTTTTAAGAGACAAACTGTTATGTGAATCTGATATCTCTGGTTTATGTATTTTAACCCCTTGCATGCTGGGGTTATTCCCCCGCTGTGCTGGGGGCTGGGGGGGCGCGCGCAGCGCCCCCGTGCTCATGACGAGCTGTGCTCATGACGAGCTCAGCTCGTCATGAGGCACAGTGCTCGTGTGCTCATGATGAGTTAAGCTCGGAAGCTAAGCTCGTCATGACCACACCCGTTTTCGTGGAACGTTCAGCAAAGCAGGGGAATTAGCCCAGCGTGCGAGCGTTCCACGGCTCATGACGAGCTCAGCTCGTCATGAGCACCGGAGCACCGTGACTCATGACGAGCTGAGCTCGTCATGAGCATGCAAGGGGTTAAGTTGTTAATGGGTACATTATTTTAACACAGTATTTTCTCTCTAGAGTCTTTAATGTAAAGTTTTTGTTTCTTAGAGTTGATTCATTTTTTTCTATTTTTTGGAAACAATATTTAAGAAAGCTTGATTGTAATTTTCTTTCAAGATCAAATCAATATTATTTTGATCAGTTGTCCCAGGCCCCTAAAAGGAGTGGGGCTCATAGGCCGGTGTCTACTTTGTCTTTTTGGTAATTCGGAGCTGTTGTTCGGTGCTTTGTGAGGCTGGTTTTAAAATGAGTTGTGAGGCTGGTTTTCAGACTAGCCGTCCGATGGGGTTCGCAAGAGGCCAGAGACACGGAATGTGCAAACTCTAATTGGCCTTGCTGTAGCCTGTAAAGAAACGTGATTTCAGCCTCTAGGCGTTGTATTGTGTGTCTCAAAATTAAAAATGTTGTCCAAGAGTCCTCATTCAAGTCCTTTAAAGAGTCTCTTGTCAGAAAGAAACGTGTAAACTGTGTGAATCTCTGCCAAATGCAAACCCAGCTGGACTTACTTTATTGGTGTTAAAGCTCAGACGCAGACTGTGCGAGCAATAACAAAACCGCGGGGCGTGCGGTTAAAATAGTTCTTCACACCCCTCTAGAACTCTTGACTTCGGAAAAAAGTGCTCTTAAGTGAATGTGTCTCACGTACTTAAAGGAGTCAACCTGTCAATGATGTTACAATAGAGAAAGGGATGAGGAATCGATTAGACCGGTCTTCTGGAATGGGTTCCTCTACAAGGAGAAGGTTGTCTTTTGAAATTATCATGTCTAATATTGCTCCTTTAGTGTGTTTCGGTTGTAAGATGTGTTAGGTAAGCTCATTCCCAATACTAAAGGAGGTCAGGTGGTTAACAGTAGAATTCATTGATTTCCCAGTGAAGATTGAAGTCTCACAGAAAGATCACTTTGGCATTCTGCATTAATTATTTGTTTAAATTCTTCCATGAAAGCTATGTTGTCAACTGGTGGGTGATAGATGGCATTTAATCTGCAAAGTGGGCAGTGTTGTTAGTGTAAAACTAGAGATAAGCATTGAAATGGGGAGAGGAGTTGTCCTAATGCCTAGGGTGGGTGACTTTGAATCTGGGGAACTGGGTTCGAGTCTCGGAAATGACGCTCAAGATTTTAGTGTGAGATTGTATCGGAGATTTCCAGCTTGTGTTTCACTTCCGATCTACAGATATGTAGCTTGCAACTTAGGGTCAAGGTTGTGGATTTGATGAGGAGTGTCTAGAGGCGTAGTCATAATCGGAATAATGTTCCTGTGAGCCAGTTCCTGCATTGTGTGGGACTAATGTTTAGGCAGTACCAGCTCTGCGTTGGACTGAAGTTTATTCCTAGTCGATAGAGTCAGGATATTGTACTGGTTTGTCCTATTTGGAGAAGAGGAGGTTGGGAAGTTGAGGAAGATGAAGATAATGGTGAGCTGTAGCTGACAAGTAGGGTGTTGATATCTGTTTGAGATGGATCGGGTATGAATCTCTTGGCGTGGGGTAGGAAATTGCTCCTTGATATTGAGTGCCAAGGATTATGTGATCTGAGTTGGGGGGAGGTAAGAAGTTTAGGTGAGAAAGAAGTCTGAAGCTTAGGTGTGATATTGTTCCATCTAGCGTGGAGAAATTTGAGTGGAGGAGATCTACTTTCTGTTCCTGGGGATGTGGAGCTGAGGAGGGAAATTTGAAGTGGTGGTCAGCTAAGGCTTTTGTCATTGGGCGATAGCTGTCATTGGGTTTACTTAAGGGTTGGGAGGCTGCGAGGGTCAGTGAGTCTTTGGTAGGTGTTTATTTGTAGTATTTAGCGGAAAGTCGTCTCATCCCAAGAATGTATAGGGGTCGGGTCAAGGTTTGCATTGGCGAGGTGTGGGGAGTGTTGTATTGGCGAGGTGTGGGGAGTGTTGTAGAGGCTTTGTAAGGGAGAATGTTGTAGACACCGGTTATGTAAAGTATGCAGGGTGTTGTTGGAATGCACCATATAGTAGGAAGGTGTGTATTGAGTGACCTCAGTGGGGATGTAGTGGGATGGTTTCACACCCATGCCTAACAAACAACAAAAAAATTAATGTGTCCTCATGTAATGCAACTGGTGCTATGTAAAGTGCTCTGATACCCGATTCGGGTCAAGTTCGAGCTATATAAAACTTTGTAAAAAAAAATGGTTGAGAGGGTAGAGGAAGGATGCATTGAGGTATGAGTGGCTTTGATATGGGTAGACTGATCGATCAATTGTTTAGGTGACCATGGGATGAAGGTGGATAGTCCAGGTGGACGTTCAAGGGGTGGAGATCATTCTCTTTGTGCGGTCAGATGAGGAGAGGAAGAGTCAGGATTGGTGTTGTATAGTGAACGGACATGAACTGTGGGATGTCTGATGGATTGTAACAAAAGTAATTGTGGATAATGCGGGTGTTGGCAGGAGTAGGAATTGTGTGAGATTGCTCTATCCCGTATATGGATGACGATAGGACATGAGGGGAGTGAAATAGTCCATGTGGGTATTCAGTGAGTGGGCAGAGTGTCTCTTGTGTGATCGGTAGTGGTGATGAGGGAAGGACCGGTATCATGAGATGAATCATCCTGTGCGTAATCACATTTGATGGAGGTGTTTCAGAGAAGTCTGAAAAGGGGGATGCCATGTTCTGAGACGTCCCATGATCGGTCAAATGGGGTATAAGAGCTTGCTGGATGAGATGAGAGGTTGAGTGGAAGCATCATGTTGGGAACCGGACTCAAAGTCCTTGACTGTGAATTGATGGCGGATGATAGGTGTTGGTTCGGTGGGGAACATGGTTGCATAAGTAGTGTGTGTGGGGGGAAGCGCAAGTGCAATGAAGTCGAATGTCAGGAGGGTTGGTGGAAGGGACTAGCGATGATCAAAGGACTGAATCATTATCTTTCACTAGTTGTAGATGGAGATTGTAATTGAACCATCAAACAGAGAGGATGGAGAAATTCTAAACCTGCGGATAGTGAGGGATGTTGGAGGATGAGGTGACACTAAGCTTATTGTGGAATGTGTTGGTCCAGGATGTGGTGTTTTGGGTGCAGAGGAGGTATGTTTTGAGCTTCCCATAACATCCACTATGGTATCGATTGGCAAATAGGGTGTCTGGAAATGTCTCTAGGGTATTGTGTTTATATTCTTTAGCTGACGTTTTGGAGATATTAGGCAGATATATAATCTTAAATGAGATTATGCCCGCCTTTTCCAGCTTGATTGACATTGTTGAGTACTTGTGCAGTGTGTGGGTCCGAAAAGAGGACTAGAGTCCCAAAGTTATGCGGGAATGTGAAAAGGTCGGCCTAAACAGTAGTATGGGATAGGTAAAATGGAGCTTTGGGCAGTCATGACACACTCCTGTTTTGCTCAGAATGTGTCTTCTCTGTCCACGTGACTTTACACAAGGTGATAACCGCGTTTTGGCTACAACTTCTCTTTCTCTACATTTCTTGCCCTTACACAATGTCTCTCATGCCTCTGGCTCAAGGGAAACCTAGGTTAAGTGCCAGAAAGACTTCAAAAGAAACCTTTTTCCATCAACTGTGTGGAATAGTGCCCTGCTAACAGTTTGCTATACTTTTCTCACTTCTACCTACCCTCACTTCCTACGAACTTCCAGGGCCAGGCAGGTGTTTTTATTTTACCGCGCTTTTCTCTGGTGTCGTGGGCCGGAGACCTTAGAGGCTGGTTTTGAGAGCCCAGGGTGGCTTTTAGTGACTCTCTTATTTTCTAAAGCTCTCTGGGTTAATTGCAGCAGGCACGTGGAGGATTCAAGGGTGAGGGAGATGGCGGGAGGGAGAAGGTAACGAGAAAGCTATAAGCGGGGGAGAAGGAGAGAGAGAGAGCGAATGGATGGATGGAAAGAGACATTGGGTAAGGAGGTGAAAGGACTGGTGCTGGCTTGAGTATTTGCCCCGGGGCTGCTTTTAGTTCCCCAGACTGCCCCTTCCAATTTCTAGAGCTCGAATGCAGACCAAAGTTAGAGCGGGCACCTAACAAATAAACCTTAATGATGAAACAAACACGAATACATCACTGTCGACAAGAACGGCTGTGGAAAACCACAGAGAAACATCCGATTGGTCCTTTAGGTTGCATTGCATCTGTTGAATAAGACGTCTTGCGTCATTGGGCGATACTGTTACAGAAGATGGTTCCTTATTCCCTCACAGATCTTCATTTTGGTTTCCTCACCGCTGAAAACCCATCTATTTTAACGACTCTTCGTATGTTGCTCTCCTTCTCCTGGGGATCTGACTGTTCACCTCCACTTGTGGTTTGATGGGGGTGTGCACCAGGTGTGGCCGGCACAGTTAAGGGCATTGGGGCATGGCTGGGTGGGGCGGTGGGGTAGTAAGCTGACAGATGACGGGATAGGTAATATTAAATAAAAAAATAAATAAAACTACTTACCTTGCGCTCGCCGCATTTTCGACTTGGCGATGCGGCGCGCGCGAAAGGTAAGTGGTTTTATTTATTTATTTGTTTAATTTTACCTATCCCGTTGTCTGTCGACTTACCCCCCCAAAACCGCCCCACCGAACTTACCTGTGCAGGACGCGCCTGGTGTGCACCGTATAATCTATATTCATATCATACCGCACCATGGCCTTTCTCCTCCTACCTATTTAGTGTCAATAAATATTTATTTTTGTTATTAAAGTTAAACATGACCTTAGAGGGTATCAGAGCGCTTTACAGGTGATTCGAAGTAAGTAACATGTAAGAAAAGGAGGTACAAACTCTGAAAAACAGCAAATTATGGAAAGTAATTTAATGTACACTGCTAAATGTGATTCACAGAGCCTCTCTTCCCTGGCAGTGAAACAACATTTTCAATCCAAACTTATTAGATATGTACAACTCTACACTTATGACTACAATATGGAAGAGCATATGTTACACATAACATTAAAACCACAATGTTTAGGTCAGTTGCTACTACTATACTGTGATGCGACTTCTAATAACACCTTCTAACTCAATCAAATAATGGCTGCCATTTTTTTAACATGGCTGTGACACATTTGCCTAGACTGCTTGTCTCTGCCTTCATCTGCATTTTCCATCGAACTTAATTCACTGTGATAAGCTTGCCTACTTTTCTCTATGGACCTGTGCTATCCCATATTTCAAATCGCAAAGCTGGACTACTTGTGCCCCGCGTTGTCCCACCCAGAACCCTTTGGAAGTCTGCTGGCTAGTCTTATGTCCAGCATCCTCGACCTCTTCAGAAGGTAAAGCTTCCTGTATACCACAGGTGAGGACGCGAGTAACCATGATAGGACTAGGAGTGAGAGTAGATCAGATGAGCGATCCCACCCCAAGGTTCAAGGATCCAGCATTCTTTCTGCTACCTGATCCCTTCCTGTTTGGTCCCCTGAGCCCTGTATACCCCACGCCTCACAGTTTACAGGGGTTTAGTGATGCTCCGTTTAACTGCACATCCGTTCTCACTCCAAGAACCTCTTTTAAAGGTCCCATCGCTCCATTTTTTCCGAAAGAATGTTGTGAGGCGCTCCGGGGGTCTCCGCGTGTAAAAACTGGTCAAGTGAGGCCAGGCGCCATGGTAAGCAGACCCTGGACAGGAGCAATGTGCTTGCACTTAACCACCCTATAGTTATGCCTCAGATGGGCCCCTCGGGGTCATCTAAATAGGGCTTGTGTTTCTTGGAAGCATCTTGTGTGAACACTAATCTACTGCCTAAAACCCAACAAGGCAGATCTCCTGGTGAGGCCGGCGGGAGCGCTTCAGGGGCAGCTGAGGAAGGGACACGAGCCAGAAATTAGCACTGACTCAGTTGCCTCTTGAAAGTGGTCCGCTGAGGGCCAGTAAAGAGGGCTTTCGATTTGAGTCATTAAGAATGTCTGGAGATGCTCCTGGCGGCATCTGTCCCCTGGCCCTAATGAAACTAGGGGTCTTTGAGTACAAAACACCCCCAAGGTCACTGATTGGCTAGAACACCAAGTGTTGCTATCCGAGCCTGCTCCTATGGGTGGCCATATAGGGTATTTGCTTCCAGTTAGTGCGAAGAATGTTTGGAAAAGCCTTGAGGGGTCTTCTCGCGTCACTAGTATTTTAAAGCTCCCTGGCCCTATGAAGCTCGGCGTCCCTGGGCACATAGCTCCTAGAAGACTCCTGGGTGTATTTAAGACACTTACTGCTATCCTAGCTGGCTCTTTGGCGGTTTATTTAACATTAACTGAGTGATTGCGCTGTCAGTCACTGAAAAGTATGTTTGGAAAAGCTCTGGGGGAGGGGATCTTCTTGTGGGCACAGCTCGAGGCCCCAGTAAAGTCAAGTAGCAACTGAATTTAAAACCAAATATTTTTAATAGGATATTTTAATTGCCCCTATGTCGCTGGAATTTTTATTGCATATGTTGTCTGTTTGTACTTTAATGGATATGTATCTGTATCCGAATAAAGATGATATTGATTGATTGATTGATTGATTGAAAACCAATTATTTTAACCCTCTCTGGTTCCTTTGGAGTGTTTTTAACCAACCTTCCATTTGCTTCGCCATGGAACGCGCCTCTGACTCTCAGAATTCTAAAAAGTCCTGGTGCCGCCTTCATGTGTATAGACATTTCCAACTCCAATACCCAACTGAATCCGAGATCTGTGCATTCGGAGCACGCTCGGTCTACAGGATACACCTCTGGACCCCCCCTGAAATGTGAGGCGCTCATTAAGATGCAGGACTCCTGGATAAACATCAAGTGCAGAAAATTTGTTTTCTTTTTATTATACAGTGGCTGATCTCTGCCTGTTTTAAGTTTCAGGTCTGGCCGCCACATGGTCCGGTGCAGACTTTCTTTGGCATGACTTTGCATGAGTTGAATTCTCTCCTGACATGCACTTCCTTTGAGTGGCTGCCCCTGAAAGACCCATTGGGGATAGGAGCATTGAGATGTCAGGACCACCCACTTCATCAGTAGACTGGGGCACATCCTGCTTTCAAGAGAAGAAAGTGACATATTGTGCCAAGTAGAGGCGTAGCGTGGGCGGGGCCACAGGGGTGGTTGCCTCAGACGTGAAATTCTTAGGGGTGCAGGGGCATTCTTAGAGGTGCAAAAGTTTTTGGGTGTTACACCCCACGTCAGCCCGGCTACCTATAATCCAGTGGCAAAGTGAGAAAGGGCCCCGCGTCTGGGCATACCCTGCCACACTTAGGACGAACAAAGCAAACATAAGGAGAGGATGGACAGAGCGCTGAAACTTTTCAGACACTCAACCCTAGTCACAGGTCTGGGTCCCTTGCTAACTTTGGATTCAATATAGCCTGGCTGATGAGGGGTGTTACCCCAAAATTGGTCCCAGTGTGCTTGTTTCCGGACCAGGGACGACCTGGCTTCGCAGTTCTGGCTGGACTGTTCTCATGAGGAACAGGGTCGAGAATGATTTGCATATAGCTTGGTCTGAACAGGGGTGGCGAAGTGAGCTAAAGAACGATGATAAATCGATTCTACCCAGATCTGTGACTTGGGGTGATTGTCTGAAATGTTTCAGCACTCCGTCCATCATCTCTTTGGGTTTGATTTGTTTGCCATTATTTGGCAGGGTATGCCCAGACATGGGTCCCTTGTTCACCCTTGCCATGGATTCAAGCTAGCCTGACTGATGAGGGGTGTTACCCCGACACCGGTCCCAGGATATTTGTTTCCGGTACAGGGAAGACCCGGCTGGCAGTTCGGGCTGGACTGTTCCCACGAGGCACAGGGTCAAGACTGATTTGCATGCAGCTGGGTCTGAACTGGGGTGGCGAAGTGAGCTAAAGAACGATGATGGATTTAACCCAGATCTTTGACTGGGGGTGAGTGTCTGAAAAGTTTAAGTACTCCATCCATCATCTTCTCGTGTTTGCCTCATGTAAAAAATAAAACATGCCTGAAGCCATCAGGGTAGTGCACGATGTGTCTAAGGACCTATGGCATTTATTTCATTCCACTGGGGAGAATGGTTTACAATTGCCTGTTAAGGGAAGCCTGTACTCTGAGGCTGGTGTTAATCTGTTATAACAGATTGCCGCCATGTTGTGCATTTTAGGGTGTGGCATGATTAAGCTTCCTTGTCTCAATTGGTTCCAAGATTTTGTGGGTGTGATGAGTGGAAAGTAGTATTGGTGTGACAAAGGTTTTCCAACTATGCATATTTGGTGCCACATTGTGGACATGTAGAAGGTGCCATGGGACCTAGTATTCTGTCCTGATGTGGCACATTAGGAGTGTATTTGGATGAAAAATATGCATTTTCGGATGCAAAGTGAGTTTGGTAAGGCCAGCTTTAGGGGGGCAAGCATGGCATTGGGCCTCTTGATTCAGCACCTCTCCTGGCCACTGCGGGCTCTGCTCCAGGGCCAGATTGGCCGTAGCGATCCCCGGGCGTTTCCCCAGTGGGCCGGCTGGGTGGTGTCTGGTTTTGGACCGGTGGAGGCCGTTTTTGTAGCAGTGCTGCAAAATTGGCCTCCAGAAACAAAAGAGAATGCAACAGTAGTGTTCCATCCAGTACCCGTACCCCCCCCCCCCAAGGGACTGGCCAGACCTAATTGCCAGGGCTGGTTTGGGATCCCAGTCCGGCCATGCTCCGCTCCTTGGGTAGGGCTGAGCGAAATTGCCGGGCAAAGTACAAACAGTGTCAATTCTGGCATTTTTTAAATAGTTTGCCTGCACAGCAAAATCCATGGTGAACTAGAGAAAGGGTCGAGTCCTTACCTGAACAATGAAAACAAACGAAGAACACAAAATGAGGCCCCCTTTTGGTCATCCATTCTAGGCTGATGCTCATGGTAGACCCTGTGCAGTCCACGCCTCATCCGGAGATGAAGACGCAGACAGATACAGGCAGGATGACGTGTAGGGTAAAGTTTTCTTTAGGAAGACAAGTTGAGGAATTCTAAGTAGGCATACTGCCGGCGTGGATCAGTACACTATTCATCCCCTTTCCTGATGACCACCGATAAAAACCCACCGGAACCCAGAGGCGCAACTAGAGCCAAATTGCGGGGGGAGGAGGAGCGGGGGGCCTAATAAAAATGTAGGGGGGGGCTAATTCTTCAAGCAATAGGCAGAGTGGAGATGGAGATGCCCTAAGAAGGGGTGAAAAACAACAAAGCCTTGTCATAAGAGAATGGTCTTTTAAAGACATGTGAAGTACTTGGGTGCGGCTGCGATAAGACGGAAGCCAGACCAGACATCCCACAGTAGCTCAAAAACAGTCGGTGTGTGCGCCCGGGAAGCTGTCCCAGCCCGGGCTGACACACACACACAATGGGGGGGTTTGAAGCCCTTTGAGCCCTTTTGGTATTGCGCCTGCTGAAACCTGTTACTGTGAATGAAATCTGTCGACAGAATGTGCGTCTCTTTCACATACATTCAAAAGAAAACCCAAAGTGTTGGGTTAGAGACCTAGTCCACAGACTAATGGCTCCTGACTCGTATGGTCAGAGACAAGCCTTGAAGAAAGAAAAAAGTTTTTCTTTCTCGGGTCCCCTCACTCACCAGGGTTTCCCCACAGTGACATGCTTCATCATTGGGGCCATCCCAGTCCTCTACGAACTGGGGCATGCTGCGACTTGCGAAGTTACGTAGGACCACTTGAAGGTAGACTATGTGTAGTGCAATTTTTGGGGGAGTGGATGGAAAGGGATTAAAAATACCTTGCTGGTGGGCATCAACAACTTTTATTCTTGCTCCTAGGTTGGTATGTCTAAACAAGCATTGAAAATGCAATAGGTCTCGCAATAGAAGAGTTTGACATTTTTCGTTTTGCAAATGGATGAGTGACACCTATAGCATTTGGAATGCAACATGTTTTGTATTTACGTGACTTATATGGCAGCTCTGGTCGTTATGCTACATCTCTAGATAGTTTTATCTTTCGCAAATGTGACACCTATTGAAACACAATATGTGTTGTGAGGGTGAGTGAGGGTGAGGGGTTGAGGGTGAGGGGTTGAGGGTGAGGGGTTGAGGGTGAGTGAGGGTGAGGGTGAGTGAGGGTGAGGGGTTGAGGGTGAGGTGTTGAGGGTGAGTGGATCTGGGGGATATGGTGGTGGTGGATGTGGTGGTGATGGTGGATGTGGTGGTGATGGTGGTGGATGTGGGGGTGGATGTGTTGGTGGATGTGGGGGTGGTGGAGGTGGTGGATGTGGTGGTGATGTGGTGGATGTGGTGGTGATGTGGTGGATGTGGTGGTGATGTGGTGGTGGTGGATGTGGTGGTGGTGGATGCGGTGGTTGTGGATGTGGTGGTGGAAGTGATGGTGTTGGGTATGGTGGATGTGGTGGTGGTGGATGCGGTGGTGGATGAGGTGGTGGATGCGGTGGTGGATGCGGTGGTGGATGTGGTGGTGGATGCGGTGGTGGATGCGGTGGTGGATGTGGTGGCGGTGGATGTGGTGGTGGTGGATGCGGTGGTGGTGGATGCGGTGGAAGTGGTCGATGCGGTGGAAGTGGTGGATGCGGTGGATGTGGTGGTGGATGTGGTGGTGGATGCAGTGGATGTAGTGGTGGTGGATGCGGTGGTGGTGGATGTGGTGGTGGTGGATGCGGTGGTGGTGGAAGTGGTGGTGGTGGATGTGGCGGTGGTGGATGTGGCGGTGGTGGATGTGGTGGTGGTGGATGTGGTGGATGTCATGGTGGATGTGGAGGTGATGGTGGATGTGGTGGTGGATGTGGTGGTGGTGGTGGATGTGATGGTGGATGTGATGGTGGATGTGGTGGTGATGGCGGATGTGGTGGTGGATGCGGTGGTGGATACGGCGGATGTGGTGGTGGTGGATGGGGTGGTGGTTGTAGTGGATGTGGTGGTAGATGTAGTGGTGGTGGGTGCGGTGGTGGTGGATGTCATGGTGGATGTGGAGGTGATGGTGGATGTGGTGGTGGTAGTGGTGGTGGAGGTGATGGTGGATGTGGTGGTGGTAGTGGTGGTGGAGGTGATGGTGGATGTGGTGGTGGTGGATGTGGCGGTGGTGGATGTGGTGGTGGTGGATGTGGTGGATGTCATGGTGGATGTGGAGGTGATGGTGGATGTGGTGGTGGATGTGGTGGTGGTGGTGGATGTGATGGTGGATGTGATGGTGGATGTGGTGGTGATGGCGGATGTGGTGGTGATGGCGGATGTGGTGGTGGATGCGGTGGTGGATACGGCGGATGTGGTGGTGGTGGATGGGGTGGTGGTTGTAGTGGATGTGGTGGTAGATGTAGTGGTGGTGGGTGCGGTGGTGGTGGATGTCATGGTGGATGTGGAGGTGATGGTGGATGTGGTGGTGGTAGTGGTGGTGGAGGTGATGGTGGATGTGGTGGTGGTAGTGGTGGTGGAGGTGATGGTGGATGTGGTGGTGGTGGATGTGATGGTGGATGTGGTGGTGATGGTGGATGTGGTGGTGGATGCGGTGGTGGGGATGCGGTGGATGTGGTGGTGGATGCGGTGGTGGTGGTGGATGGGGTGATGGATGTGGTGGTAGATGTAGTGGTGGTGGTGGTGGTGGATGCGGTGGTGGTGGTGGATGCGGTGGTGGTGGTGGATGTGGCGGTGGTGGATGTGATGGTGGTGGATGTGGTGGATGTGGTGGTGGATGTGGCGGTGGATGTGGAGGTGATGGTGGATGTGGAGGTGATGGTGGATGTGGTGGTGGATGGGGTGGTGGTTGTGGTGGTGGATGTGGTGGTGGGTGTGGTGGATGTGGTGGTGGGTGTGGTGGTGGTGGTGGATGCGGTGGTGGTGGTGGATGCGGTGGTGGTGGTGGATGCGGTGGTGTTGGATGTGGTGGTGGTGGATGTGGTGGTGGATGTCATGGTGGATGTGGAGGTGATGGTGGATGTGGATGTGGTGGTGATGGTGGATGTGGTGGTGGATGTGGTGGTGGATGCGGTGGTGGTGGATGCGGTGGTGGTGGATGCGGTGGTGGTGGTGGATGCGGTGGTGGATGGGGTGGTGGTTGTGGTGGATGTGGTGGTGGATGTAGTGGTGGAAGTGGTGGTGGATGTGGTGGATGGAAGTGGTGGTGGATGTGGCGGTGGTGGATGTGGTGGTGGATGTGGCGGTGGATGTCATGGTGGATGTGGAGGTGATGGTGGATGTGGTGGTGGATGTGGTGGTGGATGTGATGGTGGATGTGGTGGTGATGGTTGATGTGGTGGTGGATGCGGTGGATGTGGTGGTGGATACGGTGGATGTGGTGGATGCGGTGGATGTGGTGGATGCGGTGGATGTGGTGGATGCGGTGGATGTGGTGGATGCGGTGATGGATGGGGTGGTGGTTGTAGTGGATGTGGTGGTGGATGTAGTGGTGGTGGGGGTGGTGGTGGTGGTGGATGTGGTGGATGTGGTGGTGGATGTGGTGGTGGTGGATGTCATGGTGGATGTGGAGGTGATGGTGGATGTAGTGGTGGTGGGTGTGGTGGTGGATGCGGTGGTGGTGGATGCGGTGGTGGTGGATGCGGTGGATGTGGTGGTGGTGGTGATGGTGGATGTGGTGGTAGTGGTGTATGTGATGGTGGATGCGGTGGTGGTGGATGTGGTGGTGGATGCGGTGGTGGTGGTGGATGCTGTGGTGGTGGATGGGATGGTGGTTGTGGTGGATGTGGTGGTGGATGTAGTGGTGGTGGTGGTGGTGGATGCGGTGGTGGTGGTGGATGCGGTGGTGGTGGTGGAAGTGGTGGTGGATGTGGTGGTGGATGTGGCGGTGGTGGACGTGATGGTGGTGGAGGTGATGGTGGATGTGGTGGTGGATGTGGTGGTGGATGTGGTGGTGGATGGGGTGGTGGATGGGGTGGATGTGGTGGTGGATGTAGTGGTGGTGGGTGTGGTGGTGGATGCGGTGGTGTTGGATGTGGTGGTGGTGGATGTGGTGGTGGTGGATGTGGCATGGATGTCATGGTGGATGTGGAGGTGATGGTGGATGCGGTGGTGGTGGATGCGGTGGATGTGGTGATGGTGGATGCGGTGGTGGTGGTGGATGCGGTGGTGGTGGTGGATGGGGTGGTGGTTGTGGTGGATGTGGTGGTGGATGTAGTGGTGGTGGATGCGGTGGTGGTGGAAGTGGTGGTGGATGTGGTGGTGGTGGATGCGGTGGTGGTGGATGCGGTGGAAGTGGTGGTGGATGTGGTGGTGGTGGATGTGGCGGTGGTGGATGTGGTGGTGGATGTGGCGGTGGATGTCATGGTGGATGTGGAGGTGAGGGTGGATGTGGTGGTGGTGGTGGATGTGATGGTGGATGTGGTGGATGTGGTGGTGGATGCGGTGGATGTGGTGGTGGATGCGGTGGATGTGGTGGATGCGGTGGATGCGGTGGTGGTTGTAGTGGATGCGGTGGTGGTTGTAGTGGATGTGGTGGTGGATGTAGTGGTGGTGGGTGTGGTGGTGGTGGTGGATGCGGTGGTGGTGGATGTCATGTTTTTGTAGGCTCACAGCCAATTGATTAATATATCTACTCGGCAATAACTTCTTTAAATGGGTCTGGCACTCTTTACTCATTAAAGAGACAAATGATTCTTCCCATCACACCGCATTAAATAAAAATTACCAACTGGAAAAATGTGGTATTCTTCAGGATATGAGACACGACCAGAAAGCTTAAAAAAAATACTGGACTCAGGTAAAAAAAAACCAAAAAAAAAAAAAAAACTTCAAAGCAGCAGATGTACTTTATCGAAAGTTAATACTAAAAGTTAGTATCTGCTCGGTTCCTGGAACTTATACCCAACTACGGCCTGGAAACGTAAATATAAATAAATATTTCCTAACGGCATAAAAAAAACACTTGCAGAAATAATGCAAATTCATTTTCAGTGGCTGTGCATGTAAAGGTCAATGTGTTTTACTTATGTCGTAGGTCTGTATTTGTTGGCGCTATTGGCGTTATAAATGGCAATTATTTTTACGTATGTGTTAAGGAGTTAAATGACTGGGACATTGAGAGTAACTGAAAGGCACCGAGGGCAAGAGAGGGCAGATTGTGTGAGGGTGAAACAGGTCCACATCATGACGGAATTGAGGGTTGAATGAAGAAAGAGGTGGCTAATTTAGCAATAAGCCGATAGCCAGCAAGAGCCGATGCAAGAGTTAGCTATGACTGCAGCACCAGGGCACCGGAAGGTTTATGGACAGGTGGGAGGGGCCAGAGCAAATGGCAGGGGGAGATACAACTCACCTGAAAGTTTTGCAGGAGGAGAGGAAGAGATGAACTGAGGGCCTCAAGTAGGGAGGGCAGTGGGAAAGACTCATGGGGAGAGGAGCCTGTTCGCGAGTTCTGGGATAGCAGAAGAGACAGGCTCAGAGAGAGAGGAAGTGTGGCAGACTGAGGTTAAAATGTTTTGGGGGTAGTTGGGGACCGTGTGGGATGGTGTGCAGGGGAGGGAGGGGTGCAAAGACATAGGGTATAGACGCTGATAGACACTTAGGAGCAGCAAAGAAGAGATGTATGTTTAGGAGCACACTGTGTGCTGGGAGCAAGACATGACTAGCCTGCATTGAAATACCTGTATTTTCGGGCATTCTCTTGGTCAGGAAGTAAAGGGCTTTGTTAAACGAGGCGCTTTTACTTACTTTCGCTTTTAGTGCAACGAGGGTGGAAAGTGACGGGCAGGAGAGAGGCTGGGGAGCGGAACTATTGGGGCGAGAAGTTGAAAAATGTGATTCACTTTGTGACAGCAGGGGCACCCCTCTCCACTGCCACGGCATTAATCAAGGCACTTTGGTGACACCCCGGGTGGCTAATAAGGCAACTGGGAAAGTGCTGCGAAATCCAAAAGCAAGCGCACAGAGTGGTCCCGACTGTACCCGTGCTGAGGGAGGGAGGCGAGGGAGGGAGGAGAAATACGAGCCGGCCTGCCGGCCGTGAGACGTGTGAAGACGCGGGAGGGGGCGGAGCGGGGAGAGCGGCATGTGGGTGTGAAGAAGCCGGGGCCTTTGAAGTGAAGCTAAGCTTCACTTCAAAAGGTGTCGGAGGAATGCGGCTGAGGGAACAGACGGCGATTGCGGCTGAGGGAACTGATGTGCACGCGCTTTTAAGCTCAATGCACATGCGCATTGAGCTTAAAAGTCACGGGCACTGCAAGGAATCGCCACGATTCCTTGCTTGTTAGTTAAAGGTTGTTTAAGCCGCAATAGTCTCGCAAGCTCGATGCGCATGCGCATCGACAGGCGAGACCTAAAAAAGGGGGGTGCACTGAAGAACCTAACTAAAATGAGTTGGACCACACTATGAGATCAACATGTTTCGAGCTTCCCCTAGCTCTTCTTCAGGACCACACAGGGACCAGCCCTGTGTTTGCCACTCCTAATGTACCTAATAAGAAATAAACAATTGTGAAGTGAAGAAACATTTTTAAATAAAGTGAACGGTGCTACTAATAAAGCATGCGCTGTTGATACATACGTTCCCTATGTCACGTTGTATATCTGAAAGGGTAAAAAATGAAGAGATTGTGTTAGAAACCAAAGCCCCCTCACTCTTGAGTGGGGGTACGTATTTATCTACTTCTAATGTTGCAGTGCTTCTTATGGGTGAGTTGTTCCATAATGGCGCGTGCAGCCTTCCCAGACAATTGTGATTGTGCCTAGAAATATTTAAAAACATGCTTGGTAGACTTCCCAGGCAATCGTGATTGTGCCTAGAAGGAATCATGCTTATCTGAAGCGCAGCGTACGTGTTTTTAACACAGACATCAACATTCATTCACAACTTAAGCAGTGACATACAGAAAACACACTTCATGTATTAACAAGGTTACATAATTAGTGACTTTTTGGTGTGAGAATTCTCGCTCCATGTACTCGGGGGGGGGGTGTCTCCCTATGAAACAATCCTGCCAAGAATGAAATATAATGAACGTTGGCAATCATGTTTGGCAGAGAAAAGGTTTGTGGGGCATGTCATGGCCAAAAAACGCTAGAATGAGAAGTCAGTAATTTTCGCATGACAAATGGCAGAGAAATTGCGTCCATAGATAGTTTCATAACCAAAGGCTATGACAGACTCCAGTTATTGCCAGCACCATTCACCCTTATCAATTCATTAATACACCCTTTCACTTATCAATTTATCAATCCATCCATCATTTCGCTCATCCATCCACCCATTCACTCATTCACTCACCCATCATCCACCCTTTCACTCATCCATCCATCCATCCATCATTTCACTCATCTATCCATCCACCCATCCCTTCACTTACTTACTCACTCACCTTTTCACATTAATTATGAGACCCATCAATAACTCCACCCTCACTGTAGTTCCTAAAGCAAGGGGTGGGTGGGGCAGGGTTCACTATGCCCCTGCACATAGACAATCTGAAAAAGTGGAAGGCATGAGTCCTGCATGATGCACAGTGCCTGGACATTGGCCGACTGTGACATGGTGTTGTTTCCAGAGCTTTAAGTGGGATGAAAGAACTAGGGGGGGGGTCTCTCCAAAAGGGTGTTTGATGTAATTATATGTGTGGCTTAAATCACATTAGCTAAAAATCTGTGCATAATATTATAATGTGCCACCTAACGTATTTGTTTTGTTGCTTCTGTTATTGCATCCAGATATATAATACATGTAACGTTACACCTAGAACAAGTAACGTTACCCCTACAACAAGCCAAAACTATTGGTTTAGTCAAAGGTTGTTAGTTGCACAAAATAAAAAAAAAACAGCAACCATGGCTGCTATACTATAACTGTAATCCTTTCCTTTGAACTTCTTTCACCGCCTTCCTTTGGTTAACTTGATTCTCACCAAGCAGCAGCATGGACGTTTTTGCACTTCCATGGGACAGAATGCCCTGCCCTGGACCGAGGCTCGAAAAGCCTACAGTGAAAAACAACACTCCCAGGCAATATATAACATGCAATGCAGAAAATGTTTCAAAAAGAAGAATTAAACAACAATACATTTTAATTATGTCAACAAATACATTTATACTTAAAAAACATCAGCACATGACTTCCATTGATGCATATCATAAAATCATTAAGAAAATAGACAATTTAATATTGGTAGCGATGGTTTCTTCGACGCACGTTTCGGCACTGGATGTGCCTTCGTCAGGAAATTACCACCAAACAATTTATACGTATATATGTCTCAGAATTTACTTAGTTGGTCACGTCAAAATTCTGGACCATGTTTGCAAACAGGTATATTTTTATAATGCATTTACACTGCGAGGATACCGATGCTGAGAGGGATTGCTGCTTATTACGGCGTGAGATCTCTCTATATTAAAAACTGCGGGGTACGATCAACTCCGAATAAAAAGAGCACGCAGGCTGTGTTTGTTACTTTCACAGTCGTGAATGCGTCTCTGTGTTAGTAGATGCACGGGCGGGAGGGCGTGTGCTAACTCCTTAGATAAGCGTGCAATGTGAGCAGGGCCGGACTGGCCATAGCGGGCACCGGGTAATCCCCTGGTGCGCCGCACGGGTGGGGGGCGATTTTGGGCCCCTGGGGGCCGTTTTTGTTACAGGGCCGTTTTTGCAGCATAGCTGCAAAATTGGCCCTGTACCAAAATCGGCTGAAAACCGGCCCCGGCAAACTGCTCGGCGGCACCCCCAACACCCCCCTGGGGGGAGGGGGGGCCGGCCGAGCACTTTGCCAGGGCCGGTTGTGGTTGCCAGTCCGGCCCTGAATCTGAGGGGCAATGAAAACCTCCTATCTTCATCCGTCACAGAGCTGGTTTGGCACCGGTATCACTGAAACACCGAGGCTGGAAAAGGCCACCACATGCTCTGCCAGCCCAGACTGACCCATTTTCATTCTGTATGTGGCAATCAGTCCCACACAGAATGACAATGGTCAGGGTGTGGCTGCTCTTGTGCGCAGAGGAGTGCGAGGCGGCCCCATCAGGGAGCTGAGGCCTTTTGCAGGGGAACAGCTCTGTTCCCTGAAAGGCCCAAAATTACTGACAAAAGGTGTCCGTAAATGGGATCCTCACGGACAACGGACGTTAGGTCCAATTTACAGACTGTCCGTGAAATTTACGGACGATTGGTCACCCTACCTGCGGGAGGCCCCAAGAGTTGAAAAGTTTTCACCCGGGGCCTCTCGCACTTATCGTTTAAACTGAAGAGGCTGCCTGCAGTGGCCCCTCCCTGACCTCTTGCAGACTGTGGAGTGGCCCATTGTCATTCTGAGACTGCAGCTGATTAGCACTTATAGAATGACAATGGGCCCAATTGTAGTGACAGCATGTGGGATGCCTTCTCCTGCATCCTACTAGAGTAAGGCTTTCTGCTTTTGACTTGGGCCATGCTGGAGAAAATTAAAAATAAAATAACTAACATTTAAAAGTCAGATTTCAACATACAAATAAAAAAAATACAATGTAATGTTTATTGTTACATTAGCACAAATCTCGATTGCAGAAAGGGTCTGATGTCGCTTTGCAAAGCTACGCATAGTGAAAAACTGAAGTGCATGATTGTCTCAACCTTATATAAACTTATTTTGACTTGTATTTATTTTGGTTGTCTATTTACTTACTTATATATTATTGTGCCTCCTCCTCTGATATGTCTGTAATGTTTTGTCCCAAATTTTTGTCCTGAATTTTGACCTCCTGTCCTGATTTTTTTTGTCCTGAATTTTGACCCTTTGTCCTGAATTTTTACACTGACCGTCCTGAATTTGCACCCATGCCAGTTGGCACCCTAATCCGGTCAGTCACAGCACTGGCCTTTTCTACCCGTCCTGTACATTGTAACAGTGCAGGAGAGAACTAGTGCGCATGGGTAAGAAGGGAGGGGGGGGGAACGTGGGGTCCAGAGAAAGAAAACATCTGCATCTCCACATGGCCCATAAAACCCCTGGCTGCGAGAGGACCTCTTCTGGGGCCGGTAAATATTGAGAGGCTGAGAGAACCTGCTTTCCCAGCCGTGGGGTGGGGCGCAGACGATGACGCAGAGCACGTCCCCTACAGGTGCCAGAAGTGGCCTCGCCCTGCCAAGGATGATGATTCTGCTGGGATGAGGGGCGCCACAGGCGGATGTGCGTCAAGGTAGAGCG
Organism: Lissotriton helveticus; assembly: GCF_964261635.1. Lineage (NCBI taxonomy): Eukaryota > Metazoa > Chordata > Amphibia > Caudata > Salamandridae > Lissotriton > Lissotriton helveticus. The sequence continues at coordinate 816,467,783 of NC_136073.1, read as the reverse complement.
TTCTCACGCGCCTAGAGGCGACGGGAGTCCGCTATTCAAAATCTAAACACCTTATCCAGTTTTGGAGTTTTATATAGCGCGAAACCGATCCGAAGGTAACATTTGCCCAGAATCACAGGATGTTCAGCGTCCCTGCCGACACTCGAACCCAGGTTTCCCAGCTATGGGGTCGACCGCTCTGGCTGTTGGGCCACATCCTCTCCTCGTTTGCTTGCAAGATACTGTCTGCAAACCTTTGAGCTGTGTTTTAGGCCTGGGCATATCCTGCTACGTGAATGATTGACTCTGCCCCAGCCCTTTGGACCTGCCCAGAAACCTCACAATTTCCTCATATGCCAGACAGTCTCTGCTTACACCCTACAGCTAATTGTGGGACAAAGGCGCGTTGAAGTTTGGAAAGCACAAATATGACGAGAGAAATCTTCAATACATTTTAGCCAATAGTAATTACAGTGGACCAGTTTCCGGGCCAGTTTCTTTTGCTGAATAGCAAGAGGACCTGCCAGATACATTTCAGGCTCACCCAATCTGCCGAGTCCCTGCCAAAATGGTAAACTCATAGGGGCATATTAGCAAGGGGAATATCGCTGCTTTAGCGGCACTTTTTGCTGCTAAAGCGGCGATATTTTTATCGCCCTATCAGCAAGCCGTCGCTAACAGCAGTTAGCGACAGCTTTCAGGCGATAGCGACCGGTTTGGGGCCCGCTTTGCATCTCAGCGATATTTATCGCTAATGACATGCAAAGTGGGCGTACCCAAACTGTTAGCGACTGAAAGCAGTCGCTAACACAGCTATCGCCTATTAGCAACGCAGGCTTTGTGATAAAAAAATCGCAGTAAACGTGATTATTACTAGAATACCTGCTAAAAACATGACTTACCTGTTTCTTCAATGGGAGGTGGATTGGCAGGTTAAGTCCCCATTGGCGTTAATGCGTGAATATCGCTGGATTTCCTGTGATATTCAGGCATTTCGCCGCTATCGCTGGATATATTAGCACAAAGGAGATAAACGTTGCTAATAGCATGTTTTCTCTGCTAACATATCCAGCGATAGGCAGCGATAACAATAAACGCGCTAAGCGCGTGTTGCAAAAAATATCGCAATTCCTTGCTAATATGCCCCTAAGATTTTATTCATCTGGATGGGGGTAAGGTACAGCGAGCTACAACACAAATATCTGTGCCTTCCCATACCACTTAGATAAACAATATGCGATGGACAGAAAGCGTGAACTCATTCTAGTCCGTCATTTCCGGTCACCTTTCACTTATCAATTGTTGCGCTAAGGTATTAAACTTGAGGTGAACCCTTTGAGTGGGCAGCGGTTATGGCCCAACTAATGGACGGGGAGAGGGATTATGTCTGCAGCATGAAAAACATGCTTGTAATTTTAAAATGTAACATAACTTCTTCTTTCTCATGAAAAGATTTTGCCTTTTTTAGGGAAATTCAAGTTACATTACGGAACTTGTTATCAACACAGTAGGTATTTCAAGAAGGCCATTAGAGGACGGAAACTGCCCACTTCAGCTCTTTTTAAAGAATGATGTCCTAACTGTGTGTGTTTTACACAGACTGTTCTACTCTAGAACTTAGAAGGGATAGTGTTAATAAACTAACGTTTCTGAGCTTCCACACACAACAAGATCTATATTTAATAGTGAATAACATTTTCAATGGGATGAGGCGAATGTGTATATTTTAAGATACATTTTGTACCAATCAATGTATGCTAAAATGGCACAGCAGTAAATGTTACAGCCATAGAATATTCCTCATAATGTTCCATTGCTTGCCTTTCATGGAGCATGATTTCGGCCACCCTGCAGAATAATGTGGTCTTCCACTGGTGCGTCATTACCGGGTCCCTGGGATATGGGGGTCATACATGTAACTTATGAACTGCAAAGATGGTGACCTGAGATCACGCATGTCGGTGGCTGTGACTGACCACTGGGTGTTCGTGCGGCACCATTCTCTCTCCGCTCCCTCTAGACCAGTGGTTCCCAAACTTTTTAGAACCATAGCCCACTTCTTAAAATGACAAACATTCGCAACCCACCTACCTTTAACCCGTTAACCGCGCCGTAAAATCCGCCGCGGTGCGGGCGTTTCCGTGCACGGGCAGGGCCGCGTCGGCCAATGGACGTGCGCAGCACTACGAAGGTAGTTCTTGCGACGGCCGTTGGCCGATGCACGTAGCGAACGGGTTAATGGACATGAGGCGGGGCAATTTTTTTAATGTAAGTAAAGCATAGTGCGGCAGCACACAGTCATTTAAAGACAATACATTTTCCATTGACATGGCCATTAACTTTGCACAGAAATACAGTTTTACTGAAAAAAAGCTATATAGCGCCCAAATGATATTGAGTGTAAATCGGGTGTCTGGGAATATTTATCATTTGTGCATCATCAAGTGAAGTGTCTTAATTTGTTTTGATCCTATTAAAATCTCAGTTTTCAGCACACTTGAGAATTACATGAAAATGTGCTTCATTTTTTCATTTCTAACTGCTGAATGCATACAGTTAATATACAGGGATTGACATTTTGTTGTGTTGCAAAAAAGTACATCCTACAGCCTTTACTCTCATTCTTTCTGCACTCCAGCAAGATTGTGACATAATTCACTTTACAAACTCTTCTCATTTTGCAGTCAGTGAAAGAAAAGTAAATGCCAATCCCATGTTAAGAGAATAAGCAATTTGTTAGAAGACATAGCTTGACATTTAATCTCTGTCTTTGAAGCACCGGCAAATGTGACGAGATAAATGCAGAATTTAAAGGCATCTTTGTTTATTGCTCTGACTTTTCAGACTCAACAAAAATCAGCTCGCGACCCACTGGTGGGTCGCAACTCATAGTTTGTGAAATGCTGCTTTAGACACTCAGCCAATGCCACGCTGTAAATATCCACTGTTGGTCCTTGTTGGATCCGTATCTGTCTGCACACTCAGAACTTCTATCAGTGTCTTCTTGTGCAGCTGCCATAAATAAAGGGTGGTGGATGAGTGGAGGGAACGCAGGAGGGGGAGTGCGGAGTGGTGTTGGAAATAATAATTTTAAAAAACGTGCCTTTAGCCGCCGGCCACCTCAAACGTCGCGTTTGCCGCTTCTCCTCTTCCTGGGTCCCAGAAGCCACTGGGACGGATTCTCATCCAATCCCCGTACTGCAGAGCAGCGCAGGGATTGGCCTGAGCGGGCTGGAAAGGCACTCTGCTCAGGCCTGGGAGTCTGTGGGGGTTTCTCCAGCCCAGTGCATGTGTGTTTTGGTCGGCCTGAGACGGCTGGCCAAACACACAAGAGCACTTAGGGAGTGCACGTAGCACTCCTCCTACCCCCCTCCCATGCCTCGGCCCCTCTCCTCCCTACAGTGGTGGCTAAGAACCAGCAAATGCAAAATAAAACGATGTAAGAACATCTTTTTATTTTACATTTGCTGGCTCTGAGCCAGGCAGTGAGGCAACACTCCTCTGCCATTGCGAAGGAGCTGCCGCTGTTCTTCTGTATGAACATTGGGTGTCACTGGTGTCTGCAGGACACCTCTCAGCTATTGGGCAAGTGTCTATTGATGTCACTTCTGCTCTAGTGTCTCTCTGTCGCTTTAGTTTTTAACACCTTGGCTACGGCCGGAATTCCGCGCCAGTGCTGAACATTCCGATCGCTGGTGTGGTCATGACGGCTCCCGGCCGTCATCAGCACACGCCCACCGTGACTCATGACGGCCGGGAGCCGCCATGAGCACCGAAGGGGTTAATATAGCCTTAGAGCTCACCAGTGCTGGCTCTATCAGACATTAAAGGCCTGCTCCAGCATTATTGGCCTGCTCCAGCGTCGGCTCAGGCCTTTAAAAAGGGAGCAGGCCTTTAATGGCCAGTAGAGCCCACTACGGAGGGTTCTAAGGTTATTAGAACATTCCATCCCCAGAGGACAGATGTTCTAATTTGTAAAAAAAAAAAGCCTCACGGATCCCGATGGGATTGGAAATCCCCTCGGGCTCCATGAGGCTTTTGTTCACAGCAACACCTACCAACAAACATTGGAATGTTGATGCTCCGGGCTTCAAAGCGATACCAAAGGGAATGAAGGACGGATCGTGTGAGCAAATCAAACACTCACCCCCAGTCAACTGATCTGGGTTAAATCCATCACCATTCTTTAGCTCACTCCACCACCCCAGTTCAGACATGGCCATATGCAAATCAGTCTGACCCTGTGCCTCATGGGAACAGTCCAGCCCGAACTGCCAAGCCATGTCTTCCCTGAACCAGAAACAAGCATCCTGGGACCGGTTTCGGATTCATAATCCTCATCAGCCAGGCTATCTTGAATCCAGTGGTAGAGTGAGCAAGGGACCCACGTCTGGGCATACCCTGCCAACTTATGGCGAACAAAGCGATACCAAAGGGGATGATGGACTGAGCGTTTGAGCAAATCAAACACTCACCCCCAGTCAACTGATCTGGGTTTCATTCATCACCATTCTTTAGCTCACTCCACTAACCCGGTTCAGATAAGGCCATATGTAATCAGTCTGACCCTGTGCCTCATGGGAACAGTCCAGCCCAAACTGCCAAGCCAGGTCTTCCCTGGACCGGAAACAAGCATCCTGGGACCGGTTTTGGATTCATAATACTCATCAGCCAGGCTATCTTGAATCCAGTGGTAGAGTGAGCAAGGGATTCTCTGGGCTTCTACCGGCCATTAGAAGTCCAGAGCACGCAATTGTCTTCAATGGAGCGCTCAACTTTCCTGTGTTCTAATCAATGCTATATTTGGTCCCTTAGTGGTACTACTACACTTCAATCGGCTCCTTCAATAACCTTTGATGATACAATATTGTGAGTAACCAGTGGGTGTAACTGAGGCACTAGTGTATGTTGTCTGCCTATAGGACAGTCAGTAGTGCCATGCTTTACCTGGCTCATGAGTGCTGCCTGCTGAGTGCCAAAGCTGCACTAGTGCACGCCTGTTCCATTTTAACACATTCATTTCTATAGGGTGACAAGCCAGTAGCCTGCCTCACTCCTGCACTGTCTGGTCCATTGTGGACCACAGCAAATGTTATAATGTGTCTTGCCACTGGGTGGCGCTGCTGGCTGGTGTCTCTATACTCTGTTATCAATTTAGTCACTGAAGTAATGTGACTGGCCTCTTGGGATAACTGCTGCTCTCTTTACACCAATCAGACACTCAGCTAGTGCCATGCTGTGTCTGATACGGAGCCTTCCCACTACACTACTGCCTGATCTGACTAGACTTCAGATCTCGGTATTACTGTTTTACCAATTATTCATCTTTCCTCCAGAGATGTTTTAAGGCATGGGCAAAGTGGGCCCTGGCACAAGGCCCACTGATAGAGCCAGCTCTGTTCTGCAGAGTTTCGTGCCCCGAAGGCCTTATATACATTTTAAACAGATTGTTTTAAATATCGTTTTACTTTAATTTACTTTTAAGGTGGGCGATGGATGGGAGTCTATTACAGACATTTTGCAGATAAATCTTTTTTTCAACACTATGCAATATCCATAAAAAAGGTTCTTTTGGATCAAAATAAAACTACACATATGAGAAATGGGAGGGTGTCACAGAGATTGCAGTAAAATTAGTGAGCTGCTGCTGTGTTACAGTATTGGAAACACACCTCACGAGCCCTGAATATAAGATGTAAACACATTTAGAATTTGGACGAGTGCTCCTGTACACTGTCAGTGACATGGCTAAAGAGGGCATGAAAGAGCTAAAACTGGACCATCAATTAAAAGCTGTATAGAACACCCCCCCAAATACATTTGGCCCAGGGCCCCTGAAGTCCTTAAGATGTTCCTGCTTTCATCACCGCAGGACATTATTCAACGCAGTACTCGGACTAGGCGCTGGAAGCCACTTCAGCACCACTGCCTCTTCACCTAAGCATTTACAGTGTCATACTCTTTGATTGGATAATGGCTGTCACTGCTGCCTAGGGGTGTGGCTGCTTTCGCTAGGATCCCCAACAGTGCCGTGCTAAGACCAGGGGCGGCCTTAGGCATGTGCAAGCTGTGCACCTGCACAGGGCCACCAATCCCCAGGGGCCGCCACACCAATATATATCCTTAATATAATAATCCTCTGAGGATGGATACAGATTTGCGTGGCGGCCCCTGGCAGGGATTTGGCGGCCTCCGGCTCTGTTCCACTTCCAAACACCCTGACCCCCCCCCCTCTTCACTGGCCTTCGCGCTCCACCCCGACCCCCTCTTCCGGGGCCCCTACCTGCGCTCCCTGCCCAGGGCCGCCATGAGCCTAGAGCCACCCCTGCTAAGACCAGCCACTTGCTTGGATGGCGGCAAAAGAGGTGGCAATAGAGATAATAATTTGTTATTGATGCAGCACCTTACATTGATCATTTTTACTGCATTTATTACCACCCAGTCGTAACTGGGAACCATTTTATCATCCTCGGAAGGATTACTAGCTGAGTTGACCACGCCTGCATTTGTACCCCCAAAAAGCGGGTCATAGACATATCTCAACGGAGAGCACGCCGCTCACTTATATCCCAGAACACAAAAGAAAGCTTTAACATGGATTGCAGAGCATAAGCCCTATAATATGTTTATGTCTGTGCAGTTTCCCTAATATAATACAGTGGGCCACTCAGATGAATATGCACCAGTTTCACAAATACATAAATGTAGTCACAACCTCAGGGTTTTCAACTGGTTCCTCAAACAAAAAAAGTTCCCTCCTCCCTCAGCTCACCCACTGCTTCCCCAACCACTCCGGCCTTTTTGCAATTTTGAAAGAGAAGTTACTTACCTTCTGTAACACACTTTCTGGTGGATACTATATCTACCTGCAGAGTCCTCATATTATTTTTTTAATTCCAGGCGCTAGTCTGGATCTGGAAACTTTTCAGTAGTTCTCACCTGCTGGTAGGGGGGGGTCTCTGCTCCATCTCTGCAATGCACGTAATGTTTTGGAAGCCATAGAGCACCCCAGTCGGCGTGATGACATCAATTACAACCCACTTCTTTTTAACGCGCCTTAAAGGCGATCCGATGACACTAACGTCTATAAGGTAGGTGCAGTTTTGTGTAGCATGTTCAAGCACATCAATTACAAATGTGGCATAACCAGACATGCAACGGGGAGGTGGGTGAATCGGTGAGGAATATGTACGGAGATATAGTATCAACTAGAAAGAACATAACCAAAGGTAAGTAACCTTTTCTTTTGATATATAATTCTACCTTCTCAGATTTTGAATAGATCCGTCAGACAATCCCCGCACCAGAGGGTGGACGCACCAAGAAATCTTAAAGCACTGAAAGAACGAAGAGACCGTCTCTCCTCAGTTCAAAGACCAGACAATAATGCAAAGGAGTGGAGGGGCGCCCATGTTGCCGCTTTGCAAACAGGGGCGGCCTTAGGCATGTGCAAGCTGTGCACCTGCACAGGGCCACCAAACCCCAGGGGCCACCACACCAATATATATCCTTAATATAATAATCCTCTGAGGATGGATACATATTTGTGTGGCGGCCCCTGGCAGGGATTTGGCGGCCTCCGGCTCTGTTCCACTTCCAAACACCCTGACCCCCCCCTTCTTCACTGGCCTCCGCGCTCCGCCCCGCCCGGAGCCCCTCTTCCAGGGCCCCCTACCTATGCTCCCTGCCCAGGGCCGCCATGAGCCTAGAGCCGCCCCTGTTGCAAATGGCTGCATCTGCAGTTGTGGAAGGCTTAGCTCTGCTGGAATTAGCACATACCTTCTGGAGGCTCTTTATGTACCCTTGCATTGCAAAATTGGAGGCACAGAATTATCCAGCATGACAATGTCCTCTTATGCACCGCCTTACCTTTAATCTTTTCAACATATCCCACTAGGACCTAGTTTTCTTGCATGAATTCAGGTCCTATCCACATAGAGGTTGACTGCTCTCTTGGGATCAAGACGGTGAAGCCTTTCTTCCTCCTTCACTGGATGAGGAAGAGGGTAGAATGATAGAAGGGTAATTGTCTGGGCTAGGTGGAAGGGGTTAACCACCTTAGGCAGGAAGGCAGCCCTGGTTTTCAACCCCAGCTTGCCTAGGAAGAAAGAGGTGAATGGGATTTCACAGATAAGACTTGTAATTCACTAACATGTTTGGCAAATGTATTAGCGATCAAAAAGACCATTTTAATCAGATTGACCTTTAGGGGAAAATGAGCAGGGGTTCGACTGGGGAACCCAAAAGAAGTGTAGGAACAAGGCTGCGGTTCCAGCAGGCATAATAAGTGGAGTTGGGGGGAAAAATGATGATGGGCGACTTCAAAATGGACAGCTGATCAGGGAAACATTGAATGGCTGATACGGAAATAACCTTTAACACTTCTCATTGAGCAACCCTGATGGACCAATGAGAGGGCGAATTATAGGATGTCAAATAGACAGGAAAGAAGAGCACCTATGGAGTTTTCAGAACACCATGTGAAACATTTTTCCATCTGCTTGAATACATTGTTGTGGTGGGTTGTCTATGTGAACATAATACAACATCCACCACTTCTGGGGCAGGGTAAATGAGCTCAGGTCGCCCCGTTGAGTCTCCAGGCATGCAGGTGTAGGCTCTGGAGGCTGAGGCGTGGAACCTGACCCTGTGACTGCCAGAGCAGGTCTACTCTAGGCTAGGCTAGGAGGGAAATGAAGTGGGGAGCACAGTGAGGGTGAATGAGGTCTGCATACCACACCCATCTGGGCCAGTCCGGGGCAATTAGTATCACTTAGGCTCGGTTGAGATTCATTTTTCTCAAGACACAAGCAATGAAAAGAATGGGAGGAAATGCGTTGTATAGTGGAAAGTTCCAGCGAAACGCCTCCCCCAGTGCTCTCTAAATTGGATACTGGAGGGCACGTAATTTCAGACAATGAACATTCTCATGAGTGGCAAAGAGGTCTATCTGAGGAGTCCCACTTACCTGGAAAATGTTGTGGACTATCTCTAGGTGAAGTCTCCATGTGTGGTCAGCAAGATGACGGGGCCGAGACTGTCTGCCTGCACGTTCAGCACTCTGATGGTCATGAGCCCAGCACCAGAATTGCAGAGCTTTTTTGGCAGAGCAGACGCAACCCTACTCTCCTTGCTTGCTGATGTATCACATTGCAGTCCTATTTTCTGTCAAGATTTTGACTGACTGGCCATGTATGGAAATGAGAAAGGCCTTGAGCACCAGATGTATGGCCCTTAACAGATTGATGTGCAACATCTGTTCTTATTGGGACTAGAGGCCTCTGATCTCCAAATTCTCCTGATGGGCTCCCCACCCTTGGGTGGAGGCGTCCGTGAGCACTGTTGTCAACGGGGGAAGGGGTGAAACAGGCTATCTTATATAAGGTCGCTGTTCACACTCCACCAACATAGACCGATGCAATGTTGTTGGATAGGGTGTTTACTCACACACTACTGTCCCTGCCCTAGGAGTTCACTGGTACCAGTGTCCAGGGGGTCCTTGTTTTTTGCAATCCTCGCGTTGGATATTTTGATACAGCTTTCGAGATCTTTGTGGGGTTGGAACCACTGCCTGCGAGGGCACCACTGGAGGCCCCTCATGTGCCAGCGTGCATGAGTGACCAACAGAATGGGAGACTAGCAGACTCAGCAGGAGTAAGACCACCAGTATTAGAAGAATTGCTCCACTCTGAAACATCGGAATCATAGCCTGATTATCTTGACTCATCTGAGGAGGATGGAAGGCTTGACTCGCTGTGGTGTCCAGTTCTGCCTCTTGGAACAGGATGTGCCGAGAGGGCACCCGGTGAGATTTGGGCTTGTTGATCGAAAAACCCTTGTTAAATAACAACCAGGTTGTTGCCTGCAAGTGGTGAGACATCATCTCTGGAGAGCTGGCTTTGATGAATCAGTCATCCAGGTAAGAAAATACTGGGATTCCCGCACGTCTGGGATGGGCCGCAACCACTGCCATCACCTGTAGAAGATGGCAGATACAAACAATCGTGTCCGGGCATGTCCTCATGGGCAGATCAGGACAGGCAGTTTCAGGCACTAGAGCACAAAGGTGGAATCAGTTTCCTGTATAGAACCACTCCTTGTCTCCCTGTCGGACAAGAAGTCCTACCACAACCGGGATATCCCTCGTTTCACTTCTCCGGACATGGTTTTATGTTTGCCGCTCAGTGACCTTGTCAGTCCACCGAGGCTGCTGGCTAGAGGATGCCCCGAAGTGTACTGAAAGCCATAGCAGAAAGTGCTGACCTTGCCCTCACCAGCCAGAGGGAGATTGACAATTGGGCACAGTCAGATTCCAGTGAAGTGCACAGGTCTGTTGCAGAAGCACTGGAGAAAGTGTCTACTTGAATGTAGAATGATTGATCTTCTCCATATCTTCAGTCTATGAGAGATGAAGGAGAAGGAAATGAAGAAGGAAAAGAAGCAGATGGAAAAGAAGAAGAAACGAAAGAAAACAAGAAGAAAGAAAAGAAGAACATAACTGGTACCTGTGATCATAGGTTTCATCGCCGGTGGACAAGAAAACACTACTAGCCAGGATCTTGAGAGCGGCAGAATGCCCACTTTATAGATGTTTGCTGAAAACAAATGGATTCCATACGTTAGTAGGCAAGAAGCTCCTGGCCCAAAGTACTGCTTCAGGTTCTCATCCTTGAGCAGGACTTTAGTAGGTCACCCATGCCACTGTTTAGAAACCCTAAGATATCCATAGACTGAAGGCCTTCCTTGTAAAAGCTCAAGTGCTGCTCCCAGTGCTGTAGGACATCTCCTCCCTGGGTCATCAAAACAGACCACCTTTGCATGCATATTCTCCCTCATGGCTAGAGATGGCGATGGGTACGGTTCTTGATTGGTTGAACTGTTGGTGGTGTCTGCAAAGAATCTTTAAGACAGAAAGCAGATAGCCATCTCAATTGATTGGTTGGAGGAAAGTGTATGTATCCGGCACTGTATGTTCAGTACAGGAGGGTGGACCAGTTTCTCTTTGGGGTTCTCCATATACGTAGTACACTGTTTTTGTGCCTCACCCAGGGGGTTCTTCCTCCTCTCTTAACAGGTTCCTGTACGAAATGGGTCATTCAGTAAAAGAAAGATGCAGCTGTTGCAGCATGAAAGCTTGGAGATGGCATGGCTATGATAGTCCCCACAAAATACTGCTACCTCTTCAGGCTCTGTAAGTCCACAGAGTACATGATAATCTACAAGCTTCTAACACACAAAAGATGATGGAAAGAATACGTTCAAACATGCTAAACTACTAGCAATCGCTTTGCGTAGCATACCAACCCATCATTTTTCACCCACTGTGCCCCTCCAAAGAGAGATCTGTCTTATGCAAATCAGTACTGACCCTGCTCCCTATGGGAACAGTCCAGTGTGAACTGCCAGGCGAGGCCTACTCCAGAAGGAAACACATACAGCACAGACTGAGTTTAGCCTTGGTAGGCCTCGCCAGTGAAGTACAGGTTCGACCCAGTGAGCAACAAACCCACATCTGGACTGTTCCCATGAGGAGCAATGTCGGTAATGATTTGCATGAGGTGGACCACTGTATACAGTGCCGCAGTGGGTGAAAAATGATAGGTTGAAATTCTACCCAGAATGATTGTAAATGGTTTAGCCTATGTGTAATCATTTCTCTATCTGCTTTTCTGTGCTTAATCTGCAATCGTCTGCCTTTGTGGCCTACACCTAGAAGAAAAACTTCTGCTGCACCTGTACAGAGAGACGTTTGAGAAGAGATGAACTCTGCCTTGGATTCCATTCAAGGCAAGTGAAAAGCTTTCGTATCAGTCTGACATAAGGGCAAATGAAGCTTGGTGCACCAAACTGGGGTGCTTTTGATGCCGACACAAATTCAACATCAGACGCCACCATGGACAGAAGCAGGTTGTTAAAGCTTCTAGGTTGGACAGTGACTGGTCTCTCCCAACACTGGCCACCATGCCACCTCAGTTTGGACCCAGTCATATGCAAATCAGTCTTGATTAAGACTAAACCGGCACTAGGTTGTTTGTGTTCCAGTTTAGGGAGGACCGGGCTTGGCAGTTCGGGCCGGTCCCACTGGAGCAGAGTCAAGACTGATTTGCATATGGCTGGGTGAAAACTGAGATGGCATGGTGGGTGAAAAAAATATGGATTGGGTAGCGGCCCGAGTGATTACTAGTGGCTGAGATTAATTGAAGAATTCCATCCACCACTTTTTGATGCACTAAGTGTGACGGGTATGCCCAGACATAGATCCAGTGCTCACTGGACCACTGTAACCAAGCTTTACCTTGCTGATGAGCCCTAATAAGGGCAAAACTGGTCCTAAGTTGTTTATGTTCCGGTTCAGGGAGGACCTGGCCTGGGCTGGAGTGATCCCACTGGAGCAGGGTCAGGACTGATTTGCATATAACTGGGTCCAAGTTGAGGTGGCAGTGTAGGGGCAAAAAATGATGGAATGTGATGCTGCACCAAGCAACTGCCTTGGCTGTGATTCATTCAAGCATTCCATCCATCACTTTGTTTTTGATGCCCCAGACACTGACAACATTTTTCAGATGATGCTGTTAACCAATGAGAAGACTTCAGCCAGCTAGTCCATTGGCATGATAAGTTGATGACTTTAACTTGGGTGGGATTCCCAATTTATTTTGGTTGGTTGGTCATTGGGTGATATGAGGTTCTGTGAATTTTGGGACAATGAAGCGGAATACTTGCTAATCGTGCTCAAACCCACTGAGTTTTCTCTCCCAGCATCCAGAAAGCTGATGTTTCCAAAGAGCCTGAATACCTGCAAAGCTTACTGTGACTGAGATTGTGTTCCAACAACATATATACACATACCTGAAAGCTGCCTTGCATTAAAGGCAGATTTGCCTCTTAAAGCAGGTTAAATAAAGCAGATTGCCAGGCTGTGTCTTTGTTTGTTCTTAGGAGCTGGTGTGCTTTCACCTTGAGCCACATTCTAAAGCTTGTACAGTGATGCCATAACCTCAACAGACCTACTTCTGGAAAACCTCAAAATATGAATATACGAAATAAACCAGCATAACTGTATTTTTCAGGAAAAAGCAATGCAATGTCTCAGGCGCATATGTCCATATTGTACCTGAGCGAAATGTCAATTATGGCAGAATATTTTGTGTAATTTCGCATTACGCTCTTTACTCGAAATTTGCAACTTTATTCCACATTGTGTAATTGGGGGTCTCTTAGGTGAAAAAAATCCTTTGCAGAAGCAGCGGAGCAACACAAATGGACAGGGCGCAAGCAGCTCTTGTTTGCGCTACTTGTTCGCAGCACTTGCGTTTAAATTTTTCGCGAGGTGTGTTCTTGCGTCAGTTTTGGATTTGAGGATGCCCATCAACTAAAAATTGCACAAAATGGCATGTTTGTGTTTTGCATAATGTTTTCGAAGTGTTGCATAATTACGCAAATGGAAATTACGCAGAAAATGTGTAGACATTACCCCTAATCCATAACTTCACCTGTAGTGCTGCGTCTTCCACAGCACATCCCTCTGCCATCAACCAATAAAGTAGGGTGACCAGAATTTTAAAGCCAAAAACCGGGACATTTCACAAAAATAGAAGAAGGACTACAATTTTACTTCAAGCTATGAGAGCGCTCCTCAGCAGAGAATTACAGAACGGGCAGTAAGAACATACATAAAATGTAATTTTTAAACCCAGTAGCTTGCATGTTAATTAAATTACTTTCTTGAAACAACTGCTAACTTTCCCTGCTTTGTAAAACATAAAAAACACCTCCCACCGTTTTCAGTCGACCCTCTCTAAAAACCGGGACATGAGCTAAATTTCTTGAAATTTGCTGGGACAGCTGGTTAAAAATGGGGACTGTCCTGGCAAAACGGGGAAGCCTGGTCACACTACAATAAAGTGAGGCCAGCAAAGCATGCGACGCGAGCAGGGCTGGAGGACACACGAGAACCCATCCTATCGCGAGGATTACCATAAAGAAAGTCCACTATTTCAGGTCGGCGCCGGCTGAACACCTTACCATAATAATGAAACGTTCTCGTTTCTTTTTCTCCATTAGTGACAGAAGCAGGTGACACGCTCCAGAATCTCGCGTCTTTTTGTAGACACGCGTCTGACCTTTTCAGAGCCCGCAAAGTTTAATTAGTTGGACTGATACCAGGCGATTGTGTAATGTAACAAAGAGAGGTTCAATTACGGAGCCTCGTTCTTTAATTAAACGGAGAGGGCGAGCACTTGAAAATCCGCGAGCTGTCGAGAGATAAACATTAATAAATGAATGCGCTTTGCTTTGCCTGTCCTAAAGAAGAAAAACGATCTGCCTGGCAAATTAAGCGCATGAAACTGAGGAGGGTGTGGGGAATATAGTCTTAAAGAACAAGTTACTAACCTTCAGTAACGCCTTGTCTGGTAGAGACTCTATCTAGCTGCAGATTCCTTACCTTAGAATTATCCCCAGGCATCAGACTAGATCCGGAATTATTTTGTGAGCAGTATCCCGGTGCGCCAGTAGATGGCATTTGTTTGGCTCCATGTGTTGTGGTCGTAAGCATAGTCCACACTGGAAATGACGTGCATGGTGCCTATATAGGTGTCAACCCAGCGTGCTGACGTCAGTTTCCTTTCATGACTTTCCACACCAGGAGTGCTGAGTGACAAAGAGCACGGGCCACTGGTGTCGAAAATTAGTCCTCTGAAAGAGGAAAGCCCTGTCCCTAGAAATCTGTTTGCAGAGTGCGGAGGAAGGGCGGTTTAGTAAGGAATCTTCAGTTTGTAAATCCGTATTTGTAAAGCGCGAACTACTTACCCTTACGGGTCTCAAGGCGCTGGGGGCCGTTGTGGAAAAAAAGTGAGCTATTGCCCAGAGTCACACAGTGCTGAGCTGAGCTGCCCCCGGATCCAGGGATCAAACCGTGACCCCTGTGATCTGAAGACAGCTGCCCTGGCCGCTACACCACACCTCTCCACTAAGTTAGAGTCTCTACCAGATAAGGTGTCACTGAAAGTAAGTAACTTGTTCATCTGATAAGAGACTTCTAGCTGCAGATTCCTTACCTTAGAATAGATACCCAAGCAATACCTCCCTGCAGGTGGGTCTGTGGAACAATTTCACGCACAAATGTCCTGCAGGACTGAGAGGACAAAGTGCCTGTCCCGATAGAGCTGACTGTACTGGCAACAGTGTTTGGTGAACATGTGCAGAGAGGCCCACGTTGCAGCTTGTCAGATGTCCAGGACCGGGACGCCGCATGCTAATGCAGTGGTCACAGCCTTGTCTCTGGGGTTGCTTCTTGGCCAATATGTAGCAGATCCTACTGCAGCACAAGATCCATCAGGAAATGGTCTGCTTCTGCACAGCCTTCTATTTCTTCGCTCCGACACACCCCACGAAGAGTTGGTCGTCCACCCGGAGTGTAGTCTGATTATGGGTTGTGCTTCTTGTTGGAACCACTTTCCTGGTGAATGGAGCTTTTGTCTTGTTGTGGGTGCTCCAGTCACTTCCAAATGGGCTGACTGTCCCTATGTTCCTCTTAGCAAGGCCTTGTAATGGCTGCCCTTTAGATCTTGATATTTGGTTTGTACACTTGTTCAGCGCCAGGATGCTCCTTCCGGAGCGACAGTTAGCGCTTTAGAAATATCCTATACAAATACAAATACAAATACAAATCCAAGGTGTTCCTCAACCACTGGCAATGCTGAAAGTGTTGAATCCCTGAGGTGTGGAATTTTTTGCCTTACTTGGTGCTGTCTTGGTCTCTGCTGTAGGGGTTGTCCCTTGTATCCCTACTTGCTCTCCGCGGGCCTGTGTCTCGGTGTCCTTCGTCTTGGGTTTGGGATATTTTATCCTTTGTATGTCAGATGTCTGGCCTCTTGTGCCTTGTGGACTTGCTGCCTGCTGGGCTAGATTTTTTGTGTCTTGCTCATTGGCTGCACTGACTGGTCCTCGCTTCTTACTTTTCTGTGGCTGTTTGACTCTGTTGATTGTACTCTGCATTGGCCCTTTTCTTCATGATCCTGTGGCTTTTTGTGTGTGGGTGCGGGCTTTGGGTGGGATGTGCATCTCTGGCTGTGGGTTGCACCATGTCTATGGCTTGTGCACTTTGAGGGTCACCCCCTGCTCAAGCAATGAGTTGTGGTAGCCTTGCTTTCTGTGGTTATCCTGCCCTTCCTGTCCTACTGTTCTAGCTTAGACTTTGCTGCATAGTGTGGCCTCTTCTACTGATCCATTCCAGGCATCCTCTAATGTGTTTTCCTTATGGGGCCTCTGGTTTCTCATTTAATTTCCGTGGTCCTCGCTGTCAGCTAGACCTAGGAGCTTGGGGAGTAGGATGCACTGGACAAACATCTTTGTTTGCTTCGCATCTTTTTTGTTGGTTTTGGGTTCACATGGTATTCTCTCCACGTGCTCCTTGTTGAGATTGTAGAATGGCCTACCTTATACCTGGTTTGTTTGCTGTTGGCCTTGCCTCCCGTAGTGTCATTTTCACAGCACACTTTGTTTGGTGTGGGGTCTGATCATGTACTTTGTCCCATTGTCCCGGTTGGGCACAAGTGTGATGTTGAACCAACTTGTAGCTAGAGCTGTTTGGTTTCTTACTTCAAGTTGCCTGGTGCTTCCCAAGCCATTTGAGCTTGTTTTCTGGAGGCCCAGCACTTGGGTGGCTCCAAAATGTGCTTAGTGTGGGTAGCCAAACCTTGGTGCATGGCTTGGATGTTGGTAGCCCTCTAGGTGTGTCTCCTTAGTGTGGGGCTATGCCTCCCATGGTGCCTTCTTGTTTTTTTGTTATCCTGGTATGCCTGTTTCTCTTGGGCTGGGTCACCAATTTCTGTACATTGGACACTGTTCGGCTGCCTTGGCTGTGGTTCAGTCCTCCCTATTGGTTTTCCATTGGTTCCTAATTTGGGAAAGTGGGCTCTTGGACCCAGGTTTGGGTATGGTATGGTTTGTTGCCTGTTTGTGGCCCTTCCACTGCACTCCCATGGGTCTTTGTGGTTGAGTTTCTTTTGGAGGCTTCGATCGTCTGTCTCGCATCTGGACCTTCATGCCTGGTATTCTTGTTACTGTGGCCCGGGGTGGGGTTTGGTGACTGTCTCTCTCTCTCTTATGCTCTTCGTTTTGCCTGTGCTAGGGTGTGCCTGCTCAACTGGAGCATCTCTGTGATGCCGCATTTTGGCCCCATCTGTCTCTTTTTCTCTATATTGCAGACTGCGGCTTCCTTGACAGGAGACAGACTGTGGTTTCCTTGCCTCTTCTGTTGCCTCTGGGGAGGCACTGTTGCAGATATACTCTGTTTTGGAGGCCATCTCCTCTATGCACACTGGTTTGGCCTTTGGCTTGCTGGGATTTAGTGCCTGTTGGCTTAATTTGGCACTGGCTCTTGGGACCTTTTTGGGTTGCAACCCTGGTTTAGGATTGATGTCTGTAATGCATGACTGGTTAGATTTTTTTGCTATAAAGAAAGAAGAAATTAGGTAATACTTAGATTACTTACTGGTGATTCCATTACTCTAATTCTAATACCTTCTCCCAGTTACTATGACAATTCAGCCCTCCGCGCTTGCCAGGCTTGCACTGCAATCTGCAGGGAGCTTTGGTGGTCAACTCAGGAGATGTCTAGATTGAAGTGGTCTTATATAGACCCATCAGGAAGGGCTGGCAATTGATTTTTTTCTTTTTGTTTGGTAGCCTGCCTGCAAGTTGTGGACACACCTTCCGAAGTAAGGACTGTGATGAGGAAAGAGCATCAGTGTAATGGGATCACCGGTAAGAAATCATAGTTTCAATCCGGCCGCTACTAATGTTTTGTCTCCTAATTTCTCCTGAAAACACATTTCTTTACTGTTAAATTTAGCCCCCACATATCTAAAGGCTGGGTATGTGCATCATAGGGGATGTATGATGGTACAACGCAGTATAAAACACCGCAGACCATCACAACGCAGGTTTTACAACGTAAGTCGTTACAACGACTTGCGTTGGAGGTCGCTGGACTTAGGAGTAGTGTAATTTACTATTCCAACTCCAGTCTACTTACAGTAGGGAAGGTGTTGGATAGTAAATTACACTATTCCTTGTCCTAGAGCGCCCTCCAGCGCAAGTCGTGGTAACGACTTGCGTTGTGAAACCCGCGTTGTAATGGCACTGCGGTGTCATTACTGCGTCGTAAAGGATGTTTCCCATCATAGGTAATGGCACTGGTCCAATGTACTGCTCCTGACCTTTGACCTCTGGCTAAACTGGATTTCAATTTAAAGAGCAATGGATGAAGGAGACATTGAAGATCCTTGCACCGTATGGGCTCCATGATTGAGCACCTTTTGTAAGTTGCGTAGTATTTTGGTTGGCGCTGGCAAGAGCGCTCTATAGTAACCAATCGCTGATCTGACTGCTGCTCTGGCAACAGTTGGCCTAGAATGAATAACCAGATAGGGACATATCTTGCCCAACAGGTAAATGTATTAAGTTCAATTTTTTCTAATCTATTTGGGTTGTTGTTAGTTGGGCATCGAACATGAACCAAGCGTTATCATTTATTTTGTGGCGAAAAACTTCACTCTCTTCACCTGGAAACCCCTAGTAACAAACCTGCCAGTACCTTCATGGTGGGCATACCACGGGAGGGTCTGCAGTTGTGCCCTGGCTCTATAGAGTTTGCACTCTGGGTTTACGGGGTTGCCTGATGTGACTCAAGCGACTTGCCCATGAATAGGCAATACTCCAGATTAGGAAATTGAGAGTCCAGTATCTGACCAGCAATCCCTGTAAATGCCAATTTCGAATAATGCCAGCCAGGAAAAGCAGCTGGAGGTACAGCATGTATGGCGAAGAGCATCAGTAAAGTGTAGACATTTTTATGCAGTGTATGACTAAGTACACAGCTGTTTCTACCAGCACCTTTTGATTTTGTCTCCTCCTAAATTCTTCTTTCTTGTAGGTTTTTATGTGTGATCCCTTCTCTAAGGAAGCACCAGTACAGCAACCCTAGTGCCCCCGTAGAGACCGAGGATGCTATTGGGAAGGGGGCCCCCCAGCCCATGCAGGGAAGAGTGGTGGAGCCCGGTGGGGGGGATTTCGACAGACAACGACAAGGGAAAATGAATCATTTATTTAATTTTCCCTCATCATTGTTCGTCGAAATCCATAACCCCCTTCCCCCGCCCCCTTGGGTCCCACGGCTCTTACCTGCACAGGCCGTGGCTGGGGCACTCCCACTAGGGGCTGGCTCTTGCTGATTGGAGGGGTGCTCTGGTGATTTCAATGTATTTTTAGTGTGCACTTGGAAGAAGTGTGGCGCATCAGCCACAGAGGCTTGCTCCAGAGCGCGGGCCCATGGTTCGATCCCCGGCGGCAGCTCAGCTCTGCATCATATAAATAAAGATTAGAATAAAATGGGGAAAACAGAAGACAATTCTGGTGATGCTGGCCCACTATGATCATTAGAAAGAATATGTGATGCTTCCCAAAGACGGTCATCTACCATGTCGCATGGAGTACGTTGACGCGTTTCGGTGAAATTTATGATGTTGCCACCTTCTTCAGAACAAAACAAAAAGAATGTACTATCTCCCACACAAGTTCACAGCAAAAATGTTAAATACTTACAGTGGAATTTGGGTCAACCCACTACTTACCATTGATTGGCTTTCTTGTAAAGCTCATTTGCTTTCTTCATATCAATGGCTTTTCTTTCTTTTCTTGCGTTTCAAGGGAGGTTCCTAAAAGCATTAGCTTGTTTTCCATCCTTTTGATTGGATGACTGGTATCCTTCCACAATTCTACATCAGGGTATTACTTTTTACGTTTTCTTGTAGCATTCCATGCGAGTACATATGTTTTTTCACTCTTTACTTCATGTGATTTTTCTATAATATAATCCCCACACACCCGCTCTGTGGTACTCCCCTCTTAGCCTCCCGCAGCTTTTCTGTTGCTTCTCTCTCCCATCAACACTACATCTCGTTTGGTTATGTCTCTGCTTTTTTATTATGTCTCCCTATCCAGCCTGTTTGTGCATCTCTTCCAGACAGTTCCCTTTGCTCATCAGCAAATACTCCATCCTTGTCCCCACCCACCTCACTGTTCCATTCTAATTGAAAAACAAAATGAATCACTTTTGAGGGCCCAGCAGCTGCAGTATATTGCCAAGTCGCAATTTTTCTTAATTATTGCTCCAAGATACTGTCTTCTAAGTTGAAAAGTACATTTAAAAAAAACCAATGAGGCTGCTGAATCTTTGAGCATGCACACACATGCACAGTGATGCTTGGGCCACCGTAGTCCTGACGCATTTGTGTTCGTGTATGTGAATTGAAACATGTGCACCTATGCATCATTGAGATTTTTTTCTATTTTTGCTGGTGCTGTTCAGCATTGGTAATAGAGTAATAGCTATTTTTTGTTTTTGCTGATGATGTACTGGCAAAGCCAGTAGGTTTTCAATGGCAAAGTCAAAATGCTAGACCATTTGGATTTGCCAATGCTTGTTGTTGAACACAGATATATTAATTTCACCATCCAAAAGTACTCTTTATTCTCCTTCCAAGGTAGACAGAGACCAGGCTGGTATCACAAGTTTCCCTCGGCCACAGCAAGTTTTACGTCATGGCAAGAACAGTGTCAGGAACATACGAAAAACCATGCATGGCCAAAAAGGCATGAAACATCCTACGTGCTGCTGGACAGCGCGTTCCAAGGTGTGTCACTCAGAGCAAGGCTGAGCATCAGGCTAGCTTGATTGCTCTTGTGTGTCTACCCTTGTGGTCTCCCAGAGGTGTGTTCTGTAAGCTGCCTGTACAGCCAGCCATTTTGGGTGGCAGTGGAACACTAATTTAGCTTGGATCGAAGGATGTCAAACTTGACCGTCTTTCTTTACCAAACAATTGCCCTGTCTTTCTGTAAAGGGCATGGCCGCCTTATAACCAGTCCTTCCCAACATGGTGGTCTGTCCATTGGATGTTGCTTGAGATTTCCAATCCAAGTTGAAATAGAGCCTTTTCCTGTGATGTCAGTCCTGTTGAATCATACCTAAGGAAGGCATTATGAGATGAAGATATGTTGCAATTTATTTTTTCCACTTCTTTATTGTTGTGTTCTTCACCCCCTTGTTACTATTTTTGTCTAAGATTGTTGCTTTTAGAAGTTGGCCTCCTTCTGGAATTTTATGTTTGAGAATTGGTTCCTGATGTAAGAGGGAGCTTGGTGCCTGCCTGATTTTTTCAGTATTAATCTCATCTTCAATCAAAAGCTACAAGATTGCCAAGGAGGTATTTTCCCCCTTTGTGTTTTTTTCCTGCTAACTGGGGCCCTCTTAAGTAGACACGTGACACACAAAGGGGCTACCAGACTCACTGCGGCATTGGTCTTCCGACCAACCTAATACAACTAGGGTGGTCAGGCTGCCATGGGACCGCCGCACCCACCAAGGATCAGAGTTTCTGGCGGTGCTGCATCGGTCTTGAGGTCGCAGTATACTTGGCAGGACCGCCACGGTCCCTCCAAGCATATTACGAGTTTCCTTTCCGCTGCGTGTTCATTGCAGTTCCATCGCAATAAAAACTGTGACCGAGAGGAAACAAAGGGAGCCCCTGTTGCCTCTGGGCCTGAGGATGCATGCAGGGGGTGCATCTTGTGCCACCCTGTGTGCATGCACCCCAGTACCTGCACGGCACGGACTGCAGCTGTC
This sequence comes from Lissotriton helveticus, assembly GCF_964261635.1. Taxonomy (NCBI): domain Eukaryota; kingdom Metazoa; phylum Chordata; class Amphibia; order Caudata; family Salamandridae; genus Lissotriton; species Lissotriton helveticus. The sequence goes on along the minus strand of NC_136073.1, from coordinate 816,446,116 downwards.
TATGCCGTGCAGGTACTGATTTTGACGTTACCATTGCGGTGCCTATTTCATAGGCACTGCCGTGGGAACGCCAAAGAACCGTTCGCCAGACCTAGAGAAAACTCCTAATCTGGCGGGTGGTTCAACCAAGGGTTTGGCGGTGTGGGAGTGGGGCAGTCCCACTTCTGCACCGCCAAACTCGTAATCTGGCCCTTAATGCATTCTATTCTATGCTGGGTGGGAGGAGTCACTCTTTCCTCTGGCAATCAAGAAGGCTACTCAACAGACTCTGTGTCCAGTCCTTCACAGTAGGGCCATATTTGACCCTGCTGATTTTTACAGAGGTCCTACTATCAACTGGTTCCTGTGGCCTTGGCTCCCAACTTCTACTGTAGACTTGAAGGTTGTTTGTGACTCTTTACCACAATCAAAGTTGGGCGTTAATGCCTTGTTTGTGCGTTAAACAAACTGTTACCCTGACCCGAGATCTCCATTGAGAGTCTCTTTAGGGTGTTATGGAAATTGGTCACATGTGGCTATCGGCTAAAAATAACGCAGTTACAGTGATCCATAGGTTTAGTAAGGCCCTGACAAAGAGATGCCTAACATGTTTGCGCGTTCAGAACTGATCCATACACTGTGGACTAAAGCCACAAAACTATGGATGTTTCCTTATTAAGCTTTGAACGGTTAGGGCAGATACTCTAGACTACCTCCATTCTAGCTAATTTTCTCTAAGTAGAAAAGTTATACTGAGTTTATTAAAGTGTTATTTCTGTTCAAATAATAATCATGACTCTGCATTTATGGGAATTTTGGCTATTCAACCTTGTGTTATACCGTATCTGGTTGAAGGCGCACATCGCCTCTCATGACTGCTTGACCACAGTATGCCACAGAGTCAAGGAGACCTTGGCGTGTCAACCAAGTTGGTACAAGTAGCCAGTTTTCTGGTCAGACTGGAACACAAGTGGTCTCACCTTTGAACAATTAGGTAGTTCCAAAGACTTTAGTAATCCTTGGTAAGGCCTGAGTTGGGGCGTAGCAGTCTACCATCACGACTGATTACAGTGAGGAGTCTTGGCCTCATCGGCTTGGCATTGGAGCTTCAAGGTACAAAGAATGGTAAATCCCTTCAAGGCCTTGGCCTCAAATTCTGTGGTAAACTCTACAAGATTTGGAACAGTAAGTGTAGGTTGCAGTGAGTGACTCTGTACCAATTCTTCTGGCCTTCCAGAAGTCACAGGTTGTTGTGACCTATTCTATTTTCTTTATTGCGTAATTTTATAGTAACACTTTTGTTTACATTTTTTAATACTTTATTGAAAAATAAAGAAGGAAAAATACAGCAACATAAGTAAACGCAATATAATAACATGTCGTAACGAAAGCAATATCCAAATTTAGGAAAAGTGACGAAAAGAAAGGAAAAAAAAGAAGGAATGGAAAAAAGAAAAAACTGCACAAAGTGAAGTTATGACTGTTATACAAAATAAGATAGATCTCAGAAGAAATCATAAAGGCAATGTTGCAATGAGACACAAATAGCATTTATAATTTTTTCGTACTTTTTTTGAAAGGGAGGAAGGGAAAATGAAAAGGAGAGATTAAATAATACAAGGCTGATAAAGAAAATAAAGGATGGAGAGGAAATGAGGGTAACGAGAACAATGAGTGGATAAATAACCATATAAATGAATAAGAAAGAGACTAAGAAAACCAGGTATAGTTAAATTCAAGGCGGTTTAGTTACTTCCTCATTTTTAACATTGGTAGAGAAGGGGTGTTAAATATAAGAGGTCAAGGGAAGCCAAAGTAAATCTCTCTTAATAACTAGCTTTTTGGAGCAGTGTGTATCGTGCAAGACTCTTTACAAAAAGGCACTTTTAATAGTAAATCAGGATTGTCTTTTACTGCTAGATTTCGAACCTCTGCTGCCTGTTTGAGTGGCGGCTTCACACCACCACGAGCATCACCGTAACATTTCATTCTCCTCAGGATGCAAACCCCAAAATGTTGAATACAAGTGGCTCGCGACAGGTAAGCTATTGTTCACTAGCGTTTGCGTCTCTTCCAGGTACCACCCGCCCTCTCTCCGCTGCCTTTAAATTAAGTTCCCCACAAGTGGCGGCTTGTTCTTGGCGGGAACTGCTTGAAAGGAACATGGCGTCCTGGTGCCTGGCTCACAACCTGGCTTCTACAGAATCCAATCACAGGCCTGGCACTGCAAACGCCTTGGCAGCAGAGGGCCACAGGTGTGCCAGCCATGCCATGCTGCGGAGGAAAGCTGCCACCTGTCCCACTCTGGGTCTTCTTTTGTGAGAAATTGCAATTTAAATCTGTCCCTCCCTCAGTTTCTTGGGGAATGCGCTCACGCGGTGTGGCCTGTTTTGAGATGCATCTGTTACTCTGCATATGTGCCTCAGAAATGGCTTTTAAAGGGAATATACACTTTCCAAAAGGAACTGTACATGCAGGGATTACCTACACGAAAGTATTTGTGGCCAATGCCCAGTTTTAAATTATTTTTCATTTAAGCCACCATTTCAGAGCTCTTTGGAGCATATTGTGAGAACGCGAGGCAGGTTGCAGCGCGACGCGCACAGCATCCGTCCTGCACAGGAGATGTGATGCAAACGCAATCATGTACAGCGACAGCCGCAGCTGTGAAAAATTCCGTTGCACGCTCATACCAGGTAAAATGTTGGAAGGTATTTGGGCAAAATATTGAATTGTAAATATCGGGAGAAAGAAGTATCCGGGAAAAAATATAGTAATACAAAACTATATAGCTGTTGAAATATCGTTGTCAAGACTACTGTTTTTTCAGGTAAGTAATATCGTTAAGAATATCGTTGTGGTTAATATTGTTTTCAATAATATACTTGTAAAGAATATTGCTTTTTAATTATTTTAATGTGTTTTAGTTCATATATTAATTTTATGTGCTACTAGTGTTTGTATAATTTGTTTTAATAGTTTGTAATTTTAAGTGATTTCGAATTTTTTATGTAAACGCTAATAGTAATTTAGCAGGTTGTTGGGTTTGTAGGGGGATAGGGTGGGACGTTACTTAAGTAATAATTAAATATTAATTACTCATTTTTAAGTTTAGTATGTGATTGATATTAATTATATATATTATCTAATATTTATTTTACTTATATTTTAGGTGCAGGTTGCTATGTTGTTAGAGGTATAGGGTGAGAGGTTCATTAGGTAATAATTAACAATTATTGCGGCTTCCAGGTCACAGGCAAAGCCTGCCACTGTACTAAAGTGGCGGTGGGGTGGACTGGTGCACGGTCCAGGAGGAACCTCTTTTTGAGGCCCGAGGCTGCCCTGAGAAGTTTGAGAGGGTATGGGGCAAGTGGCTGAACATGCTGGGCTGTAATTCATGTGAACTTCCCACTTGCTTTATGGTTTTATTCTATGTCTGAGAGAGCCAGTGCAAGGGCCCTGTATTTTGATTGGGCTACCTTATTATTTGTTGATGATTGACACTGATGTATTGTGCATTTCATTGCTGTCTTCCTATGTTTTTGGTCTTATGAATGCTAATAAAATTGATTATCAAAAAAATATAATTAACAATTAATTTACAATTTATAGTTAATTATTTATTTGATTATCAATTATGTAAATTGAGTAATAAAATATACTTTATATTTTAGGTGCGGGCTCTAGGTTTGTAGGGGTATAGGGTGGGACGTTAATTGAGTAATAATTAAAATTTAATTTATCAATTATTGAATTGATTATGAATTATGTACTTTATGTAATACTGATTTATATAGTTATATCTTAAATGCAGCTTGCAAGGCTTGTAGCGGCATAGGGTGGGAAATTAATTAAGAAAGAATTAAAAAAGAATAAATAATGTATAATTAAATATTTAATTGATGAATAATTATGTACATTGTGTAATCATTATATATATTTTTGTTAAATTTTAGCTGTGGGCTGCTGGGGTTGTATGGTTGTAGGATGGGACATTAATTAGGTAATAATGAACAATTAACTAATTGTTAATTAAGTAGTTGATTATCAATGATGTAAATTGTGTTATACTTATTTATTTTAGTTCTATTTTAGTTGTGGGCTACTAGGGTTGTAGGGTTGGATTGTGACAAGTTAAGTAATAATTAAATAACCACTATTTCTTATTTGAAAATTAATTATTATATTGTTTGTGAATTTTGTATATTTGCTAACTTGTTTTGTGTTTTTAGTAGTTATAAATTGTTAAGTGATAATGTTTATCTTTAGAGTTTTATATATTTTTTAATAGGGTTATTCAAATATGTAATGTATTTGAAGTGAAGTAGTGTACCACCTGTTGCTTAGACTGGAGTGGGAATAGTAAATTTGACTCCTCCGAAGTCTATCACTTTCCCTACTGTTTCAGACTGGAGTGGGAACAGTACATCTTAACCCCCCGAAGTCTAATGCTTTCCCTACTGTTGCACAGAATGGAGTGGGAATAGTAAATTTAGCTCCTCCAAAGTCCAACACTTTTTCTACTGTTGCATAAACTGGAGTAGAAATAGTATATCCATTATTCCCAGTCTCCAATACATTTCCTAATATTAGTAAAATATATTTTTTATTAATATTTGTTTATAATTTAATTTGTATAATATTTGTTTATATTTCTATGTGTTTTAAGAATGTATAATTTATTTTGTAACTGTCTTTTTTCTTTTATTTTGTTGGGAATTTATTTAATGTTTTGGAATTCAATTGTTAATATTGTTTCAGTTTCTTGTAAAAATATATATGTATTTATATAATGTGTTTTTGTAGTAGAAAATTTAAAGATTTTACAAAACAATTAATATATATGTGTGTTTATATAAGCATATATTTATATATAATATTAAATATTAGTGACATTCATTTAACTGCCACTATATTAACAGTATATATTAAAATATTTTAAGATGTATTACTTTAAACTATAAATATATTAAGAAACAATAATTATTTTTGTATGTTTTTTAACTATACTTTTTTCAATATTTTTTACTTACTATTATAAGGATAGGGAAATTATATTTTTGCAAACAGTATTTTTGACACAATGTTGTTGATTCCGATATTGTGTCAGTAATCCATGTTGGCAACGGCAGTACTCGCTTCTCCCAAACAGAATATTTAAATGGAACCTGTGCAAGCTGCAATCGCAAGTAGGCACGTACCAGAAAAATAGTGGTTCAAGCAACCCACAAACAGACAAATATATTAAAAAAAATATGGCCTTCATCTGCTGCTCACGCCATCTCGACTACGGATTTTATAGCGCATCTCCCTGCAGTGCAAGTTTCATTCATACAAGGAACAGGCGACACACAAACAAGAGTGCAGACTACCTATCACCCCAACAGCAGCCATGGAAGTTTCTCTCACACATACAATAAGTACAGCATAATTAGAACTAATACAGGCATCTCTATACATGTGGACGCCTAGTAGCTGCAAAAGGCTCCTTCCCTCTGTCTCACACCCACCCAGTGTAACTTCTGATGCAGCACATTTATCATAACAGATCAACACTGATTGTTAGGCCCTTACAGATAAAAGTAGATTATAAAAGGTGAACTATAGGTGAAAGGAACATGGACCCTGACAAAAATGGCTCACCCTTTGTTGCAGCATAGAATTACCAACGGCATATTCCCCAAGGTGTTGCTCAGGGAACGCGCTGCGCGGGAACCCTTTCCTTGACATACAGACTGGTTCTCTGGAGCATAAAATAAGCGCCCACTGTCAGACATCGCCCATCTTCCCGGTCGACTGATGCACATTCATGCACTGTACTGACGGTAATTACCCTATTATGCCCCACCACTGGACCTGTGACATTGAATCCGTTTCCCTCCCACCACGGCGTCACGCCAAATCACCAAAGCGTGACTCAATAGACCTCGCTCACTTGCACCTGCCGTTCACTCTTTTTTACACTGCGGTCGTCTCACCAAATTGTTAAGAACATTGGTAAAAATAAGTGATTTGTAAATATTTTGTAAATATTTTATAATTTTACAGTAGTATGGTCTTCTAAAGGTATGCACTGAATGCCCACGCCATCTGGCAACACCCCTCACTGCGGTTCCGAATACTGTAAGTGAATAGCTAGTGCTGACTATTGCTATAATTATGCTTAAATTGACTGCACCTATTCTTTGCTTTCCTCCTTGCTTTTTCCTTAACAGGCGCTTAAAAAGCTTTATTCAGGCAAAATCATTCTCCAAGTCCTGAAGATGATCCCCTTATAAACTGAGCGCGGGATCGAAACGTCGACTCCTCTTTGAGTAATCATACATGTTACCCCATTGTATTATTGTATGTATGGTTAACTCCAGGATTCACTGCTAATTTAAATTCACATCAGTGACCTGTAAGCTCACCCTGTTTGCCTGATATTTCTTTCACTATCTGTCCTTTTTCACTTCTCTCCTACGTACGGCACAGGACTGTGCCCTACTGTAACCCTTATGTTTTGGTTATGTTTTGTATCCTTACATTAAACGATTTACCAGATCAATAAAAATTCCCTGTCCGGCTGGACAAGGGACTGTGAACTATATAGTAGCCCATTGTGGTCTATATAATATTTCTGTTTACCCTTATTCTCATATGCTAAGGACCGCTTGTTTCCTTTATAAATACTCGATACCCATGGTCCTGAGTTACTTACTGGATTCCCCTTGTTTTTCGTCAAAGCTATGATTTATGAAGCCACCCTTAACCTTTGGCACATGTGCTATTTCAGGAATGTGAGACACTGTTAGAACAGGTTCAGAGATCCAAAGACAGTGAGGGAGTACTCTAATGGAAATTAGCCACTGGTATTGGCCGGTGGGGGGGGGGGTCAACAAGCTCCAGGCCTCTAACACAGAGTTAGGGCCTTATTATGAGTTTGGCGGTCCGACTGCCAGATAACCATGTCTGACTCCGCCAGGAGACCACAGCGCTGGTGGTCCAAAGACTGCCTTATTACGGGTTGACCACTGTGCCAGTGGTGTGGATGTGGAGAGCTTGCAGCGGTGGTGATAATTTTTCCAAAATATATTGATGCATGTGTGTGCATTTCAACGGCATATATGTCGGGTGCACAAATATACATGATAGATGTAGAAAAATGCGGGCGCCGCGGAAGGACGAATAGGTCCAAGGAGGAACCAGACTGCAACACTCGGTCTCTTTCTCTGCCAGGCGACCCATGAAGCTTTTTACAAGACAAAACTGATCAAGCTTGAGGGAATCCCCCTCTAACAGTTACAGCACCTTAGTGTGCGCTTCACTTAGCCTAAAGATAACACAACCACTATAAGTTAATTTTTTTCTGCACGTTTTGCACATATTAAAACGGTCCTGAGGAAAGCCAGCATAAAATCTATAAGGCACTGGCTGAAACACGTAGACCACACTAGACGCTGGAGGTCATAATTAGCACTCCATTCAACGTCTACTTGCCTTTTATCCGCTAACAGAGGCCCAGTTCATTAAAATATTTTTTACCCTCGGGTACTGGGACCTTCTGTATAGCTTTTAAACTTCACCCTTCTCACCCAACTCACTGCACACTCAGCAACATACCAGCTCCGCAGTCACTTGGCGTTGAAACACACCCGGGGCACATTCGGTGCCACTGCGGTGGGCCCGATGATGAAGCATGTCACCGACTAGGTCGGTGGGTGAGGGCTTTATAAGGAAAACAATGTTTCTCCTTATTTGACGTACTGCTCTGAGTCTCCCACTTCTCTTAAACCTTAGCTAGTCCTTATTGATACATACGAAAAATGCAACCTACCATTGCTGGGGTTCAGCCCATATGTGGGCAATACTGGCAAAGGGTATATGGAATGAAAAGGACTCTCCTGTAGATTGTCGTAAATGGGGTCGTAATCCTCGGGGTGAAGATCCTGCTGTTAAGAGAGGACCTGGAGAAAGGGATCCACGTCGATCTCTGCTTGGAAGAACACAAAAGTGGTGGGTAAGCACTCCAAATCCTTCACTACGGCCACCTTGAAGCAGGCGGTCGAACCACCGTGGTCAGCTCATGGACAAGACAACTGATATTGCGTATAAGCATCTCTACACATGTATCCGGAAGTGGCCAAGTAGCCGCAATAGGCTACTTGGCTCACATCTATCCAGTGTAACTTCTAACAGAGCATATTTATCAAAGTAGAACAACACTGATTTTCAGGCTTGTGCAGCCAAAAGTAGATTATGAAAGAAGAACTATAGATGAAAGGACCCTGGACCCCAACATAAATGGCTCACCCTCTGTTGCAGTGAAAAAATACCAACAGCAAATTCCTCAAGGTGCTGCTGAAGAACAGGTTGCACAACAATCCTTTCCTCGGTGAACAGAATGATTCTCTGGCGCATAAAATTAGTGGCCACTGTCAGACATCTCTCGCTGATAGAGATCCAAAGACAGTCAGGGATTACACTGATAGAAATTACTTACTAGTATTGGCATTGGTATTGAACATTATAACCCCTTCCATGCTCATTACGAGCTCAGCTCGTCATGCAGCATGGTGCTCGTGTGCTCATGACGAGTTGAGCCCGTTTTTATTGCTGTCCAGCACAGCAGGGGAATCTCTCACGCAGCGATGAGGTTAAAACGTTCTACAAATGTGAAGGAAATTGAAATTTAAGGCTAAAAATTAAGTTGATATCTCTGATCGATCCATGGGAGCACTCAAAGAGAATATAGTATGGACGATGGGTGACGCCAATTGCATTTAGAAAATCTCCAACCTTCCCATTAAAATATTAATTTAGTTTTTTATATTTGTTTGTGAATAAAATTTAAAATGTCATCATTCGCTTGATGTGCTTGTTTCATATTATTGTGTTTAGTTTTGCTGTTCAAATCATCAGAATTGCTTACGACCGTGTCCCTGGATTCCAGTAATGATTTATTGAGGATCCCTGGATTCTAGTAATGATTAAGTGGGGGTCCATAGGAGTCAAAAGGTTAAGAACCGCTGTACTAGAGCTATCCGCTGCTATCAAAACTGTGCACCATCCAACTGGGACATCTGGGCATCCAAGGAAAAGCCTTGGATTGGATTCCCTACTTCCTATCCAACTGGAGCCACATCTCATACCTCTTGTTGCTCCAACACACAACCATCTTGCCCACTCAGTTTCAAAAGCTACCGCAGGCCTTCTGCTGGACGTTTTCAATCCTTTTGTCTATCCTACAACTTCACCGATAATACTCAGATTCTCTTCAGATATAAGAACCCCGTTGACATTGTAACTTAGATTATGATCAGGCCTGATTACAGTGAAAGACTGGATGACCGCCATCCACCTGAAACTCAACTCTGACAGCATCCATCAAGAATTCTCGGTTAAAAAGCTGGGTGACGCATGATCTGTCTCTCTAATGTACTTTTTATAAGATAAGCATGCAATTTTTTGGGCACAGGGAGATTAAGAGATTTGCCCAGAATCAAAGAATAGGGAGGCAACACCAGGACTTGAACCTGGTTCTCCAGGTGAAAATTCAGGAGCTCTGGCCCTAACGCTACATCCTCTCTCTTTGAGATATTTATGGATATGTCCAACATGACCAGGCATGTGCCGTCTCAGGGGTGTCGTAATCCACCCCTGAACCTGAACACCCTTGGAAATCAGCATGTGCCGTCCCAGGGGTGACGTATTCCACCTCTGACCCTGGATATCCTTGGAAATCAGCACAAACTGATCAGTCATGCTGTAACCCACCTCTGACCCTAGACACCCTTGGAAATCAGCGTGTGCCGTCTCAGGGGTGCCGTAATCCACCTCTGAGGCTGGACACTCTTGGAAATCAGCACGTGCTGTCTCAGGGGTGCCATAATCTACCTCTGACCCTAGACACCCTTGGAAATCAGCATGTGCCGTGGTAACAACCGTGTTGTAACAACATGCGGGGTGAAAGGCCGCGGGAAAAACAGGCATATTCGCCATAGAGTAGAGTGGTGCAGAGTAGATTCGAGTGGAGTAGAGTGCGGTGGCATAGATTGCAGTGGTGTAGAGTAGGGTAGAGTGGCATAGAGTGCAGTGATGCAGAGTAGAGTGGCGTAGAGGGCTTGAAATAGTGTGCATTGGTATGTAGTGCAGTGATGAAGAGTACAGTGGTGCGGAGTATAGTGGTGCAGAGTAGAGTGATGCAGAGTAGAGTGGCGTATAGTGCAGTGGCCTAGAGCTGAGCACTGTGTAGTAAAGTGCAAGGTCGTAGAGTGCACTAGTGTAGGGTAGAATGGTGCAAAGTAGAGTTTAGTAAAGTGCAGTAGCATAAAGAGCAGAGGTGCAGTGCAGTGGCGTGGAGTGGTGCAGAGTAGAGTAGCGTAGACTGCAGAAACGTGGAATTCAGTGGCCTAGAATAGAGTGCAGTGGTGTAGAGTGCAGTTGCATAAAGTGCAGTAGAATAGAGTGGTGCAGTTTAGAGTGCAGGGCGCAGAGTGCAGTAACATAGAGTGCTGTAAAGTGCAGTGGCAGAGGGTGGTGCAGAGTAGAGTGGCATAGAGTAGAGTGGTGCACAGAAGATCACAGTGATGTAGAGTGCAGTGACATAGAGTAGAGTGGTGCAGAGTGCAGTGGTGTAGAGTAAAGTGGTGCAGGGTAGAGTTCAGTGGCATAGAGTAGAGTGCAGTGGAGTAGAGTATAGGGTACATGGTGGGAGGGAAAAGAATCAACAAAGAAGGGGACCGGATGGGTGGGAGGGAATAGAAGCTTCATGGATTGGGATATGGGAGATGGACTGAAAACACACGCATTCATATGGAGTGCGTGAACATAAAGAAAAAGGTAGCTTCAAAAACTGGAGCAGTGGATGGGCACAAGTACTTGGTCCATGCTCCAGGGGAGGGTCACACACAAGAAGAGGGCATGACGCTGACAAACCATGAGAAACGGGATGAAGGAAATGAGAGCGATGCTGAAGCTAACAGATGGTAAGCTATGGGTGGGTTGTAGTCCCACTGTGTGTAAATAAGATGTCTCACAGAGACAGTGCATGCAATGTCCAGGCTAAACCTAAAAATGCAATAATTTCTGGGTGTGTGCAAAGTTGTGAAGTCTTAACTCAATATTTTGCATTTTTAGGTTTTGCCTACAGTGCGCATGTGCTGTCAGCAAAAGCTATTATTCTCTAATGAAAAAAGCTTAAAAGACTAAGAGACCACCCATCACTTACCTTACTTACCACTGGTTGGCTCTCATGTCATTCTTGTTTCATTGCTTGCTACTGGTCCTCCCCTCCATCTTATTCCTAGTCTCCAGTCTTCATTTCTTTATGTCCCTGCTGTGGAGGATGGACCAAGTACTGCTTCCTGTGGCCAGTGTCCGTCCATTGGCCACAGGCTACTTAAGGTACTTTTTAAAATTACTTTTTGGCCCCCTGTGGTCTTTTTAACCCACTCACCCTGCCCCCTCTGTTTCCCACCCTCCCCTCTCTTGTTGCTTTTTTTCTTCTTCTCCTTTTTTTATCAGGTTTACTGCACAAAAATGAACCATGGGTAGTGGGGCTCTATACATGCCCACCATTTAATTTACAGAAGGACATATTCATTTTTTTTTATTTTTGGACTGGGGGGTTTCTTTGATTTGTTCAGAATCACAGGATGCTTAGCTGATGCCGAAACTGGAATCTGGTTCTCAAGTTCCACAGGCAGCAGTTTGGGCCATAATGCCACATCCTCTTTACACGCCATTACCAAAAACAAATACTTGGCACAGAGCTATTTGACTTGGGCTGCTGTGCAACATAACTAAAAGTAAACAAAAAAAATAGGCAATATGACACAGTGATCGCTGGCCATGCTATAGCGCGTTCCTTTTATTCACTTTGAGTCATGTTGCACAGCAGCTCTTGTTGCTGTGCAACAGCTTTAAAAAGAACCATTGACAACACCAATAGGTCTTGCGTAGGTGAAACCTATTGCATTTGCCAATTGTTGTAGTTTTGGCATCAGTGAGGAACTGTTCTCGATAGGATAGTGGCTGTTCCAGGCACTAGGTCGACAGCTCCTACTTGACATCTCTTGCTCCTATCCTCCATCCCAGACAAACGTTCCGCTCCCCTACCCACGCAGTGCTTAATTTTAGCCTGTGGTTTCTGGTGCTCGGCACCGGCACTTAATTGCCAGAACCTGCACTGATGACAGCTGCCACATGGTGGTGCTGTTTGTGTAATTTAAGGATGAGCAGAAAAACAATTGTTTGTTAATTCAATATACATTAAAAACACCCAAGCCATTCTTAAAGCTTTGGCAGCCTCGAACAGTCTGAATTGTCACACTTGTAGCAGTGTGATGGTTAGTACTTGTGTAAGTACAGTGGCCATGTGTGGTGCAAACTGCAATGACCTCCTGACGAGGTCCCGCCGACTTTTTTTTTTTTTACAAAAAAAGCACTGTATCAACAACTATACTACTTGTTGCAAATACATAGTCTCAGAAAGCCACTTTTTCTGTGGCACAAATTTGGGCATTCTGGCATTTCTATGTTTTGAACCGGGCACTCCACTTTCGAAGAGACACAAAGAACAGCTGCTACTTGATACTGTGGTAGGCATTGAACCAGGGCACAAATCGGGGGTACATGTGGGTGGACGGGGTGCACCCACTATTTTAACAGGATGAACGCCGTCCACCCTGCCAAGAAGTTGGGCCCCACTGAGAAAATATGCTGAACTGTTACCGGTGTAATTTCCAAACACCGGGACACTTTCGGCAGCGCCTGCACGTTGTCTGCTTTTCATCTGCAACAAGCAACACCGTGCAGGCAGAGAAGGATGGGTCTTTCTTATTTCAGACTCCTGCTGGGTCCATACAAAGGCCGAATCTGAGGGGTCATCAGGCCTCCTTTTGTTGGAGTCTCCTGGCTGGGAGCAGTCAGGAGCCTCACACCTGATGCAAATGCAGCAGAGGGGAAACAAAGGTTAGCACTTCACACATACTTAAGAGAGGCAGCTTTTGACTTTGTTCAGTCCCTGTATATAGTGGATATGCATGCACTGTAAGAATGTCAGATGTGTTGGTCTCCCCCAGTGTTTACACAAAATAAATGTCCTTTATATCACGCTTACTACCCCTGAGGAGGCGTTGAAATAATTTAAGTACCACTATTTTTTCTTGTATAGCGCTACTCATCCCAAAGCAGTGTCAGAGCGCTTTACATCACATGTACATATTAAAGGCGAGGCTTGTGATGCCACTTCCTATGATGTCAATTCCTGTGATGCCACATGTAATGTCATGCGCCGTGATGTCATGTGCCGTGATGTTACGCGTTGTGATGTCACTTGCATACTGCCTAACTAGGTTAGCGGCCCCACTTCTCTTTTTAGGACTGTTTGTAACAAATGCCATTTGAGCCAAAATACGTGGAAAAGTTCTGCTGCATAATGAACCATTTGGCTATATTTTCTGTTTGGAGGAGGTCTCCTATCCCTGAACCAGCCGAGTGTAAGAGTTTGGGGGTTAGTCGTGCAATGGGGCTGGTAATGTTATTTTCAGGGCCGATGTTTGTTCCCATTTTCAGCTCTGGCAGCAAGCCAGTGTTTGGGAATGTCAACTCCTGCTCTGGTCAGGCACTGTTAACCCTGGCCAAACTTCCAATTACCAGCAATTACACAAGCCATTATTTCAGAAGGCAGCAATCTGCAGGGAGGGGGGGGGTGATGAAGGGGGCGCTAATAGGCGGCAAGGCGTTATTGACTTTCCTTTTAATTAGGTGCAGCGCGTCCTGGTGGGATCGTGAACAGAGGTTTAACTTGGCGTCCGGCGGGGAGGGAGAACGAAGGTAGTGAAACAGGAGGGGGGTGGTTTTGAGCTGGAATGGCAGAAAGGAGGGTGAGGATGAGGACATGAAAAGAGGCATGCTAGTCCGCATTTAGCGGTATGTGGCGGCATGGAAGCAAGTTATTTGTGATTGTGGAGGGGAGGGTGTGCTCCTTTCCCAGCTACCCCTTTAGATTCTCAGGATATCCCCACTCAAAACCACACAACAGGACAACAGAAAACAAACACCTTGGAGAAATACAGAAATAAAAGACATAGAACAACAAATTAGAAAGCTGTAACGTGCCTCGCTCTAAACAAATGCCAATCAAGACAAACTTCGCCTACATAAAATTACAGATTATACAAGTCAGCTATCAAAAAAGCAAAGAAAAAGTACTATTAAGACAGAGTTCAAAATGCTAAATGTGTAAATAAAGAATTCTATAAAACAATCAATGAATTTCGTTAACCGAATTGCCTAGAAGGAACTCATCCTGTTACTCAAGATTTCACAGACAAACTGGCAAATCATTACACGGACAAAGCAGACACGTTGGACTCGTACTTAAAACAGAGACAAAGCACCAGCGCTGACCCTTTTACAAAACAACAATCCTAGAATACTCTAACCCAGCCTCTCCGTTCCTTCCAACACATATCACACGATGAATTTATGGACCTGGTCAGAGCAAGCAGGACTGCCGTCAGCCCTTCTGACCCGTGTACACGGCGAACTTACAAGACAATTCCTGTAACAACCTCTGCTGCCACTCCAGTAAGAGGAATCATGAACGATTCCTTAACTACCGGAATATTTCCAGAAGAACACAAAAAGTCTTACATATGACCATTACTGAAGAAAACAAACCTGGACTGTTACAAAATATATATGAATATCCATATAAATTCATTTGCATGTACTTCCAAAGAGTTCATGATTATATAAGATCACATTAACATGAGGCCTGGAGCTCAAAATGGCTTCCTATCTGACCTTGACTGGACAAGCTTCAACAAGCTATTCTGTACACCCTTACAGGTCACCTTGCTTGTCTTGACTACATGATATGCAAATGTTACACAGTGCAGAGCCTGCCTTGCTGGTCTGCCCATATCTGGCTGTTTTGCATGGTACAGACATTGCACATCCATGTCAGCCATATTTGGCTTGGTGCCTTATTCTAAGTTCCGCTGACATGGCATTGCATACAGTATATAATACCTAGAAACTTGTCACTCTGGGAAGAAGCGGTCTGAGAGCCCCTAAGGTAGCAGATCTGACTTCTTCCTTGCTGATTAGCAATGATGCATGCTTTTGGTACCATTTAATAAAGTTCACTTTGTTTCTGAGCAACCTGCTATGTCTGGTGAGTTTCATTCATGATATGCTCCTGGGAGGGTGCCAGTATTTCCCTATCAGAATGGTGTCAGAAGTGGGATATATTGGAGGGCTGTGATGTCACCAGTTGATAAGTGAGATGTAAGTTAAATAACTAACTTGCCTTGCTGCAAGTGACCTTTCAGTCTTTCAAATATGTATTTAACTCATAGTATTAATAAAAGGGACATTGACTGGCATTTAAAATAGACAGGGGACTGTAGAGAATGTTTTTAAAAATATTCTCTGTATCAATAAACTAATTGGTATGTGGATACACTGCAGGAGAGCCTGGGTTAGAGAATAATGTATGTGCACCTACACATATAAGTAGTGAAGCAGGTGACTGATAAGTAACTAAGTTACTTTATGTCAATAAATATTGACAAATGGCTAGACTCTTTGGGAGTTTTATAAAATCCATTTCAGGAGAGCTCTGCTAGGAGGAGGTATTAATTTTACCCACAAAAAGAAACACTCCCAGAATGTAGTGAGTGGAGCTTCTGATTGCTGGTTGCACCGGAACACAGTGAATAATTTTGAAATATGCACAGTAATGTCATGGATGAATGACTGCATTTGAATAGGGTATTGATCTTCAGTACTGAATATCTATGTTTCATGATTTATATAAAAAATAATAATAATTAGGCGCATTAGTGCATGAGAGAGGGAAATTGCCTAACACTTTTCCTTTGCAGGAGATATTTTGAATTTATCTTTCAGGGTAAGCGCACATTGTAAGTACAAAGCAGACATCACAAGACGGGATCTCAGATGAAAATAATGGTAAGCGCACTAGAAAGCTGTTTAAAAACCGTCCGGAGAGAAAAATTCAAATGAAGGTAAGAATATGAAGTAAACTAATATGGACAGTGAAGCAAGTACAAAGTAGGGTTGGAATGCCCTTTTGAGTCTGTGCAAACTTGCAGATTTGCTCATGGAAAAATGCAGTTCAAAAATATTTTCTAGGAGTACTATTTCTTGGCCTATATATGCAAGGATAAACACCATGCATGCACTTTTTGAGACTTTGGTTAATAAGTGGGCTTTTAATTAGGCCTGGCGTTAGCCATGACTTTTTGTGTATATTAAAAGTATGCCTGTCACTCTCTCTCTCAGCTGGCATCACTGTGAGTGACTGTATTCTTCTCTTGCACAAGGAGCATATAGACCCACAAAGTAGTTTTGTACAGTGCACAGAATTCCTGTGGCAATGAGTACTTTTTGAGACAAAAAACGATTTTTGCTTTTGCCAATGCTTGTTAGAATGGTGAGATCCCAGTAGTTCAACACTGATACGGGTTTAGAAAAACAATACCTAGAAGAAGGCATGCATTGAAAAATAAAAATAAAAAGACCTCCAATTTCAGACCTACTGGCTTTGGCAATGCTTATTAATATTGTTTTTTATAAGTGTATTTAGACTAGTTAAACTGATTTTCCAATATAAGTATTTTGGAAAATACTAGCATACATCCTCATGTTACTAGGAGCATTGTACATAGCCTCACTGGAATAACCTTCAGTAGAATAAGAAGATTTTGGCAGCAGCTGTTGGCCCAGGACGTGACAGAAAGGGCAGTGCAGGGCCTGGGGTCAAACTTTAATAGATTTGTGAAGGGAGGGGGTTTAGGAGCACGGAGCAAGATAGTGCGGAGGAGAATATGGGTTTGATTCACTTATTTGGCTGATGCAAATATATAGATATATTTTTTCCCCTCAATATCCCTCCTTTTTGATAGCAATATCTATAACTTTGTTGTATTGTATATCTATGGCAGTTAATTGAAATGTTTCTTTGTGTGCTTTCTCTACATCCTGTTGTATTTGGAGGTATTTGTAGAATAGCTACCGCTCTGTAGGAGGTAGAATTCTAACTACTTAGATTGAGTGGGTGCTTTTGCTGCACCATTGCTGTGCCATGGAAAAAGGCAATAAATAGGAAAAAGTAGGCCTCACGGAGAAAATAGAATTTGTGTGTTTCTACAAAACTAGGACATAACAAATATAAAAAATGAGACATTGATGTGGCCTTAGATACATGATATTAAATATTAAAAGGCATTCACATTAATGGGTGGCTGCTCAGAGGATGAGCTGCTGTAAAATAAAAAATGCTAATAGATTTAGACTGGCTTGGAATATTTAGCACTGTTGAAAAATATGTGCAAAGTATATCAAAGTATATATCCAGATTTTTAATGTGCACATTAACCCCTTCAGTGCTGGCCACGTTCAGCGGACGTCTCGTGCACTACCTTGGTAGTGCTGCGCACGTCCGATGAACGTTCCGGCCCCACCCGCGCAATAGAACGTTCCGCACCAGCGCGGAACGTTCAGCGCAGCGGAGGGGTTAAAATGTATCTCCAACTGGTTAAATGATGTTGTTGCACCACATGAAAAGTGTGGATATTAAGTTATCTAACAACACCAATATTACAGTCTCTTAGTGACAAACTTAAAATGTAATATGGCACAATGGCTGCAGTGTCAAATACAAAGGTTTTCAAAAGAAACGCAAAGAATAGCTCTGATGACCTGAATTACATTGCAAGCCTTTTTGCAATATTTTGCTTTGATGCACAAGAATACTGGGTGAAAATTATGGCATTCTGAAAAATGAGATGTTTTGAGCCACTTTTTGGGGTGCTGGGGGGGCGTAGTGCTCAAGAATAAAATAATAATAAAGATCCTACCTTAAAAGTGCGCTGGCGCGGAGCAAAAATATTTTTCAGCCATGCTTCTCGAGAGTTACTTGAACAGTGATGGCCACATGCGGAAAGCCTTGGGACAGACAGCTGCTAATAGGTTAAAAGGTCGAGGTCCACATTTAGAAGACTAACAGGGCTCAAGAACAAGGTTTGTCTTTGACAATTTGACCTCTTAAAAAGTTTGAAAGAAGAGATGGCAGTGCAGGGAGAGACTGAGAAGTTTGCGTACTTTGTTTTTGGCCAAAGCAAGAACTATTTTCACTCATGCTAAGGGAAATGGTTTTAATGAGAGGATGAGTAGTCTACATTGCTTTATTAGCTAGTCTGTGTCCATAAGCTGACCGTGCTTATAAGAGCTGATGTTGCATAGTTTGGATCATGAAAAGTAGAATGCAGAAAAAACCCATGTGTTCCTTAGCAAAAGATAAGTGCATGGTCCTAAGCAGGTGCTTTTATTAACAGAAATAATTTTAGAAGTGTCTGCAGTCCTGTACAAGTAATGTAAAGTCTGTCCATGCAGGGAGTTTTGAGCATTTTGTATCTGAGGTTAAGCCACTGTGACAGTATGTGTTTTCTACATTACATTATGAAAGCTTGTAATGTTGAAGAGTAGTTTAAACGACTTAAATTACTTTATATTAATTAAATATCCTGATTCTACCATGGTAGGTTACAACACTACAGGTAAATGTAAATTTTGCTCTAATGATGTCTAAATATAATGTACCCAGGGACATTAGGGTCCAAATAAAGTCTCAATTCATGGTAATGATATTAGGGATATCACATTAGCCTTCCTGGAACCACATTGGACACCAAAGATATGTTTAGGTACAATTAGCTAAAGGGTAAATGGCATTGTTTTAGTAGCAGATGGGGATATAACCGTTTTTGAGAAATAATAACTTTGAAGGAGATATCAAGGGGTGCAGCGTAAATACCAGAGAGTAGATAAGAGTATGGTATCAGTTTTATTGTTGCACAGTGTATCAGGATGAAGATATCAGACATGCCCAAGGAGAATATCATGGTTCCACTAAAGTGGAAGGTGTATCCACTAATGTGGGAGATAAAGGGATACATTTCACAACTTTAATATTAATAAATATAATTTTGCAACAGTATATATATATATATATTTTTTTTTTTATAAATGAAATTTATTCACAAATGCCTAATGATAGGTTAGAACAAGGCAAGTACTGCTTACTGCTTCAGTAAGGATTCTCTGTTGTATACAACCTCTGTAGTGCACGTATGGATGTGTTGAGAGATGATGAATGATGCTGTTAGACTGCAGTTTGTTACATTTGAAATGGATGGATGTACACATAACTAACAAGAAGTTTATAGATCTAGGGAACGGCGAGGTTTTGGATAAATGTATTTATTATAAAGTTTTTTAGAGCGCAAACTTGATACTGAAGGATATAATGCCCTCACAACAAAGTGATATTTAAAGTAAATTAAAAAAAAAAAAAAAGAGAGAGAGGCTGGTGAAAAAATGCTGTCCCCATAAAGTGATTACCGTGAACTTGTGGTCCCTTTAGAGCCTGTTGTGCCTGACATCAGTACAATATTATTATTTATACCTGTAGAGGCAGAGTATTTTTCTCTCCTCAGTGGGTTTTAGCATTAAAGTCCATCCACTGGGTGTGAACCTCTTTGCCATCATACTGAGATACCAAATCCACTATGTTCACTGTGAGTCCCAATGTCAAGCCGCACGCAGTAAAGAGAGACTTGGGCCACCGATGCCTGGAAGGTGGTACATTGTCTTGCAGTATGCTGATAACCTCCGTGTGACCTCTCCATCACTTGAGGCCTGTGAAAGCCTGTGACAAGAGACACTGTAGCTCTGCTGAACTACCTCCAGGAGAGAAGAGAAGCCTCATTGTCAAAATGCCAGTGCTGCCAAAATG
Organism: Lissotriton helveticus; assembly: GCF_964261635.1. NCBI lineage: Eukaryota > Metazoa > Chordata > Amphibia > Caudata > Salamandridae > Lissotriton > Lissotriton helveticus. The sequence goes on along the minus strand of NC_136073.1, from coordinate 816,426,324 downwards.
AGATGACTTACCTGGGTTTTGTGATATTCCAAGGTACCCGCAGCATATCACCTGACAGAATTAAATTCAGGGCATTCAGCTCCTGCCCACCAAGAAAGGAATGATGTCCTTCCTGGGGATGATGAACTGCTGCCACCAATGGATAATGAATGCAGATGCTATGACTATTACAAAATGAACTTGCTAACTGTTTCAAGAAATTGAAAGAGACATTGTGTACTGCGCCTTCATGGGGAATGAGACTGCCTGACTACAAACTGCCTTTCCATCTCTGTTTCAGAGCAGAATAACAGTGCAAATGAAGTGATGCTGCCAATGATGTGCTGACACAGCTGGAAAAGAAAGGCCTGTGGGACACAACTATGTGACTTTGCTTTCTGCAGTGACTAGGGGTCAGCAGCTGTGATGGTGGAGAGGATGGCTCTCATTGTGTTGGACTATACCTGTATTGTCTAGGTGCCATATTTGGTGCAGTGGTTGCTGTCTGGATCGACACAACATTTTTCTGCTAGCAGGCACACAGGTTATAATGGCACCATGTAAGATGCCCACCTGTTAATTTGTCAAAAGTATTACCTGCAATAGGTTATTCTAATGAGATCCATTCTCTTAGGACAAGATATGACCCCTAAGTAAGTCGGTGTTGAGATTGTAGAAAAGGGCACCACGCCAAGATTAGACACCATTAAAAAAGGTAGACTATAGGAGCGGTACACTGATGGTTCCTCCAACAGACTGATAGACACTGATTTCCTGATAGACACTGATTTCAGAGCAGGGTATGCCATAGCAATAGCTGAGGTGCAGCTCTGCCACTTGGAACATCTACCCAATATAAGGAGTTGTTTGCTGTGACAAAAGCATGAATACTAGTCAAGGATAAAACTGTTAACATTTAAACTGACTCACATTATGCTTTGCAGTTTTTATTTGTGGCCAGCTGTGGAAGTATCACAGATTCATAACAGAAACAGGGCGCCTTATTAAAAATGGTCCTTTATTAAGGATCTTGTTAAAAGAAATACTATTGTACTTTAGGATAGCGGTAATAAAATGTGAAGCATACACAGGAGCTAATACTAAGTTAGCCAAAGATGATGCCATTGCTGACACAGCATTAAATGAAAATATGTTACAGCCAGTGCAGATGGAACTAATGAATAAAAGCATTCCAAAAATACAGCTCATTCAGAGACAATTGTTGTAAGCTAATGTAAAGGAAGAACAATGGTCTCCAACAACAGATATAGAGGGAGGATTGATGATGGATGTGAGCTGAATAATGAAGAGAGTATGGGCCTACCAGGATGAGATAGATGCCTGTGTCCCCACGCAGTATGATACTTTCCCTTACAAGACTGGAGCAGGGACCCTCTGATATTGCACAAGGGAGGATGAATGCGCAGATGCATGTTGCTTCCCAGTGAAGGGATTTAAATATTTGCTGGTGTGGGTGGATATGTTTTCAAAATGAATGGAGGTGTATCCAACGGGGAAGAATAATGCAGCAACTGGGGCGCAGTACTTCAGTAAAGCCATCTCTCCAAGGTTAGGACCCACTAGGGCATAAATAGCGATAAATGGGGATCACTTAGTGACTACATTTATGCTGAAGAGGTTATATCTGGGAATAAAGTATAACATGCATACCCCATACCACCCTCCAACTTGAGGCCAGGAGGAGTAAATTAACTCCAAAATAAAAATAAAGAAATAAATTATTAGTAAAAGCAACTGATGGAACATTCCTGAAAGGGCCCGGTGCTCTGAATTTAGGACTGCCTGCAATGTGGCAAGGACTTCTAAAGTGATTATGGATACATGGTCATTGCAAGAAAAATAAAAGCTGTTTCTTTTAGTTCTAGGTGGACTGGACCACAGACGGTGAACAAACGCCATGAATGGATTGAGGGGAGAAGATGCAAGGCAGCGCCCCAACGCCTGAGAGGACGGTACCAGAAAGAGATGACCATCTGTCACCAGAGGACCTGAGCAACACAGCAGTCAAGAAGAGGACAGACCAGACCATTTCCACGATCCATGAGAGCCCATCATAAAGTGTCAACATCTACTGATGCTGTTGAGTGAAGTACACATGATGGTCTGCACCTGCACCTGCAGAAAAATAGACTGAAGAGGACAACGCAGGGCAGGTCTGTGACACAGCCCCTGAACAAGACGACTGCGGACCAGGAACAGAAGAAGACGACCGCTCACTGCGTGCCTTTTAAATTACTGACACTTGCAAAAATGCCCAGGAACTGAGTAAAAAGTGCCACTGTAGCACTATGCATTGAACGGAGAAAATATTTGTTGGACACTTACTGCTGGTATCACAACAGCCTGCTGATATAATAGTGATATCCTCAAGATGTATCAATGTGACAATATATGCATTTTATGCAAAGACTGTAATGCCATCCAAAGATATGTAACTAATGACATATATATATTTTGGTTTTACACTAATGTTGGATAGGTATATCCAAAAGGGGGGATTGTTACAAAATATATATGAATATCCATATAAATTCATTTGCATGTACTTCCAAAGAGTTCATGATTATATAAGATCACATTAACATGAGGCCTGGAGCTCAAAATGGCTTCCTATCTGACCTTGACTGGACAAGCTTCAACAAGCTATTCTGTACACCCTTACAGGTCACCTTGCTTGTCTTGACTACATGATATGCAAATGTTACACAGTGCAGAGCCTGCCTTGCTGGTCTGCCCATATCTGGCTGTTTTGCATGGTACAGACATTGCACATCCATGTCAGCCATATTTGGCTTGGTGCCTTATTCTAAGTTCCGCTGACATGGCATTGCATACAGTATATAATACCTAGAAACTTGTCACTCTGGGAAGAAGCGGTCTGAGAGCCCCTAAGGTAGCAGATCTGACTTCTTCCTTGCTGATTAGCAATGATGCATGCTTTTGGTACCATTTAATAAAGTTCACTTTGTTTCTGAGCAACCTGCTATGTCTGGTGAGTTTCATTCATGATATGCTCCTGGGAGGGTGCCAGTATTTCCCTATCATGGACCCGCTAACCCCTGACAACTACAGACCCATTACAAATGGACCTTTCCTGGGCAAACTGATAGAATGAGCAGCGTTCGCCCAGATGTCACAATTCATTGAAGAGAATGACATACTTTCAGTCTTCCAAACAGGATTCCATCGGGGAAGAGGCACAGAGTATGCTCCTTGCCATCTGAGATAACCTGGAGAACACAGTTGACCGCAACGGGGTTGCTACACTACTTCTCTTGGGCCTCTCGGCTGCCTTTGACATAGGTGATCATAACACTCTGATACAAAGACTCTACGAAGTCAGCAAAGAGGGGACTCCTCTAGTCTGGATCGCGTCCTACCTTCGAAACAGAACTAATGACATCCATACCCCACCTTTCTCATCCAAACCATACTTCACAAAAGCAGGGGTCCCTCAAGGTTCTATCATCTCGCTCATGCTTTTCAACATCTAAATGAAGTCATTACCGCTCTGATCAATCAATTTCTATGGAACTCTTTACCAGCCAACATAAGATCCACGGACAACCACCTTATCTTCAGAAAACTACTTAAGAATTGGCTCTTCCCCACAAAAATACCATACGCAAACAGAAAAATACAGCCTATACATGTGTGTAGCTTTGTGTAAACATGTAGAATAATGACGTTTTAAAACAAATTCATAAAATTAATTTTTAAGTACAACACTTGCAAGCCGGAATGTATTTATTACATCTTTAATCTACATATAATTACTTCCTTTATTCATCTATATACCTTCCTTGTACTTGGATTTATATATTTATTACTTGTTTGCTAATTCAGCTCATCCAATGCACTTCCCTATTACTCTCCCTATACCTCTCTCAATATATCCTCTACCTCAACTCTCTGACTCATCTCAAAGCTCTTTCTACTACTCTTTCCAATGCACTACCCTATTTATCACCCGATACCTCTATCAATATCTTTAATCTACATATACGTAGTAGTAATTACTTCCTTTAATTCATCTATATACCTTCCTTGTACTTGGATCTATATATTTATTACTTTTCCTCTAATTCATTATATCCAATGCACTCGCAGATGCAACCCCTGAGTGACATCCATGATGGGAGAAAGCTATGAAGCGAGGTGTTATTGCAACAAGTCTAGAGTTCCTAGATTCAGCTGGATCTTTCGAAACCGATTTTGATGACAATGCATATCTACAGGCTAGCGATGAAAGTGCATATCTACGGGCCAGTGATGACAAAGCATATCTACAGGCTAGCGATGACAATGCAAATCTACAGCCTAGCGATGACAGTGCATATCTAAAGGCCAGTGATGACAATGCATATCTACTGGCTAGCAATGACAGTGCATATTTACAAGCTAACTATGGCCGCATATCTACAGGCTAGCAATGACAGTGCATATCTCCAGGCTAGCGATAAAAATGCATATCTCCAGGCTAGCGATGATGACAATGCATATCTACAAGCTAGAGATGACAGTGCACATCTACAGACCAGTGATGACAATGCATATCTACAGGCTAGTGATGGCAATGCATAGCTCCAGGCTCAATAAATATCTACAAGCTAGTGATGACAATGCATATCTTCAGGCTAGCGATGACAATGCATATCTACAAGCTAGCGATGACAGTGCACATCTACAGACCAGTGATGACACTGCATATCTCCAGGCTAGCGATGACTTATCTCCAGGCTAGCGATGACAATTCATATCTACAGGCTAGCGATGGCAGAACATATCTACAGGCCAGTGATGACAAAGCATATCTACGGGCTAGCGATGACAATTCAAATCTACAGCCTAGCAATGACAGTGCATATCTACAGGCTAGCGATGACAGTGCATATCTACAGGCTAGCAATGATAATGCATATCTACGGGATAGCGATGATGATGAATATCTTCAGGCTAGCGATGACAGTGCATATCTACAGGCTAGCGATGACGATGCATATCTACAATCATGGGATGACAGTGCATATCTACAGACCAGTGATGACAGTGCATATCTACAGGCTAGCGATGACGATGCATATCTACAATCTAGGGATGACAGTGCATATCTACAGACCAGTGATGGCAATGCATGCCTACAGGCTATCAAATCATGACAATGGGTACATTACTTGTTTACAACAGAATGTTTCAGTTATTGTATCGTTCCAGTTGTTGTCTTTTCAGGACGTTTTTAAGCGCTTGGAGAGAACAAACGACCCTAACATTGGGTGGCAGGGACTTTCAGTGCAGGCAGCTAGGGAGGTAGAAGACACAGGGTGTGGGGGTAGCACAGGGTGGATTCTCTATTGCTACAAGATTGTGATCAGCAGATCTTTAGTTCCAAGCCGCTGTAAGACAAGTTAAAGTCAGTGTCGGGGGCAGACAGGCCTGTAATGAGATTGCCTATTTCTCAATTTTCTGGTGCCTTTGGAAAGGTGGTAGTGGAGGGCAAGGGTTTCCTAGACATCAAAGGACCAGGCCGGGTGAGAAATTTCCGATTTGCCATATAAAATCAATTCATTTCTGTGAAACGAGGCCACGAAATAGTTCAGATGCCCGCGACAGGCACCAGTGTGAGCTGCAGTCGCGTCTGAATTCCAAACGACTACATGGAACCCGTGTGGGTTCATTTTCTGGTTGATTGAATGTGTTTGAGTGTGTTTCAATAGACTACACCTGTTATTACTGAGCGCCGTGGTTGAGTTTTTAACTGCACTGAACGGTCTGAACCTCGAGTTAATATATTAGTTTAAACAAATTGATAGAAGTTGAAAAAAACAAAGAAAACGAACCGAAAAGGAATGTATCTATCAGTTCAGAGTGTGGTATTGATGGGCGCATGTTGGGTGTAATTGACCTTGCCATGCCCCCAGGTCCAAGTCAATTACTCTGGGATCAGTGCCTTCTGCCTGGCGGCAGCTGAAGGCAACAGTAAAGGCCCCGGGAGCGGAGCTGCTGCCTGTCCCCCGGGGCATCCTGGCTGAAGATGGCCCCGGCGCGGGCGTTAATGCGCGTTAGGGGTGACAAGGCGCGTGTGAAGGAGAATTAAAGAGATAATGGGAGCAGGCTGGAACAGTGACTCGGGCTGCTTTACAAGGCAGGCGACACAAGACAATGTCAGCTCCGGCTGTCAGTGACCGTGACAGCAGACGAGCCTGTGATAGTCTCCGGGGTGATGGAGAAGACACACGGGCATGTCTTGGTTAAAGCAGCTTTTGGGAAGGGTGCTTATTCGCAGGGCTTTAAGTGGGCCGGGTCCTGCCGGTGCTCAGCACCGGCAGTTTTAAATAGCAGGTGCCGAATCGGGTCCCTGTCGGCCTGTCCATTGTTGCCCTCACCCTCAGGGAGGAAAAAAAGAACCTTAACTCTGCGGCAGTGCCACCCTTAATTCGTTGCCTTTGATGCAACTTCAAAGACACTCCTTATAGTTCTTTCACAGTCCCACCTTTTCAGAACCGAAGGATTTTCAATATTATATACAACGAAGCCATAGTTATTGCTAATTTATCTAATGCAACTAACAACCATTGACAAAGCCTACAGTCCTGGCTTGTTGAAGGTGTAAGGTAAATTGTATTATATATCTAGATGCAATGACAGAAACAGCAAAATGCCAGTGGGGCGGTACACTATGCTTAGCACAGATTTTTAGTTTAAGTGTTTTTAAGCCACGCCCTTAAGTACATCGGTCGCTCCCCTTTGAGATCTCCCCCGCCCCATGCTCCTGACGGAACCACTCCGTCACGAGCCAGGGCGCACTGTGCTAAAGACGGAGTGGTTCCGTCACGGTGCGCCCGCCCCGCCTATGCGGCATCAATTCCACGCCTGCACGGCGGTTTTAATGAGCAGGCAGGGCCGTGATGGAACCACTCCATCATGAGCACAGCGCGCCCGTGGCTCGTGACGGAGTGGTTCCGTCACGAGCATGGGGCACCGCGCGACCCCCCCTCCCCCCCCAGGCCAAGGGGTTAAAGGAGGCCTCGAAACGGGTCTCTATCGGCTCTGTTTTGTGCCCTGGCACAGGCGGTCCGTTTTTTTCCGGACTGCAGTGACAGCAGGCACATGGATGTGCGCTGCTCACACTGCTCACTTCTCACTAGTGGAGAAGTTACGGCATGACGTCATGCCACGGGAGCATTTAGGGGAAGGGAATCCTTTAAAGAATCATTTTCTCTCTGGATTTCCCTTCTCTTTTTGAAACTCAGGAGCAGCAACATTGTCGTGGTGTCACCAGGGCTTGAAGTGGAAGCTTTTTCAATATTACATATAACAAGCCATAGTTGCTGGTTATTTATCTTATGCAACTAACAACCATTGACAAAGCCAATAGTCCTGACTTGAAGGTATGATGTTACTTGTTGTATCACATATCTGGATGCAATGACAGAAACAGCAAAATACAAGTCGGGCGGCACACTATGCTAAGCACAGATTTTTAGCTTCCATGCCTGTAAGTCACGCCCTTAATTACATTGGCCACGCCCCTTTGAGAGACCCCCCAGTTTTCCCCTCCAACTTAAAGCCCTGCACCCCCCCCCCCAAAAAAAAAAAAATTCCATCGTACTTTAAACCTAAACCAACATCACTCATATGTTAATATATTATCTGTCAGGCATATCTCTTGCTATTGATGTAGACCACGGCGTAGGTTACCGGAGTGCTTTTTTTGTTCGAACGAAGGGCAGTTTTTGGGGAGAAGTGTCAGAGTGTGTAGAGTCTAAAGGGGCGCACACGGACCTTTACATCACTGGTCGCTCCTGCTCCCAAAACAGTTCACCCCTCCCACTCCGTCCAGTTCCCACAGTACGCACATTTAATTAACACTTAATAAAGATAACCCCGGGGAGGGCACGGGCCTGCCCCTCCCTAGGCCTGTTACTCCAAGTTTGCGGAATTCCCACCGCGCCCCGAGAGGTCAGCCGAGGTCAGGCGCGGGGACAAGGCTGGGGCCGGCAGAGATGGCAACTGCAGCATGTTTCAGCCCATTAGCGCCCATCACACTGGAGGCCTGCCTCTGGACAGCTTCACTCACACGCTGCCCCTAATGGCTTGTGCCTCGCTGGGGTTTTGTTGGGAACAAAGAGCCGGGTATGAGCCAGCCGGTTAAATAGATTATACTCTGGGAGGTGTCCCTTCTGAGAGGTTCCCAGTTGCTTTCACTGCCCTAATGGGGCCGTGTGAGTCTGAGAATGTGTCGTTGAGCGACCCCATAACCATTTTTTTCTGCAAACTTTTTTTTATTCTGTCTGGACAGGACGCCGCTGCTCTAAAAGCACCCCAGCCCTCCACCATGCCCCTGCCACCCCGGAGGAGCGACACTCGCCGTCTTTAAGCTCAGAGCGGCCCTCTCGTGCATTAACTGTCTGGGGTCTGGTCTCTGCTCATTCTCTGTCACAGGCGGCCATCTGACTCTAAAGTCAGATGGAAGTATTCACTGCCGGCCTGGATGACGTGTATGAAATGGGTGACGTGTATGAAATAAGTGTGTCCGCAGCCTCACACTGGCAGGTAGCGAGATCGGACACGGATAAAACCTCCCTCGAAAATATTTGAGGAATTTTAGGCAAATGATCAGACAGGAAGCTTGAACTCTGCTGCCCGAACTGTACTCATGTGTGGACGGAAGGGGGCGCTCGCATAGCCAGCACTTCTAGGCAGTACTTAATTTGTACAAACATAAGTGCTAGGTCCTTGTTAGAACACCACTGCATCCTGCTCCATCACCCATTGCCCATGTCAGCGCTGCCAATGAAAATTTAGACTTTTAGTACATTAAAAATTACTAATACCTGCTGCCCAAGTTATTGTTTTACTCTTTGAGTGGCAGATATTAGCCATTTTTAATGTATATAGAATTATTAAACAACTGTTGTTGCCTTCATCACAAATGAGGCAAATAGCACCACAATGTGGTCGGCTGTCAAAAGTGCTGGTGTTGACAATTAAGTGGCAGTGCCATGCACCGGAAACCACTGGCTCAAATTAAGCACTGCCTGTAGGGCACCCACCTTTATTGTGTAGCAAAAGTAGGCAATCTGTTTATGATGTGCGTGAGGCGTCTGGAGCACTGGCATTTATTTATACAGAGCAAACACAAGAAGATGTTGGACGGAGCGCTGAACCTTTTCAGACACTCAACCCCAGTCACGGATCTAGGTTGAATCCATCATCGTTCTTTAGCCCACACTGCCACCCCAGTTCAGCCACAGCCATATGCAAATCAGACTTGACCTTGTTCCTCATGGGAACAGTTCAGCCCGAACTGCCAAGCCAGGTCTTCCCTGGACCGGAAACAAGCATCCTGGGAATGGTTTTGGGGTGACACCCCTCATCAGCCAGGCTAGCCCGAATCCGGTGGCAAAGTGAGCCAGGAACTAACAGCGCAGATATTTCATTAGCAACAGTTTTAATTGGCAAACATGAGACCCAGTTAAATGCCCCAGGGCAGTGAGTCCACACCTCTTGGGTTTCCTAGTGCTCCTCTGAAGCCACAATTTTCTTCATCTCAGTAGACCTCCAGACCGAAAGTATCTTGCTGGATGGTAAGGGGTTAAGTAGAGAGACGGGAAAGATGTGCACGTTTTGTAGGACGCCCAGTGACCTAGGCAGAGGAGTTTGATTTGAAAATTTGGTTTGATTTGAACCCAATAAAGAGAGCGTGGGTCATATTTATGCAAATTCATAATAAGCTTGTCTGTTGTTTTTTGAAGGTGTTTAAGCTTGGAGATAAAAAGCTTCAGAACACTAAGGTAAATTACATTGTAATAGTCTATGGCAATATTTAAAGTAGTGAAGAATAGGGTGTTTTTTTTACCGCATGCAGTAAATGCAATACCTCAGGCTGTGGTATTTATTAAAGCGAGTTCTACGATCTACTTTCGTAGACTTTTAAGACAGTGATAAGCAGTAAGAGTGTAAGACAGTGATTTGCGGTAGTGGTTTAAGACAGTGATTTGTGGTAGGGTTTTATGACAGTGACTTGCGGAGGGGGCTTAAGACAGTGATTTCCAGTATGGGTTTAAGACAGTGATTTGCGGTATGGGTTTAAGACAGTGATTTGCGGCAGGGGTTTAAGACAGTGATTTCCTGTAGGAGTTTAAGACAGTGATTTGCGGGATGGGTTCAAGACAGTGATTTGCGGTAGGGGTTTAAGACAGTGATTTGCGGTAGGGGTTTAAGACAGTGATTTGCAGTAGTGGTTTAAGACAGAGAAGTGCGGTAGCGGATTAAGACAGTACTTTCCAGTAGGGGTTTAAGACAGTGATTTGCAGTAGGGGTTTACAACAGTGATTTGCGGTAGAGGTTGAAGACAGTGATTTCCGGTAGGGGTTTAAGACAGTGATTTGTGGTATGGGTTTAAGACAATGATTTGTGGTATGGGTTTAAGACAGTGATTTCCGGTATGAGTTTAAGACAGTGATTTGCGGTATGGGTTTAAGACAGTGATTTGCGGTATGGGTTTAAGACAGTGATTTGCGGCAGGGGTTTAAGACAGTGATTTCCTGTAGGAGTTTAAGACAGTGATTTGCGGGATGGGTTCAAGACAGTGATTTGCGGTAAGGGTTTAAGACAGTGATTTGCGGTAGGGGTTTAAGACAGTGATTTGCAGTAGTGGTTTAAGACAGAGAAGTGCGGTAGCGGATTAAGACAGTACTTTCCAGTAGGGGTTTAAGACAGTGATTTGCAGTAGGGGTTTACAACAGTGATTTGCAGTAGGGGTTTACAACAGTGATTTGCGGTAGAGGTTGAAGACAGTGATTTCCGGTAGGGGTTTAAGACAGTGATTTGTGGTATGGGTTTAAGACAATGATTTGTGGTATGGGTTTAAGACAGTGATTTGTGGTAGGGGTTTAAGACAGTGATTTGTGGTAGGGGTTTATGACAGTGACTTGTGGCAGGGGTTTAAGACAGTGATTTCCGGCAGGGGTTTAAGGCAGTGATTTGCGGTATAGGTTTAAGACAGTGATTTGCGGCAGGGGTTTAAGTCAGTGATTTCCGGTATGAGTTTAAGACAGTGATTTGCGGTATGGGTTTAAGACAGTGATTTGCGGTAGGGGTTTAAGACAGTGATTTGCGGTAGGAGTTTAAGACAGAGATTTGCGGTAGGGCTCTAAAACAGAGATTTGCGATAAGGGTTTAAGACGGTAATTTCGGGTAGGGGTTTAAGACAATCATTTGCGGTAGGGTTTTAAGACATTGATTTGCGGTAGGGGTTTTAAGACGGTGATTTGTGGTAGGGGTTGAAGATAGTGATTTGCGGTATGGGTTTAAAACAATGATTAGTGGAAGGGGTTTCAGACAGTGATTTGAGGCTGGGGTGTAAGATAGTGATTTGCGTCAGGGCTTTCACTGTGGTGCAAGGGAGGAAAAGAGATAGGAATCAAAACATAGAAAAGCTTGAGAATCAGAGCCTTCAGGAAGCATGCTACAACTAGAAGACACCCACAAATCCCTAAGGGGGGGTTTCGGGATATAGCCAAGTTGGCTGTGGCGTTGTCTCAGAGTAACCTTTAGGAGCAGGGTACTAAAGCAGGCAAATTGCTCTACTGATTATCCCAAAAGAAAGCCAGGACCATGATTATCCCGTCTATCCATGCTCCTATTGATAGTGTCATCTCCAAGTCTGAAGATATTGCTGCCATATTCGCGGACTACTGCAGGGCTCTCTATCCCAAGAGATGCACACCTCTGCTGGATGATGAGCGCCCTTTTACCAATGGTTTAGTGAAGATGTTGTTATCAACGTCCAAAAGAGACACACTCGATGAGCCCTTGACCTTATCAGAGATTCAATCGGCGATTACCACCTCCCCATTTTGCAAAACCCTGACCCAAATATTTTTCCCATTGATTTTTTCAAACAATTCTCCTCCCTTCTGGTGCCACACCTTTTGACACTAATTTGGGTGATTGATCGTTTAGGTTTGTTGCCAAGAGGCCTTCGCCCTGCTATTATAACCACTATCTTTAAACCAGGTAAATCCCCATAGCTTTGCTCCGCTTACAGGCCCATCTCCCTCCTGAATGTGAAGCCCCCCAGCTCCTCGTTAAAACCTGCCCACCAGACTATCCAAAGTTATAAAAACACTATTGCATGTAGACAAAAATTGATTCATGCCTAGATGGGGGACAAGACACTGTAACGCCGATTGCAAGTTGTATTGCCTAGGATCGATGACCTGCAGGGCAAAGCGTGATTGTTGCTCAAAGATTGTGATAAAGCCTTTCATAAGGTGCACTGGCCGTTCCTTTTCCTAATACAAGATGAATTGTGGCTCTAAGTTTTTGACCCAGGTGGAGGCCTTGTACAATCCTCCCAGGGCATGAGTAAGAGTTAATAGGCAGTTCTCCACTGCATTTTCTATTGAGTGAGTACCGTCAGGGTTGCCCCAATCTCCTCTCCTCTTCACCCTGGTTATGGAACATCCGGTCCAGGGAAGACCAGGCTTGGCAATTCGGGCTGGGCTGTTCCCAAGAGGCACAGGTTCAAGACTGATTTGCAAATAGCTAGGTCTGAACTGAGGTGGTGATGTGAGCTAAAGACGATGAGGAATCCAACCCAGATCTGTGACTGGGGGTGAGTGTCTGAAAAGTTTCAGCACTCCGTCCATCATCCCCTTGTGTTTGCTTTGTTTGCCCTAAGTTGGCATGGTATGCCCAGACGTGGGTCCCTTGCTCACTTTGCCACTTGGTTCAAGCTAGCCTGGCTGATGAGGGGTGTTACTCCGAAACCGGTCCCAGGATGCTTGATTTCGGTCCAGGGAAGACCTGGCTTTGCAGTTCGGGCTGGACTGTTCCCATGAGGTACAGGGTCAAGACTAATTTTCATATAGCTGGGTCGGAACTGGGGTGGCGAAGTGAGCTAAAGAACGATGATGTATTCAACCCAGTCTGAAAAGTTTCAGCGCTCCATCCATCATCTCCTTGTATTTGCTATGGAACATCTGGCCAAGTGGATTAGGAGTGATGCTCAGATACACGCATGGAGGTGAACCGAGGGTTGGGAAGACAGGTTTGTCTTATATACCGATGATATGCTTTTATATATTTAATGCCAGCAGACCTCCCTGCCTCGTCTGATACAGATGCTCAAACTATACAACGAGGCATTCAAATTCTAACTGCACACGATGTGGATCCCCTGAAGGATCTTTCTTCCATGTAGTTTGGTCATATCTGGTTATTGCTCAGTGCTGGCAGAGCCTACACAATACCTTGGCCCGTATGTTATGTATTGGATCCCAAGGAGGCACTATTGGGAGTGATGGAAGCCTGGGTGAACTCATGAACCCAGAGGACACTGGTAGGGATTGGATTCCTTATTGTCAGGCGAAATATCGCCAGATGATGGAGGGTGCCGGAGCTGCCTCCCTCAGCCTTATAGACATGTGGTATGGACAACTGCAGTAACGCAGAGGAAGACATTTACAAATAGGTAAGTGTGCTCAAACAAACATCGAAGAATATAGGGGCCTTGGTTTTACAGACACTTTTATACCTGATATGGGGGCATATGTATGAAAGTTTGGTTTTGCGATTCTCAAATAGCAAATTTTAGAGAATCGCTATTTCAGAATCGTAAAATGAGATGTATGTAGGCTTTGCAAAAAGATTTGCGAATCCTACATAGTCCTTAATTGCGAATCGCAAAGTGTGATTTGCAATTAAGGAAACCCTCCCCATACAGTCTCAATTTGCGATTAGCAATTAGAGAATCGCAAATTGAGAATGCAATTTCAAGGTTGCAAGGGTGTCAAAAGGAAACCCTGTTACACCCTTGAAATAGGCATGGGTGCACATGTGGCGCATATACATGTATGTGCGCCACATTGCACTTTGAAAAATGCAAAAAAATGAATTTTTCAAAGAAATCGCAAATTACCACCAACTTGAAGTTCGTGGTAATTTGCGATTCCTTAAGGCCAAATTGCACTTTTTCGGTACTTCTTACATTGCATTTAAGGAATCGCAATTTGCGATTCCATAAATGCAATCGCAAAATAGGGAATCACAAATTTTGCGATTCCTTATTTTGCGAGGCAGTTTTTCATTAATACATACCACTAAGCCCAATTGCGATCGTAAACGCTGAAATTCGCCGATTCGCGGCGTTTGCGATCGCAATTTGAAATGATACATATGGCCCATAATCACTGTATAATACTAGCATGAGAACTTTACTTTCAATGTAAGTGTAAATTTATGTTTTCAGGGCTCTGCTTTACTACTTTGGCTGGTGCCAATGTTTTTATGTTGGCGACTGTTTTATGCACTCCAAGAATATTAAACAGTATATTTTACCCTGTGAAATCTGTGTGAAAAACAGCAGGTGAGGCAGAAACTATCATATAACTTAGGAATCTGACCCTTGCACAATTTCCTTTTTGCACAGGCTTGGCAGTTTTACTGTGTGCTCATAATTGGGCCATAAGTTGGAAAGCACTCATGATCCTACTGTCAAGGCAACTTTGAACTGCAAAATAAAGAGGAGGATCTTTCTCAGCATCTTGTGTGACAGCCTGTCAACCAAACCTTTTGGGTTTATGTTGGTAGAGTTGGCCCCCGAATCAAAAAGGACCCCCAGGTTTTTGATCTTATCGACTAGAATAGTAAAAAGAGCCCGTTGTATGGAAGAAAGATCTAATGTCAACAAGAATCTCTTGCCTTAATCCGCAAGGTCTCTAATTTATCACCATTCTGCTTGAGGAAATGGCTGGTTCCCCCATCACTGGATTTCCAACACTTCTGGAAAGACCGAGCTTGTACAAGGAGTCAAAGAGAGAGGGGCCGGGTCAGTTTTAGTTCCCCCGTCAAGCCATGCAATAAAGAAGATCTTACATCTATCAGGGCAGATGACTTCTCTCAATGGTTGTACATAAAAGCTGAAGAAAATGGCAGAGCACAGACCCAAGGCGGGACTGCAGATCAGTACCATCTAAGAAGAGCCAAATATGGGGAGAAAGATTATCTGCATGTGGCTATCTTTGAAAGTCTAAACCAATTCAGAGTAGTTCCTAACTTATTCAAAGGGTGGGGGTCCGAGGCCTCAGCGAACCAATGGTAATAGAGCTGATCTGGTGAGATTTACTCGTTCATGACAATGGGAAACCCCTTCCCCGTTATTGTTAGAGTACTTGTGGCTATGTTGGAACGAGTAGAAGTATTGAAATGTTTCCTGGAATCAATTCCAATTTATTTTATCTTGTTTCATAGCAAGGTGAGAACATTTTATAGCCATAACGTGTTTCGCCCCTTTACATCGGCCATCCGGCCTGGGGCTTCCTCAGGGCGTTTAAATACGGTAACTGGGATAAGAGGGGTGATCGGTCCTCTCCCAGATAGGATTGCGGTCAGGTAAAGCGATAGACAACAAGCATCTATTGTAGTCAGTTGGCGAAAAAGGATGGCCAATGTAAAGGGGCGAAACACGTGTTGGCTATAAAATGTTCTCACCTTACTACGAAACACGATAAAATAAATTGGAATTGATTGCAGGAAACATTTGATTACTTCTACTCACTAGTTCTTAACTTATACCTTTGAAGTCCTATGTTAAGTCTTCCAGTCTCTCTCGATTTAAAAATGCCTCAAGGTTGCCTCAGGCATGTTGGTAGCATTAACGCACTCTCCAGAGTCCAATGCTAACCACCAGAACTATGTTAAACGCCAACCAATGGACCACAGCCTATGACAGTTGTGTGAATGGAGGCATGTCCAGAATTCCATGCTTAGCTTCTTCTTTCCAATGGATCATACGATTTGTAGTTAGTTTTGTGGCTAAACCAACAGTATTGCTATAGTACCATCAGAAAGCTGTATTCACTGGGAGAAATTGCCTAGATTGGGGGCAGATACAAAGGTGGGGTGCTTACACTGTCAGTGGTAGGCACTTTGTTTTCCGACTTTCACTCTCTTGCAGCCAGTAACTGATGCTCTTGTTCCTGCAGGATGGTGATCCAGTGTCACTTTAGGTCACAAGATCAATCTTTTCTTCTAGATGCTTCAGAAAGAAACCAGTGTCCTGCAGAGAGGCTTCCCTCAGCTGGGCACAGGGACTAGAAACTAGCATAATGGGCTTCCAAGCTTCAACCAGAGTGCTCCAGTTAAAAGATTGAAATATAGAAAATTCTGCAACAGATGAAGATTTTCCTCAGGGAAGCCATGTTTCAATTTGTTGCAGTTAGAAGCATCACTTCCTTCCTCCACTACTAACCCTCTGGGGTGATTAGCCGCACTATGTAAATCCAGATTGAAATTAACTTCACTAACCATCTCCCTTCCTTCAGTAGCAGGTCTGCTATCTTCACACTTCTAAAGGAAAAGCAGCTGAAGAACAAAAAGTATCCCATTAAAGCATGTTATGGAATACATAGAAGGATGGTGGAGCACGTGTCTATGTGATGTCAGTAAAACGTCAACGTTTCCTCTTGCACCATTCATAAACCAATATTAATTTTGTAGTGACGCCCACTAGAATGTGAAGGAGCTCATCATGAGCAGTAGACTGCTCTTATGAAGTGATTTTGTTGTGCAGCTGTTAATCTATCTTGGAAATAGCCCATCAGGCAGTGCTCCGTATTAGGAGGGTTGGATCCGTCTCGATAACATCCCCATTCGGTGCCAAAGATCGCTCTGTCATCGCAGGATTATATCTCTACACTCAGTTCTAAATTCTACTTTTGTTATAATATGATGATTATTTCCATTGTCTCTACTCTCCTTTGCTTATCTTTAAAATGATGGAAAGGAAGAGACCTTGAAATTACCCAAATGGAAATTGATAGCAGAACAGGCTGATTATCCTCGCCAGGGATCGATTGGCGAATGCGACCAACCACGTGTGGATTATGAATCCCAGGTAAACCAAGGTCTCAATAAATTTAAATTTGGTAGGTAAATAAAATCTAACATCTGTGGAAAGCACATCGCCCTCTCCGCCACTGACGAAAGACACTCCTTGACTTGGCAGCATATCATCTGGATTAATAATCAGGCGGACACTTCTCATCCATAACAACGCTATGAGTAGCTTCAGGGTCTTCACTAAGAGCCAGATTATGAGTCTTGGTAGTCCTGGCGCAGGCGCCAGGCTATCGTTTCTCTCCAGGACCGCCGAAACTCACCGCTCCGTTACAAGTAATTTTGTGGTCAGGCAGGCAAGTGGTGGTGCTGTTTAAAGGCTCATTCTGAGGCCGGCGCCAAGTAGCTGGGCAGTGTAGGCCTCTTTTATTCACTTATACAGTGGAAAATCTTTGCTGAACCTGCTTTCACCTCCTGGATATGCCATGTCATACGACACATGGAGTTGACCAAAACCTTCTGCAGAGTCTAGGAGGAGATTCTTGTGACTGGATGGAGGAAGCACCACACTTCCAGGAATTAGAGTCTGGACCACAGTGGTTCTGTATCCTTTTGCCTTGGTGATTGATTCTATCTCTGTGGTCATGGGGTCTTCTGGAGCAAGTTGTAACCTTCCAGAGCAATTATTTTGGATCACCTATGGCTAGCCTCTCTGGAGTAAAATAAGCTCCATTATTATCTGTGCTTCCATCTATTGGATTTGTTTGGTTCTGGGCTCCTGCAGGAAACCAGATTACTAGGCTGCGTTGGGTGGGTGGAGGGGGTTTCGGAAGGTACATATTTGATGTGAGGTGTGAATGAGCGCCCACAATTCCCATTCAGTGTGGTGCCTAACATGGAAACTGTTTTCTCTGAGGAATATCGGGCTCACCCTTGGTTTAAGTTGGAAGTCTTTAGTTAGAGAAATGTATGTCCTGATTACATACAGGAAATTTGCATTACTCTGAGTCCTAGTCTTCCTCGTCACAGTCCTCTTTCCTTCCTGAGCCCACTTTTCTGTGACCTCTTTGGCAGCATCTGTCGGGACTTTGAACTGTGGCATTGGGTCTGCGTTGGTTGAGACTTTGGGCCTCATTTACTATATTTTGACGCACAAAAACGCAGCAAGCCTGCCTCCAGCTCTGACGTGTGTCAAAATCAAAGGGCAGGAATACACCATATCAGCAAGATGCGGCGCATTCATGTCCTTCTCCTCTGCGCCGGCGCACAAACAGCCGCTGTGCGCCAACACAACCACCCTTGCGCGATGGTGCAAGAGTGCCTGCATTGCAGGGATGATTGTTTTTGTGCAGGAAGGGGCACCTTACTGCACAAAAACAATCAATAATGGCGTTTGCTCATTCTATGTGTGCTGCAGAATGCTGGAGTTGTGCTGGAGTTGATTCTCTAAAACCGCTACAAGATGGCAGCCGAACATTCCTTTATGGCTTTGAAAGAAAGCACTGTCCCCAAATGAACTCAGAAAAATAAAATTGGTTCCTGTTTGCATCTTTTACATAGTTACTCCGTAGAAATTGCTATTTAAGAAATGCAAAAGGATATGCACAAAATTCACGATTCCCTAATAGAGATTCCTACAGATTAGGGAATCGCAAATAGGAAGTGCCGTTGCATTACCGCCTATGGGTGAAATATAATATGCGAGTCTGACTCATTCCCATCGTTACGACACTTTGTAAATCTGGGAATGTGTCAGGTACCATGGATGTTGCGTGGGAACACCCACAGCAACAACCGTGGAATCACCCACTTTCACATATAGAAATGCGAGAAAGAGGCCCATATTTACAAGGCCATGAAAAGTCACGCAGGGTGACTTTACGTGGCCTTGTAAATATGGGCAGGCACACTGTGCCGCCAGTGCGTCTAAAACAGTGCTGCACCGGCAGCGCACCGGGCTCGTAAATGAGGCCCTTTGTATATAACTAGTTATGTATTGGGGTTTTATGGGTAGCGAAGGCGTAGAAACAGTTACAGAAAGTAAAAGAAACTCACATTCCACTAAGTGAAGAGACTACAGCTTTCTTCTCAGTTATGGAATACAGGATGGGCCGTATAGGTGTGAGGATTCACCTCACATATGTATGGACTGGGACCAGGAAGACAGACGTGAGGTCATAGGGGTCGTTTGTGACAATTGGCCACAACAACCAAGGAGTTAAGAAAATATGGGCAGTAAAAAGACCCGACCAACTTACTTAAAAAGATAGGGATTTATTTGGGTGTATGCCGTATTATGATGGAAATCTGATGTATGGCTCAGAGGCAATAGGATGAAGTAATTGTACTGATTATTAGTAAAATCACCTTTCATAACGCATTTTATTAACCCCTTGGGCGCGGCCGCGATTCTGCCCCTGTGCGGCAGTTTTATTGAGTGGGCGGGTTCATGACGGCCTGAGCCGTCATCAGCACACGCCCACCGTGATGCATGACTGCCGGGGGCCGTCATCAGCATGGAAGGGGTTAATTTATCGTTTTCTTCCCATTGGTTACATATTTTACAATTACACACACACATGCATCACATTAAGGTCGCAGTGCAGTCTGGGCTTGTAAAAAGGTGGTTGTTAGGAATACAATAACATATCCATGTGTATCCAGCAGCGTGGCATTTCCAATCATGTCTATGCTTGCCACATAATTTTGTCCATATGCAGTCCAAATTAGTCCGTGTCCCAGTGCACTGCAGTAAAATCACCTTTCACACAGCAGGAAATTGTGCTGGAGTTGATTCTCTAAAACCGCTACAAGATGGCAGCCGAACATTCCTTTATGGCTTTGAAAGAAAGCACCGCCCCCAAATGAAGTCAGAAAAATAATATTGCGTCCTGTTTGCATCTTTTAAATAGTTACTCCGTAGAAATCGCTATTTAAGAAATGCAAAAGGATATGTACAAAATTCACGATTCCCTAATAGAGATTCCTACAGATTAGGGAATCGCAAATAGGAAGTGCCATTGCATTACCGCCTATGGGTGAAATATAAAATGATTTGCATTTCCTAAATTGTGATTTTCAAATAGGAAATCGCAATTTAGGAAATGCAAAAAGGGTGGCTCTGGGCATAAAGCCCTCTGGAGGCACCCCGAATTTCCTGGTGCACTTCATGTCACAATGAAAAAAATTATTTTTAATGCATTTTTAAAATGTTTGCACATGATTACCATCGACTTGAAGTCGATAGAAATTACATTTCCTAAATGCCAAATTTTCATTTAGGAAATGCTTTGTACATGTGCTTTAGGAATTGGAAATAGGTAATCCCTATTTGCGATTCCTAAATTGTAGTCACAATTTGCAATTTCTACAGTGTAGAAATCACAAATTGCGACTGGTTTTGGCCCTTTGTACACCTGAAAAGGCCATTTCGCATTTCTTAGTGGGCAAAAATAGCAATTCGGCGTATTAGAAAATGGTAAATGGCTTCGTACATCTGGGCCCATGTGTCCAGTCATTCAAGTTGGTCATTATCACCTAAGCTTCTCTTGTGTAGTTTGGAAGCCTTCAAACAACAAGTACACAGTCCTTCCCTTATTTGTATAGCCCAGTTAGCTCTCTAATGGGTGTGTGTCAAGCATGGAAATTCAAAGAGTAAAACCAGTCTTTGATTGGTGAAGAGTCAGACCCCTGAGCGAATTAAAATGACCTTCTACAAAAGATATCTACGGAACGATTCTATTCCTGTGTCAGGAATATGCTTTCTGATAAAAGCTATCACAGGGCAATGCTTAATTTGAGCCAGTAGTTTCCAGTGCTCGACCCCGGTACTGATTTGTCAGCACCGGGACTTATGACACCCAGCCACATGGCGGCGCTGTTTGTCAAATTTTTTAATGAACACAACAACTGTTATTTAATAATTCTATATACATTACAAATTACTAACACCTGTCACCCAAATCTATGAAAATCACTTGGGTGGCATGTATTAGTCATTTTTAATGTATAAAAAGTCTAAATTGGCATTGGTAGCCAATGGGTGGCGCACACTGCTGTTGTCTCCTGACAAGGACCCTGGCACTTATTTATTTTCACACTTAGGGGGTAATTACGATGGCGGGCAGATCGCCCCCGCCGTCCCGGTGGTGGCGATTCGTCCGCAATCGCAACAAGATTTACCCCCGCCACATTATGATAGTGGTGGGTACCGCAGCGGAGGGAAAGTCCGTCCGCCGCTTTTCCGCCAGTAGCAATCGTTACGATTGCCCGGCGGAGCGGTCAGCATGCTCACAATGGCGGCGGTGACTGGCAGGCTCCGCAGGCACAATTATGATGCCGGCGGTAGCCAGCCTTTCCATAGCGGTTGAACCGCCATTCAAAGGTTGGCGGAGAATATCTTCCAGGGCCTGTTGCGGGCCCTCCTTGTGTTGGGGGGAGGTGTGGGTGCACTGGGGGGGTACTCATGGTACACTGCACCAAGTGGAAGGCACAGTGTAGTTCCCGTCACGTAGTGCAGGGAAATGCACAACATGCTCCTTTCAACATCGCGGCGGTGCTGCTGTCAGCAGCCACTGCCGCAATGTTAAAGGTGTGGAATCCGACAGCAGCGATCGGGGTCCCATCATATTTGAATAGGCGGGACTGCCGCACGCATGGCGGTCGGACCCAATCACTGCTATGGTGGCGGGCGGAGAAAATCCGACCGCCATCGTAATGAGCCCCAAAGTACTGTCACATAGTTTCTTTTCACCACAGAAAGACAAACTGACTTAACTCTGAACACATTATGCTAACCTTCCTGTCCCTCTACCCACTTCCTAGACTTTTCCAATCACTCCCATCAATAATCAAACATAATTTCTTCTGCTCAGTCTCTCTCTGTTCTTCTCCCCAAACTGTGTGTTGCTTCACTGTACTGGGGTGGGTGTCCCTTCACAAAACACCTGGTGGTCTCGGTGACTCTCACAGGGAAATATCCCCTGGAAGGCTTAGAGGAGTTATCATCCCTTTCCTAGATTCTTTGAGAAGCTTTGCATTTGAAAGTAACATCAGAATTCCTCATCCCTGGGGTGACTAGTCGTGAAAAGTGCCATACTTTAGGGTCTAGATGAATAATATAAGTGAAATGAATCTAATGATTTCATTTGTTTTTGTCACGCTGTAATATCTCTATACTGTGAATGTGACGTTTGTAGCATTTTCCAAACTGAAGCCAGCATTTTAGAGCTTTTTTTCTTGTCCCACTTTTTATAACACATTTTATTGATTTTTAAGGGAAAATTAAACAAAAAAACTGACACAATGACTAATTGCCTTCACCAGTGGTTACTTTGTAAAACAATAAGTACCAGGGCCGTCATCAGGAGGACACAGCAGCTTGCACCATCCATTGCCCCTGCCAGCACTGCCAATTACAGTACCAACACAACTACTAACCATCACACTCCTAAAGTGTGGCCATTTAGACTATTCCAGGCCCCAAAAAGCTATAATAGTGGCTTGGGATGCAGGTATTAGTGATTGTTAATGTATATTAAATTAAGAAGCAGCTGTTGTTGTGTTCATAGCCAAATTTGGCAGAGAGTGCCCCCATGTGGCAGACTGTCACAAGCGAAGGTGCTAAGAATTAGTGCTAGTGCTGAGCACCGGAAACCACTGGCTCAAATTAAGCACTGGCCTTAACATAAATACATGTCCTTCCCATTTCCTACACTCAGCTGTATGGATGTACATTGCTAGACTGGTCATTAGCAATATCAAAATGTTCCCACCAAGGACCCCCGATCTTCCTATGTTTATGTGGCCGTCCTCTAGAATGGTAGTCTGGCGTCGCCATCTTCGAGCAAATGTCCATCGCTCACTTCCAGCCATTTATTGGTGGTGACATTGGTGATTTCGCCCACCTGGTGATGTGTCTTTTAGCTAAAACAGTGCAGTTCCAACTAGGAGCCTCTCCCTTTGACTGTCCCCCAAGTCATCTACAATCCCTTCCAATGGTATTCGTGGGGAGGACTCAGTAGGTTTCTTAAAGACATTTAAGAGTATTAAAAATATGGAAGCCCAGTATCTCTTACTCGTGGGACAGTCGCACCCTGCATTGCTTAAACCATGGAGAAGAAAACCATCATCACTTTGGGTAAAATATGAGTTGCGTAAATATTTAAGTTTTGTGAGATACAGCTTGGCTGAAATTGCAATCTCATGGGGGTCCAGTCTAGCAGCCCTCCAATGAATGTTATCTAGAAATCTTATTTTCGGTTCCTATTTTGCCCTGAGATAGGGGTACCCTGACTCCCTTGACCTTGTGAGGAGATCCTAGAAGGACCCCACCTGGGGCTAAATTAAAACATATGTATTTTTGGATGGATTCTCACAATCATGGGGGATTCCTTCATAAGCCCGCACAACCCACTTACACCTGGGAATACGCCTGTGGCACAATGGCCCATGCTGGCTCCTGCAAGGTCAGAAAACACCTTACAAAACAGGAGGACGACATAAGTGTCCATGGTTGGCCGCATACTGTCGCTTGCCCCTGTGGATTACCCACACCATACACAACAGAGTGGCTGCGGTGGGGTGTTGGGCACAGGGACCACCCACCGGCAAGGCCCAGTGGCCAACCCCACGCATTGCAGGCTCTCTCTCTTTATAGTTACTTGGACTCAGTGGTATGACCATTTCCCACACTGCAGAGGCATCTTGTGAGCTGGTTTCCCCTGCCTTGAATCTACTGGTGAACTTTATGCCAGCAACTGATTGTCACTTAGTCACTCAGGAGGCTCTTCAGAACAGGGCTTCATACACCAAGCCAATCATCTCAATTATATTTAACATTTCACATTCAAGGTTAGAGGCTTGATAAGACTCTGTTTGAAAGAGCCATTCATTTCTGATTAAATTATACCCTGCAGTCCAGTAATATTGGCATGTGTTTGCTATCCCATCCCTCCACCAACTGCTGATTGTGTACATTTATCAAATGCCACTCGTGGGTGCTTTCCAGCTCTCAAAAATGAGGGCATAGCTTCTCGTATATTATCAAACCGTTCCTGGATGATGTCAGGCAGAAAACTCTGCATAGTGTATAGGAACGCAGGCAATGTCATCATTTTATATAAGGCCACTCAGCCCAGGATATTCAATGCAAGGTGCCCCCACGCTTTCATATATCTCTTGAGACTCTTAGTAGTGTAATCATAAGGTCCCAGGTAAGTCTGGAGTCCATAGCACATATGTGTGCTGTGTGTGTGTGCGTGCGTGTGTGTGCTGTGTGTGTGTGTGTGTGTGTGCGCGTGCATACATGCATGTGTGTGTCTTTGGTTATAGTTAGGACCTAGTTACCATAGGAAATTGAGTTTTTGGTTTGCTTATAACTTTGGCACCGTTTGACAAATCTTCACAGAACATTCTACAAAAAAAAGTTCAATCACCTCAGCTGCTTCCTAAAATGTTTCCGGGTGATCTTTCCAGTGGGCGGCTGAAAAGAAGGGGAGTCCCAAAACACAATTTTCATAGGGATTTAGTTTTTTAATAGCGCTACCGCCAAAACAACTGAATTGAATGACACCAAATTTGGCAGAAAGCTAGATCTTAATTCAGAACGCATGCCTTTGTGATTTGGTGTAAATGTGTTCACTAGTTTTTCAGAACCTAATGTTAAAAATGTGTAGATATCTGAAGGTTTTTGTACACTAGAGTCTCAAGTGTGCCCTCCAGGCACGCAAGTTCAAATAATAGACTGATAGGAGTGACAGAGGACACTTTTTTCTGTTGGCCAACTCGCTACCACAAGAGTGAGAGGCTCCTGTTAGTCCTGTGGCAGCTCGCGGTATGATGGGCTGGTCGCAACATGAAGAGCAATGGTGCGGCCGCTATTACAAGACAAGGGCTCTGTCCCCATGTCCTGTAAATTTATTTTAACATCTGAAATTACATCATTGATGATAACACTGTGAATGGCGGGAGTGGGAGTTATAGTTACTCTACTTAACTAAAAGTGGTGAATTTCAGTGTTTTAGACTTTAAAATGTTATGTTATGTTAAAGCTGACATTTTCACCTAACTATATTATCACCTTTTAACCGTAAGACCAGTGGACTCTCCATATATATACATTGAACATTGTATACTAGCCTAGGACCTGACCAGTGTGGGTTTCCCATGAAGAGTATCACATATCCTGCCTAGAGTGATATGATACACAGTAAAATAGAAATTGTTGCCACCTTTACGTCTGGTGGCAATTTGCTCTTCTGCTCTTCTGCATGGACTCATAAATCTCTAACAGATGTGAGGACAGGAGTGAGTTTAATTGTTTGAAATACTCAATCGGAAATCCATTAGGGCCAGGAGCTGTGCCTGCTTACACTTCTGCAATGACCCCTGTAACCGCCTCCGCCTTCTTTATAGGCCTGTCCAGTATGCCTCTATTTTGGTCGTTCTCGGTCCAGAGGGGAAGGTCATTAAGGAGTGAATTCGCCATTTTCACAATCTGATATTTTTTGCTCTTTGTGTAGTGATTGAAAGAAGGTCACAAAAGCAGACACCCTGATTCTTCAGGAACAATTTTAAATGCTGCATCCTTTGTAGCAAAGCAATATAATAAATTCCCTGCCTTATCCCCTTTTTCTTAGATTCAGCACCAGGACATCATCCAAATCTGTTTAGAGTGCTTAATTTAAAAAAAAAGAAAAAAAAAAAAGTGCCCGGCCCCTGTCAGGAGCCCACGTCTGCTTGCAGCGCCCATTGCTGCTTTCAGCACTGCCAATTACAGTTTCAACACAACTACTAACCCTCACATTCCTACAAGTGTGACAGATCTGACAATTCTAGACCACCCCAAAGCTCTTTGGCAGCAGGTATTAGTAATTTTTAATGTATTTTGTATTAATAAACTACTATTGTTGTGTTTGTCTCTAAATTAGACAAACATCGCCACCATGTGGCAGCTTGTCATAAGTGCCAGTGTTGAAAATAAAAAGCCGATATCAAGCACCGGAACCACTGGCTCAAATTAAGCACTATCTGTGTGTCTTCATTTAAACAAAGTAGGTTATGGAGCTCTCTGTCATTCTCTGTTTGTTGCGTTAGTTCCTAATTACCAGTTTTCGTATATTGCTGTTCACGATTGAAGACCGTAGTCTAAAATTGAACTACTGTATTTTCTCACTCCCTCTCTTTGTGCTTAAGATTTGCCTTGACTCCCCCTGCAGTACAATGTTTCCATTGTCCTAAGGTGTGCAAACTGTGCATACCAGTCTCTCTTTTGATTCAATGTAGGCCTTAATTTCTGATTGCATATATTGAGCAAATTCTGCGTCCACCACACTGTGCCCATCAGTCACCACGCATTAAGTATCCATACACTCTGTTCTCCCCCTCAACTCCTGCCTTACTGAGCTCCACTGGCGAAGGATACAATACACCCGCAGTGAGAATGCAAGTCCATGTAACCCATATATTAGTGGCATGAAGAAAGAAGTAATTAGGTCTAGACATGGATTTGTGTGCGGCCGACATGAGTATCTGCTCTTACATTCAAGTTCCATGTGTGCCATGCATTACAGAATCCCAGGGAAATTCTCTATTCTGGAGAAGTGGTACATGTATGTGGGCCAGCAGCCCATGTCTCAAGCGTGTCCATGTAGCGTTCCATTACAACATTGAAGTTAAACTCTGGCACTGTCATTCCCCCTGGGATCCCAGCTATCAATAATCTAAGGTTGTCAAAGACTGCCTTCAATTTTTTTGTGGCTGGAGTATACATTGATAACATGTCAATGTCTCCCTTCTCTTTTACCCAGACTGAGGTGTAACAACCTGATAGTCTGTTTCCAGCTATGACTATCAAGGGAAGGGATACATGCCTCAATATCACACTCTGCTGAATATTCTGGCTTACACTCTGTCATAACCAAGCAGCCCCAGAAAACAACATTTAATTCCAGGGAGATGGGTTAGCAACCTTCAGGACCTCTTCTCTCTTCATAAACTACTGACTTTCCATGTCATCATATGATAGGTAAGTTGTGGCCCAATGTGATAAGTATCAATGCAGGCAGCACTATGGTCGGACAGTTATCTTTTGACACAGAGCATTTGTGAGAAAGCTCATGTGAGTAGTGAGGCGGTTTGCCCAAGTTTGCAGTGTACCATTGTGTCAGCAATAACTCATAATCTAACCACTGAAACTGTGAACGTAACCATAAATTCCCTTGCAACCAAAGCCCCCCATCACATATATCTACCTGAGAAGCATCTTCGCCTGACCTTAACTCCATACTAACTATATATGAGAATGAGTGTTATGTTTTAGCGCCCTCCTCGAGCTCATGGTCAGCCGATTTGTTGGAGCTAGAGTGCTCCAAGGATACTACTATTGTAATATTACAACCACAATTAACTCCAAGTCTCATCCCACTCCCTCCGCCCTATCCCTACCCTCCGTTACAGTCTCCCGCGAAGATTCAACATTCACACCAGATTCACCAGGCAATGCTGGACTGGGTCTTGCGTCTTCTGTATCTGTCAAACCTTCACTTTCCGCTGCACTCCTTACCTGTGTCTTCTGTGTTGACCTTTAGTGCTCTTGTTCCAGATGTCTTTTCACTTGTCTTTCGAGGTTGGTCATCCAGGGTAGTGCAGAAGATCCTTCTTTTCCACCATACAATCCCAGGCTTCTTCTGGTTTATTGGAGATCAGTGTTTTGACATTGCAAATGACAATTGCTTTGACTGAAACTAGGAGCATTTATTTGATATTCATAGCTCTAATCTTTTGCTTCAAACTGTCAAAGGACTTTCTGTGTTGTTGCACCAAGTGGGTATAGTCATGAAAGACTAAAATCCCAGAGGGCCAACTGTTAGCTTATCCATAGTTGTAGCTGCTTTAAGGACGCAGGGGTAGCAAGCTCTGAAACCGAGCTCTTGGCTCAACAAAAAACATCCTAAACAGAGCCCCCCACCAGCGTTGCCCAACACCAGGATTTGATGGCCAAAGCACAAACGAGGGATAAGTGAAGCCTGTCCCGCCTTAAGGAAAGCAGAGTCCAGCCGCCCGATCTCGCTCAGCAGTGATCGGCGCCCCTCTGCCCTCCTTTGCGACCCCAGGACACTCACCCGCTTGATGCAGAGCAGCGCTGGACCCAGTTTCTCAGCACCAGCGCCATCACCGGATTGAAGAACTCCGCAAAACCGCCCAACAATTTCAGGACTTTAATGCACTACCGGAGCCCTGTGACTCTCGCCTCCGGTAACTTCCCTGCGCCTGTCTCCAAAATGGCGGCCAAAAAAGACATCGCCTGACCTGAGCCTCCGACGGAGTCGCTGTCCTGCAGCCTGCAAGCGCATGGACGGCCAAATGAACTCCAAGCCATAGCCTCGACCATCTCACCAAATTACCAGCGCCATCAACGAAGCCTCATGCTCATCCTCGCCTCAGACGCCACGCCTGTCTCCAACATGGCGGCCATAGCAGACGCCGCCTGACCTGTACATACCCCGGAGCCGCCCGAGACATACAAAAAAAGTAACGACCACGGGGGGGGGGGCGCCACGCTACAGCTCTAGCCACCCCAAGTGCAACAAATAGTCTGCCATCGGCTCCCTTTGCTGCCTACTGCCGCCGACCCAGTGCCTGACCCCAAAATGGCGGCCAAAGAAGACATTGCCTGACTTCACAGTGAGTTATGACTGTGAAACTCACGAAGGGCATCTAACAGGGGGACAACGGTACGTCCTCTCCCACCATCCTCAACCACTTTTCCAAAAATGTCCAAGGAGGTCCTGCAGACCTAAAATACTTACCCTCACGCCAGACAGGGTACAAATCTATCAGAATGATCATGGCTGTTAGAGCTTATTAACAAGCAACCTAGAACTGCATTAGATCAGATCCCTCACGGAGCTGGCTGTTGGTGTGTACGTCTGGGAGGCTTTCTGCATGTCCTCTCCTAATCAGAGTCTCCATCTCACACCATTCACAAGACGCTGGTCTACAAAAGTCTAACTACCAATTCTCACACCATTCACAAGACGCTGGTCTACAAAAGTATAACTACCAATTGGAACCGATCACCCGCAAACTCCATAGCAGTACCACACAGGCTTTAAGACCCGCGCCATCGGCCTGGAACGTCAACCTCAACACTCTACGGGAACACCCCGGCTCGCCACTCCGGGCCACCTAAGCTCCTAGCTTCACATCGCAACTCTCCAGGCTCTCCCCCCTCTTCTATCCTCACCATGGCCCGGGACCAACCTCCCCCGCCTCCTCCAGGAACTCTTGCCCACCTCAAACTTCACAGCCGGAACTCCTACACCATCATCTTCCCCCCCCTCCTCTCTACAAAGCCTCGACGCACTTTCAAGCAGAGACTCATCCGCAAACATGAAGAAACCCTAATCACTGACATTTACCATTCGACCTCCATAGGACCGATGAAGATGGACCTAATATTCCACACAGAAAGACCCGAATATTGGATCTCCACAATTAGATCGCGGATGTTCATCGCCAAAACCACCTCCACTGCTCACAGCTGCAAACTAACTACGATCCTTCCATTCAGATCAGTTGCCAGGGGCTATACAACCGTGACTATCTTCACCAATGGCACAGTCCTCATACAAGCCAACAATGATAACCTGGAAGCTTTCGACTCCTTATTCCCCTCTCTTAAGTCAGCCCTCCCTACCCCGCCGCACCTCGCATCTACACCATCACCGTCCACTCCCTGGACAGACAGAGTAGACCACGACACGACTCCCCTCGATCCTCATACAGCCCATCAGGCTCCCCTCCCCTCCGCCACATCCCTCCCCCCACGCCCACCCATCCACAACCTACAGGAAAGCCAACTCTCACCCCCTACCACCCTCCCTTACCACCTCACCCCCCACAGCTACCTCCCACCCCCGAGGACAATCATCCCCCGGTCAACTGGCAGACCACAGCCTACGAGCCTCCCCTCGAATCTCCCCCCTACTCTCAAACCCCCACCGTCTTATCCTCCTCCCGACCCTCGCCCCTTCCCGCCCATGTCCAATATCTCACCCAGCCCTCTTCCCACACCACCCCCGCCCTCTACCCCGATTCCTATCTCCCAACCCACTCCTCCGTACTTCAACTCGCTCGGCCCCACTGCGGTTGCCCACAACCCCCCCATTGATTCCACAACTAAGCGGCTCACGGCCTTGGAAAAACAGGTCGACTCCATCACCCAAGGCCTAATTGAAATCCTCCTCAACCTCGGTATAGCCTGTATGCCCCCTAAACTCCCTCCCCGAACGCCCCTCCTCGCCAACGACAACATCACCCAGGGACCCACAGTACCCCACAATGCACAACATAATCCCTCCAAACCTCCCCAAGCGCCCCTCCTCGCCAACGACATCATCACCCAGGGGCCCGCAGTAGCCCTCAACGCCCATCCGATCGATCCCTATCCCAAGAGCCTGGCTTCAAGTCCCATAAAATCTGAACTCCACAGAGCCCCATGGACTAGGCCCCCGACCACTACCTCATCTCACATCCCAGCACGCCCAAAACACCTGACCACCAGACCACTCAGATCAGAGGCGCCTATGTCAGACAGAGAAGCAACACTACTAGCCACGACCTACGACTCTCCCATCTCAGTCTCACCTAAATCTAAAATCCAAGTAATCACTGGTTACCGGAAAGATCAACTCACCCTCAAACGACAAAGATTACCAGTCCTCACCGCCATACCCAGAGAAGCTAAAGACAAAACAACCAGCATGCAGGAGAGAATCACCAACTGCCTCCTAATCAACTGCAGATCTGCCTCATTGCATGCAACGGACACAGCTGAAGCCATCCTTACACACGACATAGATGTTGCGTTCCTCACCGAGACCTGGCTAAATAAGTCATCTCCCCCCTGCCTAGACATGCTGGTTCCACCGGGATTCTCCCTCATCTCCAAAGACAGGATAGAACAACGAGGAGGTGGAGTTGCTATCATCCACAAGGACAGCTGGAACATCACAGAAACATCCCCCTTTGAATACAACTCATTTGAATGTCTATCCGTTTCCATCAAAACCAAAGACAATGATTCTCTATTTTGCCATCTACTCTATCACCCCCCAGGCAGAAACAACGAGTTTGGAGATCAACTATCCAACCTGATCGCTCAAGACGCTCTCGGCGATTCCAAAAACCTAATTCTTGGTGACCTAAATCTCAGATGGAATGAAACCCACAACCCTCTAATTAGATCGCTATCCAACCTCCTCGCAGATAACAACCTCACTCAACATTGCACCGAGGAGACACACTACAAAGGAGCCACACTGGACGCCATCATTGCACAAAAGAATTCAATCACGATCAACCACATACTCCCCGTTGACTGGTCTGATCATCATATGATCCTATTTCACATTAATCACCCCATCATCCCGTTTAAACCTCCCCAAGACCCACCCAAATGGTCAAGAAACCTCTCCCAAGTCCCCCTAGACATTCTAGAAGGACAGCTAAGCTCACTTCTCCCAGACAACTCTCCACACCTTTCGACCAACGATCTCATCGACCAGTACAACTCTGAGCTAGTCTCCATTCTCGATAATCTAGCTCCTCCAAAGCTCAAAAGAAGCCGTGCCACCCCGTCTAGAACCTGGTTCAATTCGGACCTCAACGCAGAAAGAAGAACATTGAGAGCCAAAGAAAGAAAGTGGAGAAACAACCCAACAACCATCCTTCGCCTACAACTAAAAACAGCCCGAAAGAAGTATAACAACCATATCAAAAACAAGAAATCCAACTTCTTCCGAGAGGCTCTTGCCAACGCCAAAAACAGACCTAAGGAACTCTACAACATAATCAGACATCAAACATCCAAGCCTCGGCCCTCACCCCTGCAGGCGTCCAAAGAACTCTGCGACAACTTCGCCAGCTTCTTCAACGACAAGGTCCTAAAAATCGAACTATCTCTAGATATCAGCAACACGACTATCCCTCAGGCCATCCCTTCCGGCCCCCCTCCCCTCCCTTGGCTAAGCTTTCGCCACGTGCATGAAACGGAGATAATCTCGCTAATCTCGACCTCCAAACCATCAGCTCACATCTCAGACCCCATTCCCCCCTCACTTGTCAAAAAAATGAAGCTCACCTTAGCACCTATCTGGGGCAAAATTATAAACAGCTCCCTACAAAGCGGAGTGGTCCCTGACTGTCTAAAAATGGGACAAGTCACCCCTTTGCTGAAAAAACCCGGCCTCGACTCTACTGACTTGAACAATTTCAGACCGATATCTAACCTCCCTCTACTCGCCAAAACACTGGAACGCTGCGTTCTCCTCCAACTAACTCATCACCTGGATAACATCAATCTCCTGGACCCCCTCCAATCTGGCTTCAGGCAAGGTCGTAGCACAGAAACCGCAATGCTGAACATCATAGACGACATTCACGGTTCTCTTGACGCTGACAAGTGCTGCCTCCTCATACTCCTTGATCTCTCCGCAGCGTTCGACACGGTGGACCACAAGCTCCTCATCAAAACTCTGCAAACAAGAGCTGGCCTCGGCGAGGTAGTTCTTGACTGGTTTTCTTCCTTTCTCCATAACCGCTCGCAAATAATAAAACTGAAGAACTACACTTCTGAAACACAGCAAGTCAACAAGGGTGTCCCCCAAGGATCAGTACTTTCTCCTCAGCTCTTCAACATCTATATGGAACCGCTCGCCAAACTACTCAGGAATGCCAACATCCTCTTCCACCTCTACGCGGATGACACGCAGATCTACCTGGAAACCTCTTCACCTAACGACATCCATAGACTAAATGCTGTCTTAAAAGATGTTCAAGATTGGCAGACAAAAAACCACCTGAAACTCAATCCCGACAAGACCGAAACCCTTCTCATCTCTAACAAAGAAGACAACCCTCAAGTCACCGAGTGGCTGAAGTCGATCGATGCTCTTAAAGGCTCACTCACGCCAACTGACTCCGTCAAATCTCTGGGTTTCACCCTAGACCCTAAACTAACCTTGACAAACCACATAAAGAACTTGGCAAAAAGTGCTTCCTTCAACCTCAGACTGCTGAACAAAATCAAACCTTTCATTCCAAACAAGGATCTTAAACTTGCCACACAATCTCTAGTTCTATCTAGACTGGACTATGGGAATTCAATCCTTACAGGTATCCCCAAATCACACTTGGCGCCACTAAAAACAACACTACATGCGGCAGCAAGAATGATCACAGGATGCAAAAAATTCGACCACATCTCCCCAGCACTTAAAGAACTCGAATGGCTCCCGGTGGAAATGCGTAGCACCTTCAGAATGGCCTGCCTAACCCACAAGGCCCTCCACACCGGTAAACCAGAATACCTGGCAACCAAGCTCAAAAAAGCAGGCCAAAGCAGATATCTGAGAAGCTCCAACTCCCTGCTGCTCATCCTTCCAAAAACCAGAAAGAAGAAAACTGCGGACTGCTCCTTCACTGGAAATGCCCCCAAAATATGGAACTCTATCCCTCCGCATATCAGAACTCTACCGTCCTATGCGGAATTCAAGAACCAACTCAAATCCTTGTTCCTCATCCGCTCCCTAGGTCCCAGATAACTAAGATCTCCTACTGAACTATGTGTTATCTATGTATCCTCATACCAAAAGTCCCACTTTACGAACTTTCCCTCCCCCAATATTGCCTTTCGAGGACTGCCTCTACCTGTTACATGTATTTTTGTTCACCCTGTCACGGTAAAGCGCTCTGCTACCTTCGGGTCTTGTTAGCGCTATAGAAAACTTCTAAATAAATAAAAAGATTCCATCCTTATCTCTGTTGTTCAGGATTTCTAAGGCAAGTTTATGAGCCCTGGGGGGCTTTTACATCAAGGCAAGGTGGCCTCTCTTAAATGATGCAGGACAAGTTTGCCTAGAGGTGTCCAAGCACCAATACACTCTTACAGAAATATTTCTGGTTTGGAGTCTTCTGCACCCTCTGGAAATTCCACAAACCAAAGGTTGTTACTTCACGCTCTTTCCTTTGTGTCCTCTGCACAGTCCTAAGGCTTTTGATGTTGATGGAAAACAAAGCACAGGTTTTAATCTCTTGAATTACATCACCCCACTCGGAACAATGTCCCGCTGCCTCCGTCACCCAATCAGTCACATTGCGCATACATTGTTTAAGTAGTGTTAAGTCCATCCCTTCATCTCCAATCTTGACTGCCTTGGCTAGACGTGTTCCCTGAATGGCTTGCAGTATAGTGTCAGTAGATGATGGTTCCTGGGCCCAATCACTTTCACCAAAGGATGTTCCACCCTAGCAGCTGGGTTTGCTCCATCAGTGATTTTATATATTTATCCATCTTGGATTGACTGTAGCTGGAAGTTGCCTTATATTTCGCCATTGTGTGTGTGTGTGCGTGTGTGCATGTTTGTGTGCAAAGTCAACAGCCCAACAAAGGAAGTCAGGAAGGATGGCCAGGCTCCTCACCAGCACACAAGGGGTATGTAGACTTTGCTAATGTTTTGCTACCACTTTAGTGGCAATACAGTCTCCTGATCAGCCCTGGCTTCACATTTCTGTTAACTCACTGAAAGAAAAGTACCTTTCTGTTAATTTCTGAATGGATGCATTTATTCACGAGTGTTGCTCCCTTCCCTGCCTCCTAGCTGCAGTGCTGGTGATAATCCTTCTTATCAACAGACCCCATCATTTAGAGTTAATTTGCAAAAGGCACCTGGGGAGGGTAGTCTGGGACAATTCGAAAAAATGGGTCTAGTTTTTTACATACCTGCCTGTGTATAAACTCAACATGAACACATTGTTTATGCAGGAAAGTGTACTGCTGCCCATGC
Source organism: Lissotriton helveticus (assembly GCF_964261635.1). Classification (NCBI taxonomy): domain Eukaryota; kingdom Metazoa; phylum Chordata; class Amphibia; order Caudata; family Salamandridae; genus Lissotriton; species Lissotriton helveticus. Next base: position 816,391,630 of record NC_136073.1, on the reverse strand, counting down.
ATGCACCTTTTATTCCGTATATTATGCATCATACACAGTGGCATTTCTTACAGTTCTGTTGGCTAATGTGCTTTCTCTCACGTCATATGTATTGTGCTACTGCCAGCTACAAATTCCTGCCAGAAGCTGCTATCCACAGGCCTAACACTCTCAGGCCTGACTATACGTGGTGTACAAAAGCAAAAAGAATAAATGATGGACGGAATGCAGAGCAAATCAAACATTCATCCCCAGTCACAAAGATCTGGGTTTAACCCATTGTTCTTTTACTCACCACGCAACCCCAGTTTGAACCTAACCATATGGAAATCAGTCTTGACCCTGCGCCCAATGGGAACAGTCCAGCCTGAACTGCAAAGCCAGGGCTTCCCTGGACGGGAAACAGCATCCTGGGACCGGTTTTGGGGTATCACCCTTCATCAGCCAGATTAGCTTGAATCCAGTGGCACAGTGAGCAAGGGAACCATGTCTATTTCTTTTGTATACTTGGTGTAACCTGGAAATCACTAGTTATCCCAACTTCTCTTGAGTCATCTTATTACACTTTCACAGTTCCAGTAACAAAATTGGCTCTACACCATTCCTCTCTGGGTCAGTCATATGTAAGTACTGCTGGTAGGGCTGCTCATAAAGAAGACGGGCGGCTAGGGGAGAAGTTCATTTTATCTAAAGTCATTTCATAGCAGAAACACCTGCACATCATGCCTGTCCCTATTACGCAAATGAAATGCCATTTACACTAAGTACATGATTCTAAAAGCGGCATGGACCTTGATTGGCAGGCAGTGTACTGCTGTGATGGCAGTTGTCTGTAAAACTCTGCTGCAGAAGGTGGACATTCTGTGTAATGGCCACACTACATAATTTCGAATCCTGGAGACCAGGGCCTGTTTGTTCCCCAAGTTAACCTAACTGTGTGATCCTGAGCAGATCTCTTTAGCCTCCTTGTGACTCATTCTGTGATTACCCAACATTGGGTGATTATAAGAGGCCAGTTTGAAGTGCGGGCTACACAACAATATCTATGCACTTTCTAAACAGTTTTCATACTTTATTGTACAGTTATGAACGTTGTGACTCCAGTACGGTCTAAAACCATGGGTGTTATACTATCACTTTCTGAAATCCATTGTTCTTCTCTCAGTTATTATGAAAATTCAGTGATCACCCAGTAGAGGCTGTATGAACTCCTTCTTCCTTCTATCAGTGATGTGGGGATCGTCAAATCGAACTTAGCTCTACACTTCCGGCGCTGGTCTGGTGTTAGTTAAGAATATATGTGTGTATAATATATATACATGTATATATATATATATATATATATATATATATATATATATATATATATATATATCCAAGAAAAGTCGCCTCTGAAAGAAACAACGGGAGACTCAGCAGGCAGGCAGTATTCAGGTAGGTTTATTAATTCATCCAGAATGGTGTTGGCATAACGCGTTTCGGAGTATTGTCTCCTTCATCAGATGCCTTCATTCCCCCAAAACTGGCGCCAAATGCAGTCCTTCATTGATATGCGAAGTGCATCCTCCCCATTGGTGGTAATCCAGGAACTGCAAGTTCCAGCATCCTTCGAGGCGGATGATGGAAAGGGCTGTCAGAGTCCTGAAAATAATTCAGTGGGGCTGAATGACCTTTTCTGTGCTGCCCTACGCCTTCTGCAGCCTACGTTTCGGGCGTATCTGGGAAACGCCGTGCCAGTGCTCCGTGTCTATATACATACATATATATTCCACAGTTGTGGTCTCGTCACGACCATGAAAAAGGTGCACACCAGGAGTATAAAGTTTTAAATATTTATTGCCAACACGTTAAAAACACACCAGACAGACGCGTTTCGGCACTTACGCCTTCTTCAATGTCCTGCCGAAATGTATCTGTCTAGTGTGTTTTTAACGTGTTGGCAATAAATATTTAAAACTTTATACGCCTGGTGTGCACCTTTCTCGTGGTCGTGACGAGACCACAACTGTGGAATTGAAACGTGCTTTTACCAGCACGCAAGGTTGCACCCATGCCGAATGGTGCGTCAACTTTGGTTAAAACGTGAATGGATATATATATATATATATATATATGTGTGTATATATATATATATATATATATATATATATATATATATATATATATATATATATACAGCCAATCTTTTTTGCAAAAGTTAATAAAATGTCTGCGAAAGTTGAATGGAACATTTTTTGAGCGGTTTTAAAATGACAAACTTACGTATTTTAGGTGTATAAAAGAAGAAGCTATATTGTAATTTGAACTGCCAAAATTAATAATAGTTGGAACACAAAAAAGCAGATGAAGATATTGAAAGTATTACGTTTATGTTCAATGTTTTGTGAGTATAAAGAAAGCAATTAAGAGGGCCATGAAATTGGATTGTGAAAGGCTTATAATCAGCCGTAAAGCGTCACCTTACAACAATGCTTAAAGCTGTGGATTTTCGTGGTGCCAATTCCATCAGAAAAAATCAATTTAACCGGACTGTTTGATTAAATAATGAATCGATTTTCCCAGCCTTCGAGTGCAGGTTTTCTCTTGGATTGGAGGAAGTTGTTTGTAGCATAGCTAAAGGTGCTAGCTGCAGCGCCTTACCTTCCACCACCTAGGGTCAGGCATCACCCCAACCCAAGAGCAAAAAATAATAATATATTTATATATATATATATATATATATATATACATACACAAAATAAAGTGATCCGGAGACCGGGGCTGTACATCGCAGTGGTCCTGGATAGGCCCCTGTAGCCTTCTGATACACACCAACGTCCCCTCGTACAGAGATGACCAGGACACTCTGGGCTGCTGAATTAATTTATTGATGCCTCTTCACAAATGCATTTTGGCTTTTGCCTTTGTCACGGTTATGTGTGTGTGTGTGTGTGTGTGTGTATATATATATATATATATATATATATATATATATATATATATATATATATATATATATATATATATATATATCTATATATATCAAGGAGCGGTTGCTTCTGCAGCAAGGGCGCACTCGAGAGCCAAGAACTCATGCACAGGTAAGAATGAGCACTTCAGCAGCCTGGCGCGTTTCAGCAATGTATCCCTTAATCAAAGGCTTAACTCCAAACAGTTGCTTTGCCACCAGACTTTATTTAACTACACGCCCTCCAAAGGGCTACTCAGATGAGTCCCAGCGCCTGCTGGGTAAAGTAGTCCCTGTAGCCTGCATTTACCCTAATGGAGTTGGAAACAAAAGTCAATATTAGCATTCAGATGAATAATAAAATGTCCGTTCATGCCCAAAATCCACGCATGTCTCCCCACATATTGGCATCGTCAAATTACATGTCCAGTGGCCCCTTGTGAATCCTCAGGGTGGTGCAGCCCTTCATGCGCGAAGCCGGCGTGTAAACATCAAGGAGCGGTTGCTTCTTTAGTAAGGGCGCACTCGAGAGACGAGAAATCATGCACAGGTAGGAACGAGCACGTAATTTGACGATGCCATTATGTGGGAAGACATGTGTAGATTACCCAGAAGGTGCTGGGACTCATCTGAGTAGCCCATTGGAGGGCGTGTACTTAACCCTTTCGCTGCTGGCCCGATTCCCCCGCTGTGCTGGGGGGGAGGAGGGGTGCGCACAGCGCCCCGGTGCTCATGACGATCTCAGCTCGTCATGAGCCACGGTTCTCGTGCGCTCATGACGAGCTCAGCTCGTCACGGCCACACCCGTTTCTGTGGAACGCTCAGCACAGCAGGGGAATTATCCCCGCGTGCGAGCGTTCCAACGGTCATGACGAGCTCAGCTCGTCATGAGCACACGAGAACCGTGGTTCTGAACTCGTCATGAGCGTGGGAGGGGTTAAATAAAGTCCGGTGGCAAAGCAACTGTTTGGAGCCAAGCCTATGATTAAGGGAGACATACCCGAAACGCGTCAGGCTGCTGAAGTACTCGTTCCTACCTGTGCATGATTTCTCGGCTTCCCTGTCTTTCTGTTTTGTGTGTTGTTTTTCCTCTCTTGATCTTACTAAATGTGTAATGCAGAAAAAGAAGTGCTGGTGTCCAAAAATGAGCGTCAGTGGCCTCCACCAGCAACCACGTCTCAAAGTAAGCACTGGCTTGCTACCAATGGTTGATGGGTGAAGAATGCCTGAATCCCTTCAAGTGAATAAATGTGTGATACTCAGAGAGGGGATTGTCACGCTGTCACACTCGTGCCATTTATATAAGCAAAGGAACACACTTAGAAAACAAACAAGGCAGCCTAAAGGTGTAGGGTTTTTTTTGGACTGCGTTTAATATATCTCAAACTCGACCCGAAGGTATCAGAGCGCTTTACATGAGCACCAGTTGCGTTACAGACGGACACATTCATTTCTAGGAATGGGGCGATTAAGTGATTTGCCCAGAATCACAGGATGGTCAAAAGCAGTCGTCCAAGCCAATAGAGCCCAAAGGTGAGACGTATTGGCTTTGCCAATGGTTCTTTGTTTAGGAGCCTAATGTATGCCAGGAACAGTGGTCCAGGTTCATCTTGGTCCCGCTAAATTCCCACTCCTGAAAACGATGATTAGTAGAAAGAAACGTCCAGAACTGGAGTACCGTGTCCTTGCTGACATGGAATCACCATAACTGTACTGGGGACAGCGTAATTTTCCCCTCCAGCGTCTCCACTGCTATGTGGCTTAACGGCCAGAGCTGTTGACTTCAGGTCTGTGGATCCAGGTACGAGTCTCAGCGTCGGCTCAACATCCTGTGATTGTGGGCAAATCACTTAATCTCCTCCTGCCTTTGGACAGCACCTGGATATACCTCACGGGTGATAAACCGCGCTCTACAAATCCGAGTATATATATATTACATGACTCCGCTCCTAACAGCCCTGGCCTCCTTCCACCGGTGCTGTGCTGGGCCCTTTTACGCGGACGGCTCGCCTCCTCCATCTCTTGTGCATCACTCTGCTCGCCCCCCGCCCCCAACCCCACTCCTTTTATTCTCTAGATCTAGAGTGCTCAGGGATTAGTCGATAGCGCAGAAAGCCTTTCAATGGCTCAATCAGACGCTTGTTAATTGATTGTCCATTAATCATAGTGCAGTACACACGCGCTCAGCAGCCCTGGACTTTGGGTTCGCAGGCCTTCTTAGCCCCGCCCCCTTCCTGCAGCCATAGTAGCAGCAGCAGCAGCCAGGAGAGGCTGGCTGAGGGCTGCTAGATTACTTCTATCAAAAGGCTCTGGCTGTATTCCTGTTCTTCCGCCGGGGCCTGTATTCATAGGGCGACCAGATGTGTAAAACCTAAAACCGGGACATTTAGCAAAAATAGAAGAAGGACTACAATTTTACATCACCGAGCCCACAGAATGGCAGTGCTTATCAGCATACAATTACAGAAGAAGAACTAAGAAAATAAATTAAATAAAATGTTTACAGGCAGTATCATGCCAGTTAATTAAATTGCTTTCTTATAACAGCTGCTAACTATCCCTTCTTTAGAAAACAGAAAAATGCACCTCCCATTCCTTTCAGTCGACCCTGTCTAGAAACCGGGACATGAGCTAAATTTCTCAAAATCTGCCAGGACAGCTCGTGAAAAACGGGGACTGTCCTGGCAAATCCGGGAGGCCTGGTCACCCTAAGAATTCGTGCACGTTGGAGCACATTGCGCTGTTTGCAGCGAACTTTGAACCAGTGCTTTAACCCCTTCGATGCGTGTGTCGGCCAACGGCTGTCGCGGGCACTACCTCCGTAGAGCTGTGCACGTCCATTGGACGACGCGTCCCCGCCCACTCCTTTAAACCACCGCACCGCGGCGGAATTGCCGCTGCGGTTAAGCGGTTAAATGGAAGAAAAAAAAGTGCCGGTACTCACCAGATTGACTGGGGTGGGTCTTGACTATCAGGTAGCTGCGTGCCTGGGGGCGTGGCTGTGCGCCAGGCATTTAACAATATCCGCATTTCTTTCCTCTTCCCTGTAAAGCTCCCTTGTGCCCTTCTACCAAATTCGTCTCATATGCAGGGCATATTGGTGTTTTTTTTTCAGTTTTATATAGCGCAAACCTGGCCTGAAGGCATTAAAGCGCATTACATGACAAGCAGAAATTTTACATGAAAGCTTACTTTTTTTTGTTTTTGTGGCACAGGGAGATCGAGTGATTTGCCCAGAATCATAGGATGTTGAGGCGACGCTGGGATTTGAACTCCCCATGCCATAAAAAAACAAGCATTTACAATGCAATGGTTTTGCCTTTGTTAAAGTTAGAGCTATTGGCATTGCTCTTGACACTCTGAAGCTCCACTCTGAAGCTCCACTCTGAAGCTCCACTCTGAAGCTCCACTCTGAAGCTCCACTCTGAAGCTCCACTCTGCACTCTGAAGCTGCACTCTGAAGCTCCACTCTGCACTCTGAAGCTCCACTCTGAAGCTCCACTCTGAAGCTCCACTCTGAAGCTCCACTCTGAAGCTCCACTCTGAAGCTCCACTCTGCACTCTGAAGCTCCACTCTGCACTCTGAATCTGCACTCTGAAGCTCCACTCTGCACTCTGAAGCTCCACTCTGCACTCTGAAGCTCCACTCTGCACTCTGAAGCTCCACTCTGCACTCTGAAGCTCCACTCTGCACTCAGAAGCTCCACTCTGAAGCTCCACTCTGCACTCTGAAGCTCCACTCTGAAGCTCCACTCTGCACTCTGAAGCTCCACTCTGAAGCTCCACTCTGCACTCTGAAGCTCCACTCTGAAGCTCCACTCTGCACTCTGAAGCTCCACTCTGAAGCTCCACTCTGCACTCTGAAGCTCCACTCTGCACTCTGAAGCTCCACTCTGCACTCTGAAGCTCCACTCTGAAGCTCCACTCTGCACTCTGAAGCTCCACTCAGAAGCTCCACTCTGCACTCTGAAGCTCCACTCTGAAGCTCCACTCTGAAGCTCCACTCTGAAGCTCCACTCTGAAGCTCCACTCTGAAGCTCCACTCTGAAGCTCCACTCTTCAGCGCCACTCTGCAGCTCCACTCTGCAGCTCCACTCTGCAGCTCCACTCTGAATCTGCAGCTCCACTCTGAATCTGCAGCTCCACTCTGAATCTGCAGCTCCACTCTGAATCTGCAGCTCCACTCTGAATCTGCAGCTCCACTCTGAAGCTCCACTCTGAAGCTCCACTCTGAAGCTCCACTCTGAAGCTCCACTCTGAAGCTCCACTCTGAAGCTCCACTCTGAAGCTCCACTCTGAAGCTCCACTCTGAAGCTCCACTCTGCACTCTGCACTCTGAAGCTCCACTCTGCACTCTGAAGCTCCACTCTGCACTCTGAAGCTCCACTCTGCACTCTGAAGCTCCACTCTGCACTCTGAAGCTCCACTCTGCACTCTGAAGCTCCACTCTGAAGCTCCACTCTGAAGCTCCACTCTGCACTCTGAAGCTCCACTCTGAAGCTCCACTCTGCACTCTGAAGCTCCACTCTGAAGCTCCACTCTGAAGCTCCACTCTGCACTCTGAAGCTCCACTCTGCACTCTGAAGCTCCACTCTGCACTCTGAAGCTCCACTCTGCACTCTGAAGCTCCACTCTGAAGCTCCACTCTGCACTCTGAAGCTCCACTCTGAAGCTCCACTCTGCACTCTGAAGCTCCACTCTGAAGCTCCACTCTGCACTCTGAAGCTCCACTCTGAAGCTCCACTCTGCACTCTGAAGCTCCACTCTGAAGCTCCACTCTCCACTCTGAAGCTCCACTCTGAAGCGCCACTCTGAAGCGCCACTCTGCAGCTCCACTCTGCAGCTCCACTCTGCAGCTCCACTCTGAATCTGCAGCTCCACTCTGAATCTGCAGCTCCACTCTGAATCTGCAGCTCCACTCTGAATCTGCAGCTCCACTCTGAATCTGCAGCTCCACTCTGAAGCTCCACTCTGAAGCTCCACTCTGAAGCTCCACTCTGCACTCTGAAGCTCCACTCTGCACTCTGAAGCTCCACTCTGCACTCTGAAGCTCCACTCTGCACTCTGAAGCTCCACTCTGAAGCTCCACTCTGCACTCTGAAGCTCCACTCTGCACTCTGAAGCTCCACTCTGAAGCTCCACTCTGCACTCTGAAGCTCCACTCTGAAGCTCCACTCTGAAGCTCCACTCTGCACTCTGAAGCTCCACTCTGCACTCTGAAGCTCCACTCTGCACCCTGAAGCTCCACTCTGCACTCTGAAGCTCCACTCTGAAGCTCCACTCTGCACTCTGAAGCTCCACTCTGAAGCTCCACTCTGCACTCTGAAGCTCCACTCTGAAGCTCCACTCTGCACTCTGAAGCTCCACTCTGAAGCTCCACTCTGCACTCTGAAGCTCCACTCTGAAGCTCCACTCTGCACTCTGAAGCTGCACTCTGAAGCTCCACTCTGCACTCTGAAGCTGCACTCTGAAGCTCCACTCTGCACTCTGAAGCTGCACTCTGAAGCTCCACTCTGCACTCTGAAGCTCCACTCTGCACTCTGAAGCTCCACTCTGCACTCTGAAGCTCCACTCTGCACTCTGAAGCTCCACTCTGAAGCTCCACTCTGCACTCTGAAGCTCCACTCTGAAGCTCCACTCTGCACTCTGAAGCTCCACTCTGAAGCTCCACTCTCCACTCTGAAGCTCCACTCTGAAGCTCCACTCTGAAGCTCCACTCTGAAGCTCCACTCTGAAGCGCCACTCTGAAGCTCCACTCTGCAGCTCCACTCTGCAGCTCCACTCTGAATCTGCAGCTCCACTCTGAATCTGCAGCTCCACTCTGAATCTGCAGCTCCACTCTGAAGCTCCACTCTGAAGCTCCACTCTGAAGCTCCACTCTGAAGCTCCACTCTGAAGCTCCACTCTGAAGCTCCACTCTGAAGCTCCACTCTGCACTCTGAAGCTCCACTCTGCACTCTGAAGCTCCACTCTGCACTCTGAAGCTCCACTCTGCACTCTGAAGCTCCACTCTGAAGCTCCACTCTGCACTCTGAAGCTCCACTCTGAAGCTCCACTCTGCACTCTGAAGCTCCACTCTGAAGCTCCACTCTGAAGCTCCACTCTGAAGCTCCACTCTGAAGCTCCACTCTGAAGCTCCACTCTGAAGCTCCACTCTGAAGCGCCACTCTGCACTCTGAAGCTCCACTCTGCACTCTGAAGCTCCACTCTGAAGCTCCACTCTGCACTCTGAAGCTCCACTCTGAAGCTCCACTCTGCACTCTGAAGCTCCACTCTGAAGCTCCACTCTGCACTCTGAAGCTGCACTCTGAAGCTCCACTCTGCACTCTGAAGCTGCACTCTGAAGCTCCACTCTGCACTCTGAAGCTGCACTCTGAAGCTCCACTCTGCACTCTGAAGCTCCACTCTGAAGCTCCACTCTGCACTCTGAAGCTCCACTCTGAAGCTCCACTCTGCACTCTGAAGCTCCACTCTGAAGCTCCACTCTGAAGCTCCACTCTGAAGCTCCACTCTGAAGCTCCACTCTGAAGCTCCACTCTGCACTCTGAAGCTCCACTCTGAAGCTCCACTCTGCACTCTGAAGCTCCACTCTGAAGCTCCACTCTGCACTCTGAAGCTCCACTCTGAAGCTCCACTCTGCACTCTGAAGCTCCACTCTGCACTCTGAAGCTCCACTCTGCACTCTGAAGCTCCACTCTGCACTCTGAAGCTCCACTCTGCACTCTGAAGCTCCACTCTGCACTCTGAAGCTCCACTCTGAAGCTCCACTCTGCACTCTGAAGCTCCACTCTGCACTCTGAAGCTCCACTCTGAAGCTCCACTCTGCACTCTGAAGCTCCACTCTGAAGCTCCACTCTGCACTCTGAAGCTCCACTCTGCACTCTGAAGCTCCACTCTGCACTCTGAAGCTCCACTCTGCACTCTGAAGCTCCACTCTGCACTCTGAAGCTCCACTCTGCACTGTGCTCCTGAAAGGACAGTTCTGGGACACCATGACGCACCACTACCCTTCGGTGTCAGTGTGTGACCAAGAAACGCAGGGATCCGTGATACACATGTGGGGGTGCATGTGTGCGTGCATACATGTGTATGTAACAGAAAGCGGCGTCGATCGTGTCGTGACAGAGTTGGTTCATGACAATCGTCTCGCGGTGGCTGTTCTAGTCTGACGGTGACCTTGGACGTGGTTTGTTTCTCTCGTCCGCTCATGCAATCCTGGGCCGGACAAGAGAACATTCAGACCTGTCACCGGTGGCTCTTGGGCGGCCGGGGACCCGTCTCTAGAGCTCAGGATGGGGGGCTGGGGACGGGAGGGGTGGGGGCCTGAGCGCTCTGCGCTCTCCGTCAGCCGCGGCCCACTCAGTACACGGGGCTCTGGCAATCTCCGTCACAGACTGCCTAGGACTGCCTAGGAGTGTACGGGGCTCTGGCAATCTCCGCCACAGAGTTCCCAGGAGTACACGGTGCTCCGGCGATCTATGCCACTGTGCATTAGAGCTGGTGTGTCTAGTAGTACATGGGGCTCTGGCGATCTCCGTCACGGACTGCCTATACGTGCACGGTACTCTGGCAATCTCCGCCACAGAATTAGGGAGGGGGAGCAAGGGAGGTGCCGGCAATGCCGGAACAGAATCGGGCGCGTTCCCGGCGTCGCGTGACGTCGGCAAAAGCCAAAGAATGTCGGGAACGCCCCCGTGTCTGGCCCGGCATTGACGGACAGGCCCCTCGTCCAATGGCAAGGCTCCATTTACGGAGCCAGCCAATGAATGAGGAGGGCCGACCCAAAGCACACTACAATTCTCATCAGGTTTTCGCCTGCGCGAAAAAGATGCGCAGAGCGCATCTTTTTGGCGAGGCAAAACCTAAAAACATTCTGCTAGCTGAAACCGTTTCAACGGAATACATTGTGGGCATTCCTCCTCTCCTCCCTCGCCTCAGCTCCAAAAAGCACCGGCAAATCCAATAGGTCTCACCTTTATAATGTGCGTGCTGAGCTGTTGGATTTTTTGCCAATATTTGTAAAACATTGTTTTATAAAAACTAAAATGCAAAAACATTTCAAAATATTGGAGGAAAAGCAAACAAATATCTTACTGTGTCTTAAAACTACAATAGTTTCAATGCTTTCAGTCACTATAAATGGGATGGTTTCTTTTTAAAATACTTTTCACTTGGAACACTCCAAACAGAATTAAAAAAGAATACGGACATTTCAGATTGTAAAGTCCTAATTTAGTTTCACAAAATTCGACCATTCTTTCCTCTTATTCATGGACTTCGAGGAGGAGTGTCATGCTAAATACACCTTCTGAGTGCAGCAGATGGTTCTTCTCTAGCATTTTATCAAGCTTTGTATGCCAAAGCTTGTGCTTTCATGCAGTATGTGGAATGCAACTAATAAAACAAAACAAGCTCTTAAATTTTGCTCTTCTCCCATTCTCTGGTAAAAATATACCTGTTGCTGTGCTTGTACAGACGGGTGGGGACCAACACATGTCATGTGAGGGTTATATGAGGGGAGGCAGCTAAAAAAAACACATGCACTCTCATAGAGTGCTGATTGAATTAGGAAAAGTAGTTCCATAATTGTGAGCAGTGGAAGGATACAAGTCGGCCAATCGAAAACATTATAAAGCAAAGGAGCTATCCTCCAAGGGAGCAACAAATTCAAGAAGAGGAAGGCAAGTCATTGAATAAAAAGCAAGCAAATGAGAGTGACAATAAAGTCAACCAAATGGTAAGCAAATGGTGGGCTATAACCCCACTGTAAATTCACAATAGGTCTTACACAACCAGAGAGCTTGCATTGCCCGATAGACGAGACCTAAAAAGTTCAAAACTCTTCTACCAGGCTCCACCGTGAAGCTCCACTATCATCTCCAATTTGACTTCTAGCAGGAAGCAAGCTTCAGGATGACTTACCGGTTGAGTGTCCTCTCATTTTAACGGTAGACATATTTTAATATGCCCTTTACGTTGTAGCGTAAATGCGTTTACATGGAGCTCAATACTTCTGAAGAGGCATTGAGTGCTAATGTGACCTATGTGGGAAGCATTTTGGTGTTGTGCGTGCCTGATATGAGTGTTGCACCTATCCTGTCTTAGCTCACTGCACCCATGTCCCTAGCAGAGCAATGAGGAGTCATGGATAGAGTGCATGTGCTTTATGTTAATTTACATATGGGGGCGCTTGAGGAGGCCTCTATACAGTCGGCCCAGAAGATAGAGAGGACATGGTGCACGTCTTGCACTAAATGTATGCAGCCAGATTAAAATGCTTCATGTAGGGGGAACATCGTTTACAACGCGGTGAAAACACCGCGATGCCTTTACAACGATGCCATTACAACGCAAGTCGTTACTACGACTTGCGCTGGATGGCGCTGTTGTATAAGGAATATTGCAATTTTATATTCCAACACCTTCCCTACTGTTACGTGGACTGGTGTTGGAATATAAAATTATAATATTCCACAATCCACGCCTTACAACTTGTAACTACTTGCGTTGTAATGGCAGTGTTGTCATGTACCGCGATCTAAAAGATCGCGTTGTACTGACATACATCCTCATGTAGTCACTCCAGGAGCAATCTGAGAATAGCCATGTATTGGTACAGCAGCCAGAGAAAATACTCAAGTGGTACCCAAGGAGGGACACATTAGTGACCCACATGCATGTAGTAGATATGGGCAGGCAGCCAGGGTAACAGATGCAAACTGTCCATGCATGAGCATCTTGGAATAAACCAGACAATACAATGGTATACGCTTTAAATCACCCACCCACCATGGACAAGGCAAGCAGGTATATGGGTCACTAGTAATAGCTGTTTAGTAGATGGGGTGAACAGAAGAGGGAAGGGGCTTAGACAAAGGTGTTCAAAGGTGGATCAGAAGGCTGGGTTATGCTCCTAGGCCCATATAGGGAAGTTGCAAAAGAAAGTCACCCATAGCCTCTTCACTTTTTATCTGGGGAGGGTTACATAGGGAGTAGGACAGGTGATCAGGTAGGTAAGAACAGTGAGGTCCCCACATATGGCAAATGAAAGGGGGAAGATTGAGAAATCAAGAGGTATATCAGTAATAATAAACAGGCACAGGGCAAGGGAAGGGAGTGAGGGAAAACTCAGATGGATGGTGGCTTTGACTTGTGAGTGGAGGGCCGTTGGGAGAGATTTAGGGACAAAAGAGATCTGGTGAACCAGGAAACACTGATCAGGGGGTCAAAGCTTAGAGGAATGCATTTTCAGGCACACACATTTCTCAAAGTTATAGAAAAGTTCACAAGCAAGCACCACTGTATTAGCAGCTTGCTCATAGAGTTAATAGCAGTATTCAGAGGTTGCAGCAGTAGAATCATTTTGGAAGGTATTGTTGCCCATTTACCCCAGGGCCTCCTGGCAACCAGTGCAACATGAACACTAGGTGAAGAAGGCTGGCTGTATTGAACACTTCTTTCGCTTTGATCGCTCTCCCTCTGTTTGCATTGTGCCCAGTGGAACTAACAGGAGTCCTTCTCTGTTTGTCCTAGGCCTCTCTCTCCCATTTGCTGAAGGTGGTGGTTCAGTAATGTCAAATGTGGCCAATGAGAGGGGAACTCTCTGTTTCAAAGACAGTCAAATAAGCATGGGCGTAAAATCCGCTCCGCTCGCGGATTTTTCGGATTTTCGGCAAATTCGCAATCCGCGAACGCTCGCGAATTTGTCGAAAATCCGTGAATCCGCTCGCGGCGGATTTTTTGCTTGGTTGCGGCGCGCCGCGTGGTGCACGGCGTTCACTTTCCGTCATTTAGCGTTTGCCGAGTTGTTTTTCTCGATCATATTTTGAGAGTGCTGCGCCATTTTGGATCTTGCTGCGTGTTCCCGCGGGAGTTTGGCTCCCGCGAATACGTAATCGCGGCTTGCCACCTTGCACAGCACATCTCGCGAGAGTTCGCAATTGCGAACCCGTAGTTGCGGTAGAAAGGAACAATCTCGCACTTGCGAAGTAGAGATTTTGCAATTTCGCACAAGAAAATCACCAGCAAACAGGATAAACCTTCAGAAAATGATGATTTTTATCAGAATCACTCCTCAGGTTGACATTTGCATGGCCTTTCTTTTTGCAAGGAGTCCATTTTGGGGGGGGGGGAGGAAGGAAGTGCCCCACAGTCTCCAACTTCCTGTTCCTGTCCAGCAGGCTCCTCCCAGTGCTTTGTCCATCTCCTGGTCACTTTCATTTGGATCTGGAGCTGGAAGGATTACTTTTTGTGGGTGCTGCTGGATATTTGGATTTGAGGCCTTTTTGACTGTCTTTGGATCACTTTTGGATTAGAAATCAACTTTCACAAGTAAGTTTGTTTGGGGCATTACAGTTGCTGCAAGTACAATTTTGGAACTTTTTCAGAAAATTAAATAAATTATATTGTGGGTAGCCACAGTATCCAGTAGGACCAGGGTTGGTTATGGGTGCATGATACAACTGTTTTGTTGAATTTAAACACCATTGAGGCCATGGATGGGCTGGGATTGTGCTGATTTTTGTCGTTTTTTTGGGCCTGCTGGTGGGGCCCTTTGCCCAGGGGTGGTGAGTGTTGCATGGGCCTAGTCTTTCTGTGGGGTGTCTTCTTGAATTTAAACATAATTGAGGCCATGGATGGGCTGGGATTGTGCTTATTTTATTGTTTTTTGTCGTTTTTGGGGGGCTGCTGGTGTGGCCTTTTGCTTGCCCAGGGGTGGTGGTGGTGCATGGACTGAGTGTGCCTGTGGTGTGGTCTCACTCTCTTTGATGTAAACATCATGGATGGCATTGGATTGTGGTGATTTCTGGCTGTTGTTCTGTTTTTTGGGGGTGTACTGTTGATGTGGACTGGCCATGTGGGTGGTGGTGGTGGCCATCTTGAGTGCTGGCTGGTACAGGCAACATGTGCTTGGGGTGTAAGGGGGCCATTTTGAGGAGAGGCAGTGTCTGAGGCCTGCACTTATTTTGCCTACTTTTCATCCCTTATGCCCAGGGGTAGTGAGTGTTGCATGGGCCTAGTGTTTCTGAGGGATGTCTTCTTGAATTTAAACACCATTGAGGCCATGGATGGGCTGGGATTGTGCAGATTTTATTGTTTTTTGTCGTTTTTTTGGGCCTGCTGGTGTGGCCCTTTGCCCAGGGGTGGTGAGTGTTGCATGGGCCTAGTCTTTCTGTGGGGTGTCTTCTTGAATTTAAACATAATTGAGGCCATGGATGGGCTGGGATTGTGCTTATTTTATTGTTTTTTGTCGTTTTTGGGGGGCTGCTGGTGTGGCCTTTTGCTTGCCCAGGGGTGGTGGTGGTGCATGGACTGAGTGTGCCTGTGGTGTGGTCTCACTCTCTTTGATGTAAACATCATGGATGGCATTGGATTGTGGTGATTTCTGGCTGTTTTTCTGTTTTTTGGGGGTGTACTGTTGATGTGGACTGGCCATGTGGGTGGTGGTGGTGGCCATCTTGAGTGCTGGCTGGTACAGGCAACATGTGCTTGGGGTGTAAGGGGGCCATTTTGAGGAGAGGCAGTGTCTGAGGCCTGCACTTATTTTGCCTACTTTTCATCCATTATGCCCAGGGGTAGTGAGTGTTGCATACTTGCATGTCCCTAGTCTTTCTGTGGGGTGTCTTCAATGTAAACATCATGGATGGCATGGGATTGTGCTCATTTTTCTGTGTTTTGTCGATTTTTTGGGGTGTATAACTGAACTGATGTTCCTCTGTCTTCCATTGCTTTTAGGTGCACAAGAAGACTCAAGAGAACCACCAGTGCCAGGAAGAAGTCCTGCAGCGGTGTGTGCAGCATAACGTCACGCGACGTCACGTCTGGACACAGAACCCTCTGCAACTCGTGCAACTGCTGCCTGCTGACCTGCTCTGAAGAAGATGGCCCCAAAAAAAGTAACCCGTAGCTCCTCTAGCAAGAAAGGTGCCAGTAAGGAGCAGAAGAAGCAAGTTACCAAGGACACTGGTGTGCCGCCCGCCCCTTTTTTTGGGAGTAAAAAAAAAAGTATGCCTGCAGCAGCAGCAGCGGGATCTGCTGGGGACCAAGCTGGCAGCAGCACCCCCGCTCCATTGGGCTCAGTGCCACCACCACCACCACGCCAACTTAAGTCCAAGCCCTTGAGTGCTGCAGAGGCAGCCAGTATAGTTCTTCAATCACCATCGACCAGTGATGTTGGCTCATCGCAAGAAAGCAGCAGCAATGTCCCTCAATCAACACAGGTTGTTGTAGCTCATCTGACGAGTGTTGAACAACCACAGCCGCAACAACAATCACATGTGCAAGTACAAGCCCAAGTACATGTGGAAGGAGAGGCAGCGCAAGGAGATGCGCAAGCAGAGGTGCATGGAGGGTCACAACAAGTGCCCACAATAGTTGTTCCTCCCGAAGTAGGGGCACATCAGGAAATCGACAATCAAGGCGAGGTATCATTTGAGGAAGCCACTCCTCCTGATGATCCTTCATTGTCTTCCACACCCCTAGCAAGGAAGAGATCAAGGGTGGTGTCTACATCCTCTTCAAGCACACCTCCTTCTGATGATACGGATCAAACTTGGGAACCAGCACCACAGCCGTCTGAGAGTGAGGCACACCATGATCCAACAAAGGTAGTTAAGCGTAAAAGGAAGCTCGTCCAAAGTCTCAGAGTTATGGAGTGTGATGAGTCTCAACAAGAAGTGGCGGATACTGCTGCTGATGAAGACTCTGCCAACGACGACCCAGTCATCATAAAGGTCACTGCAGCCCCAGCGGGCTTGCAGCAAACAGACATTTTGACCCTAGCCCGAAGAGCTGCTGAGCGTGATGATGATGATGATGTTGTCGATGAGGAGGCAGTGGAAACACCACAATCATTGGAGTTAAGTAGTACACCAACTCGTCCCGCTTCCATATTTCTTTCTGGCAAGAAGAGACCTCCGTCAACCTCGACCTTAATTAGTGGCGGTGAAAGTGCAAAACGTACAAAAGTTGGGCAATCCACATCCTCCACTTCATCTGGCATTAGCTTCATGACCACCACCACCAGTATCGCCGCCTCCTCCATGTCCCACAGACACTTCAAGTCCCCAGTTTGGGACTTCTTTACTGTTTGTCCAAAAAATCCAAAGTTTGCCATTTGTACCATTTGTAAGCAAGCAGTTAGTCGTGGTAAGCCAGGTACCAACTATGGTACCGGAGGCCAGAGAGGTCATCTTAGGAGACAGCACACTGTCAAATGGTTTGCGCACCTAGATGCGATCAAGAAAGGCCAAATTCAAGGAAACGTTGATGTTTCATCTGATGATGACGAGCAGGAAGAAGACGTGTCAAACACTTCCCTTACACCCAGTACCCCTGTCAGCAGCACACCCAATGTGAGGCACACTAAGAGTGTTGGAGCGAGTGAGACACCAACGCACAAAAGTTCACCAGCGAGCAAAATTGGGTCAACGAAGTCATTATCAGCCCGTAAATGCTTGGTCCAGGGCAACATTAGAACAATGCTTACTTCAGACGTGCCATATGAACGCAACCACCCACTGACGCGTCTGTATAACACTAAGCTGGCTAAAATGCTAGCTGTGGACCTTCTACCTTTTTCTTTTGTAGAAGCGGTAGGTTTTCTTGAATTAGTGGCAACGCTCTGCCCTAAATGGAAGGTTCCGAGCCGGTTCTATTTTGCCAGAGTTGCGGTTCCAGCACTACATGAAGATGTGCTGGAGGCGATTGGGGCAGCTTTGCAGAAGAGTGCTGTTCACACAATACATCTGACAACAGACATGTGGACCAGTGGCGCAGGCGCTGATTACATGTGCATCACTGCACACTGGGTCTCTTTTTCAGGTGTTATAGCAAAGCTAAACGCAGGTGTTGACCCGGACAAAGTTTTCAAAGCTGCTCGGAAACATGCAACACTAGCCATGTTTGGCTTGGAGAAAAGTCACACAGCAGAAAACCTTTTGGAAGAGTTTAACAAAAAGGTGTTGAAAATGCTATCCCCCCTAAAACTCAAGATTGGTTATGTTTCCACGGATAATGGCGCCAATGTAGTTAAGGCCATGTTGAAGGGTGACCATGTTAGAGTGCCGTGTTTGGCGCACTGTATCAACCTGGTAGTTCAAAAATTCTTGATGGATAAACAGAGTACAGCGTTCGAGGTAATGGCCACCTGCCGCAAAATGTGCAACCATTTCAGCCATTCTTTTAAGGCCCGGAAGCATCTGCGGAGACTGCTATTTATACGTGGAATGCCAGTGAAAGCACTCATCCAGGAGGTGGCAACACGTTGGAACTCAACCTTCTACATGCTTGAGCGTCTGTATGAGCAGTATACGGTACTCGATCACTATTTCTTCACAGAGGGTACATCTCAGAAGGAGGACCTGCGGATGAGTGCGGCGCAATGGGACATAGTTAAAAGCCTGACAGACATGCTTCGTCCTTTTGAGTTCTTCACGCGTGCAGTCAGCCAGGAGGACTGTAATTTGGGAAAAGCTATCCCATTGTTGTGCATGCTGGAGCACCAACTGATGGCGGTGTCTTCTGAGTTTGAAAAAGATGAAAAAAAAAAAGACCATTTTATTTTGTCTGAGAAATTATTAGAGCGCCTACGTGGTGATGAACGTCTTGAAAAGATCAAGTCAGATCAGCATTACATTTGTGCTACTATTCTGGATCCACGCTACAAAAAGGCGCTGGCAGGCGAAGCATTCTTTCCTTTTGCTGATGCAGATGTTCAAAAGTACAAACATTGGTTAGCCTGGTCAGCCAAGAGGTATGAAAAAGAACGGCAGGTTATTGAAGGAGAAGCCAGTACATCAGCATCAGCATCAGCAGGCCATCCCCAGTCACAAGAATCCACTTCTGCACCTGTGGCTGGGGCACAAGTGACCTCTCAGCCGTTAAAGACACCGGCAACTGGATCATCTGCACCACACACAACAAAAACAGTGGCTGTTGTAGAGGATTGGCTAAGTTTGCTTGGGTATGGTTCTCGAAAAAATGTCACAGCCACAGCAAAAAGTAAGCAAAGTGGAGGAACCGTTGATGACCTTGAGTCGATGGTGCAGGACTATCTGAATGACTCAACAGAGGTCTTTCTTAATGATGAGCCATTGCAGTATTGGCATGGCAAAAAACAATTGTGGCCACAGCTCTTCAACCTGGCTATAAACTATTTGTCTTGCCCACTCGCAAGTGTGTCTTCTGAACGTGTTTTCAGTGCTGCTGGTGGCATTGTAACTCCCAAACGGAGCCGCCTCTCGCCCAAAAATGTGGAGCGGCTGACAATGATCAAGATGAATCAGCACCTCATACCACCAGATTACAAAGTACGAGAAAGCACGCCGCATGAAGACGAGGAGGACGGCAACGTAGATGAGGGGATTTGTTCTCTGTTCGGTGGCACTGACCTCATCCAGCCTGAATTCGCAGAGTATGATGACGAAATCTTGTTCTTATTCCCTGACACCGAGCCCTGAAAATGAGACAATCAATCAAGAACTTTCTTTTTCGTCCTTTTCACTTTTATTCCTGTGTGCTTTGTGTCTCTCTTTCTTTGTTTTGCACAGTTAATTTAATTCAAACTTTAATCACCTAATCCCAAAAACAAGACCATCATCAGAACTGTCTTCACTTGTTTGCTTATTGATTTGAAGGTGCCGCAGTCTACATTCCTCAGGTTCACAAGTTCTGAAGAACATGCTCCTCTATCCTCCTCCTCCAGACTGCGATTTCCCTCCAAGCAGAGTGCTGGATTACGCCCAATGAAGAAAGACTCAGCACTTGTGGGGGTGTTGTACTTCTTTGCGGGTGAGTTGACGGATTTGGGCCCATTGCTGTGAAGCTCTAATAATGGACAAAAGTGTTTTGGACCAAATATGAGGTGGAAATTTCTTGCCGTTTTTGCTGACTTGCTTGCCTTTGAGGTGCTCTTTGGCGGGGTTCCGGGTGTTTGTGGGTAATTTTTGGTGTCTGTCGAAGCACTGCTGCGAGCCTGCGACAGTCTAATCTTGATTGCATTTGCTTTTCAGGAAATCCGTGGTGGAAAACAGGAGTTATGATGATTGATGATGATGACCTAGCTGAACAGCGCCGCATTTGGACCGAAGGCCGAGAGATATTGTAAGTATGAGATTTAGCTTTTTCGCTGTTTGGGGGTGTTGTCGGGTGTTTTTTTGCGGGTGGGTTGGCGGGTCTTGCCTGGGGCATTCCTGGGAAGGTCTAATACCGGATAGAAGTGTTTTGGACAAAATCCATAAGGAACAGCCTTTTTTTTTGCTATTTCTTCTGACATCTTGCTCAATGTAGCGTTTTGGGGGGCTTCCTGCTGTTCGTGGGTGGGTTGCGGCCGGGGTCTCTGTCGAAGCACTGCTGCGACAGTCTAATCTTGATTGCATTTGCTTTTCAGGAAATCCGTGGTGGAAAACAGGAGTTATGATGATTGATGATGATGATGACCTAGCTGCACAGCGCCGCGTTTGGACCGAAGGCCGAGAGACATTGTAAGTATGAGATTTAGCTTTCTCGCTGTTTGGGGGTGTTGTCGGGTGTTTTTTTGCGGGTGGGTTGGCGGGTCTTGCCTGGGGCATTCCTGGGAAGGTCTAATACCGGCTAGAAGTTTGTTGGACAAAATCCATAAGGAAACACTAGTTTTGGCACTTTTTGTAAGTTAGGGTTCGTTAGGGTTAGCCCTAGCAGCAGGATTGCATGTGTTTCGGGGGGTTCTATTGCAACGCAGTTCTGTTGTTGTAGAGCACTGTTGGAGCGATGCTGGCTATGGATACTTTTGCTTGCTTGCAAGTGGTTTGAATACAATCCACGGTCTGTATTTGGGCCTACTGTTACTTTCAAAGTACGTTTTGTAACCATTTTTCTGCTAGGCATCGTTTTTGGAGATCTGATTGGGGTTCTTCTACATTTTTGCGACTGGCTTTAGTAAGGGTCTTGGTGGGAGCATTGCTGGGAAGGTCAAATTTTGTTCTAAAACACAGTTTACAGTACACCTACCTTGAGGGGAAAGATCCGCTATAATATTTTGGCCATACTTATTGATCCTTAAAAAGGTGACTCAGACAGAGCACGCAATTTCAAAAATATTGTACTGTCTATTAGGGAAATCAAAGTGTCACTTTTTGAACCACAGAGCGTACATACCTTTTATTTATTTATCAGTGGTATTGTAATAGCACTTCCTGTTTTCCGTTCAATAATTACAGGCCGGGTTTCAGTCAACATCCGCCAGGCAGGCAGTGGACAGGGTGTCTTCTGTCAGTGGTCACCAGCCACATTGATGGACGAAGCGTCAGCTGGAATGGAGGAGTGCCGCCAATAAGAGGAATTGTTTGCTGCATGCAACTAACTTACCAAATTCAACAGGACAACTCCAACAACATACGCAATACAGATACAGTATCCATTGTTGTCTTTTATTCTATGAGTGTGACTGCATGTGTAACCAAAGATTGTCTGTATCTTCAATTATTGTTTGTCCATGCTCTGCTTTTTTTTTCTTCTCTCAACAAAACCTACCCAAAAAGAAACCCCCATTCCCATCCATTTTACAAACCCTAACCCTCTTCCCCCGGGCTGTGTTGTTTTGCTTGATGTCTGACTAAAATGACATCAATAATTCCACACACTTGCTGGGGAGGATAAGGTCATAGCAACAGGCTGGTGAAGGAATACGAGGATATCTTCTAGACTTACTCAGCTTCAGTACTATATCTTCTAGTAGTAGTAGCCAATGTCAAATAAATTCAACGCAAGTACTAGTTATACTTGCAAGCAAATACTTTACCATTTGTTAGGCTACATTATGGCACTGTTCTAGTGTACTGTCACCTGCTATTTTCTCGATCGTACCGTAACCGTTGTAATGCTACAGTAAGGAGGACAAACAAGGTTTTGTTTTCTTTTTTTCCATAGGCATGCAACTGCCACTGTGTCACACCACTAGTACCACCGCAATGAGGAAATGTCACCCGCCCAGGATTGACAACGTTAATCCCCATTTCACCTGGAGCCAGCCCTGGGCCTAGCACTAATTTCTAACACAAATTACAGGTAAGATAAGCGTTTGGTGGGAGGTAGTATAATGGAGTATTATTTCGGAGTAGACAAGAGATTGACGGTTGTACTACTAAAGTCCTACGACTGTTCAGGAAAACAAAGTTACTGTTACACCCCCGCCCCCCACCCACCAGACTGAAAAGCAGTAAAAAACAGGTATGGTCAGATAAAGTTTAAAAATATATTTATTTAGCCCTAACAAAATAATCTCCCTCACCCACCCTAACCCCAACGATTGTCTTTGAAACGTCCCAAAACGATCCCAACTCCCAAATCCCACCCCCCAAAAGTCTATAAAAAAAGGGCAAGGGACACTCCACTACTGGAGGGTGCTGGTGCTGGTGCATGATGCGGCATGGGCATCATACTCCTTGCGGAGGGTGGCAAGCTCGGAGCGGAGGCCCTTAACCAAGTTCTTATACTTCAGGACCTCCTGCTCCAGGTTGGACATGCGGACTCGTAGGCGGCGTTGGCGTTCCTTGCAGCTCCTGTGGGGGGCAGCTGGTATTTCGGTTGCTTGGCGGTGGCGGTCGTCTTTCTTAGCCCGGCTCGGTCCCGCTGGCTTAGTCACGGAGGAGGATGCAGTGGTCACAGTCGAGGATGTCGTTGTTGCCCCGCTCGACTGCGTGTCCTCCTCCTCCTCCAGGGCCACCAGCTGCCGATATTCGGCGACAGTGGCCTCCAGCCTCCGTTGCCGGGCCAATCTAGCCTGCTCCCTCCGTGTTGTTGATTTGGAAGGAGCAACTATATGAAGAAAGAAAGACATAGTCTGTAACCAATGCTCCTTATTAATAACACAAAGTGATTGAGCCGAAAGTTGGGTCACAGAGTACAAGTAGCAAATTGAAAGCACAGCACATAACTATTGAGGACAGTATCTATGTAACCTCCCACTTCTGCATCCTTGCACTAACATTAGTGGTAGTTTAATGAACAAATTCTACGACCACTATGGACTTCCATTACAGTCGACTATGACAGTACACCAGTCTTATTCTTCTTCTTCTCTCTTGTTTAGGGAAATTGGTACGTTATCTTATGCAAGCCGGCAGAATGACATGGACAGCACAGTGAACTTGCACCCGAGAAAAAAAGTTGCACACCATGATGAGTGAGACAGACTTGCGTTACTGTACCGGTCCAGTACATGCAGGTGGTGAAGCTATTACTTTTCTATTACGGGTGGCACTGAGAATACTCTGTTACAAGGGCTACTGCTTAATTAATTTACCTTTCACCCTACAGTGCAAATGAGTACTAGAAAAGGAAAATGAAGAAGCTAACTAATTTGATTATCTATCACTTCACATGGGACGTATTTGATGACATATGAGATGACTTTAGGTGCTTTGCTTAATATTGAGTGAACAGTGATACACCCACACATGAATGACGTACTACAAGTAAACTAAAGTTATTAAGAGAGGTACGGAGTGTCCACCGTAATAACCAGATATATGCTGTGATTGCAAACGCAATACAAAGTACTGCTACTATTCATGGTAGTATTGGACACATTTACAATTTCTTTTCCTTGCCTTCCCTGCACTGGAACGGACGTGCGGGTGCGGTGGTACAGGCTCTTCAAGGTAACACTTACTTCACCTGGCGACCATCTACTCTCTCTAGATACACATGTGCTATCTAAGAGTCAGAGAATACCATGCTCCAGGCATCCATTCAGTCAAAGTATACGCACACATACAGTTTCTGTTTCACCCACCCAGGCTGCTGTCCTTCCACCCATCCTTGCTTCATCATTGACCCAGCCATGCACCATACCATATTCTTTCCTTCCCAGCCACCTCGGGGGCCAAGCAAACACATATCGTTCTTCTTTGCCAGCCATCATACAAGTTCGCGTCCCACTTACTTACACCCTTCTTTCGCTTTTCGTTCATCCCATCCATCACGTTCGTCTAAGAACTTATTGGGATTCTTCTCACCAAAAACTTCACAGCTAAGTCGAAGTACATTTCGAGGAGGCTACTACCTGGTTGATTTGTAATTGTAATACACCCGTGCAGAAAGCACACTATGCAGTCTTCAATCTCAATAAGTAAGGAATATATAGCTTACCTGTTTCCGCCACCACCGTTTGATCCCCCACAGGACCGTCCGCCGGCTCTTGCACCGCCTCCTCCCCAGAGGCCTCCGAGTCCTCGCCCAACACAGCCACCTCCGCGCTGGCCCCGTCACCAGATGTTACACCTACAAAGTACATTTAAGAATGTTAGAATACACCACTCACTACTATATAATATTTGGTCTAGGAGAAATGTTAAAAAAACAGAATACAATGTAATAATTTGTGACTGTCTACTCCATAGTAAAAATGTCCCATTTTCCAGGGAAGGCTGTTGTCTTGCTGCACTTTTATGCACAACTGATGAATGCTTGCTTTTGATTTTTAACACGCACCACTTTTTCTCCTAACAGACAGAAGCTTGACTCCTAAGAACACGACCAGGATCAAGTTCAAACCAGGTGAGAGCTCGGCTCGACCACAAGAAATGTGTCCAATTAATCGTCAGCACTAACCACTTTTCCGTTTTCAGTTAAATAGTTTTATGACAAAGTAGATTTTAATAAATGTGTTTACTTTTAATAAAGCTTTTAAACTTAAATAGACTCTGTGGTTTTTGTTCCTCCAGACTAGAGTGGATGAGCTAAAGGTTTTGGAATTTTTGCAAGCATGAGTGCCTCTGACACTTCTTGACTGTGCTGTGACTCCGTACTACTCTCTTGTCCTGCGTACGATAATCTAGAGATCATTGGGGATCTATAATCGGTGACTTCGGGAGCTGAATGACTCTGCCACACTATCTAGTCAGTAAGGAGACAGTGCATAGAGGTATTGCTGAATATAATGGGAGTCCAATGGAATTGCCAAATGTCCAATCTTAGTTAGCTACACAGACAGACTAATAAGAATAGTCTAGTAATACCACAGGGAGTCATATTCGAGGCAGGATAAGAATTTATATCCAGTCTACAAGAAGATCAAAGACGATTTAGAAAAAATCGAATGAGGAACGCTAGGAAAAAATAGGTACTGTTTATTAAAATGTAAACTTACTGGGGCCAGCAAAGGAGCCCTCGCCTGCCCGATCCTGGCCTGCATCCTCAGCACCCTCCTCCTGTGTCCTCTTGCCCTTGGGGGGAGCTGATGTACAACATGAAAGAAAGAAAAACCAGAAAACATGGATGAGATTTTTCAACCAAATCAAACATTTCAAAAGAACAATAACAAAATATTTTGGAAAAATAGCAAATAGATAGACAACTATTCCACGGGATCTATCTCATGTGGTATACTACGTTATTCGTATTGCCTGATTTGCGGAACGTTGACTTAGAAAGTTCCTATGTAACTCAATAAACAGACTACTAAAGAGGTTTGCCTAGGCCTGGCACTGCAGGCAGCAGTGCGCAGCACGCGAAGTGACAGACAAAGTCCATCCTGCTTGCAGATCAGTGAATACTCAAACTATCAATCCACCCGCCACCACCGCCACTATTTCTTCTTATAGCCATGTGTCTAAAGGAAGGACTGGACTTCAGTCTGTTGGGGCTGATTTAGAAGTCCCTTGCGGAAGTTGCGGCTCATTTTCCTCCATTGTTGCGTGCCTTTTGTGACGCAGCGGCAGAACAAAAGACTCGCCATGGTGTTGGTGCGGCGTATATATAAAAAAAAAACACATATGGGCATATGGGCGATGCATCACGTTGTAAAGCCCTGCGCCATCAGGGGGCGTTCCGGCGCAAGGGAGGGCGTACCTGCGCAGGAACGAATCCTAAAAGTGGCTGAGGGAAATCTACAAGATGTCAATCAGTCACTTTTAGGACAATGATGCATGACTCAAACCCTGCGCGCTTGAAGCCGACGTACGGCTTGATGCAGCATTGGGGAGATAGGGTACCCCAGAGCATTGCTGGAGCTGCGCCATCGTTGGCACGCAACTCCAGCAATGCGCTGCCTTTACGGCACAGATGCGTAAGGCTTCTGTGACGTTTTGGGCCAATGGGTGGTGGTGGCATGGCACACAATTACTGCCGCATCCCTGCTACTTTGCAGGGATGCGCCGGTAATTGAAAATATGACCCTTACTGTCTAGCATTACGCAGTTCTTATCTTTACACTACACTCATACATAATTTCTCAGGCCAATGAAATGCTTCTGAACACAACATACAAAACAAAGAAGCATAGTAGCAAGCAAGGCTACTGAGAAGGAGAGCAGTGCACCTGAAATGCATAGAAGATTTTGAAATATAATTTACCTCAATGTAATCGGCAGCATTATTGCTCTTGGTAAAGAACAAAGATTTGCAAATAACAGAGCAGGATAAAACAGAGTAGTAAATGTACTACTACTACTACTCACCAAGCCCGGGGACCTCTACGCCGAGCGCGTCCAGCAAGTCCCGCTCCCGGTCCATGACATCGGTCCAGCGGTGGGTGGCCTGGTTATATGTGCGCCGGACCCCAGAGATCTTGTACATGGCCCGGCACACCTTCTCCCACCGCTTGCGACGCTCCCGGATGCCATAGCCAGTCGCGATCTTGCCGCCTCCCAGGATCGTCTTGGGGAGGCGGCGCTGGACGTGGAAGATCAGTGCCGCCACTTCCTCCGCGCTGAAGATCTCCCTCGGGACCACTTGCTCCCCCCTTAAACGCCCGCACGGGAGCCGGGCACGGGGTGCGGGACCCTTCCCCTTCTCAGGGTGCTTCCCGGCTCCCTTTACCATGGTCTGGGCAGAAATAGAGTTAAATGATAAACAAGAAATAGAATAGTGAAGAAGAAAAGAAAAGAGTTTAAAAAAGTAGTTTAAAAGTAACTAAAAGCTGCAGAAAACACAAAAATATAGAGCTAGAAAAATAGAGGGATAGATAATAAATAAAATTAGATCAAAAAAACTTCAAACAAGCAAAGGATGGCAGAGATTGAGAGAGGATAGAGAAAGCATGCCCAGAACCATAGCAATGAATGAGAAACAAGATGGCCGCGCCCGTTCACGACCGCGTGGGTAAGTTCGCGCGAGATTTTCCTTGCGAGTACGCGCGAAATTGTACTAGCGAGCAGCACACTTTGCGAGATTACACATAGCGTCCGGAAACGGAATTACGTCACGCCAACAAGATGGCCGCGCCCGTGTACGACCGATAGGGTAACTTGGCAAACGTATAGCTAGAAGCGCCTCGCGAACACGCGCAAGATCACGCGAACATACACGTCGCAAAAAAAAAAATTTTGTATTCGCACGTATTCGCGGCTTCCGAAATCGATCTCGCACGGATTCGCGCCCCAAAAAACGCGCGAAATTGCAGAAAAAAACGATTTTAGCTAAACTGAAAGCAATGAGCAGGTGCAAAAGTTCAAACTTAACATTAGTAACATTCAAGGTAGTGCTTCCTGATGGGCCCCTCCAGAGTTTGCAACTATTCTATGACCCTGCTATGACCCAAACAGCAGGCTCATAGAATAGCTACAAGTAGACCATAAAGGTCCTGTGAAAATTTTTTTTCACTGCAACAAAAAGCAAATTACAGATAAGGAAGGAAGCAGGTGCCAGCCAGACTGGAACTTTCAAAATTACTGACACATTAATGAAACACAAATTAATTGATGGCAGTTGAAGAAGGGCAGGTGTGCTTGCTTTTTTCAACCACCATAATCTACAGTGATAAATAAACCTAATGGGTGGCAGTGAGGATGTACCAGAGGGTGGCATGGGTGTCCCAGAGGGTGGCAGTGGTGAAACAGAGGGTGCTGTGAACCTGTGATGATAAACCAGACGTAGAAACAACATAGTCGCGGCCGTTGCGAGCCGAAAAGTAAGTTCGCAATTGCGAACTTGTCCCAAAATCGGCGCGAACGCGCGCCAACACAAAAAACGGGAAAATCCGCAAATCCGCTAGAGTTCGCGGATCTTCGCGGATTGCGAATCCGTAAATCCGCAAGTTCGCGTACGCGAGATCCGCTAGATCCGCCCATGCTTACAGTCAAACCGCTTCTTCCCAAAGGTGACTTTAGAACTGCTGTTCAAGCCCTCATACTCTCGATCTGGAGGGTGGTAAGGCCCTACTTCTTGGCCTTCAAGACACCACACTGACACCCCTTAGGGACATCCAACATGCAGTAGTACATCTGTTCCAGGACCAGAAGAAATATGATCACATCACCTCCAGCCTGAAGGATCTGTATAGGGTACCTTGGTCGGACGTCTTCATCTTCAAAACCAACTGCATCATTTACAAAGATGTCTCGACCAGAACCCCGCTTATCCTGCAGACGAGCTTACCATCTCTGGTGGTTCTCAGTACACCTGCAGCCAGTACACTATCAGACGGCAGACTAACAAATGTGAAGAAGAAAGAAAAAGCAAGACTGCAGGCACTTTGCATCTATGCATCCAGGATCTGCTGCAAGAGTAGATTTTTACTCGAGCAGCAGCTTTCTCAACGCGAGCGGACAGTTTCTTAACGTGAGCAGGCATGGGCATACGTGATCAATCGCAATGAGAAATCTGACTGCCTGCGTTGAGCAATCTTGCCAGCAGGTTGATTTAGCACGCTTGCGCTCGCCAACTTGATGTTGACGGTTGCGAACGAAGAAAAATCTCGCCAGGAGGTGGATTCTCCTCGCTCACGCTCGGCAACTAGACGTTGACAAACGTGAGTGAGGGAAAAAACTCTGCTCCGCTGAGTTTTTGGGAACTCCGCGAGCTCCGTGTAACGCGGAGTGCAGAGATCTCCGCAACCTCAGCGAGCGGAGTTCACCGCCCTGACTTACAATGAGCAAGGCGGACTGTTGAGGGCACCTTCTTAGAAAGAAAGTAGTCTTTTTTTGATTTTTATTACCAATGTCTCACTTGCAGAAATAGTCAAAGCGAAGTCTGTTTTGCATAATTTCTTTAAAAGCTGGTAGTATGTTGACATTGTTTTGTAGCTGTATCCAGAGCTTAGTTCGTAAAATAAGTGCCAGGGCCATGACCAGGAGGCCACTGCAGCTTGCATCACCCATCGCCCCATAATCGCTGCCAATGGCGGTATCAACACAACTACTAACCATAACCATCTCTCTCGCCTGCTACTCCGACAGTTCAGATTATTCCAGGTCCCCAAAGCTAAAGGAATGGCTGGGGAGGCAGGTATCAGTATATTTGAATGCATATTGTAGGCATAAACAACCGTTTGTGTGCTCATCTCTAAACTAGATGAGCAGCGCCACCATGTGGCAGACTGTCATAAGTGTGGTGATGACAATTAAGTGCAGGTGCCGAGCTCCGGAAACCAATTAAGTACTGGTGCCAAGCACTGGAAACCACCAGCTCAAATGAAGCACTGGCTGTTTCGCCGTGGAGTACCCGAGAGCATTTATGGAGGGTAGCATGCTATATCGTGTAGAATGTGGTGTTTCTTGTGTACCTATGTGTAAAGTGCCTTGAAGGCAGCACCAAGCAGTGTGACGGAGGAGAAAGTGTGAGAGATAGCAGTGCAAAATATATTTATAGTTAGTTGGTGGGTACAATTTACTCTGAATGTTTTTGAACAGAGGCAAATATCTACCTGGAACGTCTACTCTATAGGTAGTCCATAGGGGTGGGGACATAGGGACTCACATTTAAAGGTAGTTTCTTAGCTCCAGACGGGCAATGGGGTGCTGTGTGGGTGTAAACAAAAAAACTGGATAATCAGAGAATATCCAGTTATCCTAATGGCAATATTTGTAAGACCAAGATACTGTTAAATGGATAAAAAGATGCAAAATGTGCAAGGATTGAAGTTTGTGGTCTGTGCAGTAGCCTTGCTCCTTTAAAGGCACAGATACTTCCTACTGCTGTAAAATCAGACCTCATGAGTGAATCAAGAATTAGATGAGCAAAGTTGGCAACCTGAGCAGAAACTACACAATAATTCAAAGGCCCAGATAGCATCTACTCCTGCTACCCCCAAAGGAGTCTAACATTTTGATCAATGGTTTGTACCCTACCCCTTCCCATCCTCCTAAAAGTGGACGAGCACCAGTTTGGTGAGTCTGGGCTCACACCCTACTCGCACATGTGAAGTTCAGAGACAAAATGCTTCTTAGGTTACTGCCATGCCATCACGAGAACAAATTGACCACCGCTCCATGCATGCCAAATACTTTTCTTCCTGGAGATCCCTGCTTTCTAGTTTGCATGAGGAGGCATCCTTCTGCCATCTAACATTTCCTCCTTCATTAGTAATAGGGAACGTCACTTCTATGTTAATCAATTAATCAATCGGGTTTCTTATATAGAGTGGCTACTTACCCATTAGGGTCTCAAGGCGCAGAATTACTATTCCAACTCCAGTCTACGTACAGTAGGGGAGGTGTTGGAATAGTAATTCACACTATTCCTTAGTCTAGAGCGCCCTCCAGTGCAAGTCGATGTAACGACTTGCATTGTCAAAACTACGATGTAACCATACCACGTTGTAATGGTTGCGTGGTAAAGGATGTTTCCAAGGCTAGTATCAATGTCTTAGGCCGGCACTTCTGACTCTTGAATAATGTTGAGCCCTACCAACAAGGAACATGTTAGAGGAAATCAAGCTACCCCCTTCTTCTTCAATGTTATTGCAGTGTCTCAGGCTAGTTTTCTTGATTTCTAAGTTGAGTAGTGCTAATCGTGACCATTACTGAGATGTCACCAGTTGTAGTTGAAATATTTACAAACTACTAACATAAAAAAAAAATCAAAGCTATTCACTTCTGTTTTGAGGTTAATTACGATGTTTAGACTAACTTTTCTAGTTCCTTTGGGAAACATCCTTTACCTTGCAGTCTCAACAACAACCAGCCTTTATAACGCAGTCACTACCCCGACTGCGACGTTACCACGTGTTTCTTTGACCAGAAAGTGGTTACAACGACTTGCTGTAGGGGATGGGTTGT
Organism: Lissotriton helveticus; assembly: GCF_964261635.1. Lineage (NCBI taxonomy): Eukaryota > Metazoa > Chordata > Amphibia > Caudata > Salamandridae > Lissotriton > Lissotriton helveticus. The sequence goes on along the minus strand of NC_136073.1, from coordinate 816,360,727 downwards.
TGGACTGGTGTTGGGTTTTTAAGCCCAACACCTTCCCTACTGTTGAGTAGACTGGAGCTGGAATAGTAATTCATACTATTCCAAAGCCCAGTGCCCCCTAAAGTAAGTCATTGTAACGACTTGCTTTGTAAACTAATGCGTGGTAATGTTGCAATAGGGGTAGTGACTGCGTTGTAAAGGGATGCTGGGGAAATGCATGCGGGGATCCGTCATACAACCGCTACAATAATAATAATAATTCTTATTTGTTAAGTGCGAACATATCATCCCTTAAGGTTTCCAGGCGCTGGTGGCCATTGGGGATATTAAGTGAGCTATTGCCCAGAGTCACATGCTGCTGAGCTGCGGCCGGCGATCAAACCGCGAGCCCCGCGCTCCACAGTCAGCCTCTCTGGCCGCTGTGCCACATCTCATCTTGGGGTGCACTTGGTTTCATCCTGCTGACCCTTGCCAATATCAAGATATCATCAACAACCTCAATTCATTAAAAGGGTAATAGACGGACGGCTATACATCCCTCTTCTACAAGACATTCTGTACGACGCTGGCGCCGATTCTCACCCGCCTTTTTAACTCATTCTCCGCACCTGGCGCCATTTCACCTGACCTCTTACGGGCCTCTCTTACGGTCATCCCCAAGCCGGGGAAAGACAGGACTAAATGCGGCTCCTACAAGCCAATATCACTTTTAAATGTGGATCTTAAGCTATATACTGGGATCCTAGCATCTCGATTGGCCCCTCACTTACCGGGACTCGTGGAACCGGACCAGGCGGGGTTTATCCCCGGACAGCAGACGGTGGACAATACCAAACGGATCATCCACCGACACAACTGCGTTACCTGGTGGAATGGAGCAGGTGGGAGTCGGACAAGCACTGGCTCTTCCAGGACCAAGCAGTAGCGGGTCGACCCCTGCAGGAAATACCCGTCCTGCGTAAAGCTCATCGTCCCGCTAACTTATATGCCTCCTTTGTCACAAGAGTTCCCCTGCAGGTGTGGGACGCCACTAATATTGCACGTGGACTCACCACATTTCCTTCGCCACTTACTCCTCTGGTCGATAATCCGGACTTCACCCCGGGACTAGAAAGAGGGGCCTTTACACACTGGCGGACGGCGGGGTGTCGGGCCTTATTCCACGTATATGGCCCAGAGGCGCTATCCTCTTCCCGCTCTTCAGACAGGAGTACTCGTTGGCGGAGACGGACAGATTGCATTACATGCAAGTCCGTCACTGGGCATTACACCCGCAAGTGCGGGAGACAGCTGACAGGCAACTCCTACCTTATGAAAGATGGCTCTTATCCCGTACCTCGGATGCGAAATGGATATCAGACCGTTATAAGTTCTTGCAACCTCCATCCTCACACTTTTACAACTCAGGCAGAGAACGCTGGGAACGGGAATTGGGCAGGACATTGAGTCACAAAGAATGGGAGCAGATCTCATACAGGGCGCGTCACTCCGCATATCATACGGGACTCACAGAAACACTGACTAAGGTATCAACTTATTGGTACTACACCCCCGAAAGACTACACGAAATGGATAGCGGTAAAGATAACATCTGTTGGAGGGACTGTGGGCAAGTAGGCACACTAACGCATATCCTGTGGGAATGTCCGCTCTTGCAATCTTATTGTAAACAGGTGATAGATGAAATTGACACTCATTTCAATATCGAATTGCCACGCTTCCCCGCATACATCCTACTGGGACTACTGAACCGATTGATGTACCCCCTAAGATCCCGCAGGGGACGCCAGATTGCTATTGCATTAGGCTCTGCGGTGCAGAATATCCTTACACATTGGCGTACCGCCACTCCCCCCTCCATCACAGGGTGGTTACATAGATTATGGCATGTGTTGGGCATGGAGAAACTGTCACTCACGGTAGCCGGGGATATAGAGCAGTTCGACGACCTTTGGCAGCCATTCCAGTCCCTGCGGGTCACAGAATTCAGAGAACTCACCTGCCCGAGATACCTTCGCCTTTTACGGCTCACGACACCTGAAGGGACAGCATCTTGAATGGACTCCGGGTGAGGCTTCCTCGTTTTGCAACACTTCTTCTATCTGTGTATCTTTGCGGACTGGACTTCTGCTAGAATATCACCTTGAGAGAATTTGTGCCTTGTGTCCGCCTCTGGCCAGAGCGGTCTCCCACCTTCGATGCAATGCCTATTCTGTTTTTTTGTGTTGCTCCAAAAAAATGATTTAAACATAAAAGGGTAACAGACTAAAGTAAAGGATTTGCTTGCTGCTTTGATGGGAACACTGCTTTGCAAACTCTGTCAAGCATATGGAACTTAAATGCTTTTTTTTTTATATCAACCACTAGATGGCAGGATGATGATAGCATGTGAATCTAGAATATCCTCTAGGTACCAAATCACTGACACAAGCTTTCTTTCTTAAATTACTGATGATGTAAAGATATAACCCTGGGCGGAGTATGCGGAGTGGCACTCTGCGGAGTTCCATGGAAGTTAAAAAAAAAGCTCTGTGGAACTCCGCTCCGCCCCAGCCCCACAATTATTTTTAAAAGGGTGAAAAAAACACTTACCTTCACCTGTTGTCTGCGAGCTGCCCTCCTCCTCGCCGCAGTGTCTCCTCTTTGCCGTCGTCCTCCTCCGCGCATTGCCGGTCGCAACCCCCTACGTTTTACGTCTTGCGTGAACTGCGCATGTGCAGATGACAGAAGAGAAGGTAAGTGGTTTTTTTTGCCCTTATTTGGGCTGTGGTGCAGGGGGCTGAGGGGTGTACTACACTCCGCCACGGAGTCGGAGTTCTGCCGCAACTTCGCGTTCCTAGCAGTGCGCGGAGTTGGCAAGACTTTGCAAACTCCGCTGGTGGAGCGGAGTACACCGCCCAGGCTTAGTGAAGGAGGGAATATGCATGGCAAATGTGCCAATGCAGTGGTTCCCAAACCTTTTGGAAACAATGGTGGTGGCTTAGCACAAACTAGAGATTGATACCTAGATACCTAGCACCAGCTGACCATCTCCTGCCCCTCTTTGCAATGGAAGTGGTTTTCCTGTGCCAGGAAGAATAACTAATACTTACGCTCTTCGTAATGTTGCGAGTTGCTTGACCTCACGTCTTTGCACACTTTGTAATATAGGGAATTTCAGCCAACACAGAGGCATAGAACAGGGCCATAGCTCGTAATGTAGAAGAGAAGTCCATAGAAGTGACATAGAACCCTTTTCATCCGATACTGCCCTTGAGAGTGCCGCTTGATGGTGGCAGCACAGGGACGACAGGCTACTGCCCGCTAGCATGGGCAGAGAGAGCGCCTTTACTTGTGTGCCCTGACTCAATCCTGAAGCCGGCCGCCTCTGCCCTGGTGACTGTCCAGCAATGAATATGTGCAGTGTTGTCGTTGATCGCCCCATGCTGGCCTGACTGGAAAGCCAATCATCTATTAACAGTTGTGGGCAAGTTCATTCTATTCCACTTGAGGGAGAAGAGCTCCGGCATGGACTGAAGAAGAGTTCAACAAGCATTGGTAAGCTCTCAAATTTGTCAATGTTTTTTAGACATGTTGCACAGCAGTTCGAGCTGCTGTGCAACATGGCTTCAAGTCAAGGTAAAAAAGCAGCCAACGTTGGCCGCGTCATAGTGCTTTTTTTTAAGCCAGGTTGCACAGCAGCCAGCGCTGCTTTGCAAAATGTTAAGAAAAGTGCAAGGATGCAAGCCACATGATGAGGTGCATGGGAGGAGGGAGGGACAGAGGCAGTGGGGAAGCAACACCAGGGAGGTGCAGGGGAGGAGGGTGGGAGCAACAAGAACCGGAAAGGTGAAAAGCAACACCAGGGAAGTGAGGGGGAGCAGCCATAACAGACAGCGGGAGGAGGGGGTATGGGGAAAGAAAAATAGTTTCTCAATCACAGCCTGAGCAGCGGACGGACACTAATTAAGATTGATCAGTCTTTTCTTGGTCCATGCTCCACAGAAAGGAAAGGAAGTGATGCTTGGCATGCGCTTGCCAATTAGAAGTCAGCTAAAAAGTGATATTGGAGCAAACGAATAGTAAGCAATGGGCAGGTCTCTAAGCCCTTTACTGTAAACAATACGTCTTGCAAGTGAGAGCACATGTACCGTCACAGGCCCGACCTAAAAACATTTTCAAGCACAGACCCAACACATGCTTTCTTCAGCCAGGTCAAGGGGAAGAACAGGGGAACCCTACTCACAACGGAACCAGGGTACTGGGTATATAAAGAAAACAACAGTTCCTGTGGTCTAATGCAACTGATATAAGCAATACATAGGCACAATCGCACTATAAAGGGTGCAGTAATGTCAGAGGGCAAGAAACCATTTACACTGAAAGTTCAAAATACCATATTATATGATTTTTATAAGAAACAGAAAAATATATGTACACTTCCTTACAATTTAAATAAGCTGACATTTGTGCATTGTGTCCCCAAGTGAAAAAGGGAACCTAAATGTGAGACAAGCACAACGAACGAGCCATTACCCAGCGTGTATTATAGGTTCCATTTTTCACTTGGGGACACAATGCACAAATGTCAGCTTATTTGAATTGTAAGGAAGATCCCCTACTAGAGGAGGTCTTGTACCTGGAAGCCTGTCTGAGGAGTTGAGTGCTGCATGAGAGAACACCCAAAAAGTTTTGGAGTTTTTGTTGTAGCAGTGGCAGATAAGGATGCCTCATCCCTACAGCTGTGAATGGAGTCCCCTTGAAGAGCAACTGGGAGATCACAAACATTAGAATATGCCAGTGTGGAAAGTTACTGACTCTGCCCCTGACCTCCTGCCCTTTGAGGAAAACAATTTTCCTGGTAACTTTTATCCTTTTTAATTCTTTGGTTAAAAGTAGGCCTGGGCGGTAAATTCTGTTCCGCTCGTGGAATTAGCAGAATTTGGGTCATTTTGCGTTCCGCGGAGTATGCGGCATTGCCAAAAATGCCGCAATCCGCAGTTTCGTGGAATTTTTTGCTTGTTCGCACTTTCAGAAATGCATGTTCGCAAGATATTTCTCCCCGAGCACGCAAACAGCGTTCAAGAACAGGAAAAAAGCATCGCAAACGGGCGGGAACAGCAATTCCGCGTGTTCGTGGCACCGTTTTTTAGTAATGCACCTAGGCTGTCAGTGACCAAATTAGTTCTCTTAATTGGTTTGGGAAGTTTATTGTGATGCGTTTTAACTTTAATGTTGCCTGGTACTGCTTGAACGTAACACACATTTTTCTAGGGAATTGCATGCTGCTTTTGCAAAAGCTTCCAGGCGTTGAGCAGAGTTTTTCTTAGAACTGTGTTTCGTCCTCCCCTTCTAAAATGTATAACCCACTTTCTAAGATAGAAGTTCTGGGGGTTTAGGACTGTTCAATACTTTACTCACCATGGGGAAAACTTTCCAATCCAAGAAGGTTATTTGGAACACACAGCTCAGGTTTTTTAAGCAACTGTGAATGATTTTGACAGTGTCTTACCTAGTTGCCAGTAAAGGTTTAGGCAGCTTGTTAAAGGATTCAGTGTACATCCCGCAGAGCCTGATGTTTGCAAACACCTCTATTCACCCCAAAAATCTGCCTCTGTAAACAGTTGCTGAACCTGTGTTCTTTATAGTTGCTAAGGGGCCACTGGAATATGGAGTCAATTAAGTCCCAATCCAAAAGTTAGAGCAAAATGACTCTTTCATTATCCAGAAACTCTGAGGGCGGATATTTCAGGCAGGGAGGATATCCCAATTCCAAATCAGGAGGGCGACCACCCTTGAAATTCATCTCTCTCTCACACTCTAAGAACATTAAATGGCATCTTAATGTGCTTTTTATGAGACTTTGGAGTTAAATCTGTAGATGGTATTGAGCTCACACATTCCTGGCTGTTCTTTGTCCAATTTCCTATTGCTTTGCAGATCTTTCTGTTTCTGCTCACTTCAACAGGTAAATAGGGCACCCAGCCCTCTACATGTGTCATCTCATGAGGCTGACTTGGATCATACTAGGACAGTAGTAGGTGGAGAAGATGTTAGTTGTGTTAGATGTTTCTTTGTTTTTTCAATACATGACTCAAAAATGGTGAGTGTGATAGTCCAATGGATGGTGGAATTTCAGAGGTAGGGGTGGGAAGCAAGTCGAAAAGGCGAGAAAAGGAAAACCTAGGTGGAAAATGTCAATGGAAACCCCCTAGAGTTGGTTTCCATGTTTTTGTTTATCCTAGTAGCTATACTTTGATACCTGTTGGAATATCCTAAAATATTATCCTCCAGCAGCTGATAGATCCTAAAAGCCGGGTGTTATTGGGACTTACTGGAAAATCTCCTAGTGTTAGCCAACAAAGACTGGATGTCACTGGAATCCATGTTTGTTATTTACATGAGGGACTATCTCTAAATATTAACACCTAATGCATGGTAGATACCAGAAATCGTACTTCGGCTCCTATGAGAGCAATTATCACTTTCAATTTGGAAACCTGCAGCAGCTCTGCTTTATCTGGTGTCTGAAGAAGCAGGTGCCACAATAAGCCTCTAACACTGTGCTCGGGTATCTGGAACAAAATCTTATTGCATTATTCTACAAGGCTTCCTTATCTTCCAGAACTTTGTTTTGACATACCTGCTTCCATTACGGAGAGGATTCTAGAAACTGTGCTTTGTTGGGTGTCTGTCTCTCAGTATGAGTGTCTAAGCAAAGAAGATTTCAGAAGTCTTGCTTTTTTTGGTATTTGTAAGAAAGTGGATTATGATGAGGGTTGGTGACTACCCACCTCAAGGAATAATCACAACCCTTGTCAGGGTGAACCCTCAAAATTACTGAATTGACCAGATCTTTACCGCCTCGTACCTATGGCACAGAACAGACAACCTTAACTGAGGTCAATGTGGAAAGTAGTTTTGCAGTCTCAAAACAGGAATAAAGTTGAAATGCAAGACAATAAAAATCTCAAACCGAATTAGAAACATTACAATCAATCAATCAGACATTTGAAGAGCGCACTAATCACCTGTGAGGGTCTCAAGGTGCTGAGGGGTTGGGGGGGGGGGGGAGGGTGCAGCTACTGCTCAAACAGCCAGGTATTGAGAAGTCTCCTGAAGGTCAGCAGGCCCGGGGTCTGCCTCAGCTGTGTAGGTAGAGTGTTCCATGTCTTGGCGGTGAGGTAGGAGTAGAATTTAGTAAACAATATCAGAAAAATCCATTAAGGGGTGCCAAAGATATGAATTTTTAAAGTTTTAATTATGAATAGTGCCAAGAAGCATGAAGTGCTAATGCTTATTAATGCTCGTGGTAGACCAGAACCAAGGCGCAATTTGACACTGCCCACAATGGAGTACGGGTCTGATACACCAAACAGGTTTGTCCCGGTCAAAGATTTTAGCTTCTGATTTTAGTCTCTTAAGTCCCAATCAACCACAAAAGTACACTTGAAAGCCTCATGGATTTAGGGGATGCTCTTAGAGGCTCACAGGGTGATAGACAGAGCCACAACAGCAGTCCCCAGTCAGGGTCTAATGCTCACTAACCAGCTGGGCACTTGCAGGCAAAGGCCTCTTATAGCCTATTGTGTCCATAGCATTAACAGGAGGGCAGTCTTATTGCCCTTGGAGTCCACTTCTTTGTCCTGGGTACAGGAGAGAGCGGGTCCAGTTCTTCAGGGCTCTTCTCCTGTTGCAGACAACAGACTCAGTCCTCTTTTGATCTGCCTCAGGTCCAGAAGTCTTCTGCAGTTGGTACCTGGAGATCCCACATTTATGTCTGGAATGATCTGATGGGTTGGAATTGAATCAGGGAACGTCCTAACCAATGGGTTAAACGTACCTGGGGCCAACATTTCCCACTTTGGGCATTTCCAAGAGGGCGAAAGTCTACAGCCACACTAAACTTGGGCTCTGAGGACTGTGTGTGTGTGTGGGGTATACTCTGGTAATCCTAGTGTTCTCTCACATCTCACACTAAAATCTGGTTTGAGGTAGTCACTGTACACACAATAAACCCAGAGGCCGAAGCCTGGTGGAACAATAGTAGAGTTTTGCAGCAACCAGACAATGGATACTCACAAATTGTTTGGCATCTCCTGCTTGCCTTCCTTTCACATGTACCCAGGGTGGTATATGCAAAACATACAGACACAAGCCTGGTAGAAAAAAAGTAGGGGTTTCCAGCGATCAGACAATGGATATACAAGAATTATTTTGACATCCTATTTCCCTTCCATCAAATGTACCCCAAAGTGTTGTTTGTAAACACAGCAGACCTCTCAAGCAGGATTTGACAGTTAAATAGGATTTGACAATACAATATCAAAAAGGATGCTCACCCTGCATATTCTGTCATGTTCAGAACAGTAATTTCTGCCCATTCATGTCAACCTTTTGTTTGCTCCTGGGAGGCACTCTGCAAATATTTTGGGATTCAAACGCTAATTGGTGGTTGAAAAACTGGGAGAACAAATTAAACTTTAGCCTCCAGGAGCTTCAGGCAGGGAAAGGTAACTTTCTAAAAGTTACTTTTCCTTAATATTTATTAAAAATCCATCTTTATAATTGAATGGACTATTAAAAATAGTTGTTTAATTAGTTTTCTAGCAAGTCTCATTCCTGAGGTACAGTATTCCGTTTTTTAATATATACCCTGTGTTGGAAACCGGCTATTTCTGGTAGGCTAAGGCTTATGCCAAAGCCAGGCAGAAACCACCATTCCAGTCAGGGCAAGGAAGTCACACGCCAAGATAACCCCTGCTCACCCTCTAGGTAGCATGGCGCGAGCAGTCTAGGCTAAACTCGGAGGCGATGTGTAAAGCATTTGCGTCAGCGCACAACAGCAACAACATACTAGGTACACCACAAAAGAGACTCCACACAAGGTTATATTAAAATAACTTTTGTATTGTCAAAACATATCAGATAGTAATCACACATGTACATTGTGCCAGCTGGCACGGCAATATTCACAAGGGATTATTTACAAGACAGGGCCACATGGGCCACTGTCTGAATCAACACTTTGCAGATATAGAAATACTTGTCAGAAATTAGAATAAAAGTATATAAACTTCACTGTAACACAAAGTAACAGTTATAGATCACATCCAGTAACTACTGGGAACAGGTAAGTACCACCTACGCAACCCTAAACTCCTTGGGAGACTGTCACGCAGGGGACCAGGACCTCACTAGGACCACCTGTACTAGAAAGAACAACCACCTAAGGATGAAATCCACTTAGGGGTATAGCTCAAAACACACTACCCATGATGCATGAATATACATTCAGAGGAGTAGTAAAGAAAGAAAACACATGATGTATAGACCTACACATTCAGCGGTGTTCAGGACAGAGCACATGATGCAATTAAAATACAGTCAGGGGTGCAGCGCAAGAAGACACATGATGACTAAACATTCAGAGGTGTAGCGCAAGAAGAGAAAGACACATAATGCATGAAACATTCAGGGGTGTCAAAGTATTACAATAGCGCAAAAATCACATGAGGCCTAAGAACCTTCAGAGGTGCAGGAATAACACATGATGCAAGAAATCACATTCAGAGGTGCAATAACCATATGATTGCGCACAAACTCACATAAGCCACCACCTGTGGCAGTCCCTAGGCCAATGGCCTTGTTGGGGCTCAGACGCCCTGAGTCTCAGTGTCAGGGTGCGCTGCCATGCAGCGCCAGTCTCAAAGTACCAAAAAGCCTAAACGTAGCGGGTGCCCACTAAGTGCTGGGCACCTGGAGAACAACAGAACTGAGCCAGGGCCCTCACTGGCCCTTCGGCGCCAACTGCGCCACTGCTGGAGCCACACAGGCTCTGGGCATAACACACATGCCCCAGACGTTGGATTCTCAAAGGCTCTAAAGCAATGATGCCAACCGTTGGAGCCACACAGGCTCTTAAAACACAGATGCCCCCATGAGCCTCACCGGACTCTAGCCCTCACACTCAGGGGCAGGAGGGGACGAGCACCGAAAATATGCCCCGAAGCCCCCCTCTCGAATATGGCCCTCTCGGGAGCTAAACGGGCTCGTAAACATAATGCGGCCCCTCTGAGCCTCTCTAGGCTCATGCGCGTTGGGGCGACCCACTGCCAACTGGGGCCGCCCTTGAAGGCTTTGCAATGCGTTGGGGCGACCCACTGCCAACGGGGCCGCCCTTACTCGGCGCCTTGACCGGCACCGCACGGAGCTTTCCCCCCTCTGCCCAGCCCTCCGCCCAGACTCACCGGGTCTCCTGCGCGGCGGGGGCAGGGCTCGGCGGCAACGGAGGAGCTCCTGCTCCTCGCAGACTCTCCTCGCTTGGCCCGGTCCCCCGTCTCGGGACCGGGACGCAGAGTGGAGCCAGCCAGGCTCCCGGGCAGTCTCTTCTCCCGTTGCAGGGCTCCCTCGGCACACGGGAGCCCTGTTCACCGGCCGCCATGCGTCTCGGCGCCTTCCGCCTCCTCTCACTGCAGGTCACGAGCGATGGGCCAATCCCATCGCGGCTCCTTCGTCTTCCTGGGGCAGGCGCCGACAATGCGCCTCGGGCCCCCAGGCTCTCCCCTCTCGGCATCGGCCGCCATCTCCCTCGCGCCTTCCTCCTCTTCCTCCCGCCTCACAGGCTGCGGGGCGGGCCTTCCGGCTGGCCGCGCAGGGATTGGCCGGCCGGCCAGGTACTTCCGGGTCGCCGCGGGCAGCGCGGCGGCCCTCGCTAGGCAGGCAGGCGGGCAGCAATCGCGAGGTGGGCACTCGTAAATCACCTAAACAACTGGGCAAACCCAAGTCGGAAAAATAAGCGGAGTGGGCTCCCGCGCCGATCCGCCGCCGGCCTCCAGCAGCAACGCGCTTCCAAGCGCTATAGAGGCACACAAAGCGCTCCAGCACTAGAAGTGCAACCAAAGCGCCATGGGCAGGAAATAAAGCGCTCTCAGCGCTATGAAGGACAAGTCCAGCGCTCCCAGCGCTGGAAGGCAATAAAGCGCTCTCTCAGCGCTAGATGCAGATGAAGCGCTCCCTCAGCGCTACCGGGACAAGTCCAGCCAAGTCCTTCAGCAATGCAGCTCCACCATGCTGCACAAAGGTCCCAGAGAGTCCCAGGGGGCTAAGCAAAGTCCCCCCTTCAGCCCAGGCAGGGCAGAAGGGTCCCCCAGGAGTCCAGGAATCCAGGCACCCAGGGGCTGGGCAGCGCCCACCCCTGGTAGATCCAAGTCAGCCACAAGAGCTAGCACAAGAACCCTTTGGAAGGAGACACCGTCCCTTCTTATACACAGAAATGCCTTTGAAGTACTTTGAAGCTTTCGTGCAAGGGGCCCTGAGTACTGGAATGTTTCTGGTTTACGTCTCCCTGACAGCTTCAGGGCCAGAGGTGACAGTAGGCCGCCAGGATGGAGAGCCAGCAGGGTGGGCGACAGGCACAGCCCGGCACCACCAGATGCTCTTTCCTCCCATCCCTGACAGCAGAGGGGCCTGTCATCTACCCCCTCCTCCGGGGCCTTGCAGACCCTGCGGACCCTGTTCTACTCAAACCAGACAGTCCATCTACCAACAGGCCCAGGCATGCCTGGGCCAGGCCCATCAGCCAATCACGTGCTAGCAGACTCACTACACAATTATGCCAACTTCTAAAAGTGGCGCTTCTGGACTAGATACAGCCATGCCGCATATACCATTCTGCAGCATTCATTCTCACGAGTTCATACATATCAAACTCGACCCTGCACTCCCCATGCATCAGGAATCTACCATGGGCATACATATTCCCCATTCATTCCTATGGGAGGGCAGGTCACTCACCATCCATACACAGAAAGCACACGCACTTTATACTGTACCACAGTGAAAAAGTGCGCAGAGGCCTACAATCACCAATCCAGGTTCCAAAAACAGGCTAGGAAAAAGCAAAAAGTCACGGGGTAGACCTGCCCAAAGGACCGGGTCCAACACATCCCCCTTCCAGCCAAAACGCAGGGTAGACCAATCAATACACTGATGGTCTTCAATGCTTTGGGCGACAAAACCACGGAGACGGGCCTGCAGGGCAGGGCCACCTTACAGTTTTTCGCCACTCGGAACCCACAGGGATTTCCCTCAACAAAAGCTCTCTGACACAACTAGGATACCCCACTGGTACACACTAGTCATCCACAGCCAGGACCAGGCCCTAGGCCATCCAAAGATCACAGGTCCTAACCAATCCACAGAGTGGGGGCAGAGGCCCCTGGCACACAATAGCCAATCTCCACTCTCTCTCTCAGGGTAGCTACACTACCACTGATCCTACACCCTAGGGACCACACCCTCAGGCTGACTAGAGGTCACGGCAAGAATGCCCGATTCTACCTCTACTCCACCAATGTTAGAACTGGGGGTCTCTAGTTGGCAGAGGTAAGTACCTTAGACCAAGTAGGGACCCTGGCTTCCAGTCAGGGTGAAGGAATAACCCTCACAGCGAAGCACTCACCAGAACACAACTCTCCTACCAGATCAGGACCTCACTCCGTCACTGGTCTATCACCTGGAAACGATTCCACTTCTGAGGTACAAAGCACACAGCACAGTCCCTCTTCAAGCAGGTGGGGGGACACAGCACACAGCAAAGCCCCCTTTCCTCTACCTTAGTGGAAACAACAAACTGCAGGTGGGCCCCAGAACACACAGCAAGGGCCGCCTCCTCAGTCTCTTCGGTTGATCCACCTTAGTAGAGACCCCTCTTGACCTAGAAGTTTCCTAATCTCCCAACCTAGGATTTACACCCTCAAGTTGCACCGGGGTCAGAAGTACACCGTCCTTCTGCACCCCCTTCCAGTTCCACTATCACAGGCACAGTATGTCTCAGGCTAGACAGAGCACACGCCAGCGGCGTAGCAGTGACACACTCTCCTCCAGTACTCCCTATCACAGGCACAGTATGTCTCAGGCTAGACAGAGCACACGCCAGCGGCGTAGCAGCGACACACTCTCCTCCAGTACTCCCTATCACAGGGTGATTCTCAGTATGTTCCAGGCTAGTCAGAGCACACGCCAGCGGCGTATCAGCAACACACTTTCCTCCCACCGGGGTCAGAAGCAAGGACACCGTCCCTCTGCACCCCCCTCCAGAGTTCTGCACCCTCCCACCTTGGAGAGGTACCCCTGGAAGCCAACAACCGGTCAGGACACTGACTACAGATGCCCTTCCTTCCAGGTCAGGCTGAACCTGAACCTGGCCTCCCCCCTCCTCGGGGAATAACCTCCAGAGGCCCCAAAAAAAAATGGTCAAGCACTCTAGACGGTCAAATGCTCAGCGAGCCAGGACTTCTGCACCCTCCACTTAGGAGCGGTACAGCCCAACACTAGGACCGCCGGAGTTCTGGTTACAGAAACTCCCCGTCCTCTAGACACAGGAAGATCCTCTTCAAATGACTTGTAAGTACAGCCTAGGCCCCTGACCTGGCGCTCCCTTAGGGAACCCTCCAGGCCCCGAGACAAGGTTTCGGGCTAACGTGGGACACACCGTCCCACACTCACTCCGCCTCCACTGAGACAGGACGTGAGCCCCTACACCCCTATCATCCTAATGGGACATAGCTGGGCTACACATGAACCTCTTCACCTACACAGGATCATCAGATACACAAGCCACTACTTTTAGAATCACTTTCTAATGTCTCTGCACGACATCCAGCACACCGCCAGACATCCACCTTCTTGTCCAATGCCTCTGCAGGACGTCCTGCACACCACCAGAGGTACACCTCACGTGCAAGCTCCTTAAAATAAACTCACACGAACTCCTCCAGTTCAAGACACCACTCATCCACACACTCCCCCTCCAGACTGGTGAGACAGTTCCTCACTGCCTCTGACTCTCAACCTGTCACTCTCTTACTGAGCACCAGGCACCATACTCTGGGAACTGGGAATGGGACTTCACGCACTGGACACATTTAAGCTGCCACCACTGGATCCTACCATACTGGGGAATCCAGACACACACACTACACTCAGGGAATAACCACCCTCCTGAGCAAGCAATTTCTCCTCCACCCCCCCTCTCTTCCATCTATCCACACAGGGACAGGAATAGGGATTGGACACTAGACCCAGCAAGGGGTTCCTAACCTATGGGAACCTCCCCTATCTACTGGCGTCCCGCCCTGTCATTTTCTCTCATCTGCCACTAAACATAAAGCGCAGGAACACCATCTGAAAATGACACTCTTGAGGAAAAATAAAATCAAAAACAATAATCCCAAATATGTGACTATCTGAAAAACGCAGAGTTTTTGTAATGTAGCCAGTTGTCGCTATGGCACTGGGCAAATGCAAGTCCAAATCCCACCGCTGCCACCAATGTTGGAAACCGGCTATTTCTGGTAGGCTAAGGCTTATGCCAAAGCCAGGCAGAAACCACCATTCCAGTCAGGGCAAGGAAGTCACACGCCAAGATAACCCCTGCTCACCCTCTAGGTAGCATGGCGCGAGCAGTCTAGGCTAAACTCGGAGGCGATGTGTAAAGCATTTGCGTCAGCGCACAACAGCAACAACATACTAGGTACACCACAAAAGAGACTCCACACAAGGTTATATTAAAATAACTTTTGTATTGTCAAAACATATCAGATAGTAATCACACATGTACATTGTGCCAGCTGGCACGGCAATATTCACAAGGGATTATTTACAAGACAGGGCCACATGGGCCACTGTCTGAATCAACACTTTGCAGATATAGAAATACTTGTCAGAAATTAGAATAAAAGTATATAAACTTCACTGTAACACAAAGTAACAGTTATAGATCACATCCAGTAACTACTGGGAACAGGTAAGTACCACCTACGCAACCCTAAACTCCTTGGGAGACTGTCACGCAGGGGACCAGGACCTCACTAGGACCACCTGTACTAGAAAGAACAACCACCTAAGGATGAAATCCACTTAGGGGTATAGCTCAAAACACACTACCCATGATGCATGAATATACATTCAGAGGAGTAGTAAAGAAAGAAAACACATGATGTATAGACCTACACATTCAGCGGTGTTCAGGACAGAGCACATGATGCAATTAAAATACAGTCAGGGGTGCAGCGCAAGAAGACACATGATGACTAAACATTCAGAGGTGTAGCGCAAGAAGAGAAAGACACATAATGCATGAAACATTCAGGGGTGTCAAAGTATTACAATAGCGCAAAAATCACATGAGGCCTAAGAACCTTCAGAGGTGCAGGAATAACACATGATGCAAGAAATCACATTCAGAGGTGCAATAACCATATGATTGCGCACAAACTCACATAAGCCACCACCTGTGGCAGTCCCTAGGCCAATGGCCTTGTTGGGGCTCAGACGCCCTGAGTCTCAGTGTCAGGGTGCGCTGCCATGCAGCGCCAGTCTCAAAGTACCAAAAAGCCTAAACGTAGCGGGTGCCCACTAAGTGCTGGGCACCTGGAGAACAACAGAACTGAGCCAGGGCCCTCACTGGCCCTTCGGCGCCAACTGCGCCACTGCTGGAGCCACACAGGCTCTGGGCATAACACACATGCCCCAGACGTTGGATTCTCAAAGGCTCTAAAGCAATGATGCCAACCGTTGGAGCCACACAGGCTCTTAAAACACAGATGCCCCCATGAGCCTCACCGGACTCTAGCCCTCACACTCAGGGGCAGGAGGGGACGAGCACCGAAAATATGCCCCGAAGCCCCCCTCTCGAATATGGCCCTCTCGGGAGCTAAACGGGCTCGTAAACATAATGCGGCCCCTCTGAGCCTCTCTAGGCTCATGCGCGTTGGGGCGACCCACTGCCAACTGGGGCCGCCCTTGAAGGCTTTGCAATGCGTTGGGGCGACCCACTGCCAACGGGGCCGCCCTTACTCGGCGCCTTGACCGGCACCGCACGGAGCTTTCCCCCCTCTGCCCAGCCCTCCGCCCAGACTCACCGGGTCTCCTGCGCGGCGGGGGCAGGGCTCGGCGGCAACGGAGGAGCTCCTGCTCCTCGCAGACTCTCCTCGCTTGGCCCGGTCCCCCGTCTCGGGACCGGGACGCAGAGTGGAGCCAGCCAGGCTCCCGGGCAGTCTCTTCTCCCGTTGCAGGGCTCCCTCGGCACACGGGAGCCCTGTTCACCGGCCGCCATGCGTCTCGGCGCCTTCCGCCTCCTCTCACTGCAGGTCACGAGCGATGGGCCAATCCCATCGCGGCTCCTTCGTCTTCCTGGGGCAGGCGCCGACAATGCGCCTCGGGCCCCCAGGCTCTCCCCTCTCGGCATCGGCCGCCATCTCCCTCGCGCCTTCCTCCTCTTCCTCCCGCCTCACAGGCTGCGGGGCGGGCCTTCCGGCTGGCCGCGCAGGGATTGGCCGGCCGGCCAGGTACTTCCGGGTCGCCGCGGGCAGCGCGGCGGCCCTCGCTAGGCAGGCAGGCGGGCAGCAATCGCGAGGTGGGCACTCGTAAATCACCTAAACAACTGGGCAAACCCAAGTCGGAAAAATAAGCGGAGTGGGCTCCCGCGCCGATCCGCCGCCGGCCTCCAGCAGCAACGCGCTTCCAAGCGCTATAGAGGCACACAAAGCGCTCCAGCACTAGAAGTGCAACCAAAGCGCCATGGGCAGGAAATAAAGCGCTCTCAGCGCTATGAAGGACAAGTCCAGCGCTCCCAGCGCTGGAAGGCAATAAAGCGCTCTCTCAGCGCTAGATGCAGATGAAGCGCTCCCTCAGCGCTACCGGGACAAGTCCAGCCAAGTCCTTCAGCAATGCAGCTCCACCATGCTGCACAAAGGTCCCAGAGAGTCCCAGGGGGCTAAGCAAAGTCCCCCCTTCAGCCCAGGCAGGGCAGAAGGGTCCCCCAGGAGTCCAGGAATCCAGGCACCCAGGGGCTGGGCAGCGCCCACCCCTGGTAGATCCAAGTCAGCCACAAGAGCTAGCACAAGAACCCTTTGGAAGGAGACACCGTCCCTTCTTATACACAGAAATGCCTTTGAAGTACTTTGAAGCTTTCGTGCAAGGGGCCCTGAGTACTGGAATGTTTCTGGTTTACGTCTCCCTGACAGCTTCAGGGCCAGAGGTGACAGTAGGCCGCCAGGATGGAGAGCCAGCAGGGTGGGCGACAGGCACAGCCCGGCACCACCAGATGCTCTTTCCTCCCATCCCTGACAGCAGAGGGGCCTGTCATCTACCCCCTCCTCCGGGGCCTTGCAGACCCTGCGGACCCTGTTCTACTCAAACCAGACAGTCCATCTACCAACAGGCCCAGGCATGCCTGGGCCAGGCCCATCAGCCAATCACGTGCTAGCAGACTCACTACACAATTATGCCAACTTCTAAAAGTGGCGCTTCTGGACTAGATACAGCCATGCCGCATATACCATTCTGCAGCATTCATTCTCACGAGTTCATACATATCAAACTCGACCCTGCACTCCCCATGCATCAGGAATCTACCATGGGCATACATATTCCCCATTCATTCCTATGGGAGGGCAGGTCACTCACCATCCATACACAGAAAGCACACGCACTTTATACTGTACCACAGTGAAAAAGTGCGCAGAGGCCTACAATCACCAATCCAGGTTCCAAAAACAGGCTAGGAAAAAGCAAAAAGTCACGGGGTAGACCTGCCCAAAGGACCGGGTCCAACACCCTGGTTTTCTATAACGGACAGCTTGAGCTGCCAAAGTGAAAAATAGCTTTTAGTGCTAGTCACTGTAAGGATGTTAACATTACATTTTTACAAGTCTACTTTTCAATACCATGCAACCTGCCTTGGGGATGACAAGGCCTACACAATTGGTGACTTATTGATGTGTGAAAGGGAGGTTTAGACCTGTCAAAAGGGTTTATTTTGACAGGTTGAACTCAGTTTTTACTCTGCAACAGTCAGGCTACACTGCTAGACCTGAAGTCATGTTTGCACTACCACTGTACCACTGTAGTGGATGGCGCAATAGTTGCTACAGTCCACTGGTGGCAT
Source organism: Lissotriton helveticus (assembly GCF_964261635.1). Classification (NCBI taxonomy): domain Eukaryota; kingdom Metazoa; phylum Chordata; class Amphibia; order Caudata; family Salamandridae; genus Lissotriton; species Lissotriton helveticus. The sequence goes on along the minus strand of NC_136073.1, from coordinate 816,342,816 downwards.
TTAACTTCTTAGCGTACACTTTGCATCAAATACTAGGTACCAATATGTAAGCTAAGTACGGCAGTCAGGTGTATACCAATTTCTTTAGGTTGAAAGGGGGAGCACATACCCTTAACCAGTGGTTAGCTTGGGTAAAGCACACCGAGTTCTACAGCCAGCAATTAGCAAAATAAATAAAATCAATAATCTGAGGGTACACAACCCAAAAGATGGTCATTCCTATAGCATTCAAATGTCTCGCTATTTTCTTCCCATACCTTAAGGATTCCAGAAGCTGTGCTTTGTTGGGCACTTGAATAGCTGAGTCTTAGCCTCCAAAGCTAGCAGGCTTTGCATCAATTGTGCTTTGTTGTATGCTTAAACAAGTACCAGATTCCAGAATTTGCTTTGTCTATTGCTCGTATCCCCCTTTATCTGCCCCCAGAACATAAGGTTTTCAGAAGATTTGCCTGAATTAGTCTTAAAAGCTTGGAGGAGTCCAGAGGCTGTGGTGTTTTAGATACTTATGCCTGTTATTATTTGGCCCCTAAGCCTTAACAATTACAGCAGCTTTGTTGTATGCTTGTAGATTTATATTATTATTATCTTCCAGGGTTTAGAAGAGTACGAAGATGTGATTTGTTAGCTAGTTGCACTTCCCGCTGTTGCACCTACCGATGTTGCCCTCAAAGGCATGTAACACACCACAATCTGCATTTTGTTGGGTGTCTGTATGTTCCGATTATTAGTGTCCAAATCTAGAGACTTAGAGCTGTGGGTCACTTGGCGTTTCCTGTCTTCTCATAGCTACCTCCCAAGTCTTTAGGATTCCAGGAGCTGTACTTTGTCTGGGACTTTTATCTCAATTAACTGCCTCCCAGATTTAGGGTTTCTTTAATCTGTGATGTGTCTTGCACTTGAATAATCTGTTATCTACTTCCCAGTCCAGAAGATTCCATTAATGTCTGCATGTTTCCATTATTACTTTTTTAAGACATTTGGCTTTGTCTGGAATGTATACCTCACAGTACCACCTGTCATGGTGTGGTGGATTCCAGGAACTGCACTTTGTTAGGTGCATCATAGTCCCCAGTGCTAGTTTCCAACTCCTCAAAAACTTCAGGCGCCATGTTTTATTGCATACTTTATGTCTCCATATGTGTTTCTCATGCTTGAAGTATTTCAGACATGCAAAATGTTATGTGACAGCCATGTATTCCTGGGTACCTGGGAAATCAATAGTTATAGGAGGATAGTGGTCCCCTCGGAGGAAGTATAAGCCTAGACCTGCTTGGCTACACTGATTCAGATATCAAGTGTTTTGAAGGATAAAACACATACAGTGAATACATTTAACTGTATTTTTCATAACCCTTGGTATCTGTATCTGATTAGCCAAGGAAGTCTAGGCTGAGACTTCCTCAGAGGGGATAATTGTCTTCTTGTAACTTCTTAAGTATTTCAGAAACAGTTCTTGTTGATTGTTCAAACCCTTCAGGATTCTTGAAGCTGTGCATTGTCATTAACTTTATCTCTTCCATTTTGCCTTTGAGTCTTTAAGGATTCCAGAGATTTTGCTCTGCCAAGCGCACGATTATCCCTTGATCTGGCGTCCTGAACCGGAGGGTTCCCAGGATTTGTACCTTGTTGAGTGCCTACATGTTGCCTTCAAAGCCTTTAACATTCCAGCAGATGTGGTGGGGGGGGCTCTCCCAGTGTCTATCTGCAAAGGATTGCTAACTTTGTCATTTCTCGCGTCTCACAGTAGAGGACTTCGAAGACTTGTTTTTAGACATTGAGCTTTGCTAGATATATAAATATTTCTCCCGGCATTGCTCTTGATGGTCTGGAGTATCCTGGACACTTTCTGTGGTGTCTAATTGTGAGAGACATTTTGATCATCGCCCATGATACATTGAGTCAAACGAGAATTGGTGTTTAGTGTTTACAGGACTATGCGCTCCAAAATGAGGGAAATGAGATGTTCAACTGCTGACTCCTTTTCTGTCTTAAACCGCAGGACTGCGATTGACGTTTTTTTTCTCACCGCTGGATTGGCAAGTCAAGCAGGCCCAGTCCCCCGTAGCCATTACATATATCAGTACCACATATAGGCACATGCAGCAACAAATTAAGTATTATCGTGCAAACTATACATTCACTTCAAATGCATTTCAAATCAATAAGATCAGATCAAAATATCATGACTGCAGACTTTATTTGCCTAACAGAAAAATAAACACTACTAGAAAAGCACCAAATGAGGCTTTCTTAATTCAACAATATCATAATATAATATTTGATAAATACCACAATGAACAAACAAAATATGACATTGCAATATACTACAAGAAAGAGCTTTTCATACTACCTATTTATGAAGCACAACAGGGAATTGACATACATTTCACACTGTATATTAATGAAAAAACAACTTAGTTTTGATATTGTACAAACCATCACATATACCAATACAAGCACTATTGCAATCAATCACAACCATAATTAACTTCTACCCCAATTTTACATATAACTCAGTGGACGATTTTAACATGGATGTAAACAACAAATGCCAACAATGTTACCTACTACAAGAATGTATGTACATTCGCTTTAGATGCAAACTAATAATAAATACTTGCACCACAAACTACCCAACAATATTAGATCACATATACACTAATGAACAAATAAAATACTATGGAGCTTTAGAATACTATTATAGAGACAACAAAGTTTTATGGGTAGCAGTTTAAAAAAAAATGATATACTTTTTGACAATTTTGTTCTTATTTTAGATGCTTTCAATTCAAGACATTACTGGAAAAACCACAGAAGACAAGAAACCATATCAAAAACCAATCAAAGCTAATATCATCAAGTGTAAAACAAAAACATACTAGAAATCCAGAAAACACATTTCTTTATCATGTCGCAATGGCAGACACAAGTGGAACAATTAAAGCAAATTGCTACAATTACGACCATTATAATCTAACAAAAGAAGATAATGGAATTCTAATTCAAAATTTTATGGTGAAAAACAATGTGATATTAATTACAAACAAACAAAAATTACAAAAATACCACCAATTAAAATTCTGGATTCAATTGTGAAAGAGGCAGAATTTTTATTGCAGCCACCAGCTCCACCATATTTGCCAATTAAAGCCATAAAGGAAGCAAAACTAAAAACAATGATGACAGTTTGTGGGACAGTCATAGAGTTAAGACAAGTACTCCATTCCACTCCAATCTACCCCACTCCACTCCAATCTACCCCACTCCAAACTACCACAATGCACAACACTCTCACAATCAACCCAACAACAACAACAAAAATAGCGTTATTCGATTTAAAATATAATTCATAAAAGCAGAGTTTAAAAACATACAGTTACTTACATTTGCACTCCAATCATCATGAGAGAATGAAAGAATTAAAAAGATTTACAATCATGTATTAAAAACCAGGACTCATATTCCACATTGTTTTCCTTGAGTTAATAACACATTTCAAGTAAGTAACCACAGAAGAAGTAAACGTTTCATTTTCTAAAAGTTGTAGGGCCAAGTATGCTAAGCGACATTGTCTTAAACCCATAATTTTTAAAATCGGCACTATTAATCTTTTTCTTCGCAAAGAATAACACTTACTAAATAAGAGGCTATGCATGGTAGATTGTTGTAATAAATCATCGCATGGGCAGGCGTCCAAAATTTTGGAGCAATCATTTGTGACCGGGAAACTGTGAGTCTATGAAAAGACCCCAGGTGGAAACGAGTCTGCTACATCCTGTCGTAAGTCCCGGATACATACACAAGATAGGGCTGAATACTGTGATATGACAATAACAACTGATTATCCAAGACCATAGGTTTAACAATTTCTTGTGACAATCTAATGGATTGTAAGTGAGCTAAACTCTCTGCTTTTAAAGTTTTTCTCGAGATTGAGACAATACTATCCGGCTTCTCAATATATTCAGGGTGGCCAATGTCGCTCATAAATTTTCTAATGTAATTTAGCCAAAGGATAGAAGATACCCTATGAAGCCTTAGACAGTCATTGATAATGGCCCGATTAAAACTTTTGTGTAATATCGCCCAAATCTTGTACCACAACAAAATTGGTTCAAGTTTAATCAAATCCGAGATATACTAAATCCCAAGCCCAGAGTGACAAATAAAAGTAGCGGTGCTATTTGGGACCGCCAATAAATATCTTATAAAAGCATTCTCAGTTTGTTGTAAAGCCTGGGCGTCCGTATATCCCCAAATGCCTGCTCCATACATGGCTGTAGTGAGACACTTGGCTTTGTAAATTTGTAATAATTCCGGCACTGGTCTTCTAACTAGTCTAGCCTAGTCTAGCAAAGCTGACCAGAGCACCTGTGGCTCTAGAGAACAGCAATTTCCTGGCCAACAGTGCAACAGACCAGGCCCCCCTATAGTCAAAATGGATGCTCATTTTAACAGTGTAAATTAACTCTGCTTCATTATATATAATTCAAAAAAACACCCAGTTAACAAAAATCAGTCGCTTTCCAATTCAAAAATATTAACATGTATACTTTTGTACAATGCAGACTTGTACCAGATGCATTAAGGTGCTTCACAGAAAAAAAGTACAAAGATATAGTTGCAGATTAAATAGTAAAAGAAATATGTCAACAATTATAATAGAACAGAAATACACAAATAACAGCATCAGGGACACATTCAGCACTCCTAACTGCTGCTGATCATTCAACTCAGCACTAGCATTAGAAAAATATAAAATATATGGGTAAGCCTTACTTTAAAGATTAAATAAAGTTCAAGAAAGAAAGTAGCTAGGCTGTCCTACAACACTAAACTTTACAAACACTTTTAGTTTCAAAGACCCCTTGCAATAAAGTTGTAAAAAAAAAGATCTATTCAAAATTCAAAACATTTATTTCATTAATATGCAGAATCATTTCAGCTTAGTATATCCAATTAGATCAATGCATTAAGAATATTTTAAACAGTTAATGCATGCTTTATATATAAATATAATACTAATATTTTCCTCACTTTTATTCAGTGCCTAGCGAAGCAACACCGGAAAGATTAACCATACACATATATGGGATAGAAAAAACTCAGAGGATATAACCACATTAGCGAAGAAAGAAAGTCGATAATAATGAAAACTTACAATCTATGGACATAAATAACAAAATATTAATGGATTGGTTTTTATCCAACCACAAGTGGAAGACTTTGCTAATGAATTAATGGTGCATCTACCATTTACATGCAAAATAATTTTCAGCAATGAATGCAACAAGAAATGTTTTTAAGGTATTGCAAAAGTGTAAAATAACTAAATTATGATACAAAATTTCTATGCAATAAACCTACAAGGAGGAATAAAAACCTGAGTCACGCAAAAAAAAAGAGTATTTTTTTGCACGGATTTACTCATACACAATGCACTTAACACCACTGCAAACAACCCAAATCAACTTCTTGGCACTACTGTGCTTTACACAACTTCAGCCGAGGACACTCTACAACACTTCACTGTACAACACTCCAATCTACATCCACTCAATGAAACACAACTCTACAATATTCTACTCTAACGCTCTACTCCACTCTAGCGATCCACTCAACAAAAGTCTACACCATTCTATTGCACTCAACTCTACACCACTCAAATTCACACTATATCACTTTACAATACTACTCCACTTAACAACACTCTAAGCAACTCCCTTTATACCACTCCATACCACTTTAGTCTACTCTAATCTACAACACACTAATACACTCTACAACTCCACTCTACGCCACTCCACTTCACTCTGACACTCTATGCTACACCACTAAACTTTACAACACTCTACTCCACTTTATATCATTCCACTCTTCTACAATACTCCACTCTATGGCCCTCCACACTCACAATCTGCTCCACTTTAGGCCACTCTACTCTACAACAATCTACTCCAATCTACACAACACACTTTACACCACTCAACTCTGCTCTACAGCACTCTGTAGCACTCTATCACACTTAACACTCTACTTCATTAAAAATACTCTACTCCACTCAACTCTACGCCCTTTCACTATACAACACTATACACACTACATTACACAACTCTACACGCCACTCCAGAATACACCATACCTCTAAACTCTATACCACTCTACTCCATGCCACTCCATAACACTACACTCAACGCAACTTTTGAACACTTCACTCAACGCCCGGTAGACAGGGCCGGACTGGGAACCAAAACCGGCCCTGGCAAAGAGCTCGGCCGGCCCCCCCATCCCCCGGGGGGGTGTTGGGGGTGCGACCGCACTCTTTGCCAGGGCCGGTTTTCGGCCGATTTCGTTACAGGGCCGTTTTTGCAGCAACGCTGCAAAAACGACCCTGTAACAAAAACGGCCCCCAGAGGCCCAGAACCGGCCCCCACCCTTGCGGCGCACCGGGGGATTGCCCGGTGCCCGCAGCGGCCAGTCCGGGCCTGCCGGTAGACCAATAACTCTTAGCAATACTAAATAACAACCACACTGATATACAACATAGCTTAAACATATTGGCAAAGCCATTCACCACTAATCCTTTATGGGTTCCGGTGTAGTGTGCTATGCGCCAAAAAAGCACTTCGACACCTCATCAGGAGTAGCAAGCGCTATACAAATGCAAACCTTTTCCCTCTTGTATCCCTCCACTATCAATTCAATTCAATTCAATTCAAGAAAACTTTATTCGGATTGCAAAAAATCCATAAAAGTCACATAGACATAAAACACGTTTTTTTTAAAAATAATTTTACACAGTTACCATAAAAATAATTAAAAGAAAAGAGAGCAGCAATGATGATGTAAACAGTCTAGATCAGGTTATTAAAGTGCATTCCAATATACATTATAGGTAACCAAAGTGCTGTTGCATAGGAGACATTCTTCTTGGGTACATGGGCATTTCAGGGAGGTTCCATAGATTTCCGTGCATAAAAAATGACTTTCAGAAATGAGGTTGCACGAAAAATCAGATCTGCATTGTCTAAGTTTAAAAACATTACATAAGATTGATTTAGGGAAACTGGCCTTTGTTTTTTAAAATATGGAGCTAAGAACCACTTGATATATTTCATAAAAAATTTACAATGGAAAAAGAAATGCAGTTCGTTTTGTCTGCTGTGACCATCACAGGGGCAGGGGCTTAGCTCGTGCCCAGAGTTCAAAGTGCTGTGGCCCATGGGAAAGCAGAGTGAGTATTTTGTGGATCCAGCTCTTAGGCGGAATAACAGCGACCTCTCCCAGTTGGTCAGAGGGAGTCTGAGGTATAAAGGTATTCGTTGTGGGGATAGATCATTGTTTATATTGGTCACATAAGATTTAACAGTTTGTTTTTGTGACTCTATCTCCAACCTCTTTTCCCTAAAGAGGGCATAAAGTTCAGTTTGTATGACCTTCTTATCTGAGTTCTTAATCTGGGCAGGGTCGTTAAAAAGATTAATTTTCCCAATACTATCCAGGCTTTCCTTTGTTGCCCGGAGCCACGGGATGCTCATACCCTTATCACAGTTTAGACATTCAGATACAATGTCCTGTGTTAAGGTGGCACGTTCATTAGCCCAAATCGACAGCCAAAATGTTGCGGGTCGCGTGGCAATGAAGTCGGTTATGTAGGGCAGGTTGAGCTCGGCATGACAGATATACCCAGAAGAGGAGATCGGAGCTCCTAAAACTTTTCTGCACAACCGGTTTTCTTCTGTCTGCAGGCTAGATGGGCTCACTATCCCCCAAATTTCTGCTCCATAGGTTGCAACCGGAACACATTGCAATTTGTAGATTTTCATAATTGCCCCGGTTGTTTCTGACCTTTTTGGTCGTGGCAAGGCAAGGATGGAATTTATGGCCTTTGAGAACTTGCCTGTGGCGTGGGCGAGATGCCCACTCCACAGGCCGTTCGCAGCAAAGACCATGCCTAAATATGGAAATGATTTGGTGGAGTATAGCTTCTCTGATCCAATTGAGATGGAGTTCAGTTGTTTGGCCCCTGGCCCGCATGTCATAACAAATGATTTTTTAAAGTTCACCTTCAGGTCCAGTTTCCCCATAAAAAGGGAGAAGCTCTTGACCAGGGCACGAAGAGCATTCGGTGTTAAGCCCATGATCACCGCATCATCTGCATAGAGGAGTGCGGGTAGCGGGTTCCCTTGGATTTTCGGGACATCCGTTGTCGTCTCTTTCAGGGAGTCACTCAGACCGTTTATGTAGATGATGAATAACAGGGGTGCTAAAACGCACCCCTGACGGACGCCTCTTTCTACCTTAATTGCCCCCGAGGTTTCGCCATCCATTCCGATTCGTACCCGAGCTTTAGTGTCCGCATGTAGATAGGCTAGAAAGTGTACCAAGGGTTCATCAAGGCCATAGGAGAGAAGTGTCGCCCACAATTTCGACCTATTCACAAGGTCGAATGCGGACGACAAGTCCATGAAGGCCAAGTAAATAGGAGCAGCTTTGGCTATGGTGTATTTGCCTATTATAAGATTGAGATTCAGGCATTGTTCTATTGTCCCAACCCTACTTCTAAAGCCCATCTGACATCTGTCTAGCACCCCTGTTTCTTCGGCCCAATCATTCACTCTGTTGTACAACACCCGGCCTAAGATTTTCAGGGTATTGTCTAAGAGTGAGATGGGCCTATAGTTTGCTGGGTCAGATCTTTCACCTTTTTTGTAAATGGGCACTATTGTGCTTGTGGACCAGGTAGCAGGAATGATACCCAGCGATACGCTGTTGAAAACATTAGCCAGAATGGGTCCCCAAAATTCTGGTCTGTGTTTGATTAAATCAATTGGGAAGCCGTCCGGCCCAGGTGCCTTGTTCCCCAGGCTTTGATTAATGGCCACGAGGACCTCCCCCAGGGTTATGTCAAGTGGGCTCAGCTTATCAAAATTTTGGTTTTCTACAGGAGCAGCGGGGTTAGCATATATATTGGAGAAATATTGCTCCCAGTTCTGACTTGAAATGGTGCAGCTGATTGGTGATAGCTGTTTACCCAAGTCCCGCATCTTCCTTACAGCGGGCCAAAAAGTTGCACTATTTCCCATAGTAGCAGAAACTGATAGATCTTTCCACTGATCCTCTACCATGGCAGCCTTCCTTATCCCTATGGCTGTTTTGTAGGCATGCCTGGCAGTCCGTACATCAGCAAGGTCTCTCGGTTTAGAATTTAATGCCTTGCGGAGTGCCTTGTTTGCCGCTGAGCAACAACTGTCAAACCATCTGGGTTCGTCGTTGTTTTTCCTGTGGGGGACTATCAGAAGAGTTTTAATGACATGGCACAAGTTTTCAAAGTCTTCAATTATCCTGTGGTAATTCCCATCTGTAAGTAGGCAGGAAGCAACTGTTGGTTGATGATTATTTGTAATTATATCCATAATGGATTCACAGTTCACCCCTTTCCACTTTAGCCTAAGATTGTCTGTTGATGTCGTGATATCCCTTGCTCCCAAAGTGCGGGGAGGTATTTGGGTCGGGCCCATTCTTAGGCTAAGTTCAAGTGCGTTATGGTCGCCAAAGGCTGTTTCTACCACTCCAGCTTGGATGACTTTGTCTAATAGTTCCACAGAGGTGAAGATGTAGTCTACTGTGCTGGAAAAATCTCTCCCTCTGAACGTTGGAATGTAAGCAGTATCACTATGTGAAAATGTATCCATTATATTTGATAGGGTGTGGGTATTTATGAAATTTTTCAGTTCATTCCCACGTTTGGTGGCCCTATCTAGTTGCTTTGTACTTGCTTTAGTTCTTGATAGTTTGGCATTGAAGTCTCCAGCTAGGATGATCCCATTGCTTGCACAGTTCTTGGTTGATTCAGATATCCTTGTTATGTTCTCGAATAACTCTATATAGTTTTTATTGGGGGTCGAGTGAAAGTCGTTGTTATAAAAGTTGATCAGATGTACTGATGATCTACAAGTAAACTTGATGATTTGAATATTTGGACTCTCAGTTGGTATTGGCCTGATAGCCCCCCCTAGAGTTATTCTGAACCCAATCAGCAAGCCTCCCATGGGGCGGCCAAAAGCTGGCTTTTGAGCACAGATGCTGTAGCATTCGAAACCCTCTATGGTTATTTCCGAAGTAGCCCATGTCTCTTGGAACATTATAATATCTTTGTTAGATATGAATTTTAACCATTCCTGGTCCAATACCCGTTGTTGGAGTCCGGCTACATTCCAACTAACAATCGTTAGTACACTATCAGGGTTTTTATAAATATATGGATCTGGAGGGATAATTGTTTTACATCCTACATTGTTATCCATTAGTTTGTCTTCCCTTACTAGTGACAATGTCGGGTGGTTTTGGACCAGTTGGGTACCTAATGTTTCCTTATCGACCAACTCTATGTTTTTAACCAACTCAGCGGGGCAGCCCTGTTTTGTTCCCTCCAGTTCAGTATTCAGTAGCCCCGGAGGAGATGGGGGAAGTCAATCAACCATGTCAAGACTGCTGAATCTGTTATAAACTGGTATACCCCAGTAAGCATCTCTGCTTGGTATATTCCTATAGGGATGTCTATAGTTATTATCTGACTCCCACTCACCCCAGTTTTTTCCCTCAACTTCTTGCCCCGTGTGACACCAGTTTCTCTCAAAGGCGTTATGGTGCTGGTTAAATCTCCTAGATGGGTAAAAAAAGGAGAGATGTTTTGTTTCTATGCCTTCGCTATATCCCTCGCTTCTCCATGAGCAGATATGTTCTACAGTGCGCGGGTCATCGAAGTTAATAATCACACAGTCACCATGTGTTTTCTGTATTTCTCGACCCACCCATGGTACTCTTCTAACTGTTAGGATTTTACTCCTACAATATGAGGGTAGGGGTCTGTTGTTATTCAACCAGAAGCTGACTTTATTTAATAGAGACCAGGGTGACTCTTCGGTATTGTCCGGTATCACAGGGACACCCGTCATTACCACTACATATGGGCTGGATCCGGGTGGCAAATTGGCATGGAATCTTCTCTGATTGCCTTTATTCCTGTCTTTAGAGTTACTAGTGGTATCCCCCTTTGATTGTGTTGGGTTAGGTTGTTTCCCCTGTGTGATTGTATTTGGGGTGGGTGTGGGTGTGTTTGGCTTATTCGTGACTCCCTTTGGGGGTAAGTTTTGCTTCTGTGTGATACTAGGGGCCGGGGCTGGGACTGGTTTTTTCACGGCTTGTCCTGAAGGAGGTTGAATGTGTGGTTTTGCTGCCACTAAGACTGGAGTATCTTTGGTTAATGGGCTTTTAACTAGGACGCTTAGTTCATTCAGTTGTTTTTCCATGTTCCCTAGTCTCTTTTCGATGGTGGCAAGATGGGCAGATATAATTTCCCCAACCTTTGTTATAAGTTGATTTGTTGAGGAGCAGTCTTTATATGACCCCTCCTTAGGGGATGGATCTCCTTTATTACTTAATCCTGCGTTAGATTTTTTACAAGCCTTTTTTTGGTTATTAGGTGGGTTTTTCCCCTGCTTTCTTTGAGGGAGAGGGCTTCTATTGAGTGTGGATATGTTTGGGCCTTGGGGCGGTTTCTGCTTCTGCACCGCTCCTTCCCTTAACCCTCGCATTGCTCTTGAATTGGGGGTTGAATCCACGAGTATATGTGTTGTAGCTAAGGCTTGTGGAGGGGAAAAATTTGTAGCCATGGGGTTGAGATCTGTAAACAAAATTGGGTCAATAGCATGAACGCGTGTAGTCTCAGTTAGTGAGATAAGAAGTTCTTGAGACTCTACAATAGGTATAATATCTGAGTTCTCAGGAAGACTCGTTGCAGGAATAGAGTTTGTAACGCGGTCCAGTTCTGTGTTGAAATTATCAGTAACATCTAGGTTAGGTGATTTCTCCAGACTCCGAAGGGAGTCAGAGAGAAGCTGTGTTACTGATAGATCCACGGTATTAGGCATGGTGTGGATCTCTGCGTTAACATTAATGATGGCGGCGCAATCAGCAGAGTTGTGTCTGATGGGTGTTTTGGCTGTGGCAAGAAGACCCAAGGAGGAGCGTTTGGCTTGAGCCAGTTCCAGGGATACTCTGCGCTCCAATAATGAAATGCCATGATCAATTGCTTCATTGGCCTTAAAGATAAAGTTGTCAATTGGCCCGGTGACTTTCCCAGCTCCTGCAGCGGTCTTACTACGACTGCCCCTTGTGGACATTGCAATAGAGTAACGATACAATCTCCAATAGGGACAGCGTGCGTAGGAGACTTACTTGGGGAGTGTTCTGCGTTGATGGATGTCAGCGGGGTGGCCCGTCCCGTCCTCTATGGTCCTCAGAGGGCCTAAGAGGGCCCGCCCTTTGCCCGGGCTTAGCCCGGCGCTGCCCCGCGCGCTCCCGCGACGCGGGTGTTAAGGGCTGTTTTTAAGCGCCTCCTGGCGCGCTCCGCCTCGACGCGACTTCCGGTCGCGGAGGCTGCTGGAAAATGTAGTCTTTCCCTCACCCCCACTCGGCGGCAGCACTGTTGTTGCGAGGCTGCGGCGGGGGGGGAGGTACTCGACAATGGAGCTGCGGCAAGGTCGGCGACAGTGGTGGTGCTTCTGAGCTGCTCTGCTGGGAAGGATAGCGACTCTGCTCCTGGTAGGTTATCAGGCTGTTTGGTTGGTCCCCAGTCCTTTGAAGATTAAGGGCTGTTTTTAAGCGCCTCCTGGCGCGCTCCGCCTCGACGCGACTTCCGGTCGCGGAGGCTGCTGGGAAATGTAGTCTTTCCCTCACCCCCACTCGGCGGCAGCACTTCCACTATCCTTCTCAACCCAAGTAACTGACTAACATATCCACCACTCAAATTACTTTCATATTTCACTATACTAATCCTTTATGGGTTCCTGAGTAGCGAGCTACTCGTCGAAGAAGCGCTTCAACGCCTCATCAGGAGTAGCAAGCGCTATGCAAATGTTAAGGGTTTGGTAAGCGCAACAGCTGCCCCAGCAAAGAGGTGTCCCGGCGCTGCTAGATCTAAAGAGACAGATACTCGAGGCTAGCCATACATAGACGGGAGAGCCTATGATGATGAAAAAAGAAAGGTTTTAATGGCTTTCCGAAAAGCCAACAGGTTCTCTACTCCACGGATGTGGGCCGGCAAGGAGTTCCAAAGTTTAGCCGCCAACACCCGGAAGGAGCGACCACCCATACGGCATAGTTTGGTTCGTGGTACACTCACCAGGTGTTGTCCCAATGAGCGCGGGCTACGCCGGGGAACATACAAGGTCAACAAAGGGCACAGTAAAACTGGTCTCCCGGTTTTAAGGATCTTAAACGCCATGACAAGTGCTTTAAACTGGATCCGAGATGCGATCGGGAGCCAATGAAGCCTTCCAATCGTTGCTCTGACAGGGCATCTGCGAGGGAGCCCAATCAGAGTTCTCGCTGCCAAGTTTTGGACCCGTTGGAGTCGCAGAACCTCAGCTTTGTTAGCACCCAGGAGCAGCACGCTGGCATAGTCCAAACGAGAGATAATCATGGCTTGAACAATGAGCTGACGTACTGTTGGCTCAAAATACTTCAGGATGGGTTTTAGGCCTCTCAACAGGCCCACACAAGTAACTGCCACTCTCTTTGTGTGGGTCTGAAAGCTAAGTGAGGAGTCTATCCACACGCCCAAGTTCTTAACTAGAGGCTTTGGCGTTGGCATCGTGCCCAGCGAGGCCGGCCACCAATGCTCATTCCAGAGGGCGGTGTTCTTCCCTACAAGCAAAACCTCTGTTTTGCTAGCATTGAGCTGCAGACAATTGTCTGCCATCCATTGGGCGACAGCTGCCATCCCATCTCTAAACCTAGTGGCTGATGTAGATGGCCCTTCAGCTAGGGTGATAACCAGCTGGGTATCATCCGCATATGACACCAGCGCTAGGTTCCACTCCTTTGCCACAACTGCCAGAGGTTGCACATACAGATTGAACAAAGATGGACTGAGTGCAGAGCCTTGCGGAACCCCCTGACCGATAGGGTGAGACTGAGAGATGTATGGTGGTGCCGAAACCCGAAAAGATCTCTCCTCTAGGAATGATCGGAACCACTCTAAGGCAGATCCCGTAATCCCTACCGCCTCCAGCCGATACAGAAGAATGTCATGTGATACCGTATCAAAGGCAGCGCTGAGATCTAACAGGATCAGCGCTGCACTCTGACCGGCATCAAGGATCATCCTTAAGTGTTCAGTAGTGGCAAGAAGGGCGGACTCAGTGCTATGGCCAGGCCTGAATCCGTTTTGACACAGATCCAGAATGTCATTATGGCTAATGTATTGAGTTAGAGCATTATTCACATGAGCCTCAGCCATCTTGGCCACCCACGGGAGGAGGGAGATTGGCCTAAATTTTTCTGATTTTGACGGATCCAGAGAGGGCTTCTTGATGATGGGGGATACCCATGCCTGGCTCCAGGCCCTAGGGACTTTGGCTGTGGAAAAGGACAGGTTAAGTATGGAGCCGAGCGGCTGTTGAAAGCCCGCCAGGGACTCCATGAATTGAGCCGGCCTCATGGGGTCCGATGGAGATCCTGATTTCACTTTCCTACATAATTTAGCTAGCTCTTCGCCAGAGATCTCTGGAATAGTTGCTAAGGTGGTGCCACCAACCCTGGTATCTGAAGAAAGATGTGGGCCCGGAAAATGCTGCGGAAAGGTCTTATAGATTTTTTGCACTTTTCCAACAAAGAAAAGGGCTAGTTTTTCGCACTGCTGTGCAGAGGTTAAGTTAGATACTCTGGATCTGGAGTTCTTTAGCTCTTGCACAATTTTAAAAATACATTTAGTGGGATTAGGACTGGTTTTTATTTCCTCTGCGTATAATGTAGCACATGCAGAACAGATCGCTTTGTGATACAGCTTTATTTTAGCCAAATAAATTGCTTTATCCCCCTCTTTATAATCCCTTCTCCATGTCCGCTCGGCTCTCTTGCATTGGTTCCTCCATGCTCGCAGAGCCTCACCGTACCATGGATTAGAAATGGACCTGCGCCCCTTAGTCCATTTAACTGGAATGAAAGCGTCCAAACCTCTTACAATCCAATCACAAAAGGCAGTGTACGCCACCTCCGGATCAGTTATGTCCTCCAGGGAAAACATCCCTAGAAAAGCATGAAAATCCTTCAATTTGAGTTTATGCCAAGGCCTATTCAAGACCCTATTCACCTTCTCCACCGAGAAAATGCAAACCTTTTCCCTCTTGTATACCTCTGCTATCCTTCTCAGCCAAATAACTGACTAACATATCCACCACACAAATTACTTTCATATTTCAACTATACTAATTCATCACTAATCCTTTATGGGTTCCGGAGTAGCGTGGCACTCCCTAAAAAAGCACTTCAACACCTCATCAGGAGTAGCAAGCGCTATACAAATGCAAACCTTTTCCCTCTTGTATCCCTCCGCTATCCTTCTCAACCCACGTACCTGACTAACCTATCCACCACTCAAATTACTTTCATATTTCACTATACTAATTCACCACTAATCCTTTATGGGTTCCATAGTAGCGTGCTACGCACTGAAAAAGCGTTTTGACGCCCTGTCAGGGGTAGTAAGCGCTAAATAAATGCAATTACAATACAATACAATAAGCAAGACCTATTGGCTATGCCAATGCTTGTTTTTCTTACAACTGGATTGGCAAGGCAAGCAAGCCCAGTCCCTAGAAGCCGGCAGCAGCACTTACTGCTTTGAAACCCATCAATAAGGAGGTTTTCTTCTCTGATTGATTTTCCCTGATAGATCAGTTAATGGTGGGGCAGAATTTGGGTGCTTGGACAGAATTATGTATACACTGACTTACTTGGAAGTTTGGGTTCTATATACAGACCCAAATTGTTTCCTTTTTTTGCCCACAACATCTGCTGTCCTTTTCTCTCCTCTGTGTTGGCTGTCTTCGCCCTTTACACCCCCCCCCCCCCCCCCCCCCGCGTAAACTTATGATCAAAGTTAAAGCCGTAAAGCAAACTGAATCATTCATTTCTTCAGCACATAAAATTAATAATCAATACCTTTAATGATCAATACCCTAATTAAATGAAAGTCTCCTGACCTTGCGGGAGATTCTCAGCTGCCTCTCGCTTCGATTTTAGTTTTTATTAAAATGTATTCCTGTGCTAAATCTCCGAGCAAGCCGTCCCCCGCAGGAAACCCGCGCCAGCCGCCTCTCTCGTCCGCATCCGTGCGGCGGGCGGCGCTAGGCAGGTGCTGGGGGCGGACAGGTGGCGGCTCGGTGCAAGGTTCACGGGTTCCAGACAGTTATTATTTCGCGATCTCTGTCTTTATTGCCGGAAAAATAAGTCTGACGGCAGCGGGCCTCGCTGGTAATAAGCTGCGCGTCTGGCGGCTGTTTAGGATTTCATTTCTTTTCTGGCAGCGGAGGGCTCTCACCCTCTGAGCGGTGCGCAGTACATTAAACTGCGCTGGTGCTGTGCAGTCTATAACAACTTCTGTGGGCGGGGGAGGTACTTGGGTGCTGCTGGAAGCTGCTTATGAAATTGACGAAGGTGTAATAATGGTTGTGGGCGTTATTGATTTGCAGTATTATTGAAAGATCGTGTGGTGCATTTTTGTGTGACATGTGGCAAAGGTTTTGTGGCAGGAGCTGATGGCCTTGCTGCAGTGCTTAATTTGTAAATAAATAAGTACCAGGACCCTCATCAGGAGGCCACTGCAGCTTGCACTAGACATTGCCCCTGCCACAGTGCTTAATTTGATCCAGTGGTTTCCGGTGCTTGGCACCAGCAGTTAATTGTAAACGCCGGCACTTAAGACAGCTGCCACATGGTGGCGCTGTTTGTATCATTTAAAGATGAGCAGAACAGCAATTGTTTATTAATTCAGTATATATTACAAACAATTAATACCTACTTCCCAAGCTATTTTTATAGCTTTGGGGGCCTAGAATAGTCTGAATTGTCACACGCAGTGTCTGGGTTAGTAGGTTTGTAAGTACTGTCACTGGCAGTGCCGGCATGGGCAATGGGAGGTGTAACCTGCGGAGACCTCCAAACCAGGGCCCTGGCACTTATTTATTTACAAATTAAGCCCTGCCCTGCCAGAGCTGCCAAATGCAGTATTAACACAATCACTAATCATCACACTTCAACAAATGTGACAATTCAGCCTTTTCCAGGCATACAGAGGTATAAGAATGGTTTGGGTGGCAACCAATAGTCATTTTTAATGTACTAAATTAATAAACAACTGTTGCCGCGCTCATCTCTAAATTAGACAGAACAGCGCCACTGTGTGGTAGACTGTGACAAGCCCCTGCACTGACAATCAAGCGCTGGTGCTGAGAACCGGAAACCACTGGCTTAAATTAAGCACCGCCCTGCTGTGATTGTGGATTTGTAATATCTTCCAAATGAGGGCTGGCTCCCTACCTCTGAGTAACTTAACATCAAAATGGAGAAATGGAGGTCCAGCTATTTGCCCAATTTGTGGGGAGGGAAAGGAAACGTTGGGTCATTTCTTGTTTGCCTGTAATGCATATTCTGTTCCCAGACGTGTTTGGTTGGCTCCAATGTGTAGAAACCTGGGTACTAAAAGCAGTATGGTAGCTCTACGCATTGTCAAATCTACCTCCTTAAACTGGATTATCATAGCGACTGCAAAGTACCTGGGGTGGGCGTGGGTAACTAGGCAGAGATTGCTAGTAGGGTGACTACTCTCTGCTTAGTTGAACAGAGACTGCTAGTTTATCTATTCTCTGTTCCCATGCGAGGTGTTATTTGATGAAAGAATATTTGGTACTGATTTTGAATAGTGATACTGGATTGCTTTTAAAATTTGACTTTCTATCATATGAACTTTGCACCTTTGTCTGTAAATAACAGGATGAAATGTAATTTTAAATGTCTTTTTAACGTGTATTGTGCTTAAGTCATATTTGACTTTGTAATTTAATAGTATTTTATTATGTGTTTGTTTGTCTGCCTTTATGAGTAATACTCGAATAAAGCACTTTTGAATTGAATTGAATTGAATATCTTGATCCGCTAACGCAGTTTGTTACAGCAGTGCACGCCGTGGTATCGTCGGCTTTTACACTTTGAGACGTGAAATGATCAAATGTAGTATTCTACGTGGTGGTGGTTGTAGCATAGCGGGTGATTAACACTTTGTAGCATGGTGGGTGGTGATCTGACTTGTTTCAGGTAATGCTGGTTGGGACATACTAGGAAGACATTATTTGATAAGGCAGGGTAGTGGTGGGAGTGTCATTGTTAGTTGCAGGAAAAGTGGTAAAATCATCATTTGATGCTGACTGGGTAGTGATGGTGTCATAGGTTGAAGCATGGTAAGTCATTGTTTCTCTGGTTGTAGCTGGGTGGGGGGTGGTGTTATGTTTAGGCATAGTGAGCAGATGTGCCATAGGTGGTATAACTTAATTGGCTGTATCATCAGCTGTTGAAGGGTGGCTGCTGGTATTCGTTGCAGCAATTTGGTGATGTTATTTGTTGGTGCAGACTGGGTTGTGAGATTACTATTTATAGCAGGGTGGTACTGAGGTTTTACTGGTTGAAATTGTGTGTAAAGATGAAGCCATTATTTGTGGTAGGGCGGGTTGTCATGCCTGTGGTAGTACCTTGGCGGCTATTTGTGTCAGGAGTTATAGAATTGTATGTTGTTGTGTCTTTGGTTTTAAAAAGCTGGATGGGGGCTGTGGTTGGTGATGTCATCTGATACACTGAATGAGTGGCTGGCCATTGATTGAAGTAGTAGCTTTGCCATCCTTTTTTGTATTTTGTGGTGGGGCTGATGATTTTATTCTGTATACTTTTTGTATAACTGGAAAATAATAATAATATATATATATATATATATATATATATATATATATATATATATATATATATATATACACAGGGTCCCCTCTTGCCTCTGTGCATGGGGGTGCATGCAGGAGGGCACATGTTGTACTCCCTGTGTGTGTGCTCCCCTGTTCCTGCAGGGCATGGACTGCACAGTCCCTGCCGTGCAGGAACATGCATTGGCGTTCCTGCAGTGGTGCAGTTCTAAGGCTCACATATGAGCCTTTGTACTGCAACGCCACAGGAATGCCACACCACCTGCCCGCTAGACCACAAAATATCTCGTGATCTGGCGGGCAGGCGGCGGTCGACTTAGGAGGTCTTGGAGAAGGGCCCTGGCATGGCGGACTGTTCCAAGACTGCCAAAGTCGAAATTAGACCCAAAGTGTCTACCTTGCAGCTATTTGCACTCCATTACACAACTCATAACAGCACAACTCTGTTTAACATGCAGGACATGAAGACTCATCACACAAATTCCCTTCTACAAATAAATACCCTTCAAACCAAGCAGTCCCAATGATACCCATGGTAACATATGCAAAGCACTCCTTTTAATTAATGTAGGAAGGGTTACGTAAATACAACAATACACTACAATACATTGTATGGTCCCAGAGGAAGTGACATTGAATCATGTACAGCACCCAGCTCCTCTGATGTTTTGTCATCTCCCTCAAGTTATAAGGTTAATGGGTTACGGAGTAGCGTGCTGCTCGCCGAAACAGAACTTTGATGCCTCACCAGGGGTAGTAAATGCTATATAAATGCAATTACAATACAATAAGTGGGCGCCCAGCACTGACGCTCCCACCAGCATTGACTTGTGTATCAACAATCTGCAATCTCTCCTGTGAGGGAGGCATCAGTGCTACCTCTCTTGACATGTGCACCCACCAAAACTGGCCCACATTAGACTGACCTGTACAATGAGACTTTGGCAGCGTGACAGGGATATAATGACATTAGGACTGGGAGTCCGGACACTGGCACTAACACAGAGCCATGAACACTGGAGCACGGAGACCGGGTAAGCGACAGAAGGGTTTTAACACTACGTCTCGGTAACATGGTCCCTGACATAGGGTCAGGTACACGGTCACTGACATAGGGTCAGGGTAACATGGTCACTGACATAGGGTCAGGGTAACATGGTCACTGACATAGGGTCAGGGTAACATGGTCACTGACATAGGGTCAGGTACACGGTCACTGACATAGGGTCAGGGTAACATGGTCACTGACATAGGGTCAGGGTAACATGGTCACTGACATAGGGTCAGGGTAACATGGTCACTGACATAGGGTCAGGGTAACATGGTCACTGACATAGGGTCAGGTACATGGTCACTGACATAGGGTAACATGGTCACTGACATAGGGTCAGGTACATGGTCACTGACATAGGGTCAGGGTAACATGGTCACTGACATAGGGTCAGGTACACGGTCACTGACATAGGGTCAGGGTAACATGGTCACTGACATAGGGTCAGGTACACGGTCACTGACATAGGGTCAGGGTAACATGGTCACTGACATAGGGTCAGGGTAACATGGTCACTGACATAGGGTCAGGGTAACATGGTCACTGACATAGGGTCAGGGTAACATGGTCACTGACATAGGGTCAGGTACATGGTCACTGACATAGGGTCAGGGTAACATGGTCACTGACATAGGGTCAGGTACATGGTCAATGACATAGGGTCAGGTACACGGTCACTGACATAGGGTCAGGGTAACATGATCCCTGACATAGGGTCAGGTACATGGTCACTGACATAGGGTCAGGGTAACATGGTCACTGACATAGGGTCAGGGTAACATGGTCACTGACATAGGGTCAGGGTAACATGGTCACTGACATAGGGTCAGGGTAACATGGTCACTGACATAGGGTCAGGTACATGGTCACTGACATAGGGTCAGGGTAACATGGTCACTGACATAGGGTCAGGGTAACATGGTCACTGACATAGGGTCAGGGTAACATGGTCACTGACATAGGGTCAGGTACACGGTCACTGACATAGGGTCAGGGTAACATGATCACTGACATAGGGTCAGGGTAACATGGTCACTGACATAGGGTCAGGTACACGGTCACTGACATAGGGTCAGGGTAACATGGTCACTGACATAGGGTCAGGGTAACATGGTCACTGACATAGGGTCAGGGTAACATGGTCACTGACATAGGGTCAGGGTAACATGGTCACTGACATAGGGTCAGGTACATGGTCACTGACATAGGGTCAGGGTAACATGGTCATTGACATAGGGTCAGGTACATGGTCACTGACATATGGCCAGGGTAACATGGTCACTGACATAGGGTCAGGTACACGGTCACTGACATAGGGTCAGGGTAACATGGTCACTGACATAGGGTCAGGTACACGGTCACTGACATAGGGTCAGGGTAACATGGTCACTGACATAGGGTCAGGGTAACATGGTCACTGACATAGGGTCAGGGTAACATGGTCACTGACATAGGGTCAGGGTAACATGGTCACTGACATAGGGTCAGGTACATGGTCACTGACATAGGGTCAGGGTAACATGGTCACTGACATAGGGTCAGGTACATGGTCACTGACATAGGGTCAGGTACACGGTCACTGACATAGGGTCAGGGTAACATGGTCCCTGACATAGGGTCAGGTATATGGTCACTGACATAGGGCCAGGGTAACATGGTCACTGACATAGGGTCAGGGTAACATGGTCACTGACATAGGGTCAGGGTAACATGGTCACTGACATAGGGTCAGGTACATGGTCACTGACATAGGGTCAGGGTAACATGGTCACTGACATAGGGTCAGGGTAACATGGTCACTGACATAGGGTCAGGGTAACATGGTCACTGACATAGGGTCAGGGTAACATGGTCACTGACATAGGGTCAGGGTAACATGGTCACTGACATAGGGTCAGGTACATGGTCACTGACATAGGGTCAGGGTAACATGGTCACTGACATAGGGTCAGGGTAACATGGTCACTGACATAGGGTCAGGGTAACATGGTCACTGATATAGGGTCAGGGTAACATGGTCACTGACATAGGGCCAGGGTAATATGGTCATTGGCATAGGGTCAAGTACATGGTCACTGACATAGGGTCAGGGTAACATTGTCACTGACATAGGGTCAGGGTAACATTGTCACTGACATAGGGTCAGAGTAACATGGTCACTGACATAGGGTCAGGGTGACATGGTCATTGACATAGGGCCAGGGTAACAGGGTTATTGACATAGGGTCAAGTACATGGTCACTGACATATGGTCAGGGTAACACGGTCACTGACATAGGGTCAGGTACATGGTCACTGACATAGGGTCAGGGTAACATGGTCACTGACATAGGGTCAGGTTAACATGGTCACTGACATAGGGTCAGGGTAATATGGTCACTGATATAGGGTCAGAGTAACATGGTCACTGACATAGGGCCAGGGTAATATGGTCATTGGCATAGGGTCAAGTACATGGTCACTGACATAGGGTCAGGGTAACATTGTCACTGACATAGGGTCAGGGTAACATGGTCATTGACATAGGGTCAAGTACATGGTCACTGACATAGGGTCAGGGTAACATGGTCACTGACATAGGGTCAGGGTAACATGGTCATTGACATAGGGTCAAGTACATGGTCACTGACATAGGGTCAGGGTAACATGGTCACTGACATAGGGTCAGGGTAACATGGTCATTGACATAGGGTCAAGTACATGGTCACTGACATAGGGTCAGGGTAACACGGTCACTGACATAGGGTCAGGTACATGGTCACTGACATAGGGTCAGGCACATAGTTGCTCTGACACTGAGGCAGCAGGGTTCTGACATTGGGAGACACTAATACTGTGACTGGGAACCACTGATGAGAACATTGGGACATAGAGACACTAACAAGGGACAAAAAGACTTTGACACTGTGTCGAAGAGATGGTAAGTTACATTATTTGAATGTCACTTACTATGGAAAAGAAGACCCTGACATTGGAGCAAGAAGATGCTGAAGTGTTAAGGAAGCATATAATATTAATAAATAATTACTATTTGTAAAGCGCGAACATATCACCCCCTTAAGGGTTTCAAGGCGCTGGGGCCATCAGGGAGATTAAGTGAGCTATTGCCCAGAGTCACATGATGCTGAGCTCAGTTGCCACTGGTGCCAGGGATCAAACCGTGAATCCTGAGTCAGCCACTCTGGCCGCTGCGCCACACCTCCCCCACTACTGGGGCAGATGGACAAAGACAGAGAGGCATGAACAGGAAGACTGATAGAGAGATGGACCTTGTGATATGTAAACTGGTACAACAGCTTCAGAGGTAAACTGATTCTGCCATCAGGAGAAACAGACAGGGGGACTTTTGCTCTGATACTTGCTTTGAAAATTTAAAATACAGAGAAATAGGCACACAACGAGGCACAGTGGCTGTAAGATATGGATATTGTCAAGTACAGTCTGAGAGTGGGAAAAGAAGACATGAACAAAAACTTTTTTTATGTTATGCTGTGCTAGAATTTTTACATATTACATCTTCCTTGTTGAACATAGGAGTTTTGAAGGCCTGGGCGGTGAACTCCGCTCAGTTCGTGGAGCACGCAGAGTTCCCAAAAACTCGTGATGCTGAGTTTTTTTCCTCGCTCGCGCCCGCCAATTTTATGTTGGCGAGCACTAGCAAGGAAAATCCAACGCTAGACCACCTCCCAGCGAGATTTCTCAACACTGGCGGTCGCAGATGGTCGCAACCGCTCACGCTGAGAAACCACCCATTCGCATTGAGGAAGCTGGTGCTCAAGTAGAAAATCTACTCGAGCGGCAGAAGGACGCAGCCCCCTCTTGCGCTGCGCACCGTGCTATTCGCGCTGATTTTCCAGTGCAGGACAAACACTTGGTGCTGAAAAACAGCGCGAAACGCGTGTGCTAATGTACTTCACCGCTTGTAGAACTCTGCGTAGCACGGCAACGTTTTTTGGTCGCTCCACCCATGTTTAGAGTTTTGTTATTTTTCCTAAAAGCAAATTAAGAAGAGATTTTGGAGAGTCCAGAAGAAGAGAATTGCACATTACTGGGGGCAGATCCACGAACGAGTAGCAATCAAGTCCTGCTTTGCACATATGGTAGATTTTGGGTATCAAGAGGCCTTGCTTGAAACATGAAGTAGAAGTCACACCCCTAACTGCTCGAATATTTATAATCTGTAAATAATAACTGTGGTACTTGTTTAGTCACAGATAGGCTGCCTTTCATTGGTCTTGACATAAGCTAACCACAGCTGACACAGCCATCAAAGGTAGGTAGGGAAGAATCTTGTCTTGAAGAGAGTACAGAAGACAAAAAGATGCTCCAACCTGACCTAGAGTAGTGCTTTTTCTGGGGCTATCAAAAGCTCTAAAGGGATGTCCATCATGAGAATATTAAGCCAAGAACATGGATACAGTCATTTTATTATTTTTATTCATTTGTAAAGAGTACAGAAGACATCTGAAAGGACGTTTGTAAGTTACCATCAAACTTACTTCTTAGACTTCTAATTGTATGTGGTGGCTTAGTGAATGGAATATAGGTCAGATGTCCGAATAGTTTATTTTGGCAGAGGCCTGCTCTTTGATGAGCTACAAGTATATGTTTTTTTTGCATTTAGCTTTAGCCGATGGCTTGCCAAAAACTTTGATTCTCAAGTAGGCTGCACTGGGGCATAGATTTTGGGAGGTGTTTTGGGTGTTACAACCCCCCTTAATAAACATATATCCTGATAAATAGTTGGGTACAGGTGCTTTCAGTCGGGTATGGAGACCTGTCTGTCAGATTTCACCAGGACATTTTTACATACACAGAGTCAAAAACAAACATACACACACACTCTCTCTGTTTTAAAATTCATACAAAATGTTGGTTATTTTACAAAATATTGTGTTTTCTCTCACTTAGTGCCCCTACCTATCCCTCTCCCTTTCCACTGCCCCCTTAGCTCCTCTCATGCACCCTGCTTGTCCTGTAATGTATTTCAACATTATATGCTTGTGTGATTGTTGGAAAATCTGAAGCTCAACCCCCCCCCCCGCCCCCCCCCCCCCCAATCTTACTGACCAAGCTACACCTCTGAGACTGCAGGGCCGCGTGGCACTGTTTTTCTTTTTGCCAATAAGACTTGGTGTCATCCGCGCACAGTAAGAACTGGAGACCGTCAGAGCGGCTGAGAGAGAGAGATAGAGACATTGGAACACATGAGTGAAGAGAAGGTTCCTCACTAGAGAACTGGTCCACAGTTCAGGGTTTCCAAATATGCAAAGTAGGCATTGGCGTGTGGGCCCACTCCTTTTAGGGGCCCCACGACAACGGATCAAGATAATATTGATTTGATCTTGAAAGAAAATTACAATCAAGCTTTCTTAAATTGTTTCCAAATCATTTTTGTTTAATAACATTAATAATTGTTAATGTTTAGATTTGTGTAATAAAAAATAAAATTGGTTCATTAAAATTGTTTGTTGGTAAAATTAAAAACGTATTAGGAGATAATTTGCAAGAGGGCGCCTGAAATTTCGACGGCCAAGGGGCCTCCACAGGGTTTAATCTGGCACTGCTGATCCAAGAGATGGCCAATTTCCTTTTAAAAAGGTATTAGAGGGCCTAAGTATATATTTCCAAAGTAGGAATTCTTCCAATAGAAGTGACAAATTAAATGGCCTTCTCCAAGGATGATTATTAGCAAAGATTCATTTTTCTCATTTGTGCACTTATACTCTTCTATAAATGTGAATACTTTGCACGCACCTAAAGTGAGCAACAACAAAGGCAGGAATCTTTTATTTGCTGATATTTTGTTGGATGGTTCATCAGCTGGCCTACAGGGGAAGACTGATACATTATTGTACTCACATAGTAGTGATAAAAAAAAAATGTTAGTAATTTATATTGATAGAACTAATCTTCTTCCCCTTAGAAAACAAGTATTCATAGTCTTGGTGTTGGATTGCAGAGGTTAGAAGAGCTGGAGTCACACCAATATTTGGGGCAATGGTTCTCAAGACATTATTATATTGGGACCTACATTACAGAGACTTAGCCAAATACTTTGCCCAGTGTATCTGTGCAAAAAAATATATGACCAGTTAAATTAAGGTACAGTTTTTATTGTCTTGTGTGAAAGCTGATAAAGGCTAAAATTCACCAGCTATATTATATGTAAGTGAGAAAGTGATTTTAGGTAATTATAATAGGTATACCTGGATGAAGTCAGAAATGTAAAAACTGCTTTACCAGTAGTCTGAGTTCTTTATGGTTAGGTGGTGAGATTACAATGTTGTCAATGTTGTCTGTGTAGTTTGGAGATATTAGCAGCCAAGCACCTGATATGTATATATCTTACCATCTAAGTAACCTACTATAGCCCATAGACCCTGACCATGCATCTGCTCAACTCCACAAAACACAAGTGTCTGACCACTGGGGACTTGGACCTACGCCACAATGATTGAGGAAGTAGCTGTCATGTCTAGTTTAGTCTCTTTTCCTGGAGGAAGGAGCCTCCTGTTCCTGCAGCAGATAACCCCACAATGTTTTCCTCTTCTTGTACTCTTACTTTAAAACACCATATCTAATAGACTTCTAGCCGCAGATTCCTTACCTGAGAATATTCCCCAGGCGTCAGACTTGATCGGAAAGATTTTTGAGCAGTACCCCTGTGCGCTGATAGGTGGTGTCATTCGGCTCTGTGTTGGTGTTGTCAGCGCCGGAAGTGACGTATGCAATGCATGTATAGATGACACTGGGGCGCGCTCACATCAGTTCTTTCATTTCCACACCAGATAGTGCTCATATGGTCTAAGCTACATCTCGGTCTCTTTTAGACTGGCTTTTTTTCAATGTTTCGTTGAATTCGTTTTTGAGAATTTTTCTCCTGGTGTGAGGTATGTCACCCAAGAAACTGGCTGGTTTCAAATGATGTGTGGCCTGTTACAGGCAAATGTTCATGACAGACCCCCACTTGGTGTGTTTGTGGTTCTTGGAGCGGGACCATGCCTCCAAGCCCTGCAAAGACTGCTGTGCCATGCATCCAAAGTCGCTGAGGGCGCGCTCCCTCAAGATCCTCGTCGCCCTACGATGGTTGACTCCGTGACACTCCAGGTCCCAATCGTGCGGAAAGTCCTAGGACCGTTCATGGAGCCCTTCCCGATGGTCGTCGTTTCACTCAAAATTGTCAGGGAAGTCCCACAAACATAAGAAATGTAAGAAGTCGAAGAGGTCTGACTTTCCATGTCCGTCAAAGTCATCCGACAAGATGAGGGAGTGACAGCACTCCAGGCCCCACGAGGCAACGGAGCAGGATCCTGGTTCGGCTCCGCGCTTTCCTGATTTTCCCAGAGCCGAAGCGACCCCCACACAGTTAAAGGTGTTTTATGAGGCCATGTGTTTTATATTTGGGTGGCCAAGCCCCTCTGGAGTGCCTTTGGACCCACAGGCCCAGGAGGGGCCTCTTGTGGAACCATGCTGGCAGGTTTGCCATTGGCGTTAGGCGGACCATGGATCCCATGCTGGATCCGGAGCAGATTTGCTGGCGAGGCCGAACCTTCATTGGCGCCAGCTCCAGTGCCGATGCCCCCGGTGCCGCCAGCACACCTAGACAGCGTCTTCCCCATCCTTATTCCTGACTTTGACAGAGAGCATGACGGGCGTCATTCGAAGCTGACTCTGTCACTAACCGGCCATACTTCCCGGAGTGTGGTCGTGCCTTATTTGTTTCATAGACCTGGAGAGGGAGACGAATGGGAGGGTCTATGGACTCTTATGGTTACCAACTCCCCGATGATGAACTGGCAGAGGCCCCAGTTTCATTACCCTTTACTCCAGCTCAGAGAGCTTGGTGGCCCAAACCTTCACATCCAGGATTAACTCCGGCTACCACTCCAATGGATAAGGAATCCAAGAGGCTGGTTACCTTTGGTAAGAGAAATGTTCTCTTCCGCCAGACTCACACTGTGGTCGTTGAACACTGCGTACCTATTTGGCCTTTATTTCCATAGGATATGGGACTCGGTTGCACAAGTGCTGCTTATGGTCTTGGAAGAGGCCCGAGCCATACTTACTCACACAATTGCTGATGGAAGAGATGCAGCTAAGTTCACCAAAGTGTGTGGGATTGACATAATCAAATCGCTGGGAAGAGCGATTTTATCATCGGTGGCCTTGCAGTGCCATGCCTGGCTGAGAACAACTGGTTTTCCAGGGAATATTCAGGCTTCCCTCATGGACATGTCCTTTGATGGTTCTTGCCTTTTTGCAGATGAGGCAGAATCAGCGCTGGACCGCTTTAAGGACAGACAGCAGAGCTACTGCCAGGTCCTTGGGCTTGTCTATGACCCCGCTTCAACCCCAGTCTGCCTTCCGCCCCTTTTGTGGCCATGGAAGTGGTCTCTAACCGTATCCATTACCACACCCAACAGGCTTCCCAGCATTTTCATGGCTGAGGGTCCCATAGACAACGTGGGACAGCTGGCCAGCAGTTGGGTCAGTCCACCACACACCTTGCCACCGCTGCTTCCAAGTCTCATTAGTTTGCCCTCATCATGGGCACCAAGTGGGAGGCAAGGTACGCTATCACCTGCCTCTCTGGTGGTCAGTAACATCAGACCGCTGAGTCCTACAGATTATCTGATGGGGCTACTCCCTCCCCTTTGTGACTACCCCACCATCCATGGCACACTTTTACGATCGGATGACAGAGGACTATCTCTCCTTGCTGTGACAGGAAGTGCAGGCTCTTTTGGTCATGGGAGCCATAGAGAGGGTACCTGCATCAGAAGTATGTTGTGGTTGTTATTCCCACTACTTTCTGGTGCCAAAGAAGAATAGAGGACTTCGTCCTATTCTAGACCTGCATGTTCTCAACCTCTTCTTGAAAAAAGAGAGGTTAAAAATGCTCAGGCTCGCCCAAGTCCTGTCTGCCTGAAGCTGGGAGACTGGATGGTAGCTTTGGACGACTTGCAGGACGCATATTTCCACAGCCCCATCCTGCCAGCCAACAGATGTTACCTACGGTTCACAGTGGGCTGAGAGCACTTTTACTTTTCCAGGCTCCCTTTCGGCCATACCAGATTCCCTCTAGTGTTCACGAAAGTAATGGTGGTGGTTGCAGCTCATCTGCAGAGGTTGCGGGTTCAAGTCTTTTCCAACCTCAACGATTGGCTGTTAAAGGTGGGTTCGCCCCAGGCTATCATCTCCCACCTTCAGACATCGTCGAACATCCTGCACTCACTGGGGTTCACTACAGAGATGTTTTAGGGCATGGGCAAAGTGGGCTCTAGCCCAGGGCCCCAGCCTTTCAGGGCCCCCGATAGAGCTAGCTCTGTTCTGCAGAGAGTTTTGCCATGATGACCTTTAATAATTCTTAAATTGAATTGGTTTGAGTACTGTTTTCCTTTAATTTATTTTTAATGTTGGTGATATGTGAGAGTCTATTACAGACATTTAGCAGGGAAATGTGTTTGTTTCATGCAAAATCCTTAAAAAAAGTTTCTTTTAGATCAAAACAGGACTCTTACACATGAGAAATTGGAGAGTGTCACAGAGATAATTTCAGCAATATTACTGAGCTACTACTGTGTTACAAATACAATATTGAAAACACACATCACTATCCCTGAATATTAGATGTAAACCTCATTAGAATTTGTACCAATGTCCCTGTGCACTGTCAGTGACCTGGCCGAGGAGGGCTTGAAAGAGCTGAAATTGGATTAAAAATTCAAGGCTGTTGTGAACAGGGGGCCTCAAAATATGTTTGGCCCAGGCCCCCAAAACTCTTAGGCTGTGCCTGGTTTACTATCAACATACTGAACTCGCACCTGACTCCCTCTCAGATACTCCCTTTCATCTGAGCGTTTCTGGACACAGCGCAGTTTATGGCCTAGCCTCCCGAGAGGCAATCCCAGGCTATTCAGGTTATGATTCCGATGTTTCAGCCTCTGTCCTGGATTTTGGTGAGACTGACTCTTAGGCTATTGGGCTATATGGCCTCCTACATCCTGCTGGTTACTCATGCTCGTTGGCATACGCGGGCTCTGCAGTCGGACCTAAAGGCTCTGTGGGTGCATCAGGGGAACCTCTCTGACATGGTCCAGATCTCGAAGAGAACAGCAAAAGACCTGCAGTGGTGGCTAACAAGCCTCTTCCTTCCCCAACCAGATCTGACTGTAGTGACAGAGAGGTCACTCCTGGGCTGGGGCATCATCTGGTAGAGGTGGTGATCAGAGGACTCTGTTTTCCAGCTGTTGGAGCTTCAGGCGATTTGTTGAGCATTGAAAGTCTTAATTCCTTCGATTAAGGGAAGGCTGGTGCGGGTGTTTACAGACAACATCAGTGCCATGTGGTACTGCAACAAACAGGGCAGGGTGAGGTTTTGGACCCTCTGGCAAGATGCCCTACATCTCTGGACATGGGAGGAACTTCAGGGCATTTCCCTGGTGGTTCAGCACCCGGCGGGTTCTCTGAATATCAGAGCGGATGAACTCAGCTGAAGATGCCTAGTGGATCAAGAATGGCATCTCCTTCTGGAGGTGGTGCAAGGTCTCTTTCTGCAGTGGGGAGAGCCCTGGTTAGATCTGTTTGCTACTGCTGAGAACACGCAATGTTTGCAGTTTTGCAAGCCGGAGTTTCGCTTTTCATCTCGAGTGGAGCACTGGCCTCCTGTATGCCTTTCCGCCAATACCACTCCTGCCCAGAGTTCTCAAGAAGACCAGGAACAAGCGGGTCCAAGTCATTCATGTGGTTCCGAATTGGACACGGAGAGTCTGGTATCCCAAGCTGTTGAGGGTGAACATTGGTCCTCCAGTCAGGCTGCCTCTTCGGGAAGATCATCTGTCACAGCAACAGCAGAAGACCATGCACCCAAACCCTTGCATTGTCCACCTTCCTGTGTGGAGATTGTGATGTGACAATTGACGTCTTTCGACCTTTCTCTCAAAGTCTGTGATTTTATTCTGGTGCTAAGTATCCCTCCCACCATGTCGGTATAAGCCTGCCTTTGGGATAAGTTTGTGTCATGGTGTGCTTCCCACAATGCTGACCCCCTTTCTGCACCTTTATCGTTCTTCTGTTTGCTTTATCTTTGTCCCAGCAGGCCTCTGCTTTGGGCACAGTCAAATGTTATCTTTCTTCCATATCGGCATTTTTGCAGTTACCGGACCAACATTCTCTCTTTATGGCAAATGTTGTGGCTAGGTTTCGTAAAGGCCTGCATCATATGTCCCCCCCACACCATTCATCATGCCCCATTGGGACCTCAACCTTGTCCTCGCCTTTTTGATGTGTGTGCCATTCGTGCCTCTGCACACCAGCGCTCTTAGGCTATTACCCAACAAAACTGCCTTTAGTAGCCATAACGTTGTCCAGAAGAGTCAGCAAATTGCAGGCTCTCTCGGTGCACCCTCCTCTACCACCTACTACACAGACAAACTAGTTCTCCGTACACATGCCTCCTTCCTTCCAGTTTGTAACTTCCTTCTATGTAGGCCAGAACATCACCCTGCCTACCTTCTTTGCTCCACCTCATCCCTCCAAGGAGGAGGAGAGTAACCCTGGGCGGAACACTGTGCTACGCTCGCGGAGTGTGCGTAGTATGCGCAACAACGCGCTACGCGAATTGCACGTAGCACAGTGCAAAAATGTAGCGGGCATTTTTTGCTCGCTCGCTATTCTCAATGTCAAGTTGGTGACCGCTACTGAGCAAAATCACCATCCCGGCGATACCTTTTCGTCGTTCACGATCAGCAACATCGAGTTGCCGATCGCGAGCATGGAAAATAAACCTCCCGGTGAGATTCTCAATGTGGGGAGGTCAGGTTTCTCATTGCGAGTGGTCGCGTATGCTCGCGACTGCTTGCGATGAGAAACTACCAGTCCGCGTTGAGAAAGCTGCCGCTCGAGTACAAATCTACTCGAGCGACAGAAAATTACCGCTTGCACTGTGCAAGATGCTGTTTGCGCTGATTGTACAGTGCCGGATGCTTGCCGCACTGTGCAATCAGTGCAAACAGCATTTTCTCTACCGAACTACGCAGTTCGCGTAGCTACGTGTAGTGTGCGTAGTGCGAAGTGCACTTCATGTAGCTACGCGTAGCGCTACTACGCGAACTACGCCCAGGGTTAGAGGAGAGCCTCCACCATCTGAACCCAAAAAGAGGAATGGCATGTCTCCGGTGGATAATAAACGTTTCATGGGTTATGTAGGAGTTAAAAAAGGGAAGGCTGTACCAAAACAGATCATATCGATATGGATAATTCTGTACATTAAGATCTGCTATGCATTGGCCATAAGGCAACCCCCTGAGGACTTGCGGGCTCCATCCACCAGTGGGCTCACTCCATCAGAGTCAAAACTGCGACCACTGCTTTAGCGTGCAGCCTTTCTCTCCTGGACATCTGTCAGGTGGCAACATGGGCATTCCTGCACACAGTCACCAAGAACTACTGCTGGACAGACAGGTATGTTATGACAGGCACCTTGCCCGTTTTGTCCTCCAGGACTTTCTGATTTTAACTGGTTTCACAAACCACGCTCTGGGGCGGTATTGCTTGGATATCTATTTTAAGGTGAGGAATCTGCGGCTAGAAGGGTCTATCAGATGAACAGTTACTTACCTTCAGTAACACCTTATCTGGTAGAGACTCTATCTAGATGCAGATTCCTTACCGACCCTCCCATTCTCCCCACTCTGTGAACCAATTACTTTGTAATGGACACACTTCTCAGGACGTTAGCTGTCACACCTTTGGTCAGTCCTCATCGTGGCTCCGTGCTCCTGGCATGGAAAGTTGGGAAATTAACTGACATCAGCTCTCTGGGAGGTGCCTATATAGGTGCAGTGTGCATCACTTCTGGCGCAGACAACGCTGCTGGTGCGGATCTGAACACCACCTACCGATGCACAGGGGTAGTGCTTGAAAATCTTCCGGATCCAGTCGACTTCTGGATCCAGTCGACTTCCCCTCCTCAGTCAGCCGACAAGATGACGGAATATCGACATTTGAGACCTGGCTCCATGGTTGAGCCAGCGCCTAGGTCAGCTCAGCACTTCCCTGAGATTCCTGGGGCCAGAGTGATCCCTGCTCAACTTATTAAGATTTATGAGGCCAGGTGCGTCATATTTCAGAGGCCTGCTACTGCCAGCATGCCTTTGGCCCTGCAGGCTTGGGAAGGACATCTACTGGTTGCACGCCAGCAGCTCTGGCCCCAGCACCAGTCTGGCCCCTTGGATTCACAGATGGATTCAGAGCAGTGTTGGTCCATACGAAGCCACCTCTGGCGCTTACTAGAGCCATGCCTTCCGGGCTGGACCTTGAGCCCTATTGCTATGGGCTAGTACTCTGGAAGGGTTGGATCCATAGATGGACTGGTATGAGAACTTTGCAGAGGCCAGTGGACTGGACACTTTCCCATATACTGGCATGTTTTCTCTGCCTACCATGGCTATGGAGGAGAGAGCATCCTTTGCAATGGTGGTGAGGAGGGCGACCGAGGTCCTGGACGTTAGCCTACACTCAGTGGCAGTCAAGATGAATGTCTTGATGGAGGTGCTTCAGCCGGGAGTTACCCCCTCAGAGCCGCTTCTCCATTTCAATGAAGCCCTTACTGACGTCCCACTTGGGACCTGGTCCAAGCTCAGCACAGGGGCTCCTGTGAGCAGGACGAATCCCTGCTGCCACCGCCCTGGCCCCGGGGACCCCAGTTTACTCACACAACACCCTACTCCAGAGAGCTTGGTAGTCCAAGTCTCTGCCTCCCATGTAAATCCTGGTGCATGCCCTACTTCCCCACCGGATATGGAATCCATGAGGAAGAACACACTAGGGAAGAAGATGTTTTCTTTCACCAGCTCAGCACTGCGGCCCGTCGGCACCACATGCCTTTTGGTCCGTTACTCCCATGCTTTGTGGAATTTGTTGCCCAGGTGCTGCCCATGGTTCTGGAGGAGGCCCAGACCATACTCTCCTAGGCTGTTGCCGACGGGACAGATTCAGCTCAATTCATGACCCATTATGGACTGGATACCACCAACTAGCTGGACAGAGCGGTTTCATCAACAGTGGCCTTACGGCGCCACGCATGGCTGAGGACAACTGTTTTTTCAGGGAATGTTCAAGCGTCGCTTATGGACATGCCATTTGATGGCTCCCCTCTCTTCAGAGACAAGGTGGATTCAGCACTGGAGGGCTTTAAGGACAGCATGGATACAGCCAGATCCTTGGGCCTTTCCATGGCCTCTCACCACCCCCAATCCACCTTTCGCTCCTTTCCTTTCGTGGCCACTGAATCATTGGGGTTGGTGACAATGTAGATAAGCTAGGACAATGGAGTAGTGTTCTCTGCAGCAGCGAGTCCAGTTCAGCTTTCATCTTTTTGAGGTTGGTAAATTGAGCACCATTGAACTGGGTGATAATAAAACCTGTTGTTTACTCCAGTGCTTCTTAACATTTTGACTTCTGTGGACCCCCTCTTAATCATTACTGGAACTCAGGAACCCCCACTGAATCATTATTGGAAGCCGGTGACCCCTACTGAGTCATTTCTGGAAGCTCAGGACACCGCCTAAGCATTTTCGAGGGTTTGAACCATACAACAATACACAGATGCCACTCATTGTTCATACTGTATTCTGTCTGATACGATTGCACTTCTCTCGTGAATCAATCTGAGGATACTAACTTAATTGTTAGCCTCTATGTTCAAAATCCTTCACAGTTGCTAAATGTCTTTAACATTGAATTGTACATTTAGCTTCTTTATTTATATACCATTCATCAATCTGTTAAAATTATTTAATTTTCTAAGTGGTCACCGCCCCTATGAGGATGTTTCTTGGACCGTCAGGGGTCCCTGGACCACAGGTTAAGAACCCCTTTACACCATTATGTATGTTGAAACTTCAACAGGGGGCCACTAGGGTGGTTGGATTACCTATGCCTTGTGTATTTGAGCTTTTGTGATGAGAGAGGTCTGTCCTATTATGTTTCCACAAGGAAATCAACCACCCCCAATGTTTTTGATGGGGCTGGGGAGAGCAAAGACACTACTGTTTAGGCAGGGGCCATGCCCTATGAGTTTTGGTGCCAAGAGACATCC
Source organism: Lissotriton helveticus (assembly GCF_964261635.1). Lineage (NCBI taxonomy): Eukaryota > Metazoa > Chordata > Amphibia > Caudata > Salamandridae > Lissotriton > Lissotriton helveticus. The sequence goes on along the minus strand of NC_136073.1, from coordinate 816,307,850 downwards.
CCCGCCTCAGATCCTGCCACAATGTGGTTAGTGTACGAAGTCGTCACCCCTCTCACCAAGAGCCGCCCCCTTGTGCTCATCGTCCATAGGACTCCAGTTACACTCAACTGAAGATGCCCACATAGGCTGAAAACGGCTTTGGGTTGCTTATGTTCTCATTCAGAGGGAGCATTGCCTAGCGGTTCAGGCTCGACTGTTCATACTGGAGCAGGACGAAGATTGGTTTTCATGCGGCTAATATCTGTATTAGGTGGCATGGTGAGCAAAAGAACAATGGAAAGGAATGCGGCTCAAAATTATTACCAGTGGCTGTGATCAGCCAAACTTGTGCCAGTTCCTAGGTTCAAATTTGCCAACTAGGGAGGGAGATGTTTTGTGCTAGAAGCCACAAAGGCCTGGAACAATCTCCCTTTGCAAATTAAGGACCAACCCAACCTTTTAGCCTTTAGGAAGACCCTCAGAACTTGGCTTTTTTTAACACTCTAAGGGCCAGATGTAGGAAGCCTAATTTAGGTTGGTAACGGTCAAAATTACCGAATTTCGTCTGTTACCGACCAGAATTAGGCTACTGAGATGCAGGTGTGTAGGGAGCCCTCAAATGAGTGCTTTCCCCTTTTTGGGATTCGTTATTTACCACCATCTACAAGTTGGTGGTAAATAACGAAAAAAAGGAAAAAAAAAAGCAATTTCATGCAAATTGCTTCAGTGCCATGATGCAGACATACATGCCCTTAGGGCATGTATGTCTGCAACATGTGCACCCATACACAATTGAGGGGTGCAACAGGGTGTCAAAGTGACACCCGGCCACCCTTCAATGTATTTTCCCTCTTACCGAATCGGTATTTACCGATTCGGTAATTTACATTCAATGGCAATTAACGAATCGGTAAATACTGATTCGGTAATTACCGAATCATAACGATTCAGTAATTATTACCGAATTATTAGCTACATCCCATTTACCTACTCTTAAATACCGAATCGGTATGATTCGGTATTTAGGAATAGGTAAATTGAGATGACCTACATCTGGCCCTAAATGTTTGATCTATTCGTTCTCCTTCCCTCAGCTAGCACCAAGACACACTTGGGGGCAAATGAGCGCTCTACAAAAGCATGTAACATAACATAACATACTACTTATCAGGTTTTTTTGCGTAACCTTGTGGATGTGGGCCCTTCAAGTACAGGTGGACCTCTTTGGGCTTACAAACCTCCCTACCTTCTCTTCCTCAGCAAGCGCAGCCATTATTTGAAGTACAACAATCTGTTGCTCCTACTAAAAGTTTACATTGGCATTATGGCGTCCGCTGAGCTTTCATCAGCTACTTACAGGGTCGGGATATGTAATTCATGATCCTCCCTCAGCACTTGGAGGCCTTGAGAAGGAAGACTGGCGACATTATGGGAACTGAGGCCGAACTACAAGGTTAGGCCATATCCAAACACTACTTAGTGCTTATGCAGTGTCAAATTAAAATATTATGTTTTCAATTTATTTGAATTAATATAGAAATGACTCACAAATACATTATAAGTATACTTTTAAAAAATTAAAAATATATTTTTAATAAAAGCTATTAGGTGGATTTGTGATTTTTCTTCTATTTAACAACTAATGTCCATTCATTTACTGTCCGCGTATGTTATTCACAAGAAAATTATTTCAAAACTGACAGTTATGTGTATCAACTAGTGCTAGTACAGAAGATCCAACCATTCAGTACCATCCCACATGCTGCTGCCCTATAAGACGCACTACACTAATTTAACAAGGACTGGCACCTCTTTTTAATAAATGTGGGCGATTTTTTCCAGAGCAATGAGCAGAAAATATGTTAAATCAATAACACCTCCATTGCAGTGCATTAATACTGCACTCTCCACGCACCTGAAACTAATACAGCTACTGACGAGTGAAGGCAGGTAGAGAAGATTAACAAGGGTGGAGACCAAAATCTTCTCTTATTCAACTTTTTAAAATGTATTTATTGTGATTACATGACCTGTGGAGTACTGCTGCGCTGTCAAGCCAAGCTTAAACAAAAGACTCCCAACCAAGGCATCTCTTGGAATTGGTAAAGGCCTGTAAAACTCGCTTTAAATCATTATTCATTGGTGTATCAGGGTGAATCTGAAATAAGGTTTTTATCTAATGCAGGGTTCTCCAAAGTCAATCATGGAGGGCCAATTCATGCCAGATTTTTAAAATAACTACATTTATGTAAATGGGGATATGCTCAAAATCTAGCATGGACCCGGCCTGTTGTATCGCGATGCGATATCTTGTTGTGGGTCATGCCCAGTGTGATGACGAATCATGGGGGAAGCTGAGACCTCCCCCGACTACGTCGATGTTTTAGATTAGCCGGCGTAGCGCGAGCAAGTAGAATAAATGGTTGTGCGCGTGCGCATTGCATCAGACCCTGCACACGCGAGCATGAAGTAATTTCATTATAAGTGTGACGGAGGAAGGACATGGAATGTTGCTGGGGTGTAAGTCAGCAGAAGCTCTGGGCATAGTCATGTTTGCCTTCGGAATACACCGAGAAGGAGTGAGTCAAATCCTGGAGGAATTTCCAAAAGTATTCAGTGGCATAGGGTGCTTACGGGACAAACAGATACATCTACATATTGATCCTTCGGTGCAGCCAGTGGCCCTTCGACACAGGCGATTCGCCTTTCACCTGAGGCCACTGGTAGAAAAAGAACTGTGCAAATTTGAAGAAGCAGGGATTATTGAAAAAGTGAATGGTCCAACTCCCTGGGTATCCCCAATTGTGGTCACGAGAAAGCCCAAACAGCCGGAGGAAGTATGAATCTGCATGGACATGCGAATTCCCAATACTGCTATCAAGCGAGAAAGGCATCTAACTCCAACCATTGATGACCTGATAGGGGAACTTAGTGGAGCCAGTTCGTTCTCAAAACTTGACGTTCGGTCTGGATATCATCAACTCCTTCTCAACAAACAGTCCCGATACATCACAACATTTTCCACGCATGTCGGTTTGCGATGCTACAAGAGGTTGAGTTTTGGGATATCGAGTGCAGCGGAGGTATTCCAAAATACCATCAAAAAACTCCTTGCTGACCTCACAGGAGTAGTTAATGTCAGTGATGACATTCTTGTCCATGCAAAGTCCATACAGGAGCACAACAGTTGGTTGAGGCAGGTGCTCCAACGGATACAAGACTCTGGACTCACGCTACATAGAGACAAATATGAGTTCCTTAAACAGAGGCTGCAGTTCTTTAGATACATATTTTCAGCAGAAGTTGCTCCGGACCCTGAAAAGGTAAAGGATATCAAAGAAGCCCCGGCTCTCACCAATGTGACAGAAATGCGCAGCTTCTTGGGGATGGTGAACTACTGCGGTAGATTCCTCAAGGACATATCCCCGCTCACCATGCCATTGAGAGAACTGACCAAAGCGTCTGTTCCGTGGGTCTGGGGCCTGGAACAAGAGACTGCCTTCCAGGCTTCCAAGGACGCACTATCAAGCACCACCACGCTGAGATACTTTGATCTCCAACAGCAGACTCAAGTTGCCGTTGATGCCAGCCCAAAATAATTAGGAGCTGTTCTCAATACGGTCAAAGGAAGAAGATGAGTGGGCTCCAGTGGCCTTCGCAAGCAGATCACTAACTGAGACTGAACAAAGGTATTCTCAAATAGAAAAAGAGGCGATTGCCGTGCATTGGGAGTGCTGGCATTTTCACTTATATGTTTACCGAAAACCGTTCCTGGTTACCACTGACCACAACCCTCTAATCCCTCTGTTCACCGGAACTGCATCAAAGCCTCCACCTCGCATCGAGAAATGGATGCTGCAGTTGCGGGAATACATTTGCAAGATTAAATACCACCCAGCAACAAGTAATCCAGCAGACTATCTGTCTTGTTATCCCAGAGAAGCTACACTTAGTGAGATGGAGGATGCAGAGGAAACTGAGGAGTATGTTCGTTACATAGCAGACCGATCACGTCCATTGCCCATATCTCTAGGAGAATTGTGCCAAGCAACCATCCAGGATGACTGTCTACAGAAAGTGTTGGAGGCAGTGCAAACCAACAAATGGCATGCTCTCAGAAGTCAAGGGGTAACCTTCACTCCTGAAGCCTGGAAAGTGATCGAGAGCCTGTATCAAGTGAGGCATGAACTGAGCGCCGATCTGAACGGGTGCTTACTCCGAGGTCACAAATTGGTTATTCCATCAACCCTGATGGATAGAGTGGCCGGGTTAGCCCATGCTGGCAAGTAAGGAATGGTGAAAACCAAAGGTAGACTCAGAACCAAGGTCTGGTTCCCTCTCATGGATGACAATTGAAGAGGTGGTAAGATCATGTCTGTGGTGTCAAGCCACCTGTGAACCGAATCCTCCAGCACAGATTGCGATGGAACGGTGACCTGAAGGCCCATGGATGAGTGCAAGTATGGATTTTGGGAGCCTCCCCGATGGGTAACACTCCATGGTAGTAATAGATGATTACTCGAAATATCCTGAGGTTGAGGTGTTGTCATCCCTGAGCGCCGGAGAGGTTATACCTAAGCTGGAAAAGGTAATGGCTACCCATGGACCTATCAAAGAGCTACAAACTGACAATGGTCCTCCCTTCCAGGGGCAGGAATTTGCATCATACCTGACATCCCTAGGAATTGTGCACAAAAAGATAAAGCCAAAGTGGCCACAAGCAAATGGAGAAGCTGAGCGCTTCATGAGAACTTTAAGCAAGGTTATCCGCATAATAGTAGCCAATGGTGACTCTGTGAAACAGTCCATATATTCTTTTCTTAGGGATTACCGACAAACTCCCCAGACATCCACTGGTCGTGCTCCGGGACACCTGTCAATGGGGAGAGTAGTGAGTGACTGACTCTATTCCCCACCACCCCGATGGGTTCCAGAAGAAATCAATGATCATGCTGTTGATTGCAGGAGGAAAAAGTTGAATGAGCAAGTCAGCAAGTGGCGCAGAGCGGAAGTTTCACGTCTCAAACTAGGAGACGTGGTCCAGATTCAAGACAGACACCCAGGCAGCAAATTCAGGCTTCCTTTTGAAAAAGATCCATGGTGCGTTGTCCGAATTCGTGGCACGCAAGTCACAGTAAAAAGAGGCCTGGAACAGGTCACCAGAAATGTGTCAGCCTTCAAGAAGTATCATGGATGTCCTGAAGCTGAGCTGGATCACCAGGATGGAGGTTCCCTTGGTCGTGGCTGGGAGGACTGGTCAGAAGCTGATTTTGTAGCAACCGAGAGCTGGTGGTATGGACTTATCTACACGATCTCAGGAGGTCAGCTGAGGTCCTTCTGGGACTCCTGTGATCACTGAAGAGGACAGTGAGTGCCGGGAAAACCGCACTCAATATAACCTGAGAAAAAATCCTGAGCCTGCAGTATACTATGGAACTATCATCGCTAGAACTGCACCTGAGGGGGCTGACGTTTGATATGCTGCCTGACAATGATAGACATTATGCTGGTGGGGTGACTTCTTCAAAAGTAAGGTTTTCGTTATGTTTGTTAATATTTATTTTGGGGAGGAATGTTGTATTGCGATGCGATATCTTGTTGAGGGTCATGCCACCAGACTACGTCGATGTTTTAGTTTGGCCCGCGTAGCGCGGGCATGTTGAATAAATGGTGGTACGCATGCGCACGGCGTCACAGCCGGCACACGCGAGCACGGAGCAACTGCATTATCTGTGTGCTCCATTTCTTGCAGCCTGCGCGCGCTGCATGTGGCGGAATCGCCCGATTGTGCTCACGTGCTGGGAACACACCAAAATAACATCCTGACACAACACGGCCCTCCAGGGCCGACTTAGGAGAACCCTGATCTATTACAATAAGTGGTTTAAACCAGTGCTTTAAATGGGCTGGTACTGTCTGGTACGGAGTACCGCCACTTTTTAGGGCTCGGCCTACGCCCACGAAGTGGGTGGAGCTTCGAGCTCCTAATGTTAAAGAGAAAAAAAAGTATCTCTAGGGCTTTGGCCAGACACATTCCTTAGTGTTTTATGTCATCTGCCCAGTGATTCGTCTTCGCTGTGGTGTCTTTGTAGTAGCCTTGACGTGATAGGCTAAATGTAGTTTTCGGCCGCCATGTTTGGCATTTTTTGTGAGTGTGCGCGCACAGAAGTACATTAATTATAATTAGGAGCTGTCAGGGTGCCTCCGTAAGTGAATCCAGATGGCCGGGCGCGTTCACCATTCAGCAGCGCTCAGCGCGCAGCTGCTGCATGCCAGGGCGGGAAAGGGCTTCATTAGCCTCACTCATCCGGCGCTGAGACAGCAAGACACGGGGGCCCACGGCCCCCTCCCTCATCCGTATCGGCGAAGCTCGGAACGTCCTGCCTACCACCTGCCATGCAAACGAGAAGCACCAGTATCGAACGACAACCCTCCTGTGTGCATTTATCACGTGTCCCTGTACACGAGCATCGTCACTCCCACATGGTTTGTTGGAGCAGCATACAAAACAAATCTCTTACTTGCAAATTGTTCTGGATTGTTTGGGAAGATGAGGTGAGAGCGAGAAAGCACAAATTAGAGACAGGATTAGAACACAATCTTTGCGGTTGCGAAGAGAGGTCGTCCAGTAAACAGTGGCAATATCCAGTCGCCACCATGATATAACCGTTTCAAATGATCATTTCAGATGGCTGCACCTAGATGTAAATAATCGAGCTGTTACAGCAAACAATACACAGTGTTCAAAATTGCTTTCTTTATGACATTCAATGTGTTGTGACCTTAGGACGAACACACCTATGCTTTTAGCTGTTGATGTGTCACCTGACAACTTTTTTCCAGTAGGTAGTTTGGAAAGGTTTCACTTTCAAGATTTCACAGGCTGGGTAAGAAATGTACACTTCACCTGTATGGATATGTTTTTCCATTGTAGAGGGCATGCTGGCGGAGTCACGAGTAGCCAACTTGTAAAAGATAACTGATGACGAAGGTTTTAAGGTTAACTTGCAGGTTCCATTTTTTTCGGTAAAGCTACTGAAGGAAAGCAAAGGAATGGGGCATGCTCAAGAAGAATATAACATAGATTTTTGTGTGTTAAAATATTTCATACATTTTAATTCGTGCCGTCTGCATTTTAAAACGCTTCCACACAGAAAGCACAATTACATCTTTCGCCCTCCCTTCTCACAAAAGGCAGTCATGCGAAAACCGTCTTCTCTTGGTTAGTGCTCCAGAGTCCACGTGCATGGGCAAGTAGTACACACATCAGCAAAAACATTAAAAGAAGCACAACGAAGCTTCTTCTGTGAATGGAGAAGGGGCTTTGGTGGTTAATTAAGAACTGAAAGATGAGGTTATTTACTAGAATTTTAATTAAATAACTAACAGATTTTAGCATTCTTGGGGACTGAATAGGGCATAGACTATGAAAGTCTGACAAACTAAAACTCGTTATTGTTAAATGGTGTTAGACGGGGACCTGGAGGGTCGGCCGAGCACAGTGATCGCACAGACAGGTAACTTCCCCCCCACAGATGGACACCACACAAAGTTCAGGGTAACACCTTTTATAGGCACTTCTGGGAGTAGAGTGGTACGATACAAGGCAATCAGGACACGATGATCCTCTCAATTCTAGTCTCTAGTAGGGGAAGGGGGTAGCGGGACAGTCTGGGTACCCACGGGTACGGGGGTGTAACGGTGATGGCTCACAATCCTCGAGCTCGGTGTTCGGAGGGGTCAGACCGCGGCAGCGCCGGCAGGTCCCGAAGAGGTCGTAGGTGGCAATGGGCCGCGGCAGCGCCAGCAGGTCCCAACGAGGATGAAGGTTACAACGGGCCGCGGCAGCGCCAGCAGGTCCCACGAGAATGCAGGTTGCAACGGGCCGCGGCAGCGCCAGCAGGTCCCACGAGGATGAAGGTTACAACGGGCCGCGGCAGCGCCAGCAGGTCCCACGAGAATGCAGGTTGCAACGGGCCGCGGCAGCGCCAGCAGGTCCCACGAGGATGAAGGTTACAACGGGCCGCGGCAGCGCCAGCAGGTCCCACGAGAATGCAGGTTGCAACGGGCCGCGGCAGCGCCAGCAGGTCCCACGAGGATGAAGGTTACAACGGGCCGCGGCAGCGCCAGCAGGTCCCAACGAGGATGAAGGTTGCAGAGGGCCGCGGCAGCGCCAGCAGGCAGGACAATAGTTCACAAGGCAGGGCTGTGGCAGCGCCAGCAGTCCGTCAAGGATGAGTTCGTCGCGGTGTCTCTCGACTCCAGGATACAACTGCCTTCCTGTCCTGGGGCTGCCTCAGTTATAGGTCTGGCGCCCTTTGATGTCCGGACCCTCGCTCTTGGAGGTCGGGAGGTCTGGGATGAGGGAGTCCAGACACCCAGCAGGGGGGTGGAGCCAGCGCCCGAGGAGGCTGGGGGTGCTCGGCACCTGGCGGGGGAGAGCCATCGACACTTCGTACCCCCATTGACCTGCCAAGTGGGCCGTTCACCTCCTGGGTGGAGGGTGGTGCCGGGATGTCGGGGCCTGGCCAGGCCCAGGGTTGGGGTCGGGCTGAGGCCGCACGGCCGCGTGGTGCCGTGTCCAAGATGGCGGCTGGGCCGGGCAATGGTGCTGACGGTGGCCCGGGCCCTGTCCTGCGGGGAGGGAGCGAGCCCTTCATGTGGCCTGTCCAACATGCGTCCCCCCCAGCTGAAGGCGGGGAGAGTCACCCATCTTCTTGGGGACTTTCCTCGTCGAGGCGGAAAAAGCGGGACAGGCCATCCGCGTTGGCGTGGTCTTGGCCGGGTCGATGTTCCACAGTGAAGTCCATCCCCTGCAGGGAGATGGACCAACGTAGTAGTTTCGGGTTTTCCCCCCGCATCTGCATGAGCCATTGCAGGGGTCGATGATCGGTCTGGACCCGGAAGTGGGTGCCGAAGAGATAAGGCCGGAGCTTTTTGAGGGCCCACACCACGGCGAAGGCCTCCCTCTCGATGGTGCTCCAGCGTCGTTCTCGGGCCAGGAGCCGTCTGCTGATGAAAGCCACTGGCTGGTCAAGTCCTTCGGGGTTCAGCTGGGAAAGGACTGCCCCAACGCCATGGTCGGAGGCATCTGTTTGGACGATAAATTCCCGACTGTAGTCGGGGGCCTGGAGCACCGGGGCGGAGCACATGGCGGCCTTCAACTTCTCGAAGGCCGCTTGACAGTCTGGGGTCCAGTTGACCTTCTTTGGTTGGTTTTTGGAGGTGAGTTCCGTGAGGGGCCCTACGATGCTGCCATAGTCCCTCACGAACCGTCGGTAGTAGCCTGTGAGTCCCAAGAAGGCGCGGACCTCGGTCTGGGTGATGGGGGACTGCCACGACTGGATGGCAGCGATCTTGAGTTGCAGAGGGGCCACCAGACCGCTTCCCACCTGGTGCCCGAGATAGGTCACGGACCCCTGGCCAATTTGGCATTTACTGGCCTTGATCGTGAGGCCAGCTCGTTGGAGGGCCCGTAGCACCTCTCGGAGGTGGTGGAGGTGGTCGGACCAGTGGTGGCTGTACACAGCGATATCGTCCAGGTAGGCGGCGCTGAATCCTTCGAGTCCTGCCAGGACCCGGTTTACTAGCCGCTGAAATGTTGCTGGCGCATTCTTCATGCCGAATGGCATGACCTTGAAGTGATAGTGGCCATCAGGGGTAGAGAATGCCGATCGTTCTTGGGCCCGGGGTGTGAGACCGATCTGCCAGTAGCCCGCTGTCAGGTCGAAGATGCTGAGGTAGCGGGCAGCTCCCATGCGGTCGATTAGTTCATCTGCTCGGGGGATGGGGTGTGCGTCTGTTCTGGTGACCGCATTCAAGCCCCGGTAGTCGACGCAGAACCGGAGCTCCGGCGTGGCGCCGGGGGCGGCCGCTTTGGGGACCAGTACCACTGGGCTGACCCAGGGGCTGTCTGAGGGCTCGATGATCCCGAGTGTGAGCATCTTGGCCACCTCCTCTTGGATGCAGGCCCGTACCCGATCTGGTACGCGGTAGGCCCGATGGCGGATAGGGGGACTGTCTCCAGTGTCCACGTCGTGTAAGCACCAGGGGGTGACCCCTGGGGTGAGGGAGAACAGGGTGGAGAACTGGAGCAGGAGGACTCGGCAGCCTTGGCGCTGTTCCAGGGTGAGGGCCTCCGAGAGTCGGACCCCGTCCACGGAGCCGTCCTTCTCCCGTGACCGTAGGAGGTCAGGAAGGGGTTCGGAGTCCTCCTCGGTTCCATTGTCGGTTGCCATCAGGAGACTGAGTTCGGAGCGTACAAAGTGGGGTTTCAGTCTATTAGCGTGGAGGACCCGGAGAGGGTTTCGGGAAGATTCCATATCGATGAGATAGGTGACAGGGCTCTTGCGCTCGATTACTTTGAAGGGCCCCGTCCATTTGTCTTGCAGGGCGCATGGTTCGGTGGGAGACATTACCCACACTTGTTGGCCGGGTTCAAATTCGATGGAGGATGCATTTTGATCGTACCACCTTTTCATGTCCTCCTGACTGGCCTCCAGGTTTGCTTTTGCCATCTCTCTGAACCTTCTGGTCTGGTTGCGGAGGGTTAGGAGGTACTTGAAAACATCCGGAGGGTTCTTTAGAGGGGGCATTTCCCAGCCTTCTTTGACTAGGCTGAGCGGGCCTCGCACTGGGTGTCCATACAAGAGTTCGAAAGGGCTGAAGCCGAGGGACTTCTGGGGGACTTCTCGGTAGGCAAAGAGAAGGCACGGTAGTAGCACATCCCACTGGCGACGGAGGGGCTCTTCCAACCCCCCAATCATCCCTTTGAGCGTGCGGTTGAACCGCTCAACCAGTCCGTTCCCTTGAGGGTGATAGGGGGTCGTGAATCGGTAGGTGACCCCACACTGTTGCCAGAGGGACTTCATGTATTTTGAGATAAAGTTCGTACCCCTGTCGCTGACGACTTCCCGGGGGAAGCCCACTCGAGAGAAGATCCCCATCACGGCTCGACCCACTACTGGGGCTGTTATCGTACGAAGGGGGACCGCCTCCGGATAGCGGGTAGCGTGATCCACCAGGACCAGGATGAAGCGATGTCCCTGTGCTGTTCGGGGGTCCAGGGGCCCCACAATGTCTATTCCCACCCTTTCGAACGGGGTGGTCACCACGGGGAATGGTTGTAGGGGTGCCTTGAGTTTGCGGCCGCTCTTCCCACTGGCCTGGCAGGTCGGGCAGGACCGGCAATGGGTGGATACGTCATTTCTCATTTTGGGCCAAAAAAAGTGAGTCACCAGGCGGTGGTAGGTCTTGTCTTGGCCCAGGTGCCCGGCCAGGGGGACATCATGGGCTAGGTTCAACAGGAAGTCTCTGAAGTGGAGGGGCACCACCAGCACTCGCCCGGCCCCCAGTTCTGCGATTTTCTGTTCGCTGTACAAGAGATCATTGTCCCAATAAACCCAGTGGGCCCCGGTGGTGTCTCCTTGGCTCTGGGCGAGCGCTTGCTGTCGCAATCCCTCGAGGGAGGGGCAGGTCTTTTGCTCCTGCCGGAATTGTTCCTGGGTGGGCCCCCCTTCTTGACGCCACTGAGCCAGGTCGGGAAGCTCGGGGGGCTGTGTGGACCCCTCTGGGGTGGGGTCCGGGTGGTCGGTCTGGAGGAAGTCTTCTTCTGGAGTGATCGAGGGCGGAGGTGCTGCCCATTCCGGTTCTTCTGGTCTAGGGATGGTGCGGGTGGCCATGGACCGGGTGGTTACGCACGCCCAGTCCGGGAGACCCAACATCCCCAGATGCTCTCTTCTTTCCACAGCGGCCCACGGGGAGCTCTCGAGATCGTTCCCCAGGAGGCAGTCTACGGGGGCGTCGTCACGGACAGTTACTTTCAGCATGCCGGACACTCCTCCCCATTCGAAGGGGACGCAGGCCATCCGACACAGGCTCTCCGAGTTATCTGCCGATCGGACGGGGCAAAGTACGTTTGGTAGGATTTGTTCTGGGGTCACCAGGTGACAGCGGACGGCCGTCACGCTGGCCCCAGTGTCACGCAGGGCCTCGGCCTTGCGCCCATTGATGCTCACCCATTGGCTGTACTTCCGAGTGTTGGCGGGCAGGGGAGTCCGCGGGACCATGTCTCTTCCTCCTAGGCATGCCAGGGTCATGGCGGCGGGTTCCCACTCGAACTGCTCCGACTCATAGGTCTCTGTGTCTTCGGAGACTTGTTCTTCTCCCAGGGCGGCGGCCACCATCTGGCGGGGCCCGGGGGCCTGGTTCTTCGGGCAGGTCGGGTCACTGGCATAGTGGCCGACTCGCTGGCATCGATGACACGTCACGTTAGCTCGGAACCCCGGGCGCATCGGGGGGTTTCCCCGGCCTGCTGGGGCCGGGGTGGCGTTAGTGGGTGCGGCCGGGGCGGCGTCTCTGCCCCGGCCCGGGCCTCCTCCTCCTCCTCGGGGACGATGGTGACCTTGGTTGGTTCTGTTCTGCTCATTCGGCCCACTCCGGGCCACTCGGGTGCTCTCCCACCGGTTAGCCTCGGTGGCGAGCTGCCGGGGTTCAATCAATTTACTGTCGAGGAGGTGCTGCCTGAGCTCGACAAAGCAGTTGTTGGAGAGGTGCTCCCACACAATGAGATTGAAGAGTTGTTCGTAAGTGGTTACGTTGTTACCCTTGATCCACCCCTCGAAGGCTCGGCTGAAATAGTTCACGTATTCCAACCACGTCGTACCTGGGATCCGGGTGCAGTTGCGGAACCTCTGGCGGTACATTTCGGGTGTAAGTCCATATCGACTGAGGAGGGCGGCCTTCATGTGGTCATAGGACGTCATTTGATGGTCCGGAAGCTGCAGCAGGGCATCACGACCCTCGTTGACGAATCTCCCCCATAGACCGGCCCCCCAGTCACTTCGAGCGACCCGGTGGGCGGTCATGGCAATCTCATAGGCCTTGAACCACTGCTGTATGTCGTCGTTCCGGTGATATTCTCGGACCACATCCTTGGGGATGTGGACCTTCTGCTCGGTAGGACCCGGGGAGTGCGGTTGCTCGGGCACCCCTAGGTTTTTGTTCAGTTTGCGCATTTCTATCTCCGCTAGTTTGCACTCGTGCTCGTATGCCAGTTCTTTTTTCTTCGAGGTCTCTCTGTCTCTGTTTTTCCTCTCGCTCTTCTCTGAGCCGTAAGTGTTCTAAGTTTATTTTTTGTTCCGCCAGTTTCAATTCTCCGTCTAATCTGAGTCGTGCCAAGTCTAACTCGTGTAGTCTATTTTTTTCCCGCTCTTGGATCTCTTCATGGGAGGGGCCTGTTCTCCGTTCCTCCGTCCGGGTGGTGTTGACTTCCGGGGCTGCGGGGTCCCGGGGGTTGCGGTATTTGTCTCTGTCCAGGCCTCTAGGGCGTTTTTGAAGTCTTCTTTTGTGCTTAGCCCGGTGGTAGCAATGCCTAAGTCCATGCAAAATTGTTTGAGCTCTCGGTGGTTGTATTCTTCCAGCTTTTCCATCTGGAACTTCTCCGCCGATCCGCTCTCTTTGGTCGTCATTGTGGTTTTAGTCGTAGGGTGAGTTACTGTCTGTACGGTACGCGTTGGTTCGGATCGCGCCGCTAGCCACCAATGTTAGACGGGGACCTGGAGGGTCGGCCGAGCACAGTGATCGCACAGACAGGTAACTTCCCCCCCACAGATGGACACCACACAAAGTTCAGGGTAACACCTTTTATAGGCACTTCTGGGAGTAGAGTGGTACGATACAAGGCAATCAGGACACGATGATCCTCTCAATTCTAGTCTCTAGTAGGGGAAGGGGGTAGCGGGACAGTCTGGGTACCCACGGGTACGGGGGTGTAACGGTGATGGCTCACAATCCTCGAGCTCGGTGTTCGGAGGGGTCAGACCGCGGCAGCGCCGGCAGGTCCCGAAGAGGTCGTAGGTGGCAATGGGCCGCGGCAGCGCCAGCAGGTCCCAACGAGGATGAAGGTTACAACGGGCCGCGGCAGCGCCAGCAGGTCCCACGAGAATGCAGGTTGCAACGGGCCGCGGCAGCGCCAGCAGGTCCCACGAGGATGAAGGTTACAACGGGCCGCGGCAGCGCCAGCAGGTCCCACGAGAATGCAGGTTGCAATGGGCCGCGGCAGCGCCAGCAGGTCCCACGAGGATGAAGGTTACAACGGGCCGCGGCAGCGCCAGCAGGTCCCACGAGAATGCAGGTTGCAACGGGCCGCGGCAGCGCCAGCAGGTCCCACGAGGATGAAGGTTACAACGGGCCGCGGCAGCGCCAGCAGGTCCCAACGAGGATGAAGGTTGCAGAGGGCCGCGGCAGCGCCAGCAGGCAGGACAATAGTTCACAAGGCAGGGCTGTGGCAGCGCCAGCAGTCCGTCAAGGATGAGTTCGTCGCGGTGTCTCTCGACTCCAGGATACAACTGCCTTCCTGTCCTGGGGCTGCCTCAGTTATAGGTCTGGCGCCCTTTGATGTCCGGACCCTCGCTCTTGGAGGTCGGGAGGTCTGGGATGAGGGAGTCCAGACACCCAGCAGGGGGGTGGAGCCAGCGCCCGAGGAGGCTGGGGGTGCTCGGCACCTGGCGGGGGAGAGCCATCGACACTTCGTACCCCCATTGACCTGCCAAGTGGGCCGTTCACCTCCTGGGTGGAGGGTGGTGCCGGGATGTCGGGGCCTGGCCAGGCCCAGGGTTGGGGTCGGGCTGAGGCCGCACGGCCGCGTGGTGCCGTGTCCAAGATGGCGGCTGGGCCGGGCAATGGTGCTGACGGTGGCCCGGGCCCTGTCCTGCGGGGAGGGAGCGAGCCCTTCATGTGGCCTGTCCAACAAATGGTGACGTTCAAGCTCAAATACGCAGTAAACGATATCAAAACATTGAATATTACAGATTGAGAGTGCAGAGTGCAGTTTGAGAGTGCAGAATCAGAGTGCAGTTTGAGAGTGCAGTGTGAGAGTGCAGTTTGAGAGTGCAGGTTGAGAGCAGTTTGAGAGTGCAGTTTGAGTGCAGTTTGAGAGTGCAGAGTGCAGTTTGAGAGTGCAGTTTGAGAGTGCAGATTGAGAGTGCAGAGTGCAGATTGAGAGTTGAGAGTGCACATTGAGAGTTGAGAGTGCACATTGAGAGTTGAGAGTGCAGTTTGAGAGTTGAGAGTGCAGTTTGAGAGTTGAGAGTGCAGTTTCAGAGTGCAGCATGAGAGTTGTGAGTGCAGTTTGAGAGTTGAGAGTGCAGTTTGAGAGTGCAGTTTGAGAGTGCAGTTTGAGAGTGCAGATTGAGAGTGCAGTTTGAGAGTGCAGAGTGCAGATTGAGAGTGCAGAGTGCAGTTTGAGAGTGCAGAGTGCAGATTGAGAGTTGAGAGTGCAGATTGAGAGTGCAGTTTGAGAGTGCAGATTGAGAGTGCAGTTTGAGAGTGCAGTTTGAGAGTGCAGTTTGAGAGTGCAGTTTGAGAGTGCAGTTTGAGAGTGCAGATTGAGAGTTGAGAGTGCAGATTGAGAGTGCAGTTTGAGAGTGCAGTTTGAGAGTGCAGTTTGAGAGTGCAGTTTGAGAGTGCAGTTTGAGAGTGCAGATTGAGAGTGCAGTTTGAGAGTGCAGTTTGAGAGTGCAGTTTGAGAGTGCAGTTTGAGAGTGCAGATTGAGAGTGCAGATTGAGAGTGCAGTTTGATAGTGCAGATTGAGAGTGCAGCTTGAGAGTGCAGTTTGAGAGTTGAGAGTGCAGTTTGAGAGTTGAGAGTGCAGTTTGAGAGTGCAGTTTGAGAGTGCAGATTGAGAGTGCAGAGTGCAGATTGAGAGTTGAGAGTGCACATTGAGAGTTGAGAGTGCACATTGAGAGTTGAGAGTGCAGTTTGAGAGTTGAGGGTGCAGTTTGAGAGTTGAGAGTGCAGTTTCAGAGTGCAGCATGAGAGTTGTGAGTGCAGATTGAGAGTTGAGAGTGCAGTTTGAGAGTGCAGTTTGAGAGTGCAGTTTGAGAGTGCAGGTTGAGAGCAGTTTGAGAGTGCAGATTGAGTGCAGTTTGAGAGTGCAGAGTGCAGTTTGAGAGTGCAGTTTGAGAGTGCAGATTGAGAGTGCAGAGTGCAGATTGAGAGTTGAGAGTGCACATTGAGAGTTGAGAGTGCACATTGAGAGTTGAGAGTGCAGTTTGAGAGTTGAGAGTGCAGTTTGAGAGTTGAGAGTGCAGTTTCAGAGTGCAGCATGAGAGTTGTGAGTGCAGATTGAGAGTTGAGAGTGCAGTTTGAGAGTGCATCCTGACACAACACGGCCCTCCAGGGCCGACTTAGGAGAACCCTGATCTATTACAATAAGTGGTTTAAACCAGTGCTTTAAATGGGCTGGTACTGTCTGGTACGGAGTACTGCCACTTTTTAGGGCTCGGCCTACGCCCACGAAGTGGGTGGAGCTTCGAGCTCCTAATGTTAAAGAGAAAAAAAAGTATCTCTAGGGCTTTGGCCAGACACATTCCTTAGTGTTTTATGTCATCTGCCCAGTGATTCGTCTTCGCTGTGGTGTCTTTGTAGTAGCCTTGACGTGATAGGCTAAATGTAGTTTTCGTCCGCCATGTTTGGCATTTTTTGTGCGTGTGCGCGCACAGAAGTACATTAATTATAATTAGGAGCTGTCAGGGTGCCTCCGTAAGTGAATCCAGATGGCCGGGCGCGTTCACCATTCAGCAGCGCTCAGCGCGCAGCTGCTGCATGCCAGGCCGGGAAAGGGCTTCATTAGCCTCACTCATCCGGCGCTGAGACAGCAAGACACGGGGGCCCACGGCCCCCTCCCTCATCCGTATCGGCGAAGCTCGGAACGTTCTGCCTACCACCTGCCATGCAAATGAGAAGCACCAGTATCGAACGACAACCCTCCTGTGTGCATTTATCACGTGTCCCTGTACACGGGCATCGTCACTCCCACATGGTTTGTTGGAGCAGCATACAAAACAAATCTCTTACTTGCAAATTGTTCTGGATTGTTTGGGAAGATGAGGTGAGAGCGAGAAAGCACAAACTAGAGACAGGATTAGAACACAATCTTTGCGGTTGCGAAGAGAGGTCGTCCAGTAAACAGTGGCAATATCCAGTCGCCACCATGATATAACCGTTTCAAATGATCATTTCAGATGGCTGCACCTAGATGTAAATAATCGAGCTGTTACAGCAAACAATACACAGTGTTCAAAATTGCTTTCTTTCCGACATTCAATGTGTTGTGACCTTAGGACGAACACACCTATGCTTTTAGCTGTTGATGTGTCACCTGACAACTTTTTTCCAGTAGGTAGTTTGGAAAGGTTTCACTTTCAAGATTTCACAGGCTGGGTAAGAAATGTACACTTCACCTGTATGGATATGTTTTTCCATTGTAGAGGGCATGCTGGCGGAGTCACGAGTAGCCAACTTGTAAAAGATAACTGATGACGAAGGTTTTAAGGTTAACTTGCAGGTTCCATTTTTTTCGGTAAAGCTACTGAAGGTAAGCAAAGGAATGGGGCATGCTCAAGAAGAATATAAAATAGATTTTTGTGTGTTAAAATATTTCATACATTTTAATTCGTGCCGTCTGCATTTTAAAACGCTTCCACACAGAAAGCACAATTACATCTTTCGCCCTCCCTTCTCACAAAAGGCAGTCATGCGAAAACCGTCTTCTCTTGGTTCGTGCTCCAGAGTCCACGTGCATGGGCAAGTAGTACACACATCAGCAAAAACATTAAAAGAAGCACAACGAAGCTTCTTCTGTGAATGGAGAAGGGGCTTTGGTGGTTAATTAAGAACTGAAAGATGAGGTTATTTACTAGAATTTTAATTAAATAACTAACAGATTTTAGCATTCTTGGGGACTGAATAGGGCATAGACTATGAAAGTCTGACAAACTAAAACTCGTTATTGTTAAATGGTGACGTTCAAGCTCAAATACGCAGTAAACGATATCAAAACATTGAATATTACAGATTGAGAGTGCAGAGTGCAGTTTGAGAGTGCAGAATCAGAGTGCAGTTTGAGAATGCAGTGTGAGAGTGCAGTTTGAGAGTGCAGGTTGAGAGCAGTTTGAGAGTGCAGGTTGAGTGCAGTTTGAGAGTGCAGAGTGCAGTTTGAGAGTGCAGATTGAGAGTGCAGAGTGCAGATTGAGAGTTGAGAGTGCACATTGAGAGTTGAGAGTGCACATTGAGAGTTGAGAGTGCAGTTTGAGAGTTGAGAGTGCAGTTTGAGAGTTGAGAGTGCAGCATGAGAGTTGTGAGTGCAGTTTGAGAGTTGAGAGTGCAGTTTGAGAGTGCAGTTTGAGAGTGCAGTTTGAGAGTGCAGATTGAGAGTGCAGTTTGAGAGTGCAGAGTGCAGATTGAGAGTGCAGAGTGCAGTTTGAGAGTGCTGAGTGCAGATTGAGAGTTGAGAGTGCAGATTGAGAGTGCAGTTTGAGAGTGCAGATTGAGAGTGCAGTTTGAGAGTGCAGTTTGAGAGTGCAGTTTGAGAGTGCAGTTTGAGAGTGCAGATTGAGAGTGCAGATTGAGAGTGCAGTTTGAGAGTGCAGTTTGAGAGTGCAGTTTGAGAGTGCAGTTTGAGAGTGCAGTTTGAGATTGCAGTTTGAGAGTGCAGATTGAGAGTTGAGAGTGCAGATTGAGAGTGCAGTTTGAGAGTGCAGTTTGAGAGTGCAGTTTGAGAGTGCAGATTGAGAGTGCAGTTTGAGAGTGCAGTTTGAGAGTGCAGTTTGAGAGTGCAGATTGAGAGTGCAGTTTGATAGTGCAGATTGAGAGTGCAGTTGAGAGTGCAGTTTGAGAGTTGAGAGTGCAGTTTGAGGGTTGAGAGTGCAGTTTGAGAGTGCAGTTTGAGAGTGCAGATTGAGAGTGCAGAGTGCAGATTGAGAGTTGAGAGTGCACATTGAGAGTTGAGAGTGCACATTGAGAGTTGAGAGTGCAGTTTGAGAGTTGAGGGTGCAGTTTGAGAGTTGAGAGTGCAGTTTGAGAGTGCAGATTGAGAGTTGAGAGTGCAGTTTGAGAGTGCAGTTTGAGAGTGCAGTTTGAGAGTGCAGTTTGAGAGTGCAGGTTGAGAGCAGTTTGAGAGTGCAGATTGAGTGCAGTTTGAGAGTGCAGAGTGCAGTTTGAAAGTGCAGTTTGAGAGTGCAGATTGAGAGTGCAGAGTGCAGATTGAGAGTTGAGAGTGCACATTGAGAGTTGAGAGTGCACATTGAGAGTTGAGAGTGCAGTTTGAGAGTTGAGAGTGCAGTTTGAGAGTTGAGAGTGCAGTTTCAGAGTGCAGCATGAGAGTTGTGAGTGCAGATTGAGAGTTGAGAGTGCAGTTTGAGAGTGCAGTTTGAGAGTGCAGTTTGAGAGTGCAGTTTGAGAGTGCAGATTGAGAGTGCAGTTTGAGAGTGCAGAGTGCAGTTTGAGAGTGCAGAGTGCAGTTTGAGAGTGCAGAGTGCAGATTGAGAGTTGAGAGTGCAGATTGAGAGTGCAGATTGAGAGTGCAGTTTGAGAGTGCAGTTTGAGAGTGCAGTTTGAGAGTGCAGATTGAGAGTGCAGTTTGAGAGTGCAGTTTGAGAGTGCAGGTTGAGAGTGCAGTTTGAGAGTTGAGAGTGCAGATTGAGAGTTGAGAGTGCAGATTGAGAGTGCAGATTGAGAGTGCAGTTTGAGAGTGCAGATTGAGAGTGCAGTTTGAGAGTGCAGATTGAGAGTGCAGTTTGAGAGTGCAGTTTGAGAGTGCAGTTTGAGAGTGCAGTTTGAGAGTGCAGTTTGAGAGTGCAGTTTGATAGTGCAGATTGAGAGTGCAGTTTGAGAGTGCAGTTTGAGAGTGCAGTTTGAGAGTTGAGAGTGCAGTTTGAGAGTTGAGAGTGCAGTTTGAGAGTGCAGTTTGAGAGTGCAGATTGAGAGTGCAGATTGAGAGTGCAGAATCAGTGTGCAGAGTGCAGATTGCAGTTTGAGAGTGCAGTTTGAGAGTGCAGATTGAGAGTGCAGAGTGCAGATTGAGAGTGGAGAGTGCAGATTGAGAGTGCAGATTGAGAGTGCAGATTGAGAGTGCAGTTTGAGAGTGCAGATTGAGAGTGCAGATTGAGAGTGGAGATTGAGAGTGCAGTTTGAGAGTGCAGAGTGGCAGTGAGTGCAGACTGAGTGCAGAGTGACAGTGAGTGCAGACTGAGTGCAGAGTGACAGTGAGTGCAGACTGAGTGCAGAGTGACAGTGAGTGCAGAGTGACAGTGAGTGCAGAGTGACAGTGAGTGCAGAGTGAGTGCAGAGTGAGTGCAGAGTGAGTGCAGAGTGACAGTGAGTGCAGAGTGACAGTGAGTGCAGAGTGACAGTGAGTGCAGAGTGGCAGTGAGTGCAGAGTGGCAGTGAGTGCAGAGTGACAGTGAGTGCAGAGTGACAGTGAGTGCAGAGTGACAGTGAGTGCAGAGTGACTGTAGAGTGAGTGCAGAGTGAGTGCAGAGTGACAGTGAGTGACAGTGAGTGCAGAGTGACAGTGAGTGCAGAGTGACAGTGAGTACAGAGTGACAGCAGAGTGACAGTGAGTGCAGAGTGACAGCAGAGTGACAGTGAGTGCAGAGTGACAGTTAGTGCAGAGTGACAGCAGAGTGACAGTGAGTGCAGAGTGACAGTGAGTGCAGAGTGACAGTGAGTGCAGAGTGACAGTGAGTGCAGAGTGACAGTGAGTGCAGAGTGACAGTGAGTGCCTAGTGACAGTGAGTGCAGAGTGACTGCAGAGACAGTGTGTCAGGGTGCACATTGTGTGAGTGTGCAGAATGAGTGTGCAGGGTAAACAGTGTGTGACTATGCAGGGTGACATTGGGAGTGTGCGGGTGAGCAGTGTGTGAATGTGTAGGGGCAGTGTGTGAGTGTGCAGAAAACACCACACCCACATACACCACACACACATAACGCACACACAAACCACACACCTCAGTCTCTCAACACCACTGTTGGACAGGCCCCAGGAAGGGCTCGCTCCCTCCCCGCATGACGCCCCGCATCTCTGTGTCACGGGCCCGGGCCCCCTTCAGCCCCATTGCCCGGGCCAACCGCCATCTTGGACACTGCACCACGCGGCCGCGTGGCCTCAGCTCGACCCCAAACCTGTGCCTGGCCAGGCCCCGACATCCCGGCACCACCATCCACCCAGGAGGTGAACGGACCACTTGGCAGGTTAATGGGAGAAAGAAGGGGGCGATGGCTCTCCCCCGCCAGGTGCCGATCGCCCCAGCCTCCCCGGGTGCTGGCTCCACCCCCCTGCTGGGTGTCTGGACTCCCTCATCCCGGACCTCCCGAGCGCCCAGTGCGAGGGCCCGGACATCAAAGGGGGCCAGACCTATAACTGAGGCAGCCCCAGAGCAGGAGGGCAGTTGTATCCTGGAGTCGAGAGACACCGAGAAGAACTCATCCTTGACGGACTGCTGGCGCTGCCGCAGCCCTGCCTTGTGAACTATCGCCCTGCCTGCTGGCGCTGCCGCGGCCTTCTGCAACCTTCATCCTCGTGGGACCTGCTGGCGCTGCCGCGGCCCGTTGTAACCGTCATCCTCGTTGGGACCTGCTGGCGCTGCCGCGGCCCGTTGCAACCGTCATCCTCGTTGGGACCTGCTGGCGCTGCCGCGGCCCGTTGCCATATACGACCTCTTCGGGACCTGCTGGCGCTGCCGCGGTCCGACCCGTCCGAACACCGAGCTCGAGGATTGTGAGCTACCGCCGTTTCACCTCAGTACCAGTAGGTACCAAGACTGTCCCGCTACCCCCTTCCCCTACTAGAGACTAGAATTGAGAGGATCATCGTGTCCGGATCTCCTTGTATCGTACTACCTTACTTCAAGAACTGCCTATAAAGGGTGTTAATCTGATCTTCGTGTGGTGTCCATCTGTGGGGGGGAAGTTACTTGTCTGTACGATCGCTGGAGACGGCCCTCACCGGAGGCCTCTCCCCTTGTGCTCGGCCGACCCTCCAGGTCCCCGTCTAACATTGGTGGCCAGCGGCGCGATCCGAACCAACGCGTAACCGTACAGAGAGTAACTCACCCTACGACTAATCCACAATGACGACCAGAGAGAGCGGATCTGCAGAGAAATTCCAGATGGAAAAACTGGAAGAGTACAACCACCGAGAGCTAAAACAATTTTGCATGGAACTAGGCATTGCCACCACCGGTCTGAGCACGAAAGAGGACTTCAAACACGCCCTAGAATCCTGGGCAGAGACAAATACCGCCGAAGCCCCGGCGACAAACACCGCTCTGACGGAAGAAAGGAGAACGGATCTCTCCCGGGAAGAGATACGAGAACGAGAGAAAAATAGACTTCACGAGTTAGAGTTGGCACGGCTCAAATTAGACGGAGAGTTGAAACTGGCAGAACAAAAGATGAACTTAGAACACTTACGGCTCCAAGAAGAGCGAGAGGAAAAGCAGAGACAGAGAGAACTCGAAGAAAAAAGACTGGCATACGAACACGAGTGCAAGCTGGCGGAGATAGAAATGCGCAAACAGAACAAAGACCTAGGGGTGCCCGAGCAACCGCGCCCCCCCAGGGACTACCGAACAGAAGGTCCACATCCCCAAAGATGTGGTCCGCGAATATTATCGGAACGACGACATACAGCAGTGGTTCAAGGCCTACGAGATCGCCATGACTGCCCACCGGATCGCTCGAAGTGACTGGGGAGCCGGTCTATGGGGGAGATTCGTCAATGAAGGCCGGGATGCCCTGCTGCAGCTTCCGGACCATCAAATGACGTCCTATGACCACATGAAGGCCGCCCTCCTCAGTCGATATAGGCTGACGCCCGAGATGTACCGCCAGAGGTTCCGCAACTGCACCCGGATCCCGGGTACAACCTGGATAGAATATGTGAACTATTTCAGCCGAGCCTTCGAGGGATGGATCAAGGGTAGCAACGTAACAACCTACGAGCAGCTCTTCAACCTCATTATGTGGGAGCACCTCTCCAACAACTGCTTCGTCGAGCTCAGGCAGCACCTCCTCGACAGCAAATTGACTGACCCACGGCAGCTCGCCGCCGAGGCTGACCGATGGGAGAGCACCCGGGTAACCCGGAGTGGACCAAACGAGCAGAACAGAACCAACCAAGGTCCTCATCGTCCCCGAGGAGGAGGAGGAGGACAGGGCCGGGGCAGAGACGCCGTCCCGGCCGCTCCCGCAAACAACACCCCGCCCCCGGCCGGCCGGGGCAACCCACCGATGCGCCCGGGGTTCCGAGCCAACGTTACGTGTCACCGATGCCAACAAGTCGGCCACTATGCCAGTGACCCGACCTGCCCAAAGAACCAGACCCCCGGGCCCCGCCAGGTGGCTGCCGCCGCCCTAGGGGGAGAGCAAGTCTCCGAAGAGCCTGACGAGTACGAGCAGGAGCAGCCCGAGTGGGAACCCGCCGCCATGACCCTGGCCTGCCTAGGGGGAAGAGACCTGATCCCGCGGGCTCCCCTACCAGCCAACACCAGGAAATACAGTCAGTGGGTGAACATAAATGGGCGTAAGGCCGAAGCCCTGCGTGACACAGGGGCCAGTGTGACGGCCGTCCGTTGTCACCTGGTGACCCCAGAACAAATCCTGCCAAACGTTCTTTGCCCCGTCCGATCGGCCGACAATTCGGAGAGCCTGTGTCGGATGGCCTGCGTCCCCTTCGAATGGGGAGGAGTGTCCGGTATGCTAAAAGTGACTGTCCGCGACGATGCCCCCGTGGACTGCCTCCTGGGGAACGATCTCGAGAGTTCCCCGTGGGCAGCCGTTGAAAGAAGAGAGCACCTGGGGATGTTGGGCCTTTCGGGCTGGGCGTGTGTAACAACCCGGTCCATGGCCGCCGACACCATCCTGGGATCTGAAGAACCCGAATGGCCAGCACCGCCTCCCCCGATCGCTCCAGAGGGAGACTCCATCCCTACCGACGCCCCGGAACAAACCCAAGAAGAGGCCGCTCAGCCCCAAGACCTTCCCGACCTGGCTCAGTGGCGTCAGGAAGGGGGGCCCACCCAAGAACAATTCCGGCAAGAGCAAAAGACATGTTCCTCCCTCGAGGGACTGCGACAGCAAGCGCTCGCCCAGAGCGCAGGAGACACCGCAGGAGCCCACTGGATCTATTGGGACAATGACTTACTGTACAGCGAACAAAGAATAGCGGAGCTGGGGGCCAGTCGAGTGCTGGTGGTGCCCCTCCGCTTCAGAGACTTCCTTTTGAACTTGGCCCATGATGTCCCCCTGGCTGGACACTTGGGGCAAGACAAAACATACAACCGCCTGGTGACTCACTTTTACTGGCCGAAAATGAGAAATTACGTCTCCAACCACTGCCGGTCCTGCCCGACCTGCCAGGCCAGCGGGAAGAGCGGCCGCAAACTCAAGGCACCCCTGCAACCATTCCCCGTTGTGACCACCCCGTTCGAAAGGGTGGGAATAGACATTGTGGGGCCCCTGGACCCCCGAACAGCACAAGGGCATCGATTCATCCTGGTCCTGGTGGACCACGCCACCCGCTATCCTGAGGCGGTTCCCCTTCGAACTGTAACCGCACCAGTGGTAGGATGAGCCTTAATGGGGATCTTCTCTCGGGTGGGCTTCCCCAGGGAAGTCGTCAGCGACAGGGGCACAAACTTTATTTCAAAATATATGAAATCCTTATGGCAACAGTGCGGAGTCACCTACCGATTCACAACCCCCTATCACCCGCAAGGAAACGGACTGGTCGAGCGATTCAACCGCACTCTCAAGGGGATGATCATGGGGCTGGAAGAACCCCTACGCCGCCAGTGGGACGTGCTACTACCGTGCCTCCTCTTCGCCTACCGAGAAGTACCCCAGAAGTCCCTCGGCTTCAGCCCCTTCGAACTCCTGTACGGACACCCTGTTCGCTGGCCTCTCAGCCTAGTTAAAGAAGAGTGGGAAATGGCCCCCCTGAAGACCCCTCCAGATGTCTACAAGTACCTCCTGACCCTCCGTAATCAGACCCGGCGATTCAGAGAGATCGCCAAAGCCAATCTTGAGGCTAGTCAGGAGGACATGAAGAAGTGGTACGATCAACATGCCTCCTCCACCGAATTCGAGCCTGGCCAGCAGGTATGGGTGATGTCCCCCATCGAACCTTGTGCCTTACAGGACAAGTGGACGGGGCCCTTCAAGGTGATCGAGCGTAAGAGCCCCGTCACCTACCTCATCGACATGGAATCCCCCCGGAACCCCCTCCGGGTCCTCCACGCCAACAGACTCAAACCCCACTTCGTGCGCTCGGAGCTCAGCCTGCTGATGGCTACAGACAGTGGAGCGGAAGAGGACTCCGAGCCCCTCCCTGACCTACTGGGGACCGGGGAAAAAGATGGTTCAGTGGACGGGGTCCAACTCTCCGAGGCCCTGACCCCGGAGCAGCGCCAAGACTGTCGGGCCCTCCTGCTGCAATTTGCAAGCCTATTCTCCCTCGCACCCGGGGTCACCCCCTGGTGCCTGCATGACGTGGACACTGGCGACAGTCCTCCTATCCGACACCGGCCGTATCGAGTACCAGACCGGGTACGCACTTGCATCCAAGAAGAAGTCTCCAAGATGTTCGCACTCGGAGTCATCGAACCCTCGGACAGCCCCTGGGCCAGCCCGGTTGTACTGGTCCCCAAAGCTGCGGCCCCGGGCACCACACCCGAGCTCCGATTCTGCATCGACTATCGGGGTCTGAACGCCGTCACCCGAACCGACGCTCACCCCATCCCCCGAGCCGACGAACTCGTCGACCGCATGGGGGCGGCCCGCTACCTAAGCATCTTTGACCTGACGGCGGGCTACTGGCAGATCGGCCTCACCCCCAGGGCACAAGAACGATCCGCTTTCTCCACCCCGGATGGACACTACCATTTCAGAGTGATGCCATTCGGCATGAAAAACGCTCCAGCCACGTTTCAACGACTTGTGAACCAGGTATTAGCGGGCCTCGAAGAGTTCAGCGCCGCATACCTGGACGACATCGCGGTGTATAGCCGCCACTGGTCAGACCACCTCCGCCACCTCCGAGGGGTCCTGCAGGCCCTCCAACAGGCCGGCCTCACAATCAAGGCCAGCAAGTGCCAAATCGGCCAGGGGTCCGTGACCTACCTCGGACACCAAGTGGGGAGCGGTCAGGTGGCCCCCCTCCAGCTCAAGATCACTGCCATCCAGTCCTGGCGCCCCCCCGTAACCCAAACCGAGGTCCGAGCCTTCTTGGGGCTCACCGGATACTATCGGCGGTTCGTGAAGGACTATGGCAGCATTGCGGGGCCCCTCACGGAACTCACATCCAAGACCAACCCAAAAACAGTCAACTGGACTCCCGACTGTCAAGCGGCCTTCGAGAGACTGAAGGCCGCCATGTGCACCGCTCCTGTGCTCCAGGCCCCCGACTACAGCCGTGAGTTCATCGTCCAGACTGATGCCTCAGACCATGGCATCGGGGCCGTCCTCTCCCAACTGAACCCCAAGGGAGTCGACCAACCAGTGGCCTTCATCAGCAGACGCCTACTGCCCCGAAAACAGCGCTGGAGCACCATTGAGCGAGAGGCCTTCGCCGTAGTATGGGCCCTCAAGAAGCTCCGGCCTTACCTCTTCGGAGCCCACTTCCGGGTACAAACAGATCATCGGCCCCTGCAATGGCTAATGCAGATGCGGGGGGAGAACCCCAAACTATTGCGATGGTCCATCTCCCTGCAGGGGATGGACTTCACTGTGGAGCATCGCCCTGGCCAGGACCACGCCAACGCGGATGGCCTGTCCCGCTTTCTCCGCCTCGACGAGGAGAGTCCCCAAGAGGATGGGTGACTCTCCCCGCCTTTAGCTGGGGGGGACGCATGTTGGACAGGCCCCAGGAAGGGCTCGCTCCCTCCCCGCATGACGCCCCGCATCTCTGTGTCACGGGCCCGGGCCCCCTTCAGCCCCATTGCCCGGGCCAACCGCCATCTTGGACACTGCACCATGCGGCCGCGTGGCCTCAGCTCGACCCCAATCCTGGGCCTGGCCAGGCCCCGACATCCCGGCACCACCATCCACCCAGGAGGTGAACGGACCACTTGGCAGGTTAATGGGAGAAAGAAGGGGGCGATGGCTCTCCCCCGCCAGGTGCCGATCGCCCCAGCATCCCCGGGTGCTGGCTCCACCCCCCTGCTGGGTGTCTGGACTCCCTCATCCCGGACCTCCCGACCTCCCAGTGCGAGGGCCCGGACATCAAAGGGGGCCAGACCTATAACTGAGGCAGCCCCAGAGCAGGAGGGCAGTTGTATCCTGGAGTCGAGAGACACCGAGAAGAACTCATCCTTGACGGACTGCTGGCGCTGCCGCAGCCCTGCCTTGTGAACTATCGCCCTGCCTGCTGGCGCTGCCGCGGCCTTCTGCAACCTTCATCCTCGTGGGACCTGCTGGCGCTGCCGCGGCCCGTTGTAACCGTCATCCTCGTTGGGACCTGCTGGCGCTGCCGCGGCCCGTTGCAACCGTCATCCTCGTTGGGACCTGCTGGCGCTGCCGCGGCCCGTTGCCATATACGACCTCTTCGGGACCTGCTGGCGCTGCCGCGGTCCGACCCGTCCGAACACCGAGCTCGAGGATTGTGAGCTACCGCCGTTTCACCTCAGTACCAGTAGGTACCAAGACTGTCCCGCTACCCCCTTCCCCTACTAGAGACCAGAATTGAGAGGATCATCGTGTCCTGATCTCCTTGTATCGTACTACCTTACTTCAAGAACTGCCTATAAAGGGTGTTAATCTGATCTTCGTGTGGTGTTCATCTGTGGGGGGGAAGTTACTTGTCTGTACGATCGCTGGAGACGGCCCTCACCGGAGGCCTCTCCCCTTGTGCTCGGCCGACCCTCCAGGTCCCCGTCTAACAACCACGCACTTGTCACCACTCAACACAACACACTCACCACCACACTCACTCCCCAGGCTCACCCCCACAGACTCACCACCACACACTCACCAGCACACAGAAAACAACACACACAACAACACACCCCCAGCCGTCAATGAATGCTTTCACCATGCACAAACACCAACAACCATCATCCATCTGTGCACGCTTTTACCAAGCACACACCCACCAGCCGTCAGTGCACCCTTCCACCAGGCACACACACCTCCAGCCGGCAGTGCACTTTTCCACCAAGCAATCGCAGTATGGTACACTTTACTTTTAAACATATTCATATAAAGCAGAGCATGCCACCATTGGTAAAATTACAATTCAACCAACATACTTCCACTACACACCACATGCACACACTCCATAACACATGGCAAAAAGACATTGGCATTTACAATGCCATTAGCTCAAACTCAAATAAATCCGAGCCCGATTGCATTGCTAATGCTTGTTTATTTTGAGAGGGAGAGTACCGGCACTTCTCGAGAGAAATGTAATATTTTTAATTGGTGAGTACCGGCACTTCTTACAAACAAGCCGGTACTCTGTTACAGAGTACCTGCACTTCTATTTTACCATTTAAAGCACTGGTTTAAACTGGGTTAGCTTGACCATCTTAGAAAATGTCTTCCTGTTTTTTTGGGGCTGGACTCCATGAACCATTTGGTCCTTTGGCAGTGGATGGCGCTGCCTGTTCTAGATCATCACGGGCAATCCCACGTCGTACGTGAGAGCTCGAGGCAAGACGTCCCTGCGTTCCATGAACGTAAAAGACAAGCAATAGCATAGGCAAACCAAGTGGAAGAAATGCCAAAAGACTGCGCGGCAGCGTGAGATGAGGCGGGATTCAGGGGCTTAACACCAGGCATGGAGAGACGCCCGCACTCCAGAAACCGGCCCCGCTGCCCAGCACTCAACATGCCGCGGACTCCAAGCGGATTAAAAGGCTAATAACGCAAACCATCTGCTGCTGGATTTATGCGTTCAGCTAGCCGCCAAGGAGGGTGCATTCCAAGCCCTCACTCAGGTTATTAGCCTTTCAACGCACTTACGTATTTAATCTCGCGCTTTTGGTTTTCCATTTGCCCTGGAATTAGTGGCTGGAACATAAACACAATTAAACATTACATTTTAATGCCTTGAATACCGGTTCTGTGCCTTCTGGCGTGCGCTAAACCCACTGATGTTGAATTTAATTGTGTGTTCGTTCGCATCACACAAAATGGATGCCTCGAAGTCTCCATGATATGGGGCATGGAGCTTAAGCAAAAGTCCTTTTGATGGTTTTGCACCTCGGGATATAAAATGAGAGATACTTAAAAAAAATATGCATTACAAACAACTAGTTAGGAGTGAAACACAGTTTTATTAAGGCCTCTCGCTGAAGCCAAAACTTTAGCAAATGAAGGGTTTGGTGCTGCTTTTTACAAGGTCGCTTGTTATGAGTCCACCACTCAAATTACTTTCATATTTCACTATACTAATTCACTACTAATCCTTTATGGGTTCCGGAGTAGCGTGCTACTCGCCAAAAAAAACAATTCAACCCCCATCAGTGGTAGCAAGCGCTACATGAATGCAAATCCTTTTCCCTCTTCTATCCCTCCTCTCCTTCTGAATCAAAATAACTGACTAACATGTCCACTGTTCAAATTATTTTCATATTTCACTATTCTTATTCACCACTAATCCTTTATGGGTTCCGGAGTAGCTTGCTACTCACGGAAAAAGCGCTTCAACACCCCATCAGGGGTTGCAAGCACTATATTTATTTATTTTGTTTATTTCGGGCACTGCCCATAAAACATATCAAAGTTAACACAGCAGAAATACTCTTAAATACATTTGAAAGTGTTCAATATTAAATACATCATAGTTTGGTTACCATACTATAAAAAGAAGATAAAAAAGGCATGCGAAAACAGGTCTATATACATTTAAAACATCTGCTTAGAATTTTGGCCAGGCATGACAAACAATTATGGTTCGTTTTATTTTTATTACTATAAGATGCTATAGAGTGCCAAGGTAGGATTCAGCTTATGCCCATGATGTCCAACCTGCTTGGTAAAACAAACTGTTCCTTTCAATCTCTGTGGTAAAAAACATATCTTCTGACATGCTTAACGGACGGCATACAGTTCATATAATTATGAAAGGGGACACGTGAAAAATCATGGTCTAAGAAGGGTCATAGAAAAATATGTAAGATCATTTCAAGTTCGTTTGTTTAATCAATTATTGATTAGCCAGAAGATGACAAACAAAACCAGAGATGGCTCTATACGTCCTGCCAGACCTTGCCCTAACAATTTATCTGGTGTGTTTCAAGGTTGGTTAGGGCCTTCTTCCTTAGTATCCTGGCACTGTACAGGTACCTGAAGGCCGCGTAGGGTAAAAGTTCTCAGGTGTTGGTCTTAAAGAGTCTTGCGGCTTCCCAGTGGTGCCTCACACCCATAAATTTACATGCGGCTAACAACCATTTTTCCACACATTTCTATATAGAAGGCAATAAAAAACAAGCATTTGCAATGCAATAGGTCTCGCATTAGGAAAGTTTGAGCTATTGGTATTGTAAATAAATTTTTTTTTATTTATGTTTTGTTTTTGAAAATAGCGAAATTAATAGCTTTGTCATTTACAATGCCAATAGTTATAACTTTCGCAAATGTGACACCTATAGTATTTGTAATGCAATATGTGTTGTATTTACGTGACTTTCATGTATTGATATTACAAATAACAATGACTTGTAATTTTTTTTAGTAATTAATACTTAAATAAAAGTTATTGTAATTTATAATGGCAATAGCTTAAACGTTTGTAAATAACTTTTGTGAAGATTATGTTCAGTGTATTTTATTGTGAAGAAAATCCAAGAACAGAAGTGAAATATCTTTTTGTTACATTTGTAATAAAGCTTGAAACATTGAGAGAACATGTTTGAACCAGTTGTTGTTGAATGGTTGCACAGATTGATGCTGTGGTGGCGCTGAGTGATGTGATGATGAACGAGTGATGCTGTGGCGTTCAGTGATGCTGTGGTAGCGCATAGTGATGTTGTGGTGCCCCTGAGTGATGCTGTGGTGGTGCTGAGAGATGCTTTATGTTATGCTATGTTTTGCTATCCTTTGTTTTGTTTTGTTATGCTATGCTATGTTTTGCTATCCTATGCTTTGATTTGTTATGCAATGCTGTGTTTTTATGCTAAGCTATGTTTTGTTATGCTATGCTATGTTTTGCTATGCTATGCTTTGTTATGCTATGCTATATTTTGTTATGCTATGCTATGTTTTGTTTTGCTATGCTATGTTTTGTTACACTATGCTATGCTATGTTTTGTTGTGTTTGGTATGCTATGCTATGTTTTGCTGTGCTATTATATGTTTTGTTTTGCTATGCTATGTTTTGTTGTGTTTTGTTAAGCTATGCTATGTTTTGTTGTGTTTTGCTATGTTTTGTTATGCTATGTGTTGTTGTGTTTTGTTATGCTATGTTTTGTTTTGTTTTGTTATGCTACGTTTTGTTATGCTATGCTATGCTTTGTTTTGCTATCCTATGCTTTGTTTTGCTATCCTATGCTTTGTTTTGTTATGCTATGCTATGTTTTGTTGTGTTTTGTTATGCTATGCTATGTTGTGTTTTGCTATGCTATGCTTTGTTATGCTATGCTATGTTTTGCTATAATATGCTATGTTTTGTTATGTTTTATTATGCTATGCTTTGTTTTGCTACGCTATGTTTTGTTATGCTATGTTTTGTTATGATATGCCATGCTTTGTTATGCTATGTTTTGTTATGTTATGCTATGCTAAGCTTTGTTTTGTTATGCTATGCTATGTTTTGTTGTGTTTTGTTAAGCTATGCTATGTTTTGTTATGCTATGTGTTGTTGTGTTTTGTTATGCTATGTTTTGTTTTGTTTTGTTATGCTACGTTTTGTTATGCTATGCTATGCTTTGTTTTGCTATCCTATGCTTTGTTTTGCTATCCTATGCTTTGTTTTGTTATGCTATGCTATGTTTTGTTGTGTTTTGTTATGCTATGCTATGTTGTGTTTTGCTATGCTATGCTTTGTTATGCTATGCTATGTTTTGCTATAATATGCTATGTTTTGCTATGTTTTATTATGCTATGCTTTGTTTTGCTATGCTATGTTTTGTTATGCTATGTTTTGTTATGATATGCCATGCTTTGTTATGCTATGTTTTGTTATGTTATGCTATGCTAAGCTTTGTTTTGTTATGCTATGCTATGTTTTGCAATGCTTTGCTATGTTTTGTTATGTATGCTATGTTTTGTTGTGTTTTGCTATGTTTTGTTATGCTATACTTTGTTTTGTTATGTTATCCTGTTTTGTTATGTTTTGCTATGTTTTGTTCTGCTATGTTTTGTTGTGTTTTGTTATGCTATGCTGTTTTGTTATACTATGCTATGTTTTGTTTAGCTATGCTTTGTTATGTTATGCTATGCTTTGTTTTGTTATGCTATGTTTTGTTATGCTATGCTATGTTGTGTTGTGTTATGCTATGCTATGCTTTGTGCTATGTTTTGTTGTGTTTTGTTATGCTATGCTATGTTTTGCAATGTGTTGCTATATTTTGTTATGTATGCTATGTTTTGTTGTGTTTTGCTATGTTTTGTTATGCTATACTTTGTTTTGTTATTTTATCCTATGTTTTGTTATGTTTTGCTATGTTTTGTTCTGCTGTTTTGTTGTGTTTTGTTATGTTATACTTTGTTTTGTTATTTTATCCTATGTTTTGTTATGTTTTGCTATGTTTTGTTCTACTGTTTTGTTGTGTTTTGTTATGCTATGCTGTTTTGTTATACTATGCTATGTTTTGTTTAGCTATGCTTTGTTATGTTATGCTATGCTTTGTTTTGTTATGCTATTTTTTGTTATGCTATGCTGTGTTTTGTTATGCATGCTATGTTTTGTTATGCTATGCTGGTGAGGGTGTGTGAGGGTGAGTGAGGGTGTGTGAGGGTGAGTATGTGTGTGAGGCTAAGGGGGTGTGAGGGTGAGGATGTGTGAGGGTGTGTGAGTGTGAAAGAGTTGTGAAGGTGAGGGGGTGTGAGGGTGAGTGAGGGTGTGTGAGGGTGAGGGGGTGTGAGGGTGAGGGTGTGAGGGTGTGTGAGTGTGAGGATGAGGGGGTGTGAGGGTGAGGAGGTATGCGGGTGAGGGGGTGTGAGGGTGAGCGTGAGGGTGTGTGAGGGTGAGCGTGTGTGAGGGTGAGGGTGAGTGAGGGTGTGTTAGGGAGAGGGTGTGTGAGGGTGTGTGAGGGTGAGGGGGTGTGAGGGTGAGGGGGTGTGAGGGTGTGTGAGGGTGAGAGGGTTGTGAGGGTAAGGAGGTGTGAGGGTGAGGGTGTGTGTGAGGATGAGGGGGTGTGAGGGTGAGGGGGTGTGAGGGAGTGGGGGTGTGAGGGGGTGTGAGGGGGTGAGGGGACGGTGTGTGAGGGTGAGGGTGTGTGAGGGTGAGGGCGAGTGAGAGTGAGTGGGGGTGAGGGTGTGTGAGGGGGTATGTGAGGGTGAGGGGTGTGAGGGTGTGGGGTGTGGGGGTGTGAGGGTGTGGGGGTGTGAGGGTGTGGGGGTGTGAGGGTGTTGGGGTGAGGGTGTGAGAGGGTGAGGGTGTGAGGGTGAAGGGGTGTGAGGGTGAGTGGGTGTGAGGGTGAGGGTGACTGGGTGAGGGTGACGGGGTGAGGGTGTGTGAGGGTGAGGGGGGTGTGAGGGTGATTGAGAGGGTGAGGGTGAGGTTGTGTGAGGGTTAGAGTGTGTGTGAGGAGGTGTGTGAGGGTGAGGGGGTGTGAGGATGTGGGGTGTGAGGGTGAGGGGTGTGAGGGTGAGTGGGTGTGTGAGGGTGTGGGGTTGTGAGGGTGAGGGGGTATGAGGGTGAGGGGGTGTGAGGGTAAGGGGATGTGAGGGTGAGGGTGACTGCGTGAGGGTGACGGGTTGAGGTTGTGTGAGGGTGTGAGGGTGAGGGGATATGAGGGTGTGAGGGTATGAGGGGGTGTGAGGGTGAGGGGGTGAGGGTGAGGGTGTGTGAGGGTGAGGGTGTGTGAGGGTGAGGGGGGTGTTAGGTTGAAAGGGTGTGTGAGAGGGTGTGTGAGGGTGAAAGGGTGAGTGAGGGTGAGAGGGTGAGTGAGGGTGTGTGAGGTGAGGATGTGTGAGGGTGAGGGTGAAGGGGTGTGAGGGTGAGGGTGAGGGGGTGTGTGAGGGTGAGAGGGTGAGGGGGTATCAGGGTGTGGGAGTGTGAGAGGGGGAGGGTGAGGGGGTGAGGGTGTGAGGGTGTGTGAGGGTGAGGGGGGTGAGGGTGAAGGTGGGTGAGGGTGGGTGAGAAGGTGTGTGAGAGTGAGAAGGTGTGTGAGGGTGTGAGGGTGAGAGGGTGGGTGAGAGGGTGAGTGAGGGTGAGGGGTGTGAGGGTGAGGGGGGGTGCGAGGTTGAAAGGGTGTGTGAGAGGGTGTGTGAGGGTGAAAGGGTGAGTGAGGGTGAGAGGGTGAGTGAGGATGTGTGAGGGTGAGGGTGAAGGGGTGTGAGGGTGAGGGTGAGGGGGTGTGTGAGGGTGAGGGGTTATCAGGGTGTGGGAGTGTGAGAGGGGGAGGGTGAGGGGGGTGAGGGTGGGGGTGAGGGTGTGTGAAGGTGAGGGGGGTGAGGGTGAAGGTGGGTGAGGGTGGGTGAGAAGGTGTGTGAGGGTGAGA
This sequence comes from Lissotriton helveticus, assembly GCF_964261635.1. Taxonomy (NCBI): domain Eukaryota; kingdom Metazoa; phylum Chordata; class Amphibia; order Caudata; family Salamandridae; genus Lissotriton; species Lissotriton helveticus. Next base: position 816,273,419 of record NC_136073.1, on the reverse strand, counting down.
AGGTGTGTGAGGGTGTGAGGGTGAGAGGGTGGGTGAGGGGGTGTGAGGGTGAAGGTTATTACATCTTAGGTGTGGTGCGGGCATGGCTGGCCAGAGCAGGGCCCAGGGAGTGTTAGGCACACTCTTAAAGTGTGCAGGACTGTTTGGCTGGCCTTCCTGGGCCGGTCAAACAGTCCTGTGCATTTTGCAAGTTCCCCACCAGGTTGCATTACACAGCCTGGTAGGGAACATGCACAGTGTACCTGTCCCAGTCTGAGCACCAAACTACGTCGCTCAGGCCACTTACAAGGCTGCACTGGAGCATTGTAATTGGCCTGGGGATTTTGGGAGGCAGTGTGTCTCCTGTTGTGGCGTGGAAAAGACGTCGGAGGAGAGGCGGCGTCGGGCAGAACTCAGGTAAGTTTTTTTTTTATTTTGTATTCCCCCTCCGCTCGTCCCACCTCCCCCGTTCAGTTGCACCTCTATTGCCCACTAATGTTCACTTCCTCCTATGAACATTAAGCTCTATATGGTACTGCAATCCGGGGGACACTAAACCACAACACTGCATGCAGGTTACTACTCAAAACTACTTACTATTCTACCTAATTCTAGGCGTATAGAGCTGTTTCCCATTGTCGCAGATGGATGTTTGACTGCGAATCAATTTGCAGTGAGGCACTAGAGTGACATGCCAACATGGGGTTATAAAATAAAGGGAGAGTTGGGAAACATCGGAGAAATGCAATTTCTACTTTACCTGCTTTAAAAAAGAGGAATTCGTTGGCGGAGGGAAAAAGTTAAATTACAAACATTCGTAAAGGGAACTGTTTGTATATGTGCTCTACACCCCCCGCGGGTTGCAGAGATGCGCTCTATTTTCCTAGAAATGCATGAACACGGTGCTGTTTTAGGATTGACGGGAGCGCTGTGTTTTCGTTGGTCACTGGTAGGTCCCACCACCAAGTCACAGTGAATAACCCGCCGAGTACATGAGGTGCAACACTTGTCAATGCAGTTACGCCATACAGGCGGCAGACTTCGATTTTTAAGCCATCCATGACTTTATTTTAGCAGTCACCCATCTAAAATTGCATTTGCTTCCATTCAAGTTAATAGGGAAAATGAAATCCACTTATCTATTTTTTTTCAAATTCTACCTCGATCTGGTTGCATTTTTCTAATTTCTGCCATACCCGGGGGGAGCTGCAGCAGTAGCACACCGAGCAGGACGTATCACAAACTAACTAAAGCGAGGCAGTAAGAGCAGTATGGGCTTTGCATAAGCCTATGGACATATAAAATAAAAAAGACATTTACCGTAAACCTCTTGTGCTCGTCTGATGACTCTGATCGTCCGGCGGCTGTTCCAGCGTATTTTATACACTCCGTTCGTCAACCATGAATTCTGTCCATTAAAACTTTGCATTTGTTTTTTTTTTAGACCCAGCTTACATTTAAAAACAAGAAAGCAGCCCTGCCTGGGCGGAAGTCAGGCAGCCCTCCTCGAGACAGAGGCTGGGCCTGACCAGAAGCAGGAAGTCGAGCGCGACCGGAGCTTCCCAGGAGGCAGGCTGCAATGGCTGGCGCAAGGCTCCGGTGCAGAGAGAGGAGAGCCCTGCGTGCAGCCGGCGTCCGCCCGGGAAGCCAAGGAGCGAGTGCCAGTGTCCCTGTGCCCGTTGACGCCGGAGGGAGCAGCCCCGGAGCGGGACCTGGCCGGGCATGTTGTCTCCCCGGAAGAGTCCTGCGGAGGCGAAGTCCCGGTGAGTGGGGCTCCGTGCTTGCGTTTCTGGGGGCAGGAGGTACTCGGGGGGCATGTTGAGGGCTGCAGGGGCCATGGTATTTGGAGTCCCCAGTGTGGGACTCCAACGATAGTGCCGGCATCGCTCCAGAGCCCACGAGGCTCCCCAGGGGCACTGGCTCGAAAGCGAAACTGACGACGCACACAGCAAGTAGCTAGGAGCGCGCTCCCGCTGTGAAAACTGGAAACAAAAAGCGCGTGGCACATTGCTGTCCACATTCCCAAATACGGGCAACATTAGTTGTCTTGCTGACAGCTTTCAATGCTTTCGCATTGAAAGCTAGGTCAGCTCGACCTAAATATAAAAAGGATCTCCGTTCCCTCTACATTGGGGTAATTTTGGCAGGAATCAGTCGGAGTGAATGCATCAGCCCATTTTGCTGTATGAGATCTCAAGGGTAGTAGCCCACATCTATATTGCACATATAGACATTTAGAATGGTGTGGGTACATCCTGTCCATATAAGGTTTGAATCTTGGGGCACACTTATGATTCAAAAGCTTGCCTGTTAGACTATCAGTCTGATGGGCTTCCCATGTATGCAATCAATAGAACTGCCTCCCAATATGACTGTTTTACTCTTGAAGTGTCTCCTTTGCCAATTGATTCAGGGGAGTTTCATTGATCACTCATACCTATTCTATGTTTTTTTTTTTTTGCAGAGTTTTATATAGCGCGAACTTGACCCGAACCAAATCGGCTTTACATAGCACCCAGTTACGTTACATGAGGAAACACATTCATTTTTGTGAGTCACTGGGAGGTTGAGTGATTTGCCCAGAATCACAGGATGTTCCGCGTCGTTACCGAGACTCGATCCCAGATCCCCAGGTCCGAGGTCGAGCGCCCTACCCGTTAGGCCAACTCCTCTATGTGATGTTTCTTTGATATTTTTCAGCCATGAAATTGTCCGACCTCTGTCTAGGGCTTGCAAATCTTTTACACAGTCTCTATAAGTTGCCAGTTCATGAGTGAACCAAAATCTAACCCAGTGTAACAGGGGTTTTAGTAGAGCAGTTAGAAGGATAGGTTTGGGGGCTATATCTAAGCGCAATGGAGTAGTGGGTGAGCTTGAGGGAAGTTTAAAAATTGCCTTTAATAAACTTATTTTCTACTTTTGTTAAAATTTCTGCTGTGGCATAGCCCCAAATCTCAGCTCCACATATTGCTGATGCAACTGCTGAGGCTCTGTATACAGTAATAGCTGGGGAGACGGGTCCTCTCGAAGCAGCCTCATATCTCCTCACTATAGCAGAGGCTTTCTGATAAAAGGTACTTTTGCTTTTTTCCATCTGGGGACTGCATGTTTGGGTAGCACTAACCCACACCCCAGGATAATCAAAGAGTGAGACTTTTTCAAGACAAAGCCCCTCTACGGTCACATTGCCTCTGCATTTTTTGTGTGGATTTATCATCATAACTTTAGATATGGATGGATTTAATTCTAGTGCCCTTTCCCTACAGAAAGCCACAAAGGCATTCAATTCAGATTGCCTTCCCATTGGTGTCCGAGAGATTAGCAGGGTGTCATCTGCAAACATTAATATTGGGGTTGGTATTCCTGCCAGTCTAGGGCAGTTTGCATACCTTCAATTTCCTCACTGCACCATTGATATATAAACTAAAAAGTGTTGGAGCGAGGACACACCCTTGTCTTAACCCCTTGCAGAATCTCTATCCTGTCTGTCATGTCCCCTGTGGTATTTCATCTCACCCTCTCATACGTCTTTTCATGGAGCAATTTTAGTATTCTTAGTAGATCTGGGGGAATGCCATACCCATCTAGAACCTCCAATAGCATTTTTCTTGTGACCTGGTCGAATACCGCACTCAAGTAGATGAAGGCGACATATAGATGGTCTCGTATCAAGGTGATGTATTTCCAAGTGATCACCTTGAAGCGGAGGACCTGGTCCAGTGTGCTGATCAAGCGCTATATAAATGCAAACCTTTTGTCCTCTTCTATCCCTCCACTATCCTGCTCAATCCAAATAACTGACTAACATATCCATCACTCAAATTACTTTCATATTTCACTATACTAATTCACCACTAATCCTTTATGGATTCCAGGGTAGCGTGCTGCTCACCGAAAGTGCACTTCAACAGCCCATCAGGGGTAGCAAACACTATATAAATGCAAACCTTTTTCCCTCTTCTATCCCTCCACTATCCTTCTGAATTCAAATAACTGACTAACATATCCACCACTCAAATTACATTAATATTTCACTATACTAATTCACCACTAATTCTTTACGGGTTCCGGAGTAGTGTGCTACTTGCCAAAAAAAACCCTGCTTCAACACCCCATCAGGGGTAGTATGCGCTATATAAATGAAATTACAATACAATACAATATTTAGAGCCTCCAGCAGGCCTTTTGTTTTACTTTTTAAGCCATAGATTGTAACCCCAGTGACTTAGTTTCCCTACAGCTCATATGGAAGTTTCAAGAATAGAGGGATGAGGGGTTCTTATTTTCCTAGATGCTCTGACTTTGAGGAAGTGCTTGATTTAAGCGATCTCCCTCCCTAGCTTGGCCTGGCACATACTCGACTTCCAGCATTAAAGACCTCAACATAGGTTTGCATATGTGGCATCTCTGGTGAGAAGAGGCCTCTGGTGTTTTCAGACCAGCAAATGTATGGAGACCAGCAAGGACTTGAAACTTACATTTGTGATGCACGAGAGGCACAAAATCCAGAGGATGTAGCCTTATGGCTAGAGCAGTCAACCTCGAAGCTGGGAAACCGGGTTCGAGTCTTGGCAACAACGCTCAACATCCTGTGATTCTGAGCAAATCACTTAACTTCCCCGTGCCTAACAAAAATGAATGTGTCCTTGTGTAACAAAACTGGTGCTCATGTAAAGAGCTCTGATGGGTAACATCGTTTACAATGCGGTGTTTACACCGCAGTACCTTTACAACGGTGCCATTACAACGCAAGTCGTTACTACGACTTGCGCTGGATGGCGCTGTTGTATAAGGAATATTGTCATTTTATATTCCAACACCTTCCCTACTGTTATGTGGGCTGGTGTTAGAATATAAAATTATAATAATCCACAATCCACGCACACCAACGCAAGTCGTTGTAACGACTTGCGTTGTAAAGGCAGCGTTCTAAAGTACCGCGATCTAAAAGATCGCGTTGTACTAACGTACATCCGCTCTGATACCCGATATCTTCGGGTCTAGTTTACGCTATTAAAAACTCTACAAAAAAGTAATTCTATTGTGCACCAGGATTTCTGAAGGAAACATCAGATCAGGTGTTTATGCTCATAAAATACTATTGCTGGCCTGAAAATAAAATTACCTTTGGAGAGTCAATTACCCAGGATGATTGTTGAGTGTGGATGAAGAATAGTCTGCTATACAATCAGCTTTACCACAGAAAGGCTGAGTATAATATCCTAAGAGCTAAAGGTTTTGTACAATGATATTTTAATGTGTAGCTTTCAGGAATGCTTAATTTGAGCCTGTGGTTTCAGGTGCTCGGCACCAGCACTTAATTGTTAACACTGGCACTTATGACAGACTGCCACATGGTGGTGCTGTTTGTCTAATTTTGAGGTCAGCACAACAATGAATATCTATTAATTCAATATAGGTGAAAAATGACAAATACCTGCCTTCCAAGCTGTTCTTATAGCTTGGGGGTCTGAAATAGACTAAGAAGTCACACTTATAGGTGTGTAATGGTTAGCAGTTCTGTTGGTACAGTGTTTGGCAGCGCTGGTGGCTGCAATGGGTGGTGGAAGGTGCGGGGGCCTTGGCACTTATTTATTTCCAAATTAAGCATTGTCTTTCTGTCGTTCTGAGTCAGCGAGGTCTCCCAGACAGTGGATAACCCATGAGGAACTGTACAATGTCTGTCAAACTTCTTGTGACTTCAGAAGTTAATGTACCTCCTGCAAACATTCTGTGTCTCGAGCAGTCATACAACGTCTGCCAAACTTCTTGTGACTTCAGAAGTTAAACCACCTCAACATCTGCCAAATATCTTGTGACTTCAGAAGTGAATGCATTCTGTTTCTCAATCAGTCACACAACTTCTGCCAAACAGCTGGAGTCTTGGGTGGCAACTTACATTTCTCCACATATCCTGCATGTTGAAAGGACACACTGTTTGGGCAATATCTCCTGTGTATTTTGTAGTCACAGAACGTATCGCCAACTCTTTGTGTCTTCTACCGAACAACTATGTTGTGAGCATGCACCTTCTTTTTAATGCTTTATTTCTGAATAATTGTGTATCATAACTGCATGAAATTTCCCAGTATAAAATCCCACGCATTGGGGTTTGGAGTGTGCAGCTAAAGGCGTGATTTGCTTTGAGAGTTGGATGCACACACAATGCTGAGTTAGTGGCCATTCACAAACTACTTTCTGACCCATATCAAAGTATAAGGGTTCAGGCATACGGCTTAAGTAAATCTCCTTCCAGGTTGGAAAAGGGAACTGGACAACCCTAGACTTCATGGGGTTCTACGGAAAAGGCTTTCTGAGCATAGAAAGACCACTGGAGAAAAATGGGAAAAAAGGCAATTGAACAGTGCGCTGCTTTTCCCCAAAGCAAAATTTGTAATCATCAATGATGTCATCTGAGATTTCATCAGTGATGTCATCAATGATGTCATTTAACATGTCATAAGTGATGTAATATGTGAGCTCATAAGCAGTGCATGGTTAGCTAGCTGAACTATGACTGGAGAATGTAATTTTTTTTGTTTTTTAGTATTGAACTAATTTCAACACCTACCTACAATGTTACTTTAACCTTTGTTTTTTTCAGTGACTTTCAAGGTTTTTAAAGTTTTTATTTTTACATAAGCTAAAATCGTATTACCATCTCGAATTATAATGTCACTTTCACCTTTGTCTTTTTTCAGTGAAAATATTTTTTTTATCATATTGATCTGGTTCACCTACTATATTCATATTTGTAAGTGCTTCCTGTTGAGGTTTAATTTCTGTAAATTCAGCATCCGTGCCAGAGCATGGAAACCTGCCCATATATTTATACAAGAAGAGACCACAGTTTTGCATCAAAAGTTGGCCCAACAGGAACTCTTTTAATTAGTTGATGAGTAAGTGTTACCTTGTTGCTAGAGTATGTAGTGCATATTATAAGTATTCACGCAGTACTACTTGAGGGTCTGCTCTGGGTACCACAGTGACAGCTGTTTGGTACTGATTTACCTGCTGCCCGATATATATATATATATATTTTTTTTTAAATATATATTTTTATTTTAACAGTAAGACAAGAGTAGGCATTACAGATATCAGGTGTCAAACAGTAAAATGCAGATCAGGGACAGGCGGGGGAACTATACATACAAATAACCATCGTAAGGAACACATGGCCTATCGCGATTACGCATATAAGAGCAAGAGAAATAAACAGTCTATTAGGCGATCAAAAACAATCCCACCCGCACGACCCCGTCCTCAATGATACAGGATAATTAGAGCCAGTGTAGACACCCGGACAATAAAGGATCCGTGGAGAAGAAACAGCCCACCTCTTGTGAAAAGGAAAAAGGAAGACAAAAGGGGCCATAGAACAAAACAAAGGCAAAATAAAAAAAACCTCCCCGAACCCCCCACCCTGCACCCCTGCAATGGCTACGGCCTAACCCCACTAGCAGCGTGCCTGTCGCCCAAGAACTACCCTAAAAGAAGGGAAAAAGAGAGAAAGTGGAGGAGGAAAAAGCAAACACACTACCGGTCTCCCATACCCCCCGCCAGTAGCGACCACCCCGAGACGTAGTAAAATCAATATCCAGCAAAATGTACAAACCAGTCGGAGTATAGTCAATAACCACCCGACTCCCGTCACATTATAGGCACAACCCCGGCATTGTATAAAGTTATTGTATCAGATCCAAGCGATCAAGCTCAGCCCTGGCCAGTACGGTCTTTCATAAGAGTCTTTTTCACTCGAGCCGCCATCTTGATGGAAAAGGCAGAGCGTTCATAAAAGTTCATGTCAGTGCAGAAGGATCGAAAACAGGATAAAAGTTCACGAAGTCCACCAATCGAACGAGGAAAGGTGTCCAGGAACAACGAATATCTCCAACAGTCACTGAGGAACTTGTTACCACACAGAAAACAGTCTATAGATGTATTAGGCGGCAGCAGATTCGCGCAGGAGATGCTGGCGATAAGCACGGGCTGGCTTGTTGTTAATTGGGGACCGCCAAGGCTCAGTAAATCCGGGATCCGCACGGGGACCTCGATCTCAGATGTGCAGTGCAACGCTGGTACCACAGCTAGCTGGAAAGTTAACGGAGAGTCGTCCTCCGGTCCCAGGATACCGTCCACTTTTACAGTCAGTGTCCGGAACACAGCAATGGTGTGCGAATGGAGCGCCCCAATGGCGGCCATGACGGCCTGCAGCAATGGCGTGCCTTCCGTCCGCTCCATCCCCTCTCAATAGGCGATAGAGCAGGACTTGAACCCCGGAGGCCGGCTACTCCGGGGTAACAGGCCACGCAAATCCGATGTCAAACAGTGGGCGCTCCTCTTCCGGCAGAACACACCTTCGCTGCTAGCGAGGGCCCCAGCCCATTGACCCAGAGAGGGTAGCAAGGTCTCCGGGCACCAGACCCCCACCACGGCAGCCGGCGTGGCACGCTGGTGTGTCCTCGGTGTAGACTGTTCACAGGATCGTCACCAAAAATCAACAATTCACGGCACACTTCGGGAGACCGGGCTCAGTCCAGGTCTCACGGCCGATGTTGATCAATTCCGATCCGGATAAGCTAGAAATCGAGGCCCCGGCTTCCACACGTTGTTAGGCCGAGAATAGAAACACGGCGTATCTTCGTCTGCGGTTGAGGTAGAAAACTCAGGATTGCACCTTTAGAAGCAGAAAAACTTCACGAACACGGAAATCTCGTGTGAGTCCAGGATTAAAGGCAGGATATTCGAGCAGCTGGCGGAGGTCGGCGGAGCCGGGAGCTTACGTGGCCATCTTGGTTGCTAGCGTAGCTCCTCCCCCGCGATATATTTTTTTTATTGTTTTTAATGTAATAGTGGCTCTACATGGCGCCGAGTTCAGCGTGTATCTCGCCTACCTCATTTTGGGCTTTTCACAAAAAAGTTTCAATACTTGGGACGGAGTCTCCATGTCCTGTAATGGCGAACCCAACATTTTGTTTCTAGCTGTGGCCAGCCAATCAGATTTTCTGGTCGTACGGTATCCAATGACATAAAGGAGAAAATACTCCCTGAACTAATCAGAGGGTTCTATGTTTTAAAAAGACTGTTCCGGAAACTCCAGCTGGCCCAGCCCTTTAAATATCACTACATTTTGAAACCTTTCGTGGCTGCCCTGCACATCATTATACACAAATTTCTCGAAGCAGATTTACACCAAATAACAAAATGCACACGTTTTGAGTAAAGATGTCCTTTGGGAATTAACATGGGAAAATAATGTTTTGGGACCTCCTTTTTTCGTGGCCGCCACTTGAAGAACCACCCCAAAAATGTCCAAGGAAGGTGATGAGGTGGATAGATGTTTAGAAAGTTTTGTAAAGATTCATCAAACAGTAACAACGTTTTTTACCGAATCAAAAATGCTTTCCTTATGGAAACTCTGACCTAACAATAACTACACAGTGCAATGAATACATTTCTATCTATCTATCTATCTATCTATCTATCTATCTATCTATCTATCTATCTATCTATCTATCTATCTATCTATCTATCTATCTATCTATCTATCTATCTATCTATCTATCTATCTATCTATCTATCTATCTATCTGTCTGTCTGTCTGTCTGTCTGTCTGTCTGTCTGTCTGTCTATCTATCTGTATATATATATATATATATATATATATATATATATATATATATATATATATATATATATATATATATATATATATATATACAATTATATATATATACATATACCTACAAATATGTATATGTGTGTGTGTGTGTTCATTTGCTTATTATTTTTCCTTCATTTTGATATGTTAGAAATTTGTTGTTTAACTTAAGATTTCCTACTTTTTCTGAAAGTATGAGTCGTTCAGAAACGGATGATTCAAAGGTATGTTTCCAATGTTTTTCCGTCGTTTGGTTTTATTTTCCTTTTTAAAAACTATTTCCGTAAATCATATTTAATTGCACAAATGAAGGCCAAGATGAGATATTAAGCCTGGTACCAATAACCAAGGGTGCACTGACCAGCCAGGTGTTTGGGTGGGACTGCAGAGCTCAATGAGCAATAGGCAATGTACCTTCAGTGGATATACCATAAGAAATGTGCACAATGAGACATATAAGGAGGCAACAAACATAAGAATCCATCGGTTAATTTGTAATAAAAATAAGTGCCCAGGCTCTCGTCAGAAGGCAGCTTGCATCAGTCCATTTCTGCTGTTAGCGCTGCCTAAAACAGAACCATCTAGTAAACCATGAAAGTGGGGAGAGGATGTGGCATAATGGACAGAGCTGCTGACTTTGGAGCTGGGGAATCAGGTTCGAGTCTCGGCGTCCATTCAACATCCTGTGATTCTGGGCAAATGACTTAATCTCCCCATAAATTAATGTGTCCTTAACTGGTGCTCATGAAAAGCGCGGATTTTGATGATTAAGTGCAGGTGCTGAGCACCGGAAACCACCAGCTCAAATTAAGTACTTACAGTGTCAAAGAAACTATCAGAATCTATGTAACAACAGAGCTCAATGTAACAAGTTTGGTCATGGAATAAATGCGATATTTGGGACATACTGGAACAATTTACAAATGGTAGTGATTTGAGAAATAACCATAGCACCTTATGACTGTTTTGTTTGTGATGTGCCGCAGCAGGTAAGATAAAATAAATTAAATACAAAATTGAAACTTTGGAAGGTCATAAATTAATAATATTTCTCCTAGAGATCCAGTTTCAAACCCTGGAAAACATCATAAAGGTAAGTCCTTGCCATTTACTTTTGGAGCTGCTTACACAGAGTGATACTTTCAGGTTTGATTCAACACTAGGTATGCTGACCCTACAGGTACATCTGTATAGTATGATTTTTAACTCTCCCATTGTTTTACTTGTTAGGGTTACTCATTTCTATATTGCTTATACATCCACACGGTTTTCTTGTCTCTCCGATACACAACCACCTATCCTAGGGCGAGTTCAGGAAACATTCAGAGGATAGGTGTTAAGTAACTTTCTGAACCTTAGATGGTGAGCAGTCAGTTGTTATTACACCATATAATTGACATTGTTAGTCCGGTGATCAATGAGATTGTGAACTCCTCGTTAGACACAGGGACATTCCCAGACGAATGGAAATTCCCCATAGTAAAGCCTCTAAAGAAAAAACCGAACGTTGACTCCTTAGATCTTACTAATTATAGACCTATATCTCTGTTACCCGTCTTGGGTAAAATCTCAGAGAAAATTGTATATAAGGAGCTTTCAAATTACCTAGAAATATCAAAGGCTTTTCATCCCCGCCAATCTGGCTTCCGACCAAAATACTCTACTGAGTCGACGTTACTTGAGATCTCAGACACCATTAAATTTATTTTGGACGAGGGCAAGAAGGCAGTCCTGATTCTTTTGGACTTGTCAGCGGCGTTTGATTCGATCTCACATAAAATCCTGCTCAATAGATTAAGAGCATGTGGTATATAAGATCAGGCCCTGGCATGGATTACATCTTTTTTGACCAACAGGACACAATCAATCGCGCTGTGACCATTCAGGTCACCTGTACTAGCCATTACCACAGGGGTGCCGCAGGGGGCTTCTCTGAGTCCTTTGTTGTTTAATGTATACATGACCCCTCTTGTTTCCCTAATCTCTAGTTATGGGATTGAGATCACGTCGTACGCTGATGATACACAATTGATTCTCTCTCTGGATAAGACCACCACTAATGCAGAGGGAAATTATAAAATCTGTCTGACGGCTGTGTTGCAATGGATGAGGGAAAATCATCTCTGTTGCAATACCAGCAAGACAGAAATTTTACCAATTGGGAAAGATAATCCTTTTCACCCAAAGGATTGGTGGCCAGATGACACCACAGCACCGCCATCAACTGTGGAAGTGGCCAGAAACTTAGGTGTATGGTTTGACTCCGGCCTATCTTTCAAGCCCCACGTCTTGAAATTGACCGGGACCTGCTTTGGGTTTATAAAAACATTAAGAAAGTTCTTCAATCTGATTCCTCTGGTGGCTAAAAAGATCGTAGCAGTGGCCCTTATATCATCGAGACTCGACTACTGCAATAGTCTTCTTGCGGGAATCAATAAAAACATCCTGAGGAGACTTCAGGTAGTCCAGAACGCAGCAGCCAGACTGGTATTGGGACTACCACGTAGGGCTTCGGCCTCTGCTGCACTGAAGACTCCTCATTGGCTACCGGTCTGTAAGAGGATTCTGTTTAAACTTTTATTGATAACATTCAGAGCTTATAATCATCTAGGTCCTGGATATCTTGCAGCAAGATTTAAGCCATACAACCCGATAAGAACACTAAGGTTTACCACGGCCAACCTGCTCAGCGTCCCAGCATTTAGGCTAGTCACCAGAGGTGGAAGGTCAGCGACCGTCCTGGGAGCCAAAGCTTGGAACAGCATGCCCAATGAGCTTAGAGCGACTAAACAAGAGGGGCAGTTCAGAAAACAGTTAAAAACATGGATCTTTAGCCTACCAATTGATTACTGTCAAAAGCTTATCTAGGCTTATGTCACCTTCTTGATCTGTTGTTGTTAGCGCCAGGAGACTCCGTCAGGAGTGACAGTTTGCGCTTTATAAATTCTCATTTCATTTCATTTTATGCATGTTCTAACTGCCTGATCTGTATTTCTCTGCTGAGGAGCGCTGTCATTCTTGAAGTAAAATTGTGGTCCTTATTTTATTTCCTTGAAATGTCCCGGTTTTTGGCTTTAAAATTCTGGTCACCCAACACCTCCTCCTTGTAGGAGACGGCATTGCACTGCACAGGCTCTGCCCCGCCAGGCTCTCAGCACATGCACGACCCCTGCTGTGCCTTTTCTGCGAGCCCACGGACCCGGGACTACCCGAGGAGGAGGCAAGGAGGGAGAACAAGAAGAGAGAATTTAAGGAGGGCAGAGAAAAGGGCAGAGGAGAGGCTGAAAGGGAAGAAGAGATAAAGGGCGAAGCTGTAGGACAGATGGGGCTAGGAGGGATGAAAAGACAGAGACTGGCCTATGGTAACAGTAAGACACATAAAAAGACATCAAGAGTGACGATTAGGAAGAGAAAGTGCTGGATGGAAAGGCAGTACAATTATGGTAAAGAAAGGGACAAGAGAAACAGTGAGAGAAACAGAAGGGAATTAAAGAGGGCTCGAGAGATTAGAAATGGGGAAAATGAAGGATGATAAGTATAGAGATAAAGGTTGTGTGATAAGGAGATAATTCTGTTTGTGCACGTGTATAAAAGGAGAAAGGAGAGAGATAAGGGAAGGAGACCCTGGGGCAGATTTACAAGAAACTGACGTGTCTGTAGAGATGCGTCAGTTTCCCTGCGCCAGACTGTGATACCCTTGCACCACTATGGATGCATCGTAGTTACAATACGGAGCGACATGGCGCAAGGACTGACAGATGCGTCAGAAATTCTGATGCTTCTGTTGGCCCAAAATTCACGCAGTTCTGGAGTCGTGTCACAAGCAAGACGCAACTCCAGCAATGCATGTAGAGACCTATACTTATTGCACTGCACCACTCCTTAGGCCTGCTTCAAGGAGGTGTAAGGTTTAGATGCAGTGGCGTCCTAGAAGCGGCTTAGTGAAATCTTGTAGATTATTACTGTGAAATCTACAAGGCTTTCCTGCGTGGGAACGCCAATTCTGTATACAGTATACCTGACACAGGTATAATGTGACACAGGGCTTTACAACGTGCCATCTCCCTAGATGTGTCACGTTGTAAATTGGCTGCATTATTTACGCTGCTGATGCGTCACAAAAGTGACGCAACCGCGGCGCAAAATGTGTAGCAAGGGGCTTGTAAATCGGCCTCCTTTTACTGCATCACCCGTTATGCCTTCTTGAAGCAGGCGTAAGGTTTTGACGCAGTGGCATCCTGGTAGTGGCGTGGTGAAATCTTGTAGATTTCACGGTGTCACTTTTACGAGGCTTTCCTGCGTGGGAACACGTACCCTGCTTACATTATACCTGACGCAGGTATAATGTGATGCGGTGCTTTACAACACGATACATCTCCCTAGATGCACCACATTGTCATTTGGCCACATTGTTTACGCCGCAGCTGCATCACAAAAGTGACGCAATGGCAGCGCAAAAGTATTGCAAGGGGCTTGTAAATCCGCCCGCTTGTGTCTAAGTGGCTGTGCTTGCTGGGGGCCAGTTAGTGGCGTGTTTTAATTTTCTGTGATCCAAACTCTGTGTGTATTTGTAGAGGATGGCAGATTGCTTTCATATAGTGCTTTACTTTCAATTTGTCTGAGCACTGTCTATAAAAGTGTCCCTTTTACCCAGTTTAAAAGCACTCAATAGTCCTAGCTCAGAAGTATAATTTCGTTTTGCCTTTATTAGAAATGTTTACCAGCAGGTCATAGCAGATGTCAGCAGCAGTCGCAGCTCATCGAGCCTTCTTGATGAAGCATATTACTAGTAATAATATCCAACAGAACCCTGTCACCTTCCTGGGGCTGTTCACATGAACTCTACTCTCACTACAACCTATGCCCAAGAACTCAGCAGTGAACCAACCTAAGCATTCCCTTCCCAAGCTCTTGGAGCACACTAGGGCATTTATCTTATGTCCAATGAGTGCTGTTAATTCTAAGCTGTGTTGCTGGCTGCTATTGCAAACAGGCTTTTAATAGGACAGCAACAACGCTTCTGAACACATCGGTAATGCTATGATTACGTATGGTAATCCCCATTACTCTTAGTCCTACTCGTCCTCGACCCAGTCATCACTCATGAGGTATTCCACAAGACAGGAAACAAAACAGGAAACGCTTTTAGGCTCCACCCCCCCCTCCTGCCAGGTGCTATATCACTCCCAACCACCAGAAGCACATCCTGACACACAAAGCAACAAAGGCCTGGACAGGGATGGAGGGCGGGAAGTATGACTGGGTCGAGGACGAGTAGGACTAAGAGTAATGGGGATTACCATACGTAATCATAGCATTACATCTACGTCCCTCATCCTCGACCCAGTCATCACTCATGAGGCATACCAAAGCAACGCCCAAACAGGCCTTTGGCAACCCAAACACAGACCAGACACAAAGGAGTGCAGCAAGAGAAAAAGTTTAATACACAAACAGAACTCAGAGTGGAGGGGGAACCCCCACAGCTTGCAACACCCCACAACCAAAATTGGTCCGGTCAGACAGGGCACAATTCAACCTGTAGTGCCTCACAAACGTGGACTCGGAGGCCCAGGTCCCAGCACGACAAATCTCATCAAGAGACACACCATGGTAAGCAGCCCAAGAGGCAGACACGCCCCGAGTGGAACGCGCCTGAACCCCCGCCGGACAAGGCAAACCAGCACCACGATAGGCAAGAGTGATGACAGCCTTAATCCAACGACCCAAGGTGAGCCTGGAAGCAGCCTTACCCTTACCAGCCAAACCAAAGGTGACAAAGAGAGAGTCAGAAGAGCGAAACTCCCCAGAACGAGCCACATAAATGGACAAGGCACGCCTCAGGTCCAAAGAAAGAAGCAACAACTCAGAAGGAGAAGAAGGAGAAGGACACAAAGAAGGAAGAACCAGCTCCTGAGAGGAATGGAAACGGGAGCGGACTTTGGGGACAAAACCAGGATCCAAAGAGAGCACCACAGCGTAATCCAGAAAACACAAAAATGGGGGGGGGAACAACGCAAGGCCCCCAACCGCCTCGCAGAAGTGATGGCCACCAGAAAAGCCACCTTGTAGGACAGAAATTTAATGTCCACAGTCTCCAAAAGCTCAAAGGGGGAAGACTGCAAAACACCCAACACCAAGGAGAGATCCCAAGGGGGCACCAGAGAATGAGCAGAAGGGGAAGAAAGAGAAAAACTACGAAACAGACGAGAAACCAACAGGCCATCCGAAGAAATAAAAGAATCCGGGTCCCGGAAGACCCGGATAGCAGCCCACTGGCCCCTCAAGGTAGACACAGCAAAGCGCTTCTGAAAGCCATCCAAACTGAAGGACAGAAGACACAGGGCAAGAGGTAGGAGACAAACCAGAAGAGGAACACCACCCCGAGAAAGAAGACCAGTGATTTGAGTAGGAAGACAAAGTAGACGGGCTACGAGAGGCCTGCATCACAGAAATGATGTGGTCGGGCAGACCACGGACCCCAAGAGACAACCGTTCAACCTCCAGACCGCCAAGGAGAGGGGAACCAGAAGAGGGGACGGGTACCTCAGAGGAGAGGGGTAGTGGGGCAGAAGGCAAGGAGGGCCCACCGCTAGGCCCAGCAGCAGAGGAAACCAGGACCTCCTCGGCCAGTGCGGAAGAACAGCCACCACCTGAGCCCCCTCCAGCTGAACCTTCAGCAAGAAGGCAGGAATCAGAGGAAAGGGAGGAAAGGCATAAAGGAGGCCACCGGAGAGACAAGGCATCTACTCCCCAGGCGCCCACCTCCGGAGACCTGGAGCAGAACAGGGGAACCAGGGCCTTGGACCGGGAGGCGAACAAGTCCAGACCCGGAGTCCCGAACCTCAGGCAAAGCAAGCGAAAAGTCCGGGGAGCCAGGCACAGGGACAGAGAGGAAGGAAACCTCCTGCTCAATTAATCTGCCACCACGTTGTTCACACCTCGAATATGCTGAGAAGTCAGGGCCAGAAGATTCTCCTCCACCCAGTCCGAAATGGAGCAGGCCACCAGGTTCAGGGAAGAACTGCGGGTCCCGCCCTGGTGATTGATGTAGGCCACAGACACCGTGTTGTCCGATCTCACCAGGACATGGCAGCCCCTCAGATGAAGATGGAAAAATCGGAGCGCCCTCCCCACCGCAGACAACTCCCTCCAGTTGGACGACCTGCGAGACTCCGACGGGAGCCAACGAGCCTGCACAGTCCAATGGTCCAGGGTCGCCCTCCAACCAGAAGCGCTGACATCCGTGGTCACATCCAGAGGAGGAGGCAGACGGAACAACATCCCCACGGAAAGGTGGGAAGGATCCAGCCACCACTGAAGAGCAGACACAACATCCAGAGACACGGGCACAGGCACCGCATAATCCAGGACAGGAAAAGGGACCCACCGCTGCACATGCTACAGCAGAGGGCGCAGATGAACCCTGGCCCAGGGCACGGTGAAGACAGAAGCAGCCATGTAGCCCTGAACCTCCAGCCACTGAAGGAGTGCAGCAGAGGCCTGCGATAACAACTTCCTCAGCAACGACTGAAGGCGATGAATCCGGGCGTCCGGCAGGAACACCTTGCCCAACACAGAATCGAACACAGCCCCGATGAAGGTCCTCCGGGTGGCAGGCTCCAGATGGCATTTCGGCAAGTTGATCAAGAACCCGTGTTCCCTGAGCGTAGTCATGGTCAAGAGAAGGTGGCGAGACACGACCTCCAGGGACGGAGCCTGAACCATCCAGTCGTCTAGAAACGGGAACACAGAGACCCCCAGGAGATGGAGATGGGCCACCAAGGGAGCCACCACCTTGGTGAACACCCTGGGGGCGGACCGAAGACCAAAGGGAAGGACGCAGACCTGCCAGTGCTGACCCTCCAGGCAGAAGCGCAGGAAACGCTGATCCCTCACAGCCACCGGGACGTGCAGATACGCATCCTGGAGGTCCAGTGTGGAGAACACCCAACCGGACTGGATCAGCGGAATAACCTTCTGGAGAGTCTCCATCTTGAACGGGATCTTCTTCACGAACAAGTTCAGACCCCGAAGGTTGTTGACTACCCGGAAGCCCCCCGAGATCTTCGGAACCACAAAGATGATGGAGTAGACGCCCAACCCCCTCTCCTCCAACGGAACAGGGACAAGCGCAAGCTTGCCGACCAAAGCACGAACCCCGTCCGACAAGGCCAGACGACGGGAGGCAACCCGAGAAGAAGGGGTCACCACCACCCCGGAGGGAGGAGGGGGGGACAGGAACTCGATCCGGTAGCCCCTCGACAAGACATCCAGCACCCATCTGTCGGAGGTCGTCAGGCACCAATCAGGAAGGAACTGGCGAAGCCTCCCACCAACCAGAGGCGGACCACCAGCGACAACGTCCCCCAGGCCGGCATAGTCAGGAACGCTGGGGACCAGACCCGGCACCCCTCTGGGACTTCTGCTGAAACTTCCTGGGAAAGGAGCGGCCAGCTCCACGCTGACTCCGAAACGAGGACTGCTGAAACCTGGAAGGCTGGTGGAAAGACCTGGCACCAGAGTAGGAGGAACCCCTACGGGGCGGAAGATCACGAAAGGACAGAGAATGCTTGTGCTCCTTGAAGACCTTGTGCAGTGTCTCCTCCAGCGAGTCACCAAACAGACGGGCACCAGTGAAAGGCAGCCTTAAAGCCATGGAACGCTGGGCCGCGTCCGTCTTCCAATCCCTCAGCAACAGGTTACGACGGGCAGCAACAGAGGAACCACAGGACATAGCAGAAGCCCTCACTGAATCAAAGGCGATGTCCGACAGGAATTCCGCCTGGCGCTCCATAGACTCCAGCAACTCCGGACAACTGGCACCCTCCTGCATGGAGGAAAACGGGGACTTGAAATCGGTCAGCAGAGACTGGGCAACATACCCCCCATAAATGCCCGAAGGAATAGCCAGGTGCGAGGCGGCATAATATTACTTCAGGGCAGAATCCACCTTCTTGTCCACGCCGTCCTTCAGAATGTTATCATCCGCCATAGAAGGACGACCCACAAGACTGGCCACAACAGAGTCCAAAGGAACGGAATCAGGCAAAGTCTCCGCCATATCCTGTAAGGGATAAAGCTTGGACATAAACCTGGGCATGGAAATATGATCAGGGTCCTTCCACTCCTTCAGCAGGACATCAGAGACAAAGGGATGGACCGGCAAGGAAGAGGCAACAGGCTTCTGAAACTGCAGCAAGAGTGAATCCCGAGAGGTACTGGGTGCAGAAACATCAGGAAACCCCATGTTAACCCGCACATGGGAAAGGACGTCAGGCAAGAGATCCCTGGAAATGTACTTCCCCTGAAGCTCAACAGCAGACAGCGAGGACTCATCAGAATCAGCAGAGGACGAAATGTCAGAATAAAGAGCAGCAGAACCAGAAAGCCCAGCAGCACCCTTCGTGCCTGCCTTCAAATCTGAAAGAGTCTCCAAGATAAGCCGCTTAATCCAGTCATCATCACCCCGCCGTGCACGCTTCACAGGAGGGGAGGAGGAGACCCCACTGGAATCAGGGGAAGAGGGAGGCACAGGGGAGGAATGCTTCCTCTTACGATGGTGCTTGCCCATAGTAACACACCCAACACACACAGCAGCAGGAATGAAATGAGCACCACAAGTGAAACACGACCTCCCAAAAAAGGCACATAAATACAAGCAGGGCACACCCTAATTACCACCCCCTCCCCCCCCCCCACCCCCCCGCCCCAGGGAGGACAGGTCGAGGCCAGAAACGGCCAAAACGAACCAGCACAGGTGACCAAACAATCAGGGAGGCAAGCCCCCCGACCCCCCAGCCAACCACCAACAGGCCCGAGGAGAAAGGGGAGGGGCGGGCAAACCCAAACTGCGGACAATCAGCCAGCGCGGCAGATAGAAGGGAAAACTTCCCCATGAAAAAAGGCACTCACCCATGCCACCGGCAACGCAAGCGGAGGACGTCCAAACCCCCAGACGCCGTCAGCAGAATCGACCACCAAGGACCGGCGCGCCCGGAGCCCACCCAGGCGTTCGTCTGACAAGTGCCCGGCCAGGAAATGAAGACCTGCGCATGCGCGAACATCCACACGCATGCGCAGACACAGAGGGTAGCCGGGCGATCCCACGGAGCAGCAGAGGAAGCCCGGCTACAGGAGCAGAACCGACCCGGGGCCCCCGGAGAGGGGGCAGGGGCACCGTAACACCCCCAGAGAGGAACACCGGAGGAGAAACCCGAGCCCCCACACACAGAGGGGGCCAGGAGCGAGTCGGGGCAGCAAACGGGGAGCATCGCGCCACAGCAACCAGAGCGCACCGCCCCTACCTGCACGCCGACAGCAAGAAGGCAGGCCAGCCCCATCCAGGAACCTCCTCGCACAGCAGGAGAACCCAGGGCAACAGCAGCAGGGACATCAGGGTAGCAGCAAACCAGGACGACCCGAGAAGCCAAGCAGCACAGGTCTCCCGAGCTCAGGAGGAGACAGGGAAGCCCAGCAGCCCCACTCCAAGGTATCCTACGACGGTCCATGGGAGACCCCCAAAGCCCAGCAGAGGAGGATCAACACGACAAAGATGCAGGTAAGTGCCCGGCACTCACCCCAGCGTCTCCCATCAAGTAAACCACCGACAGGAAACAAAACAGGATGTGCTTCTGGTGGTTGGGAGTGATATAGCACCTGGCAGGAGGGGGGGTGGAGCCTAAAAGCGTTTCCTGTTTTGTTTCCTGTCTTGTGGAATACCTCATGAGTGATGACTGGGTCGAGGACGAGGGACGTAGATGTAATAGTTTATTGGGACAATGCCTGAATTTCTAATACGATTCTTAATAATTTTGGGTAATGTCTGTGGCTTTCATCCCATCCCCAGCAGTAAGGACATTCAAGTTTCCCGCCTCACCCCCCTATGGCTCGGCCACCTTCCCAACTCTCTAGCCTGCCAGGCAGAAAAGCAGCCAGAGACATTTTAAGGAATGGGCGATTTGGGCTATTACAAATAACCCCAACTCCCAAGGTCCTGCCTGATAAAGTTATCTCTTGCTCCCTTTTTTTCTCTATAACAACCTCTCTCTCTCTTCCTTGCTCTTCCTCCACGTCTCCCCACGCTCTGCTTTTCCATGTACCTCTCTTTCTCTCCTCACCCATCACTTGCTCCAGCATCTCTAGCTGCCTTCACCCTTCTTTACCGATGACTCTACTTTACTGTTTTCTTCGCTCTAACTTACTCTTCACCTTACTGCCTTGTTTTTACCTTGCCTCTCTCTCTATACCTCTGTCTTTGTACTTCACCTTTTGCTACCTCTGATCTTTCTACCTTCCTTTTGTGCCTTCTTTCGCACTCCCTCACCGGTCATTAAACCCCTGCTCATAACTAACTGCCTCCCTTTTTGTACCACCTTTATGTAACATCCTTTATTACTCTCTACCTCTCTTTCTGTACCTTGGTCTCACATCTCTACCCTTACTTGACTTCAGCTCTTCTACCCCTTACCTTTTCTTTCCCTCGCTCTCCACTGATCTCTATACCGCCATGTTCGTACCCCTCAATTTCTGTTCCGGCCTTTCAACCACATTTCTGTCTCTCTGTTCCGGCACACTTATTTGGTCACAATGGGAGGCATTTCAAAATATCACTTGGTACAGAACTCTTTGTGTACCCAGCATGTTCCTTGCTACAATATCACTTTAATTAATAACTAGATATTTGTGCTTTCTAATCAAAGGTTCAATTCACCATAAACCTGCATAGAGGGTATATGTGCCCACTGCAAAGCACAGCATGCAACAGACAGATCGCAGATTTGTTTTTGATGTAGATAGTTCAGTTGTTGCAGGGATCCTTGTCACAAGTTAAAATCCGTGTCATACAGCTTAGTGAGTTATGGCCCGCATCAAGGAGCTGCATGCCAACTACAAGGTATATGTTTAGAACCTTACCATTTTTTCCTCAATCTTTTGTTTTTCTAAGTTTGCTAAAAAGAGTTACTTTGGGTAGTATTAAACATATATTAATAAGTGCTATATAGATGTATATACAAAGCTTGGGAAACTAAAAAATCTATCCCCGCCGCTTGTCCCACCCATATCCCCGTCCCTTTCCCCACCCTTATCCTCACCACAAACTACACCCCCCGTCTCCCGCTCATTTTGGTGAGTTCCTGCACTCATTATTTTCCATTTAGAGCACTGCTGGGAGCCAATTTTGTCGAGGGACACAGCAGAGAGCTGCCTGACTTAATATCATGCAAAGAGCAGCTCGTTCATCCCACTTGGTCTCAGTTGGGTCCCGTTATTTGTAATCAGTCCTTAATGTACCTCAGGGTAATTGTTAGCACCCAATGGGTTTTAAACCTGTTTTATTATTATTTTATTTTATTCCCCTGGACCCGCCCCCAGGACTCTGACGAGTCTTGAGGGCAGGTTCAGGGGTTGGCACTGCTGGTGGGGGAGTGGTGGGCACTCCCTTCACTGCTCATGAGGTATTTGGCTGGCCTTCTCAGGCTGGCCAAACACCTTATGTGCAGTGAAGCTATCTCCAGTCCCAGCTGCGTTGCTGGGGCTTGCGAGAGCAAGCACAGACTCCCAGTCTGCCTGGGAGAGCAAGTTGCCGACACTCAGGCCAATCCTGACGCTGCTTTCCTGCTACGTCAGGATTGGCCGCATTGCATTCTGGGAGTCTGTGCCCAGAACAAGGAAGAGCGCAAGATGGCGGCGGCATGAAGGAAATTAAAATATATATATATTTTTGTCTCCCGGCCCCCCATCCCTCTTCCCTCCAACGGCCCGCCTCACCACTTTGGCAGGGGATGGGCCGCTACAGCTGCCCTTGCACCGCAACAACCCCTCACCCCCACAACAAACACCACATTTTCTTTCCGCCCAGGACGCAGTACCAGTCAATCCGATTTTGGGCGGCCCTGGCGTCCTCATACAACGTAAGAATCGTTTGATGCTGGATTTCTGTACATCAACAACACAACATAACTGACAGAACAGAAAAGAAGTCACACACCATAAGCTTGAAATAGAAAGTGTGTTTTTTGTGTGGAAACCAGGCCAGCATCATGGGGCGAAAGACATCGCTTTTCACTAATCTGGCGGTTGTCATAGAGTGGGCTGTTGGGAGTCTTATGGCAGCCAATGGCACAAACCAGACAGGAATGACCGTGCAGATGTCCCCTGAGAAACCTGCTGTACTCTCAGGATCATTCGGGCTCAATAGGGCCAAATGATGAAGCACACACAACTCCTCCTCACTTTTTGGTAAGGTCTAATACAATGCCTAAGCAATGCATAAATAGAGATACCCCCTTGTAATTTTAATTGCCTTTATATAGCGCTTACTGCCCCTGATGAGGCATTGAAGCACTTTTCGGTGAGTAGCACGCAACTCCGGAGCCCAAAAAGGATTGGCGGTGAATTAGTAGAGGAAGATATGAAATTAATTTGAGCGGTGGACATGTATGTTTGTTATTTGGATTGAAAAAGGATAGTGGTGGGATAGAAGAGGGTATAGGTTTGCATTCACATAGTGCTTGCTACCCCTGATGATGTGTTGAAGCGCCTTTTGGCGGGTAGCACAGTACTCTGGAACCCAAACAGGATTAATAGGCAAATATGAATTTAAACTAGCTGTCTGGAACAGGGGCAAAGGTTATCAAGTGTCCATATTATTTTGTGTGTTGGGTACACATCTACCTTAGGCAGGGGCAGCTGGCACAAATAAGAGCGGTGAGTCAGGGCAGGGGGAGGGGCGGGTGGGGGGGAATGAACAGATGACAGGATAGGAAAAATTAAATAAAAAATAAATAAAACCACTTACCTTGCGCCTGCCGCATCACCGAGTCAGCAATTCGGCGAGCGCAAGCTAAGTGGTTTTATTAATTTGTTTATTTAATTTTACCCATCCCGTCGTCTGTCGACTTGCCCCCCACCCCGCCCTACCACTCTTACCTGTGCCAGCCGCTACTGACCTTAGATCTGGGAAAGGAGGGTGCTCAGAATAGAGCTTCATGCCAGCAAAGTTGTCCTTTTTCAACTTCTCTTAGCTCCTCTCATGTGAAAAGCATGTTTGGCAGGGTTTATGAAATAGTTCGTTTAGCTAATTTTAGACCTATTCCAAATTCAGGTAATTGAGGGATCCGCGGCTGCGGTATTACAGGTCTAGAAGCCTCTGTGTATTCCACGTTAATAAAAGTTTACTTTTCTCTTGGCGAATGATCCTACGTTTTTAGATTTAATTGAAATAACCTTGGACCTGTACTTAATTTCAAATACATTAATGAAACTTTCGTCTTTCATTTTGTTTTATAATGTGCTCCAGGCAACTTGTAGAAAATACCTCGTAATTAAAAAATCCCTTTATGGCATTAAAAATTAATTAACCTTCAAGTGAGATTTGGCAAGCCCTGCTTTTCCCTTTCAGTAGTGGGTGTTGATTTAATGAATTAATCAGAACAGGCTTGCTGTTGTTTATAGGATGGGAATAGACGAGAGGTATTTGCAATGCATAGCTCTTCGCTTTTACTGCTGCGGTTGTTGCTGACAGCTGCTATGTGAACATGGCGTATGCTCAGGCCTCATATTGTGTTGTCAACATTATTTCTGCTTCTGATCAGCTGCATTGCAGGAGTTTGCCATTTCCGTTTGTGTGCTAACTTTACCTAAGAAAGAAAACTATTTTTAGGCTATTCATTGCCTTCTGGCGTCCTCTAGAGGCCATCGGTGGTGGTGCTGTAAGGCAGCTTCCACAGTTGACTTATTGGAGCATCTGCTGTGTTTCTGATCTTGCACTGTGCCCGTTAGACCCATCCTCTGTAACATTTCCTTATGTACAGTCCAGGTTGAGCCATCCAGGGAACTAATGCACAAGAGAGCTTGCCTGTATTTGATCACCATGAAAAAATGGGATCCCCAAACATTATCCTGATGAACCAAAACTCACATCCCATAGAAAGACATTTGTGCATTAATAATTGTTTACAATGTTGATGAAACAAAATGACTTTTTTCTTAAAAGGGATTTGTTAGTCTCTTTTCGCCCTCATCCTCCTTCATCGTTTCCGCTTTTTATTACTTTTACCTCTTCTCTCTTTCCAGTTCTCAAATGTGCACCACAGTCTACCTACTGGTGAAATGGAAACTGTTTCTATAGTTTTTAATATCGAACATGTGTGTTGCACATGCATGCGTCATGTGAGCGATACGATCATTTTGCCTTTGTAACTCTATGTCCTCTCCATTGCCCTTTTGTCAGCCAGTGTGGATAGGAAATTACTTTCCTTACGTTCATTAAATACTTCATATTGGGTCTTACATTTGTTTAACCCTTTTTCTATGGGGTTTTTCTTTTTTCTTTTTTTTATTACATCATCATCTTCCTTCAAGCGATGCCCATTGTGGGATGTATGACATTACAACGCATGCTTTTACATCGCATGCTTTTACAACGCGGTTTTTACAACGCATACCATTACAACGCATAGTGCTTTGGGGCGCTGGATAGTGAATAGTTTAATTTACTATTCCAACTCCAGTCCCCGTGGATAGTAGGGAAGGTGTTGGACAGTAAATTAAACCTATTCCCTATCCTAGAGCGCCCCCCAGCGCAATGCGTTGTAATGGTTTGCGTTGTAAAAGTTGCGTCGTAAAGGCACTGCGTGGTAAAAGTTGCGTTGTAAAGGATGTTTCCCCCATTGTGTCACCCATGGTTTGCGATTATACATCTGCATAACCTTTGTGTCTCTTGCTTGGTGGATAGTTGTTTGATACAATTGGTATGAGTTCACCATGCATAATTAGGTTGGAAAATTGCCACAAGAGAATTTTTTTTTTATATAAGAAAAAAATAAGAAGGCAAATATGGGGTCTTAGACAACAAGTGCAGTACCTGGAACCATATGTTTGGAGTCCATGCTTTCTGTGTGTACGTATGTGATAGTTCTATGGCTTGAACCTAGCCATAAGGCAGCAGAACGTTGAATCGTATAAGAGACAAGCATAAAGTCAGCAGGCGATTGGAGAGGTAGCTGGTTTGTATTTTGATTTAGTGTTCTTTAAAGAGGTGCGTCTTCAACTCTTTCCTAAAATCGAAGCAGCGTTGAGGCAGTCCTAATAGATATGGGGATGTTGTTCCAGATCCTGGCTGCATAGAAGGAAAATTAATGTGGTAGAACTACTTGGAATGCTCTTGAATGTTGGTGCCTCAGTCCTTTGCACTATTCTTTTACCTGTTTCACCATTGCCGGCTTTTATGATATGTGCTCTTTCCTTGCATGAACATAC
The DNA here is from genome assembly GCF_964261635.1 of Lissotriton helveticus. Classification (NCBI taxonomy): domain Eukaryota; kingdom Metazoa; phylum Chordata; class Amphibia; order Caudata; family Salamandridae; genus Lissotriton; species Lissotriton helveticus. Next base: position 816,247,516 of record NC_136073.1, on the reverse strand, counting down.
TGCACGGGGTTGGGTCTCAGAGGGTTTTCGGACAATGACAAACCAGTTCCTATGCATTGCCGGATTCACAGTCAAATGAGTGACACTTGAGTCTAACATGGAACATAAGGAGCATGACCAATCCTCGAAAAGAATACCAGTGTTTTGCTTACCCTCTTAGACACAAGATTTAAATTGCCCGCCTGCAGGAGAATCACCCGACTGACCGCACGGTATCCAGTCTAAGATCAAAGTGGGTTGGCGTCACATACGCATCCGCCTACTCCGCAAAATGTGCGATTATAAATTGAAAAGGTCCAATACTAAATCCCCTGCAAATTATAGGTGACTGAGATGGCTGGGACAATCTTTTACATGGCACTCTACAGAGCACAGCTGCTGGTATAGTCTGTGTATATGGTCCCAACACTGATTACCTGATCTTCTACCAAGGGTTCTGAATGAAAAAAATCTCAACTCGACTCTCAGACACTCGTGCGGGGAGAGGACTTCAGTGCTGTCTTTGATCCCCCACTTGGACAGGTCCAGTGGGTCCAGCTGCCCCCATAGTTTGGTTGACCAACAAATGCAGACGATTATAGCTAATACCAGCATTACAGACATGTGGTGCACTAGACACCATAAGATGCACAAGAATATATACGTAACAACCACACATAATACATGATCCAGGATTGACTACTGATTGGTGACTAAGGATGTCAGTTCATTGACCATCCTAGTTGACCACTTGTGAGAACTCTGTCTAACTATGTCCCAGTTCTCCTCGAACTGAGCTTTCTGAATCCATGCCATGGGGCCTTCACCTGGAAATTGCCTACAAATGCATATGAGGCTCCATGTTCAAAGCAGAGATATTCACAGCCACCCAGGAATTAATCTTCTTCTTCAATGCCCAATCGGTAGACTGTGCCAGCAACTCTGGGAGGCCTTTCAGGGCGTTATCAGCAGAACATGTATTGGCAGCAATTCAGGGATCATAAAAGCCATCGGCATACTAGATTTGAAGAGAAGCTTCACGCACTAGAACCAGATGACTTTGGAACGCGAGACATACAAACACCGGTGCCAAGGATCCAAACTAAACTAGAAGAATGGAAAGAAGCTGAGACGAAGGTCAACTATCCGGGCAGGGAGACTAAAGCCAGGGTGTATGGTGAGGGAGAAATGCTAAGGAGAATGCTGGCTAACCAGGGGCATCATCTATGGGCTAGGTTAGACATCATTGAAAAGAGTCTGGAGAACAGGTCAATGATCCATAAAGGAGACAATATACCGAAGTTATTCACCAATTTGGTTTGCTGACCTCAATCAATCCAAATCTGACCCTAGCCTCGAAGACGTCATTTCCATTTCAGATACGATTGAGCTACCATCGCTAGACAATACCAAAATATGTATTTGCCAATATCTGTGGAGGAGATACTTCAGAATATACGTCGTTTGCCATGTGGAAGGGCACCAGGATCAGATGGACTGGCAGTTCAGCTCTATAAATAATTCTTTAGCATGGGTTTAGGTCAGTGGGTTAAGCTTTTATATGGGCATCCAATGGTGCAAGTAAGTTAGAATGGGCTAATCTCCGCCCGTAATTATGTACAAGGGAACTAGACAGGGCTTACCCCTACCTTCTTCGCTATCCCCATGGAAACCCTTGCAGAAGATTCCGGCAGCATCATTCGGAGAGAGGCATCAGCTTTAACACTAGAGGCTTGCTGATCTCAATTTAGCAGAAGATATCACATTATATATCAGCAGTTCTGCCACTAACATGTCTCCCACCATTAGAGAATTCCTCAGATTATCCATCTGTCAGGTAATTTAATAATTTGGCCTAAATCGGTTATATCCACCCTAGCTCCGTAAGCGTCTGAATGTGTTCTTGAGTATGCCCTTAAATAACGCACATCCTCAGTGAAATATCTTGAGAGATGGGTGAGTAGAGACAGGAAGATCCACTGACATGAAAACTTCGGCTAGGCAATGTAGCATGGTTAGAACAGCAGATATGTATATGGGTGAGAATGCTACTACCATTGATGGACAGGATTAGATTAACGAAAATGATTGTCCTGCCTTGGTTCTTATATCTATTCCTAAACAATAACTTCCCCTCACCTCACCAGACACATTTTCAGTAGATTAATGTCATGCATGGTGCAACTGACATAGGCAGGGGGACAGCCTAGGCTCAAGTGGGAAACAAACACTACTACTTTGAGCAGGGAGGCCTTCTAGCACCATATTTTAAAGTTTAATATTTATGCACGCACGCCTTTAATGCAAATTTCAGGTGCCACCATACACCATTCCAGTAACACACCATTGTTGATGCTGACACACCTTGCCCCAGCCCACTCAATATGGCGGGCTCCTCCCCAACTAAGTACCCTACTGTGGGAATATGTTCACAATTATTGGGCAACCCGGTCTACCCTTATGGGCCTGGGTAATGGAAATTATTGGGTAAAGATGCCTACAAGGGATTTTCTTTAACAGGCAGTTTCAGCCAATTACAACATTACTCATAAATGCCCTAATAGCAGCATCAAAAGTGTACATTTTCAACATAAATTCAAATAAATCAGGAGTGAATAAATCTCAACAAAGACAGGTGTATTCCTTTTGTTTACATTCATAATCAGAAGTACAAAATTAAGGGTACAACCATCTCACATATACAGGGGTGACAGAAATCCACAACCACATGCAACAAGTTGTCCTAGTCACTGATGTACTATAGCCCATTTCAGATACTTACTTTCATGGAAACTAGCCTATACATCGGATGTCAATGTGTGGATTAGACGCCATACAGGTACGCTGATCTTCAACAGCGATACATGGAGCAATTAAAGACACATGATGCATTGTGCAGTAATCACAACCACTCGCTGATTGTAGATACAGCATTTGAATGGTGACAACATACGGAGATACTAAGCCCAAGTATCTTTATACAACCAGACCTACAAGTGGTTTTAATTGATCTACTTATCAAAGGGGTTTTGTTCTTCATGTGAATTCTTATGTCCTGAAGATGGTCTAATAGGTGGATAACATATAAGACTGAAACGTTGACGCATCCACCCATTTTCTATTTTGCAGAAGATATTTTGCGTGTAGGGAATCTATCTCCTATGTATAGGCTAGTTTCCCTAAAAGTCATTATCTGAAATGGGCTATGGGAACCATCTACACCCTCTGTGAGAGAAGAAACCCTCACTGTTGACACTGAGACACCATCACTTGACGTCGGCAAAGCCAGAGTCGCTGCTGAAAGAAAATCTGCGTCACAATTCAACATTGAAAACACCTCCATCAATTTTGCACAAAAAAAACACAGTCAAACACAGACTCCCGAGCTTTCAGTTGGTTCACTACTTTCAGGGGCGTAGTTCTCTCATTCTCCATCACCAAATATGGAGGTCTCAAGATCTTCTTTCCAGTGACCCCTTCATAACTTCCAAGTTCATGCATTCCTCACAAGATAACTGTGCTGTGGCAGGTTTGGCAGCTTCACTGGCTTTGCCAGTACTGAGCAAGTCAAGTTCTGCTGCTGAGTCAGCTTCTAAACCTTCTCAGTCAGTAGGATCACCTTTTAACACCAAATTCTCATCCTTATTCGGCAGGACGATCAAGCCTATCATTCCTTTGAGGATCCTATTCAAGAGCCTCTTCGCCCTCCACAGCCGCCTCCTGCATGGATAGTCTCTGAGATGACCTCAATGTCTCTGCCATGTCTCCTTCCAACAAGACCTTCTCTCATTTCACAGGGAATCTTGATGCCATAGACACTGGAAGAGGTGTGTAAGAGGTGCGGCAGCCCCAAAGTAACCAAGGTGGAGTTCAGAAGATGAATGAGCAACAAAGATGTCTTCACATTTTGTATTTATCTTTTCACATTTGCTGTGCATTCAAAGAATGAGGTCAAATGTCAGGGTATGTCTTCTAGCAAACTGTTGCTTATTCTTTTATTATGAAGATTGGTGTTTATTGTCCTTTCTCTTTTACTTTTCTTTCTCTGACTGCAAAGTTAAAGGCTTTTATAATTTAAATGAGGTGGCAATGTTGCTGCGGTACAAAAAGTGGGAACGGAAAGGCTGTATAATGTCATTTTTTTCTAACACACTGCAACATTTAAATATTTGTAAATGATCTGTATGGTTATATTAAAATATATCAACTGTTAGAAAAGCACACCACACAAAGAAATTTTTTTGGTAATTCTAAAGTGTGATGGAAACCAAGGTTTTATTAGGATCAAAGCAAATCAAGACGCTGAACTTGGTGATGTCCGGCTTCTGCTTCGGACACCACCACATCCCCAGAAAGATAGAGTAGGAAGTGGGTCCTAGGTGGCATAAGAAAGTGTGTAGCACAGCTGCAACCCTTCTGGAGAATGCTAATGCCGCTGCTCCTGACGGGATACCAGAGAGAAATCATGAGCAATATGAAGTCCTTCGGTGATGAGTTGCCCAAACATCGGCGACAAAGTTATTTAGAAGAGCTAAATGAAAGATCAATGATATCACATCAAGTAAGCAGTACATCAGTGTTCCCGATCCATAAGAATATTCCTTATCTTCGATAGCCAAGATCATTGAGAATTCACGCCCTAACTGTGCCCCCGGACTGAATGGTATCTCGCAAGCCCTCCTTAACCCCTTGGCCGCGGCGGTAATTCTGCCACGGCGCCAGGGGGCAGGGGGGGCCACGCGGCGCCGCCATGCTCGTGACGGAACCACTCCGTCATGAGCCGCGGTGGTGCTGTGCTTGTGACGGGATGGTTCCGTCGGGGCCCCGCCAGCTCAATAGAACGCGCCGCGCAGGAGCGGTGGCCGGGCCGTGACGGAACCATTCCGTCACCAGCACAGCCCCACCGTGGCTCGTGACGGAAGGGTTCCGTCACGAGCGCGCAAGGGGTTAAAGAAAATATACCAACCTGGACAAACGTCCTGGGTGTCATGGTTAATGCCATACTAGGCATGGACCTCAAATACTTCCCACCCCTGTTGCTACAAGACCTGCCTGTGGGGGTACTAGTAGAAACAGGTAGATTGCCCCTAAACAAGACGGGGTTTACAAAGAATCAAGGGACTCTATCTAACCTGATGGCAGTGGAACTAGTCATAAAAAGAGAGAGTGATACCCACACTCCGTTGTTTATGTGCTTTGTTGATTTTAAAGCGGCGTTTGACTGTGTTCCACGGAATAAGCTGCGGGAAAAGTTACAGCATTGGGGTATGTGTTCCATAGACCTCCAAGATGCATACTTCCACATCCTGATAAGCCCACATCACAGGAAGTTATTGAGACTCATAGTATGTCACTAATGTTACCTATATGCAGCCTTCCGTTTGGCCTGGGTCAGGATGAAGGTCTGGGATAGAACCCACCTGACCAGGGATGTGGGTATAGCAATTGGCCCAAAACAGGGGTGCGTGCTCGCACCCCTCCTATGCAACCTGCATGTTTCAGACCTCTATCCTGCCCTGGAGGAGTTGGTGTCCCATACCCCGAATCTTGGTGGTCTGCCTTTATCCAATATTTTCTGTGCAGATAATCTGCTTCTCTTAGTAATACCCGAGTACGATTCCCAAGCTTGATCAACCGCCTCGCTGGATATAAAGATGAGAACCAGTTAGAGATTAACCCCTTGGCTGCGGCGGTAATTCCGCCGCAGCCCTAGAGGGGCTGCGCGGCGCCGCCATGCGTGTGACGGAACCACTCCGTCACGAGACTCGGGCGTGCTGTGCTTGTGACGGAGTGGTTCCGTCACGGCCCGCCCGCTCAGTAGAATGTGCCGCGCAGGCGTGAAATCAGCGCCGCGCAGGCGCGGCAGCTGGGCCTGGCCGAGCCGTGACGTAACCACTCCGTCACCAGCACAGCGAGTCCATGGCTGGTGACGGAGTGGTTCCGTCACCAGCATCGATGAGGTTAACCTAAACAAAAACAAAACTATCTTGCTAAATCAGCATACTTGTAGGCAGTGCAAATGGCTACTTAAATGATAAACAATAGAAGAAACAACCACCTACATCTATCTGTGTGTTAAGGTAGACTCGAGGGCTTCCTATGGCCACAAAAGGAAACTATCAGAGGGAAAGCGATGGCTCATAAGTTTGCCTTTTCAACCTTTGCAAAAACCTTTTGGGGACATAACCTTAAGCCCCTAGTCACAGTAATTGAGTCAAAATTGATCCTTATCCTATGGAGGTGAAATAATGCGTGGTCTGGATACAAATCTACTGGGTAAGCTTTCATCACAGACATTCAAGCAATTTTTTTCAGATGCCGAGGTCGGCCTCATCTGCGCAAGTCGGACTTGAGATCTCACTGGTAAGGCCACCTCTAGCCAGGTCAGGGCTCTTTGGAAAGTGCTGTCACAAAATGAGTAATACCCCTAAGGATTCCCTGGCGCACTATGTTTGGTCTGAAATCAACCTACACAGAGGGAAAGGTGGTTTCAAAAAGTATCTACAGGTGAGCATTGAGACCCTGGGTCTCCGTGAATTATGGCTCCTGGACACAAGTGAGCTAGTCTTTAAGCAAATCATGAATAAAAGCATCAGATGGAAAATTTGGTGGGAAGATAAAATGACACTAGCCAAGCGAGCAAATGGGAGGCCAGTGTCACATTCGTTTGATGATCAATCCACTTTGAAGCTGCTTACTCTGTGAGAATCGAAAGGAAATGATGGTGATGAGACTCTGGGTGTTCCCCACACTAGACCTCAAGCCCCAGTGGCAGGAGGAAGGGCAATCGGAGGAGACGAGGTGTCGTTCATGCGGTTGTATGATGTTACAACGCATACTTTTACAACGCATACCTTTATAACTCATTTGTTTACAACGCCACATCCATTACAACGCATTCCATTACAACGCATGCCATTACAACAAATTTTTAAAAACTACCTCAAGCCCAAGTGGCAGGAGGAAGGGCAATTGGAGGAGACGAGGTGTCGTTCATGCGGTTGTATGATGTTACAACGCATAGTTTTACAACGCATACCTTTACAACGCATTTTTTAGAACGCCACATCCTTTACAACGCATTCCATTACAACGCATGCTACCTTTTCAACGCATACCATTACAACGCATAACATTACATTGCATGTATGGTAAGTATTGGATAGTGTAGGGGTAAAAATTACTATTCTAACTCCAGGGGGTGCAACAGTAGGGTAAGTGTTGGATGGTAATGGTATGCGTTGTAATGGTGTGCGTTGTAATGACTGCGTTGTAATGACATGCGTTGTAATGGTATGCGTTGTAGTGTCAAGCGTTGTAATGGTTGCGTTGTAATGGCATGAGATGTAATGGATGTTGCGTTGTAAAAGTTTCGTTGTAATGGTAGTGCGTTGTAAAAGTTACGTTGTAAAGGTTGTTTCATGTTCATGTTTTCAAAAAAGTAGGGATGCACACCTTAATTCTTGCAAAAGTTCCTCTCATCATTTTTCACCCTTCGAAACTGAATGCGTGCAATATTGGTGAAGTACCATGCCCCATAGTACCTAATGTATAACATTGTCAGAAAATGGGGCGAGAACCCGTCCCAACCAAATGCACAGCTACGCTTGCCCAGTGGGCTATAACGTGTTTCATTTCCATTATTCCAAGTAATCCTCTTTTAAATAAACATCACTGCTTTCAGACGAATATGCTTCATTCGTGTTTTTATATGAGGTTCGGATGGCCCTGTAAAACATTAGAAACTGTGAAAATTGGCAAGTTGAGCCAGTGGATGGAGAAAAAGAAGTTTAAGAATAAAATGGCATAGAGGAATACAAAGGATTACATTGGATTACTTGGAATAATGGAAATGAAACACGTTATAGCCCACTGGGCAAGCGTAGCTGTGCATTTGGTTGGGACGGGTTCTCGCCCCATTTTCTGACAATGTTTCATGTTCATGCCATTGTTGTATGTCCTCTGCCCCTGCCTTATCATGCATCGGAGGGCCCTGCCGCAGAATGAGTTTATAACCCTAGGAATAAGAACATGTAGGTGGTCAGCTGCAATGGAGCTCTTTAAATCCTCAAAACGTCAACTTGAACATCTGGCTGGTGCAGTTTCTTGACATTTTCAATAGACTGGTCAAGGTCCAAGACTCCCTTAAGTACGGTCTTATGCTGTCTGTGCTATGAAGGTGCCAATGGTAGGCTGTGGGTGTGCATAGATGGCGCCTGAAAGGTGGGCTGCTAAGAGGTACATTAGGTGTGAAGCAAGAACAATAACGTTCATACCCCCTATCCTGCCAAGCCCAGTCTGTGCCCCGCTGGAGCGTTTTGTTTGTCTTTCATGTCAGTTAGGCACTATGCACTTTACAGTGTATTGCTTTGTGGTCTTACGCCCATTATGCACTTTAAAGTTTATTGCTCTGTGGTCTTAAGTGCCACATTATGATGGGGAGAGGGTTAATTATGGTACCCCAACATGTTGAGGGATAGGCATTCTGACTCAAACCCGGTTCCCCAGATTCGAGGTCGACCGCTCTAGCCGAAAGGCTACATCCTCTCCCCTTTTGCGCTTTAGTACGTACCATGCACTTTGCCAAGTATTATGCACCTTGTAAAATGATAGATAGGTGTTCATAACTAGGATTTGCAACTCTATCTGCTGCTATGGGGGGGGGGGGTTCTCTCTAAAATTGTTATTTCAGGTAGGTCAGTGTAGGGTCCTTCAGTGGTTTATACTACCATGTTTGTGCACTTCATAGGACATATGGTTATGCTCTGGGTCTTTTTCCTCTTTTTTGGGTATTGCTGCTTTTATAGGGGGAGGCTAGGCGAGCTCCCAGCAGAGGTTTCTCCAGGAATAGGTTTAGAGCTTCTTACTTCTATTTTTAACTTGATGTCATGTTTGATGTTTTTACAGTTTTATTGAAATGTTATGTTAAGTGGCTTGCTGTATGCCTTTTCATTTAATGGTTATGGCTTGTATTAACTAATAAAGTAAATTAAATAAAGGAAAGTAGTCAGTGCAGCCGTGCACTCTGCTGAACTAGCGCCCACTGCCTACTGGCATAGTCCATCCATTAGATCATCCTGGATTCGTCTAACATCATTGAAGCCAGATGCGCCGCTGAAGGTTGCGACTCTTCCACTCACAGGCACAGCTTTGTTTGGTCCGCTTGCGGATGGCGAGATGCTGAATATGAAAAATGAGGCAGAAACTCTGTGTGAAGTCGACCTGGAAGAGAAGAAGACGTTCTCTAAATAGCAGTTGAAGACCATGGAAAGAAGATTTTCCAACTAGAGCATTCAGACCTCTTGTTGGCTCTACCAAGCATGCCAGCAGTATCAACAGGGTCAAGAATAGCTATACCAAAGAAAGCAGACAAGATCAAAGACAACCACACTGAAGATATCTTTGCCACAAAAGGGAAGATACTCATCAGCTAGGCAGGGACATCTTTTCACCCCTCCACCCACATCCTTTTCCCACTCCAGCACAGGGAGCTGTGTCTCTACTTCTGGAATAGTGGCCTAGCATAACAAAGGACAAGTGAGTGCTGAGTATTGTATCTTATGGATACTTTCTTCACTTCAAGGACATTCCACCTCTGTGCCTCCAAAACAGTCATCAAAGCACCACTTCGAAATACTAAGCAAAGAAACATCTGCTCTGCTTCCAAAAAATAACATTGCGATGGTTCTACACAATCAAAATAGCTAATCAGTGTGTATATTCATGATACTTCCTAGTAAAAAAGAAAGTCTCCAAAGCAGAATTCAGATCAATTCTGGACATGCAATTTGTAAGCAAGTATATCAAAAGAGAAAAGAATTGCATGTTGGCATTTGAGTCCATTATTCGCCATCTTAAGTGAAACAATTGGATGTGTTCCATAGACCTCCAAGATGCATACTTCCACAGCCTGATAAACCCTCATCACAGGACGTTATTGAGATTCATAGTATGTCACTAACGTTACCAATACACAGCCTTCCATTTGGCCTGAAGTGAGCGCCTCGAACCTCTCAAAATGTATGGCAGTAATGGCAGACCATTTCAGAAGGCAAAGAAAATATATATCCCTATATGAACGACTGTTTCCTGAAGGAAAACAGCCAGCAAAAGGTGAAACAGGATCTCAGATGAACCCATAGGGTGTTGAACAACCTAGTCCTTCAGATACACTACCAGAGGTCAAACTATATCCTGGTTCAAAGGTCACTTCCTAGGGTCAAAGATAGACACTGTAGAAGGAATAGTGTATCCTTTGAGACAGAGAGTGTTATCTATGCGGAACAAGAGCAACACCCGGAAAAAGTACTCAAACCAACTGCACGAGAGATAGCATTGTTCCTAGGTGCTATGGTGTCTCATATCTGCATTGTCCTAAATGCAAGGTTACTGATGAACCCGCTCCAACAATGTCAGAAGGATGACCGGTGTCAGGAGAACACCGCTGGGGCGAGCCACTGAGGCTAGCAACGGTAGCAAAACAGTCCGTAAGTTGGTGGTGCATCAGCAATATTTTGCTACGAGGAGTTCCTTTCCAAAAAGAAAATCTAGGACACACAGTTGTCACAGATGCCTCTCTGGGAAGATGGGGTGCCTGCCAGTAATCATCTCACTACCCAGGGTCAATGGATGAAAAGGGAGAAGACTTACCACATAAACTGGGATCTGAGAGCTTTCCCTTCATCACAGCCAAGTCGACCAGGGGGTTCAACATCAACAAGTAAGGAACACTCAGTTGAAGCAGAAATGATCTGGCACTAAGATCTAGCCAAGAGGATTTCGTTAACAGCAATAGGCATTCCAGGGACATTGAAATCTCAACCAGATTTCCTAAGGAGACATGAATGCGTGCTGAACGATTTAGTTCTTCTTGACATTTTTGAATAGTGGTGTAACCTTCCATAGACACGTGCCGCACCACAAAACAGCAAATGCCAAAACTTTGCATCTAGGTGACCACAACAATGTTGAGGAGGTCACAGAACTTTCTGTATACCTTCTCTCCACTGTCATTGATCCTATTGATAATCCAGCGAATGGGGAGTTTTCGGTTGAAGATGATCCTAATAACCCCAGACTGGCCAAGACAAATGTGGTATCTGGATCACCTTCAAATGTCTATCAAACCACTCACACCCAATCTATTGTCACGAAATCAGGGTCAAATTCATCACCCGAACCTGAGGTCAGGCAATATGGGCTTCTAAGCCTGCATGGAAATTTTAGGATACTCTAAATATTTATCTACTAGACTGTTATTGAATGGAGTAGAAGCATTTTTGCAAATGGTGTCACAACAACAGATACCGTCCAATTACCTGTCTAGAGGAGGTTCTGCTGCCTTATTTGCTTCAAACAGAAGGAATGTGGGAACACACTGCCTCACATCCCAGCACTCAGATTGCCCAATGCATCATGGTAAATGCAGTGCATGATAGCACTTACTTCAGTAGTACTATTCAATTTTTCATCCTTGTTGGTGCAGCCTGTGCTGCGTAACTCTGGACATGCGTTTCTTGATTCATTTCTACATCAGCAGAGAGCAAGTCATTTTGGGGGTGCTGGAAATGCTCCCCCCAGAGTCTTCTCAGGTCTCAGGACCACTCACTAGCTGTAGATGCATCAACACAAGCTCTTCAGCTCAGTAGCTCAAGGGAGCCATTTCAAACAGAAGGAGAATGGGAGTACACTTTTTCACATCCCTGCACTCAGTTTGCCTCAATGCATCATGGTAAATGAAGTGCATGATAACACTTACTTCAGTAGTAGTCTATCATTTTGTTTGCCTCATTTAGCCTTGTCCAGGTTGCAGTTCCCTTTCATAACAATACATTTAACGGGCATTACAGCTTACAACAAATTGCCTAATCAGGTTTGCTTTCTTTATGATCCCTGTAATCAAACATTTTGGAAGGTCTGAAGAAAATATTTTTACAAATTAAAAGATTATATCCCCTGTGTGAACGTAGAATAGTACTAACAGCACTAATGGGGCCTCCTCTTCAGTCCATTCTTGAGTCTACATTGCAGCATCTTTCTTGGAATGTAGCCTTTTTAGTTGCTATCCATTCAGCTTGAAGACTGAGTGAAATACAAATATGTGTCTTCTCTAAAACCCTACACACTTTTTCAAGCTAAAAGGGTATTGATGAGGACAAATTCTTCATTCATATCTAAGAAAGGTTTGGATTTCCACATTAATCAGAGCATAATGCTACCCACATACTTTCCTTACCCTTCAAGTCCAGCATAATCATTCTTTCATTCATTAGGTATTAAAAGTTCTAGCTTCATAAAACAAACTAAATTAGAAATTCTAGCCAGTGTTTCTTTAACAATGGTCATATTGGACCAGCTTTCAACTTAATAACAGTTTATTGTTTGATAGATAGTATTATGTATCACCACTTGCCATTTATTAGTGAACAAACTCCTTCAAGGTTATCCTAAAGCACACTCAAATAGAGCTAAAGCTGCCACCAGAGCTTAGTTTAAAACTGTTCTGATTGCTAACATCTGCAAGGCAGCAACTTGGCAATCGGTTCAGACATTTACAAGATATTATTGCCTTGATCTTGATACACAAGAAAAAGCAAGATTGGGCCAAGAAGCGCTTAGAAATCTTTTATAATAGCTGAGCACAGAGCAGAGTTATGCCTTTATGTATAATCTTTCAGTCCGTTAAAGACGAACACTTTTACATATTTATATATGTATTTATATTTTCACTCACACACATACACCAACGAACCAACCGAGAATCAGTGGAAAACCAAACATTACTAATGGAGAATCAACATTAAACCAGTATGGGAAACTTGAAAATAAATTAGGGGCACATGCAACAATCCCGCATTTTGCGATTTCTAAATAGTGAATTTTACCGATTCGCTATTTAGAAATCACAAAATGCAATGCATGTAGGATTCGCATAAAAAGTTTGAATCTTTAAAATTCCTTAATTGCGATTCGCAAATTGCGAGTCGCAATTAAGGAATTGATTCCTATTCATTCCAATGGGCCTAGAGGCCCATAGGAATCAATAGGAATTGTGTGCACAATTTGCGAGTACTCCATAGGTACTCGCAAATTGTGCGTGCAATTTCAAGGGTGCAAGGGTTCCAAAAGGATACCCTGTTGCACCCCTGAAATTCCAATTTTTACACAGGTTGTGCACACACATGCTCCAAAGGCATGTGTGCGTGTAAAATGTGACTTCAAAAAATGCACTTAGTGCATTTTTCAAAGAAATCGCAAATTACCATCAACTTAAGTTTGATGTGAATTTGCGATTCCTAAGAGCGAAATTTAATTTTTTTAATGCATTGCATTTAAGGAATCACAATTTGCGATTCCTTAAATGAAAATGCAAATAAAGTAATCCCAATTTTAACAATTCCTTCAGTTGCGATTTTTGCATTTGGGATGGTGCATCCCAAATGCAAAAATTGCGGTCGCAAATGGGCAGATTCGCAGAATTACCACTTTCAGTAATTCTCAAAAATGTACAGAAGTAGTCCTGGAAACCATACTCTAGAAAAAAAGTGTGAATTGCATTTTTGCATGAGCAAATAGCTTCACCTATTCTTTACTCATACATGTGAAAATCTGCTGAGTGATTGGAAATTCACTTTCTTAAGACCCCCTTTTTCCCCACCCTGGAAAAAGGTTTATTTCTGCCTTTGTCAGGAGTACATTTCCAACTTTTTCCAGCATTTCCAGCATGGGAAGAGATTGGAGAGGCTTGGTGAATACCTTTAAACATGTTCATTTGTGGATGTGCACAGAATCACAGGGTATTACACTCCTGGAAGAACCACTTCCTGCAAGTAGATATGCAAAATGATGGCCTTATGAATCCACCTTAATGTGCTACGACCCAGGCGTGATCAGACATGGTACTGTCAGAACTCTGAGATTGGATATAATAAGAACACTCTTTTAATTTCTCACCTTACTGCATGGCACCAAAAGGGACATGTGTATCCTTTTTTGCAAGACATGTAGATTAAGGAAGCATCAGATCCTGTGGGCAAGTAGATATTTTATAAAATTCCACACCCCTATAGATACATTAAGTTACATTCCCCCGGACTGCTAGATATGTTACATCATGTTATTTAACATTTGTATAGGGTGCAACGGCCACTAGTGTGGCATTTTAAAACAAAATATTTTTATTGGTTTTTACACTTACAACATATGACAGATAACATATATTCATAATCGCGTTGTCCATACAAGGTTGACAGCCCTTGTGGCTTAGATGCTGGTAGTACAGTTTACTCTTAGAACACATAAGCTTGATTGTCCCTGCATTACTTCTATAACACATATAACATATAGCATATAATCATTGGCGCATTGTGCTGGGGGTATCCGTGACTCTCCGGAACGATTACAGAAGGAATTCCAGGATTAGTCGAATAAGTGTGGAACTTAGGTGAGGTGTGTAAGGGTCTGATATGTGGCCTGGTCATGTCCCTCCAAACTTTGCCCTACTTCTATGAGTGCAAATGTTTATACATGTATGTGAGAGGAATAGTCTACACTTCACGCGGCACTTATTCTGTGCGGCTTAACGAAGAACAATGACATGGTGAGTGCATTGATAAAACACTGTTTGTGTCAGGCACAAGTAGCCTACTAACTTACTGCTGTTGTAAAGTATCAGAGCAACCAGTATCAGAAACCCTAGGATCAGACCAGCCTCGTGTCTGAGGACCTTTGGGTCAAAGCTCAGAGAACCAAAGACTTCCTGGAGCAACAAGGATCTAAGCACCCAAAGTGCTGTGTGCATCATAGGCTCTAGCACCGCAGAGAGTGAGTATTTCACATTCAGAGCATCACCGCATCAGACATACTATGATCCTGGCATTCCAGAATTAGAGCATTCCAGGATTAGATCATCACTTAATGAAAAAAACATTTTGGTGTAAATGATTCCAAGGATAAGAGCACATGAGGATCAAAGCAACTTAATCTCCACAACTTTTAATTCTGAGTATCTGGCATGAGAACAGCTAAGAAACAGCACATTTCATAATCAAAGTCCCTCAAAGCACCAGATAGTTCAAACATTGTAAGTTCAGAGAATATCAGGGATCCTATCAATCCAGGTTGGAGCAGCCAGGAATAGAAATTAGAGCATTCTTAACTGGTACTATCATTTAGCAGACCACCTTGGTGGCAGAGCACTCAAGATCAGAGGTAATAACACCCCAGTTCCAAAGAGCAGAGAATTCAATAATAATAATAATCTATATTTGTAAAGCATGAAAGTATCACCCCTTAAGGTTTCAAGGCGCTGGGAGTCGTCGGGGAGATTAAGCGAGCTATTGCCCAGAGTCACATGATGCTGAGTTTGAGCTGCCGCCGGCGATCGAACCGTGAGACTTGTGCTCTGGAGTCAGCCGCTCTGGCCACTATGCCACACTTCTCCATCTCTCCTGCAAGATTTGGAGCATTCAAGATTAAGAGCATCATCCGTTCAGAGCGGGTGAGCTTATGAATGTCCTTGGCTATAAAGACCCCCGCATCTGAATACTTCACGACCAGTACAGCCCATAAATAAGGAAGTTTAGAGTCAGAGCATTCGAGTCAGTACTTACTTGGCACGAAGAGCATTTCATGATCGAAGCATACAGTGATCAGCACTCCTTGAGACCAGAGAGCCGATTACTCTAGGATCAGAGCAACAACAGATCAGAACCTCAGTCTTAGAACACCTTTGAATTCAAGTAACCCAGAATTTGCAGTTCAAGCAGCCAAGGTCTTCTGAAGGACCTAAAGCATGCATGGATCATGAGAATTTGTAAATGGTGTTCACCATAGCAAAAATGCAAACAGTTTCATCCGAGCTAGCTAGATGGTACATTTTTGCGGCTCTGGTTCCAGAGCGCAATGCGGCTAAGGCCCAGAGACCGGCTCATTTGGTAGTCTACGTTACCATGAGCAAGAAAACATATTTACAGTACTAATAGTTGCACTCAAACAGGGGAATATGATTAAACGCTTCACAATCTATTCCTCTTCCTCTATTTTTTATGGACCAACTAGATACATTATTGAGCCAGTTCAACATTAAACTTCAGCATTTAACTTATCAACAGGCGTAATCCTTGCCATGATCACCGTAGGCTGTTTGGTGTAAGTTGGCGAAGCACGCTTGCCTCTAGCGCGACTTGCTATGGGCACGATACAAACCAACAGGAATTAAAACAACCTTAAGAATATTTATCCCCATCCTCCAATTTTGAACCAGACCCAAGGGTCGCTTAATTCAGATCCAGTATCAAAAGTGTATTGGTCCTCAACACTTTAGATCATCAGCCTGCTCATGTACCCTACAGGGAGCTCCCGAATACGAGTTACCCACGTTACTAATCCTACCATGACAAGGGACCCTCTAGACAACCTAGACATTATATCTACCGTGTACCTGACTCAACTGGATTGTTGTACCTTGCTGCTTTACTTTTACAAGATATCATGTATACGTGTTTAACCTACATTTAATTGTTGTTTTAAGATCCTCACCTATTGTAAAGTGCTCTGATATCCGCAAGGATCTTGTTCGCGCGCTATAAAACTCTCAAAATAAATAACTAAATAAGTACTGCATTAAACACCGATCATAGCATAAACACCACGAACATATAAGTTTCCTTCTGGCCAGAGATACCGCTTCGGATGAACAGCACATAAGACAGAGAAATTGTTCTTGAGATAAAAGCTTATGTAAGGAATTGTGGTAGTGTGCTTAGGTATGGTTATATGACATTTTCTGTACCTTATGAAGATGCTGCCATTTTTTTCTGCTCAAACCCGTTAGAGGTCGGTGACACTGAATAGACAGCAGAGGGCTGAAGCTCTTAGTTTGGTAAGGGCCTAGTCAGACCATCAAGGTGTATTTAACATGAGTGGTATAGTTATCTCATTCATGATTAAAGTGCCCATACAAGTGTGTATCAGAACATTGTTCTTCCCATTCAAACTAATTGGAATTATATCCCCCATTGGAGTCCATGGGCACATGGGAGGACTGCCAGCATGAAGAGAAAATCAGTTCTCGTTTTTGCTTGAGCCATATGATGTACCCATCAAACAATCTTGGGGCAGTAAGGGCCAACCAAATCCACCAAGGGATCAGATAGCTGGTAAGCTCCCTACAAGAATGTATGCAGGCCCAGGGCCTGAAGAGGGACTATATATCTGTGCTGTGTCTCTGTGATGCACCTACAGGGCGGGCAGGTCTTGTAGTGTGATGCCTGGTCTGGGGGTATAGACCTTGACAGCAGTGGTAGTGACTGAGCAGGCCTTGAATGCGCCTTGCCATCGGTTTGAAGAAACCACTTTTTCTATTGGCCCCATTGGCAGGCTGTAGATTGTGGCACATTTGATCAGTCTGGTAGGTTGTGTGACTTGAACCTGGTATTGGATGCTAGTGAACAAGCAGAATCTTTGTTTGCAGTATTGTAAAGTTGCATCACCAGACAGGTGCAAATCAAGCAAAGCTGGAAGCCCAGGATGGCTGGAGAGCAGATGTATTGCTTTGCCCATGATGTTTTAATGTAGCTCAACGTAATCTTTTTTCTAGCAATGGCTGTCATTGACATTAAAGCTAGCGGTGGCGCACCTGGCCAATTTAGTACAAATGTTTCACATTTTATTTTTCAATGTTTCTTTATGCCATCCTGCTTTCCCCGAAGACTGGGGGTAACCAGTACAATGGAAATGCTTCGGATCTGTAAAGCTTTCCACAGTTCCTGGCGTACAGAAGACACAAAATGGGCTCCTATGCCACTTCCGATCTTGAGTGGCATTCCGAACTCGCGGGATCGCTTGTATGAGTCGGTTCGCTACAGCGATAGCAACAACTCTAGCACAAGGGATTGGCTTCCATCTTTTCAGAAATCTTACAAACCAGAACTAAGACATAAATGTATGAGCAAAAGTGATGCATCTTGGTGAAACCTATCTGGATGTGTATGAAGCCGTATCAGGAAGTTATGAAATAATGAAATACCAGGATTTGTAAAGCACACAGCTACCTCCAGAGAGGTGTCCCGGCCCTGGGGGCCGTCGGGAAGATTAAGCAAGCTATTGCCCAGAGTCACATGGTGCTGGGCTAACCTTCTGCCGGCGATCGAACCATGAGCCCCATGATCCGGAGTCAGGTACCCTGTCCGCTGCACCACACCTCTTCCAGTTATCCTGATCTGGGGTAGTTTTTGTGTGTTCGCCAATGTTGTGGCATGACAAACAACACATGTGTGACTGTACTGCTGACCGGTGAAGGAGATGTACGGTGCAAACCAATCGGTGCTGCATGAATCATACAGCTTGACTGACACGCAATAAAATGGCAAAATGGGGCAAATTCCATCACAGGGGTTCAGGGGCAACCATTTCACCTTTCTTGTCATGCCAGAGGGTATGCTGATATCTGTATCACCCAACCTTGCCCATGCCATTGTTTTACTCCGATTCTTGCTCCTGCATTTCTGCAACATGTTGTAGATTTGACCTAGGAGGGTCAGCAGTTTGAGACACAGATGGAATCATATCAGAATTAGGTGATAAAACAGCATTTTAGCAGCACTGTCTGAAAAAGCTTTCTTCTTAAAATAATTCATCTGGAGCAGATTCGGTCAGGTTAGTGGGCAACACACTTAACACCTGCTACTTTTTTTGGACAGTTGGAGGTTATCATGCAATCTCCGGCTTCCCTCATATAATTCTCTAGGACCTATTTTTTGGGGTTTACCCACAGAAGTGAGGAACCCTTGTTGCATCGACAGTAGCTCAAAGTCCTAAGGACGCCTCTTCTAGACTCATCACAGGCTCAAGAAAGCATGATCATATCACACCTGACTTAATTCAACTTAACTGGCTTTCCATTGAAGCAAGGATTCGCTTCAAGATAGCCTGTCTGACAAATAAAGCTATTCACTAAACACCCCTGTTTACCTGGAAAAAAACTTGAGCTCTCAGGCTCTAGTCAGAACTTAAAGAACAGAAGAGGGTCCCTGAATTCTAAAGATACCAGGAGAGGGAGGCAGGGAACAAACTAGAACAAGAACAGAACCTCTCCTAGGTAACACAATGGTACATAGGTAATATATCCTTCATTTAATATACATCAACATTGTCCCAAAGCAAGAATTAATATGATAAACATTATTTTCTTTTATTATAAAACAGAAAAGATATATTAATTATACAATGGTGTCAGAACTTAAGAAGCTCTAATACTCTACTACTAAAACCTCCTAAATTATACTAAAAAAGAACTTACAACTGTGCCTTTTCCGGGCTTGCTCCAAGAATTGGGAATGCCCTCCTGATAGAGATCAGATCCAACCCCTCGACTGCTTCATTTAAAAACCATGTAAAATGGCTACTCCTGAATGAACTTCATTAGCAATAGCCCCGATGACATTTGCGATTCACTCCCTTTTCCTGCTTGACGATCGTTTTACATTATGTTTCAAAATGTATATTGTTGTCCTTTTGACATGCTG
Organism: Lissotriton helveticus; assembly: GCF_964261635.1. Lineage (NCBI taxonomy): Eukaryota > Metazoa > Chordata > Amphibia > Caudata > Salamandridae > Lissotriton > Lissotriton helveticus. The sequence continues at coordinate 816,228,011 of NC_136073.1, read as the reverse complement.
CTTTGCTAAAACTTCACTGCGCTTACTAGTAGGGCTGTTACCTGTTGATCACTTTTTATTTTGTCTTCCCCCAGGGGCGGCTCTAGGCTCATGGTGGCCCTGGGCAGGGAGCGTAGGTAGGGGGCCCCGGAAGAGCGGGGTCCGGGCGGGGCGGAGCGCGGAGGCCAGTGAAGAGGGGGGGTCAGGGTGTTTGGAAGTGGAACAGAGCCAGAGGCCACCAAATCCCTGCCAGGGGCCGCCACGCAAATATGTATCCATCCTCAGAGGATTATTATATTAAGGATATATATTGGCGTGGCGGCCCCTGGGGGTTGGTGGCCCTGTGCAGGTGCACAGCTTGCACATGCCTAAGGCCGCCCCTGCTTCCCCTTGCTCCCCCATGTTCTTTTTATGTTTCAGGCACTTCTTATGTCTCCTTATTGTATTGTACTCATACTGTTACCTCATGCCAACGTTCGTTACTTTGTACAGCACTCTGATATCCGTTTGGGTCTTGTTCACGCTTTATAAATCTTTTCAAATAAAATAAATAAGAAACATTGAATAAATACTTTGAATTAGTGAAGATAGTTGTGCTTTTCTGAATGGCCAGCTAATTTAGCTTCTTAGGCAGGATGCACTTCTGGCAAACATCAACATTAAGCAGTTTCATACCCAAAATTATTGATTTACTAAAAATATGCGGCAAAAAGGCAGGTTATGTAGCATATTTTGTGACTGTATTATTTCATTGTTTTGTTAATTTCACTTATGTCAACTTTGTCAGCGAAAAGGCCTAATTAGCACCAGTATTACCCCGAAATACAGCAGTCAGCAACTGAACCGTGCCCAATAAAATTTTGCAAAGGGCCTTCTGCTCTGTGGCATAGCTGGAGCTTTTGCCGCTGGGGCGGTCCCTGGGTCTTTGCCCAGTGACGACACGGCCGGTGCAGGTAAGAGTGGCGGGGTGGGGGAGAAATGGGGGGAGGAGTCGATAGACGACGAATAACATTTCAAACAAGCATTTGCAATGCAATAGGTTTCGCAGTTGTGAGAGTTTGAGCTATTGGCATTTTAAATGCCAGTGCCTTTTATTTATGTATTGATTTTTAAAACATAAATAAAAGGTATTGTCATTTACAATACCAATATCTTAAACTCTCGCAAATGCGAGACCTATTGCATTGCAAATGCTTGTTATTTTAATATTGCATTTATATAATTTTGTTAATTATCAACAAACCAGACTCTCTAGGGTTTTATGAATCTGTCATGCTATTGCAAATGGATTAAAAAAAATATGTCATATGTTGGAAAGTGAAATATGTACATCGGAGATACCATAGTAAAAACTATCCATAAGAAATGTGATCTTCATAAATATTGAATATTTTAAGATGATCATAACCTTGGAACGGAAAGGGATGTCTCATCCATTAGAGCAGAGGTGCCTCACCCCCTCCAATAAAATGCCACCAGAAAAGAAAATGGAAAATAGAGTTAATTTATTACCATTTTATTTTTCATCAACCCGTCCCGAACAAGTGTCAGGACAGGGTCTGCGGTGTGGCAGGGTCATGGAGTGGTGGTGGGCTGCCTGTGCACTTAAGTTTAAAATGTGCATGTCCCTTTGGCCGGCTGTCTTGTGACGGCCAGACATGCACACTTTTAACCTCTCTAACCCTGCTGTCTTAAGACAGTTGGGTTGAGAGCAAGCATAGGCATCCAGTGGCCTTGGGAGTGCTGAGCGAGGCCGCTCACTCTAATCTTGGTGCTTCTCTCATGCTGGTTAACAGCATGAGAGCAGCGCCAGGATAGGTTAAGGGAGTTTGCTGGGGCCTGTGCTGAACACCGGACTGGAGCAAAGAGGACGTGTCGTGCAGCACGTAAGGTAAGTGAATTTTAATTTTAATTTATTTTATTTGCACCTTACATGTAGCATGTGATGTTGCATGCACCCAACCACCACCCATTTGCCTACCCCACTACTCGCCGTAGATGCCAGCTGCTACCCAGAACAAATTCCAAGACTTTGAGGTGTGGCAGACTTATTAGATATTTTTCGGACATAGTTTATTTTGGTCCCGGGAGAAAACGAGTTTGAGACATTACCATTGTAAATGACATTGCCTTTTATTTATGTTTTGTGTTCTAAAACAAACAAAAGGCATTGTTATTTACAATACCTAAACTTTTGCAAATGCAAGACTTATTGCATTGCAATAAAGGGACTTCTAGACAGCTTGTTAGATTGTAAAAATCAGAGGAAGAGTCCGGCCTGCAACATCTTCAAAGTAGTGATAAATTTTGCAGTGAATAAGATGTGTAAGTGTTGTAAATTACACGGACACAAAGTGTGAAGTGAGAGTTACATTTAATCTAGAGGTGGTGGTACTTGTGGTACTGGTAGTACTGGTGGTGGTGGTGTTATTGGTGGTGGTGATACTGGTAGTACTGGTGGTGGTGGTACTGGTGGTGGTGGTGGTACTGGTGGTGGTGGTACTGGTGGTGGTTGTACTGGTGGTGGTGGTACTGGTGGTGGTGGTGGTACTGGCGGTGGTGATAGTACTGGTGGTGGTTGTACTGGTGGTGGTACTGGTGGTGGTGGTAGTACTGGTAGTGGTAGTATATGTGATGGTGGTACTGATAGTGGTGGTACTGGTAGTGGTTGTACTGGTGGTGGTGGTACTGGTAGTGGTAGAATTAGTGGTATTGGTACTGGTAGTGGTAGTATTGGGGTGGTGGTACTGGTAGTGGTGGTACTGGTGGTGGTGTTACTGGTAGTGGTAGTATTGGTGGTGGTACTGGTAGCAGTAGTATTGGTGGTGGTGATAGTACTGGTGTTGGTGGTGGTACTTGTAGTTGTACTGGTGGTTTTAGTGGTGGTACTGGTGGTGGTAGTACTGGTGGTACTGGTGGTGGTAGTACTGGTGGTGGTATTGGTACTGGTGGTGGACCTGGTACTGGTGGTACTGTCAGTACTTGTGCTACTGGTATTGGTGGTGGTGGTAGTACTGGTAGTGGTAGTATATGTGGTGGTGGTACTGGTAGTGGTAGAATTGGTGGTGGCGGTACTGGCAGTGGTAGTACATGTGGTGGTGGTACTGGTAGTTGTTGTACTTGTGATGGTGGTACTGGTAGTGGTAGTATTGGTGGTGGTGGTACTGGAAGCGGTAGTATTGGTGGTGGTGATAGTACTGGTGTTGGTACTTGTAGTTGTACTGGTGGTTTTAGTGGTGGTACTGGTGGTGGTGGTACTGGTGGTGGACCTGGTACTGGTGGTACTGTTGGTACTTGTGCTACTGGTAGTGTTAGTATTGGTGGTGGTGGTACTGGTGGTGGTGGTAGTAGTGGTAGTATATGTGGTGGTAGTACTGGTGGTGGTAGTACTGGTAGTGGTAGAATTGGTGGTGGTGGTACTGGTAGCAGTAGTCTTGGTGGTGGTGGTACTGCTGGCTGTAGTACTGGTAGTGGTAGTACTGGTGGTGGTAGTACTGGTGGTGGTGGTGCTGGTGGTGGTGGTACTGGTGGTGGTACCGGTAGAGGTAGTATTGGTGGTGGTGGTACTGGTAGTGGTAGTACTGGTGGTGATGGTACTGGTGGCACTGGTAATACCGGTAGTGGTAGTACTGGTGGTGGTGGTACTGGCAGTGGTAGTATATGTGGTGGAGGTACTGGTAGTGTTAGAATTGGTGGTGGTGGTACTGGTAGCAGTAGTATTGGTGGTGGTGGTACTGCTGGCTGTAGTACTGGTAGTGGTAGGACTGGTGGTGGTACTGGTGGTGGTAGTAATGGTGGTGGTGGTGGTGGTACTGGTAGTGGTAGTACTGGTGGTGGTAGTACTGGAGGTGGTGGTACTGGTAGTGGTGGTACTGGTGGTGGTAATACTGGTAGTGGTAGTACTGGTGGTGGTGGTACTGGTGGTGGTGGTGGTACCGGTAGTGGTCAGTACTGGTGGTGGTGGTAGTGGTAGTATTGGTGGTGGTGGTACTGGTAGTGGTAGTACTCGTGGTGGTGGTACTGGTAGCAGTAGTATTGGTGGTGGTACTGCTGGCTGTAGTACTGGTAGTGGTAGTACTGGTGGTGGTGGTAGTACTGGTGGTGGTGGTGGTACTGGTAGTGGTAGTACTGGTGGTGGTGGTACTGGTAGTACTGGTGGTGGTGGTGGTACTGGCAGTGGTAGTATATGTGGTGGAGGTACTGGTAGTGTTAGAATTGGTGGTGGTGATACTGGTAGCAGTAGTATTGGTGGTGGTGGTACTGCTGGCTGTAGTACTGGTAGTGGTAGTACTGGTGGTGGTGGTACTGGTGGTGGTAGTACTGGTGGTGGTGGTACTGGTAGTGGTCGCACTGGTGGTGGTGGTACTGGTGGTGGTGGCACTGGTAGTACTGGTGGCTGTAGTACTGGCAATGGTAGTACTGGTGGTGGTAGTACTGGTGGTGGTAGTACTGGTAGTGGTAGTACTGGTAGTGGTAGTACTGGTGGTGGTAGTACTGGTGGTGGTAGTACTGGTGGTGGTACTGGTGGTGGTGGTACTGGTAGTGGTAGTACTGGTGGTCGTGGCACTGGCAGTACTGGTGGTGGTTGTAGTGGTAGTACTGGTGGTGGTGGTACTGGTAGTGGTAGTACTGGTGGTACTGGTAGCGGTAGTACTGGTGGTGGTGGTACTGGTAGCAGTAGCATTGGTGGTGGTGGTGGTACTGCTGGCCGTAGTACTGGTAGTGGTAGTACTGGTGGTGGTGGTACTGGTGGTGGTAGTACTGGTGGTACTCGTGGTGGTGGTACTGGTAGTGGTAGTACTGGTAGTGGTAGTACTGGTGGTCGTGGCACTGGCAGGACTGGTGGTGGTGGTAGTGGTGGTAGTACTGGTGGCTGTAGTACTGGTAGTACTGGTGGTGGTGGTGGTACTGGTAGTGGTAGTACTGGTGGTGGTGGTACTGGTAGTACTGGTGGTGGTAGTACTGGTGGTGGTGGTACTGGTGGTGGCGGTAGTGGTAGTACTGGTAGTGGTAGTACTGGTGGTGGTGGTGCTGGTAGTACTGGTGGTGGTGGTAGTACTGGTGGTGGTGGTAGTGGTAGTACTGGTGGCTGTAGTATTGGTAGTACTGGTGGCTGTAGTAGTGGTAGTACTGGCGGTGGTAGTACTGGTAGTACTGGTGGTGGTAGTACTGGTAGTACTGGTTGTGGTGGTACTGGTAGTGGTGGTACTGGTGGTGGTGGTACTGGTTGTGGTAGTACTGGTGGTGGTGGTACTGGTAGTACTGGTGGTGGTGGTACTGGTAGTGGTAGTAGTGGTAGTACTGGGGGTGGTGGTACTGGTGGTGGTAGTACTGGTGGTGGTAGTACTGGTAGTGGTGGTACTGGTAGTGGTAGTACTGGTGGTGGTACCGGTAGTGGTAGTACTGGTGGTGGTGGTACTGGTAGTACTGGTGGTGGTGGTACTGGTAGTGGTAGTATTGGTGGTGGTGGTACTGGTAGTATTGGTGGTGGTGGTACTGGTAGTGGTAGTACTGGTGGTGGTGGTACTGGTGGTACTGGTAGTGGTAGTATTGGTGGCGGTGGTACTGGTAGCAGTAGTCTTGGTGGTGGTGGTACTGCTGGCTGTAGTACTGGTGGTGGTAGTACTGGTGGTGGTGGTACTGGTGGTGGTAGTACTCGTGGTGGTGGTACTGGTAGTGGTCGCACTGGTGGTGGTGGTACTGGAGGCACTGTTAATACCGGTAGTGGTAGTATTGGTGGTGGTGGTACTGACAGTGGTAGTATATGTGGTGGAGGTACTGGTAGTGTTAGAATTGGTGGTGGTGGTACTGGTAGCAGTAGTATTGGTGGTGGTGGTACTGCTGGCTGTAGTACTGGTAGTGGTAGTACTGGTGGTGGTGGTACTGGTGGTGGTAGTAATGGTGGTGGTGGTACTGGTAGTGGTCACACTGGCGGTGGTGGTACTGGTGGTGGTGGCACTGGTAGTACTGGTGGCTGTAGTACTGGCAATGGTAGTACTGGTGGTGGTAGTACTTGTAGTGGTATTACTGGTGGTGGTAGTACTGGTAGTGGTAGTACTGGTAGTGGTAGTACTGGTAGTGGTAGTACTGGTAGTGGTAGTACTGGTGGTGGTAGTACGGGTGGTGGTGGTACTGGTAGTGGTAGTACTGGTGGTGGTGGTACTGGTAGTGGTAGTACTGGTAGTGGTAGTACTGGTGGTGGTGATACTGGTAGTATTGGTGGTGGTGGTGGTACTGGCAGTATTGGTGGTGGTGGTACTGGTAGTGGTAGTATTGGTGGTGGTGGTGGTGGTACTGGTAGTGGTAGTATTGGTGGTGGTGGTACTGGTAGCGGTAGTACTGGTGGTGGTGGTACTGGTAGCAGTAGCATTGGTGGTGGTGGTACTGCTGGCCGTAGTACTGGTAGTGGTAGTACTGGTGGTGGTGGTACTGGTGGTGGTAGTACTGGTGGTGGTGGTACTGGTAGTGGTAGTACTGGTAGTGGTAGTACTGGTGGTCGTGGTACTGGTAGTACTGGTGGTGGTGGTAGTGGTAGTACTGGTGGCTGTACTACTGGTAGTACTGGTGGTGGTGGTGGTAGTGGTAGTGCTGGTGGTGGTGGTACTGGTAGTACTGGTGGTGGTGGTACTGGTGGTGGTGGTACTGGTGGTGGTGGTAGTGGTACTGGTAGTACTGGTAGTACTGGTAGTGGTAGTACTGGTAGTGGTAGTACTGGTGGTGGTGGTACTGGTAGTACTGGTGGTGGTGGTAGTACTGGTGGTGGTGGTAGTGGTAGTACTGGTGGCTGTAGTAGTGGTAGTACTGGTGGCTGTAGTAGTGGTAGTACTGGTGGTGGTAGTACTGGTTGTACTGGTGGTGGTAGTACTGGTGGTGGTACTGGTGGTACTGGTAGTGGTAGTACTGGTGGTGGTGGTACTGGTAGTGGTAGTACTGGTGGTGTTGGTACTGGTAGTACTGGTGGTGTGGTACTGGTAGTGGTAGTACTGAAGGTGGTGGTACTGGTGGTGGTAGTACTGGTGGTAGTACTGGTGGTGGTAGCACTGGTAGTGGTGGTACTGGTGGTGGTGGTACTGGTAGTGGTAGTACTGGTGGTGGTGGTAGTACTGGTGGTGGTGGTACTGGTAGTACTAGTGGTGGTGGTACTGGTAGTGGTAGTATTGGTGGTGGTGGTACTGGTAGTATTGGTGGTGGTGGTACTGGTAGTATTGGTGGTGGTGGTACTGGTGGCGGTAGTACTGGTAGTGGTAGTACTGGTGGTGGTGGTACTGGTGGTGGTAGTACTGGTGGTGGTGGTACTGGTAGTGGTAGTACTGGTAGTGGTAGTACTGGTGGTCGTGGTACTGGTAGTACTGGTGGTGGTGGTAGTGGTAGTACTGGTGGCTGTAGTACTGGTAGTACTGGTGGTGGTGGTGGTACTGGTAGTGGTAGTACTGGTGGTGGTGGTACTGGTAGTACTGGTGGTGGTGGTACTGGTGGTGGTGGTACTGGTGGTGGTGGTAGTGGTACTGGTAGTACTGGTAGTGGTAGTACTGGTAGTGGTGGTACTGGTAGTACTGGTGGTGGTGGTAGTACTGGTGGTGGTGGTAGTGGTAGTACTGGTGGCTGTAGTAGCGGTAGTACTGGTGGCTGTAGTAGTGGTAGTACTGGTGGTGGTAGTACTGGTGGTGGTAGTACTGGTAGTACTGGTGGTGGTGGTGGTGGTACTGGTGGTGGTGGTACTGGTGGTGGTGGTAGTGGTAGTACTTGTGGTGGTGGTACTGGTAGTGGTAGTACTGGTGGTGGTGGTACTGGTAGTACTGGTGGTGGTGGTACTGGTAGTGGTAGTAGTGGTAGTACTGGAGGTGGTGGTACTGGTGGTGGTAGTACTGGCGGTGGTAGTACTGGTAGTGGTGGTACTGGTGGTGGTGGTACTGGTAGTGGTACTACTGGTGGTGGTGGTACTGGTAGTGGTAGTACTGGTGGTGGCGGTACTGGTAGCGGTGGTGGTGGTGGTAGTGGTAGTGGTAGTATTGGTGGTGGTGCTACTGGTAGTATCGGTGGTAGTACTGGTAGTGGTAGTACTGGTGGTGGTGGTACTGGTGGTAGTGGTAGTATTGGTGGTGTTGGTACTGGTAGTGGTAGTACTGGTGGTGGTGGTACTGGTAGTGGTAGTATTGGTGGTGGTGGTAGTATTGGTGGTGGTGGTACTGGTGGTGGCAGTACTGGTGGTGGTGGTGGTATTGGTAGTATTGGTGGTGGTATTGGTAGTGTTGGTGGTGGTACTGGTAGTACTGGTGGTGGTGGTACTGGTAGTATTGGTGGTGGTGGTACTGGTAGTGGTAGTAGTGGTGGTGGTGGTGATACTGGTAGTGGTAGTATTGGTGGTGGTGGTGGTACTGGTAGTGGTAGTACTGGTGGTGGTGGTACTGATTGTGGTAGTATTGGTGGTGGTGGTAGTGGTAGTATTAGTGGTAGTGGTGGTACTGGTGGTGGTGGTACTGGTGGTGGTGGTACTGGTAGTGGTAGTATTGGTAGTGGTAGTACTGGTGGTGGTAGTACTGGTAGTGGTAGTATTGGTAGTGGTAGTACTGGTGGTGGTAGTACTGGTGGTGGTGGTACTGGTGGTGGTGGTACTGGTGGTGGTGGTACTGGTAGTGGTAGTATTGGTAGTGGTAGTACTGGTGGTCGTAGTACTGGTAGTGGTAGTACTGGTGGTGGTGGTACTGGTGTTACGGGTAGTGGTAGTACTGGTGGTGGTGGTATTGGTGGTTGTACTGTGGTGGTAGTACTGGTGGTGGTGGTACTGGTTGTAGTAGTACTGGTGGTGTGGTGGTAGTACTGGTAGTGGTGGTATTGGTGGTAGTGCTGGTAGTGGTGGTGGTGGTACTGGTGGTGGTAGTACTGATAGTGGTGGTACTGGTGGTAGTAGTACTGGTAGTGGTGGTATTGGTGGTGGTAGTAGTGGTGGTATTGGTAGAGGTGGTACTGATGGTGGTAGTACTGGTGGTGGTGGTAGTACTGGTAGTGGTGGTATTGGTGGTGGTGGTACTGGTGGTGGTAGTACTGGTGGTGGTGGTGTTAGTGGAAGTACTGGTGGTGTTGGTGGTTGTGTTACTGGTGGTGGTAGTACTGGTACTGGTGGTATTGGTGGGGGTGGTACTGGTGATGGTGGTACTGATAGTGGTAGTACTGGTGGTGGTAGTACTGGTGGTGGTGGTGGTACTGGTTGTAGTAGTACTGGTGGTGGTGGTGGTGGTACAAGGTAGGAGCTCGAGGCATACATACAGGGTGAGGGGCTTCAGGAAGCTACAGCTGGTTTATACAATAAGGATCAGTTTGAGGAATATATATACGCAGGGTGAGCTGGAACTCGAGGCATGTATACAGGGTGATGAAGCGCTTGAAGTATATGCCGAGAGGTGAGGAGCTTGAGCTATGCCAGGATATACAAAGAGAGGATGAGGAGGGATGCCGAATATATACATAGGGTTAGGAGCCTCAGTCATATAGACCGGTGAGTTAGAAGCTTGAGGTGTGTACAGAAAGGGTGAGGCGCTTGGGGCACAGACGGATAGGGTGAGGCGCCTCAGGTATACTGAAAAAGAGAAGCGAGCACGAGGCACGTTTAGATGCGTGAGGAGTTATAAGCATATACACCGGGTGAAGTACGTGACCCACTTTTAGAGACACTGGACTGGTATAACGTGGATGATGACTTTTGGCACAAAGACAGGCAGTGCGGGGACCCCGCAGCGTAGACAGTTTATATCACCTTCAAGTGCTATAAATAAATTATTCACATGGACTAAACAAGGCAGCGCTGGGAGGGGGGCTGGGCATGAAGGAAGGAGAAATGCGAGTCACGGCCGGAGGCCGGCCGTGAAAACAATGCAGCGCTCGTGAAACTGAAAGCACGGCCGGCCGGCCGTGAAAGCCTTTGATGCCGCAGGGGGTGGAGCGGCACCAAGCTGGGCAACAGATGGCTGACGATTTGATGCTGTGCACGCGCATTTTATGTCAATGCACTTGCGCATTGACCTAAAAGCGCACGGGCACAGCATCAAATTGCCAGTTAGTTAAAGTCTGTTTAAGCCCCTATAGTCTCGCTCCGCTCAATGCGCATGCGCATTGACAGGTCGCGAGACCTAAAAACGAAAACGTACCTTCCGTTTGCCGCCGCCCTCCCAAAAAAGTTCGCCCGGGACGGACCGCCTCCCCAGCTACGTCACTGGTTCCACTGTGCAGCAACACTTGTCGCAGCATTTTTAAATAACGCTTGGTCTGTCTGAGCTAGTAACATCTGAAACATATTCTACAGATGGTGGATTATGTTGCAAGAACGACTAGTTAATTATCCATCAACTGCCACTGCTGCAGATTTGCATAATTCCAGTGACCCTGCATAATATTTCATATTTAGATATTCTGTATTTTGAAGAGTGCTGATGTTTAGTGGTTAATACCAGTGTGGCCACAGCATGAAATAGCACCTTTCCAGGTGACCCACAAACTGTGTATTTAGGCACCTCGGCTTCATGACAGCTGCTTCCTACCCCAGCATCAAAAGCAAAGGAAAGAGACTTAATTAATTAGCCTCTTGCAGTCACTGTGGCCCTGCCCCAATGCCCAGGGGGGTTATAAGCAGCCACAATGCGATCAGCAGATGTCTTTCTCTAGCAGAGATGTTGTGACCTACATGTCGAACAAGCATTAAGCAAAGCTGTCGTTTTTCCCTAGGGGTTTGGGGCATTGTTTAAATAAGGAGCAGATACAGGGATTCCCAGTGGAGTAGTGTGGCTCACTGGTTAGAGGCGGGAGACCCGGGAGCAGAAGTCAGCCTGGGACCAGGGTTCAATTCCCGACGCGGCAGGGTCGTGGACTTGGGTCAGCGGACTCGATAATTCTCGCTTCGGTGCTTACTCTAATCAGGGGTTCCACTCGGCAACTCTGGGCATTAGCTTGCCTAATCTCCACAACGGCCCCATCAATTCTGGGGATACCTGGCTCCACCTTGGGGACTCCCAGCAGGGACCATCCCACAGGGAAAGCCAGGACGGGTTCCCCAGAATTATACAGCGCCAGGAAACCTACGGACGGGTAGCAGTGCGCTTTACAAGCTCAAATACATACACATTTACATATGAATTAGTTCAGTGGATCAAAAGTAAAAAGCAGTTTATCAACATACTGCACCAGAGTACAACCACCAGCCAGGACCAGGGTGTCTAAATATTTAGGTGGCTATGGAAAGAAAGAAGGTGACGGTAAACGTGTCTGCTCTCAAAGCTTCCAAACACAATGGTGACCTGACCTAAGTACTAGAACAGATACAGTTGGACCTCATGTATATCTGTGGCTGCCACAACTTTCTGTGCTGCATGGGCGGTTAATCATACACTGTCTTCCACCATGAGTCCCTGTTCTATTTATAAAAATGTTCCCTGTTAGTGCATCCCAGTGTGCAGTGCAATTCAAAACACATAAATACCATAGTACACAAACAAGTGCAGACAAAATGCAAAAAAATGCAAAGAAATGTGTTCAGGGGTATGAGGTGCCTCACAGAAGTAACACCATGGGAGTCCACTGGTTGGTTCTCACCAGTGGACTCAGGTTCTTATCGTTAGCACACCCATACCATAAAGAATACAATTATAAACAAAAATAAATGATGATAATGTGCAAGTGTGGTGAATATATAGTAAACCAGTCGTGAGGATACTGGTTGTGAACACCAAAGTGTTTTTCTTAGTGCTTTAAAAGTTCTGACCCCATAAAGTGGACCCTGACACTTAAGGACCACTTTATTGACACTAAAAACGAGCTAAAACCTACACTAGCTGTTCACCTTTATTCAATTCCATGGGTTTGCTTACATTAAAAGACACACTGTTGCCTCCTATCTTCATAGAGGGCCAACATGTTTCATTGCCTTTGTATTTTGGGGCAATTTCTTCAGGGCAAGGGTCAGTTCCACCACTCTGCTTCCCTTTCACATGTGGATTAATACCTAGAGAACAAGTTAAAAAATACAGACAATACACTATTATTGACGCGTCAGCAAACCCTCTAGGGACAGTTTGCCTCCCTACACCATTGGCCTCACGACCAGTCTTTGCATAATTACCGCTTCAATGCTCTGTCTGAGCATACCGGTGACCCCTTTTCCTTGTCACTGTAGCAGTTGTCCCTATTGCTACTGTAGTTAGCCTATGGGAAATGAACCGACGGCCGCCACCTTCCTCCCGAACCTCTCTGCCGGGACGTCCAGGACTGCTGCACACTGCTCAGGCTCCCAATCCCAGCCCTGCTAACATGCTGTAAATATTATTCACAGCATGTGAGCAGCTCTGGGATTGGTCTGCGCAAGTCGGTCCGGCACTCAAACATAGAATGGGAGCCTGTGTTGGTTTCTACACCCAGCTGTACAACGCAGCTAGGTGGAGAAAGGGCAAGTGTGCATGACGGTTTGGCTGACCCCCGAGGGCCGTCCAACCCGTCATGAGCACTTAGCAGTGTCACACCCCTCCCTGGTGCTGCAGCACCAGGGTAGGTGGCCACGCCCCTCCTTTGGCTCGCAGTTCCAGCCTGCAGGACGAAAAATAATATGATAATAAAAACTATTTCAGCAGGGGGGGGGGGGCATCGCTCTTCTGCCATAATGGAGCAGCTGCCCCTGAGTGGACTCCAAGGATCATAACTCCGACCTCCTTTTAAAGCTATAGGAGCACAATAAGCTACAAGAGGCCTTTGCCTGCAACTACCCAGCTGACCTCTGGCAACTGGACCTGGGCTGGTCCCTGCTGTCTGGCCTCTACCTGACACCCTGTGAGTTTCCAAATGCCTCTGCTAGGGCTCTCTGAGGCTTTAGAAGTGTACTCCTGAGGTGCATTGGGACTTAAAGGAGTAAAGTCAGAATGTAAAATCCTTGACGAAGATGTACCTGCTTGGTGTATTCGGTCCGCGCACCATCGCGGTCAGCATCAAGTTTCCCCTAGGTCCTAGTTTACTACAACCATCGACTATCATTGGCACTTTGTGCATATTTTCTCTATTTTTCCTTAACACTTTAAAAAATCATATCTCCGGTTCCCCTTATTGCCTTTTGTCATTTTGTTGATTACATTTTACTCTATTAGTTTTGGGATTTTTATTGTTTTGCATTTTGACTTTGTTATTGATTTGGTACTGCATAAATACTTTACCCATTGCCTCTAAGTTAAGCTTGTCTGCTCTGTGCCATAGCTACTGGGGGTTGAGTTCAGGTTTACTTTTTGACTTTAAGCCTTCTCGCTGACAAGGGCTGCGAATGTTCCTTTAGGTGGGCAGTCGCCCACCACAAATACTAATACAATTTATTACAGCTACAATCAGAGCAAACAGAACCAGAGCATCTCTTCATTAGTGAATCATGCAGTGAGAACACACTAGAATCAGAACACGCCATGATCAAAGTGTAAAAGGATTGGCGACCAGAACAGCCTGAAGATGAGATCAGAAAAGCCAAAGTTCAGAGCACCTAAGCATGAGAGCATTGCAACATCAGAGCAACTTAGGCGCCGAGAGATCCCCTTGGGGATGATTGGTGCGCCATATAAATATAAATAATAATAGAATAATAATAATAATACATCACCATAGGCACTAAATATCAGAGCACTTGAGTAGCAAGATTTCTTAAGAGCGGATATATGAGCACTGTATTAGGAGGGAGGCTCTTGCTTTGGAGCATACCATAACTAAAGCATTTCAGAAGCAAAGATGCGGCTTATCGGCTAGAACAGTCGACCTCAGAGCTGGGGAACCTGGTTCGAGTCTCAGCAGGGACCCTCAACATCCTGTGATTCTGGGCAAATCACTTAATCTCCCCATGCCAAAAATGAATGTGTCCGTCTGTAACGCAACTGGTGCTCATGTAAAGTGCTCTGATACCTTCGGGTCCAGTTCACGCTATATAAAACTCATTAAATAAACAAATAAACAAAGCACTCAAGGATTGAAGATCCAACAGCCTGATTCATCAAGGGGCCGTTTTGCGTGGCCCTAATAGCGAATCATAGCGACTCGCTATTGAGGACACGCAAAACGGTATTCATGTAGGAATTGCTAAATAAATAGCGATTCCTACATGTTCTCTATTTGCGAGTAGCAATTTGCTACTCGCAAAAAAAGGAATAACTCCCCATTCATTCCTATGGGCCAAAAGGCCCATAGGAATGAATGGGGAGTATCCCTTATTTGCGAGTAGCAATTTGCTACTCGCAAATCAGATAGCGATTTTAAGGGTGCCAGGGGTGTCCAAAGGACACCCTGTAGCACCCCATAAATGCACATTTGAACAGGTGTTGCGCACACACATGTCCAAAGGACATGTGTGTGTGTAACATGCAAAAGAAAAAAATGCACTAAAGTGCTTTTTACACTATTTCCGCAATTTACCACCAAGTCAGACCTGGTGGTAAATTGAGACCAAATATAGCGATTTCGCTATTTCTATTTGGTTGATGAATTGCATTTAAGGAATCTCTATTAGAGATTCCTCAAATCCAATTCCTCGCAAATATGCGATTTCGCTAATAGTGATTTTTGCATTTGGTATGATGAATACCAAATGCAAAAATCGCACTCGCAAAGGGCCAGATTCTCAAAATCTGGCCCTTTGCGAGCACAAATCAGCTTGATGAATCAGGCTGTTAGTCTCAGCACTAAGGAAATCAAAAGGGGGAGTGAAGAGGTGATGCCGGTGGGCACCGAGGTGGGCACGTCCTCCTCTTATCAGGGATTTAGGTTAATCAAAAAGGGCCACCTCACAATGGGTGGGTGTATATCCGGATGTCATTGGAATACACCTTCTTTGTTAAAATACCCCTCACACACCAAAAGGGCCCTTGGTGTCATGCTTCATCATCGGGGTCTTCCCGTCCCGCTGCGGGGCGGGGCAGTGCTGCGACAAGCGGATACGCTGGAGCACCTTTAGGTGGAGGTGCTATGTGTTGGGAGTGAGTGTCAGTGGGGTCAGGAGTGATATAAGAGTGAGTCGTTAGAAAATACCTGGCCTAGTGGAAAAATAAATTTTATTAAACACTGGCTGGTATTATTAAAAGAAAAGTGAAGCGGAGAGATGGAGCAGATTAATGGGCTCTCTCTCCTAAGTGGGTCAACATGTTTCGAGGCACGGGGCCTCTTCGTCAGGACCTAGGGGAAGATCCCCCTGTCACTCACTAGTGTTTCTCCACAGAGGTAGAAAAAGTGTATATACAGAAAAAGTGAAAAAGAGATAAACTATGTGTGTAACTACAATTAATAATTACGACACATTTATGCTTCCACACTAATAATGTAGTATGCTTATCATTGGAGGAGTCAATGCCTCATGAGCCAGCTTAAGACAGAAGGGTAAGGTGGGGTCCCAATGAGCCCCTCGCACGCTCGTGCCTCCTCCTTCGTCTGCGGCTTCCGTGGTCCTGACGAAGAGGCCCCGTGCCTCGAAACATGTTGACCCACTTAGGAGAGAGAGCCCATTAATCTGCTCCATCTCTCCGCTTCACTTTTCTTTTAATAATACCAGCCAGTGTTTAATAAAATTTCTTTTTCCACTAGGCCAGGTATTTTTTAACGACTCACTCTTATATCACTCCTGACCCCACTGACACTCACTCCCAACACATAGCACCTCCACCTAAAGGTGCTCCAGCGTATCCGCTTGTCGCAGCACTGCCCCGCCCCGCAGCGGGACGGGAAGACCCCGATGATGAAGCATGACACCAAGGGCCCTTTTGGTGTGTGAGGGGTATTTTAACAAAGAAGGTGTATTCCAATGACATCCGGATATACACCCACCCATTGTGAGGTGGCTCTGTTAGTCTCAGCACTTCATGCTTGGAGAATTAAAATATCAGAGGACCCAAGCTTTCGAGATCTTGGCACCATAGGATCAGACAGGGGCCGAGAGGATCATAATATCTTAGATTCACAGCACCTAAAAATCAGAGCCACTGAGGACAGGTAGAGAGGGAGGGGTGCATGTCTGTTGGCTGGCGGTGCAATACATTTGTCACTGTAATAGCATGGGGATGCTATTGTTGACAAGTCAGAATTTGTATGCATTATTAACATTTAACACCTGGTGCTTGTGCATTGTGTATTATCCAAGTGAGGTGTGTAATGTGTATTTTTAGTAGCCCACTAAGTTCTGTGATTAAAATATAGACCGTATTGGAATGAAAGGTGATTTAGAAACCATTCAGAGAGCATTCTCACACCAGCATTCTTCCTTACTTTTTGTGCTTCCTTGATGTTTTGTCTGCCATCCAAGGTCATTGGAGCCTTGGAGCCCAGGGACTACTGATGTTTTTGGAGCAGAGCATGCCCTCTGATATTTTCAGAGCATGCTCTGAAAGCATCCTTTGTTATGGAAAGCAGTTTATGTTTCTGGGATATATTCCAAGTAATGATGTAACCTAACCAAGTAAATTGGTTGAAGTCAAGGCACCAGAACAGAAGAACACTCAGATTATTTCATTAGATTGTGCTAGATTATGCCATGAAAGGACAGGCAATAAGAGGCAGAAACATTATAAGACTTGCATGGACAGAGGCAAAAGGTTTGACCTGACATGGGTCCCTTGCTCGCTACACCCCTTGATTCAAGCTAGCCTGGCTCATGAGGGGTGTTACCCCGAAACCCTCCTGGATGCTTGTTCCCGGTCCTGGGACGATCTGGCCTGGCAGTTCAGGCTGTACTGTTACCATGAGGAGCAGGTTCCAGGCTGATTTGCATATGGCTGGGTCTAAAGTGGGGTGGCATAGTGAGCAAAAGAACAATGGATTAAACCCAGATCTCTTGACTGAGGGTGAGTGGTTGAAAAGTTTCAGCATTCTGTCCATCATCTTGTTGCATTTGTAAAAATTCTTATAAGGCATGGATTTTATATATATATATATATATATATAATTATATATATATATATATATATATATATATATATATATATATATATATATATATATACACATATTTATATATATGTTATGTTAATAACAACTTGTAGAGCGCACAGTCACCCGTAGGTTTCATAGCGCTGAGCATGAGGAGTGTTGCAGCAAAGTTACTATGCATAGGCTTGCTGAAACAGCCATGTTTTCAGGGTTTTCCTGAAACCCAGGAGATTGGCACAGCCCCTGAGTGCCAGGAAAAGAGAATTCCAGAATCTAGGGGCTAGGTAAGAGAAATGGCATCCTCCTTGCCGTTTCCGTTTGAATGAGGGAATAGTTAACAGGTGGAGGTGGGCTGAACGGAGACTACGCGGGGGTGCGTAGTTTATGATCATGCTTTTGATTAATATAGGGCTGTTACAGTGCAGGGCCTTGAAGGCTAAGCAACCAGTCTTAAAGGCTGCCCGTTGGGCCATCGGTAGCCAGTGGAGTTTCGAAAGCCATTTAGGCTGTTTATGAATGAGTCTTGCTGCCTGGTTCTGAATGATTTGTAATCGATTTAATAGACCAGCTGGCAAAACGAGGTAGATTGAGTTCAAAAAGTCGAGCTGCGAGAGTACCAGAGCTATCACCACCTGTATGAGGGCTGAATGAGTCAGCAGGTGGGCGATTTTCTTGATTTTCCGTAATTGGTAAAAACTAGAGGAGATCACTGCTCCCACCTGTCCTCTGAGCGAGAGATCAGCATTGAGAATAACCCCTAGGCTTTTAACCGAGGGGGAGGGAGTTGGGGGAGACCCCAGTTCTGCCGGCCAATAGTGCGGGCCCCAGCTAATCCCGCTCTTCCCAGGCAGCACTAATTCCGTCTTGCCTGGGTTGAGGTTCAGGTGATTCATGTCCATCCAGCGCTGGATGTGAAACATGGTCCCCTGAAACTCAGCCGCGGATTCAGGGGATCCTAGTGGAATTATAAGCTGAAGATCATCCGCGTAGTTAAAGATGGTGATCTTCCTGTTTTTCAACGAGTGAATCAGGCGTTTGAGATATAGATTAAACAGTAGCAGGGAAAGAGAGGAGCCTTGAGGAACCCCACAGGTGGAACTGAGCTTGGGGGCAGTGAAGGTTCAGAGCCTAACTGATTGGTTACGGTCAGCAAGGAAAGATTCTATCCAACTGAGTGCGGATCCTCGCAGGCCAGCCTGCTCGACACGTTTTAACAAGATGTTAAGGTCGACCGTGTCGAAAGCGGCCGACAAATCCAGGAGCACCAGAGCCTGGTGGTCACCCCTGTCTGCGTTTGCTCTGAGAGTGTCCAGGACTGCAAGGATCACAGCCTCAGTTGAGTGCGCCGGGAGAAAGCAGGCTTGATTGGGCTCTAAGTAGTCAGAACGTTCGATGAAGTTTGACAGGCACCTAGCCACATGGGCCTCCAATATTTTGGCCAGGAAGGGGAGGAGGGAGATGGGGCGGTAATTAGTGGGGTTTTTAGGGTCAGCCCCTGTTTTTTTAATAAGGGGAACAACCATCGCATTCTTGAAGGCGCTAGGAACCTTGCCTTGAGCGAAAGACTCATTAAGGAAGGGAAGTACACTCTGAGGCAAGACGGAAAAGATGTCTTTTAAGCCATGTGGTGGACAGCTGTCATTAGGTGACCCAGATTTAACACGGGTCATTAGCTCTGAGAGTATTTTAGGACAGATAGGTTGAAGGGCATCTAGAGTGGATTGGTTACTGGATATAGCTTCCAGTGGTTCAAAGCTGGCCGAATTAGGGAGGCTGGTTTTGATGGAAGAGATTTTGTCCAGAAATAAGTCTTT
This sequence comes from Lissotriton helveticus, assembly GCF_964261635.1. NCBI lineage: Eukaryota > Metazoa > Chordata > Amphibia > Caudata > Salamandridae > Lissotriton > Lissotriton helveticus. Next base: position 816,209,301 of record NC_136073.1, on the reverse strand, counting down.
CAGGGAGTTGCAGAGCTCTTGAGTAGGTGCCTGAGTGGGTGAAGTTCTCTCGTCATTGCATAAGTCATTCACTATCTTAAAGATTTCTTTGGATTTATTATGGGAATTTAGTATTTTGGTAGAGATGTAGGCCGCTTTAATGTTCAGAATGGCTTTTTTATACTCTCTGTGGGCTATAGAAAATTGCTCCTTGTCTTCAGTGGAGTATCTTACTCTCCATTTTCTCTCTTTTTGGCGCAGCTCAAGTTTGTTTTGTTGTTGAGATCGGAGGTGAACCATTTGTGGGCATCCGAGTGGCGGGCGCGGGAGAATTTGACGAGCGGGACATGAGCATTGCTTGCCGATGATAGCCACTCAGAGATCTTCTCTTCCATGAGATTGACGTCAGGGCTGAAGGTGGCTAGAGAGCTCGCCAAGGTGTTGACGAAGTTCGACTTATTGAGGGATTTCCATTTCCTGGTCACACCTCCCTCCAAGGACATGGGCTTATTATAACCACTAATAGTGGTTGTGAACTGTATCAAGTGATGATCTGACAAAATGCATGGAGTGATTATGGGCGTCGAGATTGTGAGATTATGGGACCAAATTTAGTCCAAAATGTGTCCCTTTTCATGAGTGGGGGTGTATAGATGCTGGGCCAGGTTCAAGTTGGAGAGAAGCTCAGAGAGTTCGGCCACATAGGGTCCACCCGAGACATCATTGAACCAATAGTTCAGGTCTCCAATTAGGAGAACCTTAGCATGATTTACCACTAGGATGGCCATCTGCTCACTTAGGGAGATAGGGAAGGTGGGCATTGCCTGAGGGGGTCGATAAATAAGCACTAGCACCAGGGACCCTGTGTCCGTGTCGAGATTGACGACCATGTTCTCGACCTCCGGGAGGGTGAGGGAAGTCATGGTGGTGAACTTGTGATTTTTATGGATTATGGCTGCTACCCCGCCACCCAGTTTCCCAGGGTGCCGGTTGACCGACAGGATGTAATAGTCTGAGGGGAGTGCTGCTAGGATATCGGGCAGTGAGTCCTGGGTTAACCATATTTCAGTGATTGAGAGGACATCAGGTTTATCAGAGGTAAGTAGCAAGAAGATGTCGAGTTGGTTCTTTACCAGGGAGCGTGTATTGATGTAGAGGAAGTGGAGGGCCATTTGCGTAGTTGTTGTGGGATTAATGATTGAGGGGGAGTAGGGGCTTGGGGAGGGAGGGAGGGCGTGCTCCGACTGAGGTATTAAGATGCCGTTAGTAGATATGCGGTAGCAGGTAGTGGGGTCCAAGGGAGGACAGGATTGTGTAAGTGGTCTTAGTGATCTTAATTTTCTGGGTGAGTAGCTTGTGATTTGGCCATAATCCGTGTCCCCTGGGCCCGGCCGGGCGCGGACAGGCGCAGACAGGCTTGCCTTTGGCGCGCCCGCTGCGGGCGTCCGCTGCGTGTCAGCGCCATGTTGTGATTTATATAGTCAGCTGCTGGTGAAACACTAGAGCGTCACCCTGCCACAATGGCCGCTCTGCAAGTGCTCACCAGGAATCTATGACAAAATATCGACTACATGAATATCGAGGTACCAAAATATCGCAACAAAAATATCGAGGACAATAATATCGGGATCCTATCTCTAACAAGGTAAGTACAAAAATATCGAAAAAAATATATCGATGTCAAAAATATCGTTTTTTAGAAAATATCTTTTTTTTAATTTAAATAAAATGTAATATTAACAAAATAATACTTATAAATATAATAAACATAGTTAAAAATATATTATAATATTTAAAATTAATAAATAATGTAATAAAAACTAATAATAATAAAAATATAATACATAGTATATACTTAATTAATATTAACTCAAAATAATTATTTTAATAACCTATAAATAAATGAAAATATAATAAATTACAAATAATGTTATATACATAAAATAATAATATAAATAACAATTAATAACAATGTAAAACTAATTAAAAAAATTAATTACATTTTGGATAGCGTACGGGTAAAAATTACTAATCCCACTCCAGAGAGTGCAACAGTAGGGAAAGTGTTGGATAGCGTAGGGGTAATAATTACTATTCCAACTCCAGAGAGTGCAACAGTAGAGAAAGTGTTGGATAGCGTAGAGATAAAAATTACTATTCCCACTCCAGAGAGTGCAACAGTAGGGAAAGTGTTGGATAGCGTAGGGGTAAGAATTACTATTCCCACTCCAGAGAGTGCAACAGCAGGGAAAGTGTTGGATAGCGTAGGGGTAACAATTACTATTCCCACTCCAGAGAGTGCAACAGTAGGGAAAGTGTTGGATAGCGTAGGGGTAAAAATTACTATTCCAACTCCAAAGGGTGCAACAGTAGGCAAAGTGTTGGATAGCGTAGGGGTAAAAATTACTATTCCCACTCCAGAGAGTGCAACAGTAGGGAAAATGTTGGATAGCGTAGGTGTAAAAATTACCATTCCCACTCCAGAGAGTGCAACAGTAGGGAAAGTGTTGGATAGCGTAGGCGTAAAAATTACTATTCCAACTCTCGAGAGCGCAACAGTAGGGAAAGTGTTGGATAGCGTAGAGGTAAAATTAACTATTCCCACTCCAGAGAGTGCAACAGTAGGGAAAGTGTTGGATAGCATAGAGGTAAAAATTACTATTCCCACTCCAGAGAGTGCAACAGTAGGGAAAGTGTTGGATAGCGTAGGGGTAAAAATTACTATTCCAACTCCAGAGAGCGCAACAGTAGGGAAAGTGTTGGATAGCGTAGTGGTAAAATTTACTATTCCCACTCCAGAGAGTGCAACAGTAGGGAAAGTGTTGGATAGCGTAGGGGTAAAAATTACTATTCCCACTCCAGAGAGTGCAACAGTAGGGAAAGTGTTGGATAGAGTAGGGGTAAAAATTACTATTCCAACTCCAGAGAGCGCAACAGTAGGGAACGTGTTGGATAGCGTAGAGGTAAAGTTTACTATTCCCACTCCAGAGAGTGCAACAGTAGGGAAAGTGTTGGATAGGGTAGGGGTAAAAATTACTATTCCCACTCCAGAGAGTGCAACAGTAGGGAAAGTGTTGGATAGCGTAGGGGTAAAAATTACTATTCCCACTCCAGAGAGTGCAACAGTAGGGAAAATGTTGGATAGCGTAGGGGTAAAAATAACATACTTATAAATAAATGTTTTCTTATAAATAATAAAAATATAAATTATTAAATATATATAAACCACTTACAAATACCAATACATAATTATTAAAAACATGTGAACAAAATATATGTAATTAAAAAAATTATTAAAAATACCATATAATATAATTTAATTAACAATTAATAATTATTTAACAATTAGATAATTAACCAAACAATTAATTAAAGAACATTATTACTTAATTACATGTAAATCACTTCCCACCCTATTCCCCTATAAACCCACAACCCACTACAAAACATAATTATCAATTAATCAATTAATTAAAATGAATTACCAATTATTTAAAAATATTAACAATTATTACAAATTAATTTATAATTTCTACTAATTCAATCAATCAATCAATCACAGACATTTATAGAGCGCACTACTTACCCGGAGGGTCTCAAGGCGCTTGGGGGGGGGGGGGGGGGGGGAGTGCTGCTACTGCTCGAATAGCCAGGTCTTGAGCTTCTTCCTGAAGGAGAGGTGGTCTTGGGTCAAGCGCAGGTCGGTCGGGAGGGAGTTCCAGGTCTTGGCGGCCAGGTAGGAGAAGGACCTTCCTCCTGTTGTCGTTCTTTGGATGCGGGGGACGGCGGCGAGGGCGTGGCTGGCCGATCAGAGATGACATTTGGGAGCGTAGAAGTTGATGCCGTTGTTGAGGTAGCTCGGGCCTTGATCGTGTAGGGCTTTGTGTGCGTGGGTGAGGAGGCGGAAGGTGATTCTTTTGTTAACGGGGAGCCAATGCAGGTCTCTCAGATGTCCGGAGATGTGGCTGTGTCGTGGGATGTCGAGGATGAGTCTGGCTGAGGCGTTCTGGATCCGCTGGAGTCTCTTCTGGAGCTTGGCGGTGGTTCCGGCGTAGAGGGCGTTGCCGTAGTCCAGTCGGCTGGTGACGAGGGCCTGGGTGACCGTCTTCCTGGTCTCGGTGGGGATCCACCTGAAGATCTTCCGTAACATGCGCAGGATGTTGAAGCATGATGAGGAGACGGCGTTGACTTGTCTGGTCAAGGTGAGGGAGGAGTCCAAGATGAAGCCCAGGTTGCGTGCGTGGTCTGTCGGTTTGGGTGAGCTGCCCAGGGCGGGGGGCCACCAGGAGTCGTCCCAGGCGGAGGGCGAGGAGCCCAGGATGAGGACTTCCGTCTTGTCTGAGTTCAGTTTCAGGCGGCTGGTCGTCATCCACTCGGCTACGTCTTTCATCCCTACGTGAAGGTTGGCTCTGGCGGCGGCGGGGTCGTTGGTCAGGGAGAGGATCAGCTGGGTGTCGTCGGCGTAGGAGATGATGTTGAGATCAGCTGGGTGTCGTCGGCGTAGGAGATGATGTTATTAATAATTAATTTAACATTATTAAATTACTTACCACCCTATTCCCCTATAAACCCACAACCCGCTACAGAACATATTTACCAATTAATCAATTAATTAAATTAATTACCAATTAATTACAAATAATTACCAATTAATTAATATTAATTTATAATTCCTACTAATTAATAATTCATTTAACATAATTAAATTACTTCCCACCCTATTCCCCTATAAACCCACAACCCGCTACAGAACATATTTATCAATTAATAAAAATTAATTACCAATTAATTAAAAATAATTACCAATTTATAAATATTAATTTCTAATTCCTACTAATTAATAATTAATTTAACATAATTAAATTACTTCCCACCCTATTCCCCTATAAACCCACAACCCGCTTCAGTACTAAAATAATTTTTTTTAGTAAATTACAACAAAAATAAATTAATAACATAATAAATACATAATAATATTCACAAAAATAATTTAAAAATCGATATTAGTAACATCGAAATTATTAACGTCGATATTACTGACATCGATATTTAAAACTTCGATATAACTAATATCGATATTAGATTTATCGATATTACTTACCTGCTATATTTTGTCCCATCGATATTTAAACTTCGATATAATTGTATATCGATATTTAAATATCGATATTTTGTCTGCATACCCTCACCAGGAAGTGAGTAAGATCGTAACTCCCTCCATACAAACAGCACGTGATTGATGTGGTGGACCGGGGAGTACCGACAGAAGAACAATGCAGGTAGAAAATGAGGAGATTTAGTCAAAGTGCAGTTTTAAAATGTTAAGAGCAAATTGCATTCAAATTACAATGCAGAGCTGCGCTAGCACAGTCGTAGCCTTAGCTTGCTGTCCTGTGCGCGTATGTATATATATGTATATGTATATATATGTATGTGTATATGTGATCAAGGGCACTGGAAGCCCGCAACGCGTCATGGAATGAGGAGTGAGAAATAAACTTTGACATTCGAATGTCCTGGTGGTCCGTTTCTTCAGTTCGCCTTAAGGAGGTGCTGGGAGTTGTTTCGCATGAATATATATATATATATATATATATATATATATATATATCTTTATTTATTTTAATTTTTTTATCCAAATGCTCTTGCGCTAAGCCCTTGATTAAGAGGCGTTGGCCTCGTAACGCGTCGGACATGATTTTAATTCACGGACAGAAGGAATGCGTCGAGGCAATTACTGTGAGAGCATTGTAGAGTGCCTTCCTGAGCGCAAGAGCATTTGGATGAAAAAAAGTATACGCGGCTGCTGGAGCCGCGGAAACAGGAGGTGCACCATTTCCAGTTGGGTGAAAGGCTATGGAGGACAATGTTCTTTTTCATGAGGCACAATGCTCTGCTGCTAAAAGAAGCACGCAAAACCAGAAGTCCTTACCTACCAAAGGATATTAAAAGCTGTTAATTTGCACAGAGGCATGGAGCCTACTAGAGGATGTACACTGAACTCACCTGTTGGACTGCATTAACCAGAATGCAATATGGCGTTCACTATAAGCCACATCCATGAGGGGCGGCTCTCACAATAAATTGAGTAGCAAACGGGTGAGCCTTTTCTATGCCTCTGTGTTAAGCCCTTGATTAAGAGGCGAGAGGCGTTGGCCTTGAAACGCGTCGGACATGATTTTAATTCATGGACAGAAGGAATGCGTGATGCATCGAGGCAATTACTGTGAGGGCATTGTAGAGTGCATTCCTGAGAGCAAGAGCATTTGGATAAAAAAAATAAATATATATATATATATATGTATATATATATATATATATATATATATATATATATATATATACAGAGTGTTTTGGTACTTTTATTGCACAAAATGTACTGCTGTAAAAAACCATATATCACAGGAAAATGAAATATGGGCAAGATTTCATGGTTGCCTCTGAAATAGGGATTTCATCTTCATAATGACGGCCCGTGAACCACTCGATAGAGCTTTAACTGGGGTTATGCAGCATGGCAGACCAAATTATGTGGCAAGGCTATCTAAATTATGTGGCAAACAATATTATGTAGTATATTCTCTGCCAATATTATTTTCATCCATTAGGGCTAGAAAAACATTGTAGGCGAAAATTGAAAATGTTGAAATTAAGTGGCAAAAACACTAATCCTTAATTATACAGTACACGCTGCAGCCTCTGAACCACATAAATTCACTGACCCTCAATATTGCTATTTAATTTATCAGCAAATTATTCAAGAATGATAAACCAAACCGAAACATACTAATTCCAGTCAGTGCACACTGTTAGCTGCTCTTTGAAGAATACAGCATTTTAAAGGAACTTATCCCAAAAATAACATATAAAATTTTTTAAAATACATATCGGGTTACATGTAATATTGTTCAGAATTCCCATCTTAGGGTTCTAGTGAATCCCTTTGCCTTCACACAGTGAGTGTAGCCACTCTGCAGTTATAGTTAGGATTCCCAGAGGTAGGAATTCATCAGATTTTTGCTTGCTAATAACTGTCACCGTTTAATGAATCTCCACGAAACTTAGCAGACCTATTCTTTTTTCTACATTGGCAGCGGACACAAAGTTTTGTGATGATTAGTTAAGACGGTGCAAAGAAAAGACGAGGGGTCCCAAAACAGGGTTATCCACCTATGTATTCCCCATAGACTTTTTAGACAGAGGTAGCGACAAAATGACTAAACAGATGTACATGAAATTTGGCATTCATATAGATTATGATTAGATTAGATTAAAATACTTGTAGAGCGAATGGCTGAGGCGTCCCAGCGCTAAAGCCAGACAGAGTGGGGGATAGGCGAGGAATTAAAGTTGAGAGAAAAGCCAGGTCTTCACCAACCGTCTGAAGACCTGGTGATGGGGTGGAAAGGGTCTTTTTTGTTGCTTGATCTCAATTTCTCCATTTGTTTTTCAGTAATAAGGCACAATAACGTAGTGATATATTGGGCCGCGGTATACTGTGGTACCTTCATGGTATACCACGGTACAAGTGAATGATGACACCCAGTATTATTGGTTAATCTAACCCCTTCAAAAATAAAAAGGCAGATATATTGTTTACACCACACTTTGGGGTCCATTAGGATGGCGGGCGGGCTTTGCCCGCCCGCCACCCTAACGGAGAAGTGGACCGCCCACTAACAGTGCGGGGGGTCCCGACAATGGCATTAGGATGCGCCCGCCACACAGGCGGGCGCATCCTGTATGTTTACCATTGCGGCGGGTGGAGCAGGAATCTCCGCCCGCCGCAATGGTAGAAGTGCACGTTGTGCTTTTCAAAGCGCAACATGACAGGCACCGCGTGGTGCCTGCCATGTTGCACTTTGAAATGCGGGGGGGTACCATAGGTACCCCCCATGTGCACCCCCCAAGGCACGGACTCCCAGGGGGCCCGCAAGGGGCCCCCGCAGGGAGTCTCTGCATGCCTTTCCGTGGCGTGCCATTTTGCAAAGCCCATTGTAATATGGCGGGCGGTGTCTGAAAGACACCGCCACCATGTTACTGGTTTTCCGCCCTGGCCGCTAGGCGACCGGGGTGGAAAACAGGCAGGCGGTGGTCCCTCCCGCCATCCAAATCTGGCGGGGGGGAATTGGGCTGATGATGTCGGGCGGATTTCCTCCGCCAGGCTGGCGGTAGCCACCGCCAGCCTGGCGGAGGAAATCCGCCCGACATCCTAATAGACCCCTTTGTGTTTGTACTGTTTCAATGGGAAATCTACATCATTACTCTTTTTGGAATGTATAGAAAAAGAGATGAGGCAGTTTCAGGGGTCTGGACGTGTTTGAAAAATCTGCTTCCCTAAAGGGCAAAATTATTCTGAAATCTGCTCGCCCTTTAGAGAAATTCACTTGTCCTACTTAATACCTAAATCTTACATGAACCACAACAGACAAGTTAAAAGCTTTTTATAGTAGCAACAACATGTCAGTTCGGACAGATTGAGGTGATCTTGGGTGTGAAATTGTGCAATGTAGTATGTTTTAATATATTTTTTCAAGTTCACTCATTTTAACCCCTATACCCTGATACAAAGCTCCTACTGGCAGTAAACTGCTAGAATGGAGCTACCTTTATAGAATTGGAAGATTTGATATAAAGGTAACACAGATCTGTGCAGAATCTGAATTTACCCACTTTCATAAAGGAAGATGACCAGAACCTGGGACAAACACATTATAAATAATCTCTGCATATGGTGCATTATCCCCCACCCCCTTTAAAAATCGCACTAGATTTGAAATTGGTGACTTTTAGGAAAACATGTGGATGCCTCCAATAGGTGCATTTACTCCGTTTTTTGACTGGGATTAAAACTCAAACCGTAACTCTGAAGTTGGTTCAAGTATTGATGCCACTGAACAGCAAATAACATCTATAACTCTTGAAAGGTCACAATCACGAGGCGCCTAAATCACATTTTTAGCACTCACTTTTTGCAATTTATAAATAATGTTCCTTCTTTTCCCTTTCCTGCCCAATCTTCTCGAGCTCTGGCTCCCTCACTTACATACTAATTTCTTTAAATTTTTTGCTGATATCTTCTGTCTACTTTATCTACCTTTTCATGTTTATCACCGTTTTTTCCCTACTCTGGTCTCGTCTTGCTTTTCCGGCTCTCTCAACTTGTTCTCTCCTTCCTGTTGAAGTGATCAGAATGTCTTCAAGAGCTGCTCGTTTCGAGCTACTGATCCTACATATCTCTCCAGAGAGGAGAGTCCCAGAAGAGCTTCTGACAACCCCTGGAACATCTCCTAAGACAGGCACTCGGCAAAGAGGTAGGCCCAAAAAACACTGCAGACACACCTCATACAGACACTGACACACACTGAATTCATGTTGGTCACTCCCTCTCTCCTGCTTTGCTTCTCTGATCCTACCTCCAATAACACAAGAACTGTGGGGCATATTATCAAGGGGGTTATCTCCGCTTCTTTGGCTTTAAAAGCCAAGAAAGCTGAGATAAAATTGTCTCCCTATTACCAAGCTGTCGCTAACACCAGTTAGCGACAGCTAATAGGAGATAGCGACCATCTTGGGCCCCGCTTTGCATGTCAGTGATATTTATCACTAATGACATGCAAAGTGGGCGTGCCAAGATGTTAGCGACTACATCGCTATCTCCTATTACCAACTTTTGGAGATATTCGCGCTAAGCGCGAATATCTCCAAAAGCTAACACCTGCCCTGAGCAGTTCTTAGCCATGTTATCCAATGGGAGGTGGATAACATGGCTAAGAGCATTTGCTCGATAATGCATGAATATCGCTGACTTTTCAGCGATATTCATGCATTGCGGCCGTTTTTTATCGCATTTGCGATAAACCTTGCTAATAGCAAGGTTTATCTGCAATAAAAATCGCCAATTTGCGGCGATAATTTTTGTCTCTAAACAAGTTAGAGACAAAAATTATCTCTATTGGTTGGTAATATGCCCCTTTATTTTTTGCAACAATACCCACTACACCACTCCTTGCCAACTAGATTTATTATCTTCTTTTCTCAAACACAACAGATAGCTTCCCTGACTGCACACCAGAACACCAAAGTCATATCCATCAATCAATCAGACGGTATATGTATAGCGCTGCTTATCACCCTGGGGGTATCGAGGCGCTGTATGTAGTTGGCAGAGTGCTGCCAGCTCCACAGCTCTACCCAAGCAACACATCAACATACGCCTTGGAGGCATTCAGATAATCTTACGTAAATGTACTGCACACATTGCATCAATAACTTTTACCAGGCTAGTGATGCTGCCAGAAAACCATCTCCCTAGGCCGGGCCAATGGACAACTGACCACCCAGCTCAATGAAAAACACCAAAGTGCTTCAGCACACCACAGACTCTGACCAATAGGAAGGGCTTTACTAGAATCAGCTCATGTTAGTTTCACGTTAAGTAACAATAAACTTTACTATACAAAGCCTTGAAGAAATCACTACAAAACACAACCAAACATTTAACAATTGATTGATGGAAGTCTGCCAATGTACGAGGCACCCCCCTGAGGTCTCCCTTCATAGGACCCCCCAGCCTCTACCTAACCCTTGACTCTCCCCGAGGTCTCCCTTCATCTCAATCCTCAGCATCTACCCACCCCATGAGTCTCCCCCAAGGTCTCCCTTCATCTCACTCCCCAGCCTCTACCCATCCCTTGACTCTCCCCGAGGTCTCCCTTCATCTCACTCCTCAGCCTCTACCCACCCCTAGCCTACTTTTCAAAAATCTTTGGCACAAACATAGAGCAAGAACCAGACTTCACCCTCCAATCGTCTGAGGAGATGCTAATCTGTAGTACAACCTTCCCAATTGATCAAACATTTTCACTGGAAGAAGTAGAGAATGCATTGGCAGCAAGTAAGGGAGGGAAAGCCCTGGGCCCCGATGGAGTACCAGTAGACCTGTACAAATTTAACTCAGACCTATGGGCTCTCATCCTATTAAGGGTGTTAAACGCAACCTGTCAAACTGGTCTATTAGAGTCTTGGTCAAAATCAATTTTAATTCCAGTTTTCAAAAAAGGCGATCGTTCTAACCCAACCTGTTATCGCCCCATCTCCCTGTTAGATTCACTAAGAAAAACAGTAGGCCGTATTATCCTGAACCGCCTCCAGACCTGGTCCAAGGATAACAAGATTATCACAGACATCCAATACGGCTTCAGGGAAGGTATGGGCACCATTGAACAGGTTTTGAACTTATCGCTAATTAGGGGAAAATACGTAGAAGCAAAAGGCGGATACCTTCGGCTGGCCTACGTAGATCTTACTGCTGCGTTCGACTGCGTGGGCCACTCGAAGCTATGGACTGTCCTTACTACCTTGGGTATAGAGGAACCTCTAGTCCTTTTCCTCCGGGAACTGTATTAAAACGCTACAGCAAGGGTGAGATTCAGTGCGGGGGGTGGGGAGCTGACTGATTCGTTTAGAGTAGAGCGTGGGGTCAGACAGGGCTGTGTCCTGGCCCCCTTCATTTTTATTCTTTACACTAACGGCCTGGAATTGGCTATGTTGAAGGGGGCTAAGGACCTACCCATGATCCATCGTCGTCTGACCCCCGCCCTGATCTACGCGGACGATGCTGTGATACTAGCTCGCACTGCAAACGAACTTCAGCTCTCACTGTCCCGTTACAACAAATTCATGTCTGATCTTGATCTAAAAATCAATATCAAGAAAACATACGTCATGAACTGTGGTTCTAAAAGAGGTCTAGGAAAGCAGATACATATTAACACTTCCAGAATAGAGAATACTGCAACCTACCCATACCTAGGCGTACTGATTGATGACGAAGGCACCTGGAAACAAGCAATAGTAGCAAGAAAGCTTCAGTTCCTAAATTCATCCATGGCGCTGATAACATTTTCGCTAAGACTGGGTAAGAGAGCTCCGGAAGAATTGTTACAAATCTATAAAGCCAAATTATCACCACTGCAACCTATGGAGCGGGGGTATGGGGGTACGCCCAAGTAGCATGCATCCAAAAAGTAGAGAATTACTTTCTAAGATACCTCTTAGCAGTCCCCCAGGGAACGTCCACCTTTAGTTGCCATCTGGAGCTAGGTCAGCTGTATATCACGGACCTTATAAAGGTAGAACCTATCCTCCTATGACACCACATTTGGACTTCTGACAACCCAACCTTCACTCAATCTTTCGTGAGGGACTGTCTTCAGCTAGATCATGTTTCCAAAATAAACTGGCTTTAGTATGTCAAAAGGTTTCTTCATGATATGAGTTTAGATCGCCTCTATTCATTTCCCAGTGAACTGAGATCCATTACTAGAAAGGCGCTTAAAAACATATGCTTATCCCATTTGATGGAGCTCCGGATCAGTGCTGATATTCCTAAATCGTCAACTCAGCATGCCCTAGTGACGCAGACGGGAAACGGCCATTACAACGAAGCAGTTTCCACGAAATCATTAACCAACCATGCAGTACAACGCATGCGTGGTTACCACGAAAGCCTTTACCACGCATACCTTTACTACGAGGTTTGTAGTAAAGGTATATGTGGTAAAGGTAAAAAGTAAAAAAAGGGGGGCTTGGGGGGTCTCACCCCCCCAAAAAAAACTCACCTGAAGTCACGTCGGGTTATGTATTTAATCAGCGTCGTTTAAGAGAAAACGGAAATTAAACTTCCGCTTTCTCTTATCGACGTATGACGTCACCACGCAAGCAATCGAGGTAAATGTATAGTGATTTTGTACTTTTATGGTTTTATGAACTTTTGAAACCGAATAAAGTTGTATTCATTCATTCACTCCCCATCCCTTGACTCTCCCCGAGGCCTCACTTCATCTCACTCCTCAGCCTCTACCCATCCCTTGACTCTCCCAGAGGTCTCCCTTCATCTTACACCCCAGCCTCTACCCATCCCTTGACTCTCCCGGAGGTCTCCCTTCATCTCACTCCCCAGCCTCTACCCATCCCTTGACTCTCCCCGAGGCCTCACTTCATCTCACTCCTCAGCCTCTACCCATCCCATGACTCTCCCCGAGGTCTCCCTTCATCTCACTCCTCAGCCTCTACCCACCCCATGACTCTCCCCGAGGTCTCCCTTCATCTCACTCCTCAGCCTCTACCCATCCCTTGACTCTCCCCGAGGTCTCCCTTCATCTCACTCCTCAGCCTCTACCCATCCCTTGACTGTCCCAGAGGTCTCCCTTCATCTTACACCCCAGCCTCTACCCATCCCTTGACTCTCCCCGAGGTCTCCCTTCATCTCACTCCTCAGCCTCTACCCATCCCTTGACTGTCCCAGAGGTCTCCCTTCATCTCACTCCTCAGCCTCTACCCACCCCTTGAGTCTCCCTCGAGGTCTCCCTTCATCTTACACCCCAGCCTCTACCCATCCCTTGAGTCTCCCAGAGGTCTCCCTTCATCTTTACATCAGCCCAACCTTCATTGCGCACCTGGTGCAGGACAATGCGCCTAATGTCGAAAATATTTATTTTTAACGAAGAATACGAAAACTCCACATTATACATTTATATAAAAGGTCTGCGCCTTCCCAGTGGCAGAGTCCTGTGGATGGAACACCTGTGACGTGCCAGGCCCTGCACTGTGATGTCAGGAGGTCGAGGCCAGCACCAGCAGGGGAATCCTGTGGATGGAACACCTGTGACGTGCCAGGCCCTCCCCTGTGATGTCACGAGGACCAGGCCAGCACCAGCATCCTGTGGATGGAACACCTGTGACGTGCCAGGCCCTCCACTGTGACGTCACGAGGTCGAGGCCAGCACCAGCAGGGGAATCCTGTGGATGGAACACCTATGACGTGCCAGGCCCTCCACTGTGATGTCACGAGGTCGAGGCCAGCACCAGCAGGGGAATCCTGTGAATGGAACACCTGTGACGTGCCAGGCCCTCCACTGTGATGTCAGGAGGTCGAGGCTAAGTGCAGAGGGGAGAGGGGGGGCCTCCGCCGCAGCAGAGACAAGGAGAGGCCACTGAGGGGGGAGAAGGTCGGGCAAGATTAGATCGTCTTTGAGGCTCATCGCAGGATCCTTTTGTGACTAAATAGATGTTTTCTTTTTTTTCTTTTAGGTGATTGAATTAAAACCGTGCCTCGCCTGCTCCCCCTCCCCCCTTACACTGCCACACCTGTCATCGCCCATAAGACGGTGATGCATGATGACAGGTTGAAGGTCTCTATTGTGACGTGTCCGTGGTATACAAGGCTGGTAACCAGGCAGCCTTGGCATTGCACTCATGAGCACCGGACGGAGAGGACCACTGCTGGCGGCCGGAGCCGAGGCCCCCGAGAGGCCGAGGGGGCCGGGGCCTCACAGGCTCCAGAAGAACTGGGCGGGGCTGGGTGAAAGGGACGAGGTGAGTATAGAAACCAAATGAAAACCGAACTTTAAACTGAACTGAAACCGAACTTTAAACTGAACTGAAACCAAACTTTAAACTGACTTGATACTGGCTTGATACTGACTTGATACTGGCTTGATACTGACTTGATACTGGCTTGATACTGACTTGATACTGACTTGATACTGACTTTAAACTTCCCTTCCCTTTTCCTTTCTATTTCCCGTTTTTCCTTCTCTACCTTACATTCCTATCTCTCCATATCCATTTCTCCCCCTTTCTTTTAAGTTCCCTAGTTCTCCATCACTCTTTAATCCTCTCCCCTTCTGTCACTCCCCCCCCTTCCATTCCCATTCAATCCATTCTGGTCCCATCCTGCACTCTCTTATCTCCTTTTCCATCTCCACCCCTTCCCTTCTCTTCCCCTCCATTCCCTCCCATTCACAGTCTCTTTCCCTTCCAATCTGTTCCCATCGCCTCTGCTCCTTTTCTCCTCCCCTTCCACTTACCCATCCTTTCTTCCTTATTCTTCCTTCCTTCACCTCCCTTCATCTTCACCATTCCCTCCTCTTTCCCCTCACCCATCCCTTCTTCCATACCCTACCCTTCCCCTCACTACCCTTCCCCTCACCTCCCTCTCTCTCATTTGCCCTCGCCCCTCCCTTCTCCCTGCCTTTCCCTGCCTTTCTCCTCCTTTCTCTTCTCCGCCTTCTTCCCCTCATTCTTCTTTTCCTTTCTTTTCCTTTCCTTTCCTTTCCTTTCCTTTCCTTTCCTTTCCTTTCCTTTCCCTTCCCCACCCTTCCCTAACCCATTCCTTCTTTCCCTTTACCCCACCCTCCCACTACCCCTTTTTCTCCTTGTTCCCCTCCCCTTCCCCATTTATTTCCATTACTTTCTTCTTTACCTCTAATCCTCTCCCCTTCTGTCACTCCCTCTGCCCTTCCATCCCATTCACTGCCTCACCTCCAATCCCATTATGTTACCCCACACACACAACCCCCCCACACACAACCCCACACACACAACTCCACACAAACACCCCCCACACACATACAACCCCACACACAACCCCCTACACACAACCCCCCCACAACCCCCAAACACACAACCTCCCCCCCACACACACAACCCCCCACACACAACCCCCCACACACAACCCCACACACACAACCCCCCCACACTCAACCCCCCACACACAGCCCCACACACTCACACACACAACCCCACACACACAACCCCACGCACACAACCTCACACACACAACTCCCCACACACACAACCCCCCACACACAACACCACACACTCGCACACAACCCCACAAACACACACAACCACCTACACACACAACCCCCCCACACACAACCGCACACACACAACCCCCCACACACAACCACACACACAACCACACAACCTCACACAACCATACACATACAACCAACCACACACAACCACACAACCCCACCCACACACAGCCCCACACACACAGCCCCCCACACACACAACCCCACACACAACCACACAACCCCACACACACCACCCCACACACAACCCCACACACTCACACAACACCACGCACTGACACATACAACCACACACACACACAACCCCCCACACACACAACCTCCCAAACACACACAACCCCCCACACGCAACCCCCCACACACACACCACACACACAACCCCACCACACACAACCCAACACACACAACCCCCCACACACAGCCCCACACAACCCCACACACAACCACAACCACACACACAGCCCCACACACACAACCCCCCACACACAACCACACAACCTCACACAACCATACACATACAACCAACCACACACACAACCACACAACCCCCCCACACACAGCCCCATACACATAGCTCCCCACACACACAACCCCACACACCACACACCACACAACCCCCCACACACAACCCCCCCAAACACACAACCCCACACGCACACAACCCCACACACACAACCCCACACACACACAACCACCCCACACACACACAACCCCCCACACACACAACCCCCACAAACCCCCAAACACACCCAAACCCCCCACACATACAACCCCCTCCACACACAAACCCCACACACACAACCCCACCCAACACACACAACCCCCCACACAACCCCCCACACACACAACGCCCCACACACAACGCCCCACACACAACGCCCTACACACAACCCCACAAACTCACACCTACACACACACCACAAACTCACACCTACACACACACAACCCCATAACCACACACACACACACCCACACACAACCCCCCCACACACCCCCACACAAAACCCCCACACACAACCCCCACACTCACAACCCCACACACACACAACCACACACACATAACCCCACACAACCACACAAACACACAACCACACACACAACCACACAACCACACACACACACAACCCTACACACACACAACCCCACACAATCACACACAACCCCCCACACACACATAACCCCCCACACACAACCCCCCACACACACAACCCCCTCACACAAACACAACCCCCCACACACAAGCCCCCACACACACAACCCCCCACACACACACCCTCACCCACAAATAACCCCACACACTCACACACAACCCCCCACACACAACCACCCACACAACCCCCCACACACAACCCTCCATACATAACCCCCCACACACAACCCCCCACACACAACCCCCCCACACACACAACCCCACACACACAACCCCACACACACAACCCCACACACACAACCCCACCCACACACACAACCCCCAAAACACACAACCCCCCACACACCTACCCCCACACACAAACACACAACCACACAACCCCACACACAACCCCCACACACACAACCCCCCACACACCCCAACACACAAACCCACACACTCGCACAACCCCATGCACTCACACACACAACCCCACACACACACACACAAACACAAGCCTCCCCCACACACCACCCCACACATGCACAACCCCCACACACATAACCCCCCACACACAACCACACACCTGCAAATAACCCCACACACAACCCCTCAAACACACAACCCCAAACACACACAGCCCCACACACACAACACCCCACACAGAACCCCACCACAAACACACAACCCCCCACACAAACCCACACACAACCCCACACACAATCCCACACACACAACCCCACACACTCACACACACACAACCCCACACACACACAACCCCCACACACATAACCCCCACACACAACCCCACACCTGCAAATAACCCCACACACAACCCCCACACACACACAACCCCCACACACACAACACCCCACACAGAACCCCACCACAAACACACAACCCCCCACACAAACCCACACACAACCCCACACACACAATCCCACACACACACAACCCCACACACTCACACACACACAACCCCACACACACAACCCCACACACACACAATGCCACACACTTACACATAACCCCCCACACACACAACCCCACACACACAACTATGCACATACACAACCCCCCCACACACAACCGCACACAAACACAACCCACCCACACACACACATCCCCACACACTCACACACACAACTCCCCACACACACAACCCCACACACATACTACCCCACACACAACCCCAACCCCATGCACTCCCACACACAACCCCACACACACAACACCCCACACACACCCAAAAAAAAACACACACCACCCACAACCACACAACCTCACACACAACCTCACACACAACCACACACAACCACACACAACCCCCCACACACGACCCCCCACACACCCCAATACACAAACCCACACACTCACACAACACCACACACTCACACACACAACCCCCCACACACAACCCCACACACACAACCCCTCACACAACCACACACAACCCAACACCCCCACATGCACAACCCCACACACAACCACAACCCCACACACAACCCCCCACACACAACCACACGCACAACCAACCACACACACAACCCCCCACACACAACCCCACCCCCCACAAACACAACCCCACCCTCCACACACACAACCCCCCCCACACACAAACCCCACACACACAACCCCCCCACACATACACAACCCCCCACACACAACCCCACAAACTCACAACCACACACACAACCCCATAACCACACACACAACCCCCACACACACAGCCCCACACACACAACCCCCCCACACACAACCCCCCACACAACTCCACATACACAAACAACCCCACACTCACACACAACCCCCCACACACAACTCCCACACACAAACCCCCCACCCCCCCCACACAACCCCACACACAACCCCCACACACACCCCCCACACACACAACCCCCCCACACACACACAATCCATCACACAACCCCAAACACACAACCCCACACACACACAACCCCCACACACAGCCCCCCACACAACCCCTACACACACAACCCCACACACAACCCCCAACACACAACCCCACACACTCAAACAACCCCCCACACACACAGCCCCTCACACACACAACCCCACCCACACACAACCCTCACACACACCACCCCACACACACAACCCCACATTCACACAACCCCCCACACACATACAACCCCACACACAACCCTCCACACACACACCCAAAAGAAACCCCACATACACACAACCGCACACAACCACACACACAACTTACCACACATCCCAAAACACAACACACACATATACTCACTTAACCTCACACACACAACCCCCCACACACATCCCCACCCCCACACACAACCCCACACAAACAACCTTACACAACCACACACCCACACACAACCACACAACCCCACAACCACACACAAACACACAACCAACCACACACACAACCCCCCAAACACACACAACCCCACACACCACACAACCCGCCACACAACCCACCACACACAACCCCCCCACACACAACCCCACACACATACCACCCCACACACCACCCCACACACACCACACACTCACACAACCCCGTGCACTCACACACACAACCCCACACACACAACACCCCACGCACACCCAAAAAACCACACACACCACACACAACCACACAACCTCACACACAACCACACACACAACCACACACACAACCCCCACACACCCCAACACAAACCCACACACTCGCACAACACCACACACTCACACACACAACCCCCCCACACACAACCCCATACACACACACAACCATACACACACAATCACATACAACCCAACACACACAACCCCCCCACACGCACAACCCCACTCACAACCACAACCCCCCACACACAACCACACATACAACCACACAACCCCAAACACAACCACACAACCCCCCACACACAACCCCACACACCACACAACCCCCACACACAACCCCCCACACACACAACCCCCCACACACAACCCCCACTCACAATGCCCCACACACACAACCCCGCCACACACACAAACCCCCCACACATAAAAAACCCCCACACACACAACCTCACACACACAACCCCCCACACACATCCCCACACACACAACACCCCCACACACAACCCCACACAAACAACCTTACACAACCACACACCCACACACAACCACACAACCCCACAACCACACACAAACACACAACCAACCACACACACAACCCCCCAAACACACACAACCCCACACACCACACAACCCGCCACACAACCCGCCACACACAACCCCCCCACACACAACCCCACACACATACCACCCCACACACCACCCCACACACACCACACACTCACACAACCCCGTGCACACACACACAACCCCACACACACAACACCCCACGCACACCCAAAAAACCACACACACCACACACAACCACACAACCTCACACACAACCACACACACATCCACACACACAACCCCCCACACACCCCAACACACAAACCCACACACTCGCACAACAGCCCACACTCACACACACAACCCCCCCCACACACAACCCCATACACACACACAACCATACACACACAATCACATACAACCCAACACACACAACCCCCCACACGCACAACCCCACTCACAACCACAACCCCCCACACACAACCACACGTACAACCACACAACCCCAAACACAACCACACAACCCCCCACACACAACCCCACACACCACACAACCCCCCACACACAACCCCACACACGCACAACCCCACCACACACACAAACCCCCCACACATACAAACCCTTCCCACACACAACCCCACCCCCCACACACAACCCCCCACACACACAACCCCCACACACACACAACCCTTCCCACACACAAACTTCACACACAACCCCCACACACAACCCCACAAACTCACAACCACACACACACAACCCCATAACCACACACACAACCCCCCACACACAGCCCCACACACACACAACCCCCCACACACAACCCCCCCACACACACAACCCCTCACAACCACACACAACCACACAACCCCACAACCACACACAAACACACAACCACACACACCCACGCACACACAACCCTACACACACGACCCCACTCACCACACACCCCCACACACACACACAACAGCACACACAACCCCACACACAACCCCCCACACACAGCCCCATACACTCACACACACAACCCCACACACACAACCCCACACACACAACCTCACACACACAACTCCCCACACACACAACCCCCCACACACAACACCACACACTCACACACAACCCCACAAACACACACACCACCTACACACACAACCCCCCACACACACAACCCCCCACACTCACACACAACCCCACACACAACCCCCACACAACCCCCCACACAACCCCCCACACACCACCCCACACACACACAACCACACACACAACCCCACACACTCACACAACCCCACACACTCACACATACAACCCCACACACACAACCCCCCCCACACACAACCTCCCCCACACACACAACCCCCCACACACACAACCCCCCACACACACACCACACACACAACCCCACACACAACCCCCAACACACAACCCCACACACTCAAACAACCCCCCACACACACAGCCCCTCACACACACAGCCCACACTCACATACACAACCCCACCCACACTCCCCCCACAGTCACCACCCCACACACACAACCCCACACTCACACAACCCCCCACACACACACACAACCCCACACACACAACCCTCCACACACACATCCAAAAGAAACCCCACATACACACAACCGCACACAACCACACAACCACACACACAACTTACCATACACCCCAAAACACAACACCACACATATACTCACTTAACCTCACACACACACACAACCCCCCACACACATCCCCACACACACAGCACCCTCACACACAACCCCACACAAACAACCTTACACAACCACAAACAAACACACAACCAACCACACACACAACTCCCCAAACACATACAACCCCACACACCACACAACCCGACACACACAACCCCACACACACAACCCCCCACACACAACCCCACACACATACCACCCCACACACCACCCCACACACAACAACACACACTCACACAACCCTGTGCACTCACACACACAACCCCACACACACCACACACAACCACACAACCTCACACACAACCACACACACACAACCACACACACACAACCACACACACAACCCCACACACACCCCAACACACAAACCCACACACTCACACAACACCACACACTCACACACACAACCCCCCCACACACAACCCCATACACAACCACAACCCCACACACAACCATACACACACAATCACATACAACCCAACACACACAACTCCCCACACGCACAACCCCACTCACAACCCCCCACACACAACCACACATACAACCACACAACCCCAAACACAACCACACACACAACCACACAACCCCCCACACACAACCCCCCACACACAACCCCACACACCACACAAACCCCCACACACAACCCCACACACACAACCCCCACACACAACCCCCACTCACAACGCCCCACACACACAACCACGCCACACACACAACCCACCCACACCCAAACCCCCCACACACACAAACCACACACACACACAACCCCACACACACAACCCCATACATACAACCCCACCCCCCACACACACAACCCCACACACACAACCCCCCCACACACACAACCCTTCCCACACACAACCCCCCACACACACAACCCCACAAACTCACAACCACACACACACAACCCCATAACCACACACACAACCCCCCACACACACACAACCCCCCACACACAACCCCCCACACACACAACCCCCCACACACAAAACCCCTCACAACCACACAAAAACACACCACCACACAACCCCACAACCACACACAAACACTCAACCACACACACCCATGCACACACAACCCCCCACACACGACCCCACTCACCACACAACCCCACACACACACAACCCCCCACACACACAACCCCCCCACACACAACCCCACACACACACAACCCCCCCACACACAACCCCCCACACACACAACCCCCCATACACAACTCCACATCCACAAACAACCCCACACACACACACAACCCCACACACACAACCCCACACACACAACCATACACACACAATCACATACAACCCAACACACACAACCCCCACACGCACAACCCCACTCACAACCAAAACCCCCACACACAACCACACATACAACCACACAACCACACACACAACCACACAACCCCCCCACACAACCCCCCCCGCACACAACCCCCCACACCACACAACCCCCCACACACAACCCCACACACACACAACCCCCCACACACAACCCCCACTCACAACGCCCCACACACACAACCCCGCCACACACACAACCCACCCACACACAACCCCCCACACACAAAACCCCTCACAACCACACACAAACACACAACCCCACAACCACATACAAACACACAACCACACACACCCACGCACACAAAACCCTACACACACGACCCCACTCACCACACAACCCCCCCACAAACACACAACAGCACACACAACCCCACACACACAACCCCCCCACACACAACCCCCCACACACAACCCCCACACAACCCCACACACACAACCCCCCACACATACAACCCCCACACACAGAACCCCCCTACACACAACCCCACACACACACAACCCCCACACACAACTCCACATCCACAAACAACCCCACACACTCACACACAACCCCACACACACAACCATACACACACAATCACATACAACCCAACACACACAACCCCCCACACACACAACCCCACTCACAACCACAACCCCCCACACACAACCACACATACAACCACACAACCACACACACAACCACACACACAACCACACAACCCCCCCACACACAACCCCCCACACACAAACCCACACACCACACAATCCCCACACACAACCCCACACACACACAACCCCCACACACAACCCCCACTCACAACGCCCTACACACACAACCCCGCCACACACACAACCCCCCCACACACACAACCCACCCACACACAAACCCCCCCCACACACAAACCCCCCACACACACAACCCCACACACACAACCCCACACACGCACAACCCCCCCACACACACAACCCCCCCACACACAAACCCCACACACAATCCCCCACACACACAACCCCACAAACTCACAACCACACATACACAACCCCATAACCACACACACAACCCCACACACACACAGCCCCACACACACACACAACCCCCCACACACACAACCCCCCCACACACAACCCCCCACACACAAAACCTCTCACAACCACACACAAACACACAACCACACAACCCCACAACCACACACAAACACAACCACACACACCCACGCACACACAACCCTACACACACGACCCCACTCACCACACAACCCCCCCACACACACACAACAGCACACACAACCCCACACACACAACCCCCCACACCCCCCCACACAACCCCCCACACACACAACCCCCACACACAGAACCCCCCACACACAACCCCACACACACACAACCCCCCACACACAACTCCACATCCACAAACAACCCCACACACACACACAACCCCACACACACAGCCCCACACACACAGCCCCACACACACAACCTCCCCCACACACACACAACCCCCCACACACACAACCCCACACAACCCCAAGCACACAACCCCACACACACAACCCCCACACACAGCCCCCCACAGAACCCCCTCACACACACAACCCTACACTCACACACAACCCCACACACACACAACCCCCCTCACACAATCCCCCTCACACAACCCCCTTCACACAACCCCCCGCACACAACCCCACACACTCACAAACAACCCCACACACACACACACAGCCCCTCACACACACAGCCCACACGCACACACACAGCCCACACTCACACACACCATCCCACACACACAACCCCACTCACACAAGCCCCCCCCATACACACAACCCTCCACACACACCCAAAATCCCACATACACACAACCACACACACAACTTACCACACACCCCAAAACACAACGCCACACACATATACACTCACTTAACCCCACACACACACAACCCCCCACACACATCCCCACACACACAACCTTACACAACCACACAACCACACACACAACCACACAACCCCACAACCACACACAAACACACAACCAACCACACACAACCTCCAAACAGACACAACCCCACACACCACACAACCCCCCACAACCAACCCCACACACACAACTCCACACACACACAACCCCTCACACACAACCACACACAACCACACACACACAACCCCATGCACACACACAACCCCCCACACACAACCACCCCACACAAGCCCCCCAGACACCCCCGCACACACACTCAAACCCCCCACACACAACCCTAATCCCACACACACAACACCACCTACACAAACACAACCCCACACACAAAACCCCATTTACACACATAACCCCCCACACACACAATCCCACACAAACACCCCCCCACACACACTACCCCACAACCTCACACTCCCACACACACACACACCCCTTAACCACACAAACACAACCCCACACATACAAACACAACCCCACACACAACCCCCCACACACAACCCCTCCCACACACAAACCCACACACAACCACACACAACCACACACACATAACCACACACAACCACACTCACAACTATACAACCCCCACACACACAACCCCACACACAACCCCACACACACAACCCCACACACAACCCCCACACACAACCCCCCACACACCACACACAACCCCACACACTCAACCTTCCCACACACACAACCACACACACACACACACACAACCACATACACTTTCTCTTTCAACAGCACTCTCTCACAAACACTCTCTCACTTTCTCATACAGACTCTCACAGATAGACTCTCATAAAGACTCACAGACAAACTCTCAGACTCACAGACATTCTGGGCACTCTCACACCCTCACAGACACTCTCAAACTCTCACAGACACTCTCTTACAGACTTTCACAGACACTCTCTCGACATTCACAGACACTCTCTCAGACACACTCTCACAGACTCTCTCACAAACTCTCAGACACTCTTTCACACTCTATCACAGACATTCCCTCACACTCCCTCACACTCTCACAGACACTCTCCCAGACTCTCACACACACACTCTCACAGACACTGTCTCACAGACACTCTCACATACTCTCACAGTCAGTCTCTCACAGACACTGTCACAAACACTCTCACAGACTCTCACAGACACTCTCTCACAGATACTCTCTCACAGACACTCTCAGACTCTCAGACACTCACAGACTCTCATATACACTCTCTCAGACTCTCACAGACACTCTCTCACAAGCACACTCTCACACAAACACTCTCTCACAAGCACACTCTCAGAGACACACCCTCTCACAGACTCACATACACTCTCACAGACTCTCACAGACACTCTCAGATTCTCAGACACTCTCTCACATACTCTCACAGACACTCTCACACACAGAAACTCTCTCGCAGACACTCTCTCACAGACACTCTCACATACACACTCAAAGACACTCTCACAGACACTATCACAGACACTGTCTCACAGACACTCTCACATACTCTCACAGTCAGTCTCTCACAGACACTGTCACAAACACTCTCACAGACAGACTCTCACAGACACTCTCACAGATACTCTCTCACAGACACTCTCAGACTCTCAGACACTCTCACAGACTCTCATATACGCTCTCTCACAGACTCTCACACTCTCACAAACACTCTCACAGACACTATCACAAGCTCACTCTCCACAAACACTCTCTCACAAGCACACTCTTAAAGACACACCCTCTCAGACTCACATACACTCTCACAGACACTCTCAGATTCTCAGACACTCTCTCACATACTCTCACAGACACTCTCACACACAGAAACTCTCTCACAGACACTCTCTCACAGTCACTCTCACATACAAACTCAAAGACACTCTCACAGACACTCTATCACAGACACTCCCTCACAGATTCTCACAGACCCTCTCACAGACACTCTCTCACAGACACTCTCTCACAGACACTCTCTCACAGTCTTGAAGACACTCACAGACACTCTATCACAGACACTCTATCAAAGACACTATCTCAAAGACACTCTCACAGACACTCACACACTCTCCCACAGACTCTCTCATAGTTTCTCACAGACACTCTCACACACTCTCTCACAGACTCTAACAGACGCTCTCTCACAGACAGACTCTCACAGACACTCTCTCACAGATACTCTCTCACATACACTCTCACAAGCACACTCTCACAGACACTCTCTTACAGACACTCTCTCACAGACACTCACACAGACACTCTCTCAAACTCACAGACACTCTCAAAGACACTCACAGAAATTCTCTTGACACTCTCGCAGACTCTCACAGACACTCTCACAGACACTCTCACAGGCACTCTATCACAGACACTCACAG
Source organism: Lissotriton helveticus (assembly GCF_964261635.1). Classification (NCBI taxonomy): domain Eukaryota; kingdom Metazoa; phylum Chordata; class Amphibia; order Caudata; family Salamandridae; genus Lissotriton; species Lissotriton helveticus. The sequence continues at coordinate 816,182,004 of NC_136073.1, read as the reverse complement.
ACACTCCCTCACATACTCTCACAGACTCTCACAGACACTCTCACAGACACTCTCTCACAGAGACAGACTCTAACAGACACTCTCACAGACACTCTCTCACAGACACTTTCTCACAGACACTCTATTACAGACACTCTCAGACTCATAGACACTCAGACTCTCACAGACTCTCACAGACACTCTCTCACAGACACTTTCTCACAGACACTCTCTCAGACTCTCACAGACATTCTCTCAACACTCACAGACACTCTCTCACAGACTCTCTCTCACTCTGACAGACACTCTTTCACAGACTCTCTCACAATCTTTCAGAGACACTCTCTCACAGACACTCACATTCTATCACAAACACTCCCTCACACTCTCACACTCTCACAGACACTCTCTCACAGACTCTCACAGACACTCTCACACACACTCTCTCACAGACTCTCACATACACTCTCACAGACACTCTCACAATCTTTCAGAGACACTCTCTCACAGACACTCTCACATTCTATCACAAACACTCCCTCACACTCCCTCACACTCTCACACACTCTCACAGACTCTCACAGACACTCTCTCACAGACTCTCACAAACACTCACACACACTCTCTCACAGACTCTCACAGACACTCTCTCACAGATACTCTCTCACAGACACTCTCTCACAGACACTCTCGCAGATGCTCTATCAAGACACTCTCTCACAGAAACTCTCTCACAGATACTCTCAGACACTCTCACAGACTCTCCCAAAGTCTCTCACACTTTCTCGCAGATACTCTCTCACAGACACTCTCTCACACACCCTCACAGACAAACACACTCTCACAGACACTATATCAAAGACTCTCTCTCACAGACACTCTCTCACAGATACTCTCTCACAGACACTCTCCCACAGATGCTCTATCAAAGACACTCTCTCACAGACACTCTCACAGACATACTCTCGACACTCTCACAGACTCTCAGCCACTCACACTCTCTCAGACACTCTCTCACAGACTCTCTCACAGACTCTTTCACAGACTATTTCACAGACACTCTCACAGACACTCTCTCACAGACACTCTCACACTCTCACAGACACTCTCTCACAGACACTCTCACAGACAAGTCTCACAGACACTCTCTCACAGACACTCTCTCACAGACACTCTCTCATAGACACTCTCTCACAGACTCTTTCACAGACTCTCTCTCACAGACTCTTTCACAGACTCTCACAGACACTCTCACAGTCACTCTCTCACAGACACTCTCTCACAGACAATCTCTCAGAGACAGAGTTTCACAGACACTCTCTCACAGACACTCTCACAGACACTCTCTCACAGACACTCTCTCAGACACTCTCTCACAGACACTCTCTCAGACTCTCACATACTCTCACAGACATTCTCTTGACACTCACAGACACTCACTCACAGACACTCTCACAGACACTCTATCACAGACACTCCCTCACAGACTCTCACAGACTCCCTCACAGACTCTCACAGACTCTTTCACAGACTCTCACAGACACTCTTTCACAGACACTCTCACAGACACTCTCTCACAGACACTCTCTCACAGACACTCTCACAGACTCTCTCACAGACAGACTCTCACAGATACTCTCACAGACAGACTCTCACAGATATTCTCTCGACACTCACAGCCACTCTCTCACAGACTCTCTCAGACTCACAGACACTCTCTCACAGACACTCTCTCAGACTCACATACTCTTACAGACATTCTCTCAACACTCACAGATACTCTAACAAACACTCTCTCACACTCTCACAGACACTCTCTAGCAGACACTCTCTCACAGATACTCTTTCACAGACACTCTATCACAGACACTCTATGACAGACACTCTATCACAGACACTCTCAGACACTCTCTAACAGACTCTCTCACAGACACTCTCTCAGACACTCTCTCACAGACACTGTCTCACACTCTCTTACAGACAGACTCTCACGGACATTCTCTCACAGATACTCTCTCACAGACACTCTCTCACAGACACTCTCTCACAAGCACACTCTCACAGACACACACTCTCACAGACACTCTCTCACAGACACCCTCACAGACTCTCAGACACTCTCACAAGCACTCTCACAGACACTCTCTCACAGACACAGTGTCTGTGAGAGAGTATCTGTGAGAGAGTATCTGTGAGAGAGTGTCTCAGAGTCTGTCTGTGAGAGACAGTGTCTGTGAGAGAGTGTCTCTGAGAGAGTGTCTGTGAGAGAGTGTCTGTGAGAGAGTGTGTGAAAGAGTGTCTGTGAGAGAGTGTCTGTGAGAGAGTGTCTGTGAGAGTCTGTGAGAGTGTCTGTGAGAGAACATCTGTGAGAGAGTGTCTGTGAGAGAGTGTCTGTGAGCGAGTGTCTTTGATAGTGTCTATGGAAGAGTGTCTGAGAGAGAGTATCTGTAATAGAGAGTTTCTGTGAGAGTGTCTGTGAGAGAGTGTCTGAGAGAGTGTCTGTGAGAGTCTGTGAGAGAGTATCTGTGACAGTATCTGTGAGAGAGTGTCTGTGAGAGAGTGTCTGTGAGAGTGGCTGTGAGAATCTGTGAGAGCGAGTGTGAGAGAGTGTCTGTGAGAGTCTGAGTGTGTCTGAAAGAGTATGAGAGAGTGTATGTGAGAATCTGTGAGAGAGGGTATCTGAGAGTGTGAGAGAGTGTCTGCAAGAGTGTCTGTGAGAGAGTCTGTGAGTGCCTTGTGAGAGAGTCTGTGAGAGAACATCTGTGAGAGAGTGTCTGTGAGAGAGTGTCTGTGAGCGAGTGTCTTTGATAGTGTCTATGGAAGAGTGTCTGAGAGAGAGTATCTGTAATAGAGAGTTTCTGTGAGAGTGTCTGTGAGAGAGTGTCTGAGAGAGTGTCTGTGAGAGTCTGTGAGAGAGTATCTGTGAGACAGTATCTGTGAGAGAGTGTCTGTGAGAGAGTGTCTGTGAGAGTGGCTGTGAGAATCTGTGAGAGCGAGTGTGAGAGAGTGTCTGTGAGAGTCTGAGTGTGTCTGAAAGAGTATGAGAGAGTGTCTGTGAGAATCTGTGAGAGAGGGTATCTGACAGTCTGTGAGAGAGTGTCTGCAAGAGTGTCTGTGAGAGAGTCTGTGAGAGAGCGTCTGTGAGTCTGTGAGAGGATGTCTGTGAGAGTCTGGGAGAGAGTGCCTGTGAGAGAATATGATAGAGTGTGAGAGTCTGTGAGAAAGTGTCTGAGAGAGTGTCTGTGAGAGAGTGTGTCAGTGAGAGTGTCTGTGAGAGTCTGTGAGAGAGTGTCTGTTAGAGAGTGTGAGAGTGTCTGTGAGAGAGTGTCTGTTAGAGTGTCTCAGAGAGAGTCTGTGAAAGTGTGAAGGAGAGTCTGTGAGTGTCTGTGAGAGAGTGTCTGTGAGAGAGTTTGTGAGAGAGTGTCTGTGAAAGTTTGTGAGAGTGAGAGAATGTCTGTGAGAGTGTCTGTGAGAGTCTGTGAGAGAGTGTCTGTGAGAGTCTGTGAGAGTGTGTCTGTGAGAGTGTCTGAGAGAGTGTCTGTGAGAGTCTGTGAGCGTCTGAAAGAGTGTCTGTGAGAGTCTGTGAGAGAGTGTCTGTGAGAGTGTTTGTGTCTGAGCGAGTCTGTGAGATTGTCTGTGAGAGTCTGATAAGAGTGTCTGTGAGAGAGTGTGAGAGTCTGAGAGAGTGTCTGTGAGAGTCTGCGAGAGAGTGTCTGAGAGTTTCTGTGAGAGAGTGTTTGTGAGAGTGTCTGAGAGAGTCTGTGAGAGTGTCTGTGAGAGTCTGATAGAGTGTCTGTGAGAGAGTGTGAGAGTCTGAGAGTGTCTGTGAGAGAGTGTGAGAGTCCGTGATAGAGTGTCTGTGAGAGCCTTTTGAGAGAGTGTCTGTGAGTCTGTGATAGTGTCTGTGAGAGTGTCTGTGAGAGAGTGTCTGTGAGAGAGTATATTTGAGAGTGTGTCTGTGAGAGAGTGTTTGTGATAGTCTGTGAGAGTCTGTGAGGCTGTGCGAGTCTGTGTGAGTGTCTGTGAGAGTCTGTGTGTGAGAGTGTATGTGAGCGTGTCTGTGAGACAGTGTCTGTGAGAGAGTCTGAGAGTCTGTGAGAGAGTGTGAGACTGTGAGAGTGTGTGATAGAGTGTCTGTGAGAGACTATGGGAGAGTGTGAGTCTGTGAAAGAGTGTATGTGAGAGTGTGAGAGAGTGTCTGTGAGAGAGTGTCTGTGAGAGTCTGTGAGAGAGTGTGAGTCTGAGAGTGTCTGTGAGAGTCTGTGAGAGAGTGTCTGTGAGAGTCTGAGAGAATCTGTGAGAGTGTCTGTGAGAGTCTGTGAGAGAGAGTGTGTGAGAGTCTGTGAGAGAGAGTCTGTGAGAGAATATGAGAGTGTGAGAGTCTGTGGGAGTGTCTGTGAGAGTGTGAGAGAGTCTCTGTGAGAGAGTGTCTGTGAGAGAGTGTCTGTGAGAGTCTGTCTGTGAGAGAGTGCCTGTGAGAGAGTGTCCGTGAGAGAGTGTCCGTGAGAGAGTGTCCGTGAGAGAGTGTCTGTGAGGGAGAGTCTGTGAGAGAGAGTGTGAGAGTGTCTGTGAGAGTATGTGGGAATGTCTGTGAGTCTGAGTGTCAGTGAGAGTCCGTGAGAGTCTCTGTGAGAGCCTGTGAGGGAGTGTCTGAGAGTCTGTGAGAGTGTCTACGAGAGTCTGTGAGAGTGTCTGTGAGAGTGTGCTTGTGAGAGAGTGTGATTGTGAGAGTGTCTGTGAGAGAGTATCTGTGAGAGAGTGTCTGTGAGAGTCTGTCTGTGAAAGTGTCTGTGAGAGAGTGTCTGTGAGAGTGTCTGTGAGAGAGTATCTGCAAGAGAGTGTCTGTGAGAGAGTATCTGCAAGAGAGTGTCTGTGAGAGTCTGAGAGTGTCTGTGAGAGTCTGGGTGAGTGTCTGTGAGAGTCTGTGAGTGTTTGGAGAATGTATGTGAGAGTCTGTGAGAGTCTGAGAGTGTGTATGTGCGAGTATGTGATACCGTCTGTGAGAGAGTGTCTGTGAGAGTGTGTCTGTGAGACAGTGTCTGTGAGAGAGTGTCTGTGAGAGTTTGTGAGAGTCTGTGAGAGTGTCTGTGAGAGAGTGTCTGTGAGAGTGTGAGGGAGTGTCTGTGAGTGTCTGTGATAGAGTGTATGTGAAAGAGTGTCTGTGAGAGTATGTGAGTCTGTGAGAGTGTCTGTGAGAGTCTGTGGGAGAGAGTCTGTGAGAGTCACTGAGAGTCTGTGAGAGAGTGTCTGTGAGAGTCTGTCTGTGAGAGAGTGTCTATGACAGTCTGTCTGTGAGAGTGTCTGTGAGAGAGTGTCGTTGATAGTGTCTGTGAGAGTCTGTCTGTGAGTCTGTGAGTGTCTTTGATAGTGTCTGTGAGAGTATGTGAGAGAGTGTCCGTGAGAGAGTATCTTTGAGAGAGTGTCTGTGAGAGTCTGGGAGAGTGTCTGTGAGAGTCTCTGAGAGTCTGAGAGAATCTGTGAGAGAGTCTGTGAGAGTCTGTGAGAGAGTGTCTGTGAGAGAGAGTCTGTGAGAGTGTGAGAGTGTCTGAGAGAGTCTGTGAGAGAGTGTCTGTGAGAGAGTGTCTGTGAGAGTCTGTCTGTGAGAGAGTGTCTGTGAGAGAGAGTCTGTGAGAGTCTGTGAGAGTGTCTGTTCAATAGTCTGTGAGAGAGTCCGTGAGAGTGTCTGTGAGAGTCTTTGAGAGAGAGTCTGTGAGAGTATCTGTGAAAATGTCTGTGAGTCTGAGAGAGTGGCTGTGAGAGTCTGTGAGAGAGTCTCTGTGAGAGTCTGTGAGAGTGTCTGAGAGTCTGTGAGAGTGTCTGTGAGAATCTGTGAGTGTCTGTGAGAGTGTGCTTGTGAGAGAGTGTGTCTGTGAGAGTGTCCGTGAGAGAATATCTGTGAGAGAGTGTCTGAGAGTCTGTGAGAGAGTGTCTGTGAGAGTCTGTCTGTGAAAGTGTCTGTGAGAGAGTGTCTGTGAGAGTATCTACGAGAGTCTGTGAGAGTCTGGGAGCGTGAGAGTTTCTGTGAGAGAGTGTCTGTGAGAGACTGTGAGAGTGTTGAGAGAATGTATATGAGAGTCTGTGAGAGTCAGAGAGCGTATGTGCAAGTATGAGAGAGTGTCTGTGAGAGTGTGTCTGTGAGAGAGTGTCTGTGAGAGTTTGTGAGAGTCTGTGAGAGAGTGTATGAGAGAGTGTCTCTGAGAGAGTGGCTGTGAGAGTGTGAGGGAGTGTCTGTGAGTGTCTGTGATAGAGTGTATGTGAGAATGTCTGTGCGAGTATGTGAGAGTGCCGAGAGAGTGTCTGTGAGAGTGTCTGTGAGAGTCTGTGAGAGAGTGTCTGTGAGAGTCTGTAAGAGAGTGTGTGTGTGAGAGAGTCTGTCTGTAAGAGAGTGTCTATGAGAGTCTGTCTGTGAGAGTGTCTTTGATAGTGTCTGTGAGAGTCTGTCTGTGAGTCTGTGAGTGTCTTTGATAGTGTCTGTGAGAGTATGTGAGAGAGTATCTGTGAGAGAGTATCTTTGTGAGAGTGTCTGTGAGACTGTCTGTGAGAGAGTGTCTGTGAGAGTCTGGGAGAGTGTCTGTGAGAGTCTGAGAGAGTCTGTGAGAGTCAGAGAGTGTCTGTGAGAGTATGTGATAGTGTCTGTGAGTGTCTGTGAGAGTCTGTGAGAGAGTGTCTGAGAGAGTGTTTATGAGAGTCTGTGAGAATGTCTGTGAGTGTCTGTGAGTCTGTGAGAATGTCTGTGAGAGAGTGTCTGTGAGAGAGTGTCTGTGAGAGTCTGAGTGTCTAGAGAATGTCTGTGAGAGTGTCTGTGATAGAGTGTCTGGGACAGTGAGAGTGTGAGAGACTTTGTGAGAGAATGTGTCTGTGAGATTGTCTGTGAGACAATGTCTGAGAATGTGAGAGAGAGTCTGAGTGTGAGAGTGTCGTGGAAAGATAAAGTGTATGTGTGTGTGTGGTTGTGTGTGTGGGGTTGTGTGTGCAGTTGTGTGTGGTTGTGTGTTTTGTGTGTGTGTGGGGGTAGTGTGTGGGGGGTTGTGTGTGGGGTTGTGTGTTTAGGGTTGTGTGTGGGGTTGTGTGTGGGGTTGTGCATGTGGGGTTATGTGTGTGTGTGTGGGGTTGTGTGTGTGGGGTTGTGTGTGTGGTGTGTTGGTGTGTGTGGGGTTGTGTGTGTGCATGGGGTTGTGTGTGGGGTTGTGTGTGGGGGGTTGTGTGGTTGTGTGAGGTTGTGTGTTTGTGTGTGGTTATGTGTGTGGGGTTGTGTGTGTGTGGGTTTGTGTTTGTGGGGGGTTGTGTGTGGGGGGGGTTGAGTGTGTGGGGTTGTGTGTATGTGTGGGGTTGTGTTTGTATGGTTATTGGGTTGTGTGTGTGGGTGTGAGGTTGTGGGGTTGTGTGTTTGGGGGGGGGTTTGTGGGGGGTGTTTGTGTGGGGTTGTATGTGTGTGGGTGTGTGTGTGGGGTTGTGTGTGAAGGTGGGGTTGTGTTTGTGGGGTTAGGGTTGTGTGTGTGGGGTTGTGTGTGGGTTTTGTGTGTGGGGGGAGGGTTGTGTATATGGGGGGCTTGTGTGGGGGGGTTGTGTGTGGGTGTGTGTGTGTGTATAGGGTTTTGTGTGTGTGGTTGTGTGGGGGGGTTGTGTGTGGGGGAGTTGTGTGTGGGGGGTTGTGTGTGTGGGGGGTTGTGTGTGTGGAGGGGTGTGGGGGGTGTGTGGAGTTGTGTGTGTGGGGGGGTTGTGTGGTTGTGTGTGTGTAGTTGTGTGTGTGGTTGTGTAGTTGTGTGTTTTGGTAACGTTGTGTGTGTGCGTTTGTGTGTGTGCGTTTGTGTGTGGGGGAGGTTGTGTGTTGGGGGTTGTGTGTGGGGGTTGTGTGTGTGGGGATGTGTGCATGGGGTTGTGTGAGTGTGTGGGGTTGTGTGTGTGTGTGTTGGATTGTGTGTGTGTGAGTGTGGGGTTGTGTGTGTGTGGGGTTGTGTGTGAGTGTGTGGGGTTTGTGTATGGGGTTGTGTGTGTGTAGGGGGTTGCGTGTGTGTGGGGGTTGTGTGTGGGGGGGTTGTGTGTGTGTGGGGTTGTGTGTGTGGGGTTGTGTGTGTGGGGGGGGTTGTGTGTGTGTGGGGTTGTTTGTGGATGTGGGTTTGTGTGTGTGGGGTTTTGTGTGGGGGGTTCTGTGTGTGTGGGGGGTTGTGTGTGTGAGGAGTTGTGTGTGTGGGGGGGTTTTGTGTGGGGGAGTTGTGTGTGTGTGGTGGGTTTTGTGTGGGGGTTGTGTGTGTGTGGGGTTGTTTGTGTGTGGGATCGTGTATGTGTGGGGTTGTGTAGTCTGTGGGGTTGTGTGTGTAGGGTTGTGTGTGTGGGGGTGTGTTTTTTTGTGTGGATGTGGGGTTGTGTGTGTGGTTGTGTGTTTGTGTGTGGTTGTGTGGGGTTATGCGTGTATGGTTGTGTGTGTGGGGGGTTGTGTGTGGGGTTGTGTAGTCTGTGGGGTTGTGTAGTCTGTGGGGTTGTGTGTTTAGGGTTGTGTGTGTAGGCGTGTGTGGTTGTGTGTTTTTTTGTGTGGATGTGGGGTTGTGTGTGTGGTTGTGTGTTTGTGTGTGGTTGTGTGGGGTTATGCGTGTGTGGTTGTGTGTGTGTGGGGGGGTGTGTGTGGGTGGTTGTGTGTGTGGGGGGGGTTGTGTGTGGGGGGCTGTGTGTGTGGGGTTGTGTGTTTGTGGGGTTGTGTGTGTGGGGGGGTTGTGTATGTGTGGGGGGTTTGCGTGTGTGGGATTGTGTGTGTGGGATTGTGGGGTTTTGTGTGTATGTGGGGGGTTGTGTGGGTGGGGTGGGGTTGTGTGTGAGGTTGTGTGTGGGGTTTGTGTGTGGGGGGTTGTGTGCATGGTGGTTTGTGTGTTTGGGGTTGTGTGTGTGTGGGGTTGTGTGTGTGGGGGCGGTTGTGAGTGGGGGGTTGTGTGTGTGTGGGGTTGTGTGTGGGGGGTTGTGTGTGAGTGGGGGGTTGTGTGGGAGGGGTGTTTGTATGGTTATGGGGTTGTGTGTGTGGGTGTGGGTGTGAGGTTGTGGGGTTGTGTGTTTGGGTGTGTGTTTGTGTGGGGTTGTATGTGTGTGTGGGGGGTTGTGTGTGTGTTTGGGGTTGTGTGTGTGTGGGGTTGTGTGTGTGTGGGGTTGTGTGTGTAGGTGGGGTTGTTTGTGGGGTTAGGGTTGTGTGTGTGTGGGGTTGTGTGTGGGTTTTGTGTGTGTGGGGAGGGTTGTGTGTATGGGGGGCTTGTGTGGGGAGTGTGGTTGTGTGTGTGTGGTTGTGTGTGCGTGAGTTGTGTGTGGGGGGTTGTGTGTGTGTGTGGGGAGTTGTGTGTGTGGAGGGGTGTGTGTGATGTGTGGGGTTGTGTGTGTGGGGGGTTGTGTGGTTGTGTGTGTGGTTGGTTGTGTGCGTGTGGTTGTAAGGTTGTGTGTGTGGTTGCGTGTTTTGGTAACGTGTGTGTGGGTTTGTGTGTGGGGGGTTGTGTGTGGGGGAGGTTGTGTGGGGGATGTGTGTGGGGGGTTGTGTGTGTGGGGTTGTGTGCATGGGGTTGTGTGAGTGTGGGGTTGTGTGTGTGTTGGATTGTGTGTATGAGTGTGGGGTGTGTGTGTGTTGGGTTGTGTGTGTGTGGGGTTGTGTGTGAGTGTGTGGGGTTGTGTGTGTAGGGGGTTGCGTGTGTGTGGGGTTGTGTGTGGGGGGTTGTGTGTGTGGGGTTGTGTGTGTGTGGGGTTGTGTGTGAGTGTGGGGTTGTTTGTGGATGTGGGTTTGTGTGTGGGGGGTTGTGTGTGTGGGGGGGTTGTGTGTGTCGGGGGGTTGTGTGTGTGTGTGGGGGGGTTGTGTGTGGGGGGGTTGTGTGTGTGTGGTAGGTTTTGCGTGGGGGGTTGTGTGTGTGTGGGGTTGTGTGTGTGTGGGGGGTCGTATGTGTGGGGTTGTGTAGTCTGTGGGGTTGTGTGTGTAGGGTTGTGTGTGTGGGCGTGTGTGTGGTTGTGTGTTTTTGTGTGGGTGTGTGGTTGTGTGTTTGTGTGTGGTTGTGTGGGGTTATGCGTGTGTGGTTGTGTGTATGGGGGTTGTGTGTGTGGGGGGTTGTGTGTCTGGAGGGTTGTGTGTGTGGCTGTGTGTGTGGGGTTGTGTGTGTGTGTGGGTTTGAGTTTGTGGGGTTGTGTGTGTGGGGGGGTTGTGTATGTGTGGGGGTTTGTGTGTGTGGGGTTGTGTGTGTGGGATTGTGAGGTTGTGGGTGTGTGGGGGTTGTGTGTGGGTGGGGTGGGGTGGGGTTGTGTGTGGGGTTTTGTGTGTGTGGGGTTTGTGTGTGGGGGGTTGTGTGTGGGGGGGTTGTGTGCATGGTGGTTTTTGTGTGGGGGGTTGTGGGTGAGGGGGGTTGTGTGTGTGGGGGCGGTTGTGAGTGGGGGTTGTGTGTGTGGGGGGTTGTGTGTGGGGTTGTGAGTGGGGGTTGTGGTAGGGGTTGTGTGTGCGATTGTGTGTGTGGGGTTGTGTGTGTGGGGGGTATTGTGTGGGGGGAGTTGTGTGTGTGGGGTTGTGTGGTGTTTGGGGTTGTGTGTCTGTGGGGTGTGCGTGTGTGGGGTTGTGTGTGTGGGGGGTTGTGTGTGATTGGTTGTGTGTGTAGTTGTGTAGGGGGGTTGTGTGTGTGGGACTGTGTGGTTGTGGTTGTGTGGGGTTGTGTGTGTGTGTGGGGTTGTGGGTGTTGGGTTGTGTGTGTGGAGGGGTTGTGTGTGTGAGATTGTGTGTGTGGGGTACTGTGTGTGTGTGGGGTCATGTTTTTGTATGGGAGTGTATGTGTGTGGGGTTGCATGTGTGGGGGGTTGTGTGTGTGAGTGCGTGGGGTTGTGTGAGTGTTTGGGGTTGTTTGTGTGGGATGGTGTGTGTGGGGTGGGTTGTGGGGTTGTGTGTGTTGTGTGTGTGTGTGGGGGATGTGTATGTGGGGGTTGTGTGTGTTGGGTTGTGTGTGTGGTGTTGGGTTGTGTGTGTGGGGTTGTGTGGGTGTGTGGGGTTGTGTTTGTGTATGGGGTTGTGTGTGGGGGTTGTGTGTGTGGGGGGGTTGTGTGTGAGTGCGTGGGGTTGTGTGAGTGTGTGGGTTTGTGTGTTGGGGTGTGTGTGGGGTTTGTGTGTGGGGGTTGTGTGTGTGGTTGTGTGTGTGGTTGTGTGTGGGGTTGTGTGTGTGGTTGTGTGTGGTTGTGTGTGGGGGTTTTGGGTGTGTGTCGGGGGGTTGTGTGTGTGGGGTTGTGTGTGTGAGTGTGTGGGGTTCTGTGAGTGTGTTTTTTTGTGTGGGGTGGTGTGTGTGGTGGGTTGTGTGTGGGGTCGTGTGTGTGGGGGGGTTGTGTGTATGAGTGTGTGGGGATGTGTGTGGGGGGTTGTGTGAGGGGTTGTGTGTGTGTGGGGGTTGTGTGTGGGTGGTTGTGTGTGTGGGAATGTGTGTGGGGGGTTGTGTGTGAGTGTGCGGGGTTGTGTGTGGGGAGGTTGTGTGTGTGGGGTTGTGTGTGTGAGTGTGGGGGGTTGTGTGTGGGGGGTTGTGTGTGTGGGAATGTGTGTGTGGGGGGGTTGTGTGTGAGGGTGCGGGGTTGTGTGTGGGGGGGTTGTGTGTGGGGGGTTGTGTGTGGGGTTGTGTGTGTGAGTGTGGGGGGTTGTGTGTGTGGGGGTGTTTGTGTGTGGGGTTGTGTGTGGTGTGTGTTTGTGGGGGGGTTGTGTGTGGGGGGTTGTGTGTGAGAGGGGTTGTATGTGTGTGGGGGTTGTGTGTGAGAGGGTGGGGTTATTTGTGGGTGTGGGGTTGTGTGTGGGGGAGTTGTGTGGGGGGGTTGTGTGTGGGGTTGTGTGTGTGGGGTTGTGTCTGGGGGGGTTGTGTGTGTGGGGGGGTTGTGTGTGTGGAGGGGCTGTGTGTGGGGGGGAGGTTGTGTGTGGGGGGTTGTGTGTGGGGGGGTTGTGTGTGTAGGGGGTTGTGTGTGGGGTTGTGTGTGTGTGGGGGGTTGTGTGTGGGGGGGTTGTGTGTGTAGGGTTGTGTGTGTGTGGGGTTGTGTGTGTGTGGAGGGTTGTGTGTGAGTGTGTGGGGTTGTTTGTGGATGTGGGTTTGTGTGTGGGGGGGTTGTATGTATGGGGGGGTTCTGTGTGTGTGGGGGGTTGTGTGTGTCGGGGGTTGTGTGTGTGTGTGGGGTTGTGTGTGGGGGGTTGTGTGTGTGTGGTAGGTTTTGTGTGGGGGGTTGTGTGTGTGTGGGGTTGTGTGTGTGTGTGGGGTGGTGTGTGTGGGGTTGTGTAGTCTGTGGGGTTGTGTGTGTAGGGTGGTGTGTGTGGGCGTGTGTGTGGTTGTGTGTTTTAGTGTGGGTGTGGGGTTGTGTGTGTGGTTGTGTGTTTGTGTGTGGTTGTGTGGGGTTATGCGAGTGTGGTTGTGTGTGTGGGGGGTTGTGTGTGTGGGGGGTTGTGTGTGTGTGTGGGGGGGTTGTGTGTCTGGAGGGTTGTGTGTGTGTGTGTGGGGCTGTGTGTGTGGGGTTGTGTGTGTGTGGGTTTGAGTTTGTGGGGTTGTGTGTGCGGGGGGCTTGTGTATGTGTGGGGGTTTGTGTGTGGGGGGTTGTGTGTGTGGGATTGTGAGGTTGTGGGTGGGGTGGGGTGTGTGGGGTTGTGTGTGTGGGGGGTTTGTGTTTTGGAGGTTGTGTGTGGGGGGTTGTGTGCATGGTGGTTTGTGTGTGGGGGGTTGTGTGTGTGGGAGGTTGTGTGTGTGGGGGCTGTTGTGAGTGGGGGTTGTGTGTGTGGGAGTTGTGTGTGAGTGGGGGTTGTGTGTGAGTGGGGGTTGTGTGGGGGGGTTGTGTGTGGGATTGTGTGTGTGGGGTTGTGTGTGTGGGGGGTATTGTGTGGGGGAGTTGTGTGTGTGGGGTTGTGTGGTGTGTGGTGTTTGGGGTTGTGTGTCTGGAGTGTGCGTGTGTGGGGTTGTGTGTGTGGGGGGTTGTGTGTGATTGGTTGTGTTTGTGGTTGTGTAGGGGGTTGTGTGTGTGGGGCTGTGTGGTTGTGGTTGTGTGTGGGGTTGTGTGTGTGGGGGGGGTTGTGGGTGTTGGGTTGTGTGTGTGGAGGGGTTGTGTGTGTGTGGGATTGTGTGTGTGGGGTTCTGTGTGTGTGTGGGGTCGTGTTTTTGTATGGGGTTTTATGTGTGTGGGGTTGCATGTGTGGGGCGTTGTGTGTGTGAGTGCGTGGGGTTGTGTGAGTGTTTGGGGTTGTTTGTGTGGGGTGGTGTGTGTGTGTGTGGGGTGGGGTGTGGGGTTGTGTGTGTGGTGTGTGTGTGTGGGGGGATGTGTATGTGTTGGGTTGTGTGTGTGGGGTTGTGTGGGTGTGTGGGGTTGTGTTTGTGTATGGGGTTGTGTGGGGTTGTGTTTGTGTATGGGGTTGTGTGTGGGGGGTTGTGTGTGTGGGGGGGTTGTGTGTGAGTGCGTGGGGTTGTGTGAGTGTGTGGGTTTGTGGTTTGGGGTGTGTGTGGGGTTTGTGTGTGGGGGTTATGTGTGTGGTTGTGTGTGGTTGTGTGTGGGGTTGTGTGTGTGGTGTGGTTGTGTGTGGTTGTGTGTGGGGGTTTTGGGTGTGTGTCTGGGGGTTGTGTGTGTGGGGTTGTGTGTGTGAGTGTGTGGGGTTGTGTGAGTGTTTTTTTTGTGTGGGGTGGTGAGTGTGGTGGGTTGTGTGTGGGGTTGTGTGTGTAGGGGGTTGTGTGTGTGAGTGTGTGGGGATGTGTGTGTGGGGGGTTGTGTGTGGGAATGTGTGTGTGGGGGGTTGTGTGTGAGTGTGCGGGGTTGTGTGTGGGGGGTTGTGTGTGGGGGGTTGTGTGTGTGGGGTTGTGTGTGTGAGTGTGGGGGGTTGTGTGTGTGGGGGTGTTTGTGTGTGGGGTTGTGTGTGTGGCGTTGTGTGTTTGTGGGAGGGTTGTGTGTGGGGGGTTGTGTGTGTGGGGGGTTGTGTGTGTGGGGGGGTTGTGTGTGAGGGGGGTTTTGTGTGAGAGGGTGGGGTTATTTGTGGGTGTGAGTGTGTGGGGATGTGTGTGGGGGGGGTTGTGTGAGGGGTTGTGTGTGTGTGGGGGTTGTGTGTGGGGGGTTGTGTGTGTGGGAATGTGTGTGTGGGGGGTTGTGTGTGAGTGTGCGGGGTTGTGTGTGGGGGGTTGTGTGTGGGGGGTTGTGTGTGTGGGGTTGTGTGTGTGAGGGGGTTGTGTGTGGGGTTGTGTGTGTGGGGGGTTGTGTGTGTGGAGGGGCTGTGTTTGGGGGGTTGTGTGTGTAGGGGGTTGTGTGTGGGGTTGTGTGTGTGGGGGGTTGTGTGTGTGGGGGTTGTGTGTGTGGGGGGTTGTGTGTGTAGGGTTGTGTGTGGGGTTGTGTGTGGGGGGTTGTGTGTGTGTGGGGTTGTGTGTGTGTGGGGTTGGGTGTGTGTGGGGCTGGGTGTGTGTGGGGGGTTGTGTGTGTAGTTATGGGGTTGTGGGTGTGTGTGTGAGTTTGTGGGGTTGTGTGTGTGCAGGGGGGTTGTGTGTGGGGTTGTGTGTGGGGAGTTGTGTGTGTGGGGGGTGGGGATGTGTGTGTGAGGTTGTGTGTGTGGGGGGTTGTGTGTGTGTGTGGTTGTGTGTGTGAGTGCGTGGGGTTGTGTGTGTGGGGTGGTGTGTGTGTGGGGTTGTGTGTGTGGGGGGTTGTGTGTGTGAGTGTGGGGGGTTGTGTGTTGTTGGGGTTGTGTGTGTGGGGGGGTTGTGTGTGTGGGGTTGTGTGCGTGAGGTTTTGTGTGAGTGTGTTGGGTTGTGTGTGTGTGGTTGTGTGTGTTTGGAGTTGTGTGTGGGGTTGTGTGTGGGGGTGATGTGTGTGGAGGGGGTTGTGTGTGTGAGTGTGTGGTGTTGTGTGTGGGTGGTTGTGTGTGGGGGTGTTGTGTGTGTGGGGTTGTGTGTGTGGGGGGGAGTTGTGTGTTAGGGGGTTGTGTGTGGGGGTTGTGTGGAGGTGTGGGGGGGTTGTGTTTGGGGTTGTGTGTGGGGGGTTGTATGTGTGTGGGGGTTGTGTGTGTGGGGGGGGGGTTGTGTGTGTAGGGGGTGTTTGTGTGGGGGGTTTTTGTGTGGTGTTGTGTGTGGGGGGTTGTTTGTGTGTGGGGTTGTATGTATGGGGCAACAGAATGGGATGGGAGGTGAGGCAGTGAATGGGATGGAAGGGAAGAGGGGGTGATAGAAGGGGAGAGGATTAAAGAGGTAAGGTAAGGAAGAAAGTAATGGAAATAAAGGGGGAGGGGGAACAAGGAGGGAAAGGGGTAGTGGGAGGGTGGGGTAAAGGGAAAGAAGGGATGGGTTAGGGAAGGGTGGGGGAAGGGAATGGATAGGAAAGGAAAGGGGGAATGAGGGGAAGAAGGCGTAGGAGAAGAGAAGGGAGAAGAAAGGCAGGGAAAGGAAGGGAGAAGGGAGGGGCGAGGGCAAATGAGAGAGAGGGAGGTGAGGGGAAGGGTAGTGAGGGGAAGGGTAGGGTATGGAAGAAGGGATGGGTGAGGGGAAAGAGGAGGGAATGGTGAAGATGAAGGGAGGTGAAGGAAGGAAGAATAAGGAAGAAAGGATGGGTAAGTGGAAGGGGAGGAGAAAAGGAGCAGAGGCGATGGGAACAGATTGGAAGGGAAAGAGACTGTGAATGGGAGGGAATGGAGGGGAAGAGAAGGGAAGGGGTGGAGATGGAAAAGGAGATAAGAGAGTGCAGGGTGGGACCGGAATGGATTGAATGGGAAGGGGAGGGGAGTGACAGAAGGGGAGAGGATTAAAGAGTGATGGAGAAAAAGAGAATTTAAAAGAAAGGGGGAGAAGGGGATATGAGAGGAGAGATAGGAATGTAAGGTAGAGAAGGAAAAACGGGAAGGAGAAAGGAAAAGGGAAGGGAAGTTTCAAGCCAGTATCAAGTCAGTATCAAGTCAGTATCAAGCCAGTATCAAGTCAGTATCAAGTCAGTATCAAGCCAGTATCAAGTCAGTATCAAGCCAGTATCAAGTCAGTTTAAAGTTTGGTTTCAGTTCAGTTTAAAGTTTGGTTTCAGTTCAGTTTCAAGTTCGGTTTTCATTTGGTTTCTATACTCACCTCGGTCCTTTCACCCAGCCCCGCCCGGTTCTTTTGGAGCCTGTGAGGCCCCGCCCCCCTCGGCCTCTCGGGGGCCTCGGCTCCGGCCGCCAGCAGTGGTCCTCTCCGTCCGGTGCTCATGAGTGCAATGCCAAGGCTGCCTGGTTACCAGCCTTGTATACCACGGACACGTCACAATAGAGACCTTCAACCTGTCATCATGCATCACCGTCTTATGGGCGATGACAGGTGTGGCAGTGTAAGGGGGGAGGGGGAGCAGGCGAGGCACGGTTTAATTCAATTACCTAAAAGAAAAAAAAAGAAAAAATCTATTTAGTCACAAAAGGATCCTGCGATGAGCCTCAAAGACGATCTAATCTTGCCCGACCTTCTGCCCCCTCAGTGGCCTCTCCTTGTCTCTGCTGCGGCGGAGGCCCCCCTCTCCCCTCTGCACTTAGCCTCGACCTCCTGACATCACAGTGGAGGGTCTGGCACGTCACAGGTGTTCCATCCACAGGATTCCCCTGCTGGTGCTGGCCTCGACCTCGTGACGTCACAGTGGAGTGCTTGGCACGTCACAGGTGTTCCATCCACAGGATTCCCCTGCTGGTGCTAGGCTGGACCTCGTGACGTCACAGTGGAGGGCCTGGCACGTCACAGGTGTTCCATCCACAGGATTCTGCTGCTTGGAAAGCGGGGCCCTAAGGCTGTCACAAGTTGCACACACACATCCACACAAGCACGTGCGAAGACACTCACACAGGGGGGTCATACGCTACAATTTATTATGAACTTTACCAAGAGAGCCCAATGAGGGCCACTCTTCATTGGTCACAGTGAGATAACTTCGAACCAGTCACACCCGGGAGCAGTTGTTGCCTCCCTGCTGATAGATGGGTCTCCCCTCGTGGACGGTGTATCATTCACGGCAGGAGCTCTCATTCTTCACCAGGCTCGTGGTGGGCTCTCACTTGTGTGAATTTCTAGAGCAATCTTTACTGTGTGTTGCTCCGGGGTGCTTCTACTTTCCCTGTGAGTCTTATCATAGCTGGCAAGTTTCTGCGGTCATTGTGTGATGTGCCGCTCCAGTCCAGGTTTTTTCCTCTGAATTATGGGACGTGTAGTCCTGTTTTATACCGAAATAAACAAGACTACAAGTCCCAGAATTCCAGGAAAAAACGTGGACTGGAGCTGCACAACACGGATGGACCCGGAAAACTTGGCAGCTCTGCGAGAAACCTGTGCTCAGGTCAAGAGAGCAACAAGACCCAACCTTTGGGGGGGGCGGGGGCGGCAGGGAAGGGGTGGGGAGGGCTAACACTTCCAGCAAGTGGTGCGGGCCAAGAATTTCAGGCAATGCGGGCAGAGCCATCTTTATAACCAATATAAGGGAAAGAAGTGACACATTTTGTAGTTTTGACACATTGGACAAACCCAATCTGTTTATGATTGAAAGATTCCATGGTTACCCTTTTATTCCTCACTAGAGTTATGTGGGGGGCAAGCTACTGAGGCCAAATTGTTTATAGCAGTGTTTGATCCTTTTGCCGCACATGAATATTTCGATTTATGACATGTTAATTTATTGTTAGAAATGGGTTCTCTACTTGGCAGAGGTAGGTACCTTTGTCCAAATTGGGACCGTTGCTTCTAGTCAGGGTAAGGGGGATACACACTCTAGATAACCCCAGCTCACCCCCTGGGTAGCTTGGCCCGAGCAGACAGACTTATCCCAAAGGCAAGAGTTTTCAGCTTTGATGAATTCTTCCATGGTTAGGAAGGTTAAAGGTGATTAATTGTAGTTGCTCTCATGTTTTGTTTTCTGGTGGACTGAGCTGTGCTCTGCTAGAATTGTTTTTGAGCAGTGGGAAGGCAAGGGAGGAAGACTGACAGGTGTGTCCTGCAGACCACCAGGGTCAGGGGTGTGAAGGCCTTTTTAGTGTGTTGCCAAGGAGCCAAGCTGTCCTTAGGTACTACCACTTCAGGTATTGTGGTTGGGTGATCCTTTCTGTTCTGAACTCGTGTAGAGGGGCTGTTGCTTGTGACTTACAGGCCCCTCATCAGGGTTACAGGCCCCTCATCAGGTTTACAGGCCCCTCATCAGGGTTACAGGCCCCTCATCAGGGTTACAACAGGCCCCTCATCAGGGTTACAGGCCCCTCATCAGGGTTACAGGCCCCTCGTCAGGGTTACAGGCCCCTCGTCAGGGTTACAGGCCCCTCATCAGGTTTACAGGCCCCTCATCAGGTTTACAGGCCCCTCATCAGGGTTACAGGCCCCTCATCAGGGTTACAGCCCCCTCATCAGGGTTACAGGCCCCTCATCAGGTTTACAGGCCCCTCATCAGGTTTACAGGCCCCTCATCAGGGTTACAGGCCCCTCATCAGGGTTACAGGCCCCTCATCAGGTTTACAGGCCCCTCATCAGGTTTACAGGCCCCTCATCAGGTTTACAGGCCCCTCATCAGGTTTACAGGCCCCTCATCAGGTTTACAGGCCCCTCATCAGGGTTACAGGCCCCTCATCAGGGTTACAGCCCCCTCATCAGGGTTACAACAGGCCCCTCGTCAGGGTTACAGGCCCCTCATCAGGGTTACAGGCCCCTCATCAGGGTTACAGGCCCCTCGTCAGGGTTACAGGCCCCTCGTCAGGTTTACAGGCCCCTCATCAGGGTTACAGGCCCCTCATCAGGTTTACAGGCCCCTCATCAGGGTTACAGGCCCCTCATCAGGTTTACAGGCCCCTCATCAGGTTTACAGGCCCCTCGTCAGGGTTACAGGCCCCTCATCAGGGTTACAGGCCCCTCATCAGGTTTACAGGCCCCTCATCAGGGTTGCAGGCTCCTTATCAGGTTTACAGGCCCCTCATCAGGGTTACAGGCCCCTCGTCAGGTTTACAGGCCCCTCATCAGGGTTACAGGCCCCTCATCAGGGTTACAGGCCCCTCGTCAGGGTTGCAGGCTCCTTATAAGGTTTACAGGCCCCTTATCAGGTTTACAGGCCCCTCGTCAGGGTTACAGGCCCCTCATCAGGGTTACAACAGGCCCCTCATCAGGTTTACAGGCCCCTCGTCAGGTTTACAGGCCCCTCATCAGGTTTACAGGCCCCTCATCAGAGTTACAGGCCCCTCGTCAGGGTTACAGGCCCCTCGTCAGGGTTACAGGCCCCTCGTCAGGGTTACAGGCCCCTCGTCAGGGTTACAGGCCCCTCATGGGTTACAGGCCCCTCGTCAGGGTTACAGGCCCCTCGTCAGGGTTACAGGCCCCTCATTAGGGTTACAGGCCCCTCATCAGGGTTACAGGCCCCTCATCAGGTTTACAGACCACTCAGCAGCTCTACACATTGTTTACAGTTTGCAGGCTGCAGAGCGGCTATTACCACATGTGTGCATATAAATAATGTTTGTTTAGACCAGTGACACATGTGCACTTGTTTAGAATCCACATAACATCAGATTTACACCTACAGAGTGGAAAGACCATAAGGGAAGCCATATTAATTTAGGAAAACATAATATTGCCTGAACATGCTATTGGGACGGGCATGTCCCCTGTGAGGTATGTCAGGTTGCCTATCCTGAAAACTCGCCTGTGAGTAGCTGGTGTCCCAGAGATTATTTAATTTTGGCCCTAGCCTTGAGTTAATCTAGCGCATAGAGGCCTATGCTGTCCCTTGACGTGACGGAGGTCATGGACTGTGAGAAGTTGGCCTGGTAGGGGATGTTTCCAATTCTGGAACCACCTACTACCTGACCAAACAATCCCTTATGGTGTCTGGTTGTAAGTCAACCTTATTAGACAAGCTATCCTAGGGGTAGCATGGACTAAGCAGCCTAAAGGCTTAACTTAAGAGGTCATGTTAAGCGAGCTGTTTTACCACATACAATCCTGTAATACCAAATGAAAGGACACCACACAAGTATATATTATAAAAATATATGTGTTTATTACTAAAAACAATCCCCAGTATTCTTTATGAATAAAGGGGCACAAGCGTTAAATCAAAAGCACTGTTTAAACATACAAGTTGCACAATTATGGATGAGGGCGGGTGGCCACTCAAACCATATACTAAACAAGTGGTATAAGAGAGGCCACTCGAACAGTGGTTAGGCCTAGGGCCTAGGGAATCGCTGGGAGCAGTCAGGACAAGCAATGCTGAAGTCGGGAATGGCCCTCGGGATTCGGGAGATGTGCGGAAAGCGCACGCATGCACCAATGTTAACCAATGGTGCGTAAAAGTCATAGAGTTAAAGTTTAAGGACACTTCCGCTGAACCTAGAGGAACAAAACTTAACACACAGACCCTAGAGGTGTGCACCAGTGTGGG
Organism: Lissotriton helveticus; assembly: GCF_964261635.1. Lineage (NCBI taxonomy): Eukaryota > Metazoa > Chordata > Amphibia > Caudata > Salamandridae > Lissotriton > Lissotriton helveticus. The sequence goes on along the minus strand of NC_136073.1, from coordinate 816,161,688 downwards.
AACACCGGCGGAGCAAAGTTACCTCACCCACAGGAAGTGGGTGCACAGGGTCGAAGTGGCGTCGGGTTTTGACACGCAGGCTCTTGGTGCTTGAAGCTGAAAGGGCTGCAGGCGGGTTAAAGATGAAGTGTCCGGTGGAGTCCAAGGGTGGACTCAAGTTGTAGAGTACCTGAAAGCAGAGGGGACAGAGTCTGGGTCACTCAGCAGTGACCAGGGTGGAACCAGGACGGAACCAGGCAATGTCGGGCGCAATCAGGTGGTCGTCGAGGAGCTTCTCTCCGCTGTCACGTGGGCTCTGGGGCATCTGCGATGTCCAGGAGCAGGTCACGATCTGTCCCACGCAGGCTCTCACCGTCGGTGCAGTCGGCTTCAAGTTTGGAGCAAACAAGCCTTGGCAAGAGCAATCCACGCGGGATCGGAAGATTGCTTCTCACTCGGACCAGGAAGGTCAGAGTCGGGGCTCCTTTTCAGGGGAGCTGGTGTGGATCTGGAGCAACCAGATTCACGAGTCTTCTTAGGTAGTTCGTCGGCACAGGGACCACTAGCCAGCTGGCAAGTGACCGGGCCAACGCGTTGAGCCAAATAGAGCCAAAGGGCCCCACGCAGCACTCGTCGAGTGTGGAGGGCTGAACTTCGGCTCAGGAGCAGCTCAGGGTGGGGGCTTCTCAAACCCCGGTGCACAGCTTCGAGGGTCACTCGTGGGCTGCACGGTCAGCGTCTTGTGGTCAATTCAAGATGGCGTGCCCCACGCTTCCGGTCGCCTCCACAGGTCTCAGCTCTGCAGGGACTGTGGATCGGGCTGTTGGAAGGCAGGCAAGCTTGATCTCGTCGATCTCAGTCGCTCGAGTTCCGGCGGGAACTGCAACTAAGTAGACGTCGAGGGCTGGATGGTGCCTGCTGCTGCAGGGTGGTCACTCCTTGACCACAAGGGAGATTCTTCGGGCTTCCACGTTGAGATGGAGGTCCAAGGGTCCAGAGTTTCGTTTCTAATGTTTCTTCCAGGAAATCTGATGTGCATTGGCACTGCTCCCACTCTTATTCCAATCTGGGGGGCGTGATTACCTGCTAGGTCCCTCCCTATGGGTGGGACCCAGGAAGGGGGTGGATACACCCCTTTCCTTTGATCCAGGCCGCCCTGGCACGAGGGCTGGAGTGCCCCAGAACCGGTTTGGCCGGATTATGCAAGGGGCAGCCTTGTGCGCCCCAAGCAGTGTCTGGTTTCTTTCAAACCTCCCTGCTACAATCCACTATCTCCTGTCTGGAGGGTGGTGACACCCTCCTGTGACAGGAAACCCTTTGTCCAGGCCCCATCTGCTGAGTTTCGGTCAGCTACAGGGGTCCAGACATTTGTCTGTGGCAGAGGCATCCATTTTGTGGATCTTAAGGTCTTTGGAGAAATTAACCGAATTTAGTAAAGGAACATGTCTTACCCCTCTAGAGGGGTGGAATGCCATCCCCGTCGCCAGAACTGGCGAGGGGATGGTATTCCAAATCGTATGACACCTTACACGACATGTTTTGATAAAGCCAAACCAAAGTTGCTATATAACCGCGAGGATTATAAGGCACTTAAGAGTATATGGTATGGCATTATCCTGAAACAGCTTAGGGAGTTGTTCCCGACAGCTGCAGACAGGCTCAGCTCATTCTAGAGCTCCATCTCACATGAAACCACGCACTCTGCCTCCAGGATTGATGAGGTCTTCCATAGGAGTGGCTCACAGGTTAATATGTGTCCAGATATAGGTTTAGATATAGGTATACTACATCTAAGCAAGGGGTGATTACACCACCTTACCCCAGCTGAGTGATCAGCCAGTTGTGTCAATTTAAGAACCAGCCAGGGGTGGCAAAAGATATGCTACAGCCCCTGGTAGGCCTTGGTGGCCCCTATGCCCTGGGCACCTATAGTGCATTATACAGGGGCTGACAAGGGGTCCATTTCCAATTGGGGTATGTACCTAGGGTACATGGAATCCATTTTACAGAGAGAGCAGATGGCCTGGGGCCCTGATTAGCAGGGAACCAGGTCAACTAAGTCAAAAAACCAGCTAAACACAGGCAAAAAATCTGGGGTAACCATAGTCAGGTAGCCACCTTCCTACATAACCCCCCCCCCCCCCCCCCAAACGAAAGGAGATAAGGCTATCCTTGGCCAGGTAAGCCTATATTGCCTGAGTGGCCATATAAGGAAGTACCTGCACTAGCATGGGTACCCCCTGTCTCATGGTCCACTAAGCAGTCCCTCACCCTTTGGGTATTAGAGGGTCTCCACCATAGGGAATCACTACCTTGGGTGTGTTTATGCAAAGTTAAAGGCTGGTTTGGATATGGAGTATTGAAGTGAGGCTCTACTAAGTTAGGGCTTGGCTTCCTCCAATTATCTTCCACCATGTGTGCCTTTCTTTCTTTAACTGAGTTGCACTGTGCTCTCAGGGTCAACCTCTGGCTACCTAAAGCTGGAGGCTGGGTCCCTCTGTTTGGCTTGCTGGAGGGACAGTTCAGGTTTGGGCCCCTTGGGTCCCAGGTTTGGCTGTGCCCAACAGAATCCATCTGTGGGAGGTCCCTAACTGTTTTTAAGGGGGCTCCCTCAGGAGTTTTTAAAGTTTTCACCTTACTAGGGCTACTAGTTTTGGTGCACCTAATCTTTTGATGGGGGTGCTTTATTTGACAGGGGGCCCTCTGGGTCTCACTGTCCTTCTTGTCCTCTGCAGCCCTGGGCTGGCTAAGGCAAGGGAGAGAGGGGCAGGTTACCTGCTCCAGACTGGGTCCCACCTGAGAAGGGTCCACTGACATCAGGGGTTCTGTCAGGCTAGGCCCAACCACCTCTGGGGCAGTTTCTTCATCAGGGGTAAGATCAGTTCCCTGAGGAGGCTGATCCTGTCCTAAAGTCTGGTGAGGGGGAGATTTCTCTTCCTCCTCCATGCTCTCAGTTTGTGTGGAGTTATCCATCATTTCAGGTTTCACAACACACATCTCAGTTTGAGTTTGGGCTGTGGCCATCACAGCCCCACCAACCTTTTCAGGAGGAGACTCAGTTTGGGTTTCTGCTGTTACCATAACAGCTTTGCTATTCTGTTCAGGAAGAGCTTTTGCTAAAGATGGGGCAGGGAGTTTCTCAGCCCTACCAACCTTTTCAGGAAGGACATCTTGCATTGGGGCTGTAGCCATTACAGCCCCACTAACCTTTCCATTGGAATTTACCATTCTAGAATGGGTTTCCTGTTCAACCTCAGCCCAGGCTGAGATCTCCAAATCATTACCAAGTAGGCAGTCTACAGGCAAGTTTGGTGACACTGCCACTCTCTTTGGGCCAATGACACCTCCCCAGCTGAGACTTACTACTGCCATGGGATGATTTGTTTGGATTCCATCAATGTTTGTAACCTGGTATGTGGCACCAGGTAAAAGTTGCTTAGAGGGGACTATGCCATCAGCCACCATGGTGATGCTAGCCCCTGTGTCTCTAAAAGCTTCAACTTTCAAACCATTGATGATGGGTTCTTGTCTATACTTGCTCAAAGTATTTGGGCAAGCAGAGAAGTTGGCAAACCCCATGCCAGTCTCATATACAAGATCATTGGGTGATGGGGACCTGGATAGGCCAGGGTCCACCTGAGCTCCAACAGTAAACCCACCCAGATTCCTGGGTGTGCTTCCACTTCCTGGGGGATTACTGCTGACAGTAACAGGAGGTGTTGAAGCTGGCTTTGGAGGTATATTTTCTTTATTGTTATTCTTGGGACAACAGTTGTCTGTTTTGTAATGCCCCACCTGTTTACAGGCATAACAATAAGGCTTTTTCTCAGTTGAAGAAGTGTCTTGGGACCCACCCCCATCCTTGGAGTTTTGGGGCCCTGGGGAAGTCTTTTCTTTATTTTTATCCCCACCCTTATCTTGAGGCTTGGTAGACTCCTTCTTCTGGTTACTGTCCTGATTCTTAGGCCTAATCCTGGTTCTGACCCATTTGTCTGCCTTCTTTCCCAATTCTTGGGGAGAGGTCAGATCAGAGTCCACCAGGTGCTGGTGTAAGAGCTGGTTCTGACAATTACTTAGGATCTGCTCCCTCATAATCAAATTATACAATCCTGTAAAGTCATGTACTTTGCTGCCATGTAGCCAACCCTCCAGAGCCTTAGTTGCACAATCAACAAAATCAGTCCAGTCCTGAGTCTGTGTCTTCTGGGTGTCTCTGAACTTCAACCTGTACTGTTCAGTGGTTAAGCCAAACCCATCTATCAGAACACTCTTCAGGACTTTGTAATTGTTTGCATCCTCATGTCTAACAGTGAGGAGCTTATCTCTCCCTTTCTCTGAAAAGGAGTACCATAAGATTGCTGCCCACTGTTCTTCAGGAACCTGCTGTACCATGCAGGCTCTCTCAAGAGCAGTTATCCATTTGTGGATGTCATCCCCTTCCTTGTAGGGGGGCACAATCTTTGTCAGGTTTCTACTATCATAGGACCTGGGTTTCTCTTTAGGAATATTGCTGCCACCAGTGGCACCTAAGCCACACAATTTTTGCTCTCTTGCCAAGGCAAGTCTAGCTTGAGCCAAGGCTACCTCCTCCCTCTCTATCTGGAGTTTGACAGCCCTCATTCTGGCCCTATGCTCTAGCTTTTGAGAAGCACTCATGCCTCTCTGTGATTCTCTGGAGGCACTAGAAACATGAGAGTCCCCTGAGGGAGATCTCACTCTTCTGTTGCCTGGGAGAATAACATGTTGGGTTCTGGGGAGGTGCTGGCCCTCTCCATTCCCCAGTAGGTCCAAGTTGGCCTGGCTAAGCCTGGCAACTGGAACCTGGCTACCCTGATCCTGAACTCCTAAGTCCTCAATGTCTGAGTCCTCATCTAAGTCATCATCATCCTCCTCCTCAGGGGGATCAGTTACAGGGGGGTTCTCTCCATTTCCTGTTTCTAGGGAAGCTTCCTTTGCCTTCTCTAAGTCATCCTGTTCTAGGATTTCTACCAGGATTTGGCAGGTGGGGCTTCTGCCCCTTTTTAACCCTCTTGCTTTGCACAAGGCAATCAAGTCTCTACGGGTTAACTTGTCATATCCAAAAGTTGCCTGGGTAGGGTCAACTATCACAGGATTAGACCCTGAGGCTTTTCCTGTGTCAGACATGGTTACTAGTGAGGTGTAAGTGGTGCACTTACCTACACTAAGTGTTTTCCTACTGTACCTTGCTAGTGAGTTGTAGTCAGGGTGTGCTAATCCCTTTTATCTACAACTACTAAGTTCAGTAGAACTTAATATGCTAAGCTTTTGATTTATATGTACCTAGAGGTACTTGATGTGATCTTTCAATTTGATATAAAGATTGCAATGGTAAAACAACAGCAAGCTCAAATCCGCACCGCTGCTCACCAATGTGAGAAGTTGGCCTGGTAGGGGATGTTTCCAATTCTGGAACCACCTACTACCTGACCAAACAATCCCTTATGGTGTCTGGTTGTAAGTCAACCTTATTAGACAAGCTATCCTAGGGGTAGCATGGACTAAGCAGCCTAAAGGCTTAACTTAAGAGGTCGTGTTAAGCGAGCTGTTTTACCACATACAATCCTGTAATACCAAATGAAAGGACACCACACAAGTATATATTATAAAAATATATGTGTTTATTACTAAAAACAATCCCCAGTATTCTTTATGAATAAAGGGGCACAAGCGTTAAATCAAAAGCACTGTTAAACATACAAGTTGCACAATTATGGATGAGGGCGGGTGGCCACTCAAACCATATACTAAACAAGTGGTATAAGAGAGGCCACTCGAACAGTGGTTAGGCCTAGGGCCTAGGGAATCGCTGGGAGCAGTCAGGACAAGCAATGCTGAAGTCGGGAATGGCCCTCGGGATTCGGGAGATGTGCGGAAAGCGCACGCATGCACCAATGTTAACCAATGGTGCGTAAAAGTCATAGAGTTAAAGTTTAAGGACACTTCCGCTGAACCTAGAGGAACAAAACTTAACACACAGACCCTAGAGGTGTGCACCAGTGTGGGAACACCGGCGGAGCAAAGTTACCTCACCCACAGGAAGTGGGTGCACAGGGTCGAAGTGGCGTCGGGTTTTGACACGCAGGCTCTTGGTGCTTGAAGCTGAAAGGGCTGCAGGCGGGTTAAAGATGAAGTGTCCGGTGGAGTCCAAGGGTGGACTCAAGTTGTAGAGTACCTGAAAGCAGAGGGGACAGAGTCTGGGTCACTCAGCAGTGACCAGGGTGGAACCAGGACGGAACCAGGCAATGTCGGGCGCAATCAGGTGGTCATCGAGGAGCTTCTCTCCGCTGTCACGTGGGCTCTGGGGCATCTGCGACGTCCAGGAGCAGGTCACGATCTGTCCCACGCAGGCTCTCACCGTCGGTGCAGTCGGCTTCAAGTTTGGAGCAAACAAGCCTTGGCAAGAGCAATCCACGCGGGATCGGAAGATTGCTTCTCACTCGGACCAGGAAGGTCAGAGTCGGGGCTCCTTTTCAGGGGAGCTGGTGTGGATCTGGAGCAACCAGATTCACGAGTCTTCTTAGGTAGTTCGTCGGCACAGGAACCACTAGCCAGCTGGCAAGTGACCGGGCCAACGCGTTGAGCCAAATAGAGCCAAAGGGCCCCACGCAGCACTCGTCGAGTGTGAAGGGCTGAACTTCGGCTCAGGAGCAGCTCAGGGTGGGGGCTTCTCAAACCCCGGTGCACAGCTTCGAGGGTCACTCGTGGGCTGCACGGTCAGCGTCTCGTGGTCAATTCAAGATGGCGTGCCCCACGCTTCCGGTCGCCTCCACGGGTCTCAGCTCTGCAGGGACTGTGGATCGGGCTGTTGGAAGGCAGGCAAGCTTGATCTCGTCGATCTCAGTCGCTCGAGTTCCGGCGGGAACTGCAACTAAGTAGACGTCGAGGGCTGGATGGTGCCTGCTGCTGCAGGGTGGTCACTCCTTGACCACAAGGGAGATTCTTCGGGCTTCCACGTTGAGATGGAGGTCCAAGGGTCCAGAGTTTCGTTTCTAATGTTTCTTCCAGGAAATCTGATGTGCATTGGCACTGCTCCCACTCTTATTCCAATCTGGGGGGCGTGATTACCTGCTAGGTCCCTCCCTATGGGTGGGACCCAGGAAGGGGGTGGATACACCCCTTTCCTTTGATCCAGGCCGCCCTGGCACGAGGGCTGGAGTGCCCCAGAACCGGTTTGGCCGGATTATGCAAGGGGCAGCCTTGTGCGCCCCAGGCAGTGTCTGGTTTCTTTCAAACCTCCCTGCTACAATCCACTATCTCCTGTCTGGAGGGTGGTGACACCCTCCTGTGACAGGAAACCCTTTGTCCAGGCCCCATCTGCTGAGTTTCGGTCAGCTACAGGGGTCCAGATATTTGTCTGTGGCAGAGGCATCCATTTTGTGGATCTTAAGGTCTTTGGAGAAATTAACCGAATTTAGTAAAGGAACATGTCTTACCCCTCTAGAGGGGTGGAATGCCATCCCCGTCGCCAGAACTGGCGAGGGGATGGTATTCCAAATCGTATGACACCTTACACGACATGTTTTGATAAAGCCAAACCAAAGTTGCTATATAACCGCGAGGATTATAAGGCACTTAAGAGTATATGGTATGGCATTATCCTGAAACAGCTTAGGGAGTTGTTCCCGACAGCTGCAGACAGGCTCAGCTCATGCTAGAGCTCCATCTCACATGAAACCACGCACTCTGCCTCCAGGATTGATGAGGTCTTCCATAGGAGTGGCTCACAGGTTAATATGTGTCCAGATATAGGTTTAGATATAGGTATACTACATCTAAGCAAGGGGTGATTACACCACCTTACCCCAGCTGAGTGATCAGCCAGTTGTGTCAATTTAAGAACCAGCCAGGGGTGGCAAAAGATATGCTACAGCCCCTGGTAGGCCTTGGTGGCCCCTATGCCCTGGGCACCTATAGTGCATTATACAGGGGCTGACAAGGGGTCCATTTCCAATTGGGGTATGTACCTAGGGTACATGGAATCCATTTTACAGAGAGAGCAGATGGCCTGGGGCCCTGATTAGCAGGTAACCAGGTCAACTAAGTCAAAAAACCAGCTAAACACAGGCAAAAAATCTGGGGTAACCATAGTCAGGTAGCCACCTTCCTACATGGACCTATCCTGTGACCTGGAGGGACATGTCAAGCATGCCCTCATTGTCCTGATAGTGGACTACCAGCCTGCCACGGGTTTAGCATGTAGATCGATGGCGCAGCATACTATGTTTTGTGAATACATAGTCATGATCAGGCCTTTTTATATGTCACTGGAGTGGAGGCCCGCCGATGTGAAGTTCTGCCTCAGTGCGCTTCTCCTAACCCTTGTGCTAACATTCCAAATATATGCAGTGTGTGTTTATGTTGTGTCTTGTGTGGTACATGCAATATGTACACAAATGTGCCCGTGTAATGGAGGCCTCTCGATTCCATTCTGGATGCCCCGAATCTGCTCCTGTGCACAAGATGGAGGTGAGATTGTTTTCGCAGACAGCGGAAGTGTTTTTCTGACGTTCCTAAAGCTGGAGGGGGGAGACATAGACAACAAAGTGGGGGCAGATGAGACAAGACACTTTCAGAAATTCACTGAAGCCCTTTTGCTGAGAGGAGCTGCTGATTAGTCTTCCTGTAGTGCCGCCACTTGGAAGATGGTGGCGGTGAAGGGTGGGGCTGAAGTCTCCTTTTTAGTCTGGAAAGAATCTTTTAGGTGAGCCAGCCTTTTGCATTTCCCCTGATCACTGCATAGTGTGGTTGTTGATACACCAGGTATAGGAAGCTCACCTCTCTTTGTGCCTCTGTTGTGGTTACTCCTGGACGGAGACTATCGTACTACAGGGAGCACCACTCTGCTCTGCAGCATCCCGTGAGGACTGCTGTGCAGCCAGAGGTGGCGTCTGTCTTACAGCCAACTTCCCAGATGACAGGGGTTATTCCCTGGAGTCTTGTCTTGCTGGGAGAGCTGTATCTCTGACATTAAGTGTCTGGAAGCCAGCCGGCCTACTGAGAGAGGGAAATATCCTGCCAACCCTGCAGGAGGTGTTGGAGTAACAGACCCAGACCCTAGTGCCGAGGGTCAAACCAAGGGAATCATGGAGACGGCAAAGACTGATTGGTGAGCCCGATAGCATGGGCACAGTCTCTCCAGAAGTGAGGTGGCAAACGTAAATTGCGGATGTGCCGTTAACCTCGCGGCAGTGCAATAAGAACGAATGCGAGTGTCCTCGCTGGTAAAGTGAAACAACTGTGACCATGGAGATCTTTGCCATCAAAGCTAAGACTTGTGCCTGTGACCGCCACCACCACTGCTGCATTTACAAAGTGATCACTGTGACTGCTAGCATGCCACTGTGTCCCTGTCTAAATGGCTACCCATCTCGTGCTCAAGTGACCCAGAAGTGGGTCCAATGCCTGCAGTGTGCTCCCACCACCAGTATCTGCAGTTGTCGAAGAACTCCAGCCTACCAATCGAACGACCCATCCTATTAACAGCTTACCAAGATCAACGGCCCCTTCTGCAACCACCACGTCACATCCAAGAAGTGAGAGGGAGTGGAGACACTTGCTGTCAGAAGGACATGTAGACAGTGTTGTGGTGAAACTGTATCAAAGGAGACTGGATTTTTATTTTTACAGAGTTTTATATAGCACGAACTTGACCCAAAGAGGGTATCAGAGCACTTTACATAGCACCAGTTGCATTACATGAGGACACATTCATTTTTTCTTAGGCATGGGGAGATTGAGTGATTTGCCCAGAATCACAGGATGTTCAGCGTCATTGCTGAGACTCGAACCCAGTTCCCCAGATTCGAGGTCGACCGCCCTAGCAGTTAGGCTAACTCCTCTCTCCTGATTGAGCTGAGCTCAAACATTACTGAACTAGGGTGTCTCCGTCTGAGCCTTCAATCGTGTTACACAAAACTCTCTAACCTAAGGGGGACAGTTCTAGAGTCACAAGAGGAGGGAGCATTGCTTTTCCCTTTGGGACCATTTGCACTTGTTGGGGGTGGTGCAAAGACTTTCCTGAAGCCCTGCTAAGTGGGGGCTTCATAACTGAACCCACGCTGTCATCTGCCTAACGGGGGAGCCGCCGCAGCTGATTGCCGCCATCTATAGGGACTCCAAGTCCCACAACCCTGGGACCCTCACCTGGGATTCATCAACAGCGCTATTTCACAAAGCCTGGGCCAAGGGCGGGCCTGTCCATACCCGGAGGAGGCTGGGCCTCCCCCTAACATCTATTTTCCCAACCAAAATGTACTGTTGTTTGCTATATCTTGCAACCCCTAGTTGCATCTAAGCATTTTAAGCTGTTTGACTGGGTTAGTTTGCATTGATCTGATAAGTAAGCTTGCTGCCTTGATTGTTCTAGTCTGCCTTACTGAAAATGTTCAAATCCACCATTTCATAGCTCTGTTTTCATCTCTGGTATACACCCCTTGTCATCTACTAATGGGGGAAAAGGAATGCCACTGAAGGGAATGGGGGAGGGGGGGTTGGTAAAAAAGAAAATCACAAATTTGCAAAAAACATGCTGGAGGCAATTGTGTGCTTGACCGCCATGACAATCTGTTGGTTGAATGTGAGGAGATACTCGCTGCAGCCCCCCGCTGCCTCGCATCCTCTCCCCATTAGTTTCCCACCCCCAGGCAGCACAAAGAAGCAAAATCAAATCCAGGGGATGTTTAAGAAACATACTCTTCAGGCCCAGGAGCAACATACTGTGGGAAAAGCATATTCACTGTTAACCCCTTCGCCGCGGGGCTAATTCCCGCGCAGCGCAGGGGGAGGGGGGCCGCACGCTGTGCCGTGGTGCTGATGACGAGCTGAGCTCGTCATGGCCACGCCCGCTCAATGGAACGCCCAGCACAGCGTGGTAATTATCCCCGCATGGGCGTTCCGCGGAGGTCATGCCGAGATCAGCTCGTCATCAGCACACAGCCACTGTGCTGCATGACGAGCTGAGCTCGTCATCAGCACGCAAGAGGTTAACAACCACACTTGTGCCTACTTAGCACCAAGAGACCTGCTGGTGTACGTGCACTTTATAAATCTCCCCTAACATAACATCACTAGTACACTCCAATTCTGTCTAGCAACTACAGTCTCCATTTGAGGATGCTTTACCTTGCAGTAACCGCTTTGCCCATTGGTCGAGATGACGAACGATTAGGATGTCGCTAATAATCTGGTGCGTTCTTCCACGGCACCTGATGTTTCTGTTCCCATCTCCTCTGACCAGGCCTCTTACACTGCTTTTATCTTAGATTTGAAAACTGAGGTAGGGGCTTCTAAAATCCATGATTACAGCACTGACCAATTCTTTATTTATTTATTTATTTGAAAGTTTTATAGAGTGCGGACAAGACCCGTGCGGGTATCCGAGCGCTTTACAGTAGATGAGTTTAGTTATATCATACATTGAGAGACCATAGAGCACAGCATTATTCATGAAGACAAAAGTAAAACAACATGGTGCAGAACAGGAGCAGCCTGGTGAATCATAGTAGTATAATGAGGGAAAACAAAGATAGCAAATTGTTGAGTATACAAACTGCAAAGCGGTAAGGTGCAGAGTAAGGGCGGGCTGACGAAGCAAGGTCGCGAAAACCTGGGATTATGTTTCGGTGAATATTGCCATAAGGATTCCTTTTACTTCCAACTTGAAGGATGAGGTGGAGGGGTTCAGTCTTATTTCCAGTGGAAGGGCATTCCATATCCTGGGTGCCATTCCTGAGAATGATCGTTTGCAAGTTTTTTCTTGTTGAATTTTTGTGGCTTCAAAAGGAGGTTTTCCGCACTTCTTGTGGATCTGTTTCCCCCGGATATTGTGAGTTTTTGTGTGAGATAGCTGGGAGCATGGTGATTTAAGGCCTTGTGTGTCATTTTTTTTTTTGTAAAACAATTTTTATTGCAGAATCAGAAACGCACAATCAAAGAGACAATTCCGCCTGTATCAGCTTATCGCCGGTCCTCATTCAGGAACAAAATTACACACAGCCAATCAGCCCACATCCCGGAGGCAGGGCGGCGACAACTAGAAATCCGTACAGAAACCAGGCGAGAAGACAACAACATCAATATTCACTTGACATCAGTACATTCAGGCTTGTGTAAAAGATCTGCTTTTCTCCACCTACCCAACCCCTAACCCCAACCAGTAACATGGCGCCCCCGGCCACAAGAAAGTGTAGTGCACTAGTTCAGTGTCCTTTGCCTCATCTAATTGGACTTACCTAACGAGCCCAACATCCTGTCAACATCTCTCCATCCACTCTCAGCAATCATCGTCACTCGTTCGGCAGAGGCCCCCATCCCCCCACCCTCCACCCACCCCCTAGTCTCTTGCCGATGTGAGACGAATTCAGGATGAAATCTCGGTACTCAGGAGCCGAGGGGACAACACTCATACAATTGTGCGTCACCTGGAATCTTCAATAAGTTTCAGTCTTCCTGGCCTCTCTCCTGTGATTGATACTCACGCAGGGCAAGTACTAGACCTTCCCACACCCGTGCCGCCTCCAAGCCCTTCTCATCAGCTGTGCGAGTCGCCTGTCTAAGCCGGACCATACTTTCACTTCTAGCCCACTTTTCTAATTCCGTTGCCCAGCGCCTACTGGACGGGCCCTCCGACGACTTCCAGTGCCAGGTGATCTCTCTCTGGGCCAGAATAAATCCTAGGTCCATGAATTTACTGGTGATCTTTGTTTTCTTAGTGTGTGGGAACCAGAGTAGTAGACAGGCTGCCTTATCAAAAATCATCTGTTTATCTGTCACTCCCTTCAATAGCTCTCCCACTTCCGTCCAGTACAAGCCCAGCTTCGGGCAATCCCACATCATGTGGTCTAGCTCCGCCCCCGTTAAGAAGCACCTCTGGCACGTCGCCCCCTGCGCATGGAAATGCCTTTGTATCTTGCCTGGTGTTAAGTAGGCCCTATGTATTACAAAGAAGTGTATTTGTTGGAAACGGGCATTTCTACATCCTTTCCATGCCCTCCTCAGAATTTGACCCCAAGTTACATCCGGTATAGGCTTCCCCACACTCTCCTCCCATTTCAGTTTCAGCGTCGTAAGGGGCGTCAGGTTTTCATGAAGCATTCGAGAATGCAAACACGTAATCGCTTTAAACGTCCCCGCTGACATCACCACATACTGGCACGCCATCGTGGTCGTAGGCTCTGATTGCCCCACCTTCCAATGTTTCTTTATGGCCGCAGTCACGGCTATATATAACAGGAAACTCCCAGCTGGGATTCCAAATAGGTCCTGCACCACACGGAAGGGAAGTAACTCACCGTCGGCGTATAGGTCACCCACCATGTGGAGCCCCATCTCTTCCCAGTCCTGAAGGGGGGACCAGTCCCCTCTATGTGGTAAGGCCGTCAGCATACCCAGAGGTATTTCCGAGGCATACGGATGTACCACTCCTGCTCGCTTTTGACTCCTATTCCATCAGGATTCAAGCAAGCCGGGCCGAAGACGGCTGTAATGCCAGAAACCGGTCCCCGGAAGCTTGTTTCCTTCCCAGTGTAAGAATTGGCTTTTGTAGTTTGGTTTGCCCTGTTCCCATCATGCACTGGGACAGGAACAGACTAATTTGCATACAGCCAGGTTCTGAAACTGGGATGGTGCAATGAGCTAAAAAACGGTGTTGGATCTAGCCCTGATCTTTTGACTGGGTGAGAGTATTCTGCTTAATTCAGAGACTCTGTCCCTCACCACCCTTTGTTGTAAATATTTTTGTCCACCCTAAGCGTGGAAGGGTATACTCAGACATGAGTCCCTTGCTCATTGCACCATCAGGATTCAAGCAAGCCGGGCCGAAGACGGCTGTAATGCCAGAAACCGGTCCCCGGAAGCTTGTTTCCTTCCCAGTGTAAGAATTGGCTTTTGTAGTTTGGTTTGCCCTGTTCCCATCATGCACTGGGACAGGAACAGACTAATTTGCATACAGCCAGGTTCTGAAACTGGGATGGTGCAATGAGCTAACAAACGGTGTTGGATCTAGCCCTGATCTTTTGACTGGGTGAGAGTATTCTGCTTAATTCAGAGACTCTGTCCCTCACCACCCTTTGTTGTAAATATTTTTGTCCACCCTAAGCGTGGAAGGGTATACTCAGACATGAGTCCCTTGCTCATTGCACCATCAGGATTCAAGCAAGCCGGGCCGAAGACGGCTGTAATGCCAGAAACCGGTCCCCGGAAGCTTGTTTCCTTCCCAGTGTAAGAATTGGCTTTTGTAGTTTGGTTTGCCCTGTTCCCATCATGCACTGGGACAGGAACAGACTAATTTGCATACAGCCAGGTTCTGAAACTGGGATGGTGCAATGAGCTAAAAAACGGTGTTGGATCTAGCCCTGATCTTTTGACTGGGTGAGAGTATTCTGCTTAATTCAGAGACTCTGTCCCTCACCACCCCTTGTTGTAAATATATTTGACTCCTATTCCAGCACAACCGCAGCGTTTTTTCCTCGAGCGTCAGGTTTCCTAAATCAAGGTGTTGTTGCAGGATGATATAGGACAATACGTGTCTCTGTATCCCCGTCCCTCGGTGCAGGTCAGGGCCCCTAAATACTCTAGCTACGTGTTGTGTAAGGATCTGCAGCTGCGCCGCCAAATAATATAATTCGAAGTCCGGCACCGCCATTCCCCCTTCCGGTTTTGGCCGACGCAGTGCGTCCAACGCCACCCTTCTCCTTCCGCTCCCCCATAGGAACCCGATAGTAAGGGTCCGTAGGTCCTTAAAGAACCGAGGCGGGATCCACAGTGGCAACGTCCTGAGATAATACAGGATGCGCAGCAGGGCCACCATCTTGAGTAATGCCACTCTGCCAACTTCCGACAACGGGAGTGTGGCCCAAAATGCCACCGAGCCCCTCAGGGCTCTAATGCAGCGTCCAATGTTGCCCTCCAATAAGTCTTCAGCCCTATGATAGATCCTCACTCCCAGGTAGGTAAAGCAGGAGCCTTCCCAAACCACATCCACAGGCAGCGGCGGCTGGGGTGCATCCGCCCTCAGTGGAAAAACACAAGTTTTACGCCAGTTTACTCCGAGGCCCGACAGAGCCCCAAAGGTATCAAGCATTGCCACCGCCTTCCTCAACGCACCAGCCGTGTCCTCCAGGAACAACAAGAGATCATCCGCATACAGCGAGATACAGTGGTGCTCACCTCGACAGACGACCCCTTTATATGCCGCTCCCGTCCTAGCGCGAATCGCCAAGGGTTTGATCGCCAGCGCGAACAACAGAGGGGATAAGGAACACCCCTGTCGTGTACCCCGCTGTACCGGGTACGCAGTTGATATCACTGAGCCCAGTCGCACCCTGGCAGTGGCCGAGGAGTACAACACTCTCGTCCAGCGCCGGAACCCGTTTCCCATGCCAAACTTCTCTAGCACTTTATCCAGGTAAGCCCATTCCAAGCTATCGAACGCCTTTTCTATATCAATAGACAGTACTGCCGGCCATTCATCCGGTTCCAGTTTGCTCCCCAAGACACGTACCAAGCGGCGGATATTAACCGAAGTATTCCGGGTGGGGATAAAACCAGCCTGGTCCTCGTGAATCAATGTCGTCATATATGGTAGCAATCTGGTGGCCAGGATTCGGCTCAAGATTTTATAATCCACCGTCAACATAGATAACGACCTGTACGAAGTCACATCCGCGCTGTCTCTCCCCGGCTTCAACAAAGGCACCACCAAAGCCTCCCGCATAGAACCGGGTAGGCAGCCTCGGTTTAGTGCTTCATTATAAACTACCAACAACCAGGGTGCCAGGGTATCAATGTATTCAGCATAAAATTCTACTGGGAAGCCATCCACCCCAGGAGTCTTTTTCCTCGCCATCTTTTTAATTGCTCCCCTAACCTCAGCCAGCGTGATCGCGGCGCCCAGGGCCTTAGCGTCCTCATCCTCTAACTGCGGAAACCGAATCTCCGCCAGGTAATCCTCCATGCCCGTACCCTCCGCCACCAATCGACTCCGGTACAGGGTCTCATAATACTCTGTAAAGCACGACAGGATCGCCATCTGGGAATAAACCGTGTCCCCTGATTCCGTCTTTAGGCTCAGGATCGAGCACCCCCTAGGATCTGGGTTTGCCAGCTTCGCCAGCAACGTACCCACCTTGTCACCCTCGTCATGGACCCTCGCTGTATACTGCTTATAGTCATAGCAGCGTAACCTTTCGGTCTCCGCTGCCACTAACTCCTTAGCCTCCAAAAGCTGTGCCTGCAACGCTCCTTGTTCAGGTCTTTGTTGCTCTATCTTCCTCAGCTCCTCCTCCGCCTTCATGACTCCTCTAAAACCACTCTCCAAACGCCGCAGTGTTTACCAATACACAGGCCTCTCGCCACCACCTTAAATGCGTCCCATTCAAGCCCTCTTGATGAAGCCGACCCCTCGTTAACTGCAAAGTACGTCTCCACTCCCACTTGGACCTCAGCCCGAAATACCTGATCTTCTAGCGTGTCTGGGTTCAATCGCCAATTGGGAATCGCTGTTCTCGCCCGTTGCCAATGGAGAGAGAGTAGCTGGGGATTATGATCAGAGATGGTCCTAGCTAAGTATTCAGTATGCGATGCCATGTTAGCAGTGGTAGGGTCAAAGAGGATCGTGTCTATCCTGACATGCAGCTCATGGAGCGCAGAGAAGAAGGAGTAGTCCCTTTCATCAGGGTGCTGCCCATGCCACACATCCATCAGCCCCCATTCAGTCTGCCAGTCCAGTCTCCGCCGAGCCACCCTACGTACCAAGGACTCAGCCAGTGGCGGATGGGACCTGTTTAAGGCAGTATCTGTAATGGAGTTAAAATCGCCTCCTAATATTATCGGCCCTGCTAAATAATGTGCTAGTGCACCTGAGACGGCATCAAAGAATCGGGGTTGGTCCACATTCGGTGCGTAAACGCTGCAAAGTGCCACCTCTCTGCCATACAGTCTCCCCATTACTCCCATATATCTACCCTCCGGATCAATTATCTGGCTTGTGACTTGAAATGGGGTTCCAGCCCTCACCCAAATCAGCACCCCCTCGCATGTGCTGAATATGCCGTACCAAATACCTGCCCCCTCCAGCGCCTCTGCAGCGCCGCACATTCCAATTTGGTAAGATGGGTCTCCTGGAGCAACGCAATCTGGATCCCACGTCTCACCAAATACGCATGTACTTTATAGCGTCGGGACATAGTATGCAATCCACGCACGTTCCAAGTGACGCACTTCAGTTCAGGTAAAGTCCCCATTGTTACCCTCCCTCGACATCATCTCCTTCACAACTCTCCAGCCCACACCAGCATCAGACAAACCCACCCCCCAACACCCCACAAAACACCCAACGCCCACACCCCCAGAACAGGAACCAATAGTCGCGCATCAGTCCCCATCCAAACCTCAGTAACCTTATAAACAAATCTACCCTGCAGTAGTCACTACAGGTCGCCTTAAGGGCAATAGGAACGTGGCGATGCACCGACAGGCAGCGGCTCCCGCCTCCGCTCCCTGCCCCATGATCCCACCTAGTGGCTCGTGACAATAACAGCAATCAAAAGGTTACCATACACTAGGCCTTGTGTGTCATGCAGCTATTTTCAGGTGAATTCTGGCTTCAAATGGCCAGTTTAGAGATTTTAGGTCAGGGGAGATGTGGGACCTTCTTTTCGAGCCAGTGATGAGTCTTGCAGCTACGTTGGTGGCGGCTCTTAGGGGAGCTGTAATGTGTTTGGGGAGACCGCATAGAGAGACACTTCCATAGTCCAGCCGTGGTAGAACTAGAGCTTGAACCGCCATTTTGAAGTCATTGGGAGGTAGGAAGGGTTTCAACTTTCTTAGTGTATTAATCTGAAAGTTTGCTCCCTTCGTGGCGTTATTAATGTGTTTCTGCATATTGAGGTTGCAGTCCAGAGTTATACCCAATGATTTCGCTGAATCCACAATGGTTGGTTGAACGTTGAGTGCTGTAAGGTGTTTGATCCAATTGTGCATTATCTGGACTTTGGCGGGTGGGGCAAAAAGGAAGAATTCAGTTTTCAAAGCATTCAATCTGAGGTGATTTTCTGCCAGCCATGTTTGGGTGGACTTAAGAGTGGTGTTAAGCAGATTAATGTCGTCAAGGGTGTTGATCTTGAGGTACAGTTGGGTATCGTCAGCGTACATATGAAATTGCACGTTAGACGCTTGTAGCAGATCAGTGAGTGGTTCCATGAATAAGTTAAATAGTGTAGGGGATAGCGAGGTACCTTGTGGACTCCTAGCGTAACTGGAACAGCTTCTAGCTTTTAGCAACAAGCTTGCAGTTACTGGACAAATTGATCTACCCGCAACCATTTCCAGACCACCTGCTGCTGTACCCAGACCGTGACTCCTGTGAATAAGGGTGCCGATCCCATATCCGATGATGTTCCCACTGCTAATCACCATCAGCAAATTCCCAGTCATGTGCCTTTATGGGCTCTTAACTACAATGGGGTAACTTCCAATACCTCGAGTACTCAAAGCTTAGGTGCTCATACTGGGCACTTGACTCTGGATAGTTTTCCCTCTTCTTCTTCCTTTGGGGCCAATCTCGGTCATAAACCTAACAACTCCCTTGTGATGTATTCCTATAGGTTCTGTATCGATCCCCCTATTCCTGACCCTATTCTGGTTAACAAGTTAACTAGCAGCCATCCCATGAGGCAGAAAACCCCCATGATGCAGGAACCGTTATCTGATTAAGCCACACTACGGCACAGGAACGTGTTATCTGATTAGGTCATAACGCTTGCCATCTAATTAGACAAGCGATATTCCTCCAGCCCCTGATAAGGCATACGGAGTTCTCAAAACAAATCAAACCTATGACAACCTGGGAAAAACCCTGCGGCCATTGTTTTGATTTCACCGAGAACTTCAGCAAAAGAATGTGCTAACGACCAGGTCGTATGACATCCTTATTGACGTATCTATGTCCATCCTTACGTCAATCTCGGCACCTTAAAGGTATAAATATTACCGATATTGCCCTATGCAAACACACGCGGTGGTGACGAGATCGGAGCAGCCAGACTTGCCGAAGCCCAGAGCAGAGCAGACCCCGCTGGCGCAGCCCCGCCTTCCTGACGCGCTGAGAACGAGACGCTGCTTTCTCCTGCCGAGAAATCCAGCTCCGGCGCTTCCGGGTAGCCCTCGCAGGCGGCCTGGAATATCGAGACCAGAGACGAGAGATACCATCCCTCATTCATCCTAGATTCCAGGTACAGAACTGAATAACCCCTTGCAGAGAATTCTTTAGTCAGTCACTTGGCAAAACAAACTTAACTTAAACTGCTACTTTCTATTCCCGCCCACGTATTAGGCTTAGGTCAGGTACATCTGGGGTAGGCGTAGTTAGAAACACCAGTTGAGTACGATTAGTCAAATGTATATGTGTATGTATCTATTTTATCCATTTTAACCCATCATATGGCTTAGAAACCATATCAATGTTTTTACAGTATTATTTTATACTTCTGCTTTTAATGTATGCACTTTACTTAACCATAAGTATTGCAATAATATCGATCCATTTCTCTTGTATGAGAAAAGAGACTGATCAATAAATACCATCTTTTATTGAACACGCCCGTCTCTTCCTTTTCTCTACAATCTGGTGAGACTAAGAATGCACGTACTGACTGAGTAAAATAAGTCGTCTTTTGTTTTCACACGACTCTAGAGATACACTCTTGATTAGGGGAGAGCAAAGTTGTCATGTTCTATGGTTGTCAGAAACTAAATCCCTTCTTGTCTATCCAGGGAGGTTCAACTCCTCCTTGCCTATTCGAGAAAGTTTCTAGTGAACTCTGAGCTAGCTGGCAAACCCAAAACTTTAAGTCTAATATCGACAATAGAAGACCTAGTTAACGTCTGGTCTAGGCCTATACTATTGAAGGTATTATTCCAATGCGCAGAGCCTATTGGGATAATACCTTCAATAGTATAGGCCTAGACCAGACGTTAACTAGGTCTTCTATTGAAGACTCCTCTTCAACACTCTGTCCGACCACCTGGCACTTTCTACTCCCCCTCCAACATCCCCTCAGTCCCAATCCCCCTCACTTTCTACTCCCCTCCAACATCCCCTCAGACCCAATCCCCCTCACTTTCTACTCCCCCTCCAACATCCCCTCTGTCCCAATCCCCCTCTGGACCCCCCTAGTCCGCCACTACTCCCAACCCTCTCCAAAATGACAGTCCCCTGGCAAATGCTCCTACCCTGTCAGCAGCACTCAAACTACCCCCTAGTGCTATCCAATTCCACCTCTCCTCACCTGCCCCCCCAGGCCCCCGCCAACTCTCCTCTTCCCCCCAGAGTCTTACTCCACTCCTCCTTGAAACTCCTGCCCGTAACAACACTCCCCTCACCTTTAATCCTACCCTTCCCTCTTCTACTGAACCATCCCCCAGCCACCCGACAATTCACTCTGCCAAACCCCCACATCCCCTAATGACCAACCAATTCCGACACTCCCTATTACTCCTCCTCTCCGTCTTACTAGCCCCTCATCGAACAATGCCCCGCATATCTCCTCTCCTGCCTTCGTAAACTGCATGCCCATCCACCTCACCGCTCCCACTTGCCCCCTGGCCCCGCATACCCTGCCTCCACCTACCCCCCTCCCCCCTCTCACCCTTCCAGTCCAGCACACATCGCACCTAACCCCCACCACTCCCAGGCTTATACTCCCCTCCCATCCCCTGGCCTTCCCCAATCCTCATCCCAACGTAGAACCTCTCACATTACCATCCCCTCTTAAAACTACGACTCCATGCCTCCAACCCTCCCTACCTAACCACTCCATCATAACCCCTCCTTTAGCCCCGACTCCGCCCCCCTCCCAAACCTCCTCCAGCTACTTCGCAACCTAGATTTCAATCTTTCGACCCTTGCAGCTGAAATAACACTGCTCAGAAATGACTTCAATCTGATTAAATCCATCAAACCCTATGTGCGCCCCCACCCCTGGCCCCATGCTATTAACACTATTCACAGAAAGCACCTATACCCCAATCTTTGGTCCACTACGCCCCTCCTCCCACGCTCTGACAGACCACTTCGCACCACAAATACCTACTCCGCCCAATCTATCTGCCCTATGGTACGACTACCATAACACTTTCCCGCCTATAGACCCCTTCCCCCTCACTCCAACATCCCTGTCATTCTGGGGACCTGCAGAAACCGGAGTCTCTGAGTTCCCCAGTGTTAGAAAGGCGAACCCGGGGGCAGCAGAAGGTGTCTGACTGACCACCCCTAGGCCTACCCCTCCTTCAGAGAAGGGACCGAGCGAGGTTGAGGGGCCTTCGACGTGAGGGCCCTCTCTTAGGATCGTACAGCAGAGTAACCACACCACTACAAAAGTACACCACACGTAGGTAGAGTTTTCAAGCTTTATCTAGCAATAAGTATCGTTTCAATATATACAGCAGCTCCTAAGATCTGGAAAGTCTCGTGACCAAGGGGTAAGGTAGCGGGACAGTCTTATAGATGGTTGGTTGCAAGGAGACCCTGCGCACAGCTCTCAATCCTCGAGCTGGGGGGTTCCGGAAGGTTGGGCCGCGGCAGCGCCAGCAGGCTCCAAAGATGGTTCAGCGAGTGTGAACCGCGGCAGCGCCAGCAGGTTCCAAGATGGTTCAGCGAGTGTGGACCGCGGCAGCGCCAGCAGGTTCCAAGATGGTTCAGCGAGTGTGGACCGCGGCAGCGCCAGCAGGTTCCAAGATGGTTCAGCGAGTGTGGACCGCGGCAGCGCCAGCAGGTTCCAAGATGGTTCAGCGAGTGTGGACCGCGGCAGCGCCAGCAGGTTCCAAGATGGTTCAGCGAGTGTGGACCGCGGCAGCGCCAGCAGGTTCCAGGATGGTTCAGCGAGTGAGGACCGCGGCAGCGCCAGCAGGTTCCAAGATGGTTCAGCGAGTGTGGACCGCGGCAGCGCCAGCAGGTTCCAAGATGGTTCAGCGAGTGTGGACCGCGGCAGCGCCAGCAGGTTCCAAGATGGTTCAGCGAGTGTGGACCGCGGCAGCGCCAGCAGGTTCCAAGATGGTTCAGCGAGTGTGGACCGCGGCAGCGCCAGCAGGTTCCAGGATGGTTCAGCGAGTGAGGACCACGGCAGCGCCAGCAGGTTCCAGGTAGAACAGCAAGATGAGTTCGTCTCAGGGTCAGCCGCGACAGCGTCAGCAGGGCTTCTCGACTCCAGGATACAACTGCCGTCCTACTCTTGGGCTGGCCCAGATATAGGTCTGGAGTCCTTTGATGTCCGGACCCTCTCGCCTGGGGGTCAGAGGGGCCGGGATGATGGTGTCCAGACACCCAGCAGGGGGGCGGAGCCAGCGCCCAGGGAGGCCGGAGGGTGATCGATACCAGGCGTCCGGGACGGTTGGAGAGCCATCGAAACTCCCCTCCTCTTGTCTCTGGTTGAGTGGCCACTCTACCACCCGGAGGTTCTTGGTGCCTCGATGGCGGGCTCGCTGGGGCTGTGGCCGCGGCTGGGCCGGGACCACGTGTCTGTGACGTGATGGCCCAAAATGGCGTCGGGCCTGGAATGTGGGTCCGTGGTGGGCACCGGACCGGTACTGCTGGGGCGGCCCGAGGGTGCCGTGTCAGTGGTTGTGGGCCGCCGGGTGGCGGATCTGGTGGTTTGTAGGTCGTGCAGAGGGGTGCCCAGGCCGACCCGGGCTGGATGGAGGGCCGATGTGGTCCGGGGCCCGCCATGCGGGAGGGGTAGGACCACGCCACGAGGCCGGGTCCAACACACGTCCCCTCCAGCTGAAGGCAGGGGAGAGTCACCCATCTTCTTGGGGATTCTCCTCGCCGAGGCGGAAGAATCTGGAGAGGCCGTCAGCGTTGGCGTGGTCGTTGCCAGGGCGATGCTCCACGGTGAAGTTCATCCCTTGGAGGGAGATGGACCAACGTAGCAACTTCGGGTTCTTGCCCCGCATCTGCATCAACCACCGCAGGGGCTGATGGTCGGTCTGTACCCGGAAGTGGGTGCCGAAGAGGTAGGGCCGGAGTTTCTTGAGGGCCCACACGACGGCGAAGGCTTCCCTCTCGATGGTGCTCCATCGTTGTTCTCTGGCCAGCAGGCGCCGGCTGATGAAGGCCACCGGAAGGTCGATTCCGTCCGAGTTCATGTGGGAGAGGACGGCCCCAATGCCGTATTCCGAGGCGTCAGTTTGGACGATGAACTCTCGGCTGTAGTCGGGGGCCCGGAGCACCGGGGCGGTGCACATGGCAGTTTTTAGTGTTTCAAAGGCTATTTGGCACTCGGGGGTCCAGTGCACCTTCGGGGGTAGTCTCTTGGAGGTTAGTTCTGTGAGGGGCCCCACAATGCTCCCATAGTCCTTTATGAACCGCCGATAGTATCCAGTGAGCCCCAGGAAGGCCCGGATGGCGGTCTGGGTGACGGGGGGCTCCCAGGCCTGGATGGCGTCGATCTTGGGTTGTAGGGGAGCCACTTGGCCGCTCCCCACTTGGTGTCCCAGATAGGTCACGGACCCTTGACCGATCTGGCACTTGCTGGCTTTTATTGTTAGTCCGGCCCGTTGGAGGGCGGTCAGGACCTTCCAGAGGTGGGACAGGTGCTCATCCCACTGAAGGCTGTACACTGCAATGTCGTCCAGGTAGGCGGCACTGAACTCTTCTAGCCCCGCCAGCACCCTATTCACAAGTCTCTGAAAGGTGGCCGGGGCGTTTTTCATGCCGAAGGGCATCACTTTGAAATGGTAGTGGCCATCCGGGGTCGAGAAAGCGGATCGTTCTTGTGCTCCTGGCGTGAGGCCGATTTGCCAGTACCCGGCCGTGAGGTCGAAGGTGCTGACGTACCTGGCGGCTCCCAGGCGATCGATCAGTTCATCCGCTCGGGGAATGGGATGGGCGTCGATCCTGGTGACGGCATTCAGTCCCCGGTAGTCGACACAGAACCGCAGCTCCGGGGGCACCCCGGGGGCGGCGGCCTTAGGGACCAGGACGACGGGACTGGCCCATGGACTGTCTGAGGGTTCGACTACCCCTAGGGCTAGCATTTTGGAAACTTCGGCCTGGATGCAGGCCCGGACTCGGTCGGGGACTCTGTAGGCTCGGTCCCGCACGGGCGGGCTGTCCCCGGTGTCAACGTCGTGAACACACCACTGTTTGACCCCGGGGGTGAGGGAGAATAAGTTCGCAAATTGACCCAGCAGTTTCTGGCAGTCCTGGCGCTGTTTGGGTGTCAATGTGGGAGAGAGGGAGACCCCCTCGACAGAGCCATCTTTCTCGGAGGTGCTCAGGAGGTCTGGTAGAGGCTCGGAGTCGTCCTCTGCTCCGTCATCTGTAGCCAACAATAGGCTCAGTTTGGTGCGGACAAAGTGGGGCTTGAGCCGGTTGGCGTGTAAGACCCGGAGGGGGTTCCGGGGGGACTCCATGTCCACTAGGTATGTGACGGGGCTCTTGCGCTCCACCACATTGAAGGGACCCGTCCATTTGTCCTGGAGGGCGCCGGGATCGACTGGGGACATGACCCTGACCTGCTGGCCCGGCTCGAATTCAATGGACGAGGCGTTTTCATCATACCAGCGCTTCATCTCTTCTTGACTGGCTTTTAGGTTGGTTTCGGCCAGTTCCCGGAACTTCCGAGTCTGGTTGCGGAGAGTCAAGAGGTATCGGAAAACATCTGGCGGAGCATCGGAGGCGGCCAGCTCCCAGCCTTCTTTGACCAGGCTGAGGGGGCCTCGCACAGGGTGTCCATATAATAGTTCAAAGGGGCTGAACCCCAGGGATTTCTGGGGTACTTCCCGGTAGGCGAACAGGAGGCATGGTAGCAGAACGTCCCATTTGCGCCGGAGGGGTTCTTCTAGGCCCTTGATCATTCCTTTCAGGGTCCTATTAAATCGCTCCACTAGTCCATTCCCTTGAGGGTGATACGGGGTGGTGAACTTATATGCGACCCCGCACTGTTGCCATAGGGACCGCATATATTTTGATATAAAGTTTGTGCCCCGATCACTTACGACCTCTCGGGGAAGCCGACTCTAGAGAAGATCCCCATGAGTGCTCGGCCCACTACGGGGGCTGTGATAGTCCGGAGGGGGATAGCTTCTGGGTAGCGGGTGGCATGGTCCACCAGGACGAGGATGAAGCGGTGGCCCTGAGAGGTTGGAGGATCCAGGGGCCCCACGATGTCGATCCCTACTCGCTCGAAGGGAGTGGTCACCACAGGAAACGGTTGGAGCGGGGCTTTGATTTTCCCCCCACTCTTTCCACTGGCTTGGCAGGTCGGGCAGGTTCGGCAGTGGTTATACACATCGCTGCGCATCTTCGGCCAATAAAAGTGGGTCACCAGGCGGCTGTAGGTTTTGTCCTGCCCCAGGTGCCCAGCGAGGGGCACATCACGTGCCAGATTTAAGAGGAAGTCTCTGAAGGGAAGGGGGACGACTAGCACTCGGCCGGCCCCCAGCTCGGCGATTTTCTGTTCACTGTACAGGAGGTCCTGGTCCCAATAGATCCAGTGGGACCCCGAGGGGGCTCCTGTGGCTTGTGTGGCGGCTTGTTGTCGGAGTCCCTCAAGGGAAGGACAGGTCCTTTGTTCCCGAAGGAACTGCTCGCGGGTGGGGCCCCCTTCTTGGCGACACTGGGCTAGTTCGGGAAGGGGCCAGAGCTCGGGAAGTTCTTCATGGCTGGGACCCTGCGGCCCCAGTTCGGGTTCGGCTGTGGCAGTGGCGGGTGGCGGAGGTGCCGGCCAGTCAGGTTCTTCGGGCAGGTTGTCTTCGGTTGGGACTGCGTCCCGGGTGGACATGGATCGGGTCGTTACGCAAACCCACTCAGGAAGGCCTAGCATCCCCAGATGCTCTCTTCGTTCGATCTGTGCCCAGGGGGAACTTTCCAGGTCGTTCCCTAGAAGGCAGTCTACTGGGGCATTGTCTCGGACGGTGACTTTCAGCATGCCGTACACTCCTCCCCACTCGAAGGGGATGCGGGCCATCTGGCACAGGCTCTCGGAATTGTCCGCTGACCGGACAGGGCACAGAACGTGTGGCAAGAGTTGTTCTGGGGTCACCAGATGGCAGCGGACGGCGGTTATACTGGCCCCCGTGTCACGGAGAGCCTCGGCCCGGCGTCCGTTGATGGTGACCCACTGGCGGTACTTCTGGGTGTTGATCGGAATCTGGTCTCGGGGGATCATGTCTTTGTCGCCCAGGGAGGCGAGGCACATGGCCGCGGACTCCCATTCTTCGGGTTCCATAGGGACCTCTTCTCCTTCATCTTGTTCTTCGCTCAGGGCGGCTGCAGTGATTTGTCGACCGGGGGGCCCGGTGGGGCCGGGCCGTTGGTTCATGGGGCAGAGAGGATCATTGGCATAGTGACCCAGCCGCTGGCATTTGTGGCACGTAATGTTGGGGCGGGGCCCCGGTCGGGCTGGAGGGTCCCCCCTTGGGCTGGAGGCTGGTTTAGAGGAGGCGGGCGAAGACCCCAGCGGAAGGTCTCGGCCTCGGCTGATGCCCGACCCGCCGCCTCGCGGCCGGTGGTTCCCCGGGGACCCTCGTCCGTATTCTCCTGTGGGGTTCCGGTGGACACGGTTGCTCGCCCACCGATCTGCTTCGACCGCTAGCTTTCGCGGCTCGGTCAACTTGCTGTCGAGGAGGTGCTGTCGTAGTTCAATGAAGCAGTTGTTGGAGAGGTGCTCCCATAATATAAGGTCGACCAACTGCTGGTAGTTAGTGACCTGACTGCCTTTGACCCACCCCTCGAAGGCTCTGCTAAAAAAGTTCACATATTCCACCCAAGTTGTACCGGGGATTTTTTTACAGTCTCGGAACCTCTGCCGGTACATTTCAGGGGTGAGTCCATTGCGGGTGAGTAGGGCCGTTTTCATGTGTTCATAGGAAGTCATTTCGGTGTCAGGGAGTTCCAGCAGGGCGTCCCTCCCTTCGTTGACGAACTTTCCCCACAGGCCGGCGCCCCAGTCCTTCAGGGGCACCCGATGGGCGGTCATGGCCACCTCGTAGGCTTTGAACCATTGCTGGATGTCGTCGTTCTTGTAGTATTCTTTGACTACATCTTTCGGTAGGTGAACCTTGGTGTCCACGGGAGGGGCCGAGGTCTTGGCCCCGGCTGCGCTGTCTTCGTTGAGCTTGGCTTTGATTTCGAGTTCTTTCAGGCCTCGTTCGTGTTCATAGGCTAATCGTTTTTTGTCGAGGTTACGTTGTCTCCGTTTTTCTTCTAGATCCCCCTCCAGCCGTAGTTGCTCGAGGGCTATCTTTTTCTCTGCTAGCTGGAGTTCTCCGTCTAACCGGAGTCGTGCAAGCTCCAGTTCGTGTAGCCGGTTGCGCTCTCGTTCTCGAGCGTCTTCATAAATGAGGTCCACATTTAGGGTTGCGGTTCTTTCCCCCGTCGGGGGTGCGCTCATTTCCGGTTGTCCATTCGGGCTATTCTCCTCTTGGGGTGGCCTGTCTCGGGTTTCCACCCAGGCTTGTAGGGCCGATTTGAAGTCCTCTTTTGTGTTCAGGCCAGTGGTAGCGATACCCATATCTTTACAGAATTGTTTTAGTTCTTTGTGGCTATATTCTTCCATCTTTTCTTTCTGGAATTCGGTAGGTGGATTTGTTCCTTGGGTCGTCATGGTCTCCGTGTGCTGTAGCGGGTAGATCCCTCTCTGTACGATCTTGCGTGGGCTCGGATCGCAGCGCCTGCCACCAATGTTAGAAAGGCGAACCCGGGGGCAGCAGAAGGTGTCTGACTGCCCACCCCTAGGCCGACCCCTCCTTCAGAGAAGGGACCGAGCGAGGTTGAGGGGCCTTCGACGTGAGGGCCCTCTCTTAGGATCGTACAGCAGAGTAACCACACCACTACAAAAGTACACCACATGTAGGTAGAGTTTTCAAGCTTTATCTGGCAATAAGTATCGTTTCAATATATACAGCAGCTCCTAAGATCTGGAAAGTCTCGTGACCAAGGGGTAAGGTAGCGGGACAGTCTTATAGATGGTTGGTTGCAAGGAGACCCTGCGCACAGCTCTCAATCCTCGAGCTGGGGGGTTCCGGAAGGTTGGGCCGCGGCAGCGCCAGCAGGCTCCAAAGATGGTTCAGCGAGTGTGAACCGCGGCAGCGCCAGCAGGTTCCAAGATGGTTCAGCGAGTGTGGACGCGGCAGCGCCAGCAGGTTCCAAGATGGTTCAGCGAGTGTGGACCGCGGCAGCGCCAGCAGGTTCCAAGATGGTTCAGCGAGTGTGGACCGCGGCAGCGCCAGCAGGTTCCAAGATGGTTCAGCGAGTGTGGACCGCGGCAGCGCCAGCAGGTTCCAAGATGGTTCAGCGAGTGTGGACCGCGGCAGCGCCAGCAGGTTCCAGGATGGTTCAGCGAGTGAGGACCGCGGCAGCGCCAGCAGGTTCCAAGATGGTTCAGCGAGTGTGGACCGCGGCAGCGCCAGCAGGTTCCAAGATGGTTCAGCGAGTGTGGACCGCGGCAGCGCCAGCAGGTTCCAAGATGGTTCAGCGAGTGTGGACCGCGGCAGCGCCAGCAGGTTCCAGGATGGTTCAGCGAGTGAGGACCGCGGCAGAGCCAGCAGGTTCCAGGTAGAACAGCAAGATGAGTTCGTCTCAGGGTCAGCCGCGACAGCGTCAGCAGGGTTTCTCGACTCCAGGATACAACTGCCGTCCTACTCTTGGGCTGGCCCAGATATAGGTCTGGAGTCCTTTGATGTCCGGACCCTCTCGCCTGGGGGTCAGAGGGGCCGGGCTGATGGTCTCCAGACACCCAGCAGGGGGGCGGAGCCAGCGTCCAGGGAGGCCGGAGGGCGATCGATACCAGGCGTCCGGGGACGGTTGGAGAGCCATCGAAACTCCCCTCCTCTTGTCTCTGGTTGAGTGGCCACTCTACCACCCGGAGGTTCTTGGTGCCTCGATGGCGGGCTCGCTGGGGCTGTGGCCACGGCTGGGGCGGGACCACGTGTCTGTGACGTGATGGCCCAAGATGGCGTCGGGCCTGGAATGTGGGTCCGTGGTGGGCACCGGACCGGTACTGCTGGGGCGGCCCGAGGGTGCCGTGTCAGTGGTTGTGGGCCGCCGGGTGGCGGATCTGGTGGTTTGTAGGTCGTGCAGAGGGGTGCCCAGGGCCGACCCGGGCTGGATGGAGGGCCGATGTGGTCCGGGGCCCGCCATGCAGGAGGGGTAGGACCACGCCACGAGGCCGGGTCCAACACCCAGGCCCCCCCAACTCACCAGCATTCAACTCCTCCCTGCCCTTAACTCCAAACCGACACCCCTTTCATGCATGCTTGTGAACTGCCGCTCAGCAGTCTGTCATGCGACGGAAATCGCAGAAACCATCCTCAATGAGGATGTGGACATTGCCTTCTTTTCGGAAACCTGGCTCAAAGACCACTCGACATCCATCCTTGACCTTCTGACCCCCCCTGGCTACTCTATTCTTAGAAAAGATAGACCTGAAAAAATAGGGGGAGGCCTAGCAAATATTTTCAAAGAAGAATTACAACTCGCCCAAAGTAACAACCCTGACTATTCTACCTTTGAATACTTAGGAGCCGAACTCAAAATAAAAAACGCCCCCAATACGACTCCATTACATATACCACCCTCCTGGCGATCACCTCCCATTTGCAGAAGAACTTTCTGATCTTATCTCCTATTCACTACTGCGTTCCAACTCCAACAAACTCTTCCTCGGAGATCTCAACCTCCACTGGAATGAACCCAATGATCCTACTACCAACCTTCTCAATAACCTTCTTGAGATTAGCGACCTCAAGCAGATTTGCAATGCCCCCACCCACGCTAAAGGACCTATCCTTGACGCCATCATCTCCAAACCTGATCTAGCTTCCTTATCCAACATCATCCCCATTGACTGGTCTGACCATCATCTTATCCTGTTTACTATCTCCCCCCAGCGCCACCCGCCCCTAAACAAAACATTAAAACTACAACTATGTCCAGAAATCTTAGGCAAATCCCCCTTGGAGTGTTAGCGCATGAACTCCAATCCCATCTCGGTCACTCTGCTCACTCCTCCAACGCAAATGAACTCACCGAGCACTTTAATTAAACTATCGCAGAGGTTCTAGACAAACTCGCCCACACTAAAAATAAAGACCCAGAATAATTTCCCCTCTAAAAAATGGTTCACCCTTGACCTTAATAATGAAAGGCGCTTTCTGAGACTGGCTGAAAAAACATGGAGACAACACCCTTCCCCATCCCATCTTGCTCCCCTCAGAAATGCCAGATCGTCCTACAAGGAACACATCTTTTCCGAGAAAGCCTCATTCTTTCGTCTCCAACTCTCTCATGCCAAAAATAGACCTAGAGAACTGTTCAACAATATTAGAAATTAAACCTCTCCTGCACTGCCTAACCCGGAGGCCTCCATTAACAAATGTGAAGAAATTGCCAACGTTTTCAGTGAACAAATTGCTAAAATTGACGGCGCCTTCCTCCACCCTCAACCGCCACCCACCCCTCAACTCCCTCGCATTTCCATCATCCCCCTGTTTCCCTCTCCCTGTGAACACCCCTCTGACTCCTCCTCTCCTCCTCTCATTGCTCAACCATTCTGATCCTCTCCCCATTATCCCACCGCCTAAAAACAATGCCTCATGGCATAATTTCCTCCACGTATCTGAGCAGGAAGTCTTCAGCATCCTTACTAAACTCAAACCATACTCCCTCACTAAAGACCCTCTCCCGTCCGCACTCGTCCTAGATCCCAAACACGCTATTGTCCCCTCCTGGACCAACATCATTAACACCTCCCTCGCTATAGGAAATGTTCCAACCTCACTTCAACTCGGACAAATCACCCCATCCCCAAAAATCCCAAAGCCGACCCTAATGTCCCGAACAATCTCTGCCCTATCTCCAATCTTCCTCTCCTCTCCAAAGCCCTCGAAAAATGTGCTCTCCACCAACGGGACAATCACATTGACACATTCAACCTACTAGACCCCTTTCAATCTGGCTTCCGCAAAGGATGTAGCACTGAAACCGCACTGCTAAACATAGTAGATGATATTCATTTAGCCCTGGATAAGGGCAAGAGTTACCTACTTATCCTCCTTGACCTTACCGCCGCATTTGACACAGTCTACCACCCTACCTTACTCAACACACTCAAAGATCGCTTCGGCATTAATGGGACTCTCCTTACCTGGTTCACTTCCTACATCCAACATCGAACTCAACAAATTAAAATTCAAAACAGCCTCTCTAAACCTACTCCTGTCTCTCTAGGTGTCCCTCAAGGATCCATCCTTTCCCCCGCCCTCTTCAACCTCTTTATGGAACCCCTTACCATCATACTTAAACAAGCAAAAATCAACTACCACCTTTACGCTGATGACACCCAACTGTACTAGATCACATGCCGATATCCTTCACCTTAACTCTACACTAACCAAGATTCAAGCCTGGTTCCATAACAACCAACTTAAACTCAACCCTAACAAAACTGGGATCATCCTCTTCTCGCCCACAAGCAACCCTCTCCCCATCCAAGCATGGATCGCGGACCTTAACGCCCTAAACTGCTCTCTCTCCCTCACTGATTTTGTCAAATCACTCGGTATCACCATCACCAATAAACTCACACTCATCTCCCATGTAAAAAACTCAGCTAAACGTGCACTCTTCACACTCCGCCACCTCCAAAAAATCAAACCTTTTATCCCAGACAACGACTTCAAACTAATTATCCAATCTCTCGTCCTATCCAAAATTGATTATGGGAATGCCCTTCTCTCTGGTACTCCCAAAATCCACCTCACCCCCATCAAATCCGTCCTCAACCTCGCAGCTAGACTACCAACTAACAATCAACATTTTGACCACATCTCCCCTACCCTCAAGACCCTCAAATGGCTCCCCATTGAAGGCAGATCCTCTTACAAAATTGCCTGTATCACACACAAAGCCCTCTATCAGGACACTCCAACATACCTCTCAACGCAACTCAAAAAAGCTGGCAGCACCAGATTGTTGAGAAGCTCAACACCCTTCTTCTCATTCCACCTCTTCTCAAAAAAAGCTCATCTAAATCCCGCTCCTTCTCTGGCAAGGCCCCTACCATTTGGAACGCCCTCCCCAAAGACCTCCGATGCAACCCCTCCTATGACAGCTTCAAGAGAGACCTTAAAATTCCCCTCCTCACCAAATTATTGGGGTAACTTAGAGCCTAGGTCCCCCCTCATCATACTACCGCCCCCTCAGGAGACTGTCTTACTTGTCCTCCCTACTTTATTATATAGTTTACTCGTAACAACAACCCACTGATCATAACTATATGCTCTCTATTACGATTTATGCACGATGATCATTATGTTATTCTATTTATACTTTTATTCTCATGTGATGTTTGTTGTTATTTGACTCATATATTGTTTATTTTATGTTTTCTCTCATCTCCAATGTTGATGTAACATGCTCTGATACCCTTGGGTGTAGCCACCGCTAAATAAAACCTTTTAAAATAAAAAATAAATAAAAAAATCAGGTGGCATTGGGAAGACGTGGTACTAATATTAATACCTTGGTGCCAGCTGCATTACATCTATAGTTGTTATGTCTTATCCATGTAGAGCAGAGGTCTTCAAACATTTTTTCTCTGAGCCCCCCTAAGCAAAATGTTTTGAGGTCAGCCCCTCCCCCCCCCCCCCCCCGGGACTTATGAGATGATTTCAAGAATGCTTTTTCTATAGCTTATGAACCACACTAAATATGAGATTTATAAAACAGCAAATGCATCAAACAAAAACAGACATTATCCCAAAGAAACTGCTCCCCATAATTGGGGTGTTGTTAGCCCCTCACACTCTTTGACCCCATGCAACTCTACATGCTGCACTAATGATAACCGCAGTCCTGAGTAGCAGGCTATCTCCTCTGCATCTTTTACCTCTTCCCCACCATGATGGATCATCACCTCGGTCCTAATGCTTGAAAGGAAAATAAGCTCCAATGCCCCTTTTTTAAAGGTAGACAGTAATAACTGAGATGCAGCGGGCCCCTCAAATCCCTGGGCCACAGTCCTGCTGCATCTGCCTCCTTAATGATAACCAGCAGTGTCTACTTACACACTTGGCAGCAGTACCAGCTTCACTAATGAATGTCCCTAAAAAACAAAACTCTTATATTGTCCCCTTCTTTGGGGTATATCGCTGAATAAGCTGTCTCTGGCCATTTGTAAACATAAAAATAAGTCCCCATACAGTGCTCCCTATACTGGGCCTTCTCTTTGACAAAATCTATGAATCTCGCTCCTTTCCTCTGTCTCCTAGACCATTACTGTGAGGCCCCAGGGATCAAGAGGATTATGGCCATGCATTTGAATGCAACCCTGCTTGCCTTCTACCTGCCACCCCTTTGACTCAGCTTTCACAAAAAAACTGCCCCTGAATGGTTAATACTGACTTTGAGGTGCCTCTGCCTGAAAGCGAAGGGTGTGGTGGTAGTGCAGATAGTTAAAAAAACAGCCTTCTTACCAGCTATTAATTGATTGAGTCACTTAAAGCCAGGGCCACTGGAATTATGAGTTTCTGCATCAGCAGTGTTTTCCACATAATTATAGTTTTACTGCATTTGCTACCTAATCTGCAGATTTGAACTAAAGAAACATGATTCTAGCTCAAACTGAACAAAAGTTACTTAAAGCGTGACAAAGTGTTCCGGAGCAATGGAAGGCCCTTTGTAAAGATTCACTGGTAATCTTGTAGTTGCTTAATGCTGTATTTGGGTGTTAAACTGGTAATAATGAGGTGAAATATGTCCCCTGACAGAGTTACCTTGAGTTAAAATGACAAAATAATGAAGTAATGCTATCCACAAAATGTGGTGCATTGTGCCGCATAATTTACCTTTTCTTGCCTCATAATTTAGTCAAACATGCAGCATAATGTGGTCCTCTTCTGCTGAATAATTCCAGTGGCTCTGCTTAAGGCTTCATGGTGGCAAAGATGTATTCTTTTTGAGATGTAATATAAGGGTGTTATCAGCCGAGATCGGGAATAGGGGAGACACTTACAAAAATGTCTGCATTGGATACAGATGCAGCAACCTAGCTTAGAGTATGTAAATATTGTTTTAAAATAATGACTTACATATTGACAGTGCTTTCTGCCACAGGCTGGGACCTCATAGCACTATAAACAGGGCCACTGGAATTATTCCGCAGGGTTGACTAAATTCTGCAACAAGTAAAGGCGAATTATGCTGCTTAATGCTGCATATTTCGTCATAGAATTACTGCATTATTTTGCAATTTGTACACTTGTTATCACAGCCCTGGGTTTTATTGCCCCTCATAATTACCACATTAATACCCACATACAGCAATAAGCAACAGAAAGGAGACCAGTCAACCTTTAGAAAGTGCCTTCCACTGTGAGGTAATGTGTTGCTGCATTTGTAGTAACTTTTGAACCATTTGAGCTAGAAACAAGTTTTTTTTAAATCTGCAAATTATGTAGCAGACAATGGATTATGTGGCAAATGCGGGAAATCCATAACTATGCGCAAAATGCCCAAACCGCACAATTGCATAATTCCAGTGGCCCTGACTATAAATACAAAGGTCACTATTCCTCTGCACCAACTAGGGTTCAATTATGTGTTGCTTAGCTTTAACACACACAGACATCTGCAGTGATGGTAGTCACTAACTGAGGGTTCATAACCTAAAAGAGTGCAGTTATCACTGGTTAGTTTAACTTG
Organism: Lissotriton helveticus; assembly: GCF_964261635.1. Lineage (NCBI taxonomy): Eukaryota > Metazoa > Chordata > Amphibia > Caudata > Salamandridae > Lissotriton > Lissotriton helveticus. Next base: position 816,126,989 of record NC_136073.1, on the reverse strand, counting down.
CATTTATTATCCAATTAAGTTGTTATTGCATTATTTTATACACACCTGCAAGACTGTGAAAACACAAAACACGTAGACTTTTTATTTTATTTTTAGCAACTTCTTTGACCCTGCCAGCACAACAGGGGCGCAACTAGACCCGAACTTCGGGGGGCTAACACTCCCAGCCAGGCTGGCCCTAGCACTGGCCGCACACAGTGTAACAGTCTTTTTTGGCGCCCATCCCCCATTTTCTCCTCCATGAATTCCCTCACTACTACTCACCAGCAATGCACCTCATCTCTTTATAGCCCCTTTTAGACAAACATTTAATTTTTCAATAGCGCTACTCATAGTTTACTCACACTCAGTTCTGTGATCCACATGGCACCCATTCTTTGTAGCAGGCACATTAACCCTCTGCGCTGTGTGGGTGGTAGGAGTGCCCATGTGAGTGCGCGGTGAGCGATGCAACAGTGTTAGAGTAGGGTAAAAGGAGTGACTGCAGGGTGAGTGAGGTGACCATATGATTTTGGGTGCGGATGTAAGTGCAGAGTGGAACAAATGAATGCATGGTTAGTGATGGACTTGTTTGAGTGAGATTGCAGATTGAGCAGTGAGGGGGACAGGTGAGTGAAGTTTCACATGAGTGCGGGGTGAGTAGTGTACTCTTGTGACTGTTGGGTGAGGTACAGGGTGAACAGCGCAAGTGCATTGTGAGTGCAGAGTGATCGCTGTGAGTATAGGGTGAGCGGGTGAATAGTGTGAGTGCATGTGATCAATGTGAGAGCATTGTGATCGCTGTGAGTGCAGGGTGAGCGTGAAAGTAAAGGGCGAGAATGAGGAGTGAGTTGTCTGAATGCAGGGTGCATTCCCAGACACTTGAAGTAACTCAGCATGTTATTGATGGCGGCGTAGGGTTCCAGATATAAGTTAACCTATTGCTATTATGGCATTATTCAGGGATCGTGGATGGAGGAAATAAATAATGTGCTGATCCTGCAACAAACTTCCAGTCTTATGATTAGGGTTGCCAGCTCATTATTTTGATGTCACAGACAGTACAAAATAAACAGATACGCACTTCGAACAGAAAATATAAATAGAAAGCACTTTTAATTGTGTCCTATGGCTGCCTGAATGATTCCTGACTGATAATTAAAGGGAACAAAGACAGAAAAGTCACCTTACAAATGAATAGATACTTTTTATTTATAACCCTATTTAGTGTCAAGACGAGGTCTTTGCAGGTTCTTTAAACAACATATGGCTGGCATTTTTCTTTTGGCAGCTCTACTTTCTATTCCTTTTCATGAAATGCATTCTCACAGTAGTAAATGTAAAATACAAATGTAAGGAATAGGGGGTTCTGGAACCAGAAAAATAACAGAGGCATACAACGGTATGTAAATATACAAATGGTCTTTAAGACCTGTGAAAAACTCGGGTGTGCCAGAGATAAGACTCCAGACACTGCCCAGCCAAACCCCCAGCAGCACACTCACTGACATCCGGCCCCACGGCACAGCACCACACTTACTGACATCCGGCCCCACGGCACAGCACCACACTCACTGACATCCGGCCCCACGGCACTCTGATCTCACGTCAAGGGTTTCCGAGTAAATGAAGACAGCCTGGAAATGCAGCAAATAAACATCGCTGCACTTCCAGGCCATCTTCATTTACATGTACTTGCAGAGGCATTTGTGCCCCCGTGGGAACCTATCCACGCCTCTCCAGGGGGGGCACACCCCACAGTTTGAAGACCTCTGATGTAGAGGCCTTCAAAATTGTTAAAGGCTTATTAACATTATTGCCGGCAACCCTGACTGATGCACTGATGAGATCACTATCAGTCATCTTGCATATGGAGACCACTAATGTAATCTTGTCTGATATGGTCACTATTATAACACTCATACTATTATTAGCTCAGGATGAACTTCATTGAACATAAGTAGCTATTATTACTGAAAAGGTTGGAGGCCCCTGTCCTAAGCTGACCCATTAAATTAGCCACGAAGAGGAAAAATATATAAAGAACAGTGACACGCTGGATATGTTACGTCAGGGGTTATCATTCACTTATCCAAGATGACATTATCACTTTTAAAATGATAGTCATCCCTGATTCCAACTTTGGCGTGATAGAACTAATTCTCATTTACAAAGCTATGGTTGACAATTTGGTGGCCCTTGATGTTAGGACAAGCCCCCTAGTCATTCCAGTATTTAATGTAAGTAGCCCAGGACGGTACAGTTCCCGGACGAGAGATACCGGAGGTTGTCTGTCAATTCCATCTCACATCTTAGTGATAATGACTAACTCAGGGGGCGGCTGTTCCACCTTCTGACCCATCAATATTGCTTACATTCAATTCTGCTCTGCCTGGCAGTCCAATGAATGTTAGGGGGTCTGACCATCCAACTCATTCCCATTCCTCCGGGGCGTTGATCATGTCTAATACTCCAAAGCATCCAGAACGCCTCCGCACAACTCATCCTGGACATCCCCCGCCACAGCCACATCTCCAGACACCTGAGAGACCTGCATTGGCTCCCCGTCATCAAAAGAATCACGTTCCGCCTCCTCACCCACGCACACAAAGCCCTCCACGACCTGGGCCCCAGGTACCTTAACCCACCCGCCAACTACGATCGACCAACCACGCCCTTGCCGCCGTCCCACGCATCCGAAGAACCACCATGGGAGGAAGATCCTTCTCCTACCTGGCAGCCAAGACCTGGAATTCCCTCCCTATCCACCTCCGCCTCACCCAAGACCACCTCTGCTTCCTGATTTATTGATTGATTGATACTAACTTTAATCCATCGCTTGCTTTTGGATATTCCTATAGTGGTCCTAACAATTACGTCCCTTCTGTGTCCAATAGTGTCATCTCAGTTGAGATGTCTGAGATGTCTGAGAATGGTGCTCAGGGCTAGACTGGCCGTAGTAGGCACTGGGCATTTATCCAGTGGGCCGCCAGGGTGGGGACCCATTTTGGACCTGTGGGAGGACGATTTTGTCACCGGGGGTGGTTTTGCAACATAGCTGTAATATCGGCCCATTGTAAGCTGCAGCAGTGAGATGGGAGTGGTGCTCCAAACTAGCACGCCCAGGGTCCGGCTGAGGTGTTTGTCAGGGCCGGTTTTGGTTCCCAGTCCAGCCGAGATGGTGCTATACACAAGGGACCTCCATCTTCTAAGCCCAGCGAGCTGCTCTTTGTCTCCTGGAATGTGACAGGACTTAGATCCAAAGTAACCCTTCTAGACTGGAGCCAATTTATGGACAATTATGATAAATGTCTAGTACAAGAAGCCTGGCCTCTGGATTCAATCCACAGGACAGATTATCTGATTGTTTTCATTCTTGCAGTTCCTAACCAGAGGGGTAGAGCCTCTGGGGGTCTAGTCATCTGGGTTAGAGCCTCACTAAACTGTTGAATACGTCAACTTAACATTAATTCTCCTGACATCTTGGGTATCGAAGTAACCACGGAATAACCATCTTTAGTGTCTATGTAGGAGGGGTCAGGGACAGTATGCTTTTACAAAGGCAACAGGTGCTTGAAAACTTTCTTGAACAGCGCTCTTACCAACACTGTCTTATTGTATTGCTTGACTTTAACATAACATTTGAGCCACTCGACAATGATGACGTTCATTTAACCAGGGATGAAGATTGTGCTTGGACTATTCCTTGGTTAGATATTCCACCAATAAACAGATGGACAAAAGCCGCTCTCCAATTAAAGGCACTTACAGTGGAGCACGGGGTCAGAGCTCTTAATGGTAGAACTAAATCTCATTTAAAAGGTGTCCACACTTACAACAAGCCACATCACGCGAGTCGATGGATTACATATTAGTCGACTCAAGGCTTTGGCCATCTGTAATCGATATGATTGTTTTAGAAAGATCAGAAAGCAACGAGAACCCACTCTCTTTGACCACCCAGGCCTTTTGTGAGAGCATCCCTTCAGATCTTGATCTACCCTCTTACACCATGGATATTACCTTCACTGCTGACAAACATCACCTGAAATGACATCAGGTAGCTGCTCTTCCTGATATATTATCTGTCGTGGATATGGACCTTAAAACAGTCCTCGCTCAAATTGAGAACGACCAGTTAGACACACCAGACCAATTGATGCATATTCATAAGGCCCCCTTTGAACGCATTTTAGGTAATTTCACCATCCCTGTTTCACGCAACAGGAAAAGTACTGATAAGAATCGATCAATTCAATAACGAATGTCTCAAACTCAATCATTCCCTAGTAACAGCCATCAAATCTAAGGATCTGGTCCACATTCCCCTGTAGAGGAAGGCCTACAAGATGACCATTGCTAATGCTAAATGGGACTGGGATGAACAGAAGTAGAGGGCTCTTCTGGACGTATGTTCAGCCACAAATTCGACCAAATTCTGGCAATTAGTTGCATGTGGTGCTCTTCAGCCACATTGGAACCATCAAATAACGCTGCTCCATCTGACTTTGTGACTCTACCACTCCAACACAGGCTACCACCGAATTCCTTCCGCCTTCCTCCTGTGTTATGCCCAAGTTTTCTATCACTGATATCATCGAGTCCCTAAATGCCGTCTCGCGGTGCCGAGCGCAGGACCCAATGGTGTTCCAGCTGGCATATTCTTATCTGATTTGGAGGATTGGCCAGCTATATTTTAGCCATTGCGAATGCCATCACTGATAGGGCTCCCATTCCTGATTCTTGGAAGGGCGTAGTAGTTTTACCCATCCATAAAAAAGGCAACCTATCTCAACCAAGCAATTGCAGACCAATAATCTTAATAGACTGCCTCCAAAAAGTGTTTTACCTCTTTCTGCTGCCAAAAATCTAGGATTGCATTATGGAACAAGATGTCCTCAGTCCCAGTTCGCAGGAAGGTCTCAACCATCAACCAGGCCTTCTATTTTGTGTTAATCTATTGGGAGAACCATTGTGATTGGCCAGTGCAACCTTTACATTGCCTTTGTCGATCTAAAATAGGCTTTTGACTTGATCCCCCGGCTGGCCTTTGGAAATCACTCGCTGATCTGGCTATGCCTCCTCACAATCTATCATTACTAATCTGTTTACCTGAGGACCATTACACGAATATTAGATGGAGGGGGGGGCAGAGACAATTGACTGATAGGTTAGCAGTTCGCAAAGGTGTTCACCAGAGTTGTGTTCTGACCCCCACATGATTCCTGTCATTTATAATTGATATTGTTCACTTCCTGTCCCACTTTGATACAGATGCTACTTCCTTGACACAAATCAAATCTCTGATTCTCCTCTTTGCGGACAACACTTTGTTGGGCTTCAGACACTTTTGACTCACTTCACCTAGCTTGCCATGGAGATCAGCACCTCTAAAACCAAAAGTGATGTTGTTTAATCCTCATAAATCGTACAAGGGGAGTATAGTCCTGGGGGGGGGAGTCCCCCTGGAGAGGGTTGATTCTTTTACCTATCTTGGGGTAACATTTTCTGGGGGTATGACCTGGCACCCCCACATCAATAAGCCAGCCTTGAAACATAAGCAGACCACTGGTGTGTTACTTAAGGAGTATTCAGCTTCATACACCAAACCCTTCACTCCGGCTTTACAAGGCCAACGCACTGAGTTCCACCCTATACAGGGTGGAACTGTGGAGCATTTCCAACCATGAAGAATTAACCATAACTGGAAATAAATTATCTTGACTATCTTCCTCCTAGCACTCCACTCTGTTCACTTTTTATTGACCTGGGAGTAAATAGGGTTGTGGGTAAACTCCGTCTATGCCCCCTATTTTATTGGAGATGCCTATGGACCACCCCTAAACTATGTGATTTGTCTTTAGGATGTCATGAAGGCTAACCACGTCAGCAAGGTCCATTGTGAAGAAATAACTAATCCGCTGGGCCTTCAAGACTGTTAGCAAGTAATCCATCGGAGACTGATTCACGCTAACCCCGTACAGCAAACAGTTTACCTACGATCTGCTTTTTTGGCCCACCACGTCATTACCATGAAGAATGTGTTTGCTGTACAGCACAAGCCTTATGGTAAGTCGTTTATTTGTAACTTCAACCTGAAAACAGTTGGGGCTGTACCTTCGAGTTAGTTGCGTCATCTGCTATGGTCACACTGATAACAAGCAATCGCCGCGCGCGGCTGTGAAACTGACACGGCCGCGCGGCGCGAAAGTCAGATGGCAGCTGTGCACGTCGCGCATGCTTGTGTGTGTCACAGCAAGCTGGTGGCCGTCAAAAGTAGCACTTTAAAAAGCCAGCTACTAAATGTCTCGCCAGACAGCACATGCGCTGGCTCAGTCAAGACCTAAAAAGGTCATTATCCTAAGGCACAGTAATTCATGCGCCAATGTATATTATTACACCTACTACTAATACCTAACCCATGTCCTGGACAAACAAATTGTTTTGCTGGGTGGTTGAGTTCTGAGTTTATACACCCCACACTACCTCCCTAAAAAGCCTGTGACTGTTTTCAATTGATACCACTGAAGTGCGGCAGAGGATGTACTTGACCCAGTTTTTACAGATTTAATAGGATGGCTTTCTGGACATCAGAGGCAAACAACTCCAGCCCTAAAAGTGAGGTCTAAGTAGCCCATGCTTACACCACGCCCCCGAAAGGGTCTGACACATGTCCTCTAATAGAAAGAGTATGTATGTACTCAAACTGACCAACTATGCACTGTGTGACTCCTAACTTTATATAGTAACTACGATTCACTCAATACTACATTTCCAATAGTAGTCAAGGGCACAATGGATGCAGAAAGAAATGGTGCAAAATTCTTGGCACTAAAGACTTAAATCAAAGGAGAGAGAACAGGGGGATTTTAAATTAAACTAATACTGTTTTTTGAGATACTTTACTGATGTTCACCAGTACTCCCCGCCACATGATATAACTCCATGCTTAATTGTCGAAGAGTTAATACACTTGAATAGTGCTTTAGCTTGTTTTTCAGCACCTTCATGGGTGTATTTCAGTACTTCAGAGACTTACTTTTTTAGATTTGGCTTGATAGTGTAGCTGCCACCAGAACTTGTGTGATCAACAGAAAAGTACCTATGAAGGGCACAACTAAGAGAAGGTGTTGGCTCAACCCATGTTGGTTACCTTGAGTAAAGCATGTGATTGGGCAGTGATTATATGCTGCTGCAGAGAAAGAGGGCCCTATTCACAATGGTAAAGAAGTATACGTTTAGATCTGAAGTCTAAGAGCCCAATTTAAAAAGGTAAAGTTAGACCTGAAGTCTAAGTTTAGACCTGAAGTCTGAGGGCCCAGTTCACAAAGGGAAAGTTAGACCTGAACTCTAAGTTTAGGCCTGAAGTCTAAGACTGATTTCACAAAGGTAAAGTTAGACCTGAAGTCTAAGTTTAGACCTGAAGTCTTAGGGCCGAGATCACAAAGGTTAAATTAGACCTGAAGTCTAAGATTAGATCTGAAGTCTAAGTTGAGACCTGAAGTCTAAGGGTCCAGTTCACAAAGGTAAAGTTAGACCTGAAGTCTACGTTTAGACCTGAAGTCGAAGGGCTGAGTTCACAAAGGTAAAGTTAGACCTGAAGTCTAAGTTTAGACCTAAAGTCTGAGACTGATTTCACAAAGGTAAAGTTAGACCTGACGTCTAAGTTTAGACCTGAAGTCTTAGGCCCGAGATCACAAAGGTTAAGTTAGACCTGAAGTCTAAGTTTAGACCTGCAGTCTAAGGGCCCAGTTCACAAAGGGAAAGTTAGACCTGAAGTATAAGGGCCCAGTACACAAAGGTAAAGCTAGACCTAAAGTCTAAGTTTAGACCTGAAGTCTAAGGGCCAAGTTCACAAAGGGAAAGGTAGACCTGAAGTCTAAGTTTAGACCTGAAGTATAAGGGCCCAGTTCACAAAGGTAAAGTTAGACCTGAAGTCTAAGTTTAGACCTGAATTCTAACTTTAGACCTGAAGTCTAAAGGCCCAGTTCACAAAGGTAAAGTTAGACCTCAAGTCGAAGTCTACCTTTGTGAATTTAGCCCTTACACTTCAGGTCTGAACTTACCTTTGTGAATTGGGCCCTTACACTTCAGGTCTAAATTTACCTTTGAGAATTGGGCCCTTAGACCTCAAGTCTAAACTTAGACTCCAGGTCTACGTTTACCTTTGTGAATTAGCTGCAGAGTGTTTTCTGCACTCCTATTGCTCCTTAGAGTTATTTCCTTACCTAACATGACTGCCCCATAAAAATGTAATGACATGGCAGTGTGCAAGAGGAACACCCCAAAATCATGGTGTGATAGTACTGGCTAACAGTATTGCTCTGTGAGCCGTTAGCAGTATGCCTGGTAGAAGTATTGGTGAATAGAGCTTTCCGATAAGGTTTTGTCCCACATTAAAATGGTTGCTGCACAGAGTGGGATGAAGTCTGAGCTTCTTTATGTTTTTTCTTCCCCATCTGCATTTATGAAGTCCAGAAAACACACCTACCCACCCTTTCCAGCAATCCAATTAATGTGCTGTTTGCTGCAGCCACACACTATGGGTGGACATTCAAAAAGCCTCCTACCAACACTCACTCCTCCCACACCAACTCACAGCCTCAGATCACTCTCTCCAAATACACCAGCTCCTCAGTGCTTAATTTGAGCCAGTGGTTTCTGGTCCTCAGCACTGACATTTAATCATCAACACCGGCGCAGTAGTTTCATGAGCACCAGTAAAGGACACACTCATTTTTGGTAGGCACAGTAAGATTTAGGGCCATATGTAGGTAATCTCTATTTACCGATTCTTAAATACCGAATTTTACCTATTCGGTATTTAAGAATCGGTAAATAGTATGTAGGTAAAAATTTGGTAAATTTTACCGATTCGGTAATATTCGGTATTACCGATTCGGTATTTACCGATTCGGTAATTCCCATTCATTCCTATGAGCCTGGAGGCCCATAGGAATGAATGGGAAGCCATTCACTAATACCGATTCAGTAAATACCGAATCGGTAATAGGGGGAACATATTCAAGGGTGGCAGAGTGTCACATTGACACCCTGTTGCACCCCTGAATCATGCATGTGTGCACACGTGGCACACATACATGCCCTAAGGGCATATATGTCTGCCACATGGCACTTTTAAAAAAACACAAAATTGCTTTTTTAAAGGTTTTCGATATTTACCACCAACTTGTAGTTGGTGGTAAATAATGAATCCTTAAATAAAAAATGCCCTCACTTGAGTGCTCCCTACATCGGATTTAAGGATTCGGTAATTTACCGATTCCTTAAATTACCGAATCGGTAAATTTCCAAATCCTTAAATCCAGCCACCTACATTAGAAAAAGCTAAATACCGGTCGGTAACGGCAAATTTACCGATTTTTTGCCGTTACCAACCGATATTAAGCTACCTACATATGGCCCTAAGTGATTTGCCCTGAATCACAGGATGTTGAGCTGATGTCGAAACCCGAACCTGGTTCCCCAGCTCTGAGGTCTGCAGCTCTGGTCATTATTCCACACCCTTTCCCCACTGCCTAGTTAGTAGTTGGCCCTGTTTCAGGCAGTGTTACAGAAGAAATGGGCGGATGCAGGCTGCCACCTGACGAGAGCCCCAGCACTTATTTTATTTTACAAATGAACCACTGTGGCTCGTCCATAACCATCTCCCCTGTCTCATGCTAATCCCTACAGCCTCAGCTCAATCTTCCCCAGTAGCAGCCCCTGCAGTGCACTACCCCAATGCAGGGCAATGGGTACAAATGCTGGTCTACATTGTGGCTTCAGAAGCAGTGAAAACAAGTCTGACCACTGGTACCACCACCTCTTTCCTTCACAGCAGAAAGCATGAAGGGGGAGAGAATGTGGCCTAACGGCTAGGGCGGTCGACCTCGGAGCTGGGAAACCGGGTTCGAGTCTCAGCAGGGACGCTCAACATTCTGTGGTTCTGGGCAAATCGCTTAATCTCCCCGTGCCTATCAAAAAGGTATGTGTCCTTCTGTAACGTAACTAGTGCTCATGTAAAGCGCTCTGATACCTTCGGGTCTAGTTTGCACTATATCAAACTCCCAATATATATATATATATATATATATATATATAAAGGCCAACAAGGCTCAAGTTCACTACCAACTAGTACATCTACAGCCTGTGCCCACCCTCATCATATCTTAGCCTGCTGCTCCCACTCAGCTCTCACACCAGCCCACAGCCTCAGATGCAGTGCTTCACCTTTAGCCTGTGCTGCTTGCTCCCCATCCTATTATTCAAAAAAAGCGATGCCTTAGGTCTAATTAAAACAATCTATTTTTGAAAGAGCAATATAAATTATCTCCTCCTAAATTAAACTAATCATGTTCACAAAACAAATTCTACCTCATTTATATACCTCCATACCCAATCCCGAACATAACACAAATTTCTAACTGGTACTTTATTTTTTTGTCAATTAGAAAATTTTACCACAAAGGTTTGTTGATTTACAAATCAATATTTAGGTACAATGACAAACCAAACATATCTATACACACATTACTTTTTACACATATATATACACATATATTAACTTTTTTGTATCTTTTTCAAGTATGTTAGCCCAAATTTTTTGAAAAAGAGGATGCTATATACATGTACTGCTAAGCATTCCTGTGAAACAAGATCTAACCAGAAATCAAAAGAGCAAGGAAGGTCTATATTGTTTCAACCTATCTTCTTATTATACTCTTTTTAAATATATATTTTCACAACATAAGATTTTTTAAAACTGGTGTCTTCTCGTGGGTGTCGACGCGTTCAGCCCATTGACTACGGGCCTCATCAGGACAAGGGCTAATGATAATCCGTCGTAGTTAGTGTACTCCAACCGATTTGTCAAAAACCGAAGAACTTTCCCAGATGTACTGATAAGTAGCGAACATGAGTATTGGCTCCTATTTTCAAAATGATTAGTAAAGTCCAATAAGCCTCTAGGGGTGTTCAGTTGGCCGCTCTCTCTAGTATAAGCGGACCGAACTGAAGTCGGATTCACCGGAGCAACTTAATTGCTTTTCCTTTTTTCACGGGTATTTTAACTGCAAAGTAGCGCTCGTTCGCTGTGGTGTTCAGTCGCACGCCATATTAGATCTGTGGCCTATCCTTGCTCCCCATCCAGCAGCTTTTGCCTGCTTTCCCCTGCCAGACTACAGGACCACTCCCTGCTGGCTCACCCCCTCAGACTAAGACTGATCTCGCCTCACACCAGCCCCCACAGCCTCAGCCCAATCTCCCTTCCCATTCCAACCCACAGTCTCTGTACACTCTTCTCTCTGGCACCGCCCTGTGGTTACAGATGGAACTGAAAGGCAACGAGTACTATGGGAAGAGCAGATACTCTGTGGGTGCATTTGTAGATATTTGTGCATGTTTACAAGTGTTGAGTAACTTAATTTGTGCTGTGTGAAAGGTTTGCCCATGGGGTGACAGTGAGTGGTGTGAATGCATGGTTAGCGTTGTGAGTGCTGGGTGGAAGGTGTGCCTAAATGAGTGCAAGGTAAGTGGGGTGCCCATGTGGCAACAGGGTGTCCAATATGTTCATGGAAAGGGATGGTGAGCTGTGTGAGTGATGGGTGAGCGGAGTGCCCTGTGAGTTCGATGAGTGGTGAACCTGTGTCAGTGTAAGGTGAAAAGTGGGATTTGTGTGAATTCAGGACAGTGTATCCCTGGACACTCTAAATAACTCACCATGTCGTTGACGATTGGCAAGTGAAGTTTCAGGTGTAATTTAAACTAGGATTATTGTGACATCAATAAGTAACTTAAGTGGAGAAAATAAATCATCAGTTGATAATGCAACAAAACTCCACCAAACATGAGACACCACCCCAACAAACATAGGGTATCATCCCACTAAACATGGGGCATCATCCCACCAAACATGGGGCATCATCCCACGAAAGAAGAGACGTCATCCCACCAAACATGGGGCATCATCCCACCAAAGAAGAGACGTCATCCCACCAAACATGAGGCATCATCCCACCAAAGAAGAGACGTCATCCCTCCAAACATGGGGCATCATTCTACCAAACACGAGACATCATCCCACCAAACATGGGGCATCATCCCACCACATCTTGAAGTGGCTGTGGAAAGATAGATGGTGACTGTGTGCCCCTCTAATCCCAAAGGTCAGCCCAGATCACTTGGGAGCCACCAAAAGAGAAAAAAAACAATCGAGTTTCAGATTGGAAAAGTGGTTGTATGTCAGAATATCAAAAACATTGTTTGCCATATTGTTGCTTAAACATCTTTAACAAAAAAAATATTGCTGCACTGGGTGGTGATTTTTTATTATTAAATCTAAAGGGCCAATAGTTTTGTAAACGATATTTAGAGCATAATATTTTTCTCCGTCTATATTTAAGCCACGTTATCCTGGCACCATACTTTATAAGGACAGAAAAGAAAGCGAACAGAAATTGACAACAGTGAAGCATTTGACTGTAGATGGTTTCCCTGATAGAACTGAGAGTAACTGGCTTCAGCACAACAGGGAAACTAGTTTATGCCATAGGATACAAATGTGGGATCACACTGCTTCACCTCCCAGCGGGTTCGCCCCCTAAGCATTATGGTTGATGCAGTTCATCAAGCGTGTGTACTTGCACAAAAGTTCTTTCGAGTGTTTCACCAGGTTGGTGCAGATCAATGCTGGCCATCTCTAGACACGTGTTTCTGGATTATTTATTATTATTTTTGGGGGGGATTTCAAAAACCTTTATTGCTCACTTCAGCAATTATACACAGCCTGTAGCCTACAACCCGGAGGCCGGCAGCAGTGGGATCTTAAGTCAAAAAGCAAATATTTGCAAGAAAAACACAGCCCTGTAGCCGACAACCCTGGGGTCCGGCGGCAAAGTATACCTTTAGCTTCCAAATCAGTCAGTGTATGTTCATTTTGAAGAATAACATATTATTCCCCCAAAAGAGAGCTATGGTGTCCATATTCCCACCCTCTATCTCTACCTGGCCCTGCTTCCTACTACGACAGTCGTACCTTTCTTAAACTTAGAACAAACCAGGAAGCAAACATTAACTACCCCCCCCCACTGTCCCCGCACACACAAAACCCCACCAGCTTACTCGAAATTTAAGATTATTCATTCAATTTCAAAATTCTTTATTTCGGCATGAATGCCATAAAAGAGTCACAGCACAATTCATTACATTAATATAAACATTTTTGTCAAAAGGTTTTAAAACATCAGTAAAAGTAAATTTCTTAATACAAATAAATCTAAGCACAACCGTTTGTATGTACCAAAGATCCCCCTATAGTTACTAGGGCACATTCTAGTTCTGTTTTTAAAGATATGCTTCATTTATAGCTGTTGCCCCTTTTTTTTCTTAGGAAAAAGATTGAGTGTAAGAATCGACTAACACTAAATATTATTCTTTGATTTGTATTAGTTTTAAGTGTTCTCAGGGCCTGGTTGCATGATCTCAGGCCTAACAATAGGCATAGTGGTTTGATCCATCTTATTCTAGCCAATACATAGGCGGGGCAGAAAAAGAAGATGTGAGTCTCATTTTCAATCTGGCTACAGTCACACATAGCACACATTTCATCAGCCTCTAGGGATGAAGCATTAGACCTCCTCGACCAGCGTGCTAAGGTTGTTTTGGTCAAAAGATTACCATATCTTAATTTTAAAAATAGAGTTTTAGCAAGTGGGGGCTCTATCTCATCAAGAAAAGTCTCAAATAATGGCTCATCCTTGAAGCTGAGAAAATTTGTTACTAAGGTTCCAGCAGCCGGAGCATTTGTTGCCATGTTAACCATAAAACTCCAAAAGGCCCTTTTTAGGTTTCGGCTACCGTCGCACTGCGTAAGCAGTGGGCGGAGCCGAAATCTTTTGTCTGTAGTATGGGCGCCTGAAGACGCCCCTGTCCTGCATTGGCTGGCCTCGTAAATGCTGGCCAGCCATTGGAGGAGAGGAGCGTCACTCAGTTCAGGGCCCGCCTTGACGCGATTCGGGGGCGTTTCTGGGTCTTTTTTTAAGTCCCGCCCTCCCCTCTTCCCATTGGCTGGAATTTTACCTTCCAGCCAATGGGAAGGGGAGAGGGCGAAAAACACACCCCCCGAATCTCAAATTTACCTAAATCGCCTCTCCGTAGCCATCTGTGTGTCTGCGTTAAGTACCGATTTGTTTGTACAGCGCTTAGGTGAAAGCGCTTCATGGAAATGTTGCGATAGATGATTAAAACGGAACCGTTTATGACAAAGGTCCCGACTTTTAGAAAACATGATGTGGCACAATGAAAAGTGAACGAGGAAAGACATTTCGACGAGGCGTCGGGTAACAAAAAGCGAATGTGCAGGTGTTTTGTCTTCGCCCCACTGTTGTGGTTTTGTATAGCTCCTCTTGCGATCCATGTAGGCGCTTGGCTTTAACCCTCGAAGCAGGCTCTAAGTATAGCCACGACCTCGGGCCCCTGCCCCGGCCCGACACTGCCTTTCATCACCTCATCTTTTTAAATGAAATCTAATGTAATCAGCGCCCTTGCACGTGCCGTGCAAGCAAATGTGAATACACATTCAGCAAAGCGCCTAGGGGAAGGACTTTTAGGGGCTTATGTACAAGCTCCTGGCCCTTGCATCGCCGCTGCGTCAAAGTGGCGTACAGGCACCGCAGGGGGTGGGGGGGTTGTAAATAGCCCCTTAATGTCCAGATTCTATAGATGTAAAAACCCGCCACTTTCCGTTCACTGGTCACGCCTGCGATATTGGGAGGGGGGGGGGGAGCAGTTGAGGGTCTACTGCTGACACCCGCATGGTGATCACGAACCCAAACGAGCATTTAACGGCTAATTCTTCCTAATGACACCTGTTTAAGCACCCTCGCGCCCAGCCTATAGGCATCTCAACATGTGCTCGTGACCAGGTCATTAGTGCATAGAAACCCCAGAGTGGTGGAACAGACACATCATAAGTGGCCATCCTGCAAAACGGCGCCAGGCAGCCCCAACCCCCATCATGGGCCAGAGGGGGCGTGTTTGTGTGCGTGGTGGTGGGGGACATTCTCGCCAACAAAAGCAATTAATATCAAGGTAAGAAGGATTAATTTAGAAAGTATTTTCATAAATATGGATTTTCACTCCGTACTCTGCTTTCATATTTTATTAGATTTCGCTCCCAATGTTACAAACAATTCGAATAAAATGAAGCACATAAAAATGGCAGAGTGCACGTTAGCAGACGCATCTTTTGCGTCCCCGGGGGTCGGGGGGGGGGAGAATTGGCGTTTACTAACGTTATTCGAACAAAGTGTCTTCCCAGCCATATTTAATATGTACCACAAGAAATACAACAAACAGCAGCCAATGTCGGATGCTTTCGGAGCTATAACAGCATATATACCTGGAAAATACTTTTATTATTTCACATTTATACTGACACAAAAACAATTTCAATTGACAAATACATACAGCGCTCGTCTCTGAGGAAGAAAATGTGCTCAAGTAGCAACAATGTCATCGATAAACCGGGAGATCGGAGTCCTAATCCCGGTTTCCACACGCCAGGTGTGATCCTGGGCACATACTTTTTTTTCTGTTTGCCTTGGTCCCCATATTTGTCACACTTTGAAGCGCTAAGAAGTAGTTACCCCTCCTCTCAGGCCTCCAGGCACACATTCCGCGCTCATACCTTGGGGTCTCACCTGTATATGTTCCCGGTCCTGGTATGAAGGTGGTCTGCAGGTGGGTGCCCCGGGGCACAGGTGGTCGGTCTGCAGGGCTGGGGGCGGGAGCCGGCTCTGGCCCATGGGGGCTTGTCAATGAGCGCTGGGGAGATCCGGGCGGGGGTGGGGTGTGCTTTGAGGCTGTCTCCTGGAAAAGGTCTCCGGCCGCTGCTGCCTCCTCTCGTCTCTCTGATGCTCTGAGGACAGGCGCCTGTCAAGGCTCCCGCACCTGTGCTCTCTGCACCTCACCTCACTCGCCTCAGGCACAAATAACTAGCATGCGGCGCTCTTGCCCCCTGTGTTGCTCCCGCTCTTGCCCCCTGTGTTGCTCCCGCTCTTGCCCCCTGTGTTGCTCCCGCTCTTGCCCCGTGTTGCTCCCGCTCTTGCCCCCTGTGTTGCCCCCGCTCTTGCCCCGTGTTGCCCCCTGTGTTGTGTTGCCCCCGTGTTGTGTTGCCCCCGTGTTGTGTTGCCCCCGTGTTGTGTTGCCCCCATGTTGTGTTGCCCCTGTGTTGTGTTGCCCCCTGTGTTGTGTTGCCCCCTGTGTTGTGTTGCCCCCTGTGTTGTGTTGCTCCCGCTCTTGCCCCCTGTGTTGTGTTGCTCTCGCTCTTGCCCCCTGTGTTGCCCCCTGTGTTGTGTTGCCCCCCGCTCTTGCCCCCTGTGTTGTCTGGCTGCCGCTCTTGCCCCCTGTGTTGTCTGGCTGCCGCTCTTGCCCCCTGTGTTGCTATTCATATTCCCACACCCTCCATGCTGCTTCTGCCCTACCCGCCTTCGGTGTTCCTTCCGCGAACCCGGAATTCTATGTTGCTTTCCATGCCATAGTTTTTACTTCCCACTGCCTTTCCGTATTGCTGTCCCCCCATCTTTGTGTTGCTTCCCCTGGCCCAGTCTAGAAAGAAAAAAAAAACAGTAATGCAATAGGTCTCGCCGTTCATTAAGTTAAAGCCATTTGCTTTGCTATACAATACCATTAGCAAAGCAAATGGCTTTAACTTAATCAAAGGCGAGACCTATTGCATTTTCAATGCAATGGTTTCGCCTTTGGAAAATTTAGAGCTATTGGCATTGTAAATGTCAAAATTTGAATTTATGTGTTTGTTTTGAGAATAGCAAAATAGATGGCATTGTCATTTACATTGCCATTAGCTCTAACTTTTCCAAAGGCGAAACCATTGCATTGAAAATGCTTGTTAGTATTAGTTTTGGGTTGGACGGTAGATGTTCTGGATTCTCCCAGAAATGTTTTAAACCTATTTTGGTAAGCCAAATTTTAACATGTTTTAGCCATGGGATGGTTATTGAATTATCAAACCCCATGATTTCTTTTAGACCATCCCTGTAGTCCTGCAATTCAGGCACCCGCCACAATCTAACCCATAACATCAGTGGGCGAATTATGGTATAATGGTCAGTTCTTTTGACATTTAGATCCAGTTCAAGGGGCACTAAAGGAGTGCCTCTTGGGACCCTTACCAGACTTCTCATAAAATTATTGTCCAGAACACGAAAAGTATCTTTTGACCCTGGCCCCCAGATTTCTGCACCGTACAACGCTGCTGGTTGAACCTTGAATTTAAAAAGCTCAACTACCAGAGACACTGCTTTACTAGTACTCAGACTTTGTTTCCTAAGAATTGACTTTACATTCTGAGTGAATGCCAGCTTGCTTTTTTCCATTTGGGCTCTCCAAGAGAAGTTAGAGTCTAAAGTAACCCCTAAATAAGAGAAATGTAAGACCGATTCTAATTTAACGCCATTCAGTGTTAAACAGCCTTTGTTACTTTTTGGTGGATTAAGGGTCATACATTTTATCTTTTTCCCATTTATTTCCAGTCCTTTCTTGCTACAATAATCACTTAAGGAATTTAGTGCCTGGAGACCTTTCTTAGTTTGGGAAATCAGGATAGTGTTGTCTGCAAACAATAGTGATGTTACCCTTTCTCCATTCAATTTTGGTGAATCGTTTATACATCCCAATAGATGTGTAGGGATGTCGTTCACGAAAAGGGAAAAAAGTGTAGGGGCCATTACGCAACCTTGGCGAACGCCACGCTCGATAGGAATTTTTTGGGTCAGTTCCCCACTTGGGCCCCATCCGATTTTCGCAAAATTCCCTTCGTGCAGCTCTTTTATCTGGACCAATAGGCTATTTGGCAACCCTACAACATTCAATGTTTTCCATAAAAGATTGCGTGGCACTAAATCGAACGCTGCTCTCAGATCAACGAAAGCAACGTATAAATGTCCCTTTTAATGTGTACATATTTCCAATAGAGGCAGCAGAATCTAAATATCTGATCTATTGTGCTTACTTTACATCGGAAACCAGCTTGAAATTTGGTTAAGATTGCATTCTCCTCCATCCAGTCACTGACACGAGTTAATATATGTCGTGAGTAGATTTTCTGGAGAATATCCATCAGGCTGATTGGCCGGTAATTAGAGGGGTCCATCCGATCCCCTTTTTTAAAAATTAAAACAATTTCTGCTCCCCTCCAACTTTCGGGGAAATCTAAGCTAAGGGATAACATATTACACAAGTAGTTTATATATGGTGCCCAAACTTTTAGATCATGTTTGTATAAATCCCCAGGGATCTTATCGAGGCCTGGAGCTTTGCCAGTCTTTACTAGGTTAATTGCCATCTCTGTTTCGACTAGTGTGAAGTCCAGGCAGTCAGTCGGGTCTTCAAGGTATGGAGCATCCACATCGGATTGGGCATCATCATACTTTTTGTAGAGGTTAGTGAAATGGTTGACCCATGTTAGCTCGTCCAAGTGGACATCCTTGACCACTCTCCCTACATGGTTCCCATTGGCTACTAACCTCCAAAAACCTACGCTATCATTAGTTTTAACAGCTAGCAGCATGTCAGCCCATTTTTCTTCCTCCCAGGCTTTTTTGGAGGCCTTTTGTACTGTCTTATAGTTATTCCTTGCCATTTTTATATCAGATAGTGTCTTAGATTTAATAGCTGATATAAGCTCCCTTTTAGATTCCCTACAGATTCTATCATACCATGGTTTACTGTGGGACAGATTCTGTATCTTTTGTTGGTTTTTCTTGGGCATTTTAGTAACTAACATTTTTAAATCATTAAAAAAATGTTTGTGCAGTGACATAAAATAAGTAGGATTTTCCTCGTCTACTTTGGAACCTATGTATGAACCAAAGGTCCCTGCAAAAAGTGTATATATATCATACAGGATCTCACCATGGTCCAATATAAAAGGCCATTTGAGTACTCGTCTATTATTGCTTATATGTATCTCAGTGTTATCTCCATTATTTACATCTGCTGATGATGTGCCCGCTACTCCCTGAAACAAGGAAGCTTCTATTAAAAGGCTCAGGGGAAAGTGATCACTTTCTAGCCTGTCCTTTACCTCGAGGTCCAGGATACTCGACCAAATAGGAATAGAGACAATCACAAAATCTAAGTTGCTCTTGTAATTATTTCTACTGAAGGTTGGTCTTTTCAGATTATCAGACGGAAGCCGTCCATTGCAGGCCCTGAGACAATACTCCGCACATAATTTTGTTATTTGGACTGCCAAAACCGAACATTTAACCAGTTTGACATTCTCCCGTGCTGGGATTTTGTTAGCTTGGTCCTCATCTTCAAAAATTTCACTGAGCCCCAGGACTGGTTCGTAATTGCAATTTAGGTCACCAGCCAAAATGACGTGATCCTCTTTGCCATCTAATCTACTTAGAAAAGAGTCTAATTTGGCTAGTGTGGGTGATTCTTTTGATAGAGATATTGGTCTATTATAGACATTTATTAGGAGGAATTTTTTCCCTTCGCATGTGGTGATTTTTAGCGCTAATATGTCAGGAGAATATACGTCTACCACCTCAATCTGTAACCTCAAGTTAACTTTCACCCAAATTAATAAGCCCCCCGAGGGCCTTCCACTTTTGGATGGGGTGGCGCCTATTCCAAAAGACTTAAACCCTAGTCTATGGGGCGTTACCACCGCCCAGGTCTCCTGTAACAGACAAAAATCATTGATATCAATGAATCTTGCCCATTCGGGGTCCCTTAGGTTCTTTGAGACTCCAGCTATATTCCAGGAGACTAGCTTTAGAGGCTCCATCGCATCGGCCAGGGTCTCAGATTGAGCCACCAATGTTGTCTCCTCAATTGTTGACATTCGTGTCAACATTTCTTCTGCTGCTCCTAATGCATTAGGACCTCTTCCACTCTCCCCCCTTACACTTTCATCCCTCAGTGCCATATTGGCCATTGGTGAATTTGCTACAGTTAGACACCCTGGGATAACTCCTGTAACTTGATCTTGACAATAACCCAAGGATCTCCGGTCTTCAGACTCATTTGGGGGTACCATTAGGGCCAAGTTATGTCGTAAGCAACCTTCCCCATATATGCTTATGGGACCTGGGTGCTCATCGCACTCCGTAGGCCTCTGGATGTTGTCAATCAGTCTCGGGGCTACCGTTTCTGTACTTACAATCGGACTACTTAAGATTATTGCAGTGGTTGAGAAGTTGACCCCAGGAGTCCCCATCCCTTCAGCTCCAATATCAATGCCATCCATACTGAGGGAATGAATTCCACTTCCATCATCCCCTGAGCTCACAAAACGTCAATCACAATCATCTAGGCCGTTAAAAATGTCGAACCTATTTGTGGTCTCCAATGGCGTGAATGGTTTTAAGTGGTCCATTCTCCTGTTGGAGGTGGTATTGGACCTGGTTGGTACAAGGTTCCACCCATAGGGATCAGGGACCAGCAAGGGATAGGGCGCATATAGAGAGTTCCTGACATTTTGTGTTGTTGAATGATAGGTATTAGGATGAGCTTGTATTTGCATATATTGAGGGGGTTGGTGCAGGGATGGAAAAACCACTGATCTTGGATAGAAGTACGTCAGTGGTCGGGGAATAATGCGATTATTAGCATTACCTGAGGGCCAATTTAATATAAAGTGAACAGCATTAGGATCCCTGAAGTTCACTACCACCACATCACCCTCGATATCCTTAGGTCTGCCCCCCAACCACTGAATGCGGCGAACATGTGCAATGTCGCCGTTGATGTTGCTTGCGATTGGCCTATTTAACCTAAGCCAATGAATGATCTTGTTCTTCAGTTGAGCAAAACCTTCCCGCTTATTTTCTTCCAACACAGGGACCCCTGTAAGGACAAAAACGAAAGGTACTGCTTCCGGTGGAAGTTCTGGAAGTGGGGCCCGATTTGATCTCCCCCAGATATGCCTAGTACTTTCCGCTTCCCTTATAGGTCTCCCCAGTGATGTATAACCTAGGCCCTTAGATGGTTTACTGGCTAAAGCAGCCGGAGTCTGGTCGGGTTTGCTTTTTGGCAAATTAAGAGGTGGATTATGTTGTCTATCATTTTTATTGTCAAGGGGTTTCAAGTTAATTGGATTCGTGTTTGAAGCTGAGATCGGGACAGATGTAGTGGGTTGGGTAGACAGTGTAATAATTTGCGTAGCATTGTTTGCAGCTGTCCTAGTAGAGACTTCCTTTTTCCCCAGTTCCTGCTCAATTTCCCTAGTCTTTCTTCCACCTTGTTCAGTCTCTCTATGATTGCTAGGGAATAGCTCCTAATTAAACTTTCAATGCTATCCAATGTGACAGGGTTTTGGGCTGCTTGGGGCACAATGGCAACTGGGCGGGTATCAGTACTGGCCTCCCTATCTATGTGCATGGTAGCTAATGGTAGGGACATTGAATTTGTAACCTCAGGTGCAGCTGTTAGGGCCTTATCACTCCTAGTGGCAATCTTTGCCGTGGGGAAACAGGCAGCCGGTTTTGTCTCTGAGGGCGGAGGACGTGTCCTGCAAGGAGAGCGGCCCAGGTGTAGACTGTTGGGTGCACAGGGACTCCTGGGATACGGAGTCCCTGTCTCACGCTCGCAGCCCTGCTCCAAGCCAATTCAGCCCAGGAAACACCTTGAAGTCACACAATACCCCCAGCGACTCCCGCTGATGAGATGGCGCTGCGGGACCCGCGCAGCGGGTCCGGCGAGCCGTGGAGGTTACAACGTGCGAGGAACAAGAAGGCAGCAAGCTGGGTCCAGGTAAGCAGTAAAGAATCCCAACGTGGGGAAACAGGCAGCCGGTTTTGTCTCTGAGGGTGGAGCGCGTGTCCTGCAGGGAGAGCGGCCCAGGTGTAGACTGTTGGGCGCACAGGGACTCCTGGGATACGGAGTCCCTGCCTCACGCTCGCAGCCCTGCTCCACGCCAATTCAGCCCAGGAAACACCTTGAAGTCACACAATACCCCCAGCGACTCCCGCTGATGAGATGGCGCTGCGGGACCCGCGCAGCGGGTCCGGCGAGCCGTGGAGGTTACAACGTGCGAGGAACAAGAAGGCAGCAAGCTGGGTCCAGGTAAGCAGTAAAGAATTATTCATTCCATTGAGCCCAGTCAGCCCTGCGGGTTGCTTGTTGCCAGACTATGCACCTAGCTCTATTCTAGAGACAGACAGTGTTGTGTGGCCCGTCCCATACTTATCTAAAAGGCCGTCCTAGTGTCCGCGGCACGCTGCCATCTGGTCGCATCATCTCCCTTCTAGTGTCTACCTCCCCTCCGTTGGTTCTTTGCCCTCCCCAAATCCCTCCTAGCGTATTGCTCTGTTATACATTACTGTTATAATTCCTCTGTGGGATTTATTGCATCTTACACTGTTCTTTCCAGTTCCTCCTCTACTGCGTCCTCTGCTTGTCTAGCTCTCAGATGCGTTTGATATAGGCCCCAAAAGTTCTTTGGCCGGCTTGTAGGGGGCAGCAACTCGCTGTAATGCTCAGATTGTGTGCAGCAGTACAGCATATCATGCGACCACCTCTTAGCCATCGGGAGTGGTCCCCTCATCCAGCAGAATGCAACCACGCGCTTGGCTATTAGCATTCCCATATCAGCAAGCTGCCTAACCGCGACCGGTAATCCTCTGGAGTATCCTAGAAGCGTCAGCGCCGGATCCGGAGTCAATTCCAGTTCAAGGATCGTGCTCATTGCTGGGAAAATGCTGTCCCAGTATGTCTGGACCCCCGGACAAAACCACGCAAGATGCATAAAGTCAGCGACCGGTTTGTGACACCTTTCACATTCTGCCGACTGCCTGGGTCCGTATCTGTGGAGTCTCTCTGGGGTGTAATACAGTCTTTGGAGAAACTTTAAGTGTACTAGTCTGTGTCTACCGTTCAGCGATAGCTTTTAGTGTTCACACAGCATTACCTCCACATAGTATCATCGATTGTGACCCGTAGGTCTCTCTGCCAAGCCGCTCTAGCTTTCATGTGTCGTTGCTCTCTATGTGTCATAGCCGTCTTATACAGGTTCGTGATTAACTTACGGGGAGTCTCCGTTTTAACAACGTATGTGAGTTCCGGGACCTCAGGCGGCTCCGCCAGGTCTGGACCTAGTAGGTCTAATAGAGCGCTGCGTACCCTGTGATATTGGAAACGAAGCAGCAATGGGACATCGCTGCCCTCTGTCTCTACCTGATCCCACGTTTTAACCCTTCCTTCCAAGAATAAATCTCCCGCTTTGGCGACACCTAGTTTGTGTAGCGCTTGTACCACACCCCATTCTCCAACTGGAGATAGCCATAAAGCCCACTCTAGGGGCATGCTAGGGGAGTATAGCAGTGCTCCGCTCTGAGCCTGCAAGAGGGAGTGCCAGGCATGATTTGTGGCAGTGATGGAGTCTAATATACCCGTTCTGCGATCTATTGGCCTGAAAACCGTGGCCGGGAGAGGTAGCGGGTCAGCAAAGATTTGTTCCATGCGGACATGGGGAATATGCGCGTCTCCATGTATCCACGTGTGAAGGTGGGCTGCCTGCGCAACCCTGTAATACAGCTCAAAATCCGGAGCTCCCAATCCGCCCATATCATACGGCAGCGTAAGGAGAGTTCACTTCACTCTCGGTTGCTTGCCTCCCCACGCTAGCTTAATCATGAGCTGTGTCATTGTCTGAAAAGGTGCTTTTGATAGCACCATCGGAATGGCGCTGAACAGGAAGAGGAATCTGGGTAATACCACCATTTTCATGATGGCGATGCGTCCCATTAGGGATAGCGGAAACTTGCACCACGCTTCTACATCATCTTCCAGCTTGCTGTACGCCACTCCATAGTTTTCTCTTAGCAGTGTTTCCGAGTCCGTGTGTAGTCGGACTCCTAAATATCTAACCGGATCCAGAGACCATTGTAGCGGGTATTCCATGTCAAACTGACTAGTCGCTGGAGTTAGTGGGAAGGCCACCGACTTCGACCAGTTAACCCTCAAGCCGGAGAGTGCCCCAAATCGAACCACCTCTCTAAGCATTGATGACAAGTTGTTCTCCGGGTCTCGAACATACGGCAGTGTGTCGTCTGCATACATCGATACCACGATTTTATATGTTGGGAAACTAATACCCTTGTTGCCGTGGTATTCGTGCAGTGCACAGGCAAGTGGCCACTAGTGCATAAAGCAGCGGAGATAACGGGCAGCCCTGTCTTGTACCTCTACTAATCGAGAAGGGGTCCGTCACCAGATCTCCTAAGCGGAGCCTTGCGTCGGTTTGTAGTATAAGGCGCCCAGCATTTGGAGAAACGGTTCGCCCAGTCCCAAACGCTGTAACACCTGTTTCATGAATGGCCACTCAACGGAGTCGAAAGCCTTCTCCATATCAAGGAAGACCGCGATGGCTTTCGCGTCCTGCTTAACATGTTGCATAGTGCCAAGTACCATGCGGATGTTATAGGTCAGGTTTCTGCTGGGGATAAATCCCGCCTGTTCTTGTGCGACTAGCTTGGGGGCGAGGAGAGCAAGATGAGTCGCTAGCACTTTTGCATAGAGCTTAGCGTCTACATTAAGTAGGGATAGTGGCCTATATGAGCTGCACTCATTATACGCCTTACCAGGTTTGAGAATTGTGACTATTAGCGCTTCCCTCATGGATTGTGGATATCAACTGAAGGGGAGTGATTCAATTAAGGAAATCAGAGGCCAGAATCTAGTCAACAAATTTTAACAAAAGTTTTACCTCTGACACCATTGATCATACACTCTTATTTTTGAGCACAGAAGTCCCTTTTATTGACTCTGTTTTTTTTTATTGCTTTTTTGTTTTCTTTATTCCATTATTTATCTTAGGGTAGGCTTGTTTGCACTCTATATACATGAGATACCTTGACATTTCATGTCCTAATATTTGCACAAAGATATATACAGAGTATCTTGATTTCTCAACAACATGTAAGTGCAAATTTATACATATAGACAAACATCAATGTGATTACTTTCATTTATAAAAACAAACAAACAATACAATGAGTTACAAAAACATGACCCTATTACAATTTCTCAGGTCAAAGTCCTACTATACTTCCAGAGTTAGGATCAATTTCTCTTGGTAATTTTTACTATTTTGGTCCTTGTAGAGTTCAGAGCCTTTGCTTAAAGGTAAGTGAGCTGAGTGATCTAGCTCCACTGCGTTAATTTTAGCGTTTTCAGTCCAAGACTATTTCACTCTGATACTCTATAATTAATGTCAACGCGTTTCGACCTCGATGGAATATGGACCACTTATTGTGTGTGAGGTCTTCCTCAGAGCACGATGTATCACGTAGGACAATTTTCTGATTCTATTGGTGTTCAAAAGGGGTTAGGGTCACTTTTATACTGATCCACTGTCCCTCGTTCCAGTATGCTGCATTCGCTTCCAGCGTTTATCTTATTTTCAATAGGTCATTTCTTCTGTGGTGGGGCGATTTATGGCTGTGGTTCTGTATAATGGAGTGTCCGTTCGGTTTCTTTGTTGTACCTGTTTTCTTGATGTGTCTTCCGTGGGGCTCTTTTCTTACTCATTCGCTCTCCCTCTTTACGCGTCTGACTTCATTGCCATGCTCTCATGGATTGTGGCATGCTACTTTCTACACAGATGTCGTCGAATAGTGTGGACAAGCACCAGGTGCGCTTCCGGAACGCATGCCCGCTAAAGCCTCTATTATTTCATCTTTCCCTATAGGCTGCATGAGGAACTCCCGATGCGTGTTCGTGAGCATGGGCAAGTCTATGTGTTCCAGGTAGTCCGCTATATCGTCAGTGAGGTCTCCGTATTTAGAGGATTACAGGTCAGAATAATAGCTCCTGAACCCGTTCGCTATATCCGTCTCATCAGTGACGACTTGGCCGTCAGCAGTCTTTAACTCCGAGATCTGAGTCTTCCCCCTGTTGCCCTTTAGTATTCTAGCTAGGAGTGAGCTAGGACGCTCCCCCTCTCCATATGTCCGTGCTGTCGCATATTTCCCCATATGCTGAACTTCCCTGTCCGCTTCCTCGTTATATTCCGTGATAAGCGATTTTATTTCTTCCGCTACTGCTGAGTCTGGGTTACTCTGCTTCCGCCTCTCAAGTGTTGCCAGCTTCTTTTCTAACAGCGATAGCCGTTTCCGGATGAATTTGAGAACACTCGAGTGTTTGGACATAGCTATGCCCCTTATGTAAACCTTAAAGGCCTCCCACACTGATTGAAAACTGTCCACCAATCCTATGTTAGCCTCAAAGAAAACATCAATCTCTTCCGCTAGCTCGCCTCTGAACTGCGCATCTAACAGTGAGTATGGAGGAAAGCGCCATGTAAATGGGGGGATTGCCTTCGTAGGGGACTCCAGTACCAATAGGAGTGGTGAGTGGTCTGATAGAGTGCGTGACAGGACTGTACAGGCCTTGATGCGCCCCATCATGGAGGAGGACGCTAGCCAGTAGTCAATTCTGGTGTGGATATCGTGATAGGCAGAATAGTGTGTGTATCCTCCCTGCGATGTGTGTCTGTACCTCCATACGTTCTCCAGTTCCAGACTAGTAAGCTCCGTTTGTAGCACTTGCACAGCGGCTGAGGGTTTACGCGGTGGACCAGCTGATCTATTCAACGCTGGGTGGAATACTAAATTAAAGTCCTCCCCCCCCCCAAAGTACCTGCGAAGTGGAATAAGTGCGTGTGACATTCGCTAGGTTTTGATAAAATTCTGGGGAGTCATAATTAGGAATTGTATAGATGTGTTGCACACCTGAATGTTAGTTGCGACTTCTCAGTATAAAATTTAATTGGCTATTTTTGGGTGCCTCTGGGTGTGATCCCCTCTGACCCTGGGGGATCCTAAATTGTAAATATACGGCGATTGCAGCACCAAACCAATGGTGCTGTGTCCACGGACACTCCTCAGAGATTTAATCCCTATAGTTCAAACAATGTAATCCGTTTGTTGTACGTGTAAGAATTCGCTATTACACATAGGTAGATCAAAGTAATGACTTCTTTAATCCGATCTTTTATCCAACACAATTCTTCAAAATTATTGACATTGATGATCAATTCCATCAAGTTTCAACAGTACATGACAATCGCTTCTTCATTTAATATCCTTTCAAATTGCGATGTAAGTATCCCTATGCATTTCGGGACCCAGCCCTTCTTCAGGGGATTCACTTATAAGCGCATGAGTGAATAGGACGGCGTGTCAAAATATCATCATGCCAAGTTAGGGCCATAATCATTAATGACTATTAGATCCAGCCCCCGACCTTTACATCGTGATATCACGAAACGGCCCTCAAGGTCCGCCTGCAGTAGCGTCAGAGTTAGCTTCGATCTAGGGTTGACCCAGGTTAATACTCCCCTGGAATGCGTTGTGAATCCAGCAACTGTGGCATTTCCCACCAATCCCCTGCTGAGTAGCATCCTACTTGTGAGTGGAAGATGTGTCTCCTGTAGGAGGGCTAAATACACCTTCTGCCGCTGTAGGTAGCTCAGCACCTTCCTGAGTTTACGGTAGTCATTGAGGCCCCGCACATTCCATGTGAGGGCCTGTAGCGCAGCTGGCGAATCACTTGGAGTCGCTACAGGTGCACTTGTCATCGCTCCAGGGAATTTTTAACTTATGTGGCAGGTTATATTGTGAGCCCAGAACGGGCAGTGTGTGCAAACAGTGGCTCAACAAACCCCCCCATCCTCCTTGTGTACATAACAACTGCAAAACAGTCCCTCCCCCAGCCCACAGCAGACCTCCCCCAACCTGGCCTTGCCGAACCCGAACCCATCCATCCCCCCTCTCTTCCCCTCCCTCAACTGTTTAGAAAACTCCGGGGTGCATTGCGCGCGGGGGCCAAGGTCGCCAAGCAGCCTATACCCACGAGGGTTGCTCATGTCACCTGTCCAGCTGCGCCGCTACCGCCACGCCCTGCGGAATGCATCATTAGAACACATAAATAATACTGGAAATCACGCTCATTCAGTCCTGTCCCAATCTCCCCCCCACCTAACAGTTTTCCCTCCCCCCATATCCGCGAGGAGAGGAGTAGAAGTATATCTAGCCTTCAGTTGTGCCCCATACCTTTACTGGACCCCCAACCCCCCACCCTCAAGTGTCAGCAGTCTCAGTGTCTCTGCGTCGATGTGATGGCCGTGTACCCAGAAGCCACCATGAGTATTGCTCCCTGCATCACTCCTGGAGGCGTTAACGTGCAAACAAGATAACACAATTGCTATGGGCAAATCCTACCATACTGCGCGTCATTCAAAGTCACTCCTGTTTGTCGAGTTGGCTGTTTCTCCCATCACCTTCCAGCGATCTGTTTTCGCCCCTAGCGTGTTCCCTCGACCAACTTGTCAGCGCTTGTTGTAGGGCCCGTGGGTCAGTGAAGAGGTGCGAATGGCCACTCTCAGTTTAGCCGGGTATAACATTGCATAGTCCAGACCAAGTTCTCTGAGTTGTTTCTTAAAGGGGATAAAATGCTTACGCGCCTCCTGGACCCTAGCTGTAAAGTCTGGATAAAGTGAAATCGCCGAACCCTCAAATTGCAGTGATTGTTTAGCTCTTGCCAACCGGAGGGCAGTATCCCTGTCGCGATAATTAAGTAACTTAGCAATAATAGGGCGAGGTGGTGCTCCAGGGCACAGGCGTGGGCCCAGCGAGCGGTGTGCTCTTCCCACAACGAACATGGATGAGAAAACACCCTCACCCAGAAGGGAGACGAGGAGCTTTTCCACAAACGTTTCCATCGTGCCCGTCTGAGTGGTTTGCGGCAGGCCCGTGATGCGGAGGTTACAGCGTCGTGAGCGGGCCTCCAAATCCTCAGTTTTGTCTTGAAGGGCGTGCATGATCTTATCCAGCTTCTTGTGTCCAGCGTTCAGTTCCGTTTGGGCTTCCTCTACCTCCGTTATTCTCCTCTCTGACATGTCTAGTCTCTCAGCATGTTTGTCAAGACGCTCCTCCATGCGGTCCATCCTGTAAGTGAGTGCATCAATCTTTGTGCCTAGTGAAGACATGCTGGCTTGTAGGCCTTTTTCCATAGAAAGGAGCATATTCTTTATATCAGTGCCAGCTGCCTGATCCTCCACTAATTGTGCGTGCGCACTATCCTCTGCCTTGGTCCCCTGCAGCTGCGAGCGCCTTTGCGCAAAGGGCAGTTTGCTCTGCGTTTTGTCTCCCTTACCCAATTCAATTCAATTCAAAAAACTTTATTCGATCATTTTAAAAATAATCATAAATGTACAACAGTACATCACAGCGCTTACAATTTACAGTTACATTTTATAAGCTTCCAGTTATAAAAGACATACTTTTCCTAAGAGATACAGATTTTAAAATATATACAGCAGTAAAAAAACATACATCAGATTTGGCAAGTGCAAATAAAAGACTCATGGCTGTTTCCATAGAGAATACCTTGTATTTTTTTAAAAGTGGTTTCAGGTAAATAGTGCGAAGTTGTAGGTAATAAGGGCAAATCAGTAAAAAGTGCACAGTGCTCTGTTTGGAGATCCCGTCACACGGGCATGGGGCTACAGTGTGAAGCTTGATGTGCGGACAGGCAACAAGCAAGTGAACAGTCCCCATACGTAGTCTGGTAAGGACATATTGGTGTGAACGTATGGTTAACGTTTTTAAATATTCTGCAATACCAGGTTCAGCCAGATTATAAGTATTATAGAAACAATGTGTAGAATACTGGCTGGTGGCAGAACAACGCTTTTCAGCCTTAGCCCTCAAATACACGTGCTTTAGCTCTTTTTTAGGGATGTCCAGGGCACTAGAGGGGTTTTCACGAACATTTAACTTAAAAACATCATTAAATGAAGAAAAGACGTAATTAAGCCAGGGAATCAGGCTACACTTGTCCAGACGGAGACAATCAATAATAATTTTCCTCGTAAAACTGGTCTGTTCTTTGAGCCAGATAGACCTCTATACCAGTAGGGGTCTAAGACCAATAAGATCTGCTAGGTGTTCCAAACCAACCTCCTGGTGAATCAAACTGGTAGAGGCTGAAGATGGTAAACAGAGGAGTTTCTTAATGAATTTGTTTTCTTCAACTTGGAGCGTAAGATGATTACAGTGTCCCCATACCCCTGACCCATAAAGTGCCAGAGCGACACATCTGTGGCGATATATGTATAACATATCGCATATGCGCCTTGAGCCCAGTTTAGTAGCCAATTTAAAAATACCAAATGCACTTTTACCCATTTTTGCCCTAACATTGGTCATCTCATGGGACCAAATGCCCCCACTATTAAAAGTAATGCCTAGATAACAGAAATTTTCAACCACTTGGATCAATTGATCCTTAAATAAAAAAGGTCTTAGTTTTTTAACTTTCTTTCCACAGGCCATAATAAAAGTTTTTGAATTGTTAATCTTAAGTTTTCTCCCATTAATAAAGTCCTGGAATTTATCCATTAGTTTCTGCAGCCCAACAGGGGTTCTGGATAAAAGGACCGTGTCGTCCGCGTAGAGCAGAACTGGGATTGATATACCCTCAGCGGACGGAACATCGGCATTAACTAAACGCAGTTCTGTTTCGATAGCGTTAATAAAAAGGGAGAACAGAAGGGGGGCAAGAACACATCCTTGCCTGATTCCGGACCTTACTCGGATGCTTGAGGTACATTCGCCCATTTGCCCAAATCGAATATTAGAGGACAGATTGCCATACAGATGTGCCAAGAAATAGATAATTTCGGGAGGAGCCCCCATATTCAGTAAGGTTGACCAGAGTAATCCATGGTCAACCAAATCGAAAGCGCTTGAAAGGTCCGCGAAGCAGAGGAACAGCGAACCCTGTTTTGCGCGCGTATACTTGCCTATAATAAGGTCTAGGTTGATGCACTGTTCTATAGTGCCTAACCCCTTGCGGAACCCATACTGGGAATCCGCGAGGATCCCATTCTCTTCAACCCATTCCTCCAATCGAATCAATAGCACCCGACTCATTATTTTCATGGAGGAGTCGAGGAGTGAGATAGGGCGATAGTTCTTAGCCTCGCTCCTATCTCCCTTTTTATAGATAGGAATGATAATCGACTCACCCCAGGACTGTGGTGCAGAGGCCAAGGCTACCGCGTTAAATACTTTAGTCAGCAGGGGGCTCCATAATAGTACATCAGCTTTGTATAGGTCAACAGGGACCCCATCAGGGCCGGGTGCCTTCCCTCCCTTGCTACACCGGATGGCATTATCCACCTCGACAACTGTAATGTTGAGCGGTGTAGATGGTCTAGGAACCGCAACCGAGTCTCTCTCTGTAAGTATCCCTCCTAGATTAAATATGCTAGAGAAGTGGCATACCCAGTTTTCCTCACTTACTTGAGCCGAGAGCACTGGGTATACCTCATCATGAAGGAAGGGGCAATTAACAGTATTCCAAAATAACTTAGTATCTCGGAGTTCTACGGCCTTGGACATATTATCCCACGCTTCCTCTCTTAACTCCTGCTTTCTCAAGTTCAAGTGCATTTTATAAGTGCTCCTTAGGGTTCTGACCACTTCCCTATCCCTGGGTTTACTAGCAAGGGCGTTTTTTAGTTTTTGTAGGGATTTTGTACAAGCCCTATTAAACCACCCTCTAGGAGCTCCTTGTCCCTTTGCCTTGGTCTTAGTCAAAATCTGTTTCGTCATTACATTAATTGATTCAAACCCAGCTAAAATACTTGTCGGGCATGTGATGGACTCAAGACAGCATTCCACCTCCGGTAGACATGCAGACACAATGTTTACCAATAGTTGTTCCTCATTATGTCTCCCCCATTTGATCCTGGGTCCATTGGGTCTGTGCGGGACTAGATCCGTCACTGTTCCATGGGATACCACAGCCTTCTCCCCCCATATAAGCAAATGCGTTACAAGACAGTTGTGGTCACTAAGAGCCATATCTAGTACTTGTGGTACAGTACACAGGGAGTTTATGCTTGCAGATGCGATAAGGTAATCTATGATGGTGGCAGAGTTCCTTCCCACAAAGGTTGGTATCGGTTTGCCCTCATTATCTTTCCTTGGTATCAGTATCAGCAGGTCTAATTTAAGCAAGAGCGTGTTAAGTGAGTCCCCATAGATCGTATGTGTAAAATGGGCCTGGTCCTCCCCATCCTCCCCCCCATAACCACACACCCTTGAGAAGGAAAGGGGGCACATGTGAATATTAAAATCACCACACCACAAAATTTCGGGGGGATTACCAGTTTGCCCACACAAATTATCTACTGCCTCCTCAAGTTCATCAACCACTACAGAGCTATGATGGTTAAATACATTATTATAGTGGTTAATTATTAGGACATTCCTACCACCATTATACTGCAGCCATAGTACCTGTGAATGTGAGCCAACTATCTTATGTGTTTTAACTCGTACCGGGAGACTCACTGACAGCAAAGTCACCAACCCACCTCTAGCTCTACCCATACTGGAACTCAGGGCCGGGCAATTATAGGCGACATAGCCTTCTAAGAGTATATCTTCAGTACACCACTTCTCCTGGAGACAAAGGATGTCGAATTTGGTGACAAAATCCGACCAGCCCAAACAATCCGTCTTATTACACCACCCTGCGATATTCCAACTTATTAGCTTATACCCTTTTCCTGGGGTACTTGCTTCCCCAACTGTATGCATTCCCATAACAGAGAGGGGCGGGGACCCATTCAGTGGTTCAGCTAAAGAAATGCATGTTGCGTTCCCCATCACATCAGCTCCATTGTCAATGCCCTCCATGCTGGGGGTATGTATTCCACCTCCCTCAGCCCCTGAACTCAAAAAACATCAATCACAATCATCAAGCCCATTAAATATATCGAACCTGTTTGTGGTCTCCAATGGCGTAAATGGTTTTAAATGGTTCATTCTCCCATTGGTGATTGTATTGTTCCTAGACGGAACAAAATTCCATCCATAGGGGTCAGGAACCGGTACAGAATAGGGCACATATGGATAGTTCCTAACATTTTGCATGGTCGATGGGTGGGTATTAGAATGAGCTTGGATTAGCGGGTATTGAGGGAATTGATGCTGGGGGGGAAACACCACTGATCTCGGATAAAAATACGTCAGTGGTCGGGGAATAATACGATTGTTGGTATTTCCAGGAGGCCAATTTAATATAAAATGAACAGCATTTTGGTCTCTAAAACTCACCACCACTATATCACCTTCAATATCCTTGGGTCTTCCCCCCAACCACTGGAGGCGGCGGACATGTACAATTTCGCCGCTAATATTTCTTGCAATTGGCCTATATAAACTCAGCCAATGCATAATTTTGTTCTTTAATTGGGCAAAGCCTTCTCGCTTGTTCCTTTCCAGCTCGGGCACCCCAGTGAAGACTACCACGAAAGGCACTGCTTCCGGTGGAAGTTCTGGGAGGGGGGCCCTATTTAGTCTCCCCCTGGTCTGCCCAGAGTTTTCCCCCTCTCTTGTTGGTTTCCCCAAAGATGCATTGCCCAGACCCTTAGGTGGTCTATTTGTTGATATATCCGAAATCGGGTCGGGTTTATTATTTGGCAATATAGGGCGTTGGTTATGTTGCTTGTTATTAATATTAAGGGGGGGTTTCAGGGTCAAATTCGATATAGGGACTGGTACAGATATAGTAGGTTGGGTGGGTGGTGTAATAATTTGCATAGCGTTTTTTCCATCTATCTTTGTAGGAGCTTCCTTTCTTCCCAGTTCCCGCTCTATTTTCCCTAGTCTTTCTTCCACCTTATTCAGTCTTTCTATAATTGCTAGGGAATAACTCCTAATTAAACCTTCAATGCTATCCAATGTAACCAAATTATGAACTACCTGCGGCACAGTATCATCTGAAGGGATGACAATATTAACCTCCCTATCTATCTGAATAGGGAGTGGGAGTGGGGGTGTAGTATTAATTACTTCAGGAGCAACTATTAGGGCCCTGTCATTCCCTATTATAGCCTTGATCTTTTTGCCGAAATCAGAATGACTCAGTTTTTGTTGTTGTGGTTCCCCCCTTTTCCTCCTTTTTTTAGTGGGTGGTGGGCTGTGATTTCTAGATGGCATAGTTTTTTTTGTCCTATTTCGTATATTTTTACATGGCATGGGCATAGGGGTGATCAGTGCCTCAGTTACTATGGGAATGCTGGTGCAATTAGTGAGCGGGGGACCATTCACAATTATCTTAGGGCCGGTACTAGGTGTTGGCGTGTAATCTCTAAATACAAGAGGCAAGCTATCCAATAAAAGTACACTGTCATTGTCATTTTGGCTCCCTTCAGTGGTGATGGTAGTAGGTAACGGTGACTCAATCAAATACCTACTTTTCATACTTTCTACAGAGCGGCGGCGTTCCGCCCAGAGTAATTTCCTTAGAAACATCGGCAGCAGACTTTGTAAAGTAATTGTCCAGAGTTCCATTAAATGAGCCCCCCGACCTGTCCGACATAGCAGAGACTGTGCTGGTCACTTGCAATGACATTTATGGGAGGCAAACATCTGTAAATTAGAAACAGGGTAAACTTACTCAGAAAATACACACAGAATGATTAACGGCCAGGGATTTGGGCCCAGTCCAGTCTCCTCGGGCCTCCTCGGGCCACAGAGGGCCCGCCCTTTGCCCGGGCTTAGCCCCGGGCGCTCCCGGGCGCTCCCGCGCAGCGGTACAATCACTTGCCTAAATAGCAGTTGGGCCAATTAGAGGTGTGCTTTTCCCGTCGTCCGGTGCTCAGGGGGCGGGGCTAGCAGGGAGAGCGGGCTAGGTGTCTTGAATTGGCCTGCAAGGACTCCTGGAACATCGAGTCCTTGCTCCTGCTCGCAGCCCTGTTCAGCCCTTCTGTTCCCCGGTAAGTCTCAGGATTACACACTGTCCTTAGAACGATGCGGGACCCGCGAAGCGGGTTCCGCGAGTTATAAATATAAAAGCAGGTTAAGGGTCCAGTAAATCGGCAAACGGCCCAGCAGGCGCTTAGCGGCTCCAAGCTCCTGACACAATGAATCCCACCACGCAATGGCAGAGGTGCGCTTTTCCCGTCAACCGGTGCTCAGGGGGCGGGGCTAGCAGGGAGAGCGGGCCAGGTGTCTTGAATTGGCCTGCAAGGACTCCTGGAACATCGAGTCCTTGCTCCTGCTCGCAGCCCTGTTCAGCCCTTATGTTCCCCGGTAAGTCTCAGGATTACACACTGTCCTTAGAACGATGCGGGACCCGCGAAGCGGGTTCCGCGAGTTGTAAATATAAAAGCAGGTTAAGGGTCCAGTAAATCGGCAAACGGCCCAGCAGGCGCTTAGCGGCTCCAAGCTCCTGGCACAATGAATCCCCTACCCATCTCAGCTGCTTGTGTCCAGCGCATATGGGGGGGCACCCAACCGGTAGGACTCGTGGGGGGTAAGCTGACTGTCACGTTCCGCGGGTTCACCAAACCGCAGCACTACGTGGTATATTCAGGACGGCCAAGTATTCCAAACTCTCGGGCCCAGGTCACCAAAAACGCAACTCTCCGAGCCCTCTCCGGATCTGCGCAGCCTGGACTCAGCAGCAGGGCCCACTATGTCGAGAAGGGGGCTTTCTGGCTAACCCCAGGACTCCAAGGCAGATCATGCCAATGTTCCCACAGCGTGTTCACCCCACCGCCCCCAGGCCAGTGTTAGTGTCCCACAACACAGTGGTACCTCCAATGACCGCTCTACGATCGTGTGTGCTCACCCGGATGGCGCCCAATAAGTGTGCAGGCCCGCGACCCCACCGTGCTTCACCCCTCGTAGCAATATTGCAACTTCACCCGAATGCACCCGCCATATCCAGGCACGGCACTCGGAGCCGGTGCGTTGAGCCTCGGCACCTTTTCAGTGTTCTATATCTTGTCCCCGCACCACTGCATCTGTCTGAGCTCCATGGACCCCCTCCACGACTCCGACAGCAGGGCCACGCGCCGCGAGGGCGTAGGGGTAATCTCCGCTCAACTTTCCCCCTTCAGTCTTATCATAGGCGCCTCCACATCCAGTCCGCCTTGCACTCCGGGTCTTACTTTACTAATTGCAGCCTTTCACCAGAAAGCTCCCCCTGCCTTGCGGTTTCTCAGCCGTTGTGCTATTACCCGCGCTGCCAGAGTCCAATGTGAGGGGGGAGGAGGGAGGGCCAGTGGGGACGCTCCGGCCCCCGTGTAGAGACCTTCCGCCGCCCTCCGATATCCGTAGGCGCGGGTCACTCCAGGGCCTCCAGCCGCATAGCTAGGCCTCCCACGGTGATGGCGCACTCACTGTCCGCACGTCCTGCTACGTCCTCCGGATCCCCGTCTCACTTCAGATCGCGGCTGCGAGGCCCACCAACTCATGATCGGCGCAGCGTATTCCCCAGCCAGGGCGTCTCCGAACCTCGGGATAAAGGGCACCGCTGTCAGCTCCGTAAGTTCACAGGCACTAGAGAAGCCCAGGACTTCGCTCAAAAGTGTTCGGATGCAGGATAATGTAGGATAGACGTTTCAACGTGATGGAGCTGAAGGCTCAGGCGGCCATCACGGTTGCCGGCAAGCTCCGCCCCCCCAAATGTTTCTGGATTATTATTCGTCATCAGTAGAGATCAGGCATAAAATTATTTGGGGTTGCTGAGCAGGCTGCCAAAGTCTTCAGAAACATGTGTCTAGAGATGGCCAGCATTGATCTGCACCAACCTGGTGAAACACTCAAAAGAACTTTTGTACGAGTACACACGCTTGATGAACTGCATCAACCATAATGCTTAGGGGCGAACCCGCTGGGAGGTGAAGCAGTATGATCCCACATTTGTTTCCTGTTTAAAAGGCTCCCTCGAACCGCTTTGAGCTGACGAGCTTGTGGAGAGTCACCTGCGCGCCTGGAGAGGTACTGTGACCCGAGAATACTTTGGCAGCCTGCTCAGCAACCCACTGGGCGAACCCACTGGGAGGTGAAGCAGTGTGATCCCACATTTGTTTCTGGGGTATGCCATAGCATTACTAGCACACAGACAAAATAAAACAATATATGTTTCTTTTCCTGGCTTCTTGATGGATTGAATAAGGAATTACAGATGCTAACGGTGTGGACAAAAACTTTTGTTTTAACAAGTTCATGTTTCTGTGTCAGAACAAAGGGTACATTGTGCTATAAACAGGGTCACTGGAAGGGAAACAACCTTTACAACGCAACTTTTACAACACACTACCATTACAACGAAACTTTTACAACGCAACATCCATTACAACGCATGCCTTTACAACGCAACCATTACAACGTATGACACTACAACGCACACCACTACAACGCATGTCATTACAACACAGTCATTACAACGCATACCAATGTCAATGCATAACATTACCATCTAACACTTACCCTACGGTTGCACCCCCTGGAGTTAGAATAGTAATTTTTAACCCTGCACTATCCAACACGTACCCTACTGTTGCACCACCTGGAGTTAGAATAGTAATTTTTACCCCTACAGTATCCAATACTTACCAAACATGCAATGTAATGTTATGCGTTGTAATATTATGAGTTGTAAAGGTATTATGCGTTGTAATGGAATGCATTGTAAATGTAGTTTTTAAAATTTCGTTGTAATGGCATGCGTTGTAATGGAATGCGTTGTAATGGAGTTTGCGTTGTAAAAAATGCGTTGTAAAGGTATGCGTTGTAAAAGTGTGCGTTGTAACGTCATACATCTCACTGGAATTATGCGATTGTGCTACTGCAGTGAATTTGCTCCAAACTGGCCCTCACTCCCCTGAAAAGGAGCACCCGCTCTGACCTTGCTGGTCCGAGTAAGAAGCGATCTTCGAATCCTGCGTGGGTTGCCCTTGCCAAGGCTTGTTAACTCCGATCCGGAAGCCGACACCGCCGACAGCGAGAACCTTTGTGGGACAGCTCATGATTTGACCCTGGTCATCCTCGATGCCCCCGAGTCCACGTGGCAGCGGAGACAATCTTCACGACAAGCACCTGATTGCGCCCGACATCGCCTGGTTCCTTCCTGGTTGCTTCCTGGTCACTGGTTAGTGACCCAGACTCTGTCCCCTCTGCTTTTAGGTACTCTACATCTTCGATCCACCCTTGGAACACACTGGACTCTTCTCTTCTGGCTGCCTGCAGCATCTTCATCTCCAGGCTCCATAGATCTACACGACGAAACCCGACATGCTTTGGCACCTGTGCACCCACTTCCTGTGGGTGAGGTAACTCTTGAACGCCGGTGCTCCTGTAGTGGTTTACACCTCTAGGTTCTAAGTCTAAAATTTTGTCCATCTAGTCCAGTCGGAAGACCCCTAAAACTGTAACTCGATAACTTTTACGCACCATTGACTTTGCATTGGTGCATGCGTGTGCTTTTAGCGCTGCACCCGAATCCCGCGGGCTACTCCCGTCCTAACTGCTGTTAGTCCAGTGTAGTCCCAGCGATTCCCAAGGCCCTAGGCCTTACCACTGATCGAATAGTGATACTTATACTACTTTTTTGATATATGGTTTGAGTGGCCACCGGCCCTATCCATAATTGTGCAACTTTCTTATGTTATATTGTGCTTTTGTTTAAACGCTTGTGCTTCTATACTCATAAAGAGTACAGGGGATTATTCTGAGAATAAATACATATATTTTTATAATATATAACTTGTGTGGTGTCCTTTCATTTGATATTACAGGATTGCATATGGTAAAACAGCTGGCTTCACATGCCCTCTTGAGTTAAGCCTTTAGGCTGCTTAGTCGATGCTACCCCTAGGATAGCTTGTCTTTTAATGTTGACTTACAACCACCACCATAAGGGATTGTTTGGACTGATACAAGGTGCCCACAGAATTGTGGACATCATACATCAGGCCAACTTCTCACACTCCGCCATATCTCCTCCTAAAAGTTCTGAAAGCACGTGGCGGACTCTGTGAAACTGGAACCTCGTCAGGAGTGATGACGATTCCAGGCCAGCCGCTGCCTGCCCCCAGGTCTTGACAATTCCATCATTGAATAGGTCTCCCGCGACCCTGATGTTCATTCTCTGCAGTTCCGTTACCTCCCCTTTCTCCCGGAGAGGAGGCAGCCACCGGGCCCAATCAATAGGCATAATAGGGGAGTATAACAGTGCACCGTGTTGTGCCTGCAAAAGACAAAACCATGCGTGATTCGTGGTCGAAATTGAGTCTAGCGTTCCAGTTCTACGGTCCGTTAGTTCGAAAATCGTATGAGGGAGTGAGAGAGGCCGGGCGAACAGAGTCTCCATTTTTACATGCGGTATGTCTCGGTTTCCGTGTATCCAAGTGTGTAAGTGATCAGCCTGCGCTACTCTGTAGTACAATTTGAGGTCTGGCGCACCAAGCCCTCCCATGGAGTAAGGTAGTGTGAGGAGCGACCATTTCGCCCGAGGCTGACCTCCTGCCCAGGCAAGTTTTATCATCAATTGTTGTAGCCGCTGAAAGAACGACTTAGGGAGGACCATCGGAATGGTCATAAACAAGAATAAGAATCTGGGGAGTACAACAATTTTCATAATGGCAATTCGCCCCAAAAGGGACAGCGGGAGCTTGCACCAGGTAGCCACATCGTCCTCCAGCTTGCTGAATGATGTTCCATAATTAGCTCTAAACATGATCTCAGGATCTGTGTGAAGATGCACCCCCAGGTATCTGATCTCATCAGTTGTCCATTGGAGCGGGTACTCCATGGTAGTAGGTTGTGTAATCGGCGTCAGGGGGAAGGCCACTGACTTTTACCAGTTAACTTTTAGTCCAGATAATGCGCTAAAACGGACCACCTCCCTGAGGACAGAGGAAAGGTTTACATCAGGGTCGCGGACATATAACAATGTGTCGTCCGCATACATTGACACCACAATCTTATAGCTTGGGAAGCTTATGCCTTCGTTGCCATGGTACTCCCGCAGAGCGCAGGCCAGGGGTTCTGCTACTAGGGCGTATAACAGAGGTGAGAGTGGGCAACCCTGCCTGGTGCCCCTTGTGATTGGAAAAGAGTCTGTAACCAAGTCATTCAATCTGAGTCTGGCACGCGGCCGGCAGTACAGCGCTCCTGTCATTTGAAGGAAAGGCAGTCCCAGGCCCATGCTTTGCAAAACCTTCCTCATGAACATCCATTCCACTGAGACGAAGGCTTTTTCCATGTCAAGGAAAACCGCCAACGCCTTCCTGTCCTGTCGGACATGCTGTATCGTGCCCAGAACAGTCCGAATATTATATGACAAGTTTCTGCTTGGGATAAATCCCGCCTGCTCTGGGGCCACCAGTATGGGCGCCAGGAGTGCCAGCCGAGTGGCCAACACTTTGGCAAATAGTTATGCGTCGACATTGAGTAAGGAGAGAGGCCTGTATGAACTGCACTCCTCCCTAGTTTTACCCGGCTTCAAGATTGTCACAATAAGAGCCTCTCTCATCGATTCCGGCATACTACCCTCCATACAAATATCGTCAAAGAGTGAAATAAGCTGGTCCTTGAAAGCTTTATAGAAGCCCGCCGTTAGGCCGTCGGCCCCTGGGGCACTACCCGACTTCATACCAGCCAGAGCCTCGGATATTTCATCTTTCTCTATGGGGAGCATAAGGAATTCCCTGTGGGCGTTGATCAGCATGGGAATGTCTATATGGATAAGATAGTCATCAATGGGGGGCGTGGCCAGCAACATGGCCGACTAGACGTGCCTGTACGGAGCTCCCGCCGAGCAGCATAAATATCCGACTACACATATCCCCCACGATCCAGAAAAGACACCAAATGAGAGAGCCGACGCCCGGGTACCTGACACGAACCGCTGCGGTGGCGATCCAGCGTTGATCTCGCCTGTGAGCCGTGGAATACGACAGCTACAGTGACTCTCGGCGACCATGATGGTGGCTGCGGCGCTCGGCGGAGGGATTCTCGCCTCAAGATCCGGCTGTGCCCTATCTCGCTGAATCTAGCGGACAGAGGCCCCGCTACCTGCCTGGTCGCCGAGAAGAACCACACCGTCTCCGCCGGAGAGGAGGAGGTAGACCGCGGTGCCCGCCGACCGCCTTTCCCAAGATGGCGGCCGGCGTTATCGGCGGAGGTCAGTGACGACGGAGTGCCCCCTGCTGCCCCCCACCCAGGACGGGGTGTGACCGGGAGCTACCTCTGAGGCAGCGCGACGGTGAGGACGGGGTGGAGGAGGCGGGAACCGAACCTGTGCGGCACCGGGAGCCGGGGCCCAGCCCACACGCAGCGCCCGCCTTTACCAACATGGCGGCCACGCGCTAGAGACGCCTGGGGAGACGGGGACCGGAGGGAGAAGTGTAGCGGTCCGCTGAGACCTACTGGGGGCGAGAGGACCCAGCCCTGTTCTGCTGGAAGCCCTGGTGCCCGCAGTGGGACAGAGACGGCTGAGTGGCGCTTCAGAGCCCTGCACACGAACGCTGAACCGCCCATGGCTACACCCTGGGGCTTGGGGCTGAGGCGGTAGACACTTCGGAAGAGGCCGCAAAGAGACACAGGTGGACGGAGGTACCCAGAAGTGCTGCCACTGTTCCCAGCACGCTGCCGAGCTCCGCGGCCGCGCAGAGGGAGAAAACTTATACCAGGAGCCCCAGGCTTATAGACTGAGCAACCATGGGAAAGAGAGACACGGCCCCCAAGATCACGAGACAGGGCCCAATGGACAACTTCGCGGCACCACGTCCTGTAGTGGAACAACAGTCAATGCAGCCTGGCGTGCGCACTGATACGGCCATGTTACTGGAGGCCATCCAGGCGTCCAGGACGGACATCCAAGCATCACGAGTGGCCTTGGAGACAAAAATTGGGGAGGTAGGGTCCGAGGTGACGCTACTGCGGCAGGACTTCCGAAACTTGACCGACAGGGTCACGGCGGCCGAATCGAGGTTGACCGACAATGAGGAATCGATTACCACACTTAAGAAGGACATGGCGGAGCTACAGGCCTCTCACCGTCAACTGCTGTGGAAGGTTGATGACGCCGAAAATAGGTCAAGGCGCAACAACCTACGCTTTGTGGGCTTTAGAGAAGGGATCGAGGAAAGGAATATGTCCGCCTTCCTCCTCGACTGGTTGAAAACTACCTTCCTGACGGCGCGGTTCTCCCCGTGCTTCATTATTGAGAGGGCGCACAGGGCGCTCCTGGCCAAACCACCGGAGGGAGCACGACCGAGACCAGTTATAGCGCGCTTCCTGAACTTTGCCGATAGAGATCTGATTCTACGAGAAGCCAGGAAAATGGGAGAGATCCGCTTTGAAAATGCTACCATACTGATCTTTCCGGACTACAGTCAGGAAGTCTCCAAACAGCGCCGCTCCTTCGACGCTGTAAAGGCAAAGCTGAGGTCCCTGAACATTAAGTATATGCTCCTCTTCCCAGCCAAACTCAAGGTACTCTATCAGGACAAATCCATCTTTTTTCCACACCCGGAAGACGCGTGGCAGTGGCTCGAGGAGCGCCCCATCCTGAATAGTAGAGAAGCAGCGGGCAGGGATGCACTGGACAGGGCGCTGCGAGACCGGCCGAGGTGGGAGATGCCGAAACCACAGCGACGGAGAACGCGGAGTTCGCAGCAGAAGACACCGGCGACTCCCTACAGACCACGAGGTATGGAGGACAGGAGAAGAGCTAGATCGGCATCCCCGGGTAACGACTCCGTGGCGGGCTCGAGGTTCAGTTGCCTGAGGAATGGAATCCGTTCTGACGAAGAAGATATGGAGGAATCGGAGGGCCGCGTGTCCGGAGGAGAAGATGAAGACAAAAGGAGTGATTCGTTGCACCCGCTGGCCAAAGAAATCCAGCAGCTGGAGCAAGACTCTGCAGGTCAAGGGCTACATATGGACACACAAGACTCACTTTCGTGAACATTGGTGCACAGGGATCGGGGAAAGATGGCGGCTCGGCGATGCGGAGCAAGCAAGTTGACACCCCCCCCCTACTGTTCGTTGGGTTCTTAGCGCTGGTTCTTGCTTAGTGGGGGTGGGATGTGTGGGAGGGCGACAGGCCTTCTCCCGTGGATAGTTTGGTCCCAGGTTGGGATGAGACTGGAAGGGGAGGGAGGTGGGGAGGGGGGTGGGGGGTGAATTGGCTCCTGTATTACTTCATGTTGGGGTTGTTGAGGGTAACGGGGGGAAGGGGAGAGTTCGTCAGAAAACAGCAGAGTCCTGCCAGCCCATGCCGAGGGTCTATCCTGCTCCAAGGTCCCACAAGGGGGAGACGCTGTGATACACGATGGCAAGTACTCTAGATACTCCACACAGGAATGACACAGGGGTCACGGTGCTAACGTGGAATGTAAACGGCCTGGGGTCAAAAATCAAGAGAGGTCTAGTTAATGCCTATCTCAAAAGATTGATTAGCACCTGATATTATCCTCCTCCAGGAAACTCACCTTAGAGGGAATCACTGCGCATTCATAGCAGGAGGGCGATACGCTGTCCTAGCGCATGCAGGCTACACAACGGACTCCAGGGGAGTGGCGATTCTCATAAAAAAAACAGCGCCATTCACGGTTACACGCACCTGGTTAGACCCACAGGGCACATATGCGGGAGTTCAGGGGGTATGGAGAAGACGTAGATACACATTATTGTCAGTATATACCCCACCCAAGTTACAACCACGCACACTGAAGGCAGTCACTACCATCCTGCTAGACAGCCGACACGACACAGGTAGTGGGAGGGGACTTTAACGATGTGATGTGCACCATGCAAGATAGATCGGGGTCACCGCATGCAGGGGGACACACAACAGCCTTAGCACGGCTCATGACTACCATCGGCCTCACTGACATATGGAGATGGCTTCATCCTACGCAAGTAACCTATTCATTTTACTCGGGGGCACACAAGGTCTTCTCCAGGTTAGATTATGTCTTTGTCTCCAGGCAGGAGATCTCGACGGAAGATCTAGCGGAATACAAGGCGAGAGGGATATCTGATCACTCCCCGCTATATGTACACTTGGGGCATGCGAGGGGAGACAGGCGGGCTCAATGGAGATTAGCGGCGTGGGACTTCCAAACGCCGGAAATACTCCGGGGCATGCGAGCGGACATATGGGTCTACATGGCTGAAAATGAGGGATCAGTAGACTCTGGAATTACCCTCTGGGAGGCGATGAAAACAGTACTCCGAGACCGCATCCAGAGTAGGCTGGGAGAGGCCAGGCGGGCACAACAGGACAAGATAGCGAGTGACGAGGC
The DNA here is from genome assembly GCF_964261635.1 of Lissotriton helveticus. Classification (NCBI taxonomy): domain Eukaryota; kingdom Metazoa; phylum Chordata; class Amphibia; order Caudata; family Salamandridae; genus Lissotriton; species Lissotriton helveticus. Next base: position 816,082,849 of record NC_136073.1, on the reverse strand, counting down.
GAATATGCTGACATTAGAAGCAGACTACCTCCAGCAGAAAGGGGAGGCGCGCCTCAGAAAACTGCTCGACACGCAGAGACACTATAGGGAACTGGCCACAGACGAGGCACGCACCCAGGCACTGGCAACACTACACAGATTATATGATGTAGGCGATAAGTCAGGTAGACTGCTAGCTTGGCTGAGCAGGAAGGAACGCGCGACACGGTGGGTGGATCAGATCACGTTAACAGGGAACAGAAGGGTAAACACAGATTAATTAATTAATTAATTATGTGCTTATATAGCGCTGGAATCACTCCCGAAGGGGTACCTCCGCGCTTCGACCGCTGCGAAACCCTTCCTGGCTTCCCTGAGAGATGGTCCCTTAATGGGTATCTCCAGGGTGAGACCAGGCATCCCCGGCGGTCTGGTGGGGCCGTTAGTGAAGATGAGGCAAGCTAGTGCCCAGAGTTGCCGAGTGTGATCGCTGATCAGAGTGGGCACCGAGGCGAGAGAATTATCGAGTCCGCTGACCCTGGTCCAGAAACCTGCCGCGTCGGGAATCGAAGGTCCTATTTACCGAATCATGCCGGGCGGGGAGTCTCCCTCCTGACCTAGACTTAGCCATTATTGTACCAATCTACAAAGAGGGTAAACCTAGAGATGATTGTTCCTCCTACCGCCCAATCTCCCTCCTAAATATAGAGACGAAAATTCTGGCCACTGTCCTAGCCAGGCGCCTGCGACAGGTCATCACAGAGCTAGTACATATGGACCAATCCGGCTTTCTTCCTGACAGGGCGACCAAACTAAATCTCCGCCGCACACACAATTGGCTGCAAGAGGTACGTGAGAGAAGTGAACCCCACTGGTTCCTCTCCCTGGATGCGGAGAAGGCATTCGACGCAGTCCACTGGCCTTTCCTGATGGCGACCCTCCGACGGTTTGGGTTTGGACCTAAATACTTGAAATGGGTTCAACTTCTTTACTCAGACCCGAGGGCGAGAGTGCGGGTTAATGGGAGGCTGTCCCGCGAGTTCCCCATCGGGCGGGGCACGCGACAGGGCTGCCCACTGTCCCCCCTTCTATTCACCCTTACCATCGAAATTTTAGCGATAAGGATTAGGCAGAATCAGATAATCAGAGGCTTTACTTGGGGAACCTCAAATGCCACACAGGAAAAAATATCCCTGTATGCCGACGACGTACTACTGTTCGTGACCGACCCAGATCAGACTATCCCTGCACTGTTCAGAGAGCTCGGCGAGTTCGGGGCGCGAGCAGGACACACAATAAATTGGCACAAATCAGTCCTTTACGATCCACAAGGCAAGGAGCGGGGAGAATGCCTGCCAGAGTTACTAATACACACTAAGGATGGCTTTCAATACCTAGGAATCTTTATAACACTGGACAGGGCACGCTCTTTCACTAACAACCTAGCCCGAATAATGCTAGAAGCTACGACTGAGATGGACAGGTGGAGACAGCTTCCGCTCACCATCTTGGGTCGCGCCGCGCTTTATAAAATGGTCCTCCTGCCTAAGTTTCTTTTATGCACTCCAGAACGAATACTACCCTCTGCCGAATAAGACTCTGAATAAAATCCATGCTGACCTGCGCACTTTTCTGTGGCTGGGGAAACAGCCGAGAGTGGCGCTCTCCACCCTACAGCGACACCAGTACAGTGGGGGGATCTCGCTCCCCAACCTAGAGGCCTACTACTGGGCGGAACACCTCACCCCCATTAACGAATGGCTGCATGCGGCAGCCGACCACCCCACCTATGCCTTGGAAAGATCTAAATGGTCAAGTAAGACTATATTACACTATCTCTATGGGGAAACGATGGGGCAGCAGTTCCTTCCTGCCACCAGGATTACGTTAATGGCTTCGCATAGAGCGTCAAAAAGAATGGGGTGGGACAAAAGGCCCACTCGACAGACACCACTATGGTGCTGCAAATGGCTGGGAGAGTTTCACAAGCTGAAATGCTTTAGACGGTGGGACGATATTGGCATTTCCACAGTGGGGGACGTGGTAGCAAGAGGGGACCTAAAAACCTTCCAGGCACTCCAAGATGAATTTGGCCTACTCAACACCCAGTACTATAAATACGTTCAACTGAAACACGCATGGAGGGCACAAAACATTACACTCTCGGATCTCCCAGAATACGCTCTATTAGAGGGTAGACTGCTGCAGGAACAGATAGGGAGGGGGGCAGTATCCCTCACATATAAAACCCTGACCAACAACATGCTAGGGGACCTCCAGGGCCTACGAGACAAATGGGAGGCAGACGTGGGTAACATGGAGGATCTGGACTGGGAGCTCGCCCTCATGCACCCTCGGGAGGTGGCGATTAAGTCAAGGCTGCGTCTTATTCAATTTAAGGTACTACACAGATCATACTTTGACAGGGTGAGACTATTTAGAATGGGCAGGGTACCTGACACGGCATGCCTTAGATGCCGCCAGCAGAATGCAGATTTTTTTCACATAATTTGGGGATGTGAAGACATTCAAGAATACTGGGATAGTGTGTTCCTGGAACTGGAGGAGGTACTGGGGGTGGACCTACCGCGAGACCCTAGATTAGCGCTGCTGGGCACGACCGCAGAAGTGGACCTATCCCGCCCCTTGATTATCTTTCTGGTATTAGCGTTAGTAGTGGCGAAAAGGGATATCGCACGACACTGGGGGGCGCCTGAAAAACCAGATCTGGAGGAATGGAGGCGAGGGCTGGATCTGTACATGGCGGCGGAGAGAGTGACTTACAAAGCCAGGGGTTGCCTCCACTTAGCCCACACCCGGAGGGTGTGGGCTAAGTGGAGGCAATACCACGGACTAGAATGAGACATTGCGAACTGGTAACATGGGGTCAAGGTGCCCCTAGACGAGATAGACTGCACGCTTGATATATGTGTACCTTACGGCCCAGTTCCCATTCATGGGACTGACGGGAGCTCCTGAGTGGGAGGGAGAGGAGACCAGAAGGGGGGAGGTGGGAGGGAGGGGATGGGGGCCTGCTGTCTAGGGGACTATTATGGTTTATTGTTTCCTTTTTTATGTTGCTTGTTTAAAAGCGAAAAGTTCTACTGAGGGGTACTACGTCTAGTAACATAAGAAAAGTTGCGTAGTTGACGGCCAGAGCGGAATGTTGACACTCTACCGTATGCTGATTCTTTGCATTTGTGATACTTCTGATGCAACAATAAAACGAATAAAAAAAAAAAAAAAAGATAGTCATCAATGTTATACACCAACAAAAAATAGCAGTGGGTCACAGGGCTAACTAAATTATGTATCCTTCATAACAATGTGTACAAAATCAACAGTGAGATCTTACCAAGGGAGACTCCTCAACGTGAAAGAGTTCCCATCAGTCCACCATCGAGACCGCCCTTCATCATCTGGGTACTCTCAAACTTTGAGGGTACTGATACCCATAACAGATCGGCAGATGCTTTGAACCTAATCTGGGGTATATCAGTGAAAAAAGGCTAAGATATGAATTAATGTGTCTCTAAAGGAACTGAATAGCAGTGCTAGCTACAGTGAAAGTGCAATAGTGAAAATACTCTAAAATTGGATAGTGCTAGGGGAAAAAAAATATTTATTATGCACCCCTTCTCTCCCAAATCAATAAAAACAGTGCAATGGTAGTGTAACAAATAACCACCAATAAGAATCTTAGGTCGACATGTTTCTGCAGACACTCAAAGCCAGAAGGGTCTCCTGCTGCTTCCTCAGGACCATTAATGCTACTGCTATATGTATAAAAGAAATCATATCACCTGAAAAGTGCAATATATTTTTTCTTCCTCCTGACTTCACACCACAACATGCGGCAGGAGAGATTCCAGACACATAGAAAGAAAGACCAAGAAAGCACAGTCAGTAACTCTACCAATGTGCTAGAATCAAGATTTTTTTTTTAACTTGTTCTACACGCTAGCTCATAAATGCCAGCCACATATGGGCAATAAAGTCTACCATATACAGTGATTGTTCGTGTTCACTCACCTATTAGGCAGAAGGGAACAGCCCCACCTCACCTGGCACCAGCTCAGGTACTAGGAGCACCGCTCTAGTAGAAGGAAAGAAACAAACTTAGCTCCGGGAGAACTGTCTCCTTACAACCAACACTGATTTGCCTATTCCTCACGCGCCATATCGAGTGCCCACACTCCTCTCACAAAGCCACATAGGTGTAATTGTAAGACGCCTCCAATTACAAGTAGCGTTTCATTTATTATTTTGTGCCACTGATCTAAAACGCACCAAACTTATGGCCTTGGTCCATGGTTTCAACAACCTCAGGCAGTATGCAAGTATTTAAAAGCGGCGTACCTTATAGGAGTGAGTTGCCGAAAAACACTCAGGCTCCCATCAAACTCTACGCGTTCCTAGTCACACTCTACTCACTACTTTCAACAAAAATCGGGGGCCGAGATCTCCTCACCTCTCCGTCGGTACACCGGTCGACCCTCTGGGCTGTATCTTGGGGAGGTGCCGACACGGTGTACCGGCGGTAAACAAATCCCTTTCTGGCCCCGACGTCGTGCGTACGTGTGATGTCATAATGGCGTGCCGCATCACGCTACTAGGGAGATGTAGTTCCTTGGTCCTCCGATGCCTTTTGCACCAGTAAGTGCATGTTCAGAGCTTACTCGGTGATAACCAACAAATGAGCTCGCAAGCATCATAAAGTAAGCTAGTGAGCAATGATACAGACAATAATCATATCCCGCGATGCCATTTACACTCAGACTCATACCATGGTATATCCCAGTGTTCAAAAGCTACTGTGTCACTAGGCAAAGGCCATTTACATCAGAGGAAAATCTCAATTGATGTATATATCTCAGTCAGCATGATGCTGGCACACACTAAAGTACTAGTCATACTTCACGATGCCATTTATAGTTGTACTCGTGCCATGGTGTATCTGAGTGTCCAGATCATATTTACAACACCAGGCAATAGCCTTTGGAATCAAACGAAAGTCTCAGTTAACTTCAGAAGAAGAGAATATTGAGAAGCTTACAAACTGAACAACCCCCGTAGTACTCGGAGGTTCCCTATTAGAGTGACATCCAGGGAATTTCTTCATTTAACCCAATCTTGTCAGTCTTAAGTCTGAAAACCCATTTTTGTTCCCGTCTGAATAAAAAGGTAGATACATCTGTAACCTCGGCAGGAATCAACGGTTGATCCAGTACTACCCAGTATAAATCAGTGGGCCGATGTCCCACCTCTAAGAAGTGGTTGGTCAGTCTCGTGGCCTGTTTCGAACACCTGATTGAACTTTTATGTTCAGAGATTCGAACCTTAATTTTTCTGGTCGTCATCCCTGCATAGTTTTTCTTGCAGGGACAAGTAATCAGATAAATCAATGTCATCCTCGAGGTCTCCATTCTGTGACTTGTACAGGTCTGCATAGTAGGCCTTAAATTCCTCAACTATGGCAAACAGATCTGTAAGGGCTGTTCCGTTAGAAGACTTAATCTCTGTGATGTGCTGTCGTTTTCTCGTCCCTCCAATGACCCTGGCCTACAACGCACTAGGTCTGTCTCGTTCTCCATACACTCTAGCCGTAGCATACTTCCCCATATATCTGATCTCCCTGTCAGCTTCCTCATGATATTCGCCTAGTAGCTTTTTGATTTCGTCTTCCACCTCCCCATCTGCCTGCCTTCTCTGTCTCTCCTCAAGAGCCTCTAGCTGTTTCTCAAGGTCTGCCAGTTTCTTCCTAATAGCTTTGAGCACTCCAGAGTGCTTAGACATTGCTACTCCCCGTATATACACCTTGAAAGCTTCCCAGATAGTTTGAAAGCTCTCAACTGAGCCTAGGTTGGTATAAAAAAATACATCAATGGCTTCCGCTAATTCATTCCTAAATACCGGGTCCAGTAGGGAGTATGGCGGAAATCGCCAGGTAAAGGGCGGGATGGACCTGCCTGGGGCTAGCAGTTCGAGGAGTACAGGGGAGTGGTCCGATAGTGTTCTAGGGAGTATTCTACACTCACTGATAAAACCCATTCTGGAATAGGGGACCAGCCAGTAGTCTATCCTGGTATGTATGTCGTGGTATGCAGAGTAATGTGTGTAACCTCCCTGCTGCGGGTTGCGGGATCGCCAGGCATCCTCCAGACCCAGGCAAGTCATGACGGTCTGTAATTCCAACGCCGCCGCCGATGGCTTATGGTGCGGGCCTGTGGACCTGTCCAGGGCGGGGTCAAGAGTGAGGTTCATATCCCCCCCCCATCAAAGGTTGTTCGGGTCGTATTGTCGGGCCTTAGCCGCCATAGTCCGATAGAAAGTAGGAGAGTCAAAGTTAGGACCATAAGTGTTTACAATTACTAAATTGAGGCCAAGGCCGGTACATCTAGAAATGACATATCTGCCCTCCGGATCAGCATCTAGGGTATGCAGTGTTAGATTGGATTTCGGATTCACCCATGTCATGACACCCCTAGCATGTGTAGTGAAGCCCGCTACAGCCATATTCCCCACTTGCCCTCTACTTTTCAGCATTTGACTGCTAAGTGGGAGGTGAGTCTCCTGAAGCAATGCTAAATCTATACGTTGGCGCTGTAGGTAGCCAAATACTTTCCTGACCTTTCTATGGTCGTTAAGACCGCGCACGTTCCACGTGAGTGTCCTCAGTCTGAGTGTGCGAGTGGAATCTGCATTATCCGCCATTCTCATACTTCATGAAAATTGTGAGTGCCGCAGCCATGAACACAACCTGAGTGGTAAGTGTGAGCCCAGCGTAAGAGGGAGCACGGTACGTTTTCCTGTGAATGTCTAATCTACCCCCACCCCAAACACCTCCACCCCCCACCCACAGCAGACCAACCCCAACACGGCCTACCATGTCAACATCCCACCCCATTTTCAGTCCCATGAAAACTCAAGAAAGCCCCCAGAGGAGCTACTGGTGCACACAGCCCTGGGGCCGAGGTCGCCAGTAAATCAGTTAGTAACTTTTGGTAAGTTCTGGCTTGTGGACCACCCCATACACCACCGCCATGTGTGTATGTCTCGACGTGAACCATTATAGCACCGTTAAACATCTCCAAAACAGTTTAGAATCAGTGCACAGTCTTCATGATATACTCCAGGGTGATCCCTTTACCCACCCAACGAGACGCATTATACAGAAATGTGATGTCTGTTGTACCCATTTACTCATTGTCTAAAACAACACAAATCAGAATGATCTCACCCTCAGGCCGGTATTGCTGTTCTCTTGGTAGTGCACCGGGTACCTGTGCACCCTTCCCACACAGGAGCGGGGGAGGTGTTCATATCAGGTCCGAACTCCAAGTCCGGGCATCCTATACATTCCCATTGCAAAGTTTCGCCGTAGAGCATGGTCATCACACTGTTTGTCACCTTCAGTCTTGTTCCTCAAGTTGACTGCTGTTACTCTCTCCATTCTTCTGGCCGTTGGAGTCTCCCCGATGTTCCTTAGTCCATACCTTTAAGGCTTTTTGGAGATCCTTCGGGTCCGTGAAGAAATGCGAATGGCCTTGTCGATTGATTCTCAACTTTGCTGGATAGAGCATGGCATAATCGAGGCCGAGGTCCCGGAGCTGCTTTTTGTAAGGGGCAAAATGTTGCGTTCTTCCTGTACCTTTGCTGTAAAGTCCGGATATAAGGAGATTTCCGAGCCTTCAAATTGTAGTGTCTTCTTTTCTCGGGCGAACCTCAGGGCCGTGTCCCTATCCCTGTAGTTTAGCAGCTTGGCGATGATTGGCCTTGGGGGAGCTCCCGGACGAGGGCCAGGGCCCAGAGAGCGGTGTGCCCTCTCAACAATAAACATTGGCGAAAAGGCGTCCTCGCCCAGCAGCGAGGTAAGGAGTTTTTCCACAAAGATTTCCATTTTTCCAGTTTGGGTCGTCTCCGAATTTCCAGTAATCCGTATGTTAGAGCGTCGTGAGCGAGCTTCCAAATCCTCCGATTTGTCCTGTATCACCTGTAAGAGCTTGCCAATTTGTTTGCGGTCCTTATCTAGTTCCGTTTGGGCCTCCTCTACTTTTGTTATGTGTCGCTCCGACATGTCCAGGCGCTCCGCGTGCTTGTCCACCCGCTCCGCCATGCGATCCATTCGATAGGTGAGGGCATCAATCTTAGTGCCTATGGAAGCCATACTATCCTGCAGGCCCTTCTCCATCGTTACCAACAAAGCTTTGATGTCCGAGTATATTGTACCTTCGGCGCCCCTGGGCGTGGGCGCAGTTTCCGCCTCCTGAGTCTCAGGGGTTTTGGTGCGGTGACCTTCAAAGGGGAGTTTACTTTGTGTTTTATCTCCTTTGCCAATATTGAAGCTAGGCCCAGCACTACCGTCAGGACAATTACCTCTAGGCCACCGAAGCTCCACTCAACAGGCAGCTGGACTAGTACCACACTTACCAGTTGTAGATCACTATTGAATCGATCCTGCAAATCATGGTAGGCCTCCTTAGATGAGAGAGCAGTCTAATACCCCATGGGTGGGCGTCTCAAGGGCAGTCGTCTCCTCCACTCCCTCGAAGCAGTGCATGAATCAGCGCTACCATTAGTCTCTAAATCTTAGATCCGGTGGGACCTCACTCCCCAGCAGCAAGTAGGCGCGCCAGTCCGCCACACCCTAGCCGGCGAAGACGCCTCCGTTCAGGCGCGCAGAGTCCGCTACAGCTCCCGTGGCCCCCCGAGGCTCCGATGCCAGCAAGGGCCCTTCGATCAGCAGGCAGATGGTGGTTGCAAGGGCTGCCCCCGACTGTCTCCCAACACCCAGGTGTGGGCCAGCGGCAAGCACATATCTCCACTAGTGCGATCGAGGGGGGGGGGGAGGACGGCAGCCGATTGTGGGCGCCTCAGAAACCCCACGCTCACCTCCAAATTGATCCCCCAGTATATCTGTGCAAAGTCCGCCGACGAGGTAGATTGCAAGGGGGCAGCCACGCGCTCCAATCTCAACTGACGCGGCTCACCGAGTCCGTCTCGTAGGTCTGCCGCGGGGGTCCGGCCGGATCAAAGCCCTACAGGACAGCCGCATGTCGAAGCACTCCAGCCGGCGTGCCCTCCAATCTAGGTCGTGGATCTGCGGCCCAGCACGTCAGGAGCCTCGTCTCTGTCTCCGGCAGCTCAGAGCGCTTCCGATGTTCACAAAATCAGCCGCACCGGAGCCCCGAGGGGTTCAGGTGCATCGCAGCGTGGTTCAGCCCCGAGGGCACCGTCGAAGAAGGATTTATTATAGGATAGTTCAGGCGATAGCGCGGAGCTTAGGGATCAAGCGTCCGCCATCGGCGCTGGTAAGCTCCGCCCCCCGACAATGCCTTTTATTTATCTGTTTTTAAAATCAACACATAGATAAAAGCATTGTCATTTACAATGCCAGTAGCTGAAAGTTTCGCAAATGCACGACCTATTGCATTGCAAATGCTTATTTTTTTATTTTGGAAGGAGTAAAGCATAACAATGAAGGTATGACGCTGTACATATAGCTCTGCAGAAGGGGCTTGAACCCGCTAAGCTGCACGGTCATTTATAATAAGATGCAGCCCTACTGCCTGTTGCTTCTCTTTTGAACACGACTAACAGAGGGGGCAGGGGTGCAGGCAGTGCACAAAACCACAGCACTCTCCTTAATAACGTATTATCTCAGAAGTAAACTCCCTTTGCCCTTCTCAAATCTGCAGAACAGAATCAGGGGCTCCCCAGGGGTTATCTTGAAATGTATGGCCTCTCCAGCAGCGATGGGAGTAAGATGATGCAGTATGTGTGTACAGTGTGTGCTGGGCCAGGAAGTGTTGAAGCAACATGATTGCGAGAAGAGAAACATGGACAAAACTGAGGAGTAGGGGAATTAGAGGGGCGAGACGGGGCAGACAACCACAGACGGCAATATGGATGTGAGTTTCATGGAAACACGCAGCCTTAAAGTGCGCTAGGGCTGACATTAAAAACAAGCCGACCCTGAGACTGCTGATGCCGTGCAGGGTCCCTGGGCGCTTCAGGGAGGATCTGGAGCCGACGGGGAAGCGTCCTGTGCAAAAGTGAAAGCGCGCCAGCCCTACGCGGGGACAAGAGATATACACGCATACGGAGTGCACATCTCCTGTCCCCCTTCGCCCCCAAATCAACAACAAGAGGTCTCGCCAAGGCGAGCAACACATGCGCTACATCATTAGGCGAGACTTAAAAACACGTTCTCCGTCACGTGGAAGAGGACTAGTGCCTTCATATTCGACTTGTAAGTAAAATACTCAGCCAGAAGATTTTTTTCTTTGTGGATTTTAGGGTGCCCCTCCGGCTCCACGAGTCGAAATGGAGGGGCAGAGCAAACGCGTTTTCCATTGTGAAGAAATAACTAATCCGCTGGGCCTTGAAGACTGTTAGCAAGTAATCCATCGGAGACTGATTCACGCTAACCCGTACAGCGAACAGTTTACCTACGATCTGCTTTTTTGGCCTTCCGCGTCATTACCATGAAGAATGGGTTTGCTGTACATTGCGGGCCTTATGGTAAGTCGTTTATTTATAACTTCAACCTGAAAACAGTTGGGGCTGTACCTTCGAGTTAGTTGCGTCATCTGCTATGGTCACACTGATAACAAGCAATTGCGTGCGGCCGTTAAACTGACACGGCCGCCCGGCGCGAAAGTCAGATGGCAGCTGTGCACAACGCGTGCGCTTGTGCGCGTGACAGCAAGCTGGTGGCTGGCAAAAGTAGCACTTTAAAAAGCCAGCTACTAAATGTCTCGCCAATGCAGCGCATGCGCTGGATCAGGCGAGACCCAAAAAGGGCATTATCCCAAGGCACAGTAGTTCATGCACCAATCTATATTATTGCACCTGCTACTAATACCTATGTGACATCCCATTTCTAGTGAGTTCTCAACGTATCCAATTTAAGCCATGTACTGGGCAAACAAATTATTCTGCTGGGTGGTTGAGTTCTGAGTTTGAACACCCCACACTACCTCCCTAAAAAGCCTGTGACTGTTTCCCATGGATACCACTGAAGTGCGGCAGAGGATGTACTTGACCCAGTTTTTACAGATTTAATAGGATGGCTTTCTGGACATCAGAGGCAAATGAGTCGGTATTTAAGAGTCGGTAAATCGAAATTACCTACATCTGGTCCTTACTGTTTTAGATTTGGCTTGATAGTGCAGCTGCCACCAGAACTTGTGTGATCAACAGAAAAGGACCTATGAAGGGCACAACTAAGAGAAGGTGTTGGCTCAACCCATGTTGGTTGCCTTGAGTAAAGCACGTCATTGGGAAGTGATTATATGCTGCTGCAGAGAAAGAGGGCCCTATTTACAATGGAAAAGAAGTGTAAGTTTAGATCTGAAGTCTAAGAGCCCAATTTACAAAGGTAAAGTTAGACCTGAAGTCTAAATTTAGACCTGAAGTCTAAGGGCCCAGTTCACAAAGGGAAAGTTGGACCTGAAGTCCAAGTTTAGACCTGAAGTCTTAGGGCCGAGATCACAAAGTTAAAGTTAGACCTGAAGTCTAACTTGTTTCTGCCGATTTTGGATTGGTCTGGACAGTTTGGATTTACTTGTTCTGAATGTACCACTGTGCTTGGACACCTTGCAGTCTTCTTATTGGATTGAATTATTTTGGACTATTGGATCTGTGCGTTTTTCGGAAGTCTGTACTCTCAAAATTTTTAATTATTTGATTTCCTGACTTTCACTCTGCCTTCTCTTCATCGTGTTTCCCTATGAAAGACTGCTGTCATCTGGCCATCTGACAACACACACCACACTTGTGTGTAAAAGATTTGGAAAATCGGACGTACTCAAACTTACTTATTTGGATATGTGGAGGTGACACATCGTAGTGTGCAACGTTACTTACGTTGTTTTCTTTTGAACCTTTCTCGCGTGGAGCATCGCGAGCAGCCTGGCAATCTTCACGCTCGGGCTCCGCGTTCGCTGCTGGTGTCTCCATTCTCTCCGAGGAACCCGACGTCTACACGCAACGTCCTGACGCCGACACGCAACGTCCTGTGTCATCACGCTGGCGGCCATTTCTGGTTCCCATGACAACAGCCTCAACGCCGATGCGCACGGCTGTGCATCGGTAAATCTTCGTTTTCACTTCTGTTTTGGTACAGCTTTCAGCGCCGATGCGCACGGCAGCGCATTGAGTAATTATTCATTTTTACAAGTGGTACGTCAGAAGAACTAATTACTTCATTACTTCCACGAATCAATTATTCACATTAACGCTGATGCACGCGGCTGTGCATCAATTATTTTTCTAACCTGGTCATCATTTCCTCGCTGATGTGCACAGCTGCACATCAACTTTGGTTTGGTTTGGTCTACTCATTCTGCGCTGATGTGCACAGCTACACATTGCTTAATTCACATTTTGCAATTCTAACAATATTATTTTATGTTTTTGTGCACAGTTATACTTTGGAAAATTGAGTAATTTATAGATATTTACCACAACTTATTAGCTTTCTTGTTGTTATTGCAATTTTCAAAGTTTCTTGTTATATTAGTGTTTACTTACTCCTTACTTCATTATGGCTACTACATCTAGCATGTCGCAACCACCACCTTTTCTTTCAGAGGAAGGTGAACCCATTCTTCCTTGGAAGAGATGGAGCAACTTGTTTGACTCTTATTTAGTTGCAATTGGAGGAGAGAAGTTTTCGGCTTTTAGGAAACAAGCCATTTTGTTACACAATTTGGGAGTTGAAGGCAGACACACTTATGATAGTATGGACAGTATACCTGTTGGTGGAGCTGATGGTGAACCTGCGGATGTTTTTGAAATGTCAATGACTATGTTAGAACAATATTTTGGTCCAAGAATTAATGTCGTGTTGGAACGACATAGGTTCTTTACTCGTGTCCAAGGTTCTCGTGAACGTGTTGGGACATATGTTGCTGCTTTGAAAACTCTTTCTCGTACCTGTGATTTTGAAGATTTAGCCGAATCTCTTGTCAGAGATCAACTTGTTCGTTGCACGAACAGTTCTAGGGTTCAAGAGAAGTTATTGTCTAAGAACCCCACTTTGAAAGAAGCTGTAGATATTGTAGAGGGCATGGAGAATACCTCTACATGGGTCAAGGAAATAAGGAAAAATAAAGAAGATGAAAGTCATACTGTTAGTGATAATAAAAAGAAAGTTTCTGACTCTGTACACATGTTAGAAGAAGAGGAATTTGCTGGTGAGTGTCATGATGAAATTGCCAAAGTCAGTGTTGGTTCTAAAAACAAACCGTTTCAAAAGACTTCAGTGCCTCAGAAAAGTTCCTTTGATAATCGTCCTTCTTCTTCTAAAGAATCTGCTTTGTCTAAGGAACGTGATTTTCGTCAACAGCGTCCTTTTAGCAACCAGAAAATACGTTGTTTTAGGTGTGGAAGTTTTTCCCAGACTTCTAATTTTCCTAATTGTTTTGCAAAAGACAGTATTTGTAATAACTGTGGGATCAAAGGACATTATGCACGTGTGTGTAGGTCTGGTAAGAAGAGAGACACCAATGAGTCTAATTCTGACATTGTACGTACAGTAGTGGTTTCTAATGTTAAAGATTAAATGGTTGACACGGAACATGTTTTTATGCCGTTCTGTGATATAAGAATTGACAAATTTGAATTTAAGCTCATGGCAGACTCAGGGTCTCCTTTTACCTTAATTGGAAACAAAATTTGGGATGAAGTTGTAGGTTTAGAAAATGTTCAACTTTTACCTGCTGACATTTCTCCTCTAAGTTATAATAAGTCCAAAATAGAGATTTTGGGATACACTGTAGCCAACATTTCTTTCAGAGGTAAGAGTATTAGTGGCAAGGTTTATGTTGCTGTCAGAGGTGACAATCTACTTGGATGGCGACATCAGCATGATTTAGGTATTATTCTCAATCCTGGAGCCAAAGATCCCAAGAACCAAGTCATGCTGATGGAAGATTTTCTTTCTAGTTTTCTTCCCACTCAGGTAGACTTTGTGAGTGGGTCTGACAAATATTTTGCTGATTATCCTAAAGTTTTTTCTGACACCTTGGGGTGTTTGAAGGGATTTGAACAGAGGATCATTCTTAAGAAGTCTGCCAAGCCATGTGTACACAAAGTCAGGAGAGTACCTAACATGATGCTTGAGCCACTAAAGCATGAGATTGAGAGATTGTTGAATCTGAAAGTGATTGAAGAGATTGAGTCCTCTGAATGGCTAAGTCCAGTGGTTTTGGCACCCAAGCATGGTGGGAAATCGATCAGAATGTGTGTGGATTTGCGTGGTTTGAACGAATGGATCTGGGTGGATCGACAACCATTGCCCAATATAGCGGAGAGCATTAGTATTTTGAAAGGAGCAAAGATATTCAGTGTACTTGATCTTTCCTCAGCCTACCACCAAATCGTGTTACATAAGGATTCAAGACATCTGACATCTTTTGTCACACCTTTAGGAGCTTACCAATTTCTAAGAATGCCATTTGATCTAGCTTCGACTGCTGCGTGTTTTCAAAGAGTAATGAAAATAGTTCTTGGCAGTCTTTCCAACGTGATGTTTTTTCAAGACGATATCTTGGTTCATGGGGTGGATGAGAGTGAGCATGACAAAGTATTGAGATCAGTTTTAAACAAGTTAAATGATAGTGGACTTACTGTCAAGAGAGAAAAATGTCACATTGGTTTAGAGTCTGTCACGTATTTGGGACATCTTATCTCTGGGAGCGGGATTCAGCCCAAATTAAAATTGGCGGAGAACATTGTGAACGCACCAACACCCGTGGATAAAGATCAAGTCAAGTCATTCTTAGGAATGGCAGAATTTTATTCCAAGTTTGTTAAGGGTTTTGACTGTCTAGTTGAGCCCATAAGATCTCTTTTAAAGAAGGGTGTACATTTTTTGTGGTCTGTTGACTGTGAGAAAGCTTTCGAGTTAGTAAAAATGGAAATTGGTAAAATGCCTACTCTGGGTCATTTTGACTCCAAACTTAAGACTATTTTGACAACTGATGCCAGTCTTAAAGGTTTGGGTGCTGTACTTTCCCAAGTTGTGAATGGAAAAGAAGTTGTTGTGGCTTTCGCTTCAAGAGCATTAAGGGAAGCTGAGTTTAATTACTCGTGTATTGAGAGAGAGGCGTTGGCAGTATTTTGGTCTGTACTTCACTTTAAATTTTACTTGTGGGGGATACCGTTCATTGTTAAATCCGATCACCGTCCTTTGGTTCAAATCTTCTCTTGTCATCAGAGTGATCATATGACACCTAGATTAAAAAGATGGAGTGAAGGTTTGCAGGAGTTTAACTTCAGAGTGCAGTATATTCCAGGACAGAATAATAAGCCTGCTGATTGTTTATCACGTCTTCCTATTCAAAGAAATTGTGTTGCTGATGGTGTCACTACATGTATAAATTGGGTATTGGAGTCTAGCATATCCAAGGAGGAATGGTTACAGTGTGTTGGAAATGACGTCGTTTTTCGTTTGTTAAAGGATATCATCAGGAACGGGTGGCCAAACTATGATACCCTTGAGTGTGATTTGAAGCCTTATTGGACAGTGAAAGATGATTTGTCTTTTTTCGAGGATAATTTGATGAGAGGTGACAGAATCGTGCCCCCAAGTGATCTAAGAGAAAGAGTTGTTAATCTTGCTCATGAAGGGCATTTGGGTAGGAATCTCACGAAGACTCGGATTAGAGAAAGATACTGGTGGCCTGGTATGGATCGAATGGTGGAATCCGTAGTCAAAGATTGCCATGTATGTGCTGTCAATGACAAATCTCGCACCACTAGTCAGGCTCCGCTTTCACCCGTTGAGGTTCCTGTTACTGTCTGGACCAAGTTGGGATTGGATATTGCAGGTCCGTTTGAGCTTATGCCTTCTCATGAGAGATTTGTTGTGTTGTTGGTAGATTACACTTCTAAATGGGTGGTTTCCAAATACATGAGTGTTGTTAATTCTAGGACTGTGATTGAATTTCTGAAAGAGGTGTTTGTGTCTGAAGGTGTGCCTAAGTTTTTGCTTACTGACAATGGGGTACAATTCACCTCCAATGAGATGAGTTGTTTTTTGAGTAATTTGGGGATCATTCATCAGAAAACAGCTCTTTACTCTCCTCAAGCGAATGGTCTCACAGAAAGGATGAATAGAGTGGTGAAGAGTTGTGCGCAGAGGGCTTTGGAATCCAAGGTCTCTTTCACCAGTGTCTTAAGGGAGACGTGGTGGGCACATCGCACGACTCCTAATGCTGTCATGCAGAGATCTCCTTTTGAAGCTTTGAGGGGAAGATTAGCTTGCTCTAAGCTCAATCCTACTTGGCTTCCGGAGAGAGTTGGTGGTAATAGTGTTGAAAAAGTAGTGAGAAGGAGAGAAGCTTTGACAAATTATCAGCAGAAATATAAACAACGTTATGATGCTAAGATGGTTGTCAAACTTAGGAAATGGAATGTGGGTGACTGTGTTCTAGTGAAAAAAACGAAATTTGGTCACAAGGGTGTTTCCAACTTCACTGGTCCTTTCACCATTGTTTCCATTAGGAAAAATGTTGTCACTTTGGATAATGGTTGCACTTGGAATATGTCTAAATTAGCCAAGTGCGATGATGTCAGGCATCACTCCAATAGTGGTTCCAGACTCTCCAGTAATCCTAGTGTTGCTCCTTCTACTAGTTACCAAAGAGTTACTCCTAGGAGGTCTTTACAGCTTCCTAGGAAGTTCAATGATTATGTAATACGTTAATCTTTTTCATTGCTTGTCTTATTTTCTTCATGGATGCTTTACACTATTTTTCAAGCCTTATTCTATTTCTTTTACTGTGTATAGGGGATGTGTTATGTTTGCTGTATCTTTAAGAGTCTCCTGGTTGATTACATCATTAATAGAATGATGACATTCCAATTGCTGAGATTTCAGTTTGCTGTTGCTGTTGCTTGTTGATGGTTGTACATTAAAGCTACTCTACAACTACTACAGAAATTGAGTGCTTTTATCAGTAAAGTTAGACCTGAAGTCTAAGTTTAGACCTGAAGTCTAAGACGTATTTCACAAAGGTAAAGTTAGACTTGAAGTCTTAGGCCCGAGATCACAAAGGTAAAGTTAAACCTGAAGTCTAAGTTTAGACCTGAAGTCTAAAGGCCCAGTTCACAAAGGTAAAGTTAGACCTCAAGTCGAAGTCTACCTTTGTGAATTTAGCCCTTACACTTAAGGTCTGAATTTACCTTTGTGAATTGGGCCCTTAGACCTCAAGTCTAAACTTAGACTCCAGGTCTACGTTTACCTTTGTGAATTAGCCGCAGAGTGTTTTCTGCACTCCTATTGCTCCTTACGGTTATTACCTTACCTAACATGACTGCCCCATAAAAATTTAATGACATGGCAGTGTGCAAGATGAACACCCCAAAATCATGGTGTGATAGTACTGGCTAACAGTATTGCTCTGTGAGCCGTTAGCAGTATGACTGGTAGAAGTATTGGCGAATAGAGCTTTCCGATACGGTTTTGTCCCACATTAAAATGGTTGCTGCACAGAGCGGGATGAAGTCTGAGCTTCTTTATGTTTTTTCTTCCCCAACTGCATTTATGAAGTCCAGAAAACACACCTACCCACCCTTTCCAGCAATCCAATTAATGAGCTGTTTGCTGCAGCCACACCCTATGGGTGGACATCCCAAAAAGCCTCCTACCAACACTCACTCCTCCCACACCAACTCACAGCCTCAGTTCACTCTCTCCAAATACACCAGCTCCTCAGTGCTTAATTTGAGCCAGTGGTTTCTGGTCCTCAGCACTGACATTTAATCATCAACACCGGCACAGTAGTTTCATGAGCTCCAGTAAAGGACACACTCATTTTTGGTAGGCACAGGAAGATTTAGGGCCATATGTAGGTAATCTCTATTTACCTATTCTTAAATACCGAATTGTACCTATTCGGTATTTAAGAATCGGTAAAAAGTATGTAGGTAAAAATTTGTTAAATTTTACCGATTCGGTAATATTCGGTATTAACGATTCGGTATTTACCGATTTGGTAATTCCCATTCACTATTACCGATTCGGTAAATACCGAATCGGTAATAGGGGGAACATATTCAAGGGTGGCAGGGTGTCACATTGACACCCTGTTGCACCCCTGAATCGTGCATGTGTGCACATGTGGCACACATACATGCCCTAAGGGCATATATGTCTGCCACATGGCACTTTTAAAAAAGCACAAAATTGCTTTTTTAAAGGTTTTCGATATTTACCACCAACTTGTAGTTGGTGGTAAATAATGAATCCTTAAATCAAAAATGCACTCACTTGAGTGCTCCCTACATAGGATTCAAGGATTTGGTAATTTACCGATTCAGTATTTTAAGCATTCGGTAATTTACCAATTCCTAAAATTACCGAATCGGTAAATTACCAAATCCTTAAATCCAGCCACCTACATTAGAAAAAGCTAAATACCGGTCGGTAACGGCAAATGTACCGATTTTTGGCCGTTACCAACCGATATTAAGCTACCTACATATGGCCCTAAGTGATTTGTCCTGAATCACAGGATGTTGAGCTGATGTCGAAACCCGAACCTGGTTCCCCAGCTCTGAGGTCTGCAGCTCTGGTCATTATTCCACACCCTTTCCCCACTGCCTAGTTAGTAGTTGGCCCTGTTTCAGGCAGTGTTGCAGAAGAAATGGGCTGGTGCAGGCTGCCACCTGACGAAAGCCCCAGCACTTATTTTATTTTACAAATCAACCACTGTGGCTCCTCCATAACCATCTCCCCTGTCTCATGCTAATCCCTACAGCCTCAGCTCAATCTTCCCTCCAGTAGCAGCCCCTGCAGAGCACTACCCCTATGCAGGGCAATGGGTACAGATGCTGGTCTACATTATGTGGCTTCAGAAGCAGTGAAAACAAGTCTGGCCACTGGTACCCCCACCTCTTTCCTTCACAGCAGAAAGAATGAAGGGGGAGAGAATGTGGCCTAATGGCTAGGGCGGTCGACCTCGGAGCTGGGGAACTGGGTTCGAGTCTCAGCAGGGACGCTCAACATTCTGTGGTTCTGGACAAATCGCTTAATCTCCCCGTGCCTAACAAAAATGTATGTGTCCTTCTGTAACGTAACTAGTGCTCATGTAAAGCGCTCTGATACCTTTGGGTCTAGTTTGCACTATATCAAACTCCCAATATATATATATATATATATCCATCCATACAGGCACTCAAGTTGAAGGAAAGCCACACGAGGGTAAGTTGAAAGCTCACTCTTTAATGGTAGGTAACAATGTTCAAAATAAAACGCCAGACGCGTTTCGAGGTTGATCCTCTCTTCAGTGGCATTGTTGCATACTAACAGTGAAGGCGCTGTTAAAGACACACTTTGTAGTTGCATCACCTGCTGCGATGGGCGTGGCCTCACACAAGGCTTTGTGGGTGATGTAGTGTTCTTTTCAATTGTCCCCAGTGGGCGCGCCTCCAGAGTTTCTCACTCGCAACCATCTATTGTGCAAAAGTCCAAGGCGGGACCTGCCCCGCTTTGTGGTTGCGTACCGGAGCTTGAACTGGCTCCCCCCCTGTGTAAAGTCACCAATTCTCCTCGTTCAGATGGAGCAGCACTCCGTGGCACTGTCGAAGACCCGCAGCAGCGGTGGGCTTGCCTTCGCGACCGAGCAGGCCGCTATAAATCCATCCATACAGGCACTCAAGTTGAAGGAAAGCCACACGAGGGTAAGTTGAAAGCTCACTCTTTAATGGTAGGTAACCTGCCAGCAGGAACCATCCTGGAAGCAATGTTCAAAATAAAACGCCAGACGCGTTTCGAGGTTGATCCTCTCTTCAGTGGCGTTGTTGCATACTAACAGTGAAGGCGCTGTTAAAGACACACTTTGTAGTTGCATCACCTGCTGCGATGGGCGTGGCCTCACACAAGGCTTTGTGGGTGATGTAGTGTTCTTTTCAATTGTCCCCAGTGGGCGCGCCTCCAGAGTTTCTCACTCGCAACCATCTATTGTGCAAAAGTCCAAGGCGGGACCTGCCCCGCTTTGTGGTTGCGTACCGGAGCTTGAACTGGCTCCCCCCCTGTGTAAAGTCACCAATTCTCCTCGTTCAGATGGAGCAGCACTCCGTGGCACTGTCGAAGACCCGCAGCAGCGGTGGGCTTGCCTTCGCGACCGAGCAGGCCGCTATAAATCCATCCATACAGGCACTCAAGTTGAAGGAAAGCCACACGAGGGTAAGTTGAAAGCTCACTCTTTAATGGTAGGTAACCTGCCAGCAGGAACCATCCTGGAAGCAATGTTCAAAATAAAACGCCAGACGCGTTTCGAGGTTGATCCTCTCTTCAGTGGCGTTGTTGCATACTAACAGTGAAGGCGCTGTTAAAGACACACTTTGTAGTTGCATCACCTGCTGCGATGGGCGTGGCCTCACACAAGGCTTTGTGGGTGATGTAGTGTTCTTTTCAATTGTCCCCAGTGGGCGCGCCTCCAGAGTTTCTCACTCGCAACCATCTATTGTGCAAAAGTCCAAGGCGCGACCTGCCCCGCTTTGTGGTTGCGTACCGGAGCTTGAACTGCCTGTATGGATGGATTTATAGCGGCCTGCTCGGTCGCAAAGGCAATCCCACCGCTGCTGCGGGTCTTCGACAGTGCCACGGAGTGCTGCTCCATCTGAACGAGGAGAATTGGTGACTTTACACAGGGGGGGAGCCAGTTCAAGCTCCGGTACGCAACCACAAAGCGGGGCAGGTCCCGCCTTGGACTTTTGCACAACAGATGGTTGCGAGTGAGAAACTCTGGAGGCGCGCCCACTGGGGACAATTGAAAAGAACACTACATCACCCACAAAGCCTTGTGTGAGGCCACGCCCATCGCAGCAGGTGATGCAACTACAAAGTGTGTCTTTAACAGCGCCTTCACTGTTAGTATGCAACAACGCCACTGAAGAGAGGATCAACCTCGAAACGCGTCTGGCGTTTTATTTTGAACATTGCTTCCAGGATGGTTCCTGCTGGCAGGTTACCTACCATTAAAGAGTGAGCTTTTAACTTACCCTCGTGTGGCTTTCCTTCAACTTGAGTGCCTGTATGGATGGATTTATAGCGGCCTGCTCGGTCGCGAAGGCAAGCCCACCGCTGCTGCGGGTCTTCGACAGTGCCACGGAGTGCTGCTCCATCTGAACGAGGAGAATTGGTGACTTTACACAGGGGGAGAGCCAGTTCAAGCTCCGGTACGCAACCACAAAGCGGGGCAGGTCCCGCCTTGGACTTTTGCACAACAGATGGTTGCGAGTGAGAAACTCTGGAGGCGCGCCCACTGGGGACAATTGAAAAGAACACTACATCACCCACAAAGCCTTGAGTGAGGCCACGCCCATCGCAGCAGGTGATGCAACTACAAAGTGTGTCTTTAACAGCGCCTTCACTGTTAGTATGCAACAACGCCACTGAAGAGAGGATCAACCTCGAAACGCGTCTGGCGTTTTATTTTGAACATTGCTTCCAGGATGGTTCCTGCTGGCAGGTTACCTACCATTAAAGAGTGAGCTTTTAACTTACCCTCGTGTGGCTTTCCTTCAACTTGAGTGCCTGTATGGATGGATATATATATATATATATATATATATATGAAGGCCAACAAGGCTCAAGTTCACTACCAACTAGTACATCTACAGCCTGTGCCCACCCTCATCATTTCTTAGCCTGCTGCTCCCACTCAGCTCTCACACCAGCCCACAGCCTCAGATGCAGTGCTTCACCCTTATCCTGTGCTGCTTGCTCCCCATCCAGCAGCTTTCGCCTGGTTTCCCCTGCCAGACTACAGGACCACTCCCTGCTGGCTCGCCCCCTCAGACTAAGACTGATCTCGCCTCACACCAGCCCCCACAGCCTCAACCCAAGCTCTCTTCCCATTCCACCCCCACAGTCTCTGTACACTCTTCTCTCTGGCACCCCCCTGTGGTTACAGATGGAACTGAAAGGCAATGAGTACTATGGGAAGAGCAGATACTCTGTGGGTGCATTTGTAGATATATGTGTATGTTTACAAGTGTTGAGTAATTTAATTTGTGCTGTGTGAAATGTGTGCCCACGGGGTGACAGTGAGTGGTGTGAATGCATGGTTAGCATTGTGAGTGCTGGGTAGAAGGTGTGCCTAAATTAGTGCACGGTAAGTGGGGTGCCCACGTGGCAGCAGGGTGTCCAATATGTTCATGGAAAGGGAGGGTGAGCTGTGTGAGTGATGGGTGAGCGGAGTGCCCTGTGAGTTCGATGAGTGGTAAACCTGTGTCAGTGTAAGGTGAGAAGTGGGATTTGTGTGAATTCAGGACAGTGAATCCCTGGACACTCTAAATAACTCACCATGTCGTTGACGATTGGCAAGTGAAGTTTCAGGTGTAATTTAAACTAGGATTATTGTGACATCAATAAGTACCTTGAGTGGAGAAAATAAATCATCAGTTGATAATGCAACATAATTCCACCAAACATGAGACACCACCCCAACAAACATAGGGTATCATCCCACTAAACATGGGGCATCATGCCACCAAACATGGGGCATCATCCCACCAAAGAAGAGACGTCATCCCACCAAACATGGGGCATCATCCCACCAAAGAAGAGACGTCATCCCACCAAACATGGGGCATCATACCACCAAAGAAGAGACATCATCCCTCCAAACATGGGGCATCATTCTACCAAACACGAGATATCATCCCACCAAACATGGGGCATCATCCCACCACATCTTGAAGTGGCTGTGGAAAGATAGATGGTGGCTGTGTGCCCCTCTACTCCCAAAGTTCAGCCCAGATCACTTGGGAGCCACCAAAAGAGAAAAAAAATCAATCAAGTTTCAAATTGGAAAAGTGGTTATATGAACATGAAAAATATTGTTTGCCATATTGTTGCTTAAACATCTTGAACAAAAAAATATTGCTGCACTGGGTGGTGATTTTTTATTATTAACTCTAAAGGGGCAATAGTTTTGTAAATGATATTTAGAGCATAATATTTTTATCAGTAGATATTTAGGCCACGTTATCCTGGCACCATACTTTGTAAGTACAGAAAAGAAAGCGTACATAAATTGACAACAGTGAAGCATTTGACTGTAGATGGTTTCCCTGATAGAACTGAGAGTTACTGGCTTCAGCACAACAGGGAAACTGGCTTATGTAATAGCATTACTAGCACACAGACAAAACAAAAAAAGATATGTTTCTTTTCCTGGAATAAGGAATTACAGATGCTAACAGTGTGGACCAAAACTTTTGCTTTAACAAGTTCATGTTTCCGTGTCAGAACAAAGGGTACTTTGTGCTATAAACAGGGTCACTGGAATTATGCGATTCTATTTTGCATGATTATAGATTTGCCGCATTTGCCACACAATCCATCATCTGCTGCATAATTTGCTGATTTTTACAACAAAAAAATATGTTTCTAGCTCAAACCATTTGCGGCCTATGCAGATAAGCACTGCGCGGCGGTGGTTGGAAGTGACAATCGATGGAATAGGGTATATAAACAAATAAAAGCACTTACCTTGCTTGCTCTTGCCGTGTTGGCTATGCGGCGAGCGCAAGGTAAGTGGTTTTATTTATTTATTTTATTTTCCCTATTCAGTAGTTTGTCACTTTCACTCCAGCCCGCCTCACCCCACCATGTGTACCTGCATGGGCCGCGACTGCCTCAAATGGTTTAAAAGTTAATAAAAACGCTGCGACATGTATTGCAGTGCAGTCAAAGGCTCATTTGAAATGTTTTCTGGTCACGTTTCTGTAGCTTCTTTTTTTTGGGGGGGTGTTAAACTGGTACTAATGACTTGCAACTAATGCACAGAGAGTGTTAATAAGTTTAAAAATGACAAAAGAATGAAGTATTACTATCCCAAAATGTGCCGCATTATGCCTCATAATTTGTCTTTTCTTGCCCAATGTATTCATTCATCCCTGCTGCCTAATTTGGCTTTAAGGGGACGCGTCTTCATTGGGTTGAATCTGATACTGACATGCTCTGTAGTTAAAATGCACCGTGCATCACTAGCATGTTGAGACCACAAAGAGTAAGGGACTTGTACTAATGCGCCAGGAGTCTTTAGTAGTGATATTAGTACATCATTATTGATAAATTCGAAGCCTATTCCTTTTCGCCCAGGGTAGTTAAAACATCACTTTAATTTTCAATTGGCACATCCAGGCAGACACTGTTACTACTACATTATACATGATAGTTCAGTTTACGCCAAAGGTCTCTCCCCAGAAGATTTGTGGAGGAAGTATGATTCAAAAGAGAAGCCGCAGGTGTGTGATTGAAACTAGGGAAAGATACATGGGATTAGTAAGAGGGTGAGGAACAAGTGCATTTGAAATGGTTACTCTACCACTAACGTTGCCTGAGAGTGGAAAAGAGGGAAACTCAGGAGTTTCTAGAGCAGAGCCACTGGCATCAAGAAGGCATGCAGTAAGCTTTCTGCGTTGCTCATAAAACCCTCACTGGTCTTCTAGGACAGGTTTCTGAAAGTCGTTCCTGGAGGGCCGGATCCATACCAGATTTTTAGGATATCCATTAAATGGGGATATACAAAAACTCAAGCATGGATCAGCCCCTTAGGGCCAACTTTGGAGAACCCTTCAGGGGCCCGTCAGACATTGCAGCGCCGGTCTGACGAGGAGCACCAAAAAGCCCGATGATGAAGCATGACATCCTTCTGGGTGTGTGTGGGCGAAAAAGAGGCAAGACTTGGCCTTCCCCTTCAGGATCGGATCCTTGAAACTGGGGATATACATCGGCCTCTTCCCTTCTCTTTTCTAGTCTCTTCCTCTTTCTTCTCTATCTTCCGTCTTCCTCTCCTCTTTATGTGGGTCACATACATGCACCCATAGCCACGGAACAGTGTCCTTTTTTATATAGTCATTACCAGAGGAGCACGGACACTGGACCTTAACGAGCTCCTGGTCCCACCTCTCTTTTTTGTTGACATTTTGCAGTCATTAATTACCTTCGCCCAATTAGGATTATAGAATTCAAAGATAGTTTTCAATTCTTCCTTAAACTTCAAGGAATTTTCTCACACTTTGGAGTATTGTCTAGAAATATTCGAGAGATCAGGACATTTACAGTGACTCGTCTCCCTTTTCTGGGATGTAGATACTGCCGTAAGTGCAAGAGGCAACAGGTTGAATTTGGGAAAGGACACTGAAGTTCTTGCGATCTTCATTGTTAGGGTTGGCGTTCGCCTAGTGTGCTGGGCACAATTCAGGATCTCAATCCCTTCGCTTACCAGTTGGCTGCAGACTACTCTGAGCCTACATTTCTGAATGGCGAGCCAATCAAGACTGCGACATAAGCGGTAAGTAGTGTGCTTTGTGTCAGCTTCTCATCTAGCCCTCACATTTACTACACGCTTGCTGCCGCCTGCTATGCCCACCTGCTCTCCTCCTACTCGAGGTGTCCCTGCTTGTATCCCATTAGCTCAGCCTGCCCATCGGCTGGTGCTCCTCCATACCCAAGCCCAACTAACTGGCGACCTCTAGCATCTCCGTTCGGAAAATCATTATATCTAACTTGTCCTCCTCCCTCCCTCAATCTCCTCCTGGATCTCAGTCATTTGGGGAAAAGGGTCTGGACTGGAGGAGGTGGTGCACTGGGAGCACAAGTTGGTCTTCTATCCCTATTGCAACTGATTTGGTGTCTGAAGATTTAAAGCCCCCACACACAAGATCTCAGCCAGCATTTCATGGTGCCTCATGGCAATCAAGTAAGGCCAACCATTGCTCTGGAGTTTTTGTATTTTTGAGGTACTTTAGTCTCCTTTCTAACGTTGTTTAGGTGTTCAGAATTAAAGATGACTTCTTCAGAAAAAGAGGTGCTTCTACCGCCATTAGTACACTTAAACCAGTTCTCAGTAAACCAGCACTTTCTCTAACCATAGTTATGGTACATAATATCGACAGGAGTAACTCTACAAGAGGCCTTTTTCTTTTCTGTTTCTTCAATTCCCATTTGCCTTACAACACCTACTTGCATTCAAGGTAAGTACTTAGGTGGTCTGCTCTAAACTGTACTGAATAATTTGTGTCTGTTCATCAAGAACCGGTGGTCATGCACACTTGGTGTAACTCTTAAATTCAAAACAAAATTACAAGGGGATGTCACCGTGGTGGCAGAGAAAGCATCTGATTTATCGGTGCACAGTTTGCCTAAGCTTAATGTGGGTGCAAACTTACCCAGTATTCCCCTGACTCTGATCAGCAGTGAATTGAAATGATAGGGAAGCTTGGCAAATGGCAACCATGCCTTTCATCTCTTCACTCAGTCGAGGATGCATCCTGGTAGACGAACACAACGGGGTAGAGTATCTACAATGCTGTCTTAGAGTATCACAGATTCAAAGAACACCAGGATAAATTATCGGACCACCTTTCAGATCATTTTGGATGAGTACTTCAACAACAGACATCAGTACAACCCAGGATTGAGCATTGCAGAATTGGCGTGTCCAGGGATCAGCGCATTCTTGTCCACTTCAAAGTGTGAACACCACAGGATCAGAGATCCTGACACATCTGGATCATACCTTGCCAGGTGCAGGACACTGCAGGATCAGAGCACTGAAAATTGAAACCTCCAAAGGAATGAGAATACTAAAGAACACCCCACCCTAAAAGTGCCCCAGGATCAGAGACCATAGTACCCAAGGCTTGAAGTACCCAAATGTTTCAGCACCTGTGTCACATAAACCAAAGATCTGAACATATGATCAGGCCACCGAGGCACAGAGCAGTCCGGGATCAAAGCCTTTCAGAATCAAGCACCTCAAGATCAGAGCACCCTCATATAATCAGAGTCTACGAGAAAAGTGCATCCCACGATTATAGAATGCCAAAATGAGAGCAACCCAGGTTCAACAACTAGAGTATCTACAACTAGGAGTCCCAAGTATTAGAGAAAACTTCATCAGAGCAATTTAGGGTTGTAACACCTAAGGACCAGAATACACTATCCTCAGCGCACTCCGTTAGACAGTTTAGTTATTGGCCATAGTACCATAAGATTACAGCAATTTAGGATCAGAGACCAGAATATCCTAAAATTGACTTCCCTTGTTCGAAGCACACTTGCATTGGAATGTTGATTAATTGATATCCGAGTACTCTAGAAATTAACCTGCCAAAAACACAGCATCACACTCTGGAGCCATACTATTATCCGAGTTCTTAAGAATCAGGTAAATCCATGAGTGGAGCACTCAGTGATCAGTGCAACCCTGATTCAGACCACCTTACACTCAGTGCATATAAGGATAAGAACAATCTACAGCAAGATGAGAGATTGAATCATCCAAGACTTTAGACACCCAAATATCAGAACATCTCAGCATCTGAGCACTCTGTAATGAGCTCCACAGGAGCAAAATATGCTATTGGGGGAAATTTGCCTTTTCTGGGAGTCACCACAGATTGTTCACATTTTACTGAAACCTATATTTTTTGTTGCTGTAGAACTCTGTGCACTTAACTCCTGCTAACCAATTATAAAGTGCCCATGCTCCCCCTTCGAAGATGATGAAATTGGCATACTCCTAATTGGCACATTTAACTTATCTATAACTCACTAGTAAATAGTACAAAGTGCACTTAGAGCCTTTGAGTTAAATGTCACTAGTAGACTGCAGCACCCTTTGTATCACCCATAACAGTGACAGTGCACACATGACTGCAGGCAGACAATTTGTAGCCTGGCTGTGAAGTTTTAAACTGCTCATTCAAACTGTCAAAGTAACCCTTTTGACTGGTCAAAACCTACATTTTATTGTTTTTCCATATTAATTTTTATTAAACAGTGGAGTACCGACATTCCTGGTTACAGAAAGTGACATAATGCAAGATTGATTACACAGATAAAGTTGTTAAAAATAAATCAGACTAGGATACATAATAAGTTACAACAATTATGGAGTAAACGGTTCTTCAAATGAGGGAATAGTTGGTGGGACACATATATTGCCCCAATAAGCAATCCATTTGCTCCATATAGAGGACCATTTTTAGGGCACCCATTTGCAACATATACAGTTTTTTCTCTGGCCATACTCCAGTCCATATCTGCCTTCCAGGTCTCGATTTAAGGCGATACCCCAGCTCCCCACAATTGAGCGATATTTCTTTTTGCCACCATTAGGCCCAACGTGACCCATGTTTGGTCTTTTCTATTTAAGTCAGTGGGTTCCCAGACATTTAAAAGGCACCTTTTGGCTTCAGGTCTAATGTCGAACGCAAGCACCTCTCTAATATAATCATGTATCTTCTTCCAGTAATCCTGGATGCACTCTGTTAGAAATGGGGTTGCCAATTCTACGGGGGTAGCATGGAGCAGAGCGGGCAGGCCAAACTTCAGAGGACATGTGCAAAGCATCCACGCAGTACCCACAGACGACACACCAGGCACACCACAAAAGAGACATAACACTGCTTCTGGTTGGAAAAAGAATAAGTCTTGTATTATCTCCAACCGGCAAAGGTAAAACACAATAACAGCAGTAATCACAATGGGGCGCCAACTGGCGCCAGAGCAAAGTATACCAGGGGGATTATTTACAAGGAAAATGGGAAAAAGAATAAAACGTAAGTAAGTCCATTAGTGTCCAGCTGAAATGAAAAGGATGTTAACAAATGCATAAATATAGGGTCAATATCGCAGGGCCAACACAGGTATTAATCCTTAGCATCACCTGGGTAGAAGGCTGGAGTTTAAAATAAATCATTAGGCGTAAAGACCCCTCATGCATGGCATCAGCATACAAGCAATCAATGGGCGTAAAATATTAACCTCATTGGTAACATCAGTCTGCAGATAACAGCCCTCTGCATGAAGATAAACATTAGTCATGGAAGCCCCTTGCGGATAAACTCCTTAGGCCAGCAACACTGTGCAACTATGAATGGCATCAACAGCGTTAACAACAGGAGGTAAATCTGAAACCTGCCAGGCCTAAAACACCTTTAACAAGGGACCTCAACATCAGCACCTGGGGCATATGTCTCCCTATACCTCAGGGGTGTACTGAAGATGAACCTGGGGGCATACAACACTAGGCTTAACTCAGGGCATAGGGCATCCTCCTCGAGGCGAGTACACCATTTAATACATCAACCCTAGGCATCTGTTCTATTGATGCCCAGCTCAGGAGCCTCAGTTCCTTTCGGGCCGCTTCAGTTTACCAGGGGCCAACGGGGCTCAACTACAGTCTCCAGGGGGCAGGACGGCCTCCTTGGCAGCCAAACACTAGCCCCAGGGGCAATGAGGGGTAGGATCCCTCTTTGAACAACTCTGCATACAGGCGCCACAGCTCCTTGAGGGCACAATCTTCCCAACACGGCGCTCAGCAGGTACAGTGCTTAGAGTACGCAGCGGCGCTTTGGGGGCAGTCACAACAGCGCTGACAGCGCTCAGGCCAGCAGCAGGCAGTACAGTTCAGGCAGTTTAAGACCACCCAGGGCTTCTGCACCACAGCGCATCCACGATTATAGCGCTTAGCAGGCACTCAGCAATTCAGTTCTTTAACAGACCAGCGCTTCCCTGATTATAGCGCTTGGCAAGCAATCAGCAGGGAAGTCTTGGTCACAGCGCTCTTGGGACACAAGCAGTCCTCTGCAGGCCAGCACTTCTAGGCACACAGCGCAAGGGGGGTGGACAGTCCCAGCAGCAAGCCCCGGGGTAACACTCCTCACCTCCTGGGGGGGTCCAAGATGCTCCTTCTCTTCTAGGCACTTCTTTGCATAGCGCTTACGTGGCGCAGGGTCCCGGCAGCTTCAGGGACCTAGGGGGGCCCTCCTTCTTCAGGGGGCCGGGGGATAGAGCAGTAGGCACTACTGGGCCAGGTCAGCAGGTAGTGGGGCATCATCAAAACAGGGTGGTAGGCTTTCACCATCCCCACTGCAGCGTGGCCCTCCTCCTACATGGCAGCCTAAACTCCTGAAGTGGGGCTTCACAATCCCTGGGGACAGTAGTTGGGTCCTAGATGGGTGCAGGGTCCAGCACACAGGCCCAAGTGGCGGTATCCCCTTGCAGCAGGTCCCCTCACATTCCTGTCCCAGCTCTGTCTCTGCACATCACATCTCTACTGCTCTACCTATACCAGAAAGGCTGGAAGCTTCTAGAAGGTCCCTCCAAATGCTGGGATTGCTGGGTACCAGACAACTAGACCGCTAACCCACCTCAGACAGGCGAACTAGTTCTAACTGGCTCAGGGGGAGGAGTAGAGCACCCTGGGTGCCAGACTTTCCCTCCAAATGCAGGGGTGGCTGGGTACCTAACAACTAGACTGCTAACCTCCTGCAGTCAGTTGGCACAACGCACTGCCATGGCAGCCATTTCCAATGCAAAACACAAATGCAGCATTTCACCAGGGTACATGTTTACAATGGGGGAAAATAAGTGTACACACCCTTGCATTGCATTTAACATTAACATGGCGTCTCACACCACTCATGGCCTATACAGTAACCTTTACCATGGGGGAGACATCCTATCGAATAGGGGGGTAAAAACGAAAAATTGTAGGGAAAAGGGGCCAAGTCCAACACATTCACATTCCCATATTATATGCATGAATGTGCCTACTTGACCACACTGTCTTCAGCACTTTCCGTCATCTACTCTTCCCATAGTCACGAGTTGAGGCCCAGAGACGTATACTCTGTGGAGGATTTTGAGTTAAACCAGGCGCAATCTAGAGGAGATCGTAACCTCTCGCGGGGAGGCCACTGCCTCTTGCCGTTCCTCATCATCAAGTTCCAGCCCATCTCCTTCCCAGCGCTCCCTTGTCAGTCTAAGAGGATCAGTGGTATTATTGATCAACTTTTTGTAGGTCAGGAATATCGCTTTTGTTGCAAATATCCATCAAGCAACCTATCCTCCAATGGCGAGAACTCCGGGGGAGAGGCACCCTTTGGTAGACCTGACATGAGCGCCTGTCGCACTGCAGATATCAAAAGTACTTAGTGTCTGCTAGCTCATACTTCTGCTGCAGAAAGGCAAATGTCACCACATCCCCCTTTTTCCATAGGTCCCCGATCTTTGTGATTTCAATCATATCCCACTTGTCAAATCCCTTCGAAGTCCTCAGGGTGCCCAACTGTTCCGTATCCCACAAAAACCTACATTTTAAATATTTATAAGTTGTGCCTATGTAGGCCTTATTGCCCATAAGGCAGGATAAATGGTATTTAAAGGTAGAACATGTAGGAATTTCATGTTAAACATGTGATTACCATGACAAAACACAAAACCTAATTTAATAGAAGCAAGGCTGTCTGTTCCATAGGAAAACACTGGGTTACATTATTACATTTAATAATGCTAATTTGGGGTAGGAATCAATTAGAAAAAATATTTAACAACTATTTTAAATAGTTATTAAAAATCCAATTAAATGATGACATTGGTTCTTTGATCAATCTTAAGGAAAAGGTACTTTTAGAAAGTTACCATTTCATTGTTCAAAGCCTCTGATGGCCCATTTGCATTTGCTCTCTGACAACTGCCAAACAGTAATTACCATTTGAATAGCTTTGAATGGGTGTGAAGTGCCTCCCAAAAGAAAAAGAATGATAGAGGGGTTATCTCTACCTGCAATAGGTAGAGACGACCGCTCTGAACCTGACAAAATATGCCGAGGGGGACTGTGAGAATCTTTTATGACATTACAGTGTAAAATCCTGCTTGAATGTCCAAAGTTGCTTGAGAGGTCTGCTGGGGCTACATAAAACACTAGAGATACGTTTGGAAAAACAGGAAACAGGATGCCACCACCGTTCTTCCGTATCTACTGACTGTCTGATTGCTGACAAACCCAGCTTTATTCTACCAGACTTCTATCTCTGGGTTTTTAAATCTAATATTTGGGGTGCACGTGAAAGAAATAGAAACAAGATTCCAAAACAATTCTTGTGTATCTAGTGTCTGATTGCTGGAAACACTGCTTTATTATACCAGGCTTCTGTCTCTGGATTTATTGGGGATGCAGTGATTGCCCCAAACTGGAGTTCAGTGTTATATGTGGGAGGACACTATGATTACCTTAGTACATTCTCCACACACATACACACCCGGCCCTCATTGCCCAAGTATAGTATGACAGAACACTTTTACCTTCTTAAACACCCAGGGTGGGTAGGGTTGGCCCTGGGAACGTTTAGAGTGGCCCATGAATCATTCCCACCCACTCTCCCATGCCAGGCCTATGTGTGTCATCTCCAGGCGCCCACTGTGGAACACCCCTGGACCTGAGGTAGATCAGAAGAGTACTGAACTTGCTGCCTGTGACCGGAGAAGGACCTTGAAAGGACTCACTTGTACCCAGGACAAAGACGGCTTCCAAGGATCATAACGCTGACCTCTTGTTAAAGCTATAGGGGCACAACAAGCTACAAGAGGCCTTTGCCTGCAACTACCCCGCTGACCTGTGGCAACAGGACCTGGACTGGTCCCTGCTGTCTGACCTCTGCCTGATTCCCTGTCAGCTTCCAAGTGCCTCTGCTAGTGTTCTCTGGCGCTTTAGAAGTGTACCCCTGAGGTGCATTGGGACTTAAAGGAGTAAAGTCAGAATGTAAAATCCTTGACAAAGATGTATCTGCTTGATGTATCTGGTCCGCGCACCATCACGGTCAGCGTCAAATTGCCCCTAGGTTCTAGTCTGCTGTGATCATTGACTATCATTGGTACTTTGTGCATATTGTCGCTATTTTTCCTAAAAACTTTAAAACTTCATATCTCCAGTACCCCTTATTGCATTACGTCATTTTGTTCATTACATTTTACCCTATTTTTCTAATTCATTTTGGGAATTTTATTGTTTTCCATTTTGTCTTTGTTTTTTTTGTTTTTTAATATTTTTATTTGCATTTTCAACTAATACAAAACAGTTAGCATATCACATGTAATCACAACCGCGCCAAAGCATCTACACGCTTTCCACATCAAAAGACACATCTCCCCCCTCATTCCATGGACCGGGGAGACATGCGGTCTCCTCACAGGTCTCAGTTCCAGCTGGGTCCTCCCTATCTTCCTCGTCTTCCCAGAGAGTTGGGGACACAGGCCCAGTGCCCCCCCATCAGAAACCCACTCAGGTCCGGAAGCCGTGTTAGAATAATTGGCTCCCAGCCCTGCATCCAATCCATAACATTTTCTCCATTTCCCCCACACCTTACGGAACTTCCGCTGGCACCCTCTCACTTTGTATGTAACTCTCTCTGCTGCCATATACATGTCCATCCCCCTATTCCATTCTCCTAATTGGGTAGGCAGCGACGCCACCCAGGTGCGGGCCACGTCTCGTTTCGCTACCACCAGTGCCAGTAGTGCAAAAATAAGCTGCGGGCGGCCTAAGTCAACATCTCCGGGTATGCCCAGCAGTACAAATTTAGGATCTAGAGGTAATGTTTCATCCAATACTTTGCTCAATTTTCCTAATACGTGTACCCAGAATGTGTGTATGACGGGGCAGTCCCAGATAGTATGATAGAAGTCCCCCTGTGGCTGTCGGCAAAGCAGGCAGTGCGGTTCGCTGGCTCGGCCCATGCGGTTGGGCCGGGGCCTGTCATAATACACCCTGTGTAATATCTTGTATTGGATGAGTCAAAGGAGGGATTTAATCGCCACTTCCCTGTGGTGCATCAGGGCTGCCTCCCAGTCCACCGTTTCTAGTGTGCCCAGGTTCTGTTCCCATGTTTCCCTCAGCTTCCCCAGTCTGTCTGGCATGTTATCATTCAGTGTCCTGTACGTTAGAGAAACTGCCTTGATGAATATCTGTTCCTGCAATAGGCGTCCCACGAGCGGGGCATAGCCTGACAGGGGAGAGGAGAGCGAGCTTTCGGCTGTCCAGGCATGTCTTAGCTGCATATTTAAAAATGTGAGTAGTGTGTAAACCAAACTCCGTTGCTAGTGTCCTGAAATGTTTGATTTCTCCATGCGTCACCACGTCGCCTATATTGGAGATGCCGATGGCATCCAAGCCCCCAAGTTTGTAGAGTTCCCTCAGCCAGGTCCAGTGCCAAATCGGTGTCTGTTTAGTTGGTTTGTGTACCCAGCCCATTGCCTTAGTCGCTCTGTCCCAGACCTCCAATGTTATTTGTGTGGCCGGGAGTGGCGACCCCTGCCTCGCCCCCCATATAGAAAATATAGGCATGAACGGTGTGCCATGGTGTCCCTCTCTAGCCTATAGGTGATCAGCTGGGACGTGGATCCATTCATTCGGCAGTGTCAAATGGTCCGTCCAGTAATAGGCCTCAATGTCTGGCAAGGATATTCCTCCATTATATTGGTTCAGCAGGAGCGAACTTAGGGCAATCCTTGATTGCTTCGCGAGCCACAGCAGGGAGCGCAATTCCACGTCTATCACCCGGAATGTCTGCCAGGGGAGGGGGAAATACTCATTTTGGAGGGCATATAGGAAACGGGGCAGGGTGATCATTTTGAACATCGCAGCCCGGCCAAGGATCGTGAGGAGGAGTGCTTTCCACCTCAGCGCGTCCGCTGCAAAGTGCGTTCTGACCTGCTGAATATTGTTTTGATATGAGAGGTTTCTGTCTGTGGTAAGATAGATCCCCAAATACGTAAATCCCGTCTGCGCTACCTGAAGGGCCCCAGGAAGAGAAGGCCAAGCCTCCTTGGCTCTTGGGCTATATATGACTGATTTATGCCAATTTATGGCATAGCCCAAGAAGGACCCATATTTGTACAGAAGCTCAAACAAGTCAGGGACTGTGTCATCCGGTCGGGTAACATATAACAAGATATCGTCCGCACAGAGTGAAATCTTTTCTTCCCCCGAGTCAGTCTGTGTAATTTGGAACCCCGTATCTCCATTTTCTGTTGAATCTCGTACGCCACTATTTCTATTGTGAGGGCAAAAAGAAGGGGGGACAACAGGCATCCCTGCCGGGTTCCCCATCTGATGGGGAAGTAATCAGACAATAGTCCATTCACTTTATCCAGCTCTCGGGGGTCCGCATAGAGGAGTCCAATCCATTGCTGGAACTTGGGTCCAATTCCAAACTTGACTAGAGCAACCTCTAAAAAGGGCCAGTGTACAGCGTCAAAAGCTTTTTCCGCGTCTAGGGAGAGGAACATGTGGGGATCGTCACAGTCCTGCACCTCCATGAGCCAGTTGTGGGTCTTCCGTAAGTTTTGTCTCGTCGCCCGGTCTGGTAGGAAACCCGTCTGGTCTCGATGCACCAAGCCTGTGACGACTTGGCGTAGACGGAGGGCTAATCCATTTTGTCTTTGCTACTGTTTTGGTACTGCATAAATACTTTACCCATTGCCTCTAAGTTAAGCTTGTCTGCTTTGTGCCATAGCTACTGGGGGTTGAGTTCAGGTTTTCTTTGTGACTTTAAGCCTTCTCGCTGACAAGGGCTGCGAATGTTCCTTTAGGTGGGCAGTCGGCCACCTCAAATACTAATACAATTTATTACAACTACAATCAGAGCAAACAGACACAGAGCATCTCTTCATTAGTGAATCATGCAGTGAGAACACACTAGAATCAGAACACGCCATGATCAAAGTGTAAAAGGTTTGTCGACCAGAACAGCCTGATGATGAGATCAGAAAAGCCAAAGTTCAGAGCACCTAAGCATAAGAGCACTGCAACATCAGAGCAACTTAATATTAGAGCACTTCAGTAGCAAGACTCTGAAGAGCGGATATATGACCACTGTAGTAGAAGGGAGGCTCTTGCTCTGGAGCATACCATAACTAAAGCATTTCAGAAGCAAAGAAGTGGCCTAACGGCTAGAGCGGCCAACCTCAGAGCTGGAGAACCGGGTTCGAGTCTCGGCAGGGACCCTCAGCATCCTGTGATTCTGGGCAAATCACTTAATCTCCCCGTGCCTATCAAAAATGAATGTGTCCATCTGTAACGCAACTGGTGCTCATGTAAAGTGCTCTGATACCTTCGGGTCTAGTTCACGCTATATAAAACTCATTACATAAACAAATAAACAAAGCACTCAAGGATTGAAGATCTTAGTCTCAGCACTTCATGCTTGAGAATTAAAATATCAGAGGACCCAAGCTTTCGAGATCTTGGCACCATAGGATCAGACAGGGGCCGAGAGGATCAGAATATCTTAGATTCACAGCACCTAAAAATCAGAGCCACCAAGGACAGGTAGAGAGGGAGGGGTGCAGGTCTGTTGGCTGGCGGTGCAATGAATGTATCACTGTAATAGCATGGGGATGCTATTGTTGACAAGTCAGAAGTTGTATGCATTATTAACATTTAACACCTGGTGCTTGTGCATTGTGTATTATCCAAATAAGGTGTGTAATGTGTATTTTTAGTAACCCACTAAGTTCTGTGCTTAAAATATAGACCGTATTGGAATGAAAGTTGATTTAGAAACCATTCAGAGAGCATTCTCACAACAACATTCTTCCTGCTTTTTGTGCTTGTTTGATGTTTTGTCTGCTATCCAAGGTCATTTGAGCCTTGGAGCCCAGGGTCTTCTGATGTTTTTGGAGCAGAGTATGCCCTCAGAATATTTTCAGAGCATGCACTGAAAACATCCTTTGTTATGGAAAGCATTTTATGTTTCTGGGATATATTCCAAGTAATGATGTAACCTAACCAAGTAAATTGGTTGAAGTCAAGGCACCAGAACAGAAGAAAACTCAGATTATTTCATTAGATTGTGCTAGATTATGCCATGTAAAGGACAGGCAATGAGAGGCAGAAACATGATAAGACTTGCATGGACTGAGGCAAAGGGTTTGACCTGACATGGGTCCCTTGCTTGCTGCGCCCCTTGATTCAAGCTAGCCTGGCTGATGAGGGGTGTCACCCCGAAACCCTCCTGGATGCTTGTTCCCGGTCCTGGGACGATCTGGCCTGGCAGTTCAGGCTATACTGTTACCATGAGGAGCAGGTTCAAGGCTGATTTGCATAGTGAGCAAAGGAACAATGGATCAAAACCAGATCTCTTGACTGAGGGTGAGTGGTTGAAACGTTTCAGCATTCTGTCCATCATCTTGTTGTATTTGTAAAAATTCTTATAAGGTATGGATTATATATATATATATATATATATATATATATATATATATATATATATATATATATATATATATATATGTTATGTTATGTTATGTTAATAACAACTTGTAGAGCGCACGGTCACCCGTAGGTTTCATGGCACTGAGCATGAGGAGTATTGCAGCAAAGTTACTATGCATAGGCTTGCTGAAACAGCCATGTTTCAGGGCTTTCCTGAAACCCAGGAGATTGTCACAGCTCCTGAGTGCCAGGGGAAGAGAATTCCAGAATCTAGGGGCTAGGTAAGAGAAACGGCATCCTCCTTGCCGTTTCCGTTTGAATGAGGGAATTGTTAACAGGTAGTGGTGGGCTGAACGGAGACTACGCGGGGGTGCGTATTTTATGATTATGCTTTTGATGAATGTAGGGCTGTTACCATGCAGGGCCTTGAAGGTTAAGCAACCAGTCTTAAAGGCTGCCCGTTGGGCCATCGGTAGCCAGTGGAGTTTCGACAATCCAGGTCTAGCTGACAGCCATTTAGGCTGTTTATGAATGAGGTTTGCTGCCTGGTTCTGAACGATTTGTAATCGTTTTAAAAGACCAGCTGGCAAACCGAGGTTGTTTGAGTTCAAAAAGTCGAGCCACGAGAGTACTAGAGCTATCACCACCTGTATGAGGGCTGAATGAGTCAGCAGGTGGTCGATTTTCTTGATTTTCCGTAATTGGTAAAAACTGGAGAAGATCACTGATCCCACCTGTCCTCTGAGCGAGAGATCAGCATTGAGAATAACCCCATGGCTTTTAACCGTGGGGGAGGGAGTGGGGGAGACCCCAGTCCGCCGGTCAATAGTGCGGGCACCAGCTAATCTCGCTCTTACTAGGCAGCACTAATTCCGTCTTGCCTGGGTTGAGTTTCAGGTGATTCATGTCCATCTAGCGCTGGATGTGAAACATGGTCGCCTGAAACTCAGCCGCTGGGTCAGGGGATCCTAGTGGATTTATAAGCTAAAGATCATCCGCGTAGTTAAAGATGGTGATCTTCCTGTTTTTTAACGATTGAATCAGGGGTCTGAGATATAGATT
This sequence comes from Lissotriton helveticus, assembly GCF_964261635.1. Classification (NCBI taxonomy): domain Eukaryota; kingdom Metazoa; phylum Chordata; class Amphibia; order Caudata; family Salamandridae; genus Lissotriton; species Lissotriton helveticus. Next base: position 816,044,774 of record NC_136073.1, on the reverse strand, counting down.
AAACAGTAGCGGGGAAAGAGAGGAGCCCTGAGGAACCCCACAGGTGGAAGTGAGCTTGGGAGCAGTGAAGGTTCCGAGCCTAACTGATTGGGTACGGTCAGCAAGGAAAGATTCTATCCAACTGTGGGATCCTCGCAGGCCAGCATGCTCGACACATTTCAACAAAATGTTATGGTCGACCGTGTCGAGCGCGGCCGACAGATCCAGGAGCACCAGACCTGGTGGTCACCCCTGTCTGCGGTTGCTCTGAGAGTGTCCAGGACTGCAAGGATCGCAGCTTCAGTTGAGTGCGCCGGTCGAAAGCCGGCTTGATTGGGCTCTAAGTAGTCAGAATGTTCGATGATGTTTGACAGGCACCTATCCACATGGACCTCCAATATTTTGGCCAGGAAGGGGAGGAGGTAGATGGGGCGGTAATTAGAGGGGTTTGTAGGGTCAGCCCCTGTTTTTTTAATAAGGGGAACAACCGTCGCATTCTTGAAGGCGCTAGGAACCGTGCCTTGTTTGAGAGACTCCTTAAGGAAGGGGAGTACACTCTGAGGCAAGAAGGAAAAGATGTCTTTTAAGACATGTGGTGGACAGCTGTCATTAGGTGACCCAGATTTAACACGGGTCATTAGCTCTGAGAGTATTTTAGGACAGATAGGTTGAAGGGCATCTAGAGTGGATTGGTTACTGGATATATCTTCCAGTGGTTCCCAGCTGGCCGAATTAGGGAGGCTGGTTTTGATGGAAGAGATTTTGTCCAGAAAGAATTTGTTCAGGGAGTTGCAGAGCTCTTGAGTAGGGGCCTGAGTAGGTGAAGTTCTCTTGTCATTGCATAAGTCATTCACTATCTGAAAGATTTCTTTGGATTTATTATGGGAATTTAGTATTTTGGTAGAGATGTAGGCCGCTTTAATGTTCAGAATGGCTTTTTTATACTCTCTGCGGGCTATGGAAAATTGCTCCTTGTCTTCAGTGGAGTATCCTACTCTCTATTTTCTCTCTTTTTGGCGCAGCTCAAGTTTTTGTTTTTTGAGATCGGAGGTGAACCATTTGTGGGCGTCCGAGTGGCGGGCGCGGGAGAATTTGACGAGCGGGACATGAGCGTTGCTTGCCTAATGATAGCCACTCAGAGTTCTTCTCTTCCATGAGATTGACGTCAGGGCTGAAGGGTGGGTAGAGAGCTCACCAAGGTGTTGACGAAGTCCGACTTATTGAGGGATCTCCATTTCCTGGTTACACCTCCCTCCAAGGACATGGGTTTGTTATAACCACTAATAGTGGTTGTGAACTGTATCAAGTGATGGTCTGACCAAATGCATGGAGTGATTATGGGCGTCGAGCGTGTGAGATTATGGGACCAAATTTGGTCCAAAATGTGTCCCTTTTCATGAGTGGGGGTTATTAGATTCTGGGCCAGGTTCAAGTTGGAGAGAAGCTCGGAGAGTTCGGCCACATAGGGTCCACCCAAGACATCATTGAACCAATAGTTCAGGTCTCCAATTAGGAGTACCTTAGCATGATTTACCACTAGGATGGCCATCTGCTCACTTAGGGAGATAGGGAAAGTGGGCATTGCCTGAGGGGGTCGATAAATAAGCACTAGCACCAGGGACCCTGTGTCCGTGTTGAGTTTGACGACCATGTTCTCGACCTCCGAGAGGGTGAAGGAAGTCATGGTGGTGAACTTGTGTTTTTAGGTCTCGCCTGTCGATGCGCATGCGCATCGAGCAAGCGAGACTATAGGGGCTCATCGACTCTTTATCTAACTTGCAAGGAATCGTGGCGATTCCTTGCAGTGCCCGTGACTTTTAAGCTCAATGCGCATGTGCATTGAGCTTAAAAGCGCGTGCACAGCCGCCCGCATTCCTCCGACACCTTTGAAGTGAAGCTTAGCTTCACTTCAAAGGCCCGGCTTCTTCACACCCACATGCCGCTCTGCCCCGCTCCGCCCCCTCCCCTGAGTCATCCTGCCTGCCCCTTCCCGCCGTGTCGCATTTCTCCTCCCCCCTCCCCTCTCTTCCCTCCGTCTTGTTTATTTTACCCGCTCTGGCCCCTCGCATTTCTCCTCCCCCCTCCCCTCTCTTCCCTCCGTCTTGTTTCGCATGTACCCCCTCCTTTATCCCAATCCCTCTCAGCAGTTTCCCTTTTAGCAGCTCTCGTCTTTACTCGCACCCGCCTCCCACACCGCGGACGCTTCCATCTCGCGTGCACCTACTCCCTTCTTCCATTTCCTTTTAGCAGTTTTATTTCCACCAGCTCCCCTGTCTTTACTTGCACCCGCCTCCCACACAGCGGACGCTACCATCTCGCATGCACCTACTCCCTTCTTCCATTTCATTTTAGCAGTTTTATTTCCACCAGCTGCCCTGTCTTTACTTGCACCCGCCTCCCACACAGCGGACGCTTCCACCCGCCCACTGCCCCTGCGTCCATCCAGACAGAGGCCATTTACACCCGCTGCCACCGTTTTAGCACTGTCAAAGTTTAAATATTTTAAAGTCTTAAAATTATAAAGTCTTAAAATAAACATTTATTTAAAGACGCATTTTAGACGAGAGCGTGTGAGTGTATATGTGCGTGAGCATGCCTCAGTGCCTTTAGTTGCACCCACCTCCCACACATCTGACGCTTCCACCCGCCCACTGCCCCGTTTACTTTGTGTACTCCCCCACAGAGGACATGCCCACCCACTGCCACCGTCTTAGCAATGTAAAAGTTTGCATTTATTAAAGGGCTAAAATAAATTTTTAATTAAAGTCGCATGACAGACAAGAGAGTGTTTGTATATATGTGCGGGAGCATGTGTCCATGCCTTTATTTGAACCCGCCTCCCACACAGCGTACGCTTCACATGCCCACTAACCACGTTTAGTATGTGTACTCCCACACAGAGGGCATTCCCACATGCTGCCACCGTATTAGCACTTTAAAATGTTGCATTTTTTGAAGGATTAAAATAAATGTTTCATTAAAGTCGCTTCACAGACAAGAGCGTGTGCGTGTATATGTGCGGGAGCATGCCTCCATGCATGTGTGTTTGAGTGTGAATATGTGTAGGTATGTAGGAGTGCCTGCATATGTGTGCTTGTTTATGTGTGTGTAAATTGCTAATGCCCTATATGTTTGTGCATGCTTTTTTTGTGTGTATATTTATGTGCGTGTGTAAGTTTGTATGTGCTGGTCGCTGCATGCATGTGTAGTTGCATACATCAGTGTATACGGCTGCAAGTGGATGGGTTTCCAAAGGTGTGCCTGGTCTGTGTTTGCACGTTTTTTTTTCATCTGTGCTTGCGCGTTTGTATGTCTCTGTGCATCGGTGAATTTAGAAGTTTTATTTAATTGCAATTAAGTCTCTGGGGTGGATGAATTATTTTTTTTTTTTACTAAAACCGAGAGGTGTGACAATAACTAACGGCGCATAATGAAGAACCCAATGCAGGGAAATCTCTACAAGCTTTAAAAGTTTACACTAAATTAATACATCTAATTATTTTGCTACGTATTTTGAGACAAATATAACATCTATCCCTTCTTACATGCAAACCACCAACATTTCACTTGGTAGCGAAACAAACGTACCGAAACAAACGTACAAGATTGAAGGGATTCAACCTATAACCTGTAAAGATCGCTTTTCAGGATACAGCCTGGAATTATTTCGCACTACTCCTTTACATTTGTGTACAAGTACACAAGGGAAGCACAGTTCATTTTCATACATGCCCAATTATATTACATGTGGTTTGAAAACTCAACAGGGCTTAGTATGCTTGTTCCACAATATATAGAGCGCGTGCATTAAGGAATTCTGTTTGCGAGGTGCAAGGTAATTTTCAAAAAACAAGCGCTTTTATTACATTAAGTATTTACTGAAGGGAAAAACATTTGCGTGGTTGTGCATTTTGTTACAGAAATACCGGTTCTACACTCTGTTGGTACACATCTGTGTCGTTTTTTTTCATTTTCTCTGCTACAATTATTAATTAGCAAGTGTTACTTTGGAACCGACAACTGGCGCCACTGGGGACAAGGCAGACAGAGCCATTCTTATGGGGGTACCCCCTCCCTTCTCCCTTAGCAGCATGTGCATCCGCCTTCTCCAGCTCTTCTGCTTGAAACAGACAACAGGCGCCAGTGGGCAACAACATAGACAGAGGCATCCTGCTTGACGATGGGTTTGTCAATTACGTGTTAACACTAAACCGACCCGAGGAGCCAGGAGAGCACAAGCTCTCTCTCTACACATCGCTCTCTCTAACTCTCTCTCCACACACCTCTCTCTCTCTCTTTCTCTACACACCTCTCTCTCTCTATATGCATCTCTCTCTCTCTATATGCATATCTTTCTCTCTCTACACACCTCGCGTACTCTTACTATCTCTCTCTCTCTCTACACACCTCTCTCGCACTCTCTCTCTCTACACAACTTTTATTTAAGTATTATTATTATTATTTTAAAAAAAGCCATTGTTATTTGTAATATCAATATATCCAAGTCTCACATAAATACAACACATATTGCATTACAAATACTATAGGTGTCACATTTGCTATTGGCATTGTGAATGACAAAGCTATTAATTTTGCTATTATTTTTATAATTGTATGGCTAGTGTTGACTAGACTTTGAAGCGCTAGAAGGCCTGCTTTGCACTACTTGGGAACCCAAGGCTCGAGTAACCAGACTTTTGTTGTTTTTCTTCCCGGGGATTGGGTTGCAGCGTGTGAGGTGGGACGCCAAAGAATGAGGAGCTTTCTCGTGTTCAACCACTCCGCTCTGCGAGTTTTAACTGCATCAGTGACTGGAGAAGCCTCGCCCGCGGTCTGAGTCAAAATAAACATCGCCCTTTCACTTTCCTATATTATATTTTGTTAAAAAAGCGTCCATACACGGTTTGCAAACTTCTCACAATTTCCGGTCTCCTTCCCATGCCCCAAATAAAACACAGGGAAACTGTGCTGTTCGTCATTGCAGAACGTTTTATCAACAATAAGTTTTTATATGTATCCAACCAGAGACATTTTGGTATGTTGCATCTTTGACCAAGTCCATATGGAGCAATCGTCCTGGCAAGACTGACATCCCAGAGACCAGGGACCCAGGTCAGCTGTGAAACAGCATCCCCCACTCTGCCTCATTCCGCCTCACTCCACCTCACTGTTCCTTACGGTGCCTCATTCCACCTTATTGTGCCCCAGGCTCTGTACATGGGCTCAGCTGTGTAACAGCATTACCCATTCTGCCGCAGTGCCACATCATTATTTGCAACATAATTACACTGCACTCCATGCAACTTACACTCCAAATACCACTCAGTGCCACATAATTACAAGCCACATAATTACACTGCGCTCAATGCAACATAAATACACTCCACATAATACCACTCAGTACCACATAATTACACGCCACATACTTACTCTACTCAATGCAACATAAATACACTTCATATAATACCACTGAGTGCCACATAACTACACCATATAATTACACTCTCCTCAATGCAACATACACTCCACACAATACCACTCAGTGCCACATCATTATTTACAACATAATTACACTGCACTCAATGCAACATACACTCCAAATACCACTCAGTGCTGATCTGCTGCTCTCTTCCATCCCACCTCCTCTTTAACTCCCTGTTCTCTTCTCCTGTGCTGATCTGCTGCTCTCTTTCACCCTGCATCCTTCTTTAACTCCCTGTTCTTTTCTCCCGTGCTGATCTGCTGATCTGCTGCTCTCTTTTACCCCGCCCCTTTTTCAAATCCCTGTTCTCTTCTCCTGTGGTGATCTGCTGTTATCTTCCACCCGCCTCCTTCTTTAACTCCCTGTTCTATTCTCCTGTGCTGATCTGCTGCTCTCTTCCACCCCACCGCCTTCTTTAACTCCCTTTTCTCTTCTCCTGTGCTGATCTGCTGCTCTCTTCCACCTGCCTCCTTCTTTAACTCCCAGTTCTCTTCTCCTGGGCCGATCTGCTGTTCTCTTCCACCCGCATCCTTATTTAACTCCCTGTTCTCTTGTCCTGTGCTGATCTGCTGCTCTCTTCCACCCTGCATCCATCTTTAACTCCCTGTTCTTTTCTCCCGGGGCTGATCTGCTGCTCTCTTCCACCCCGCCCCCTTCTCCAACTCCCTGTTCTTTTCTTCTGTGCAGATCTGCTGCTCTCTTCCACATGTATCCTTCTCCTACCGCACACACACATACATATAACCACGCACACACACACATACAACCACGCACACACACACATAACCACACAAACACACACAACCACACCACGCACACAACCACACAAAAAAAACAACCACACAAAAAACCAACCACACACACAACCGCACACCGCACACACACAACCGCACACAACCACACACACACACACACACACACACCACACACCACACACATCAATCTGTCGCCCTCACTCTATCTATCTATATGTCGCACTCACTCTATCGATCGCACTCACTCTATCTATTGCCCACACTCTATCGCCCTCACTCTGTATCTATTTATCAATATATCGATCTATTTGCCTCACTCTATCTATCGCCCTCACTCTAGTTATCTATCTCTCTCTCTATATCTATCTATATATTTCTATCTATCTATCTATCTATCTCTATCTCTCTATCTATCACCCTCACTCTATCTATTTATCTATCTATCTATTGCCCTCACTCTATCTATCGCACCACCACAGCATCACTCAGGGAAATGCAATAGGTCTCGCAGCATTAGAGTTTGTGCTTTTAGAATTGTTTATGGTTTTTTTTTTAAAATCTTTAGCATTTTTGTTTCCTGTAGGCAATGCTAAAGAATTACAAAGAAAAAAAAGCCATAAACAAATCTAAAAGCTCTAACTCAAATGCTCCGAGACCTATTGCACTGTGTGAGGGTGAGGGGTTGAGGGTGAATGCAATAGGTCTCGCATTAGGAAAGTTTGACCTATTGGTATTGTAAATGACACATTTTGTATTTATGTGGCATTGCCTACAGGAAACAAAAATGCTAAAGATTTAAAAAAAAAACCCATAAACAATTCTAAAAGCACAAACTCTAATGCTGCGAGACCTATTGCATTTCCAATGCTTGTTTATGGATTATGGCTGCTACCCCGCCACCCAGTTTCCCAGGGGGCCGGTTGACCGACAGGATGTAATAGTCTAAGGGGAGTGCTGCTAGGATATCGGGCAGTGAGTCCTGGGTTAACCAGGTTTCAGTGATTAAGAGGACATCAGGTTTATCAGAGGTAAGTAGCAAGAAGATGTTGAGTTGGTGCTTTACCAGGGAGCGTGTATTGAGGTAGAGGAAGTGGAGTGCCATTTGCGTAGTTGTTGTGGGATTAATGACTGAGGGGGAGTAGGGGCTTGGGGAGGGAGGGAGGGCGTGCTCCGACAGAGGTATTAAGATGCCGTTAGTAGATATGCGGTAGCAGGTAGTGGGGTCCAAGGGAGGACAGGATTGTGCAAGTGGTCTTAGTGATCTTAATTTTCTGGGTGAGTAGATTGTGATTTGGCCATAATCCGTGGCCCCTGGGCCCGGCCAGGCACGGACAGGCGCAGACGGGCTTGCCTTTGGCGCGCCCGCTGCGGGCGTCCGCTGCGCATCAGCGCCATGTTGTGATATATATAGCCAGCTGCTGGTGAAGCACTAGAGCGTCACCCTGCCGCAATGGCCGCTCTGCAAGTGCTCACCAGGAAGTGAGTAAGATCGTAACTCCCTCCACACAAACAGCACGTGATGGCTGTGGTGGACCGGGGAGTACCGATAGAAGAACAATGCAGGTAGAAAATGAGGAGATTTAGTCAAAGTGCAGTTTTAAAATGTTAAGAGCAAATTGCATTCAAATTACAATGCAGAGCTAGCACAGTCGTAGCCTTAGCTAGCTGTCCTCTGCGCGTCGGCTCCGTACTGAAACTTAAGTACCCTGCTGCTGGTGAAGCACTAGAGCGTCACCCTGCCACAATGGCCGCTCTTCAAGTGCTCACCAGGAAGTGGGTAAGATCGTAACTCCCTCCACACAAACAGCACGTGATTGCTGCGGTGGACCGGGGAGTACCGATAGAAGAACAATGCAGGTAGAAAATGAGGAGATTTACTCAAAGTGCAGTTTTAAAATGTTAAAGGCAAATTGCTTTCAAATTACAATGCGGAGCTAGCAGAGTCGTAGCCTTAGCTTGCTGTCCTCTGCGCGTAGGTATATATATGTATATGTATATATATATGTATGTGTATATGTGATCAATGGCACTGGATGCCCGAAACATGTCATGGAATGAGGAGTGAGAAATAAACTTTGCCATTCGAATGTCCTGGTGGTCCGTTTCTTCAGTTCGCCTTAAGGAGGTGCTGGAAGTTGTTTCGCATGAAAAAAACGAAAAAAAAACAACTATATATATATATATATATATATATATATATATATAGTGTTTTGGTACTTTTATTGTACAAAATGTGCTGGTGTGAAAACACATATATCACAGGAAAATGAAATATGGGCTATATTTCATGGTTGCCTCTGAAATAGGGATTTCATCTTCATAATGACAGCCCGTGAACCACTCGATAGAGCTTTAACTGGGGTTATGCAGCATGGCAGACCAAATTATGTGGCAAGGCTATCTAAATTGTGTGGCAAAAAATATTATGTAGTATATTCTCTGGCAATATTATTTTCATCCATTTGGGCTAGAAAAAACATTGTAGGCGAAATCTGAAAATGTTGAAATTAAGTGGCAAAAACACTAATCCTTAATTATACAGTACACGCTGCAGCCTCTGAACCACATAAATTCACTGAACCTCAATATTGCTATTGGATTTATCAGCAAATTATTCAAGAATGATAAACCAAACCGAAATATACCAATTCCAATCAGTGCACACTGTTAGCTGCTCTTTGAAGAATACAGCATTTTAAAGGAACTTATCCCAAAAATAACATATAAAATTTTAAAAATACATATCGGGTTACATGTAATATTCTTCAGTATTCCCATCTTAGGGTTCTAGTGAATCCCTTTGGCTTCACACAGTGACTGTAGACACTCTGCAGTTATAGTTAGGATCCCCAGAGGTAGGAATTCATCAGATTTTTGCTTGCTAATGACTGTCACCGTTTAATGAATCTCCACGAAACTTAGCAGACCTATTCTTTTTTCTACATTGGCAGCGGACACAAAGTTTTGTGATGATTAGTTAAGACGGTGCAAAGAAAAGACGAGGGGTCCCAAAACAGGTTTATCCACCCATGTATTTCCCATAGACTTTTTAGACAGAGGTAGCGACAAAATGACTAAACAGATGTACATGAAATCTGGCATTAATAGAGATTATGATTACATTAGATTACATTAAAATACTTGTAGAGCGATTGGCTGAGGCATCCCAGCGCTAAAGCCAGACAGAGTGGGGGATAGGCGAGGAATTAAAGTTGAGAGAAAAGCCAGGTCTTCACCAACCGTCTGAAGACCTGGTGATGGGGTGGAAAGGGTCTTTTTTGTTATGTGATCTGAATTTCTTCTCTTGTTTTTCAGTAATAAGGCACAATAACTTAGTGATAAATTGGGCCACAGTATACTGTGGTACCTTCGCGGTATACCACGGTACATGTGAATGACGACACACGGTATTATTGGTTAATCTAACCCCTTGAAAAACAAAAAGGCAGAAATATTGTTTAGACCACACTTTGTGTTTGTACTGTGTTTCAATGGGAAATCTACTTCATTACTCTTTTTGGAATGTATAGGAAAAAAAGATGAGGCAGTTTCAGGGGTGTGGAAGTCTTTAAAAAATCTGCTTCCCTAAAGGGCAAAATTATTCAGAAATCTGCTCGCCCTTTAGAGAAATCCACTTGTCCTACTTAATAACTAAATCTTACATGAACCACAACAGACAAGTTCAAAGCTTTTTATAGTAGCAAAAACATGTCATTTCGGACAGATTGAGGTGATCTTGGGCGTGAAATGGTGCAATTTAGTATGTTTTAATATATTTTTCAAGTTCGCTCATTTGAACCCCTATACCCTGATATACAGCTCCTACGGTCAGTAAACTGCTGGAATTGAGCTACGTTTTTAGAATTGGAATTTTTGATACAAAGGTAACACAGATCTGTGCAGAATCTGAGTTTACCTCATTTCATAAAGGAGGAGGATCAGAACCTGGGACAAATAAATGACAAATAATCTCTGCATATGGTGCATTACCCCCCCCCCCCCCCTAAAAATTGCCACTGAACAGCAAATTACATCTATAACTCTTGAAAGGTCACAAGGCACCTAAATCACATTTTTGACACACACTTTTTGCAATTTATAAATAATGTTCCTTCTTTTCCCTTTCCTGTCCATCTTTTCAAGCTCTGGCTCCCTCGCTTACACACTAATTTCTTTCATTTTTTTGCTGATATCTTCTGTCTACTTTATCTACCTTTTCTTTTTTATCTCAGTTTTTTCCCTACTCTGGTCTCTTCTTGTTTTTCCAGCTCTCTCAACTTGTTCTCTCCTTCCTGTTGAAGTGATGAGAATGTCTTGAGGAGCTGCTACTTTTGAGCTACTGATCCAAAATATCTCTCCAGAGAGGAGAGTCCCAGAAGAGCGTGTAACAACCCCTGGAGCATCTGCTAAGACTGGCACTCTGCAAAGAGGTAGGTCCTAAAAACACTGCAAACACACCCCATACAGACACACACACACTGAATTCATGTTGGTCACTCCTTCTCTCCTGCTTTGCTTCTCTGATCCTAACTCCCATCCCACAAGAACTTTATTTTTTGCAACAATACCCACTACACCACTCCTTGCCAACTAGATGAGTGATCTTCTTTTCTCAAACACAACAGATAGCTTACCTGACTGCACACCAGAACACCAAAGTCAAATCCATCAATCAATCAGATGGCATTTCTATAGCGCTGCTTATCACCCTGGGGGTATCCGGGAGCTGTATATAGTTGGCAAAGTGCTGCCAGCTCCACAGCTCTACCCAAGCAGCCCATCAACATACACCTTGGAGGCATTCAGATAATCTTAACCTAAATCTACTACACACATTGCATTAATAACTTTTACCAGACTAGTGATGCTGCCAGAAAACAATCTCCCCAGGCCGGGCCAATGGACAACTGACCAACCAGCTCAATAAAAAACACAAAAGTGCTTCAGCACAGCAGACTCTGGCCACTAGGAAGGGCTTTACTAGAATCGGCTCATGTTAGTTTCACGTTAAGTAACAATAAACTTTACTATACAAAGCCTTTCAGAAAACACTACAATACACAACCAAACAATTAATTGATTGATGGAAATCTCCCAATGTACGAAAGGACACACATATGAAAGCTCTACAATACCACAGTGGCGGCTCCTTTGCTATGGCGGAGGAGCATCACAACCCCAAGCCTCCCCCCCCAGGGCCTCAAAATGGCAGGAAAGGAATAGTAAAACGATAATAAACACTTTTTATTATTGTTTTATTTTTCATTTCCTGACGAGTCTTTGGGGGCGGGCCAGGGGGGGAATACAAGCACTGAGAGGGAGTGGTGGACCCTGTCTCCAGTGAACAAGATGGTTTGGCCGGCCAAACTGTCATGCGCACTGAAGCTGTCTCTAACCCGAGCTGCATTGCCAGGTTGGAGAAAGCAGGAACAGGCTCCCAGTCTCACTGGGAGCATAAATTCACAGCACTCAGGCCAATCCTGACACTGCTTTCATGCTGCCACCAGCAGCATGAGAGCAGCATCAGGATTGGCTGCTGTGGAGTCTGGGAGCCTGTGCTTGGAGGAGAGGAGAGGAGCAAAAGAGCGTGAAGCGGCCTGTCGAAGGTACGTTTTTTTTCCCGTCTCCACGCCCCGCCATTTTTGGTCAACACTAACCGCTATTGCAATACCATACTAATGGTACAAGCCTAACAGAGCATATAACATGACAACATAACATTAGTTTAGAAAACCAGATACCCGCACATTACACACATTAACCCTTCACTGCCCAGTCTAATGCCCCTTGACATACACTACTAACTCAACATTGCACATATTCGCCCATTTTTCACAACCACATAGAAATGTACTCACTTGCCACATTTCCATACTGTCACAACAATGCACACATTTACCACAATGTAGCACAATTCATTCACACACTGGTGAAGTGTGTGTGTAGCAGCCATGCACTCGTATGCAGAGGCAAAAAGGTTCACAGTAACACACGGGCTGTGCACATAATCAGGCAAACAGTAGAAAAACGTAGTCTCTGCCAAGCCACCTACCTTGCTGCCCGACACACAGACCTGACCGGGGCTGTGCAGGCAGAGGAATGCACCACATATAGAGATGCTGGGGCATCAGCAGAAGGGTAGATAGATGTGGTGGACAGGTAGAGATTAGTATGGAAAGGGTTGAGAAAATCAGCCTTCTGCTATGCAACACACAATGGGAATGGGCATGCATAAGTGAGCCCCGCCCACTCTATGTGCTGGTACTTGTATGTGGGGGGGCTTGATCCCGGTTCCTGCCCATGCTCTTCCTTCATATACCACCAGACCCAACGACGACAACCAACAGTGGACAATGCAGTCAGTTAGAACTGACCCACGCTGGCTGTCAGTCTAGCACCGAGGGACAGCCGGCCTGTGCCTCGCCTTGATCCTGCCGGTCTCCAATCCACTGGCTCTACTCCAGCCTCCAATTATTCTCCCCCTGCACCACAGCCCCTATTTATTTCCCCGCTCCTCAAACTGATGACATCTTCTGACTTCACTACCTCTCTCATCTCCCCCTAACCTAATCCTCAACCCCAGTCACCCCCATGACCACCTCGTCATCGTAGCAGCTCGTCCTTTGCTTTACACTACAGTCTCTCGAAGTCCCATGAGTCCAAACATGCTACAACTCTCTCTCCCTAAACCCACAACTCCTTCATCTCACTCCCCAAGCTCTACCCATCCCTTAACTCTCCCCAGAGGTCTCCCTTCATCGGACTCCCCAGCCTCTACCCACCCCTTGACTCTCCTCGGAGTCTCCCGTTATCTCTACCCACCCCTTGAGTCTCCCTGAGGTCTCCCTTCCTCTCACTCCCCAACCTCTTCCCACCACTTGACTCTCCCCGAGGTCTCCCTTCATCTCACTCCTCAGCCTCTACCCATCCCTTGACTCTCCCCCGAGGTCTCCCTTCATCGGGCTCCCCAGCCTCTACCCACCCCTTGACTCTCCCCGAGGTCTCCCTTCATCTCCCTCCCCCGCCTCCACCCACCCCTTGACTCTCCCCAAGGTCTCCCTTCATCTCTCTCCCCAGCCTCCACCCATCCCTTGACTCTCCCCAAGGTCTCCCTTCATCTCTCTCCCCAGCCTCCACCCATCCCTTGACTCTCCCCGAGGTCTCCCTTCCTCTCACTCCCCAACCTCTTCCCACCCCTTGACTCTCCCCGAGGTCTCCCTTCATCTCTCTCCCCCGCCTCTACCCATCCCTTAACTCTCCCCGAGGTCTCCCTTCATCTTCCTCCCCAGCCTCTACCCATCCCTTGACTCTCTCCCGAGGTCTCCCCTCCTCTCACTCCCCAGCCTCTTCCCACCCCTTGACTCTCCCCGAGGTCTCCCTTCATCTCACTCCCCCGCCTCTACCCATCCCTTGACTCTCCCCCGAGGTCTCCCTTCATCTCACTCCTCAGCCTCTACCCATGCCTTGACTCTCCCCGAGGCCTCCCTTCATCGGACTCCCCAGCCTCTACCCATCACTTGACTCTCCCCGAGGGCTCCCTTCATCTCACTCCCCAGCCTCTACCCACCCCTTGACTCTCCCCGAGGTCTCCCTTCCTCTCACTCTCCAGCCTCTACCCACCCCTTGACTCTCACTGTGGTCTCCCTTCATCTCACTCCCCAGCCTCTACCCACTCCTTTTCTCTCCCCGAGGTCTCCCTTCATCTCACTCCCCCGCCTCTACCCATCCCTTGACTCTCCCAGACGTCTCCCTTCATCTCCCTCCCCAGCCTCGACCCATCCCTTGACTCTCCCCCGAGGTCTCCCTTCATCTCCCTCCCCAGCCTCTACCCGTCCCTTCACTCTCCCCAGGTCTCCCTTCATCTCACTCCTCAGCCTCTACCCATCCCTTGACTCTCCCAGAGGTCTCCTTTCATCTCCCTCCCCAGCCTCTACCCACCCCTTGACTCTCCCCGAGGTCTCCCTTCATCTCCCTCCCCCACCTCTACCCATCCCTTGACTCTCCCCGAGGTCTCCCTTCATCTCACTCCCCAGCCTCTAGCCATCCCTTTACTCTCCCCGAGGTCTCCCTTCATCTCACTCCTCAGCCTCTACCCACCCCTTGACTCTCCCCGAGGTCTCCCTTTATCTCACTCCTCAGCCTCTACCCACCCCTTGACTCTCCCCGAGGTCTCCCTTCATCTCCCTCCCCAGCCTCTACCCGTCCCTTCACTCTCCCCAGGTCTCCCTTCATCTCACTCCTCAGCCTCTACCCACCCCTTGACTCTCCTCGAGGTTTCCCTTCATCTCCCTCCCCAGCCTCTACCCATCCCTTGACTCTCCCTCGAGGTCTCCCTTCATCTCACTCCCCAGCCTCTACCCATCCCTTGACTCTCCCCCGAGGTCTCCCTTCATCTCACTCCCCAGCCTCTACCCATCCCATGACTCTCCCCGAGGTCTCCCTTCATCTCACTCCCCAGCCTCTACCCATCCCTTGACTCTCACCGAGGTCTTCCTTCATCTCACTCCCCGGCCTCTACCCATCCCTTGACTCTCCCCGAGGTCTCCCTTCATCTCACTCCTCAGCCTCTACCCATCCCATGACTCTCCCCCAAGGTCTCCCTTCTTCTCCCTCCCCAGCCTCTACCCATCCCTTGACTCTCCCCGTGGTCTCCCTTCATCTCACTCCCCAGCCTTTACCCATCCCTTGACTCTCCCCGAGGTCTCCCTTCATCTCACTCCTCAGCCTCTACCCACCCCTTGACTCTCCCCAAGTTCTCCCTTTATCTCACTCCTCAGCCTCTACCCACCCCTTGAGTCTCCCTGAGGTCTCCCTTCATCTCACTCCCCCGCCTCTACCCATCCCTTGACTCTCCCCGAGGTTTCCCTTCATCTCACTCCCAAGCCTCTACCCATCCCATGACTCTCCCCCAAGGTCTCCCTTCATCTCCCTCCCCAGCATCTACTCATCCCTTGACTCTCCCCGAGGTCTCCCTACATCTCACTCCCCAGCCTCAACCCATCCCTTGACTCTCCCCGAGGTCTCCCTTCATCTCACTCCCCAGCCTCTACCCACCCCTTGACTCTCCACCGAGGTCTCCCTTCAACTCACCCCCCAGCCTCTACCCACCCTTTGACACTCCCCGAGGTCTCCCTTCATCTCACTCCCCCCTCTACCCATCCCTTGACTCTCCCCGAGGTCTCCCTTCATCTCACTCCCCAGCCTCTACCCATCCCTTGACTCTCCTCGAGGTCTCCCTTCATCTCACTCCCCAGCCTCTACCCATCCCTTGATTCTCCCCGAGGTCTCCCTTCATCTCCCTCCCCTGCCTCTACCCATCCCTTGACTCTCCCCGAGGTCTCCCTTCATCTCACTCCCCAGCCTCTACCCATCCCTTGACTCTCCCCCGAGGTCTCCCTTCATCTCACTCCCCAGCCTCTACCCATCCCATGACTCTCCCCGAGGTCTCCCTTCATCTCACTCCCCAGCCTCTACCCATCCCTTGACTCTCCCCGAGGTCTCCCTTCATCTCACTCATCAGCCTCTACCCATCCCTTGACTCTCCCCCGAGGTCTCCCTTCATCTCACTCCCCAGCCTCTACCCATCCCTTGACTCTCCCCGAGGTCTCCCTTCATCGGACTCCCCAGCCTCCACCCGTCCCTTGACTCTCCCTGAGGTCTCCCTTCATCTCACTCCTCAGCCTCTACCCATCCCTTGACTCTCCCCGAGGTCCTTCTTCATCTCACTCCCCCGCCTCTACCCATCCCTTGACTCTCCCCGAAGGTCTCTCTTCCTCTCACTCTCCAGCCTCTACCCATCCCTTGACTCTCCCCAAGGTCTCCCTTCCTCTCACTCCTCAGCCTCTACCCATCCCTTGACTCTCCCAGACGTCTCCCTTCATCTCCTTCCCCAGCCTCTACCCATCCCTTGACTCTCCCCCGAGGTCTCCCTTCATCTCCCTCCCCAGCCTCTACCCGTCCCTTTACTCTCCCCGAGGTCTCCCTTCATAGGACTCCCCAGCCTCTACCCGTCCCTTGACTCTCACCGAGGTCTCCCTTCCTCTCACTCCCCCGCCTCTACCCATCCCTTGACTCTCCCCGAAGGTCTCTCTTCCTCTCACTCTCCAGCCTCTACCCATCCCTTGACTCTCCCCGAGGTCTCCCTTCCTCTCACTCCCCAGCCTCTACCCATCCCTTGACTCTCCCAGACGTCTCCCTTAATATTCCTCCCCAGCCTCTACCCATCCCTTGACTCTCTCCCGAGGTCTCCCCTCCTCTCACTCCCCAGCCTCTTCCCACCCCTTGACTCTCCCCGAGGTCTCCCTTCATCTCACTCCCCCACCTCTACCCATCCCTTGACTCTCCCCGAGGTCTTCCTTCATCTCACTCCCCCGCCTCTACCCATCCCTTGACTCTCCTCCGAGGTCTCCCTTCATCTCACTCCCCCGCCTCTAACCATCCCTTGACTCTCCCCCGAGGTCTCCCTTCATCTCACTCCTCAGCCTCTACCCATGCCTTGACTCTCCCCGAGGCCTCCCTTCATCGGACTCCCCAGCCTCTACCCATCACTTGACTCTCCCCGAGGGCTCCCTTCATCTCACTCCCCAGCCTCTACCCACCCCTTGACTCTCCCCGAGGTCTCCCTTCCTCTCACTCTCCAGCCTCTACCCACCCCTTGACTCTCCCTGAGGTCTCCCTTCATCTCACTCCCCAGCCTCTACCCACTCCTTTTCTCTCCCCGAGGTCTCCCTTCATCTCACTCCCCCGCCTCTACCCATCCCTTGACTCTCCCAGACGTCTCCCTTCATCTCCCTCCCCAGCCTCTACCCATCCCTTGACTCTCCCCCGAGGTCTCCCTTCATCTCCCTCCCCAGCCTCTACCCGTCCCTTCACTCTCCCCAGGTCTCCCTTCATCTCACTCCTCAGCCTCTACCCATCCCTTGACTCTCCCAGAGGTCTCCTTTCATCTCCCTCCCCAGCCTCTACCCACCCCTTGACTCTCCCAGAGGTCTCCCTTCATCTCCCTCCCTCACCTCTACCCATCCCTTGACTCTCTCCGAGGTCTCCCTTCATCTCACTCCCCAGCCTCTAGCCATCCCTTTGCTCTCCCTTCATCTCACTCCTCAGCCTCTACCCACCCCTTGACTCTCCCCGAGGTCTCCCTTTATCTCACTCCTCAGCCTCTACCCACCCCTTGAGTCTCCCCGAGGTCTCCCTTCATCTCCCTCCCCAGCCTCTACCCGTCCCTTCACTCTCCCCAGGTCTCCCTTCATCTCACTCCTCAGCCTCTACCCACCCCTTGACTCTCCAGTCTCCTCGAGGTCTCCCTTCATCTCCCTCCCCAGCCTCTACCCATCCCTTGACTCTCCCTCGAGGTCTCCCTTCATCTCACTCCCCAGCCTCTACCCATCCCTTGACTCTCCCCCGAGGTCTCCCTTCATCTCACTCCCCAGCCTCTACCCATCCCATGACTCTCCCCGAGGTCTCCCTTCATCTCACTCCCCAGCCTCTACCCATCCCTTGACTCTCACAGAGGTCTTCCTTCATCTCACTCCCCGGCCTCTACCCATCCCTTGACTCTCCCCGAGGTCTCCCTTCATCTCACTCCTCAGCCTCTACCCATCCCATGACTCTCCCCCAAGGTCTCCCTTCTTCTCCCTCCCCAGCCTCTACCCATCCCTTGACTCTCCCCGTGGTCTCCCTTCATCTCACTCCCCAGCCTTTACCCATCCCTTGACTCTCCCCGAGGTCTCCCTTCATCTCACTCCTCAGCCTCTACCCAACCCTTGACTCTCCCCAAGTTCTCCTTTTATCTCGCTCCTCAGCCTCTACCCACCCCTTGAGTCTCCCCGAGGTCTCCCTTCATCTCACTCATCACCTCTACCCATCCCATGACACTCCCCGAGGTCTCCCTTCATCTCACTCCCCCGCCTCTACCCATCCCTTGACTCTCCCCGAGGTTTCCCTTCATCTCACTCCCAAGCCTCTACCCATCCCATGACTCTCCCCCAAGGTCTCCCTTCATCTCCCTCCCCAGCATCTACTAATCCCTTGACTCTCCCCGAGGTCTCCCTACATCTCACTCGTCAGCCTCTACCCATCCCTTGACTCTCCCCGAGGTCTCCCTTCATCTCACTCCCCAGCCTCTACCCACCCCTTGACTCTCCACCGAGGTCTCCCTTCAACTCACCCCGCAGCCTCTACCCACCCTTTGACACTCCCCGAGGTCTCCCTTTATCTCACTCCCCCCTCTACCCATCCCTTGACTCTCCCCGAGGTCTCCCTTCATCTCACTCCCCAGCCTCTACCCATCCCTTGACTCTCCTCGAGGTCTCCCTTCATCTCACTCCCCAGCCTCTACCCATCCCTTGATTCTCCCCGAGGTCCCCCTTCATCTCCCTCCCCTGCCTCTACCCATCCCTTGACTCTCCCCGAGGTCTCCCTTCATCTCACTCCCCAGCCTCTACCCATCCCTTGACTCTCCCCTGTGGTCTCCCTTCATCTCACTCCCCAGCCTCTACCCATCCCATGACTCTCCCCGAGGTCTCCCTTCATCTCACTCCCCAGCCTCTACCCATCCCTTGACTCTCCCCGAGGTCTCCCTTCATCTCACTCATCAGCCTCTACCCATCCCTTGACTCTCCCCCGAGGTCTCCCTTCATCTCACTCCCCAGCCTCTACCCATCCCTTGACTCTCCCCGAGGTCTCCCTTCATCGGACTCCCCAGCCTCCACCCGTCCCTTGACTCTCCCTGAGGTCTCCCTTCATCTCACTCCTCAGCCTCTACCCATCCCTTGACTCTCCCCTGTGGTCTCCCTTCATCTCACTCCCCAGCCTCTACCCATCCCATGACTCTCCCCTGTGGTCTCCCTTCATCTCACTCCCCAGCCTCTACCCATCCCATGACTCTTCCCGAGGTCTCCCTTCATCTCACTCCCCAGCCTCTACCCATCCCTTGACTCTCCCCGAGGTCTCCCTTCATCTCACTCATCAGCCTCTACCCATCCCTTGACTCTCCCCGAGGTCTCCCTTCATCTCACTCCCCCGCCTCTACCCATCCCTTGACTCTCCCCGAAAGTCTCTCTTCCTCTCACTCTCCAGCCTCTACCCATCCCTTGACTCTCCCCGAGGTCTCCCTTCCTCTCACTCCTCAGCCTCTACCCATCCCTTGACTCTCCCAGACGTCTCCCTTCATCTCCTTCCCCATCCTCTACCCATTCCTTGACTCTCCCCCGAGGTCTCCCTTCATCTCCCTCCCCAGC
The DNA here is from genome assembly GCF_964261635.1 of Lissotriton helveticus. Taxonomy (NCBI): domain Eukaryota; kingdom Metazoa; phylum Chordata; class Amphibia; order Caudata; family Salamandridae; genus Lissotriton; species Lissotriton helveticus. The sequence goes on along the minus strand of NC_136073.1, from coordinate 816,025,317 downwards.
CTCTACCCGTCCCTTCACTCTCCCCGAGGTCTCCCTTCATCGGACTCCCCAGCCTCTACCCGTCCCTTGACTCTCCCCGAGGTCTCCCTTCCTCTCACTCCCCCGCCTCTACCCATCCCTTGACTCTCCCCGAAGGTCTCTCTTCCTCTCACTCTCCAGCCTCTACCCATCCCTTGACTCTCCCCGAGGTCTCCCTTCCTCTCACTCCTCAGCCTCTACCCATCCCTTGACTCTCCCAGACGTCTCCCTTCATCTCCTTCCCCAGCCTCTACCCATCCCTTGACTCTCCCCCGAGGTCTCCCTTCATCTCACTCCCCAGCCTCTACCCATCCCTTGACTCTCCCCGAGGTCTCCCTTCATCGGACTCCCCAGCCTCCACCCGTCCCTTGACTCTCCCTGAGGTCTCCCTTCATCTCACTCCTCAGCCTCTACCCATCCCTTGACTCTCCCCGAGGTCTCCCTTCATCTCACTCCCCCGCCTCTACCCATCCCTTGACTCTCCCCGAAGGTCTCTCTTCCTCTCACTCTCCAGCCTCTACCCATCCCTTGACTCTCCCCGAGGTCTCCCTTCCTCTCACTCCTCAGCCTCTACCCATCCCTTGACTCTCCCAGACGTCTCCCTTCATCTCCTTCCCCAGCCTCTACCCATCCCTTGACTCTCCCCAAGGTCTCCCTTCATCTCACTCCCCGGCAGCTACCCATCCCTTCACTCTCCCCGAGGTTTCCCTTCATCTCACTCTTCAGCCTCTGCCCATCCCTTGACTCTCCCGAGGTCTCCCTTCATCTCACTCCCCCGACTCTACCCTTCCCTTGACTCTCCCCGAGGTCTCCCTTCATCTCACTCTCCAGCCTCTACCCATCCCTTGACTCTCTCCGAGGTCTCCCTTCATCTCACTCCCCCGCCTCTTCCCATCCCTTGACTCTCCCCGAGGTCTCCCTTCAACGGACTCCCCAGCCTCTACCCACCCCTTGACTCTACCCGAGGTCTCCCTTCATCTCACTCCCCAGCCTCTACCCATCCCTTGACTCTCCCCGAGGTCTCCCTTCCTCTCACTCTCTAGCCTCTACCCATCCCTTGACTCTCCCAGACGTCTCCCTTCATCTCCCTCCCCAGTCTCTACCCATCCCTTGACTCTCCCCCGAGGTCTACCTTCATCTCCTTTCCCAGCCTCTACTCGTCCCTTCACTCTCAGCAGGTCTCCCTTCATCTCACTCCTCAGCCTCTACCCATCCCTTGACTCTCCCCGAGGTCTCCCTTCTTCTCCCTCCCCAGCCTCTACCCTTCCCTTGACTCTCCCCGTGGTCTCCCTTCATCTCACTCCCCAGCCTTTACCCATCCCTTGACTCTCCCCGAGGTCTCCCTTCATCTCACTCCTCAGCCTCTACCCACCCTTTGACTCTCCTCAAGTTCTCCCTTTATCTCACTCCTCAGCCTCTACCCACCCCTTGAGTCTCCCCGAGTACTCCCTTCATCTCACTCATCACCTCTACCCATCCCATGACACTCCCCGAGGTTTCCCTTCATCTAACTCCCAAGCCTCTACCCATCCCATGACTCTCCCCCAAGGTCTCCCTTCATCTCCCTCACCAGCATCTACTCATCCCTTGACTCTCCCCGAGGTCTCCCTTCATCTCACTCCCCAGCCTCTACCCATCCCTTGACTCTCCCCGAGGTCTCCCTTCATCTAACTCATCAGCCTCTACCCATCCCTTGACTCTCCCCCGAGGTCTCCCTTCATCTCACTCCCCAGCCTCTACCCATCCCTTGACTCTCCCCGAGGTCTCCCTTCATCGGACTCCCCAGCCTCCACCCGTCCCTTGACTCTCCCTGAGGTCTCCCTTCTTCTCCCTCCCCAGCCTCTACCCATCCCTTGACTCTCCCCGTGGTCTCCCTTCATCTCACTCCCCAGCCTTTACCCATCCCTTGACTCTCCCCGAGGTCTCCCTTCATCTCACTCCTCAGCCTCTACCCACCCCTTGACTCTCCCCAAGTTCTCCCTTTATCTCACTCCTCAGCCTCTACCCACCCCTTGAGTCTCCCTGAGGTCTCCCTTCATCTCACTCCCCCGCCTCTACCCATCCCTTGACTCTCCCCGAGGTTTCCCTTCATCTCACTCCCAAGCCTCTACCCATCCCATGACTCTCCCCCAAGGTCTCCCTTCATCTCCCTCCCCAGCATCTACTCATCCCTTGACTCTCCCCGAGGTCTCCCTACATCTCACTCCCCAGCCTCAACCCATCCCTTGACTCTCCCCGAGGTCTCCCTTCATCTCACTCCCCAGCCTCTACCCACCCCTTGACTCTCCACCGAGGTCTCCCTTCAACTCACCCCCCAGCCTCTACCCACCCTTTGACACTCCCCGAGGTCTCCCTTCATCTCACTCCCCCCTCTACCCATCCCTTGACTCTCCCCGAGGTCTCCCTTCATCTCACTCCCCAGCCTCTACCCATCCCTTGACTCTCCTCGAGGTCTCCCTTCATCTCACTCCCCAGCCTCTACCCATCCCTTGATTCTCCCCGAGGTCTCCCTTCATCTCCCTCCCCTGCCTCTACCCATCCCTTGACTCTCCCCGAGGTCTCCCTTCATCTCACTCCCCAGCCTCTACCCATCCCTTGACTCTCCCCCGAGGTCTCCCTTCATCTCACTCCCCAGCCTCTACCCATCCCATGACTCTCCCCGAGGTCTCCCTTCATCTCACTCCCCAGCCTCTACCCATCCCTTGACTCTCCCCGAGGTCTCCCTTCATCTCACTCATCAGCCTCTACCCATCCCTTGACTCTCCCCCGAGGTCTCCCTTCATCTCACTCCCCAGCCTCTACCCATCCCTTGACTCTCCCCGAGGTCTCCCTTCATCGGACTCCCCAGCCTCCACCCGTCCCTTGACTCTCCCTGAGGTCTCCCTTCATCTCACTCCTCAGCCTCTACCCATCCCTTGACTCTCCCCGAGGTCCTTCTTCATCTCACTCCCCCGCCTCTACCCATCCCTTGACTCTCCCCGAAGGTCTCTCTTCCTCTCACTCTCCAGCCTCTACCCATCCCTTGACTCTCCCCAAGGTCTCCCTTCCTCTCACTCCTCAGCCTCTACCCATCCCTTGACTCTCCCAGACGTCTCCCTTCATCTCCTTCCCCAGCCTCTACCCATCCCTTGACTCTCCCCCGAGGTCTCCCTTCATCTCCCTCCCCAGCCTCTACCCGTCCCTTTACTCTCCCCGAGGTCTCCCTTCATCGGACTCCCCAGCCTCTACCCGTCCCTTGACTCTCACCGAGGTCTCCCTTCCTCTCACTCCCCCGCCTCTACCCATCCCTTGACTCTCCCCGAAGGTCTCTCTTCCTCTCACTCTCCAGCCTCTACCCATCCCTTGACTCTCCCCGAGGTCTCCCTTCCTCTCACTCCCCAGCCTCTACCCATCCCTTGACTCTCCCAGACGTCTCCCTTAATATTCCTCCCCAGCCTCTACCCATCCCTTGACTCTCTCCCGAGGTCTCCCCTCCTCTCACTCCCCAGCCTCTTCCCACCCCTTGACTCTCCCCGAGGTCTCCCTTCATCTCACTCCCCCACCTCTACCCATCCCTTGACTCTCCCCGAGGTCTTCCTTCATCTCACTCCCCCGCCTCTACCCATCCCTTGACTCTCCTCCGAGGTCTCCCTTCATCTCACTCCCCCGCCTCTAACCATCCCTTGACTCTCCCCCGAGGTCTCCCTTCATCTCACTCCTCAGCCTCTACCCATGCCTTGACTCTCCCCGAGGCCTCCCTTCATCGGACTCCCCAGTCTCTACCCATCACTTGACTCTCCCCGAGGGCTCCCTTCATCTCACTCCCCAGCCTCTACCCACCCCTTGACTCTCCCCGAGGTCTCCCTTCCTCTCACTCTCCAGCCTCTACCCACCCCTTGACTCTCCCTGAGGTCTCCCTTCATCTCACTCCCCAGCCTCTACCCACTCCTTTTCTCTCCCCGAGGTCTCCCTTCATCTCACTCCCCCGCCTCTACCCATCCCTTGACTCTCCCAGACGTCTCCCTTCATCTCCCTCCCCAGCCTCTACCCATCCCTTGACTCTCCCCCGAGGTCTCCCTTCATCTCCCTCCCCAGCCTCTACCCGTCCCTTCACTCTCCCCAGGTCTCCCTTCATCTCACTCCTCAGCCTCTACCCATCCCTTGACTCTCCCAGAGGTCTCCTTTCATCTCCCTCCCCAGCCTCTACCCACCCCTTGACTCTCCCCGAGGTCTCCCTTCATCTCCCTCCCTCACCTCTACCCATCCCTTGACTCTCTCCGAGGTCTCCCTTCATCTCACTCCCCAGCCTCTAGCCATCCCTTTGCTCTCCCTTCATCTCACTCCTCAGCCTCTACCCACCCCTTGACTCTCCCCGAGGTCTCCCTTTATCTCACTCCTCAGCCTCTACCCACCCCTTGAGTCTCCCCGAGGTCTCCCTTCATCTCCCTCCCCAGCCTCTACCCGTCCCTTCACTCTCCCCAGGTCTCCCTTCATCTCACTCCTCAGCCTCTACCCACCCCTTGACTCTCCAGTCTCCTCGAGGTCTCCCTTCATCTCCCTCCCCAGCCTCTACCCATCCCTTGACTCTCCCTCGAGGTCTCCCTTCATCTCACTCCCCAGCCTCTACCCATCCCTTGACTCTCCCCCGAGGTCTCCCTTCATCTCACTCCCCAGCCTCTACCCATCCCATGACTCTCCCCGAGGTCTCCCTTCATCTCACTCCCCAGCCTCTACCCATCCCTTGACTCTCACAGAGGTCTTCCTTCATCTCACTCCCCGGCCTCTACCCATCCCTTGACTCTCCCCGAGGTCTCCCTTCATCTCACTCCTCAGCCTCTACCCATCCCATGACTCTCCCCCAAGGTCTCCCTTCTTCTCCCTCCCCAGCCTCTACCCATCCCTTGACTCTCCCCGTGGTCTCCCTTCATCTCACTCCCCAGCCTTTACCCATCCCTTGACTCTCCCCGAGGTCTCCCTTCATCTCACTCCTCAGCCTCTACCCACCCCTTGACTCTCCCCAAGTTCTCCTTTTATCTCGCTCCTCAGCCTCTACCCACCCCTTGAGTCTCCCCGAGGTCTCCCTTCATCTCACTCATCACCTCTACCCATCCCATGACACTCCCCGAGGTCTCCCTTCATCTCACTCCCCCGCCTCTACCCATCCCTTGACTCTCCCCGAGGTTTCCCTTCATCTCACTCCCAAGCCTCTACCCATCCCATGACTCTCCCCCAAGGTCTCCCTTCATCTCCCTCCCCAGCATCTACTAATCCCTTGACTCTCCCCGAGGTCTCCCTACATCTCACTCTCCAGCCTCTACCCATCCCTTGACTCTCCCCGAGGTCTCCCTTCATCTCACTCCCCAGCCTCTACCCACCCCTTGACTCTCCACCGAGGTCTCCCTTCAACTCACCCCGCAGCCTCTACCCACCCTTTGACACTCCCCGAGGTCTCCCTTCATCTCACTCCCCCCTCTACCCATCCCTTGACTCTCCCCGAGGTCTCCCTTCATCTCACTCCCCAGCCTCTACCCATCCCTTGACTCTCCTCGAGGTCTCCCTTCATCTCACTCCCCAGCCTCTACCCATCCCTTGATTCTCCCCGAGGTCCCCCTTCATCTCCCTCCCCTGCCTCTACCCATCCCTTGACTCTCCCCGAGGTCTCCCTTCATCTCACTCCCCAGCCTCTACCCATCCCTTGACTCTCCCCTGTGGTCTCCCTTCATCTCACTCCCCAACCCCTACCCATCCCATGACTCTCCCCGAGGTCTCCCTTCATCTCACTCCCCAGCCTCTACCCATCCCTTGACTCTCCCCGAGGTCTCCCTTCATCTCACTCATCAGCCTCTACCCATCCCTTGACTCTCCCCCGAGGTCTCCCTTCATCTCACTCCCCAGCCTCTACCCATCCCTTGACTCTCCCCGAGGTCTCCCTTCATCGGACTCCCCAGCCTCCACCCGTCCCTTGACTCTCCCTGAGGTCTCCCTTCATCTCACTCCTCAGCCTCTACCCATCCCTTGACTCTCCCCGAGGTCTCCCTTCATCTCACTCCCCCGCCTCTACCCATCCCTTGACTCTCCCCGAAAGTCTCTCTTCCTCTCACTCTCCAGCCTCTACCCATCCCTTGACTCTCCCCGAGGTCTCCCTTCCTCTCACTCCTCAGCCTCTACCCATCCCTTGACTCTCCCAGACGTCTCCCTTCATCTCCTTCCCCATCCTCTACCCATTCCTTGACTCTCCCCCGAGGTCTCCCTTCATCTCCCTCCCCAGCCTCTACCCGTCCCTTCACTCTCCCCGAGGTCTCCCTTCATCGGACTCCCCAGCCTCTACCCGTCCCTTGACTCTCCCCGAGGTCTCCCTTCCTCTCACTCCCCCGCCTCTACCCATCCCTTGACTCTCCCCGAAGGTCTCTCTTCCTCTCACTCTCCAGCCTCTACCCATCCCTTGACTCTCCCCGAGGTCTCCCTTCCTCTCACTCCTCAGCCTCTACCCATCCCTTGACTCTCCCAGACGTCTCCCTTCATCTCCTTCCCCAGCCTCTACCCATCCCTTGACTCTCCCCCGAGGTCTCCCTTCATCTCACTCCCCAGCCTCTACCCATCCCTTGACTCTCCCCGAGGTCTCCCTTCATCGGACTCCCCAGCCTCCACCCGTCCCTTGACTCTCCCTGAGGTCTCCCTTCATCTCACTCCTCAGCCTCTACCCATCCCTTGACTCTCCCCGAGGTCTCCCTTCATCTCACTCCCCCGCCTCTACCCATCCCTTGACTCTCCCCGAAGGTCTCTCTTCCTCTCACTCTCCAGCCTCTACCCATCCCTTGACTCTCCCCGAGGTCTCCCTTCCTCTCACTCCTCAGCCTCTACCCATCCCTTGACTCTCCCAGACGTCTCCCTTCATCTCCTTCCCCAGCCTCTACCCATCCCTTGACTCTCCCCAAGGTCTCCCTTCATCTCACTCCCCGGCAGCTACCCATCCCTTCACTCTCCCCGAGGTTCCCCTTTATCTCACTCCTCAGCCTCTACCCACCCCTTGAGTCTCCCCGAGTACTCCCTTCATCTCACTCATCACCTCTACCCATCCCATGACACTCCCCGAGGTTTCCCTTCATCTAACTCCCAAGCCTCTACCCATCCCATGACTCTCCCCCAAGGTCTCCCTTCATCTCCCTCACCAGCATCTACTCATCCCTTGACTCTCCCCGAGGTCTCCCTTCATCTCACTCCCCAGCCTCTACCCATCCCTTGACTCTCCCCGAGGTCTCCCTTCATCTAACTCATCAGCCTCTACCCATCCCTTGACTCTCCCCCGAGGTCTCCCTTCATCTCACTCCCCAGCCTCTACCCATCCCTTGACTCTCCCCGAGGTCTCCCTTCATCGGACTCCCCAGCCTCCACCCGTCCCTTGACTCTCCCTGAGGTCTCCCTTCTTCTCCCTCCCCAGCCTCTACCCATCCCTTGACTCTCCCCGTGGTCTCCCTTCATCTCACTCCCCAGCCTTTACCCATCCCTTGACTCTCCCCGAGGTCTCCCTTCATCTCACTCCTCAGCCTCTACCCACCCCTTGACTCTCCCCAAGTTCTCCCTTTATCTCACTCCTCAGCCTCTACCCACCCCTTGAGTCTCCCTGAGGTCTCCCTTCATCTCACTCCCCCGCCTCTACCCATCCCTTGACTCTCCCCGAGGTTTCCCTTCATCTCACTCCCAAGCCTCTACCCATCCCATGACTCTCCCCCAAGGTCTCCCTTCATCTCCCTCCCCAGCATCTACTCATCCCTTGACTCTCCCCGAGGTCTCCCTACATCTCACTCCCCAGCCTCAACCCATCCCTTGACTCTCCCCGAGGTCTCCCTTCATCTCACTCCCCAGCCTCTACCCACCCCTTGACTCTCCACCGAGGTCTCCCTTCAACTCACCCCCCAGCCTCTACCCACCCTTTGACACTCCCCGAGGTCTCCCTTCATCTCACTCCCCCCTCTACCCATCCCTTGACTCTCCCCGAGGTCTCCCTTCATCTCACTCCCCAGCCTCTACCCATCCCTTGACTCTCCTCGAGGTCTCCCTTCATCTCACTCCCCAGCCTCTACCCATCCCTTGATTCTCCCCGAGGTCTCCCTTCATCTCCCTCCCCTGCCTCTACCCATCCCTTGACTCTCCCCGAGGTCTCCCTTCATCTCACTCCCCAGCCTCTACCCATCCCTTGACTCTCCCCCGAGGTCTCCCTTCATCTCACTCCCCAGCCTCTACCCATCCCATGACTCTCCCCGAGGTCTCCCTTCATCTCACTCCCCAGCCTCTACCCATCCCTTGACTCTCCCCGAGGTCTCCCTTCATCTCACTCATCAGCCTCTACCCATCCCTTGACTCTCCCCCGAGGTCTCCCTTCATCTCACTCCCCAGCCTCTACCCATCCCTTGACTCTCCCCGAGGTCTCCCTTCATCGGACTCCCCAGCCTCCACCCGTCCCTTGACTCTCCCTGAGGTCTCCCTTCATCTCACTCCTCAGCCTCTACCCATCCCTTGACTCTCCCCGAGGTCCTTCTTCATCTCACTCCCCCGCCTCTACCCATCCCTTGACTCTCCCCGAAGGTCTCTCTTCCTCTCACTCTCCAGCCTCTACCCATCCCTTGACTCTCCCCAAGGTCTCCCTTCCTCTCACTCCTCAGCCTCTACCCATCCCTTGACTCTCCCAGACGTCTCCCTTCATCTCCTTCCCCAGCCTCTACCCATCCCTTGACTCTCCCCCGAGGTCTCCCTTCATCTCCCTCCCCAGCCTCTACCCGTCCCTTTACTCTCCCCGAGGTCTCCCTTCATCGGACTCCCCAGCCTCTACCCGTCCCTTGACTCTCACCGAGGTCTCCCTTCCTCTCACTCCCCCGCCTCTACCCATCCCTTGACTCTCCCCGAAGGTCTCTCTTCCTCTCACTCTCCAGCCTCTACCCATCCCTTGACTCTCCCCGAGGTCTCCCTTCCTCTCACTCCCCAGCCTCTACCCATCCCTTGACTCTCCCAGACGTCTCCCTTAATATTCCTCCCCAGCCTCTACCCATCCCTTGACTCTCTCCCGAGGTCTCCCCTCCTCTCACTCCCCAGCCTCTTCCCACCCCTTGACTCTCCCCGAGGTCTCCCTTCATCTCACTCCCCCACCTCTACCCATCCCTTGACTCTCCCCGAGGTCTTCCTTCATCTCACTCCCCCGCCTCTACCCATCCCTTGACTCTCCTCCGAGGTCTCCCTTCATCTCACTCCCCCGCCTCTAACCATCCCTTGACTCTCCCCCGAGGTCTCCCTTCATCTCACTCCTCAGCCTCTACCCATGCCTTGACTCTCCCCGAGGCCTCCCTTCATCGGACTCCCCAGTCTCTACCCATCACTTGACTCTCCCCGAGGGCTCCCTTCATCTCACTCCCCAGCCTCTACCCACCCCTTGACTCTCCCCGAGGTCTCCCTTCCTCTCACTCTCCAGCCTCTACCCACCCCTTGACTCTCCCTGAGGTCTCCCTTCATCTCACTCCCCAGCCTCTACCCACTCCTTTTCTCTCCCCGAGGTCTCCCTTCATCTCACTCCCCCGCCTCTACCCATCCCTTGACTCTCCCAGACGTCTCCCTTCATCTCCCTCCCCAGCCTCTACCCATCCCTTGACTCTCCCCCGAGGTCTCCCTTCATCTCCCTCCCCAGCCTCTACCCGTCCCTTCACTCTCCCCAGGTCTCCCTTCATCTCACTCCTCAGCCTCTACCCATCCCTTGACTCTCCCAGAGGTCTCCTTTCATCTCCCTCCCCAGCCTCTACCCACCCCTTGACTCTCCCCGAGGTCTCCCTTCATCTCCCTCCCTCACCTCTACCCATCCCTTGACTCTCTCCGAGGTCTCCCTTCATCTCACTCCCCAGCCTCTAGCCATCCCTTTGCTCTCCCTTCATCTCACTCCTCAGCCTCTACCCACCCCTTGACTCTCCCCGAGGTCTCCCTTTATCTCACTCCTCAGCCTCTACCCACCCCTTGAGTCTCCCCGAGGTCTCCCTTCATCTCCCTCCCCAGCCTCTACCCGTCCCTTCACTCTCCCCAGGTCTCCCTTCATCTCACTCCTCAGCCTCTACCCACCCCTTGACTCTCCAGTCTCCTCGAGGTCTCCCTTCATCTCCCTCCCCAGCCTCTACCCATCCCTTGACTCTCCCTCGAGGTCTCCCTTCATCTCACTCCCCAGCCTCTACCCATCCCTTGACTCTCCCCCGAGGTCTCCCTTCATCTCACTCCCCAGCCTCTACCCATCCCATGACTCTCCCCGAGGTCTCCCTTCATCTCACTCCCCAGCCTCTACCCATCCCTTGACTCTCACAGAGGTCTTCCTTCATCTCACTCCCCGGCCTCTACCCATCCCTTGACTCTCCCCGAGGTCTCCCTTCATCTCACTCCTCAGCCTCTACCCATCCCATGACTCTCCCCCAAGGTCTCCCTTCTTCTCCCTCCCCAGCCTCTACCCATCCCTTGACTCTCCCCGTGGTCTCCCTTCATCTCACTCCCCAGCCTTTACCCATCCCTTGACTCTCCCCGAGGTCTCCCTTCATCTCACTCCTCAGCCTCTACCCACCCCTTGACTCTCCCCAAGTTCTCCTTTTATCTCGCTCCTCAGCCTCTACCCACCCCTTGAGTCTCCCCGAGGTCTCCCTTCATCTCACTCATCACCTCTACCCATCCCATGACACTCCCCGAGGTCTCCCTTCATCTCACTCCCCCGCCTCTACCCATCCCTTGACTCTCCCCGAGGTTTCCCTTCATCTCACTCCCAAGCCTCTACCCATCCCATGACTCTCCCCCAAGGTCTCCCTTCATCTCCCTCCCTAGCATCTACTAATCCCTTGACTCTCCCCGAGGTCTCCCTACATCTCACTCTCCAGCCTCTACCCATCCCTTGACTCTCCCCGAGGTCTCCCTTCATCTCACTCCCCAGCCTCTACCCACCCCTTGACTCTCCACCGAGGTCTCCCTTCAACTCACCCCGCAGCCTCTACCCACCCTTTGACACTCCCCGAGGTCTCCCTTCATCTCACTCCCCCCTCTACCCATCCCTTGACTCTCCCCGAGGTCTCCCTTCATCTCACTCCCCAGCCTCTACCCATCCCTTGACTCTCCTCGAGGTCTCCCTTCATCTCACTCCCCAGCCTCTACCCATCCCTTGATTCTCCCCGAGGTCCCCCTTCATCTCCCTCCCCTGCCTCTACCCATCCCTTGACTCTCCCCGAGGTCTCCCTTCATCTCACTCCCCAGCCTCTACCCATCCCTTGACTCTCCCCTGTGGTCTCCCTTCATCTCACTCCCCAACCCCTACCCATCCCATGACTCTCCCCGAGGTCTCCCTTCATCTCACTCCCCAGCCTCTACCCATCCCTTGACTCTCCCCGAGGTCTCCCTTCATCTCACTCATCAGCCTCTACCCATCCCTTGACTCTCCCCCGAGGTCTCCCTTCATCTCACTCCCCAGCCTCTACCCATCCCTTGACTCTCCCCGAGGTCTCCCTTCATCGGACTCCCCAGCCTCCACCCGTCCCTTGACTCTCCCTGAGGTCTCCCTTCATCTCACTCCTCAGCCTCTACCCATCCCTTGACTCTCCCCGAGGTCTCCCTTCATCTCACTCCCCCGCCTCTACCCATCCCTTGACTCTCCCCGAAAGTCTCTCTTCCTCTCACTCTCCAGCCTCTACCCATCCCTTGACTCTCCCCGAGGTCTCCCTTCCTCTCACTCCTCAGCCTCTACCCATCCCTTGACTCTCCCAGACGTCTCCCTTCATCTCCTTCCCCATCCTCTACCCATTCCTTGACTCTCCCCCGAGGTCTCCCTTCATCTCCCTCCCCAGCCTCTACCCGTCCCTTCACTCTCCCCGAGGTCTCCCTTCATCGGACTCCCCAGCCTCTACCCGTCCCTTGACTCTCCCCGAGGTCTCCCTTCCTCTCACTCCCCCGCCTCTACCCATCCCTTGACTCTCCCCGAAGGTCTCTCTTCCTCTCACTCTCCAGCCTCTACCCATCCCTTGACTCTCCCCGAGGTCTCCCTTCCTCTCACTCCTCAGCCTCTACCCATCCCTTGACTCTCCCAGACGTCTCCCTTCATCTCCTTCCCCAGCCTCTACCCATCCCTTGACTCTCCCCCGAGGTCTCCCTTCATCTCACTCCCCAGCCTCTACCCATCCCTTGACTCTCCCCGAGGTCTCCCTTCATCGGACTCCCCAGCCTCCACCCGTCCCTTGACTCTCCCTGAGGTCTCCCTTCATCTCACTCCTCAGCCTCTACCCATCCCTTGACTCTCCCCGAGGTCTCCCTTCATCTCACTCCCCCGCCTCTACCCATCCCTTGACTCTCCCCGAAGGTCTCTCTTCCTCTCACTCTCCAGCCTCTACCCATCCCTTGACTCTCCCCGAGGTCTCCCTTCCTCTCACTCCTCAGCCTCTACCCATCCCTTGACTCTCCCAGACGTCTCCCTTCATCTCCTTCCCCAGCCTCTACCCATCCCTTGACTCTCCCCAAGGTCTCCCTTCATCTCACTCCCCGGCAGCTACCCATCCCTTCACTCTCCCCGAGGTTCCCCTTCATCTCACTCTTCAGCCTCTGCCCATCCCTTGACTCTCCCCGAGGTCTCCCTTCATCTCACTCCCCCGACTCTACCCTTCCCTTGACTCTCCCCGAGGTCTCCCTTCATCTCACTCTCCAGCCTCTACCCATCCCTTGACTCTCTCCGAGGTCTCCCTTCATCTCACTCCCCCGCCTCTTCCCATCCCTTGACTCTCCCCGAGGTCTCCCTTCAACGGACTCCCCAGCCTCTACCCACCCCTTGACTCTACCCGAGGTCTCCCTTCATCTCACTCCCCAGCCTCTACCCATCCCTTGACTCTCCCCGAGGTCTCCCTTCCTCTCACTCTCTAGCCTCTACCCATCCCTTGACTCTCCCAGACGTCTCCCTTCATCTCCCTCCCCAGTCTCTACCCATCCCTTGACTCTCCCCCGAGGTCTACCTTCATCTCCTTTCCCAGCCTCTACTCGTCCCTTCACTCTCAGCAGGTCTCCCTTCATCTCACTCCTCAGCCTCTACCCATCCCTTGACTCTCCCCGAGGTCTCCCTTCTTCTCCCTCCCCAGCCTCTACCCTTCCCTTGACTCTCCCCGTGGTCTCCCTTCATCTCACTCCCCAGCCTTTACCCATCCCTTGACTCTCCCCGAGGTCTCCCTTCATCTCACTCCTCAGCCTCTACCCACCCTTTGACTCTCCTCAAGTTCTCCCTTTATCTCACTCCTCAGCCTCTACCCACCCCTTGAGTCTCCCCGAGTACTCCCTTCATCTCACTCATCACCTCTACCCATCCCATGACACTCCCCGAGGTTTCCCTTCATCTAACTCCCAAGCCTCTACCCATCCCATGACTCTCCCCCAAGGTCTCCCTTCATCTCACTCCCCAGCCTCTACCCATCCCTTGACTCTCCCCGAGGTCTCCCTTCATCGGACTCCCCAGCCTCCACCCGTCCCTTGACTCTCCCTGAGGTCTCCCTTCATCTCACTCCTTAGCCTCTACCCATCCCTTGACTCTCCCCGAGGTCTCCCTTCATCGGACTCCCCAGCCTCTACCCGTCCCTTGACTCTCCCCGAGGTCTCCCTTCCTCTCACTCCCCCGCCTCTACCCATCCCTTGACTCTCCCCGAAGGTCTCTCTTCCTCTCACTCTCCAGCCTCTACCCATCCCTTGACTCTCCCCGAGGTCTCCCTTCCTCTCACTCCTCAGCCTCTACCCATCCCTTGACTCTCCCAGACGTCTCCCTTCATCTCCTTCCCCAGCCTCTACCCATCCCTTGACTCTCCCCCGAGGTCTCCCTTCATCTCACTCCCCAGCCTCTACCCATCCCTTGACTCTCGCCGAGGTCTCCCTTCATCGGACTCCCCAGCCTCCACCCGTCCCTTGACTCTCCCTGAGGTCTCCCTTCATCTCACTCCTCAGCCTCTACCCATCCCTTGACTCTCCCCGAGGTCTCCCTTCATCTCACTCCCCCGCCTCTACCCATCCCTTGACTCTCCCCGAAGGTCTCTCTTCCTCTCACTCTCCAGCCTCTACCCATCCCTTGACTCTCCCCGAGGTCTCCCTTCCTCTCACTCCTCAGCCTCAACCCATCCCTTGACTCTCCCAGACGTCTCCCTTCATCTCCTTCCCCAGCCTCTACCCATCCCTTGACTCTCCCCAAGGTCTCCCTTCATCTCACTCCCCGGCATCTACCAATCCCTTCACTCTCCCCGAGGTCTCCCTTCATCTCACTCTTCAGCCTCTGCCCATCCCTTGACTCTCCCCGAGGTCTCCCTTCATCTCACTCCCCCGCCTCTACCCATCCCTTGACTCTCCCCGAGGTCTCCCTTCATCTCACTCTCCAGCCTCTACCCATCCCTTGACTCTCCCCGAGGTCTCCCTTCATCTCACTCCCCCGCCTCTTCCCATCCCTTGACTCTCCCTGAGTTCTCCCTTCATCGGACTCCCCAGCCTCTACCCACCCCTTGACTCTCCCCGAGGTCTCCCTTCATCTCACTCCCCAGCCTCTACCCATCCCTTGACTCTCCCCGAGGTCTCCCTTCCTCTCACTCTCCAGCCTCTACCCATCCCTTGACTCTCCCAGACGTCTCGCTTCATCTCCCTCCCCAGTCTCTACCCATCCCTTGACTCTCCCCGAGGTCTCCCTTCATCTCCTTCCCCAGCCTCTACTCGTCCCTTCACTCTCCGCAGGTCTCCCTTCATCTCACTCCTCAGCCTCTACCCATCCCTTGACTCTCCCCGAGGTCTCCCTTCTTCTCCCTCCCCAGCCTCTACCCATCCCTTGACTCTCCCCGTGGTCTCCCTTCATCTCACTCCCCAGCCTTTACCCATCCCTTGACTCTCCCCGAGGTCTCCCTTCATCTCACTCCTCAGCCTCTACCCACCCCTTGACCCTCCCCAAGTTCTCCCTTTATCTCACTCCTCAGCCTCTACCCACCCCTTGAGTCTCCCCGAGGTCTCCCTTCATCTCACTCATCACCTCTACCCATCCCATGACACTCCCCGAGGTCTCCCTTCATCTCACTCCCCCGCCTCTACCCATCCCTTGACTCTCCCCGAGGTTTCCCTTCATCTCACTCCCAAGCCTCCACCCATCCCATGACTCTCCCCCAAGGTCTCCCTTCATCTCCCTCCCCAGCATCTACTCATCCCTTGACTCTCCCCGAGGTCTCCCTACATCTCACTCCCCAGCCTCTACCCATCCCTTGACTCTCCCCGAGGTCTCCCTTCATCTCACTCCCCAGCCTCTACCCACCCCTTGACTCTCCACCGAGGTCTCCCTTCAACTCACCCCCCAGCCTCTACCCACCCTTTGACACTCCCCGAGGTCTCCCTTCATCTCACTCCCCCCTCTACCCATCCCTTGACTCTCCCCGAGGTCTCCCTTCATCTCATTCCCCAGCCTCTACCCATCCCTTGACTCTCCTCGAGGTCTACCTTCATCTCACTCCCCAGCCTCTAATAATCCCCTTTATTCTCCCCGAGGTCTCCCTTCATCTCCCTCCCCTGCCTCTACCCATCCCTTGACTCTCCCCGAGGTCTCCCTTCATCTCACTCCCCAGCCTCTACCCATCCCTTGACTCTCCCCGAGGTCTCCCTTCATCGGACTCCCCAGCCTCCACCCGTCCCTTGACTCTCCCTGAGGTCTCCCTTCATCTCACTCCTCAGCCTCTACCCATCCCTTGACTCTCCCCGAGGTCTCCCTTCATCTCACTCCCCCGCCTCTACCCATCCCTTGACTCTCCCCGAAGGTCTCTCTTCCTCTCACTCTCCAGCCTCTACCCATCCCTTGACTCTCCCCGAGGTCTCCCTTCCTCTCACTCCTCAGCCTCTACCCATCACTTGACTCTCCCAGACGTCTCCCTTCATCTCCTTCCCCAGCCTCTACCCATCCCTTGACTCTTCCCCCGAGGTCTCCCTTCATCTCCCTCCCCAGCCTCTACCCGTCCCTTCACTCTCCCCGAGGTCTCCCTTCATCGGACTCCCCAGCCTCTACCCGTCCCTTGACTCTCCCCGAGGTCTCCCTTCCTCTCACTCCCCCGCCTCTACCCATCCCTTGACTCTCCCCGAAGGTCTCTCTTCCTCTCACTCTCCAGCCTCTACCCATCCCTTGACTCTCCCCGAGGTCTCCCTTCCTCTCACTCCTCAGCCTCTACCCATCCCTTGACTCTCCCAGACGTCTCCCTTCATCTCCTTCCCCAGCCTCTACCCATCCCTTGACTCTCCCCCGAGGTCTCCCTTCATCTCACTCCCCAGCCTCTACCCATCCCTTCACTCTCCCCGAGGTCTCCCTTCATCGGACTCCCCAGCCTCCACCCGTCCCTTGACTCTCCCTGAGGTCTCCCTTGATCTCACTCCTCAGCCTCTACCCATCCCTTGACTCTCCCCGAGGTCTCCCTTCCTCTCACTCCTCAGCCTCCACCCATCCCTTGACTCTCCCAGACATCTCCCTTCATCTCCTTCCCCAGCCTCTACCCATCCCTTGACTCTCCCCAAGGTCTCCCTTCATCTCACTCCCCGGCATCTACCCATCCCTTCACTCTCCCCGAGGTCTCCCTTCATCTCACTCTTCAGCCTCTGCCCATCCCTTGACTCTCGCCGAGGTCTCCCTTCATCTCACTCCCCCGCCTCTACCCATCCCTTGACTCTCCCCGAGGTCTCCCTTCATCTCACTCTCCAGCCTCTACCCATCCCTTGACTCTCCCCGAGGTCTCCCTTCATCTCACTCCCCCGCCTCTTCCCATCCCTTGACTCTCCCCGAGGTCTCCCTTCATCGGACTCCCCAGCCTCTACCCACCCCTTGATTCTCCCCGAGGTCTCCCTTCATCTCACTCCCCAGCCTCTACCCATCCCTTGACTCTCCCCGAGGTCTCCCTTCCTCTCACTCTCCAGCCTCTACCCATCCCTTGACTCTCCCAGACGTCTCCCTTCATCTCCCTCCCCAGTCTCTACCCATCCCTTGACTCTCCCCCGAGGTCTCCCTTCATCTCCTTCCCCAGCCTCTACTCGTCCCTTCACTCTCGGCAGGTCTCCCTTCATCTCACTCCTCAGCCTCTACCCATCCCTTGACTCTCCCCGAGGTCTCCCTTCTTCTCCCTCCCCAGCCTCTACCCATCCCTTGACTCTCCCCGTGGTCTCCCTTCATCTCACTCCCCAGCCTTTACCCATCCCTTGACTCTCCCCGAGGTCTCCCTTCATCTCACTCCTCAGCCTCTACCCACCCCTTGACTCTCCCCAAGTTCTCCCTTTATCTCACTCCTCAGCCTCTACCCACCCCTTGAGTCTCCCCGAGGTCTCCCTCCATCTCACTCATCACCTCTACCCATCCCATGACACTCCCCGAGGTCTCCCTTCATCTCACTCCCCCGCCTCTACCCATCCCTTGACTCTCCCCGAGGTTTCCCTTCATCTCACTCCCAAGCCTCTACCCATCGCATGACTCTCCCCCAAGGTCTCCCTTCATCTCCCTCCCCAGCATCTACTCATCCCTTGACTCTCCCCGAGGTCTCCCTACATCTCACTCCCCAGCCTCTACCCATCCCTTGACTCTCCCCGAGGTCTCCCTTCATCTCACTCCCCAGCCTCTACCCACCCCTTGACTCTCCACCGAGGTCTCCCTTCAACTCACCCCCCAGCCTCTACCCACCCTTTGACACTCCCCGAGGTCTCCCTTCATCTCACTCCCCCCTCTACCCATCCCTTGACTCTCCCCGAGGTCTCCCTTCATCTCATTCCCCAGCCTCTACCCATCCCTTGACTCTCCTCGAGGTATACCTTCATCTCACTCCCCAGCCTCTACCCATCCCTTGATTCTCCCCGAGGTCTCCCTTCATCTCCCTCCCCTGCCTCTACCCATCCCTTGACTCTCCCCGAGGTCTCCCTTCATCTCTCTCCCCAGCCTCTACCCATCCCTTGACTCTCCCCCGAGGTCTCCCTTCATCTCACTCCCCAGCCTCTACCCATCCCATGACTCTCCCCGAGGTCTCCCTTCATCTCACTCCCCAGCCTCTACCCATCCCTTGACTCTCCCCGAGGTCTCCCTTCATCTCACTCATCAGCCTCTACCCATCCCTTGACTCTCCCCGAGGTCTCCCTTCATCTCACTCCCCAGCCTCTACCCATCCCTTGACTCTCCCCGAGGTCTCCCTTCATCGGACTCCCCAGCCTCCACCCGTCCCTTGACTCTCCCTGAGGTCTCCCTTCATCTCACTCCTCAGCCTCTACCCATCCCTTGACTCTCCCCGAGGTCTCCCTTCATCTCACTCCCCCGCCTCTACCCATCCCTTGACTCTCCCCGAAGGTCTCTCTTCCTCTCACTCTCCAGCCTCTACCCATCCCTTGACTCTCCCCGAGGTCTCCCTTCCTCTCACTCCTCAGCCTCTACCCATCCCTTGACTCTCCCAGACGTCTCCCTTCATCTCCTTCCCCAGCCTCTACCCATCCCTTGACTCTCCCCCGAGGTCTCCCTTCATCTTCCTCCCCAGCCTCTACCCGTCCTGTTGGACTTGGCCCGCAGGGCTGGTTCACCCCTGAACTTTTTGCCTTATGTGTGACCCTGTGTCAGTGATTTTTGGGTCTCTGCGCACTTTTCCCTGGGTCCCAGAGTGAAAGTGCGTGCGTGTAGCATGGCTGGCCTGCCCTCCCATAGGAATGCATGGGGAATGTGTGTGTCCCTGGTAGTTCCTGATGCGTGGGGAGTGCAGGCTCGAGTTTAGTATGTCTGAACTCGTGAGAGTGAATGCTGCGAGATGGTGTCTGCGGCATGTATGTGTCTAGAAGGGAAGTGCTACTTCTGGACATTGAGATATGTGTGCGTGTGCTGTGAGGGTGCTGGAGCGTGATTGGCTGGAGCTGGCTGGCATGCCAGGCTCCAGGAAGTCTGGATGGGTCTGCCCGGTGGTGAGTGGGAGATTAGCATGAGTGATGTGTGGGAGGAGTGTACCTGTGTCCTGGATGGGCTGGGTTTTCCCCACACAATGCTGGCTCCGCCCCCCTGTGGTGTGTCTAACGACCCTAGCCTCCCCAGTGAATGAAATGGGTGGTTGGACCATCAAGAGTGCTCCAAAGCCAGCTGAAACTGGTTTTCCCCCCACCCTGCACCTTGAAACAAAGGATTTGGTACTATAAGAAGGGGCTGTGTCCCCTTGGAAAATGTTCTGCTTTTGGATCCTTCCAGAGGGGGCTGCTGCTGGGGCCAGGAGGACCGCCACTTGGGGTGTCTCCCTGCCTGGAGACCCAGTGTGCTGGCTCTGGCCCAGCCTTGCCCCCCTACCTGCCTCCAGCCCCTGCTGGAGCTTGTGCTGTGCCTGCAGCACTGAGAGCGCTGCTCTCTGCCCTTCAGCGCTGGGGAGCGCTGGAATCCCTTGCCTAGCGCTTGAGAGCGCTTTATTTGGCTCGGTGGCGCTTGGGAGCGCCTTTTCTTAGAGGCTAGCGCTGCTAGCGCTTTGAGAGCCAGCCGGTGCCCACCCGGCATCAGCCCGAAATTGCGGTGCCTAGCGAGTGCCTACCTCGCTTTATAATTAATTAGGAGGCCGGTGCCCACCCGGCATTGCCCAGGTCCGTGGTTTATTGGATTCACGAGGGAGCCCACTCCTCGGATCCTGGGAGCCCGCCTGCCTGCCTAAAAACGAGCCGCCGCGCTGCCCGCGGCGACCCGGAAGTCCCGCCTCCCTACCCCCAGGGCCGCGCTGCCATTGGCGGCCCCAGAGGAAGTCAGGCGGATTACTACCTGACGAGGCCAGGCGGGAGACTGAGGAAGCAGCCGGCCGCGTCACAGCCCGGCCGCGCTGGGATTGGCCCAGGCGGTAGAGCCCCCCCTGCCGCGTCATCGGAGGAGCGGAGGGACAAGAGACGCGAAGGAAAGAGCCCCGCCGTCCCCAAGGGGAGAGGAGTCCCGCGCTGCGGCGAAGACACCCGGTGAGTGGCCGAGAAGGGAGAGGGGCGCCGGGACACATTGTCGGTGTCCGCCCCTCCCCCGTAGCGCGACCTCGCGCCTGTAGTTGTTGAGAGCCTGAGAGGCTCTAGGCGGCCAGTATCTCCCGAGTCCCTCGAGAGGGACTCCAGCGAAAGGGGGCATTTCTGGGCAATTCGAGTCCCCAAGAGGGGGACTCCAACCCGAGCCAGAGAGGCTCTCAGCCCCACTTATGTTAGAGCCCAGAGAGGCTCTTGCTGCCAGTTGTCTTCCTGAGTCCCCGGAGAGGGGACTCCACCATAACGGCCGCATTCTCTGTCGAGCCAGGAGAGGCTTGTGGGGCAATTTGTGATTTGCGAGCCCAGAGAGGCTCTGAGGGTGCCATTCCCTCGTTTTTGGAGCCCAGAGAGGCTCCAGCCCTTTTGCGTTGCAAGCCCCAGAGAGGCTCGAGCGCCCATTCTGTTGAAGAGCCTGAGAGAAGCTCAGGAGGGCCATTTCTTGTCCAGGAGCCCAGTGAGGCCCCACAGTGCCACAGTGGTGGTTCTTGAGCCCAGAGAGGCTCCAACGTTGCCCTAACTTTCCCTGCACCAGTTGCCCAGCACTTTGTGGGCAACTGCTACGTTTAGGCCCTGACATTGGGACACAGGGACTGTCACAGGTGGTGACTGATCTAAGTTTTGCGCAATGTTATTGCTACACCTCTGAATGTTAATGCATCATGTGTTTTGTTTTTACACCCCTACAGGTATTGTGACATGTAGGTGGTTGTTTTTCTCCCTAGTACAGGTGGTGCTAGTGAGGTCCTGTTACCAGTAATTACTGGTTGTGTTATATTGTGTGCTACAGTGATTTTTATTTCTACAAAGTTCTAAAAGTGCTGATACCCCTGACAGTGGTCCAAGTGGCCCTGTCCTGTGCAATATCCCTTGTAAATTCCGCCCGTGCCTGTTGGCACAGTGTAACAAGATGGGTGTTTTATCTGATGTATATTTATTATAATACAAAGGCTATTTTTATATAACCTTGTGTGGAGTTCTCCTTTGTGGTGGGCCTTTGGTTGTTGTTGCTGGGGTGCGTGCGCAAATACTTAACTTACATCGCCTCCAAGTTTAGCCTTGCTGCTCGCGCCACGTTACCAAGAGGGTGAGATGGGGTTATCTTGGCGTGTAACTCCCTTGCCCTGACTTGGGTGTGGTGGTCTCTGTCTCTGACTGACTTTGGCGAAAGCCCTGGCCAGCCAGGGATCCCATTTCCAACACGTCCCTTCACTCTCCCCGAGGTCTCCCTTCATCGGACTCCCCAGCCTCTACCCGTCCCATGACTCTCCCCAAGGTCTCCCTTCCTCTCACTCCCCCGCCTCTACCCATCCCTTGACTCTCCCCGAAGGTCTCTCTTCCTCTCACTCTCCAGCCTCTACCCATCCCTTGACTCTCCCCGAGGTCTCCCTTCCTCTCACTCCTCAGCCTCTACCCATCCCTTGACTCTCCCAGACGTCTCCCTTCATCTCCTTCCCCAGCCTCTACCCATCCCTTGACTCTCCCCCGAGGTCTCCCTTCATCTCACTCCCCAGCCTCTACCCATCCCTTGACTCTCCCCGAGGTCTCCCTTCATCGGACTCCCCAGCCTCCACCCGTCCCTTGACTCTCCCTGAGGTCTCCCTTCATCTCACTCCCCCGCCTCTACCCATCCCTTGACTCTCCCCGAAGGTCTCTCTTCCTCTCACTCTCCAGCCTCTACCCATCCCTTGACTCTCCCCGAGGTCTCCCTTCCTCTCACTCCTCAGCCTCTACCCATCCCTTGACTCTCCCAGACGTCTCCCTTCATCTCCCTCCCCAGCCTCTACCCGTCCCTTCACTCTCCCCAGGTCTCCCTTCATCTCACTCCTCAGCCTCTACCCATCCCTTGACTCTCCCAGAGGTCTCCTTTCATCTCCCTCCCCAGCCTCTACCCACCCCTTGACTCTCCCCGAGGTCTCCCTTCATCTCCCTCCCCCACCTCTACCCATCCCTTGACTCTCCCCGAGGTCTCCCTTCATCTCACTCCCCAGCCTCTAGCCATTCCTTTACTCTCCCCGAGGTCTCCCTTCATCTCACTCCTCAGCCTCTACCCACCCCTTGACTCTCCCCGAGGTCTCCCTTTATCTCACTCCTCAGCCTTTACCCACCCCTTGAGTCTCCCCGAGGTCTCCCTTCATCTCCCTCCCCAGCCTCTACCCGTCCCTTCACTCTCCCCAGGTCTCCCTTCATCTCACTCCTCAGCCTCTACCCACCCCTTGACTCTCCTCGAGGTCTCCCTTCATCTCCCTCCCCAGCCTCTACCCATCCCTTGACTCTCCCCCGAGGTCTCCCTTCATCTCACTCCCCAGCCTCTACCCATCCCTTGACTCTCCCCCGAGGTCTCCCTTCATCTCACTCCCCAGCCTCTACCCATCCCATGACTCTCCCCGAGGTCTCCCTTCATCTCACTCCCCAGCCTCTACCCATCCTTTGACTCTCACCGAGGTCTTCCTTCATCTCACTCCCCGGCCTCTACCCATCCCTTGACTCTCCCTGAGGTCTCCCTTCATCTCACTCCTCAGCCTCTACCCATCCCATGACTCTCCCCCAAGGTCTCCCTTCTTCTCCCTCCCCAGCCTCTACCCATCCCTTGACTCTCCCCGTGGTCTCCCTTCATCTCACTCCCCAGCCTTTACCCATCCCTTGACTCTCCCCGAGGTCTCCCTTCATCTCACTCCTCAGCCTCTACCCACCCCTTGACTCTCCCCAAGTTCTCCCTTTATCTCACTCCTCAGCCTCTACCCACCCCTTGAGTCTCCCCGAGGTCTCCCTTCATCTCACTCATCACCTCTACCCATCCCATGACACTCCCCGAGGTCTCCCTTCATCTCACTCCCCCGCCTCTACCCATCCCTTGACTCTCCCCGAGGTTTCCCTTCATCTCACTCCCAAGCCTCTACCCATCCCATGACTCTCCCCCAAGGTCTCCCTTCATCTCCCTCCCCAGCATCTACTCATCCCTTGACTCTCCCCGAGGTCTCCCTACATCTCACTCCCCAGCCTCTACCCATCCCTTGACTCTCCCCGAGGTCTCCCTTCATCTCACTCCTCAGCCTCTACCCATCCCTTGACTCTCCCAGACGTCTCCCTTCATCTCCTTCCCCAGCCTCTACCCATCCCTTGACTCTCCCCCGAGGTCTCCCTTCATCTCACTCCCCAGCCTCTACCCATCCCTTGACTCTCCCCGAGGTCTCCCTTCATCGGACTCCCCAGCCTCCACCCGTCCCTTGACTCTCCCTGAGGTCTCCCTTCATCTCACTCCTCAGCCTCTACCCATCCCTTGACTCTCCTAGAGGTCTCCCTTCATCTCACTCCCCCGCCTCTACCCATCCCTTGACTCTCCCCGAAGGTCTCTCTTCCTCTCACTCTCCAGCCTCTACCCATCCCTTGACTCTCCCCGAGGTCTCCCTTCCTCTCACTCCTCAGCCTCTACCCATCCCTTGACTCTCCCAGACGTTTCCCTTCATCTCCTTCCCCAGCCTCTACCCATCCCTTGACTCTCCCCAAGGTCTCCCTTCATCTCACTCCCTGGCATCTATCCATCCCTTCACTCTCCCCGAGGTCTCCCTTCATCTCACTCTTCAGCCTCTGCCCATCCCTTGACTCTCCCTGAGGTCTCCCTTCATCTCACTCCCCCGCCTCTACCCATCCCTTGACTCTCCCCGAGGTCTCCCTTCATCTCACTCTCCAGCCTCTACCCATCCCTTGACTCTCCCCGAGGTCTCCTTTCATCTCACTCCCCCGCCTCTTCCCATCCCTTGACTCTCCCCGAGGTCTCCCTTCATCGGACTCCCCAGCCTCTACCCACCCCTTGACTCTCCCCGAGGTCTCCCTTCATCTCACTCCCCAGCCTCTACCCATCCCTTGACTCTCCCCGAGGTCTCCCTTCCTCTCACTCTCCAGCCTCTACCCATCCCTTGACTCTCCCAGACGTCTCCCTTCATCTCCCTCCCCAGTCTCTACCCATCCCTTGACTCTCCCCCGAGGTCTCCCTTCATCTCCTTCCCCAGCCTCTACTCGTCCATTCACTCTCCCCAGGTCTCCCTTCATCTCACTCCTCAGCCTCTCCCCATCCCTTGACTCTCCCGAGGTCTCCCTTCTTCTCCCTCCCCAGCCTCTACCCATCCCTTGACTCTCCCCGTGGTCTCCCTTCATCTCACTCCCCAGCCCTTACCCATCCCTTGACTCTCCCCGAGGTCTCCCTTCATCTCACTCCTCAGCCTCTACCCACCCCTTGACTCTCCCCAAGTTCTCCCTTTATCTCACTCCTCAGCCTCTACCCACCCCTTGAGTCTCCCCGAGGTCTCCCTTCATCTCACTCATCACCTCTACCCATCCCATGACACTCCCCGAGGTCTCCCTTCATCTCACTCCCCCGCCTCTACCCATCCCTTGACTCTCCCCGAGGTTTCCCTTCATCTCACTCCCAAGCCTCTACCCATCCCATGACTCTCCCCCAAGGTCTCCCTTCATCTCCCTCCCCAGCATCTACTCATCCCTTGACTCTCCCCGAGGTCTCCCTACATCTCACTCCCCAGCCTCTACCCATCCCTTGACTCTCCCCGAGGTCTCCCTTCATCTCACTCCCCAGCCTCTACCCACCCCTTGACTCTCCACCGAGGTCTCCCTTCAACTCACCCCCCAGCCTCTACCCACCCTTTGACACTCCCCGAGGTCTCCCTTCATCTCACTCCCCCCTCTACCCATCCCTTGACTCTCCCCGAGGTCTCCCTTCATCTCATTCCCCAGCCTCTACCCATCCCTTGACTCTCCTCGAGGTCTCCCTTCATCTCACTCCCCAGCCTCTACCCATCCCTTGATTCTCCCCGAGGTCTCCCTTCATCTCCCTCCCCTGCCTCTACCCATCCCTTGACTCTCCCCGAGGTCTCCCTTCATCTCACTCCCCAGCCTCTACCCATCCCTTGACTCTCCCCCGAGGTCTCCCTTCATCTCACTCCCCAGCCTCTACCCATCCCATGACTCTCCCCGAGGTCTCCCTTCATCTCACTCCCCAGCCTCTACCCATCCCTTGACTCTCCCCGAGGTCTCCCTTCATCTCACTCCTCAGCCTCTACCCATCCCTTGACTCTCCCCCGAGGTCTCCCTTCATCTCACTCCCCAGCCTCTACCCATCCCTTGACTCTCCCCGAGGTCTCCCTGCATCGGACTCCCCAGCCTCCACCCGTCCCTTGACTCTCCCTGAGGTCTCTCTTCCTCTCACTCTCCAGCCTCTACCCATCCCTTGACTCTCCCCGAGGTCTCCCTTCCTCTCATTCCTCAGCCTCTACCCATCCCTTACCTCTCCCAGACGTCTCCCTTCATCTCCCTCCCCAGCCTCTACCCGTCCCTTCACTCTCCCCAGGTCTCCCTTCATCTCACTCCTCAGCCTCTACCCATCCCTTGACTCTCCCAGAGGTCTCCTTTCATCTCCCTCCCCAGCCTCTACCCACCCCTTGACTCTCCCCGAGGTCTCCCTTCATCTCCCTCCCCCACCTCTACCCATCCCTTGACTCTCCCCGAGGTCTCCCTTCATCTCACTCCCCAGCCTCTAGCCATCCCTTTACTCTCCCCAGGTCTCCCTTCATCTCACTCCTCAGCCTCTACCCATCCCTTGACTCTCCCAGAGGTCTCCTTTCATCTCCCTCCCCAGCCTCTACCCACCCCTTGACTCTCCCCGAGGTCTCCCTTCATCTCCCTCCCCCACCTCTACCCATCCCTTGACTCTCCCCGAGGTCTCCCTTCATCACACTCCCCAGCCTCTAGCCATCCCTTTACTCTCCCCGAGGTCTCCCTTCATCTCACTCCTCAGCCTCTACCCACCCCTTGACTCTCCCCGAGGTCTCCCTTTATCTCACTCCTCAGCCTCTACCCACCCCTTGAGTCTCCCCGAGGTCTCCCTTCATCTCCCTCCCCAGCCTCTACCCGTCCCTTCACTCTCCCCAGGTCTCCCTTCATCTCCCTCCCCAGCCTCTACCCATCCCTTGACTCTCCCCCCGAGGTCTCCCTTCATCTCACTCCCCAGCCTCTACCCATCCCTTGACTCTCCCCCGAGGTCTCCCTTCATCTCACTCCCCAGCCTCTACCCATCCCATGACTCTCCCCGAGGTCTCCCTTCATCTCACTCCCCAGCCTCTACCCATCCCTTGACTCTCACCGAGGTCTTCCTTCATCTCACTCCCCGGCCTCTACCCATCCCTTGACTCTCCCCGAGGTCTCCCTTCATCTCACTCCTCAGCCTCTACCCATCCCATGACTCTCCCCCAAGGTCTCCCTTCTTCTCCCTCCCCAGCCTCTAACCATCCCTTGACTCTCCCCGTGGTCTCCCTTCATCTCACTCCCCAGCCTTTACCCATCCCTTGACTCTCCCCGAGGTCTCCCTTCATCTCACTCCTCAGCCTCTACCCACCCTTGACTCTCCCCAAGTTCTCCCTTTTTCTCACTCCTCAGCCTCTACCCACCCCTTGAGTCTCCCCGAGGTCTCCCTTCATCTCCCTCCCCAGCCTCTACCCGTCCCTTCACTCTCCCCAGGTCTCCCTTCATCTCCCTCCCCAGCATCTACTCATCCCTTGACTCTCCCCGAGGTCTCCCTACATCTCACTCCCAAGCCTCTACCCATCCCATGACTCTCCCCCAAGGTCTCCCTTCATCTCCCTCCCCAGCATCTACTCATCCCTTGACTCTCCCCGAGGTCTCCCTACATCTCACACCCCAGCCTCTACCCATCCCTTGACTCTACCCGAGGTCTCCCTTCATCTCACTCCCCAGCCTCTACCCACCCCTTGACTCTCCACCGAGGTCTCCCTTCAACTCACCCCCCAGCCTCTACCCACCCCTTGACTCTCCCCGAGGTCTCCCTTCATCTCCCTCCCCCACCTCTACCCATCCCTTGACTCTCCCCGAGGTCTCCCTTCATCTCACTCCCCAGCCTCTAGCCATCCCTTTACTCTCCCCGAGGTCTCCCTTCATCTCACTCCTCAGCCTCTACCCACCCCTTGACTCTCCCCGAGGTCTCCCTTTATCTCACTCCTCAGCCTCTACCCACCCCTTGAGTCTCCCCGAGGTCTCCCTTCATCTCCCTCCCCAGCCTCTACCCGTCCCTTCACTCTCCCCAGGTCTCCCTTCATCTCACTCCTCAGCCTCTACCCACCCCTTGACTCTCCTCGAGGTCTCCCTTCATCTCCCTCCCCAGCCTCTACCCATCCCTTGACTCTCCCCCCGAGGTCTCCCTTCATCTCACTCCCCAGCCTCTACCCATCCCTTGACTCTCCCCCGAGGTCTCCCTTCATCTCACTCCCCAGCCTCTACCCATCCCATGACTCTCCCCGAGGTCTCCCTTCATCTCACTCCCCAGCCTCTACCCATCCCTTGACTCTCACCGAGGTCTTCCTTCATCTCACTCCCCGGCCTCTACCCATCCCTTGACTCTCCCCGAGGTCTCCCTTCATCTCAATCCTCAGCCTCTACCCATCCCATGACTCTCCCCCAAGGTCTCCCTTCTTCTCCCTCCCCAGCCTCTAACCATCCCTTGACTCTCCCCGTGGTCTCCCTTCATCTCACTCCCCAGCCTCTACCCATCCCTTGACTCTCCCCAAGGTCTCCCTTCATCTCACTCCTCAGCCTCTACCCATCCCTTGACTCTCCCCGAGGTCTCCCTTCATCTCACTCCCCAGCCTTTACCCATCCTTTAACTCTCCCCGAGGTCTCCCTTCATCTCACTCCCTCGCCTCTACCCATCCCTTGACTCTCCCAGACGTCTCCCTTCATCTCCCTCCCCAGCCTCTACCCCCATCCCTTGACTCTCCCCCGAGGTCTCCCTTCATCTCCCTCCCCAGCCTCTACCTGTCCCTTCACTCTCCCCAGGTCTCCCTTCATCTCACTCCTCAGTCTCTACGCATCCCATGACTCTCCCCGAGGTCTACCTTCATCTCCCTCCCAGCCTCTACCCGTCCCTTCACTCTCCCCAGGTCTCCCTTCATCTCACTCCTCAGCCTCCACCCATCCCTTGACTCTCCCCGAGGTCTCCCTTCATCTCACTCCCAAGCCTCCACCCATCCCTTGACTCTCCCCGAGGTCTCCCTTCATCTCACTCCTCAGCCTCTACCCGTCCCTTGACTCTCCCCTGAGGTCTCCCTTCATCTCACTCCCCAGCCTCCACCCATCCCTTGACTCTCCCCAGGTCTCCCTTCATCTCACTCCTCAGCCTCCACCCATCCCTTGACTCTCCCCCGAGGTCTCCCTTCATCCCCCTCCCCAGCCTCTACCCGTCCCTTCACTCTCCCCAGGTTTCCCTTCATCTCGCTCCTCAGCCTCTACCCATCCCTTGACTCTCCCAGACGTCTCCCTTCATCTCCCTCCCCAGCCTCTACCCATCCCTTGACTCTCCCCCGAGGTCTCCCTTCATCTCCCTCCCCAGCCTCTACCCGTCCCTTCACTCTCTCCAGGTCTCCCTTCCTCTCACTCCTCAGCCTCTACCCATCCCATGACTCTCCCCGAGGTCTACCTTCATCTCCCTCCCAGCCTCTACCCGTCCCTTCACTCTCCCCAGGTCTCCCTTCATCTCACTCCTCAGCCTCCACCCATCCCTTGACTCTCCCCAAAGTCTCCCTTCATCTCACTCCCAAGCCTCTACCCATCCCTTGACTCTCCCTGAGGTCTCCCTTCATCTCACTCCCCAGCCTCTACCCATCCCTTGACTCTCCCCGAGGTCTCCCTTCATCTCACTCCTCAGCCTCAACCCATCCCTTGACTCTCCCTGAGGTCACCCTTCATCTCACTCCTCAGCCTCTAACCGTCCCTTGACTCTCCCCCGAGGTCTCCCTTCATCTCACTCCCCAACCTCTACCCATCCCTTGACTCTCCCCCAAGGTCTCCCTTCATCTCACTCCCCGACATCTACCCAACCCTTGACTCTCCCTGAGGTCTCCCTGCATCTCACTCCCCAGCCTCTACCCATCCCTTGACTCTCCCCGAGGTCTCCCTTCCTCTCACTCCCCAGCCTCTACCTACCAATTGACTCTCCCGAGGTCTCCCTTCATCTCACTCCTCAGCCTCTACCCCTCCCTTTACTCTCTCCCGAGTTCTCCCTTCATCTCACTCCCCCACCTCTACACATCCCTTGACTCTCCCCGAGGTCTTCCTTTCTTTCACTCTCTGCCTCTATCCATTCCTTGACTCTCCCTGAGGTCTCTCTTCATCGGACTCCCCCGCCTCTACCCACCCCTTGACTCTCTGAAGGTCTCTCTTCATCTCACTCCTCAGCCTCTACCCATCCTTTAACTCTCCCCGAGGTCTCCCTTCATCCCACTCCTCAGCCTCTACCCATCCCTTGACTCTCCCCGAGGTCTCTCTCCATCTCACCCCTCAGCCTCTACCCATCCCTTGACTCTCCCTGAGGTCTCCCTTCATCTCACTCCCCAGCCTTTACCCATCCTTTAACTCTCCCCGAGGTCTCCCTTCATCTCACTCCTCAGCCTTTACCCAACCCTTGACTCTCCCCCGAGGTCTCCCTTCATCTCCCTCCCCAGCCTCTACCCATCCCTTGACTCTCCACCGAGGTCTCCCTTCATCCCCCTCCCCAGCCTCTACCCGTCCCTTCACTCTCCCCAGGTCTCCCTTCATCTCACTCCTCAGCCTCTACCCATCCCTTGACTCTCCCCGAGGTCTACCATCATCTCCCTCCCCAGCCTCTACCCGTCCCTTCACTCTCCCCAGGTCTCCCTTCATCTCACTCCTCAGCCTCCACCCATCCCTTGACTCTCCCCGAGGTCTCCCTTCATCTCACTTCTCAGCCTCTACCCGTCCCTTGACTCTCCCCCGAGGTCTCCCTTCATCTCACTCCCCAGCCTCCACCCATCCCTTGACTCTCCCCAGGTCTCCCTTCATCTCACTCTTCAGCCTCCACCCATCCCTTGACTCTCCCCCGAGGTCTCCCTTCATCTCACTCCTCATCCTCCACCCATCCCTTGACTCTCCCTGAGGTCTCCCTTCATCTCACTCCCCAGCCTTTACCCATCCTTTAACTCTCCCCGAGGTCTCCCTTCATCTCACTCCCCAGCCTTTACCCATCCTTTAACTCTCCCCGAGGTCTCCCTTCATCTCACTCCTCAGCCTTTACCCATCCCTTGACTCTCCCCCGAGGTCTCCCTTCATCTCCCTCCCCAGCCTCTACCCATCCCTTGACTCTCCACCGAGGTCTCCCTTCATCCCCCTCCCCAGCCTCTACCTTCCCTTCACTCTCCCCAGGTCTCCCTTCATCTCACTCCTCAGCCTCTACCCATCCCTTGACTCTCCCCGAGGTCTACCTTCATCACCCTCCCCAGCCTCTACCCGTCCCTTCACTCTCCCCAGGTCTCCCTTCATCTCACTCCCCAGCCTTTACCCATCCTTTAACTCTCCCAGAGGTCTCCCTTCATCTCACTCCTCAGCCTCTGCCCATCCCTTGACTCTCCCCGAGGTCTCCCTTCATCTCACTCCTCAGCCTCCACCCATCCCTTGACTCTCCCCGAGGTCTCCCTTCATCTCACTCCCCAGCCTTTACCCATCCTTTAACTCTCCCCGAGGTCTCCCTTCATTTCACTCCCTCGCCTCTACCCATCCCTTGACTCTCCCAGACGTCTCCCTTCATCTCCCTCCCCAGCCTCTACCCATCCCTTGACTCTCCCCAGAGGTCTCCCTTCATCTCCCTCCCCAGTCTCTACCCGTCCCTTCACTCTCCCCAGGTCTCCCTTCATCTCACTCCTCAGCCTCTACCCATCCCTTGACTCTCCCTGACGTCTCCCTTAATCTCCCTCCCCAGCCTCTACCCATCCCTTGACTCTCCCCGAGGTCTCCCTTCATCTCACTCCCCAGCCTCTACTCATCCCTTGACTCTCCCCGAGGTCTCCCTTCATCCC
This sequence comes from Lissotriton helveticus, assembly GCF_964261635.1. Lineage (NCBI taxonomy): Eukaryota > Metazoa > Chordata > Amphibia > Caudata > Salamandridae > Lissotriton > Lissotriton helveticus. Next base: position 815,994,409 of record NC_136073.1, on the reverse strand, counting down.
ACTCCTCAGCCTCTACCCATACCTTGACTCTCCCCGAGGTCTCTCTTCATCTCACTCCTCAGCCTCTACCCACCCCTTGACTCTCCCCGAGGTCTCCCTTCATCTCACTCCCCAGCCTCTACCCATTCCTTGACTCTCCCCGAGGTCTTCCTTTCTTTCACTCTCTGCCTCTACCCATTCCTTGACTCTCCCTGAGGTCTCTCTTCATCGGACTCCCCCGCCTCTACCCACCCCTTGACTCTCTGAAGGTCTCTCTTCATCTCACTCCTCAGCCTCTACCCATCCTTTAACTCTCCCCGAGGTCTCCCTTCATCCCACTCCTCAGCCTCTACCCATCCCTTGATTCTCCCCGAGGTCTCTCTTCATCTCACCCCCCAGCCTCTACCCATCCCTTGACTCTCCCTGAGGTCTCCCTTCATCTCACTCCCCAGCCTTTACCCATCCTTTAACTCTCCCCGAGGTCTCCCTTCATCTCACTCCTCAGCCTTTACCCATCCCTTGACTCTCCCCCGAGGTCTCCCTTCATCTCCCTCCCCAGCCTCTACCCATCCCTTGACTCTCCACCGAGGTCTCCCTTCATCCCCCTCCCCAGCCTCTACCCATCCCTTGACTCTCCCCGAGGTCTCCCTTCATCTCACTCCTCAGCCTCTACCCGTCCCTTGACTCTCCCCCGAGGTCTCCCTTCATCTCACTCCCCAGCCTCCACCCATCCCTTGACTCTCCCCAGGTCTCCCTTCATCTCACTCTTCAGCCTCCACCATCCCTTGACTCTCCCCCGAGGTCTCCCTTCATCTCACTCCTCATCCTCCACCCATCCCTTGACTCTCCCTGAGGTCTCCCTTCATCTCACTCCCCAGCCTTTACCCATCCCTTGACTCTCCCCGAGGTCTCCCTTCATCTCACTCCTCAGCCTTTACCCATCCCTTGACTCTCCCCCGAGGTCTCCCTTCATCTCCCTCCCCAGCCTCTACCCATCCCTTGACTCTCCACCGAGGTCTCCCTTCATCCCCCTCCCCAGCCTCTACCTTCCCTTCACTCTCCCCAGGTCTCCCTTCATCTCACTCCTCAGCCTCTACCCATCCCTTGACTCTCCCCGAGGTCTACCTTCATCTCCCTCCCCAGCCTCTACCCGTCCCTTCACTCTCCCCAGGTCTCCCTTCATCTCACTCCTCAGCCTCCACCCATCCCTTGACTCTCCCCGAGGTCTCCCTTCATCTCACTCCTCAGCCTCTACCCGTCCCTTGACTCTCCCCCGAGGTCTCCCTTCATCTCACTCCCCAGCCTCCACCCATCCCTTGACTCTCCCCAGGTCTCCCTTCATCTCACTCTTCAGCCTCCACCCATCCCTTGACTCTCCCCCGAGGTCTCCCTTCATCTCACTCCTCATCCTCCACCCATCCCTTGACTCTCCCTGAGGTCTCCCTTCATCTCATTCCCCAGCCTTTACCCATCCTTTAACTCTCCCAGAGGTCTCCCTTCATCTCACTCCTCAGCCTCTACCCATCCCTTGACTCTCCCCGAGGTCTCCCTTCATCTCACTCCTCAGCCTCCACCCATCCCTTGACTCTCCCCGAGGTCTCCCTTCATCTCACTCCCCAGCCTTTACCCATCCTTTAACTCTCCCCGAGGTCTCCCTTCATCTCACTCCCTCGCCTCTACCCATCCCTTGACTCTCCCAGACGTCTCCCTTCATCTCCCTCCCCAGCCTCTACCCATCCCTTGACTCTCCCCCGAGGTCTCCCTACATCTCCCTCCCCAGCCTCTACCCGTCCCTTCACTCTCCCCAGGTCTCCCTTCATCTCACTCCTCAGCCTCTACCCATCCCTTGACTCTCCCTGACGTCTCCCTTCATCTCACTCCCCAACCTCTTCCCACCCCTTGACTCTCCCCGAGGTCTCCCTTCATCTCAGTCCCCAACCTCAACCCATCCCTTGACTCTCCCTGAGGTCTCCCTTAATCTCCCTCCCCAGCCTCTACCCATCCCTTGACTCTCCCCGAGGTCTCCCTTCATCTCACTCCCCAGCCTCTACTCATCCCTTGACTCTCCTGAGGTCTCCCTTCATCTCCCTCCCCAGCCTCTACCCATCCCTTGACTCTCCCCGAGGTCTCCCTTCATCTCACTCCCCAACCTCTACCCATCCCTTGACTCTCCCCGAGGTCTCCCTTCATCTCACTCCCCAGCCTCTACGCATCCCTTGACTCTCCCCGAGGTCTCCCTTTCTTTCACTCTCTGCCTCTACCCATTCCTTGACTCTCCCTGAGGTCTCTCTTCATCGGACTCCGCCGCCTCTACCCACCCCTTGACTCTCCGGAGGTCTCTCTTCATCTCACTCCTCAGCCTCTACCCATCCTTTAACTCTCCCGAGGTCTCCCTTCATCCCACTCCTCAGCCTCTACCCATCCCTTGACTCTCCCCGAGGTCTCTCTTCATCTCACTCCTCAGCCTCTACCCACCCCTTGACTCTCCCCGAGGTCTCCTTTCATCTCACTCCTCAGCCTCTACCCATCCTTTAACTCTCCCCGAGGTCTCCCTTCATCCCACTCCTCAGCCTCTACCCATCCCTTGACTCTCCCCGAGGTCTCCCTTCATCTCACTCCTCAGCCTCTACCCATCCTTTAACTCTCCCCAAGGTCTCCCTTCCTCTCACTCCCTAGCCTCTACCCACCCCTTGACTCTCCCCCGAGGTCTCCCTTCATCTCCCTACCCAGCCTCTACCCATCCCTTGACTTTCCACCGAGGTCTCCCTTCATCCCCCTCCCCAGCCTCTACCTTCCCTTCACTCTCCCCAGGTCTCCCTTCATCTCACTCCTCAGCCTCTACCCATCCCTTGACTCTCCCCGAGGTCTACCTTCATCTCCCTCCCCAGCCTCTACCCGTCCCTTCACTCTCCCCAGGTCTCCCTTCATCTCACTCCTCAACCTCCACCCATCCCTTGACTCTCCCCGAGGTCTCCCTTCATCTCACTCCTCAGCCTCTACCCCTCCCTTGACTCTCCCCCGAGGTCTCCCTTCATCTCACTCCCCAGCCTCCACCCATCCCTTGACTCTCCCCAGGTCTCCCTTCATCTCACTCTTCAGCCTCCACCCATCCCTTGACTCTCCCCCGAGGTCTCCCTTCATCTCACTCCTCATCCTCCACCCATCCCTTGACTCTCCCTCAGGTCTCCCTTCATCTCATTCCCCAGCCTTTACCCATCCTTTAACTCTCCCAGAGGTCTCTCTTCATCTCACTCCTCAGCCTCTACCCATCCCTTGACTCTCCCCGAGGTCTCCCTTCATCTCACTCCCCAGCCTTTACCCATCCTTTAACTCTCCCCGAGGTCTCCCTTCATCTCACTCCCTCGCCTCTACCCATCCCTTGACTCTCCCAGACGTCTCCCTTCATCTCCCTCCCCAGCCTCTACCCATCCCTTGACTCTCCCCCGAGGTCTCCCTACATCTCCCTCCCCAGCCTCTACCCGTCCCTTCACTCTCCCCAGGTCTCCCTTCATCTCACTCCTCAGCCTCTACCCATCCCTTGACTCTCCCTGACGTCTCCCTTCATCTCACTCCTCAACCTCTACCCACCCCTTGACTCTCCCCGAGGTCTCCCTTCATCTCAGTCCCCAACCTCAACCCATCCCTTGACTCTCCCTGAGGTCTCCCTTAATCTCCCTCCCCAGCCTCTACCCATCCCTTGACTCTCCCCGAGGTCTCCCTTCATCTCACTCCCCAGCCTCTACTCATCCCTTGACTCTCCAGAGGTCTCCCTTCATCTCCCTCCCCAGCCTCCACCCATCCCTTGACTCTCCCCGAGGTCTCCCTTCATCTCACTCCCCAACCTCTACCCATCCCTTGACTCTCCCCGAGGTCTCCCTTCATCCCACTCCCCAGCCTCTACGCATCCCTTGACTCTCCCCGAGGTCTCCCTTCATCTCACTCCCCAGCCTCTACACATCCCTTGACTCTCCCCGAGGTCTCCCTTTCTTTCACTCTCTGCCTCTACCCATTCCTTGACTCTCCCTGAGGTCTCTCTTCATCGGACTCCCCCGCCTCTACCCACCCCTTGACTCTCCGGAGGTCTCTCTTCATCTCACTCCTCAGCCTCTACCCATCCCTTGACTCTCCCCGAGGTCTCTCTTCATCTCACTCCTCAGCCTCTACCCACCCCTTGACTCTCCCCGAGGTCTCCTTTCATCTCACTCCTCAGCCTCTACCCATCCTTTAACTCTCCCCGAGGTCTCCCTTCATCCCACTCCTCAGCCTCTACCCATCCCTTTACTCTCCCCGAGGTCTCCCTTCATCTCACTCCTCAGCCTCTACCCATCCTTTAACTCTCCCCAAGGTCTCCCTTCCTCTCACTCCCTAGCCTCTACCCACCCCTTGACTCTCCCCCGAGGTCTCCCTTCATCTCACTCCTCAGCCTCCACCCATCAATTGACTCTCCCCCGAGGTTTCCCTTCATCGCACTCCCCAGCCTCCACCCATCCAATGACTCTCCCGAGGTCTCCCTTCATCTCACCCCTCAGCCTCTACCCATCCCTTGACTCTCCCCGAGGTCTCCCTTCATCTCACTCCCCAGTCTCTATCCATCCCTTGACGGTCCCCGAGGTCTCCCTTCATCTCACTCCTCAGCCTCTACCCATCCCTTGACTCTCCCCGAGGTCTTCCTGCATCTCACCCCCCAGCCTCTACCCATCCCTTGACTCTCCCTGAGGTCTCCCTTCATCTCACTCTCCAGCCTTTACCCATCCTTTAACTCTCCCCGAGGTCTCCCTTCATCTCACTCCTCAGCCTTTACCCATCCCTTGACTCTCCCCCGAGGTCTCCTTTCATCTCACTCCTCAGCCTCTACCCATCCCTTGACTCTCCCAGTCGTCTCCCTTCATCTCCCTCCCCAGCCTCTACCCATCCCTTGACTCTCCCCCGAGGTCTCCCTTCATCCCCCTCCCCAGCCTCTACCCGTCCCTTCACTCTCCCCAGGTCTCCCTTCATCTCACTCCTCAGCCTCTACCCATCCCTTGACTCTCCCCGAGGTCTCCCTTCATCTCACTCCTCAGCCTCTACCCGTCCCTTGACTCTCCCCCGAGGTCTCCCTTCATCTCACTCCTCAGCCTCCACCCATCCCTTGACTCTCCCCCGAGGTCTCCCTTCATCACACTCCTCATCCTCCACCCATACCTTGACTCTCCCCGAGGTCTCCCTTCATCTCACTCCCCAGCCTTTACCCATCCTTTAACTCTCCCTGAGGTCTCCCTTCATCTCACTCCTCAGCCTCCACCCATCCCTTGACTCTCCCTGAGGTCTCCCTTCATCTCACTCCTCAGCCTCTAACCGTCCCTTGACTCTCCCCGAGGTCTCCCTTCATCTCACTCCACAGCCTTTACCCATCCTTTAACTCTCCCTGAGGTCTCCCTTCATCTCACTCCTCAGCCTCCACCCATCCCTTGACTCTCCCAGACGTCTCCCTTCATCTCCCTCCCCAGCCTCTACCCATCCCTTGACTCTCCCCCGAGGTCTCCCTACATCTCCCTCCCCAGCCTCTACCCGTCCCTTCACTCTCCCCAGGTCTCCCTTCATCTCACTCCTCAGCCTCTACCCATCCCTTGACTCTCCCTGACGTCTCCCTTCATCTCACTCCCCAACCTCTACCCACCCCTTGACTCTCCCCGAGGTCTCCCTTCATCTCAGTCCCCAACCTCAACCCATCCCTTGACTCTCCCTGAGGTCTCCCTTAATCTCCCTCCCCAGCCTCTACCCATCCCTTGACTCTCCCCGAGGTCTCCCTTCATCTCACTCCCCAGCCTCTACTCATCCCTTGACTCTCCAGAGGTCTCCCTTCATCTCCCTCCCCAGCCTCTACCCATCCCTTGACTCTCCCCGAGGTCTCCCTTCATCTCACTCCCCAACCTCTACCCATCCCTTGACTCTCCCCGAGGTCTCCCTTCATCTCACTCCCCAGCCTCTACGCATCCCTTGACTCTCCCCGAGGTCTCCCTTCATCTCACTCCCCAGCCTCTACACATCCCTTGACTCTCCCCGAGGTCTCCCTTTCTTTCACTCTCTGCCTCTACCCATTCCTTGACTCTCCCTGAGGTCTCTCTTCATCGGACTCCCCCGCCTCTACCCACCCCTTGACTCTCCGGAGGTCTCTCTTCATCTCACTCCTCAGCCTCTACCCATCCTTTAACTCTCCCGAGGTCTCCCTTCATCCCACTCCTCAGCCTCTACCCATCCCTTGACTCTCCCCGAGGTCTCTCTTCATCTCACTCCTCAGCCTCTACCCACCCCTTGACTCTCCCCGAGTTCTCCTTTCATCTCACTCCTCAGCCTCTACCCATCCTTTAACTCTCCCCGAGGTCTCCCTTCATCCCACTCCTCAGCCTCTACCCATCCCTTGACTCTCCCCGAGGTCTCCCTTCATCTCACTCCTCAGCCTCTACCCATCCTTTAACTCTCCCCAAGGTCTCCCTTCCTCTCACTCCCTAGCCTCTACCCACCCCTTGACTCTCCCCCGAGGTCTCCCTTCATCCCACTCCTCAGCCTCCACCCATCAATTGACTCTCCCCCGAGGTTTCCCTTCATCTCACTCCCCAGCCTCCACCCATCCAATGACTCTCCCGAGGTCTCCCTTCATCTCACTCCTCAGCCTCTACCCATCCCTTGACTCTCCCCGAGGTCTCCCTTCATCTCACTCCCCAGCCTCCACCCATCCCTTGACTCTCCCCGAGGTCTCCCTTCATCTCACTCCCCAGTCTCTATCCATCCCTTGACGGTCCCCGAGGTCTCCCTTCATCTCACTCCTCAGCCTCTACCCATCCCTTGACTCTCCCCGAGGTCTTCCTGCATTTCACCCCCCAGCCTCTACCCATCCCTTGACTCTCCCTGAGGTCTCCCTTCATCTCACTCCCCAGCCTTTACCCATCCTTTAACTCTCCCCGAGGTCTCCCTTCATCTCACTCCTCAGCCTTTACCCATCCCTTGACTCTCCCCCGAGGTCTCCTTTCATCTCACTCCTCAGCCTCTACCCATCCCTTGACTCTCCCAGTCGTCTCCCTTCATCTCCCTCCCCAGCCTCTACCCATCCCTTGACTCTCCCCCGAGGTCTCCCTTCATCCCCCTCCCCAGCCTCTACCCGTCCCTTCACTCTCCCCAGGTCTCCCTTCATCTCACTCCTCAGCCTCTACCCATCCCTTGACTCTCCCCGAGGTCTCCCTTCATCTCACTCCTCAGCCTCTACCCGTCCCTTGACTCTCCCCCGAGGTCTCCCTTCATCTCACTCCTCAGCCTCCACCCATCCCTTGACTCTCCCCCGAGGTCTCCCTTCATCACACTCCTCATCCTCCACCCATCCCTTGACTCTCCCCGAGGTCTCCCTTCATCTCACTCCCCAGCCTTTACCCATCCTTTAACTCTCCCTGAGGTCTCCCTTCATCTCACTCCTCAGCCTCCACCCATCCCTTGACTCTCCCTGAGGTCTCCCTTCATCTCACTCCTCAGCCTCTAGCCGTTGCTTGACTCTCCCCGAGGTCTCCCTTCACCTCACTCCTCAGCCTCCACCCATTCCTTGACTCTCCCTGAGGTCTCCCTTCATCTCACTCCCCAACCTCTACCCATCCCTTGACTCTCCCCGAGGTCTCCCTTTCTTTCACTCTCTGCCTCTACCCATTCCTTGACGCTCCCTGAGGTCTCCCTTCAACTCACTCCCCGGCCTCTACCCACCCTTTGACTCTCCCCCGAGGTCTCCCTTCATCTCACTCCTCAGCCTCTACCCAACCCTTGACTCTCCCTGAGGTCTCCCTGCATCTCACTCCCCAGCCTCTACCAATCCCTTGACTCTCCCCGAGGTCTCCCTTCCTCTCACTCCCCAGCCTCTACCCATCCCTTGACTCTCCCCCGAGGTGTCCCTTCCTCTCACTCCCCAGCCTCTACCCCTCCCTTTACTCTCTCCCGAGGTCTCCCTTCATCTCACTCCCCCACCTCTACACATCCCTTGACTCTCCGGAGGTCTCTCTTCATCTCACTCCTCAGCCTCTACCCATCCGTTGACTCTCCCCGAGGTCTCTCTTCATCTCACCCCCCAGCCTCTACCCATCCCTTGACTCTCCCTGAGGTCTCCCTTCATCTCACTCCCCAGCCTTTACCCATCCTTTAACTCTCCCCGAGGTCTCCCTTCATCTCACTCCTCAGCCTTTACCCATCCCTTGACTCTCCCCCAAGGTCTCCTTTCATCTCACTCCTCAGCCTCTACCCATCCCTTGACTCTCCCAGTCGTCTCCCTTCATCTCCCTCCCCAGCCTCTACCCGTCCCTTCACTCTCCCCAGGTCTCCCTTCATCTCCCTCCCCAGCCTCTACCCGTCCCTTCACTCTCCCGAGGTCTCCCTTCATCTCACTCCTCAGCCTCTACCCATCCCTTGACTCTCCCCGAGGTCTCCCTTCATCCCCCTCCCCAGCCTCTACCCGTCCCTTCACTCTCCCCAGGTCTCCCTTCATCTCCCTCCCCAGCCTCTACCCGTCCCTTCACTCTCCCGAGGTCTCCCTTCATCTCACTCCTCAGCCTCTACCCGTCCCTTGACTCTCCCCCGAGGTCTCCCTTCATCTCACTCCCCAGCCTCTACGCATCCCTTGACTCTCCCCGAGTTCTCCCTTCATCTCACTCCCCAGCCTCTACACATCCCTTGACTCTCCCCGAGGTCTCCCTTTCTTTCACTCTCTGCCTCTACCCATTCCTTGACTCTCCCTGAGGTCTCTCTTCATCGGACTCCCCCGCCTCTACCCACCCCTTGACTCTCCGGAGGTCTCTCTTCATCTCACTCCTCAGCCTCTACCCATCCTTTAACTCTCCCGAGGTCTCCCTTCATCCCACTCCTCAGCCTCTACCCATCCCTTGACTCTCCCCGAGGTCTCTCTTCATCTCACTCCTCAGCCTCTACCCACCCCTTGACTCTCCCCGAGGTCTCCTTTCATCTCACTCCTCAGCCTCTACCCATCCTTTAACTCTCCCCGAGGTCTTGCTTCATCCCACTCCTCAGCCTCTACCCACCCCTTGACTCTCCCCCGAGGTCTCCCTTCATCTCACTCCTCAGCCTCCACCCATCAATTGACTCTCCCCCGAAGTTTCCCTTCATCTCACTCCCCAGCCTCCACCCATCCAATGACTCTCCCGAGGTCTCCCTTCATCTCACTCCTCAGCCTCTACCCATCCCTTGACTCTCCCCGAGGTCTCCCTTCATCTCACTCCCCAGCCTCCACCCATCCCTTGACTCTCCCCGAGGTCTCCCTTCATCTCACTCCCCAGTCTCTATCCATCCCTTGACGGTCCCCGAGGTCTCCCTTCATCTCACTCCTCAGCCTCTACCCATCCCTTGACTCTCCCCGAGGTCTTCCTGCATCTCACCCCCGAGCCTCTACCCATCCCTTGACTCTCCCTGAGGTCTCCCTTCATCTCACTCCCCAGCCTTTACCCATCCTTTAACTCTCCCCGAGGTCTCCCTTCATCTCACTCCTCAGCCTTTACCCATCCCTTGACTCTCCCCGGAGGTCTCCCTTCATCCCACTCCTCAGCCTCTACCCATCCCTTGACTCTCCCCGAGGTCTCCCTTCATCTCACTCCTCAGCCTCTACCCATCCTTTAACTCTCCCCAAGGTCTCCCTTCCTCTCACTCCCTAGCCTCTACCCACCCCTTGACTCTCCCCCGAGGTCTCCCTTCATCCCACTCCTCAGCCTCCACCCATCAATTGACTCTCCCCCGAGGTTTCCCTTCATCTCACTCCCCAGCCTCCACCCATCCAATGACTCTCCCGAGGTCTCCCTTCATCTCACTCCTCAGCCTCTACCCATCCCTTGACTCTCCCCGAGGTCTCCCTTCATCTCACTCCCCAGCCTCCACCCATCCCTTGACTCTCCCCGAGGTCTCCCTTCATCTCACTCCCCAGTCTCTATCCATCCCTTGACGGTCCCCGAGGTCTCCCTTCATCTCACTCCTCAGCCTCTACCCATCCCTTGACTCTCCCCGAGGTCTTCCTGCATCTCACCCCCCAGCCTCTACCCATCCCTTGACTCTCCCTGAGGTCTCCCTTCATCTCACTCCCCAGCCTTTACCCATCCTTTAACTCTCCCCGAGGTCTCCCTTCATCTCACTCCTCAGCCTTTACCCATCCCTTGACTCTCCCCCGAGGTCTCCTTTCATCTCACTCCTCAGCCTCTACCCATCCCTTGACTCTCCCAGTCGTCTCCCTTCATCTCCCTCCCCAGCCTCTACCCATCCCTTGACTCTCCCCCGAGGTCTCCCTTCATCCCCCTCCCCAGCCTCTACCCGTCCCTTCACTCTCCCCAGGTCTCCCTTCATCTCACTCCTCAGCCTCTACCCATCCCTTGACTCTCCCCGAGGTCTCCCTTCATCTCACTCCTCAGCCTCTACCCGTCCCTTGACTCTCCCCCGAGGTCTCCCTTCATCTCACTCCTCAGCCTCCACCCATCCCTTGACTCTCCCCCGAGGTCTCCCTTCATCACACTCCTCATCCTCCACCCATCCCTTGACTCTCCCCGAGGTCTCCCTTCATCTCACTCCCCAGCCTTTACCCATCCTTTAACTCTCCCTGAGGTCTCCCTTCATCTCACTCCTCAGCCTCCACCCATCCCTTGACTCTCCCTGAGGTCTCCCTTCATCTCACTCCTCAGCCTCTAACCGTTGCTTGACTCTCCCCGAGGTCTCCCTTCACCTCACTCCTCAGCCTCCACCCATCCCTTGACTCTCCCTGAGGTCTCCCTTCATCTCACTCCCCAACCTCTACCCATCCCTTGACTCTCCCCGAGGTCTCCCTTTCTTTCACTCTCTGCCTCTACCCATTCCTTGACGCTCCCTGAGGTCTCCCTTCAACTCACTCCCCGGCCTCTACCCACCCTTTGACTCTCCCCCGAGGTCTCCCTTCATCTCACTCCTCAGCCTCTACCCAACCCTTGACTCTCCCTGAGGTCTCCCTGCATCTCACTCCCCAGCCTCTACCCATCCCTTGACTCTCCCCGAGGTCTCCCTTCCTCTCACTCCCCAGCCTCTACCCATCCCTTGACTCTCCCCCGAGGTGTCCCTTCCTCTCACTCCCCAGCCTCTACCCCTCCCTTTACTCTCTCCCGAGGTCTCCCTTCATCTCACTCCCCCACCTCTACACATCCCTTGACTCTCCGGAGGTCTCTCTTCATCTCACTCCTCAGCCTCTACCCATCCGTTGACTCTCCCCGAGGTCTCTCTTCATCTCACCCCCCAGCCTCTACCCATCCCTTGACTCTCCCTGAGGTCTCCCTTCATCTCACTCCCCAGCCTTTACCCATCCTTTAACTCTCCCCGAGGTCTCCCTTCATCTCACTCCTCAGCCTTTACCCATCCCTTGACTCTCCCCCAAGGTCTCCTTTCATCTCACTCCTCAGCCTCTACCCATCCCTTGACTCTCCCAGTCGTCTCCCTTCATCTCCCTCCCCAGCCTCTACCCGTCCCTTCACTCTCCCCAGGTCTCCCTTCATCTCCCTCCCCAGCCTCTACCCGTCCCTTCACTCTCCCGAGGTCTCCCTTCATCTCACTCCTCAGCCTCTACCCATCCCTTGACTCTCCCCGAGGTCTCCTTTCATCCCCCTCCCCAGCCTCTACCCGTCCCTTCACTCTCCCCAGGTCTCCCTTCATCTCCCTCCCCAGCCTCTACCCGTCCCTTCACTCTCCCGAGGTCTCCCTTCATCTCACTCCTCAGCCTCTACCCGTCCCTTGACTCTCCCCCGAGGTCTCCCTTCATCTCACTCCCCAGCCTCTACGCATCCCTTGACTCTCCCCGAGTTCTCCCTTCATCTCACTCCCCAGCCTCTACACATCCCTTGACTCTCCCCGAGGTCTCCCTTTCTTTCACTCTCTGCCTCTACCCATTCCTTGACTCTCCCTGAGGTCTCTCTTCATCGGACTCCCCCGCCTCTACCCACCCCTTGACTCTCCGGAGGTCTCTCTTCATCTCACTCCTCAGCCTCTACCCATCCTTTAACTCTCCCGAGGTCTCCCTTCATCCCACTCCTCAGCCTCTACCCATCCCTTGACTCTCCCCGAGGTCTCTCTTCATCTCACTCCTCAGCCTCTACCCACCCCTTGACTCTCCCCGAGGTCTCCTTTCATCTCACTCCTCAGCCTCTACCCATCCTTTAACTCTCCCCGAGGTCTTGCTTCATCCCACTCCTCAGCCTCTACCCATCCCTTGACTCTCCCCGAGGTCTCCCTTCATCTCACTCCTCAGCCTCTACCCATCCTTTAACTCTCCCCAAGGTCTCCCTTCCTCTCACTCCCTAGCCTCTACCCACCCCTTGACTCTCCCCCGAGGTCTCCCTTCATCTCACTCCTCAGCCTCCACCCATCAATTGACTCTCCCCCGAGGTTTCCCTTCATCTCACTCCCCAGCCTCCACCCATCCAATGACTCTCCCGAGGTCTCCCTTCATCTCACTCCTCAGCCTCTACCCATCCCTTGACTCTCCCCGAGGTCTCCCTTCATCTCACTCCCCAGCCTTCACCCATCCCTTGACTCTCCCCGAGGTCTCCCTTCATCTCACTCCCCAGTCTCTATCCATCCCTTGACGGTCCCCGAGGTCTCCCTTCATCTCACTCCCCAGCCTTTACCCATCCTTTAACTCTCCCTGAGGTCTCCCTTCATCTCACTCCTCAGCCTCCACCCATCCCTTGACTCTCCCAGACGTCTCCCTTCATCTCCCTCCCCAGCCTCTACCCATCCCTTGACTCTCCCCCGAGGTCTCCCTACATCTCCCTCCCCAGCCTCTACCCGTCCCTTCACTCTCCCCAGGTCTCCCTTCATCTCACTCCTCAGCCTCTACCCATCCCTTGACTCTCCCTGACGTCTCCCTTCATCTCACTCCCCAACCTCTACCCACCCCTTGACTCTCCCCGAGGTCTCCCTTCATCTCAGTCCCCAACCTCAACCCATCCCTTGACTCTCCCTGAGGTCTCCCTTAATCTCCCTCCCCAGCCTCTACCCATCCCTTGACTCTCCCCGAGGTCTCCCTTCATCTCACTCCCCAGCCTCTACTCATCCCTTGACTCTCCAGAGGTCTCCCTTCATCTCCCTCCCCAGCCTCTACCCATCCCTTGACTCTCCCCGAGGTCTCCCTTCATCTCACTCCCCAACCTCTACCCATCCCTTGACTCTCCCCGAGGTCTCCCTTCATCTCACTCCCCAGCCTCTACGCATCCCTTGACTCTCCCCGAGGTCTCCCTTCATCTCACTCCCCAGCCTCTACACATCCCTTGACTCTCCCCGAGGTCTCCCTTTCTTTCACTCTCTGCCTCTACCCATTCCTTGACTCTCCCTGAGGTCTCTCTTCATCGGACTCCCCCGCCTCTACCCACCCCTTGACTCTCCGGAGGTCTCTCTTCATCTCACTCCTCAGCCTCTACCCATCCTTTAACTCTCCCGAGGTCTCCCTTCATCCCACTCCTCAGCCTCTACCCATCCCTTGACTCTCCCCGAGGTCTCTCTTCATCTCACTCCTCAGCCTCTACCCACCCCTTGACTCTCCCCGAGTTCTCCTTTCATCTCACTCCTCAGCCTCTACCCATCCTTTAACTCTCCCCGAGGTCTCCCTTCATCCCACTCCTCAGCCTCTACCCATCCCTTGACTCTCCCCGAGGTCTCCCTTCATCTCACTCCTCAGCCTCTACCCATCCTTTAACTCTCCCCAAGGTCTCCCTTCCTCTCACTCCCTAGCCTCTACCCACCCCTTGACTCTCCCCCGAGGTCTCCCTTCATCCCACTCCTCAGCCTCCACCCATCAATTGACTCTCCCCCGAGGTTTCCCTTCATCTCACTCCCCAGCCTCCACCCATCCAATGACTCTCCCGAGGTCTCCCTTCATCTCACTCCTCAGCCTCTACCCATCCCTTGACTCTCCCCGAGGTCTCCCTTCATCTCACTCCCCAGCCTCCACCCATCCCTTGACTCTCCCCGAGGTCTCCCTTCATCTCACTCCCCAGTCTCTATCCATCCCTTGACGGTCCCCGAGGTCTCCCTTCATCTCACTCCTCAGCCTCTACCTGTTGGACAGGCCGCATGTTCGAGCTGTCCCCCCTCCCCGCAATGGGACCAGGACCCTGGCTCTCCCTGCATCCCCAGCCAGAGTCCACCAACGACCACCCGAAGTACCCTGCAATCCCTCCACTACAAGACACCAGCTCCGGACCCAGCTGGCCCGGGTCACCATCTACCCCACGACATCGACCCGGCCGCCATCTTGGGGCACTGCAGCACGAGGCCGCGTGGCCTCAACTCGACCCTAACCCCGGGCCCGGCCGGCCCCGACATCGAGGCCCCACCATCCTCCCAGGAGGCAGAGTGACCACTTGGCGAGTCAATGGGAGAAGGAATCGTCAACGGCTCTCCTCCGCCAGGTGTCGATCACCCCAGGCCGCCTGGGCGCTGGCTCCACCCCCCTGCTGGGTGTCTGGACTCCCTCATCCCGGACCTCCCGGCCCCCAGGCGCGAGGGTCCGGACATCAAAGGGGACCAGACCTATAACTGGGGCAGGACCAGACCAGGAAGGCAGTTGTATCCTGGAGTCGAGAGACCCGAGAAGAACTCATCCGTGACTTGGCCTGCTGGCGCTGCCGCGGCCCTCTGCCCCGTGAAACCATCGACTTGGCCTGCTGGCGCTGCCGCGGCCCTCTGCCCCGTGAAACCATCGACTTGGCCTGCTGGCGCTGCCGCGGCCCTCTGCCTCGTGAAACCATCGTCTTGGCCTGCTGGCGCTGCCGCGGCCCTCTGCCTCGTGAAACCATCGTCTTGGCCTGCTGGCGCTGCCGCGGCCCTCTGCCTCGTGAAACCATCGTCTTGGCCTGCTGGCGCTGCCGCGGCCCTCTGCCTCGTGAAACCATCGTCTTGGCCTGCTGGCGCTGCCGCGGCCCTCTGCCTCGTGAAACCATCGTCTTGGCCGGTTGGCGCTGCCGCGGCCCTCTGCTTTATGAGACTATCACCTTGGTCTGCTGGCGCTGCCGCGGCCCGATCCACAGACACTCCAGCTCGAGGATTGTGAGCTCGCCTTTTTACTCCTACCTGTACCGATCCGGTACCAAGACTGTCCCGCTACCCCCTTTCCCTACAGAGACTAGAAGTGAGAGGACCCCCGGGTCCAAGATATCCTGTATCGCTGATATCCTTGCCTTAAGAACCTTATATAAAGCCTTGAACTCGACTTGGTGTGGTGCCTGTTTGTGGGGAGGGAGGTAACTTGTCTGTACGATCGCCGGAGACGGTCCCCCCCCCGGGGATCTCTCCCTCGGTATCCGGCCGACCCTCAGGGTCCCCGTCTAACATTGGTGGCCAGCGACGGGATCCGAACCTACGCATAATCGTACAGAAAGTCACTCGCCCCACCACACACAACAACCATGTCAATAGAGAGCGGAACAACGGAAAAATTTCAGATGGAAAAATTGGAAGACTACAACCACCGGGAACTGAAGCAATATTGCATAGAACTTGGACTTCCAACCACAGGTCTTAGCACAAAGGAAGACTTCAAACGAGCCCTAGAAGCTTGGGCAGAAACGGGTACGGCCGTACCCCGAACACAAACAACCGAAACGAGCCCCGCACCAACTAAAGAAAGAGCGGATCTCTCCCTGGAAGAGATCCGAGAAAGAGAAAAAACCAGACTCCACGAATTAGAACTTGCCCGACTTCGCTTGGATGGGGAACTCAAGCTGGCAGAACAAAAAATAACCCTGGAACACTTACGGCTCAGGGAAGAGCGGGAAGACAAGCAAAGACAGAGGGAGCTAGAGGAAAAGAGACTAGAGTACGAACATGACCGCAATCTCAAAGCACTGGAGATCCAGAAACAGAATAAAGACCTCGGGCTCCCCGAACGACCGACCCCGTCTGCCTCGACCGAACCCAAGGTTCACATCCCCAAAGATGTCATCCGGGAATACCACAAGAACGATGATATCCAGCAGTGGTTTAAAGCCTATGAGGTGGCAATGACCTCCCACCGGATTCCCCGAAGCGATTGGGGAGCCGGATTATGGGGGAGGTTTGTCAACGAAGGGCGGGACGCCCTGCTGCAACTCCCGGACCAGCTGATGACCTCCTACGACCACATGAAGGCCGCCCTCCTCACTCGATACGGGCTCACACCTGAGATGTACCGCCAACGGTTCCGCGACTGCAAACGGATTCCGGGTACAACTTGGGTGGAGTACGTGAACTTTTTTAGCCGAGCCTTCGAGGGGTGGATCAAGGGCAACAAAGTAACCACCTACGAACAACTCTTTGACCTTATCGTATGGGAACACCTGTCGAACAACTGCTTCGTGGAGCTCCGGCAACACCTCCTGGACAGCAAGCTAACCGACCCTCGACAACTCGCCGCCGAAGCCGACCGGTGGGAAAGCACCCGAGTTGGCCGGAGCGCACCCAGCGAAGTATCCAGATCGTATCGCGTCCGAGGGGGAGGAGGAAGTCAGGGTCGGGGGAGAGACCCCGGCCCCTCGTCACCCCCCAGAAACCCCTCGACCCCGGTTGGCCGGGGAAGCCCTGCCGTCCGGGCCGGTTTCCGGGCCAACATTACGTGCCACAGGTGCCAGCGACCCGGCCACTACGCCAGTGATCCCAACTGCCCAAAGAATCCGAACACTACTCCCCGCCAAGTTGCAGCGGCGGCCCTAGGGGAAGAAATAATCCCGGAAGACCAAGAGGAGTACGAGACCGATCCCTCTGAATGGGCGCCCGCCGCCATGGCACTGGTCTGCTTAGGGGAGAGAGACATGATTCCGCGGGCCCCCCTTCCCGCCAACACACAGAAGTACGGTCAATGGGTCAACATCAATGGCCGCCGGGCGGAAGCCCTCCGCGACACCGGGGCCAGTGTAACGGCGGTCCGACGCCACCTCGTCACTCCAGACCAAATCTTGCCGAACATTCTTTGCCCTGTTCGATCAGCCGACAACTCCGAAAGCCTATGCCACATGGCCTGCGTCCCCTTCGAGTGGGGAGGAGTAACAGGGATGTTAAAAGTGACTGTCCGCGATGATGCCCCCGTGGACTGCCTCCTAGGAAACGACCTTGAAAGCTCTCCCTGGGCAGCTGTCGAACGGAGGGAGCACCTGGGGATGCTTGGCCTCCCCGAATGGGTCTGCGTCACGACCCGGTCCATGACCGCCCGCGCGGTCCCCAGCCCAGGAGAGCCCGAGTGGCCAGAACCTCCTCCCGCGCTCATCCCAGAGGAGGCCGCCCCAGAAGCCATTCCCTTGACCCAAACCGAAGAAGGACCCGACCAGCTTCGGGACGTCCCTGACCTGGCACAATGGCGGCAGGAGGGAGGCCCCACGCAGGAACAATTCCGGGCCGAGCAAAAAACCTGTCCTTCTCTCGAAGGACTCCGGCAGCAAGCCCTGGCCCAGAGCACCGGGGATACCTCGGGGGCCCACTGGATCTACTGGGACCAAGACCTGCTCTACAGCGAGCAGAAAATTGCAGAACTCGGGGCCAGTCGGGTGCTGGTGGTGCCCCTTCGCTTCCGAGACTTCCTCCTGAACTTAGCCCACGATGTCCCCCTTGCCGGACACCTGGGGCAGGATAAAACCTACGACCGCCTGGTGACCCATTTTTTCTGGCCCCACATGCGGAAGGATGTCACCAACCACTGCAAGGCCTGCCCCACCTGCCAGGCCAGCGGAAAAAGTGGCCGAAAAATCAAAGCACCATTACAACCCTTTCCTGTCGTCACCACCCCGTTTGAACGAGTGGGAATAGACATTGTGGGGCCCCTCGACCCTCGAACAGCCCAAGGACACCGGTTCATCCTGGTCCTTGTAGACCACGCCACCCGCTATCCCGAGGCCATCCCTCTTCGGACTGTGACGGCCCCCGTGGTGGGCCGGGCCCTGATGGGGATCTTCTCCCGGGTGGGGTTCCCCCGGGAGGTCGTCAGTGACAGGGGCACGAACTTTATCTCCAGATATATGAAGTCCCTCTGGCAGCAATGCGGGGTCACCTACAAATTCACGACCCCCTATCACCCGCAAGGAAACGGACTGGTCGAGAGATTCAACCGCACCCTCAAGGGGATGATTATGGGTCTAGAAGAACCCCTTCGACGCCAGTGGGACGTACTGCTGCCATGCCTCCTGTTTGCCTATCGGGAGGTCCCGCAGAAGTCCCTCGGCTTCAGCCCCTTTGAACTACTGTACGGACACCCCGTCCGGGGCCCCCTCAGCCTAGTCAAGGAAGGTTGGGAGCAGCCTCCCCAGAAAACTCCCCCGGACATCTACCGGTATCTCCTGGCTCTCCGCAACCAGACCCGGCGGTTCCGAGACACCGCCAAAGCCAACCTCGAGGCCAGTCAGGAGGACATGAAGAGGTGGTACGATCAGCACACGTCCTCCATTGAGTTCGAACCTGGACAACAGGTCTGGGTGATGTCCCCGGTTGAGCCCTGTGCCCTCCAAGACAGATGGTCCGGGCCCTTCAAGGTAATCGAACGCAAGGGGCCCGTCACCTATTTAATCGACATGGAGACTGCCCGGAACCCCCTACGGGTCCTCCATGCCAACAGGCTCAAACCCCATTTTGTGCGATCCGAACTCAGCCTCCTAATGGCTACCGATACTGGGACAGAAGAAGACTCCGAACCCCTTCCGGACTTACTGAGGGCCCTCGAGCAGGATGGCTCAGTGGAAGGGGTCCAGCTCTCCGAGGCCCTGTCCCCGGAGCAACGCCAAGACTGCCAAACGCTCCTGAGGCAGTTCGCCTCCCTGTTCTCCCTCACCCCCGGAGTCACCCCCTGGTGCCTCCACGATGTGGACACCGGGGACAGCCCTCCTATTCGACACCGAGCATACCGCGTACCAGACCGGGTACGAGCCTGCATCCAGACCGAGGTGTCCAAGATGCTGACCCTAGGAGTGATCGAACCCTCAGACAGTCCCTGGGCGAGCCCAGTCGTCCTGGTTCCCAAGGCAGCTGCCCCGGGCGTTGCCCCTGAGCTCCGGTTCTGCGTGGACTATCGAGGGCTGAATGCAGTTACCCGGACCGACGCTCATCCCATCCCCCGGGCAGACGAGCTAATTGACCGGATGGGGGCCGCCCGCTACCTGAGCATCTTCGACCTAACAGCGGGCTACTGGCAGATCGGCCTCACCCCTAGGGCCCAAGAACGATCCGCCTTCTCTACCCCAGACGGGCACTACCACTTTAAAGTCATGCCCTTCGGCATGAAAAACGCCCCGGCAACGTTCCAACGGCTGGTAAACCAGGTACTGGCGGGCCTGGAAGACTTCAGCGCCGCCTACCTGGACGACATTGCTGTGTACAGCCACCAGTGGACCGACCACCTCCGCCACCTGCGGGAGGTTCTACACGCCCTCCAGCAAGCCGGGCTCACCATCAAGGCCAGCAAGTGCCAAGTTGGCCAAGGGTCCGTGACCTACCTGGGACACCAAGTGGGAAGCGGGCTGGTGGCCCCTCTCCAACTCAAGATTGCTGCCATCCAGGCCTGGCAACCCCCTACGAGCCAAACGGAGGTCCGGGCCTTCCTGGGGCTCACCGGATACTACCGGCGGTTCGTGAAGGACTATGGCAGCATCGTGGGGCCCCTCACAGAGCTCACCTCCAAAAAGAGCCCCAAAACCGTCAACTGGACCCCGGACTGCCAATCAGCCTTCGAGAAGCTAAAGACCGCCATGTGCACGGCCCCCGTGCTCCAGGCTCCCGACTACAGCCGGGAATTCATTGTGCAGACGGACGCCTCCGATCATGGTGTGGGGGCCGTCCTCTCCCAACTCAACGCCGAAGGGGTCGACCATCCGGTGGTCTTCATCAGCAGACGCCTCTTGCCCCGAGAACAGCGCTGGAGCACCATTGAGAGGGAGGCCTTCGCCGTAGTCTGGGCACTCAAGAAGCTCCGGCCATACCTCTTCGGCACCCACTTCCGGGTGCAAACAGACCACCGACCCCTGCAATGGCTGATGCAAATGCGGGGGGAGAACCCGAAGCTGTTGCGCTGGTCCATCTCCCTGCAGGGGATGGACTTCACGGTGGAACATCGTCCAGGCCAGGACCACGCCAACGCCGACGGCCTGTCACGCTTTTTCCGCCTCAGCGAGGAGAGTCCCCAGGAAGATGGCTGACTCTCCCCGCCTTCAGCTGGGGGGGACGCATGTTGGACAGGCCGCATGTTCGAGCTGTCCCCCCTCCCCGCAATGGGACCAGGACCCTGGCTCTCCCTGCATCCCCAGCCAGAGTCCACCAACGACCACCCGAAGTACCCTGCAATCCCTCCACTACAAGACACCAGCTCCGGACCCAGCTGGCCCGGGTCACCATCTACCCCACGACATCGACCCGGCCGCCATCTTGGGGCACTGCAGCACGAGGCCGCGTGGCCTCAACTCGACCCTAACCCCGGGCCCGGCCGGCCCCGACATCGAGGCCCCACCATCCTCCCAGGAGGCAGAGTGACCACTTGGCGAGTCAATGGGAGAAGGAATCGTCAACGGCTCTCCTCCGCCAGGTGTCGATCACCCCAGGCCGCCTGGGCGCTGGCTCCACCCCCCTGCTGGGTGTCTGGACTCCCTCATCCCGGACCTCCCGGCCCCCAGGCGCGAGGGTCCGGACATCAAAGGGGACCAGACCTATAACTGGGGCAGGACCAGACCAGGAAGGCAGTTGTATCCTGGAGTCGAGAGACCCGAGAAGAACTCATCCGTGACTTGGCCTGCTGGCGCTGCCGCGGCCCTCTGCCCCGTGAAACCATCGACTTGGCCTGCTGGCGCTGCCGCGGCCCTCTGCCCCGTGAAACCATCGACTTGGCCTGCTGGCGCTGCCGCGGCCCTCTGCCCCGTGAAACCATCGACTTGGCCTGCTGGCGCTGCCGCGGCCCTCTGCCCCGTGAAACCATCGACTTGGCCTGCTGGCGCTGCCGCGGCCCTCTGCCTCGTGAAACCATCGTCTTGGCCTGCTGGCGCTGCCGCGGCCCTCTGTCTCGTGAAACCATCGTCTTGGCCTGCTGGCGCTGCCGCGGCCCTCTGCCTCGTGAAACCATCGTCTTGGCCTGCTGGCGCTGCCGCGGCCCTCTGCCTCGTGAAACCATCGTCTTGGCCTGCTGGCGCTGCCGCGGCCCTCTGCCTCGTGAAACCATCGTCTTGGCCGGTTGGCGCTGCCGCGGCCCTCTGCTTTATGAGACTATCACCTTGGTCTGCTGGCGCTGCCGCGGCCCGATCCACAGACACTCCAGCTCGAGGATTGTGAGCTCGCCTTTTTACTCCTACCTGTACCGATCCGGTACCAAGACTGTCCCGCTACCCCCTTTCCCTACAGAGACTAGAAGTGAGAGGACCCCCGGGTCCAAGATATCCTGTATCGCTGATATCCTTGCCTTAAGAACCTTATATAAAGCCTTGAACTCGACTTGGTGTGGTGCCTGTTTGTGGGGAGGGAGGTAACTTGTCTGTACGATCGCCGGAGACGGTCCCCCCCCCGGGGATCTCTCCCTCGGTATCCGGCCGACCCTCAGGGTCCCCGTCTAACACTACCCATCCCTTGACTCTCCCCAAGGTCTTCCTGCATCTCACCCCCCAGCCTCTACCCATCCCTTGACTCTCCCTGAGGTCTCCCTTCATCTCACTCCCCAGCCTTTACCCATCCTTTAACTCTCCCCGAGGTCTCCCTTCATCTCACTCCTCAGCCTTTACCCATCCCTTGACTCTCCCCCGAGGTCTCCTTTCATCTCACTCCTCAGCCTCTACCCATCCCTTGACTCTCCCAGTCGTCGCCCTTCATCTCCCTCCCCAGCCTCTACCCATCCCTTGACTCTCCCCCGAGGTCTCCCTTCATCCCCCTCCCCAGCCTCTACCCGTCCCTTCACTCTCCCCAGGTCTCCCTTCATCTCACTCCTCAGCCTCTACCCATCCCTTGACTCTCCCCGAGGTCTCCCTTCATCTCACTCCTCAGCCTCTACCCGTCCCTTGACTCTCCCCCGAGGTCTCCCTTCATCTCACTCCTCAGCCTCCACCCATCCCTTGACTCTCCCCCGAGGTCTCCCTTCATCACACTCCTCATCCTCCACCCATCCCTTGACTCTCCCCGAGGTCTCCCTTCATCTCACTCCCCAGCCTTTACCCATCCTTTAACTCTCCCTGAGGTCTCCCTTCATCTCACTCCTCAGCCTCCACCCATCCCTTGACTCTCCCTGAGGTCTCCCTTCATCTCACTCCTCAGCCTCTAACCGTTGCTTGACTCTCCCCGAGGTCTCCCTTCACCTCACTCCTCAGCCTCCACCCATCCCTTGACTCTCCCTGAGGTCTCCCTTCATCTCACTCCCCAACCTCTACCCATCCCTTGACTCTCCCCGAGGTCTCCCTTTCTTTCACTCTCTGCCTCTACCCATTCCTTGACGCTCCCTGAGGTCTCCCTTCAACTCACTCCCCGGCCTCTACCCACCCTTTGACTCTCCCCCGAGGTCTCCCTTCATCTCACTCCTCAGCCTCTACCCAACCCTTGACTCTCCCTGAGGTCTCCCTGCATCTCACTCCCCAGCCTCTACCCATCCCTTGACTCTCCCCGAGGTCTCCCTTCCTCTCACTCCCCAGCCTCTACCCATCCCTTGACTCTCCCCCGAGGTGTCCCTTCCTCTCACTCCCCAGCCTCTACCCCTCCCTTTACTCTCTCCCGAGGTCTCCCTTCATCTCACTCCCCCACCTCTACACATCCCTTGACTCTCCGGAGGTCTCTCTTCATCTCACTCCTCAGCCTCTACCCATCCGTTGACTCTCCCCGAGGTCTCTCTTCATCTCACCCCCCAGCCTCTACCCATCCCTTGACTCTCCCTGAGGTCTCCCTTCATCTCACTCCCCAGCCTTTACCCATCCTTTAACTCTCCCCGAGGTCTCCCTTCATCTCACTCCTCAGCCTTTACCCATCCCTTGACTCTCCCCCAAGGTCTCCTTTCATCTCACTCCTCAGCCTCTACCCATCCCTTGACTCTCCCAGTCGTCTCCCTTCATCTCCCTCCCCAGCCTCTACCCGTCCCTTCACTCTCCCCAGGTCTCCCTTCATCTCCCTCCCCAGCCTCTACCCGTCCCTTCACTCTCCCGAGGTCTCCCTTCATCTCACTCCTCAGCCTCTACCCATCCCTTGACTCTCCCCGAGGTCTCCCTTCATCCCCCTCCCCAGCCTCTACCCGTCCCTTCACTCTCCCCAGGTCTCCCTTCATCTCCCTCCCCAGCCTCTACCCGTCCCTTCACTCTCCCGAGGTCTCCCTTCATCTCACTCCTCAGCCTCTACCCGTCCCTTGACTCTCCCCCGAGGTCTCCCTTCATCTCACTCCCCAGCCTCTACGCATCCCTTGACTCTCCCCGAGTTCTCCCTTCATCTCACTCCCCAGCCTCTACACATCCCTTGACTCTCCCCGAGGTCTCCCTTTCTTTCACTCTCTGCCTCTACCCATTCCTTGACTCTCCCTGAGGTCTCTCTTCATCGGACTCCCCCGCCTCTACCCACCCCTTGACTCTCCGGAGGTCTCTCTTCATCTCACTCCTCAGCCTCTACCCATCCTTTAACTCTCCCGAGGTCTCCCTTCATCCCACTCCTCAGCCTCTACCCATCCCTTGACTCTCCCCGAGGTCTCTCTTCATCTCACTCCTCAGCCTCTACCCACCCCTTGACTCTCCCCGAGGTCTCCTTTCATCTCACTCCTCAGCCTCTACCCATCCTTTAACTCTCCCCGAGGTCTTGCTTCATCCCACTCCTCAGCCTCTACCCATCCCTTGACTCTCCCCGAGGTCTCCCTTCATCTCACTCCTCAGCCTCTACCCATCCTTTAACTCTCCCCAAGGTCTCCCTTCCTCTCACTCCCTAGCCTCTACCCACCCCTTGACTCTCCCCCGAGGTCTCCCTTCATCTCACTCCTCAGCCTCCACCCATCAATTGACTCTCCCCCGAGGTTTCCCTTCATCTCACTCCCCAGCCTCCACCCATCCAATGACTCTCCCGAGGTCTCCCTTCATCTCACTCCTCAGCCTCTACCCATCCCTTGACTCTCCCCGAGGTCTCCCTTCATCTCACTCCCCAGCCTCCACCCATCCCTTGACTCTCCCCGAGGTCTCCCTTCATCTCACTCCCCAGTCTCTATCCATCCCTTGACTGTCCCCGAGGTCTCCCTTCATCTCACTCCTCAGCCTCTACCCATCCCTTGACTCTCCCCGAGGTCTTCCTGCATCTCACCCCCCAGCCTCTACCCATCCCTTGACTCTCCCTGAGGTCTCCCTTCATCTCACTCCCCAGCCTTTACCCATCCTTTAACTCTCCCCGAGGTCTCCCTTCATCTCACTCCTCAGCCTTTACCCATCCCTTGACTCTCCCCCGAGGTCTCCTTTCATCTCACTCCTCAGCCTCTACCCATCCCTTGACTCTCCCAGTCGTCTCCCTTCATCTCCCTCCCCAGCCTCTACCCATCCCTTGACTCTCCCCCGAGGTCTCTCTTCATCCCCCTCCCCAGCCTCTACCCGTCCCTTCACTCTCCCCAGGTCTCCCTTCATCTCACTCCTCAGCCTCTACCCATCCCTTGACTCTCCCCGAGGTCTACCTTCATCTCCCTCCCCAGCCTCTACCCGTCCCTTCACTCTCCCCAGGTCTCCCTTCATCTCACTCCTCAGCCTCCACCCATCCCTTGACTCTCCCCGAGGTCTCCCTTCATCTCACTCCTCAGCCTCTACCCGTCCCTTGACTCTCCCCCGAGGTCTCCCTTCATCTCACTCCTCAGCCTCCACCCATCCCTTGACTCTCCCCCGAGGTCTCCCTTCATCACACTTAAGCATGGGCGGATCTAGCGGATCTCGCGTACGCGAACTTGCGGATTTACGGATTCGCAATCCGCGAAGATCCGCGAACTCTAGCGGACTTGCGGATTTTCCCGTTTTTTGTGTTGGCGCGCGTTCGCGCCGATTTTGGGACAAGTTCGCAATTGCGAACTTACTTTTCTGCTCGCAACGGCCGCGACTATGTTGTTTCTACGTCTGGTTTATCATCACAGGTTCACAGCACCCTCTGTTTCACCACTGCCACCCTCTGGGACACCCATGCCACCCTCTGGTACATCCTCACTGCCACCCATTAGGTTTATTTATCACTGTAGATTATGGTGGTTGAAAAAAGCAAGCACACCTGCCCTTCTTCAACTGCCATCAATTAATTTGTGTTTCATTAATGTGTCAGTAATATTGAAAGTTCCAGTCTGGCTGGCACCTGCTTCCTTCCTTATCTGTAATTTGCTTTTTGTTGCAGTGAAAATTTTTTTTCACAGGACCTTTATGGTCTACTTGTAGCTATTCTATGAGCCTGCTGTTTGGGTCATAGCAGGGTCATAGAATAGTTGCAAACTCTGGAGGGGCCCATCAGGAAGCACTACCTTGAATGTTACTAATGTTAAGTTTGAACTTTTGCACCTTCTCATTGCTTTCAGTTTAGCTAAAATCGTTTTTTTCTGCAATTTCGCGCGTTTTTTGGGGCGCGAATCCGTGCGAGATCGATTTCGGAAGCCGCGAATACGTGCGAATACAAAAGTGTTTTTTTTGCGACGTGTATGTTCGCGTGATCTTGCGCGTGTTCGCGAGGCGCTTCTAGCTATACGTTTGCCAAGTTACCCTATCGGTCGTACACGGGCGCGGCCATCTTGTTGGCGTGACGTAATTCCGTTTCCGGCCGCTATGTGTAATCTCGCAAAGTGTGCTGCTCGCTAGTACAATTTCGCGCGTACTCGCAAGGAAAATCTCGCGCGAACTTACCCACGCGGTCGTGAACGGGCGCGGACATCTTGTTTCTCATTCATTGCTATGGTTCTGGGCATGCTTTCTCTATCCTCTCTCAATCTCTGCCATCCTTTGCTTGTTTGAAGTTTTTTTTATCTAATTTTACTTATTATCTATCCCTCTATTTTTCTAGCTCTATATTTTTGTGTTTTCTGCAGCTTTTAGTTACTTTTAAACTACTTTTTTAAACTCTTTTCTTTTCTTCTTCACTATTCTATTTCTTGTTTATCATTTAACTCTATTTCTGCCCAGACCATGGTAAAGGGAGCCGGGAAGCACCCTGAGAAGGGGAAGGGTCCCGCACCCCGTGCCCGGCTCCCGTGCGGGCGTTTAAGGGGGGAGCAAGTGGTCCCGAGGGAGATCTTCAGCGCGGAGGAAGTGGCGGCACTGATCTTCCACGTCCAGCGCCGCCTCCCCAAGACGATCCTGGGAGGCGGCAAGATCGCGACTGGCTATGGCATCCGGGAGCGTCGCAAGCGGTGGGAGAAGGTGTGCCGGGCCATGTACAAGATCTCTGGGGTCCGGCGCACATATAACCAGGCCACCCACCGCTGGACCGATGTCATGGACCGGGAGCGGGACTTGCTGGACGCGCTCGGCATAGAGGTCCCCGGGCTTGGTGAGTAGTAGTAGTAGTACATTTACTACTCTGTTTTATCCTGCTCTGTTATTTGCAAATCTTTGTTCTTTACCAAGAGCAATAATGCTGCCGATTACATTGAGGTAAATTATATTTCAAAATCTTCTATGCATTTCAGGTGCACTGCTCTCCTTCTCAGTAGCCTTGCTTGCTACTATGCTTCTTTGTTTTGTATGTTGTGTTCAGAAGCATTTCATTGGCCTGAGAAATTATGTATGAGTGTAGTGTAAAGATAAGAACTGCGTAATGCTAGACACTAAGGGTCATATTTTCAATTACCGGCGCATCCCTGCAAAGTAGCAGGGATGCGGCAGTAATTGTGTGCCATGCCACCACCACCCATTGGCCCAAAACGTCACAGAAGCCTTACGCATCTGTGCCGTAAAGGCAGCGCATTGCTGGAGTTGCGTGCCAACGATGGCGCAGCTCCAGCAATGCTCTGGGGTACCCTATCTCCCCAATGCTGCATCAAGCCGTACGTCGGCTTCAAGCGCGCAGGGTTTGAGTCATGCATCATTGTCCTAAAAGTGACTGATTGACATCTTGTCGATTTCCCTCAGCCACTTTTAGGATTCGTTCCTGCGCAGGTACGCCCTCCCTTGCGCCGGAACGCCCCCTGATGGCACAGGGCTTTACAACGTGATGCATCGCCCATATGCCCATATGTGTTTTTTTTTAATATATACGCCGCACCAACACCATGGCGAGTCTTTTGTTCTGCCGCTGCGTCACAAAAGGCACGCAACAATGGAGGAAAATGAGCCGCAAGGGACTTCTAAATCAGCCCCAACAGACTGAAGTCCAGTCCTTCCTTTAGACACATGGCTATAAGAAGAAATAGTGGCGGTGGTGGGTGGATTGATAGTTTGAGTATTCACTGATCTGCAAGCAGGATGGACTTTGTCTGTCACTTCGCGTGCTGCGGACTGCTGCCTGCAGTGCCAGGCCTAGGCAAACCTCTTTAGTAGTCTGTTTATTGAGTTACATAGGAACTTTCTAAGTCAACGTTCCGCAAATCAGGCAATACGAATAACGTAGTATACCACATGAGATAGATCCCGTGGAATAGTTGTCTATCTATTTGCTATTTCTCCAAAATATTTAGTTATTGTTCTTTTGAAATGTTTGATTTGGTTGAAAAATCTCATCCATGTTTTCTGGTCTTTCTTTCTTTCATGTTGTACATCAGCTCCCCCCAAGGGCAAGAGGAGGACACAGGAGGAGGGTGCTGAGGATGCAGGCCAGGATCGGGCAGGTGAGGGCTCCTTTGCTGGCCCCAGTAAGTTTACATTTTAATAAAGAGTACCTATTTTTTCCTAGCGTTCCTCATTCGATTTTTTCTAAATCGTCTTTGATCTTCTTGTAGACTGGATATAAATTCTTATCCTGCCTCGAATATGACTCCCTGTGGTATTACTAGACTATTCTTATTAGTCTGTCTGTGTAGCTAACTAAGATTGGACATTTGGCAATTCCATTGGACTCCCATTCTATTCAGCAATAGCTCTATGCACTGTCTCCTTACTGACTAGATAGTGTGGCAGAGTCATTCAGCTCCCGAAGTCACCGATTATAGATCCCCAATGATCTCTAGATTATCGTACGCAGGACAAGAGAGTAGTACGGAGTCACAGCACAGTCAAGAAGTGTCAGAGGCACTCATGCTTGCAAAAATTCCAAAACCTTTAGCTCATCCACTCTAGTCTGGAGGAACAAAAACCACAGAGTCTATTTAAGTTTAAAAGCTTTATTAAAAGTAAACACATTTATTAAAATCTACTTTGTCATAAAACTATTTAACTGAAAACGGAAAAGTGGTTAGTGCTGACGATTAATTGGACACATTTCTTGTGGTCGAGCCGAGCTCTCACCTGGTTTGAACTTGATCCTGGTCGTGTTCTTAGGAGTCAAGCTTCTGTCTGTTAGGAGAAAAAGTGGTGCGTGTTAAAAATCAAAAGCAAGCATTCATCAGTTGTGCATAAAAGTGCAGCAAGACAACAGCCTTCCCTGGAAAATGGGACATTTTTACTATGGAGTAGACAGTCACAAATTATTACATTGTATTCTGTTTTTTTAACATTTCTCCTAGACCAAATATTATATAGTAGTGAGTGGTGTATTCTAACATTCTTAAATGTACTTTGTAGGTGTAACATCTGGTGACGGGGCCAGCGCGGAGGTGGCTGTGTTGGGCGAGGACTCGGAGGCCTCTGGGGAGGAGGCGGTGCAAGAGCCGGCGGACGGTCCTGTGGGGGATCAAACGGTGGTGGCGGAAACAGGTAAGCTATATATTCCTTACTTATTGAGATTGAAGACTGCATAGTGTGCTTTCTGCACGGGTGTATTACAATTACAAATCAACCAGGTAGTAGCCTCCTCGAAATGTACTTCGACTTAGCTGTGAAGTTTTTGGTGAGAAGAATCCCAATAAGTTCTTAGACGAACGTGATGGATGGGATGAACGAAAAGGGAAAGAAGGGTGTAAGTAAGTGGGACGCGAACTTGTATGATGGCTGGCAAAGAAGAACGATATGTGTTTGCTTGGCCCCCGAGGTGGCTGGGAAGGAAAGAATATGGTATGGTGCATGGCTGGGTCAATGATGAAGCAAGGATGGGTGGAAGGACAGCAGCCTGGGTGGGTGAAACAGAAACTGTATGTGTGCGTATACTTTGACTGAATGGATGCCTGGAGCATGGTATTCTCTGACTCTTAGATAGCACATGTGTATCTAGAGAGAGTAGATGGTCGCCAGGTGAAGTAAGTGTTACCTTGAAGAGCATGTACCACCGCACCCGCACGTCCGTTCCAGTGCAGGGAAGGCAAGGAAAAGAAATTGTAAATGTGTCCAATACTACCATGAATAGTAGCAGTACTTTGTACTGCGTTTGCAATCACAGCATATATCTGGTTATTACGGTGGACACTCCGTACCTCTCTTAATAACTTTAGTTTACTTGTAGTACGTCATTCATGTGTGGGTGTATCACTGTTCACTCAATATTAAGCAAAGCACCTAAAGTCATGTTAGAGCAAGGATGCAGAAGTGGGAGGTTACATAGATACTGTCCTCAATAGTTATGTACTGTGCTTTCAATTTGCTACTTGTACTCTGTGACCCAACTTTCGGCTCAATCACTTTGTGTTATTAATAAGGAGCATTGGTTACAGACTATGTCTTTCTTTCTTCATATAGTTGCTCCTTCCAAATCAACAACAAGGAGGGAGCAGGCTAGATTGGCCCGGCAACGGAGGCTGGAGGCCACTGTCGCCGAATATCGGCGGCTGGTGGCCCTGGAGGAGGAGGAGGACACGCAGTCGAGCGGGGCAACAACGACATCCTCGACTGTGACCACTGCATCCTCCTCCGTGACTAAGCCAGCGCGACCGAGCCGGGCTAAGAAAGACGACCGCCACCGCCAAGCAACCGAAATACCAGCTGCCCCCCACAGGAGCTGCAAGGAACGCCAACGCCACCTACGAGTCCGCATGTCCAACCTGGAGCAGGAGGTCCTGAAGTATAAGAACTTGGTTAAGGGCCTCCGCTCCGAGCTTGCCACCCTCCGCAAGGAGTATGATGCCCATGCCGCATCATGCACCAGCACCAGCACCCTCCAGTAGTGGAGTGTCCCTTGCCCTTTTTTTATAGACTTTTGGGGGGTGGGATTTGGGAGTTGGGATCGTTTTGGGACGTTTCAAAGACAATCGTTGGGGTTAGGGTGGGTGAGGGAGATTATTTTGTTAGGGCTAAATAAATATATTTTTAAACTTTATCTGACCATACCTGTTTTTTACTGCTTTTCAGTCTGGTGGGTGGGGGGCGGGGGTGTAACAGTAACTTTGTTTTCCTGAACAGTCGTAGGACTTTAGTAGTACAACCGTCAATCTCTTGTCTACTCCGAAATAATACTCCATTATACTACCTCCCACCAAACGCTTATCTTACCTGTAATTTGTGTTAGAAATTAGGGCTAGGCCCAGGGCTGGCTCCAGGTGAAATGGGGATTAACGTTGTCAATCCTGGGCGGGTGACATTTCCTCATTGCGGTGGTACTAGTGGTGTGACACAGTGGCAGTTGCATGCCTATGGAAAAAAAGAAAACGAAACCTTGTTTGTCCTTACTGTAGCATTACAACGGTTACGGTACGATCGAGAAAATAGCAGGTGACAGTACACTAGAACAGTGCCATAATGTAGCCTAACAAATGGTAAAGTATTTGCTTGCAAGTATAACTAGTACTTGCGTTGAATTTATTTGACATTGGCTACTACTACTAGAAGATATAGTACTGAAGCTGAGTAAGTCTAGAAGATATCCTCGTATTCCTTCACCAGCCTGTTGCTATGACCTTATCCTCCCCAGCAAGTGTGTGGAATTATTGATGTCATTTTAGTCAGACATCAAGCAAAACAACACAGCCCGGGGGAAGAGGGTTAGGGTTTGTAAAATGGATGGGAATGGGGGTTTCTTTTTGGGTAGGTTTTGTTGAGAGAAGAAAAAAAAAGCAGAGCATGGACAAACAATAATTGAAGATACAGACAATCTTTGGTTACAAAGTAAAGGTAAGCACATGCAGTCACACTCATAGAATAAAAGACAACAATGGATACTGTATCTGTATTGCGTATGTTGTTGGAGTTGTCCTGTTGAATTTGGTAAGTAAGTTGCATGCAGCAAACAATTCCTCTTATTGGCGGCACTCCTCCATTCCAGCTGACGCTTCGTCCATCAATGTGGTGACCACTGACAGAAGACACCCTGTCCACTGCCTGCCTGGCGGATGTTGACTGAGACCCGGCCTGTAATTATTGAACGGAAAACAGGAAGTGCTATTACAATACCACTGATAAATAAATAAAAGGTATGTACGCTGTGTGGTTCAAAAAGTGACACTTTGATTTCCCTAATAGACAGTACAATATTTTTGAAATTGCGTGCTCTGTCTGAGTCACCTTTTTAAGGATAAATAAGTATGGCCAAAATATTATAGCGGATCTTTCCCCTCAAGGTAGGTGTACTGTAAACTGTGTTTTAGAACAAAATTTGACCTTCCCAGCAATGCTCCCACCAAGACCCTTACTAAAGCCAGTCGCAAAAATGTAGAAGAACCCCAATCAGATCTCCAAAAACGATGCCTAGCAGAAAAATGGTTACAAAACGTACTTTGAAAGTAACAGTAGGCCCAAATACAGACCGTGGATTGTATTCAAACCCCAGGCAAGACCCGCCAACCCACCCGCAAAAAAACACCCGACAACACCCCCAAACAGCGAAAAAGCTAAATCTCATACTTACAATGTCTCTCGGCCTTCGGTCCAAACGCGGCGCTGTGCAGCTAGGTCATCATCATCATCAATCATCATAACTCCTGTTTTCCACCACGGATTTCCTGAAAAGCAAATGCAATCAAGATTAGACTGTCGCAGCAGTGCTTCGACAGAGACCCCGGCCGCAACCCACCCACGAACAGCAGGAAGCCCCCCAAAACACTACATTGAGCAAGATGTCAGAAGAAATAGCAAAAAAAGGCTGTTCCTTATGGATTTTGTCCAAAACACTTCTATCCGGTATTAGACCTTCCCAGGAATGCCCCAGGCAAGACCCGCCAACCCACCCGCAAAAAAACACCCGACAACACCCCCAAACAGCGAAAAAGCTAAATCTCATACTTACAATGTCTCTCGGCCTTCGGTCCAAACGCGGCGCTGTGCAGCTAGGTCATCATCATCATCAATCATCATAACTCCTGTTTTCCACCACGGATTTCCTGAAAAGCAAATGCAATCAAGATTAGACTGTCGCAGCAGTGCTTCGACAGAGACCCCGGCCGCAACCCACCCACGAACAGCAGGAAGCCCCCCAAAACGCTACATTGAGCAAGATGTCAGAAGAAATAGCAAAAAAAAGGCTGTTCCTTATGGATTTTGTCCAAAACACTTCTATCCGGTATTAGACCTTCCCAGGAATGCCCCAGGCAAGACCCGCCAACCCACCCGCAAAAAAACACCCGACAACACCCCCAAACAGCGAAAAAGCTAAATCTCATACTTACAATGTCTCTCGGCCTTCGGTCCAAACGCGGCGCTGTGCAGCTAGGTCATCATCATCATCAATCATCATAACTCCTGTTTTCCACCACGGATTTCCTGAAAAGCAAATGCAATCAAGATTAGACTGTCGCAGCAGTGCTTCGACAAGACAGAGACCCCGGCCGCAACCCAC
Source organism: Lissotriton helveticus (assembly GCF_964261635.1). Classification (NCBI taxonomy): domain Eukaryota; kingdom Metazoa; phylum Chordata; class Amphibia; order Caudata; family Salamandridae; genus Lissotriton; species Lissotriton helveticus. Next base: position 815,961,724 of record NC_136073.1, on the reverse strand, counting down.
CCACGAACAGCAGGAAGCCCCCCAAAACGCTACATTGAGCAAGATGTCAGAAGAAATAGCAAAAAAAAGGCTGTTCCTTATGGATTTTGTCCAAAACACTTCTATCCGGTATTAGACCTTCCCAGGAATGCCCCAGGCAAGACCCGCCAACCCACCCGCAAAAAAACACCCGACAACACCCCCAAACAGCGAAAAAGCTAAATCTCATACTTACAATATCTCTCGGCCTTCGGTCCAAATGCGGCGCTGTTCAGCTAGGTCATCATCATCAATCATCATAACTCCTGTTTTCCACCACGGATTTCCTGAAAAGCAAATGCAATCAAGATTAGAATGTCGCATCAGTGCTTCGACAGACACCAAAAATTACCCACAAACACCCGGAACCCCGCCAAAGAGCACCTCAAAGGCAAGCAAGTCAGCAAAAACGGCAAGAAATTTCCACCTCATATTTGGTCCAAAACACTTTTGTCCATTATTAGAGCTTCACAGCAATGGGCCCAAATCCGTCAACTCACCCGCAAAGAAGTACAACACCCCCACAAGTGCTGAGTCTTTCTTCATTGGGCGTAATCCAGCACTCTGCTTGGAGGGAAATCGCAGTCTGGAGGAGGAGGATAGAGGAGCATGTTCTTCAGAACTTGTGAACCTGAGGAATGTAGACTGCGGCACCTTCAAATCAATAAGCAAACAAGTGAAGACAGTTCTGATGATGGTCTTGTTTTTGGGATTAGGTGATTAAAGTTTGAATTAAATTAACTGTGCAAAACAAAGAAAGAGAGACACAAAGCACACAGGAATAAAAGTGAATAAGGACGAAAAAGAAAGTTCTTGATTGATTGTCTCATTTTCAGGGCTCGGTGTCAGGGAATAAGAACAAGATTTCGTCATCATACTCTGCGAATTCAGGCTGGATGAGGTCAGTGCCACCGAACAGAGAACAAATCCCCTCATCTACGTTGCCGTCCTCCTCGTCTTCATGCGGCGTGCTTTCTCGTACTTTGTAATCTGGTGGTATGAGGTGCTGATTCATCTTGATCATTGTCAGCCGCTCCACATTTTTGGGCGAGAGGCGGCTCCGTTTGGGAGTTACAATGCCACCAGCAGCACTGAAAACACGTTCAGAAGACACACTTGCGAGTGAGCAAGACAAATAGTTTATAGCCAGGTTGAAGAGCTGTGGCCACAATTGTTTTTTGCCATGCCAATACTGTAATGGCTCATCATTAAGAAAGACCACTGTTGAGTCATTCAGATAGTCCTGCACCATCGACTCAAGGTCAGCAACGGTTCCTCCACTTTGCTTACTTTTTGCTGTGGCTGTGACATTTTTTCGAGAACCATACCCAAGCAAACTTAGCCAATCCTCTACAACAGCCACTGTTTTTGTTGTGTGTGGTGCAGATGATCCAGTTGCCGGTGTCTTTAACGGCTGAGAGGTCACTTGTGCCCCAGCCACAGGTGCAGAAGTGGATTCTTGTGACTGGGGATGGCCTGCTGATGCTGATGCTGATGTACTGGCTTCTCCTTCAATAACCTGCCATTCTTTTTCAAACCTCTTGGCTGACCAGGCTAACCAATGTTTGTACTTTTGAACATCTGCATCAGCAAAAGGAAAGAATGCTTCGCCTGCCAGCGCCTTTTTGTAGCGTGGATCCAGAATAGTAGCACAAATGTAATGCTGATCTGACTTGATCTTTTGAAGACGTTCATCACCACGTAGGCGCTCTAATAATTTCTCAGACAAAATGAAATGGTCTTTTTTTTTTCATCTTTTTCAAACTCAGAAGACACCGCCATCAGTTGGTGCTCCAGCATGCACAACAATGGGATAGCTTTTCCCAAATTACAGTCCTCCTGGCTGACTGCACGCGTGAAGAACTCAAAAGGACGAAGCATGTCTGTCAGGCTTTTAACTATGTCCCATTGCGCCGCACTCATCCGCAGGTCCTCCTTCTGAGATGTACCCTCTGTGAAGAAATAGTGATCGAGTACCGTATACTGCTCATACAGACGCTCAAGCATGTAGAAGGTTGAGTTCCAACGTGTTGCCACCTCCTGGATGAGTGCTTTCACTGGCATTCCACGAATAAATAGCAGTCTCCGCAGATGCTTCCGGGCCTTAAAAGAATGGCTGAAATGGTTGCACATTTTGCGGCAGGTAGCCATTACCTCGAACGCTGTACTGTCTTTATCACTCAAGAATTTTTGAACTACCAGGTTGATACAGTGCGCCAAACACGGCACTCTAACATGGTCACCCTTCTGCATGGCCTTAACTACATTGGCGCCATTATCCGTGGAAACATAACCAATCTTGAGTTTTAGGGGGGATAGCATTTTCAAGACCTTTTTGTTAAACTCTTCCAAAAGGTTTTCTGCTGTGTGACTTTTCTCCAAGCCAAACATGGCTAGTGTTGCATGCTTCCGAGCAGCTTTGAAAACTTTGTCCGGGTCAACACCTGCGTTTAGCTTTGCTAAAACACCTGAAAAAGAGACCCAGTGTCCAGTGATGCACATGTAATCAGCGCCTGCGCCACTGGTCCACATGTCTGTTGTCAGATGTATTGTGTGAACAGCACTCTTCTGCAAAGCTGCCCCAATCGCCTGCAGCACATCTTCATGTAGTGCTGGAACCGCAACTCTGGCAAAATAGAACCGGCTCGGAACCTTCCATTTAGGGCAGAGCGTTGCCACTAATTCAAGAAAACCTACCGCTTCTACAAAAGAAAAAGGTAGAAGGTCCACAGCTAGCATTTTAGCCAGCTTAGTGTTATACAGACGCGTCAGTGGGTGGTTGCGTTCATATGGCACGTCTGAAGTAAGCATTGTTCTAATGTTGCCCTGGACCAAGCATTTACGGGCTGATAATGACTTCGTTGACCCAATTTTGCTCGCTGGTGAACTTTTGTGCGTTGGTGTCTCACTCGCTCCAACACTCTTAGTGTGCCTCACATTGGGTGTGCTGCTGACAGGGGTACTGGGTGTAAGGGAAGTGTTTGACACGTCTTCTTCCTGCTCGTCATCATCAGATGAAACATCAACGTTTCCTTGAATTTGGCCTTTCTTGATCGCATCTAGGTGCGCAAACCATTTGACAGTGTGCTGTCTCCTAAGATGACCTCTCTGGCCTCCGGTACCATAGTTGGTACCTGGCTTACCACGACTAACTGCTTGCTTACAAATGGTACAAATGGCAAACTTTGGATTTTTTGGACAAACAGTAAAGAAGTCCCAAACTGGGGACTTGAAGTGTCTGTGGGACATGGAGGAGGCGGCGATACTGGTGGTGGTGGTCATGAAGCTAATGCTAGATGAAGTGGAGGATGTGGATTGCCCAACTTTTGTACGTTTTGCACTTTCACCGCCACTAATTAAGGTCGAGGTTGACGGAGGTCTCTTCTTGCCAGAAAGAAATATGGAAGCGGGACGAGTTGGTGTACTACTTAACTCCAATGATTGTGGTGTTTCCACTGCCTCCTCATCGACAACATCATCATCACGCTCAGCAGCTCTTCGGGCTAGGGTCAAAATGTCTGTTTGCTGCATGCCCGCTGGGGCTGCAGTGACCTTTATGATGACTGGGTCGTCGTTGGCAGAGTCTTCATCAGCAGCAGTATCCGCCACTTCTTGTTGAGACTCATCACACTCCATAACTCTGAGACTTTGGACGAGCTTCCTTTTACGCTTAACTACCTTTGTTTGTTCCCAAGTTTGATCCGTATCATCAGAAGGAGGTGTGCTTGAAGAGGATGTAGACACCACCCTTGATCTCTTCCTTGCTAGGGGTGTGGAAGACAATGAAGGATCATCAGGAGGAGTGGCTTCCTCAAATGATACCTTGCCTTGATTGTCGATTTCCTGATGTGCCCCTACTTCGGGAGGAACAACTATTGTGGGCACTTGTTGTGACCCTCCATGCACCTCTGCTTGCGCATCTCCTTGCGCTGCCTCTCCTTCCACATGTACTTGGGCTTGTACTTGCACATGTGATTGTTGTTGCGGCTGTGGTTGTTCAACACTCGTCAGATGAGCTACAACAACCTGTGTTGATTGAGGGACATTGCTGCTGGTTTCTTGCGATGAGCCAACATCACTGGTCGATGGTGATTGAAGAAGTATACTGGCTGCCTCTGCAGCACTCAAGGGCTTGGACTTAAGTTGGCGTGGTGGTGGTGGTGGCACTGAGCCCAATGGAGCGGGGGTGCTGCTGCCAGCTTGGTCCCCAGCAGATCCCGCTGCAGCTGCTGCAGGCATACTTTTTTTTTTACTCCCAAAAAAAGGGGCGGGCGGCACACCAGTGTCCTTGGTAACTTGCTTCTTCTGCTCCTTACTGGCACCTTTCCTGCTAGAGGAGCTACGGGTTACTTTTTTTGGGGCCATCTTCTTCAGAGCAGGTCAGCAGGCAGCAGTTGCACGAGTTGCAGAGGGTTCTGTGTCCAGACGTGACGTCGCGTGACGTTATGCTGCACACACCGCTGCAGGACTTCTTCCTGGCACTGGTGGTTCTATTGAGTCTTCTTGTGCACCTAAAAGCAATGGAAGACAGAGGAACATCAGTTCAGTTATACACCCCAAAAAATCGACAAAACACAGAAAAATGAGCACAATCCCATGCCATCCATGATGTTTACATTGAAGACACCCCACAGAAAGACTAGGGACATGCAAGTATGCAACACTCACTACCCCTGGGCATAAGGGATGAAAAGTAGGCAAAATAAGTGCAGGCCTCAGACACTGCCTCTCCTCAAAATGGCCCCCTTACACCCCAAGCACATGTTGCCTGTACCAGCCAGCACTCAAGATGGCCACCACCACCACCCACATGGCCAGTCCACATCAACAGTACACCCACAAAAAACAGAAAAACAGCCAGAAATCACCACAATCCAATGCCATCCATGATGTTTACATCAAAGAGAGTGAGACCACACCACAGGCACACTCAGTCCATGCACCACCACCACCCCTGGGCAAGCAAAAGGCCACACCAGCAGCCCCCCAAAAACGACAAAAAACAATAAAACAAGCACAATCCCAGCCCATCCATGGCCTCAATTATGTTTAAATTCAAGAAGACACCCCACAGAAAGACTAGGCCCATGCAACACTCACCACCCCTGGGCAAAGGGCCACACCAGCAGGCCCAAAAAAACGACAAAAAACAATAAAATCTGCACAATCCCAGCCCATCCATGGCCTCAATGGTGTTTAAATTCAAGAAGACACCCCTCAGAAACACTAGGCCCATGCAACACTCACTACCCCTGGGCATAAGGGATGAAAAGTAGGCAAAATAAGTGCAGGCCTCAGACACTGCCTCTCCTCAAAATGGCCCCCTTACACCCCAAGCACATGTTGCCTGTACCAGCCAGCACTCAAGATGGCCACCACCACCACCCACATGGCCAGTCCACATCAACAGTACACCCACAAAAAACAGAAAAACAGCCAGAAATTACCACAATCCAATGCCATCCATGATGTTTACATCAAAGAGAGTGAGACCACACCACAGGCACACTCAGTCCATGCACCACCACCACCCCTGGGCAAGCAAAAGGCCACACCAGCAGCCCCCCAAAAATGACAAAAAACAATAAAATAAGCACAATCCCAGCCCATCCATGGCCTCAATTATGTTTAAATTCAAGAAGACACCCCACAGAAAGACTAGGCCCATGCAACACTCACCACCCCTGGGCAAAGGGCCACACCAGCAGGCCCAAAAAAACGACAAAAAACAATAAAATCTGCACAATCCCAGCCCATCCATGGCCTCAATGGTGTTTAAATTCAAGAAGACACCCCTCAGAAACACTAGGCCCATGCAACACTCACTACCCCTGGGCATAAGGGATGAAAAGTAGGCAAAATAAGTGCAGGCCTCAGACACTGCCTCTCCTCAAAATGGCCCCCTTACACCCCAAGCACATGTTGCCTGTACCAGCCAGCACTCAAGATGGCCACCACCACCACCCACATGGCCAGTCCACATCAACAGTACACCCACAAAAAACAGAAAAACAGCCAGAAATTACCACAATCCAATGCCATCCATGATGTTTACATCAAAGAGAGTGAGACCACACCACAGGCACACTCAGTCCATGCACCACCACCACCCCTGGGCAAGCAAAAGGCCACACCAGCAGCCCCCCAAAAACGACAAAAAACAATAAAATAAGCACAATCCCAGCCCATCCATGGCCTCAATTATGTTTAAATTCAAGAAGACACCCCACAGAAAGACTAGGCCCATGCAACACTCACCACCCCTGGGCAAAGGGCCACACCAGCAGGCCCAAAAAAACGACAAAAAACAATAAAATCTGCACAATCCCAGCCCATCCATGGCCTCAATGGTGTTTAAATTCAACAAAACAGTTGTATCATGCACCCATAACCAACCCTGGTCCTACTGGATACTGTGGCTACCCACAATATAATTTATTTAATTTTCTGAAAAAGTTCCAAAATTGTACTTGCAGCAACTGTAATGCCCCAAACAAACTTACTTGTGAAAGTTGATTTCTAATCCAAAAGTGATCCAAAGACAGTCAAAAAGGCCTCAAATCCAAATATCCAGCAGCACCCACAAAAAGTAATCCTTCCAGCTCCAGATCCAAATGAAAGTGACCAGGAGATGGACAAAGCACTGGGAGGAGCCTGCTGGACAGAAACAGGAAGTTGGAGACTGTGGGGCACTTCCTTCCCCCCCCCCCCCAAAATGGACTCCTTGCAAAAAAAAAGGCCATGCAAATGTCAACCTGAGGAGTGATTCTGATAAAAATCATAATTTTCTGAAGGTTTATCCTGTTTGCTGGTGATTTTCTTGTGCGAAATTGCAAAATCTCTATTTCGCAAGTGCGAGATTGTTCCTTTCCGCCGCAACTACGTGTTCGCAATTGCGAACTCTCGCGAGGTGTGCTGTGCAAGGTGGCAAGCCGCGAGTACGTATTCGCGGGCGACAAACTCCCGCGGGAACACGCAGCAAGATCTAAAATGGCGCGTCACTCGCAAAGAAAAACAACTCGGCAAACGCTAAAATGACGGAAAGTGAACGCCGTGCACCACGCCGCGCGCCGCAACCAAGCAAAAAATCCGCCGCGAGCGGATTCACGGATTTTCGACAGATTCGCGAGCGTTCGCGGATTGCGAATTTGCCGAAAATCCGAAAAATCCGCGATCGGAGCGGATTTTACGCCCATGCTTAATCACACTCCTCATCCTCCACCCATCCCTTGACTCTCCCCGAGGTCTCCCTTCATCTCACTCCCCAGCCTTTACCCATCCCTTGACTCTCCCTGAGGTCTCCCTTCATCTCACTCCTCAGCCTCTAACCGTCCCTTGACTCTCCCCGAGGTCTCCCTTCATCTCACTCCTCAGCCTCCACCCATCCCTTGACTCTCCCTGAGGTCTCCCTTCATCTCACTCCCCAACCTCTACCCATCCCTTGACTCTCCCCGAGGTCTCCCTTTCTTTCACTCTCTGCCTCTACCCATTCCTTGACACTCCCTGAGGTCTCCCTTCAACTCACTCCCCGGCCTCTACCCACCCTTTGACTCTCCCCCGAGGTCTCCCTTCATCTCACTCCTCAGCCTCTACCCAACCCTTGACTCTCACTGAGGTCTCCCTGCATCTCACTCCCCAGCCTCTACCCATCCCTTGACTCTCCCCGAGGTCTCCCTTCCTCTCACTCCCCCGCCTCTACCCCTCCCTTTACTCTCTCCCGAGGTCTCCCTTCATCTCACTCCCCAGCCTCTACCCATCCCTTGACTCTCCCCCGAGGTCTCTCTTCATCTCACCCCCCAGCCTCTACCCATCCCTTGACTCTCCCCGAGGTCTCTCTTCCTCTCACTCCCCAGCCTTTACCCATCCCTTGACTCTCCCCGAGGTCTCCCTTCATCTCACTCCTCAGCCTCTACCCATCCCTTGACTCTCCCAGTCGTCTCCCTTCATCTCCCTCCCCAGCCTCTACCCGTCCCTTCACTCTCCCCAGGTCTCCCTTCATCTCCCTCCCCAGCCTCTACCCGTGCCTTCACTCTCCCGAGGTCTCCCTTCATCTCACTCCTCAGCCTCTACCCATCCCTTGACTCTCCCCCGAGGTCTCCCTTCATCCCCCTCCCCAGCCTCTACCCGTCCCTTCACTCTCCCCAGGTCTCCCTTCATCTCCCTCCCCAGCCTCTACCCGTCCCTTCACTCTCCCGAGGTCTCCCTTCATCTCACTCCTCAGCCTCTACCCGTCCCTTGACTCTCCCCCGAGGTCTCCCTTCATCTCACTCCCCAGCCTCCACCCATCCCTTGACTCTCCCCAGGTCTCTCTTCATCTCACTCTTCAGCCTCCACCCATCCCTTGACTCTCCCCCGAGGTCTCCCTTCATCTCACTCCTCAGCCTCTACCCATCCCTTGACTCTCCTCCGAGGTCTCCCTTCATCTCACTCCTCAGCCTCTACCCATCCCTTGACTCTCCCCCGAGGTCTCCCTTCATCTCCCTCCCCAGCCTCTACCCACCCCTTGACTCTCCTTGAGGTCTCCCTTCATCTCACTCCCCAGCCTCCACCCATCCCTTGACTCTCCCCGAGGTCTCCCTTCATCTCCCTCCCCAGCCTCTACCCGTCCCTTCACTCTCCCCAGGTCTCCCTTCATCTCACTCCTCAGCCTCTACCCATCCCTTGACTCTCCCTGACGTCTCCCTTCATCTCACTCCCAACCTCTACCCACCCCTTGACTCTCCCCGAGGTCTCCCTTCATCTCAGTCCCCAACCTCAACCCATCCCTTGACTCTCAATGAGGTCTCCCTTCATCTCCCTCCCCAGCCTCTACCCGTCCCTTCACTCTCCCCAGGTCTCCCTTCATCTCACTCCCCAGCCTCTACCCATCCCTTGACTCTCCCCGAGGTCTCCCTTAATCTCACTCCCCAACCTCTACCCATCCCTTGACTCTCCCCGAGGTCTCCCTTCATCTCACTCCCCAACCTGTACCCATCCCTTGACTCTCCCCGAGGTCTCCCTTTCTTTCACTCTCTGCCTCTACCCATTCCTTGACTCTCCCCGAGGTCTCCCTTCATCTCACTCCCCAGCCTCTACCCATCCCTTGACTCTCCCCGAGGTCTCCCTTCATCTCACTCCTCAGCCACTACCCACCCCTTGACTCTCCCCGAGGTCTCCCTTCATCTCCTTCCCCGGCCTCTACCCGTCCCTTCACTCTCCCCAGGTCTCCCTTCATCTCACTCCTCAGCCTCTACCCATCCCTTCACTCTCCCCAGGTCTCCCTTCATCTCACTCCTCAGCCTCCACCCATCCCTTGACTCTCCCCGAGGTCTCCCTTCATCTCACTCCTCAGCCTCTACCCGTCCCTTGACTCTCCCCCGAGGTCTCCCTTCATCTCACTCCTCAGCCTCCACCCATCTCTTGACTCTCCCCCGAGGTCTCCCTTCATCTCACTCCTCAGCCTCCACCCATCCCTTGACTCTCCCCGAGGTCTCCCTTCATCTCACTCCCCAGCCTTTACCCATCCTTTAACTCTCCCCGAGGTCTCCCTTCATCTCACTCCCCAGCCTCTACCCATCCCTTGACTCTCCCAGACGTCTCCCTTCATCTCCCTCCCCAGCCTCTACCCATCCCTTGAATCTCCCCCGAGGTCTCCCTTCATCTCACTCCTCAGCCTCTACCCATCCCATGACTCTCCCCGAGGTCTACCTTCATCTCCCTCCCAGCCTCTACCCGTCCCTTCACTCTCCCCAGGTCTCCCTTCATCTCACTCCTCAGCCTCCACCCATCCCTTGACTCTCCCTGAGGTCTCCCTTCATCTCACTCCCCAGCCTCTACCCAACCCTTGACTCTCCCCGAGGTCTCCATTCATCTCACTCCTCAGCCACTACCCAACCCTTGACTCTCCCCGAGGTCTCCCTTCATCTCACTCCTCATCCTCCACCCATCCCTTGACTCTCCCCGAGGTCTCCCTTCATCTCACTCCCCAACCTCTACCCATCCCTTGACTCTCCCCGAGGTCTCCCTTCCTCTCACTCCTCATCCTCCACCCATCCCTTGACTCTCCCCGAGGTCTCCCTTCCTCTCACTCCTCATCCTCCACCCATCCCTTGACTCTCCCCCGAGGTCTCCCTTCATCTCACTCCTCAGCCTCTACCCAACCCTTGACTCTCCCTGAGGTCTCCCTTCATCTCACTCCCCAGCCTTTACCCATCCTTTAACTCTCCCCGAGGTCTCCCTGCATCTCACTCCCCAACCTCTACCCAACCCTTGACTCTCCCTGAGGTCTCCCTTCATCTCACTCCTCAGCCTCTACCCACCCCTTGACTCTCCCCCGAGGTGTCCCTTCCTCTCACTCCCCAGCCTCTACCCCTCCCTTTACTCTCTCCCGAGGTCTCCCTTCCTCTCACTCCCCGTCTCTCCCATCCCTTGACTCTCCCCTGAGGTCTCCCTTCATCTCACTCCCCAGCCTCTACCCGTCCCTTCACTCTCCCCAGGTCTCCCTTCATCTCACTCCTCAGCCTCTACCAACCCCTTGACTCTCCCTGAGGTCTCCCTTCATCTCACTCCCCAACCTCTTCCCATCCCTTGACTCTCCCCGAGGTCTCCCTTCATCTCACTCCTCAGCCTCTACCCAACCCTTGACTCTCCCCGAGGTCTCCCTTCATCTCACTCCTCAGCCTCTACCCAACCCTTGACTCCCCCCCTAGGTCTCCATTCATCTAACTCCTCACCTCAGCCTCTACCCACCCCTATCAGCCCAACCTTCATTGCGCACCTGGTGCAGTACAATGCACCTAATGTCGAAAATATTTATTTTAAACGAAGAATACGAAAACTCCACATTATTTATTTATATAAAAGGTCTGCGCCTTCCCAGTAGCAGAGTCCTGTGGATGGAACACCTGTGACGTGCTAGGCCCTCCACTGTGACGTCACGAGGCCCAGCCTAGCACCAGCAGGGGAATCCTGTGGATGGAACACCTGTGACGTGCCAGGCCCTCCACTGTCATGTCACGAGGTCCAGGCTAAGTGAACAGGGGACTCCTGTGGATGGAACACCTGTGACGTGCCAGGCCCTGCACTGTGATGTCACGAGGTCCAGGCAAGCACCAGCAGGAGAATCCTGTGGATGGAACACCTGTGACGTGCCAGGCCCTCCACTGTGATGTCAGGAGGTCGAGGCTAAGTGCTAAGAGGGGAGAGGGGGGGCCTCCGCTGCAGCAGAGACAAGGAGAGGCCACTGAGGGGGGAGAATGTCGGGCAAGATTAGATCGTCTTTGAGGCTCATCGCAGGATCCTTTTGTGACTAAATATATATATATTTTTTTTTTTTGTAGGTAATTGAATTAAAGCCGTGCCTCGCCTGCTTCCCCTCCCCCTTACACTGCCACACCTGTCATCGTCCATAAGCCGGTGATGCATGATGACAGGTTGAAGGTCTCTATTGTGACGTGTCCGTGGTATACAAGGCTGGTAACCAGGCAGCCTTGGCATTGCACTCATGAGCACCGGACGGAGAGGACCACTGCTGGCGGCCGGAGCCGAGGTCCCCGAGAGGCCGAGGGGGCCGGGGCCTCACAGGCTCCAGAAGAACTGGGCGGGGCTGGGTCACAAGGGACAAGGTGAGTATAGAAACCAAATGAAAACCGAACTTGAAACTGAACTGAAACCGAACTTGAAACTGAACTGAAACCAAACTTTAAACTGAACTGAAACCAAACTTTAAACTGACTTGATACTGGCTTGATACTGACTTGATACTGGCTTGATACTGACTTGATACTGACTTGAAACTTCCCTTCCCTTTTCCTTTCTCTTTACCGTTTTTCCTTCTCTACCTTACATTCTTATCGTTCCTCATATCCATTTCTCCCCCTTTCTTTTAAGTTCTCTTTTTCTCCATCACTCTTTAATCCTCTCCCCTTCTGTCACTCCCCTCCCCTTCCCATTCAATCCATTCTGGTCCCATCCTGCACTCTCTTATCTCCTTTTCCATCTCCACCCCTTCCCTTCTCTTCCCCTCCATTCCCTCCTATTCACACCCTCTTTCCCTTCCAATCTGTTCCCATCGCCTCTGCTCCTTTTCTGCTCCCCTTCCACTTACCCATCCTTTCTTCCTTATTCTTTCTTCCTTCACCTCCCTTCATCTTCACCATTCCCTCCTCTTTCCCCTCACCCATCCCTTCTTCCATACCCTACCCTTCCCTTCACTACCCTTCCCCTCACCTCCCTCTCTCTCATTTGCCCTCGCCCCTCCCTTCTCCCTGCCTTTCCCTGCCTTTCTCTTCTCCGCCTTCTTCCCCTCATTCTTCTTTTCCTTTCCTTTCCTTTCCTTTCCTTTCCTTTCCTTTCCTTTCCTTTCCTTTCCTTTCCTTTCCTTTCCCTTCCCCACCCTTCCCTAACCCATCCCTTCTTTCCCTTTATCCCACCCTCCCACTACCCCTTTTCCTCCTTGTTCCCCTCCCCCTTTATTTCCATTACTTTCTTCTTTACCTCTTTAATTCTCTCCCCTTCTGTCACTCCCACTGCCCTTCCATCCCATTCACTGCCTCACCTCCCATCCCATTATGTTACCCCCACACACAACCCCCCACACACACAACCCCACACACACAACCCCACACACACACAACCCCACACACACAACTCCACACAAACACCCCCCACACACATACACCCCCACACACAACCCCCACACACAATCCCCCCACAACTCCCAAACACACAACCGCCCCACACACACAACCCCACACACACAACCCCACACACACAACCCCACACACACAACCCCCCCACACTCAACCCCCCACACACAGCCCCACACACTCACACACACAACCCCACACACACAACCCCACACACACAACCCCACACACACAACCTCACACACACAACTCCCCACACACACAACCCCCCAACACACAACACCACACACTCACACACAACCCCACAAACACACACAACCACCCTCACAAACAACACCCCACACACAACCCCCCACACACAACCGCACACTCACAACCCCCCACACTCACACACAACCCCACACACAACCCCACACACTCACACAACACCACACACTCACACATACAACCCCACACACACAACCCCCCACACACAACCTACCCCACGCACACAACCCCCGCACACACACAACCCCCCCCACACACAACCCCCCACACACACACCACGCACACAACCCCACCACACACACACAACCCAACACACACAACCCAACACACACACAACCCCACTCACCCCACACACAACCACAACCACACACACAGCCCCACACACAACCACACACACACAACCACACACAACCACACAACCTCACACAACCATACACATACAACCAACCACACACACCACACAACCCCCCCACACACAGCCCCACACACACAGACCCCACACACAACCCCACACACCACACACAACCCCACAAACACACACAACCACCCTCACACACAACACCCCACACACACATATCCCCCACACACACAACCGCACACACACACAACCCCCACACTCACACACAACCCCACACACTCACACAACACCACACACTCACACATACAACCCCACACACACAACCCCCCACACACACAACCGCTGCACACACACAACCCCTGCACACACACAACCCCCACACACACACCACGCACACAACCCCACGACACACACAACCCAACACACACACAACCCAACACACACACAGCCCCACACACAACCCCACACACACAACCACACACAACCACACAGCCTCACACAACCATACACATACAACCAACCACACATACCACACAACCCCCCACACACAGCCCCACACACACAGACCCCACACACAACCCCAAACACCACACACAACCCCACACACAACCCCACACACACCACCCCACACACACAACCCCACACACTCACACAACACCACGCACTGACACATACAACCAAAGACACACACAACCCCCCCACACACACACAACCTCCCCCACACACACAACCCCCCACACACACAATCCCCCCACACACACCACACACACAACCTCACCACACACAACCCAACACACACAACCCCCCACACACAGCCCCACACAACCCCACACACTACAACCACACACACAGCCCCATACACACAACCCCCCACACACAACCACACAACCTCACACAACCATACACATACAACCAACCACACACACAACCACACAACCCCCCACACACAGCCCCCCACCCCCCCCACACACACAACCCCACACACCACACACCACACAACCCCCCACACACAACCCCCCAAACACAACCCCACATGCACACAACCCCACACACACAACCCCACACACACACAACCACCCCACACACACACAATCCCCCACACACACAACCCCCACACACACAAACCCCCCAAACACACACAATCCCCCCACACACAATCCCCTCCACACACAAACCCCACACACACAGCCCCACCCAACACACACAACACCCCACAACCCCCCCCCCACACACACACAACACCCCCACACACAACACCCCACACACAACCCCACAAACTCACACCTACACACACACACCCCAAACTCACACCTACACACACACAACCCCATAACCACACACCCACACCCACACACACAACCCCCCACACACAACCCCCACACAAAAGCCCCACACACAACCCAACACACTCACAACCCCCCACACACACAACCACACACACATAACCCCACACAAAACCCCACACAACCACACAAACACACAACCACACAACCACACAACCACACACTCACATGCCCACACACACACCCTACACAAACACAACCCCACACAATCACACACACAACTCCCCCCCCACACATACATAACCCCCCACACACAACCCCACACACACACAACCCCCTCACACAAACACAACCCACCACACACACCCCCCACACACAACCCCTCACCCACAAATAACCCCCCCCACACACACAACCCCCCCACACACAACCCCCATACATAACCCCCCACACACAACCCCCACAAACACACAACCCCACAAACACACAACCCCACAGACACAACCCCGCCCACACACACAACCCCCCAAACACACAACCCCCACACACAGCCCCACACACACCTACCCCCCCACACACAAACACACAACCACACAACCCCACACACAAACCCCCACACACCCCAACAACAACCCCACACACTCGCACAACCCATGCACTCACACACACCCCCCCCACACACACAC
Organism: Lissotriton helveticus; assembly: GCF_964261635.1. Taxonomy (NCBI): domain Eukaryota; kingdom Metazoa; phylum Chordata; class Amphibia; order Caudata; family Salamandridae; genus Lissotriton; species Lissotriton helveticus. The sequence continues at coordinate 815,946,486 of NC_136073.1, read as the reverse complement.
ACACACATAAGCCTCCCCCACACACAACCCCCCACACACACAACCCCCACATACATAACCCCCCACACACAACCCCACACCCGCAAATAACCCCACACACAACCCCCACACACACAACCCCACACAACCCCAAACACACACAACCCCACACACACAACACCCACACACAACCCCACCACAAACACACAACCCCCACACAAACCCACACACAACCCCACACACACAATCCACACACACACACACAACCCCACACACACAACCCCACACACAACTCCCCCTCACACACAACCCCACACACATACTACCCCACACACAACCCCACACACTCACACAACCCCATGCACTCACACACAAAACACCCCACACACACCCAAAAAAACACACCACCCACAACCACACAACCTCACACGCAACCTCACACACAACCACACACACAACCCCCCACACACAACCCCCCACACACACCCCCACACACCCCAACACACAAACCCACACACTCACACAACACCACACACTCACACACACAACCCCCACACACACAACCCCCCCCACACACAACCCCCCACACATAACCCCCCACACACAACCCCCCCACACAATCACACACAACCCAACACCCCCACACGCACAACCACAACCCCACGCACAACCCCCACACACATACCACACACACACAACCAAACACACACAGAACCCCCCACACACAACCCCCCCCAACAAACACATTCCCACCCTCCACACACACAACCCCCACACACACACCCCCCACACAAAAACCCTCCCCACACACAGCCCCACACACAACCTCCCACACAACCCCCCACACACACAACCCCCCACACAAAACTCCTCACAACCACACACACACAACCCCACAACCACACACAAACACACAACCACACACACCCACGCACACACAACCCTACACACACTACCCCACTCTCCACACAACACCCCCACACACACAGCACACACAACCCCCCACACACACAACCCCCCACACACAATCCCCCCACACATAACCCCCCCACACAACCCCCCACACACAACCCCCCACACACACAACCTCCCCACACACAACCCCCCCACACAACTCCTCATACACAAGCAACCCCACACTCACACACAACCCCCCACACACAACTCCCACACACAAACCCCCCACACACAACCCCACACACACACAACCCCCATACACACAACCCCCACACACACAATCCCAACACACAACCCCAAACACACAACCCCACACACACACAACCCCCACATACAACCCCCACACACAGCCCCCCACACAACACCCACACACACAACCCCACACACAACCCCCAACACACAACCCCACACACTCAAACAACCCCCACACCAGCCCGTCACACACACAGCCCACACTCACACACACAACCCCACCCACACACAACCCCCTCACACACACCACCCCACACACACAACCGCACACAAACACAACCCACCCACACACACACATCCCCACACACTCACACACACAGCTTCCCACACACAACCCCTCACACATACTACCCCACACACAACCCCACACACTCACACAACCCCATGCACTCACACACACAACCCCACACACACAACAACCCACACACACCCAAAAAAAACCACACACCACCCCCAACACACAACCTCACACACAACCTCACACACAACCACACACACAACCCCCACACACACACCCCACACACCCCAACACACAAACCCACACACTCACACAACACCACACAATCACACACACAACCCCCCACACACAACCCCCCACACACAACCCCCCACACACAACCCCACACACACAACCCCCCACACAACCACACACAACCCAACACCCCCCCCACATGCACAACCCCACACACAACCACAACCCCACACACAACCCCCCACACATGACCACACACACAAAACCAACCCCACACACAAGCCCCCACACACAACCCCACCCCGCACAAACACATTCCCACCCTCCACACACACAACCCCCACACACACAACCCCCCACACACACAACCCCCCACACACACAAACCCCCACACACAACCCCCACACATACACAACGCCCCCCCCACACACAGCCCCACAAACTCACAACCACACACACACAACCCCATAACCACACACACAACCCCCACACACACAGCCCCACACACACAACCCCCACACACAACCCACCCACACACAACTCCCCACACACAAACTCCTCACAACCACACACACACAACCACACAACCCCACAACCACACACAAACACACAACACACAACCACACACACCCATGCACACACAACCCTACACACACAACCCCACTCACCACACAACTCCCCACACACAGCACACACAACCCCACACACACAACCCCCCACACACAACCCCCACACACAACCCCCCCACACACAACCCCCCCCACACAACCCCACACACACAACCCCACACACACAACCCCACACACAACCCCCACACACACAACCCCCACACAACTCCACAACAACACCACACTCATACACAACCCCACACACATACAACTCCCACACACAAACCCCCACACACAACCCCCCACACACACAACCCCCCACACACAACCCCCCCACACACAATCCAACCACAACCCAAACACACAACCCCACACACACACAACCTCCACATACAACCCCACACACAGCACCCCACACAACCCCCACACACAACCCCACACACAACCCCAACACAACCCCACACACACAGCCCCTCACACACACGGCCCACACTCACACACACAACCCCACCCACACATAACCCCCCACACACACCACACCACACACACAACCCCACACTCACACAGCCCCCACACACACACACAACCCCACACACACAACCCTCCACACACACACCCAAATGAAACCCCACATACACACAACCGCACACAACCACACACAACTTACTGCACCCCAAAAAACAACGCCACACATATACTCACTTAGCCTCACACACACACACACAACCCCCCACACACATCCCCACACACACAACCCACCCCACACACAACCCCACACAAACAACCTTACACAACCATACACAACCACACCACCCCACAACCACACACAAACACACAACCAACCACAAACACAACCCCCAAAACACACTCAACCCCACACACCACACAACCCGCCACACACAACCCCACACACACAACCCCCCACACACAACCCCACACACCACCCCACACACTCACCCAACCCCGTGCACTCACACACACAACCCCACACAAACACCCCACACACACACACACAAAACACACACACCACACACAACCACACAACCTCACACACAACCTCACACACAACCACACACACAACCACACACACAACCCCCCACACACCCCAACACACAAACCCACATACTCACACAAAACTACACACTCACACACACAACTCCCCACACACACAACCCCATACACAAACACAACCCCACACACAACCATACACACACAATCACACACAACCTCCCCACATGCACAACCCCACTCACAACCACAACCCCCCACACACAACCACACTTACAACCACACAACCTCACACACAACCACACAACCCCCCACACACAACCCCACACAATACACAACCCCCCACACACAACCCCCCACACACACAACCCCCCACACACAACCCCCACTCACAACGCCCCACACACACAACCCCACCACACACACAACCCACACACAAACCCCCCACACACACAAACCACACACACACAACCCCACCCCCCACACACACAACCCCACACACACACAACCCCCCCCAAAAACACACAACCCTTCCCACACACAAACTCCACACACAACCCCCCCACACACAACCCCACAAACACACAACCACACACACACAACCCCATAACCACACACACAACCCCACACACACACACACAGCCCCACACACACACACAACCCCCCACACACAACCCCCCCACACACAACCCCCCCACACAAAACCCCTCACAACCACACACAAACACACAACTACACAACCACACACAAACACACAACTACACACACCCACGCACACAACCCTACACACACGACCCCACTCACCACACATACCCCCCACACACACAACAGCACATACAACCCCACACACACACAACCCCCACACACAACCCCCACACACACAACCCCCCCACACACAACCCCCCCACACACACACCCCACACACAGAACCCCCCATACACAACCCCCCACACCACCCCACACACTCACCCAACCCCGTGCACTCACACACACAACCCCACACAAACACCCCACACACACACACAAAACACACACACCACACACAACCACACAACCTCACACACAACCTCACACACAACCACACACACAACCACACACACAACCCCCCACACACCCCAACACACAAACCCACATACTCACACAAAACTACACGCTCACACACACAACTCCCCACACACACAACCCCATACACAAACACAACCCCACACACAACCATACACACACAATCACACACAACCTCCCCACATGCACAACCCCACTCACAACCACAACCCCCCACGCACAACCACACTTACAACCACACACACAACCACACAACCCCCCCACACACAACCCCACACAATACACAACCCCACACACACAACCCCCCACACACACAACCCCCCACACACAACCCCCACTCACAACGCCCCACACACACAACCCCACCACACACACAACCCACACACAAACCCCCCACACACACAAACCACACACACACAACCCCACCCCCCCCACACACACAACCCCACACACACACAACCCCCCCAAAAACACACAACCCTTCCCACACACAAACTCCACACACAACCCCCCCACACACAACCCCACAAACTCACAACCACACACACACAACCCCATAACCACACACACAACCCCACACACACACAGCCCCACACACACACACACAACCCCCCACACACAACCCCCCCACACACAACCCCCCCCCCACACAAAACCCCTCACAACCACACACAAACACACAACTACACAACCTCACAACCACACACAAACACACAACTACACACACCCACGCACACAACCCTACACACACGACCCCACTCACCACACAAACCCCCCACACACACAACAGCACATACAACCCCACACACACAACCCCCACACACAACCCCCACACACACAACCCCCCACACACAACCCCCCCACACACACCCCCCACACACACAACCCCCCACACACACAACCCCCACACACAGAACCCCCCACACACAACCCCACACACACACACAACTCCCCACACACAACTCCACATCCACAAACAACACCACACACACAACCCCCCCACACACAACCTCCCACACACAACCCCACACACACAACCCCCACACACACAACCCCACACACACACAACCCCCCACACAACCTCAAACACACAACCACACACACAACCCCCACACACAGCCCCCACACAACCCCCTCACACACACAACCCTACGCACTCACACACAACCCCCCACACACACAACCCCCACACACAACCCCCCACACACAACCAAACACACTCAAACAACCCCCACACACAGCCCACACTCACACACACAACCCCACCCACACACAACCCCCAACACACACCACCCCACACACACAACCCCACACTCACACAACCCCACACACACAACCCTCCACAAACCCCCACCAAAAGAAACCCCACATACACACAACCACACACAACCACACAACCACACACACAACTTACCACACACCCCAAAACACAACACCACACATATACTCACTTAACCTCACACACACACACAACCCCCACACACATCCCCACACACACAACCCCCCACACAACCCCACACAAACCTTACACAACCACACACCCACACACAACCACACAACCCCACAACCACACACAAACACACAACCAACCACACACACAACCCCCAAACACACACAACCCCACACCACACAACCCACCACACACAACCTCAAACACACAACCCCCCACACACACCACCCCACACACATACCACCCCACACACCACCCCACACACACACAACCCCGTGCACTCACACACACAACCCCACACACACAACACCCCACACACACACACAAAAAAAACACACTCAACCACACAACCTCACACACAACCTCACACACAACCACACACACAACCACACACACAACCCCCCACACACCCTAACACACAAACCCACACACTTACACAACACCACACACACACACACAACCCCCCCACATGCACAAACCCTCTCACAACCACAACCCCCCACACACAACCACACATACAACCACACATCCCCACACACAACCACACACACAACCACACAACCCCCCACACACAACCCCCCCACACACAACCCCACATACCACACAACCCCACACACAACCCCACACACACAACGCCCACACACAACCCCCACACACAACCCCTTCACACAAACCCCCCCACACACACAAACCCCCCACACACAAATCACACACACACACACACAACCCCACACACACAACCCCGCACACACACACAACCCCCCACACACACACAACCCTTCCCACACACAAACCCCACACACAACCCCCCACACACACAACCCCACAAACTCACAACCACACACACAACCCCATAACCACACACACAACCCCACACACACACAGCCCCACACACACACAACCCCCCCACACACAACCCCCACACACAAAACCCCTCACAACCACACACAAACACACAACCACACAACCACACAACCACACACAAACACACAACCACACACACTCACGTACACACAACCCTACACACACGACCCCACTCACCACACAACCCCCCCACACACACACAACAGCACACACAACCCCCCCCACACACAACCCCCCACACACAACCCCCCCACACACAACCCCCCACACACACACCCCACACACACACAACCCCCACACACAGAACCCCCCATACACAACCCCACACACACAACCCCCACACAACTCCACATCCACAAACAACCCCACACACTCACACACAACCCCACACACAACCCCCCACACAACCCCACACACACACAACCCCCCACACACACAACCCCCCACATACACAACCCCACACACAACCCCAAACACACAACCCCACACACACAACCCCCACACACAACCCCCCACACAACCCCCTCACACACACAACCCTACACACTCACACAACCCACACACACACAACCCCACACACACAACTCCACACACAACCTCCCCACACAACCCCCACACACAACCCCCCACACATAACCCCACACACACAACCCCCCACACACACAACCCCCCCACACACAACCCCCCACACAATCCCAAACACACAACCCCACACACACACACAACCCCACACACACACCACCCCACACACACAACGCCATTCACACAACCCCCCCACACACACAACCCCACACACAACCCTCCACACACACACACACACCCAAAACCCCACATACACACCCACACACACAACTTACCACACACCCCAAAACACAACGCCACACACATATACACTCACTTACCCCACACACACAACCCCCCCACACACATCCCCACGCACACAACCCCCCACACACACAACCTTACACAACCACACACCCACACACACAACCCAACAACCACAAACAAACACACACAACCCCCAAACACACACAACCCCACACACCACACACCCCACAATCCCCCACACACAACTCCACACACACAACCCCACACACACAACCACACACACACACAACCCCATACACACACACAAACCCCCACACACACAACCCCCCCACACAAGCCCCGCACACACCCCCGCACACAGACTCAAACCACACACACAACCCTAACCCCACACACACAACCCCACCTACACAAACACAACCCCACACACAAACCCATTTACACACATAACCCCCCACACACAATCCCACACAAACACCCCCCACACATACACACAACCCCACAACCTCACACTCCCACACACACACACACACCCCATAACCACACAAACACAACCCCCCACACACAAACCCACACACACACACAACCACACACACATAACCACACACAACCACACTCACAACTATACAACCCCCACACACACAACCCCACCCACATGCCCACACACACACAACCCCACACACAACCCCACACACAACCCCCCACACACACCACACACACAACCCCACACACTCAACCTTCCCACACACACAACCACACACACATAACCACACACAACCACACAACTATACAACCCCCACACACACAACCCCACCCACATGCCCACACACAACCCCCCACACACACCACACACAACCCCACACACTCAACCTTCCCACACACACAACCACACACACAACCACATACACTTTCTCTTTCAACAGCGCTCTCTCACAGACACTCTCTCACATTCTCATACAGACTCTCACAGATAGACTCTCATAAAGACTCTCACAAACTCTCAGACTCACAGACATTCTCAACACTCTCACACCCTCAGACACTCTCTCACAGACTTTCACAGACACTCTCTCGACCTTCATAGACACTCTCTCACAGACACACTCTCACAAAGATTCAGAGACACTCTCTCACAAACTCTCACAGACACTCTTTCACACTCTATCACAGACATTCCCTCACACTCCCTCACACTCTCACAGACACTCTCCCAGACTCTCACACACACTCTCTCACAGACACTGTCTCACAGACACTCTCACAGACTCACAGTCAGTCTCTCACAGACACTGTCACAAACACTCTCACAGACACTCTCACAGACACTCTCAGACACTCAGACACTCTCTCACAGACTCTCAAATACGCTCTCTCACAGACACTCTCACACTCTCACTCTCACATACACACTCTCACAGATAATCTCTCACAGACACTCTCTCACGAGCACAGTCTCACACAAACACTCTCTCACAAGCACACTATCAAAGACACACCCTCTCACAGACTCACATACACTCTCTCACAGACTCTCACAAACACTCTCAGATTCTCGGACACTCTCTCACATACTCTCACAGACACTCTCACACACAGAAACTCTCTCGCAGACACTCTCTCACAGACACTCTCACATACACACTCAAATACACTCTCACAGACACTCTATCACAGACACTCACAGACACTCCCTCACAGATTCTCACAGACCCTCTCACAGACACTCTCTCACAGACACTCTCTCACAGTCTCGAAGACACTCACAGACACTCTATCACAGCCACTCTATCAAAGACACTATCTCAAAGACACTCTCACAGACACTCACACACTCTCCCACAGACTCTCTCATAGTTTCTCACGACCACTTTCTCACACACTCTCTCAAGACTCTAACAGACACTCTCACAGACAGACTCTCACAGACACTCTCTCAGACACTCTCTCACACACTCACAAGCACACTCTCAGACACTCTCTTACAGACACTCTCACAGACTCTCAGACACTCTCACAGACACTCTCAAAGACACTCACAGAAATTCTCTTGACACTCTCGCAGACTCTCACAGACACTCTCACAGACACTCTATCACAGACACTCACAGGCACTCCCTCAGACTCTCACAGACTCTCACAGACACTCTCACAGACACTCTCTCACAGAGACAGACTCTAACAGACACTCTCTCACAGACACTCTCTCACAGACACTTTCTCACAGACACTCTCTTACAGACACTCTCAGACTCACAGACACTCTCAGACTCTCACAGACTCTCACAGATATTCCCTCGGCACTCACAGACACTTTCTCACAGACACTCTCTCAGACTCTCACAGACTCTCACAGACATTCTCTCAATACTCACAGACACTCTCTCAGAGACTCTCACTCTGACAGACACTCTCTCACAGACTCTCTCACAATCTTTCAGAGACACTCTCTCACAAACTCTCACAGACACTCTCACATTCTATCACAAACACTCCCTCACACTCCCTCACACTCTCACAGACTCTCACAGACACTCTCTCACAGACTCTCACAGACACTCTCACACACACTCTCTCACAGACTCTCACATACACTCTCTCACAGACACTGTCTCACAGACTCCCTCACAGACACCCTCTCACACTCTCACAGACAGACTCTCACAGACACTCTCTCACAGAAACTCTCACAAACACTCTCTCACAGACACTCTCACAGATGATCTATCAAAGACACTCTCTCACAGAAACTCTCTCACAGACACTCTCAGACACTCTCACAGACTCTCTCATAGTCTCTCACACTCTCTCGCAGATACTCTCTCACAGACACTCTCTCACACACTCTCACAGACAAGCACACTCTCACAGACACTATATCAAAGACTCTCTCACAGACACTCTCTCACAGATACTCTCTCACAGACACTCTCCCACAGATGCTCTATCAAAGACACTCTCTCACAGACACTCTCTCACAGACATACTCTAGACACTCTCACAGACTCTCAGCCACTCAAACTCTCACAGACACTCTCTCACAGACTCTTTCACAGACTCTCTCACACTCTTTCACAGACTCTCACAGACACTCTCACAGACACTCTCTCACAGACACTCTCACACTCTCACAGACACTCTCTCACAGACACTCTCACAGACAGTCTCACAGACACTCTCACTGACACTCTCTCATAGACACTCTCACAGACTCTCTCTCACAGACTCTTTCACAGACACTCAGACTCTCACAGACACTCTCTCACAGACACTCTCACAGACACTCTCTCACACTCTCTCACAGACCCTCTCGCAGACTCACAGACTCACAGACATTCTCTTGACACTCACAGACTCTCACAGACACTCTATCACAGACACTCACAGACACTCCCTCACAGACTCCCTCACAGACTCCCTCACAGACTCTTTCACAGACTCTCACAGACACTCTTTCACAGACACTCTCACAGACACTCTCTCACAGACACTTTCACAGACTCTCTCACAGACAGACTCTCACAGACTCTCACAGATATTCTCTCGACACTCACAGACACTCTCTCACAGACACTCTCACAGACTCTCTCAGACTCACAGACACTCTCTCAGACTCTCACATACTCTCACAGACATTCTCTCGACACTAAGATACTCTAACAGACACTCTCCCACAGACACTCTCACAGACACTCTCTCACAGACACTCTCTCACAGATACTCTCTCACAGACACTCTATCACAGACACTCTATGACAGACACTCTATCACAGACACTCTCAGACACTCTCTAACAGACTCTCTCCCAGACACTCAGACACTCTCTCACAGACACTGTCTCACACTCTCTTACAGACAGACTCTCACAGACATTCTCTCACAGATACTCTCTCACAGACACTCTCTCACAGACACTCTCTCACAAGCACACTCTCACAGACACACTCTCTTACAGACAGACTCTCACAGACATTCTCTCACAGATACTCTCTCACAGACACTCTCTCACAGACACTCTCTCACAAGCACACTCTCACAGACACTCTCTCACAAGAACACTCTCACAGACACTCTCTCACAGACACCCTCACAGACTCTCAGACACTCTCTCACAAGCACTCTCACAGACACTCTCTCACAGACACAGTGTCTGTGAGAGAGTATCTGTGAGAGAGTGTCTCTGAGAGTTGTCTGTGAGAGACAGTGTCTGTGAGAGAGTGTCTCTGAGAGAGTGTCTGTGAGAGAGTGTCTGTGAGAGAGTGTGTGAAAGAGTGTCTGTGAGAGAGTGTCTGTGAGAGTCTGTGAGAGAGTGTCTGCGAGAGAACATCTGTGAGAGAGTATCTGTGAGAGAGTGTCTGTGAGCGAGTGTCTTTGATAGTGTCTATGGAAGAGTGTCTGAGAGAGTATCTGTAATAGAGAGTTTCTGTGAGAGTGTCTGTGAGAGTGTCTGAGAGAGTGTCTGAGAGAGTGTCTGAGTCTGTGAGAGAGTATCTGTGAGACAGTATCTGTGAGAAAGCGTATGTGAGAGTCTGTGAGAGAATGTCTGTGAGAGTCTGGGAGAGAGTGTCTGTGAGAGAATATGATAGAGTGTGAGAGTCTGTGAGAAAGTGTCTGAGAGAGTATCTGTGAGAGAGTGTGTCTGTGAGAGTCAGTGAGAGTCTGTGAGATAGTGTCTGTTAGAGAGTGTGAGAGTGTCTGTGAGAGAGTGTCTGTTAGAGTGTCTCAGAGAGAGTCTGTGAAAGTGTGAAGGAGAGTCTGTGAGTGTCTGTGAGAGAGTGTCTGTGAGAGAGTTTGTGAGAGAGTGTCTGTGAAAGTTTTTGAGAGTGAGAGAATGTCTGTGAGAGTGTCTGTGAGAGTCTGTGAGTGTCTGTGAGAGTGTCTGTGAGAGTCTGTGAGAGTGTGTCTGTGAGAGTGTCTGAGAGTGTCTGTGAGAGTCTGTGAGAGTCTGAGAGAGTGTCTGTGAGAGTCTGTGAGAGTTTCTGTGAGAGTGTGTGAGAGTGTCTGAGAGAGTCTGTGAGAGTCTGTGAGAGTCTGAGTCTGATAGAGTGTCTGTGAGAGAGTGTGAGAGTCTGAGAGAGTGTCTGTGAGAGTCTGCGAGAGAGTGTCTGTGAGTTTCTGTGAGAGAGTGTTTGTGAGAGTGTCAGAGAGTCTGTGAGAGTGTCTGTGAGAGTCTGATAGAGTGTCTGTGAGAGAGTGTGAGAGTCTGAGAGTGTCTGTGAGAGAGTGTGAGAGTCTGTGATAGAGTGTCTGTGAGAGCCTTTTGAGAGAGTGTCTGTGAGTCTGTGATAGTGTCTGTGAGAGTGTCTGTGAGAGAGTGTCTTTGATAGTGTCTGTGAGAGTACCTTTGATAGTGTCTGTGAGAGAGTGTCCGTGAGATAGTATCTGTGAGAGAGTATATTTGAGAGCGTGTCTGTGAGAGAGAGTGGTTGTGATAGTCTGTGAGAGTCTGTGAGGCTGTGCGAGTCTGTGTGAGTGTCTGTGAGAGTCTGTGTGTGAGAGTGTATGTGAGAGAGTGTCTGTGAGACAGTGTCTGTGAGAGAGTCTGTGAGAGTCTGTGAGAGAGTGTGGGACTCTGTGAGAGTGTGTGATAGAGTGTCTGTGAGAGACTATGAGAGAGTGTGAGTCTGTGAAAGAGTGTATGTGAGAGTGTGAGAGAGTGTCTGTGAGAGCCTGTGAGAGAGTATGAGTCTGAGAGTGTCTGTGAGAGTCTGTGAGAGAGTGTCTGTGAGAGTCTGTGAGAGAGAGTCTGTGAGAGAATATAAGAGAGTGTGAGAGTCTGTGAGTCTGTGAGAGTGTGAGTGACTGAGAGAGTCTCTGTGAGAGAGTGTCTGTGAGAGAGTGTCTGTGAGAGTATGTCTGTGAGAGAGTGTCTGTGAGAGAGTGTCCGTGAGAGAGTGTCCGTGAGAGTGTCTGTGAGAGTCTGTGAGAGAGTGTGAGAGTGTCTGTGAGAGTCTGTGAGAATGTCTGTGAGTCTGAGAGAGTGTCAGTGAGAGTCTCTGTGAGAGTCTGTGAGAGAGTGTCTGAGAGTCTGTGAGAGTGTCTACGAGAGTCTGTGAGAGTGTCTGTGAGAGTGTCTGTGAGAGTGTGCTTGTGAGAGAGTGTGATTGTGAGAGTGTCTGTGAGAGAGTATCTGTGAGAGAGTGTCTGTGAGAGTCTGTCTGTGAGAGAGTGTCTGTGAGAGTGTCTGTGAAAGTCTGTGAGAGAGTGTCTGTGAGAGAGTGTCTGTGAGAGAGTGTTTGTGAGCGAGTGTCTTTGATAGTGTCTATGGAAGAGTGTCTGAGAGAGTATCTGTAATAGAGAGTTTCTGTGAGAGTGTCTGTGAGAGTGTCTGTGAGAGTGTCTGAGAGAGTGTCTGTGAGAGTCTGTGAGAGAGTATCTGTGACACAGTATCTGTGAGACAGTATCTGTGAGAAAGCGTATGTGAGAGTCTGTGAGAGAATGTCTGTGAGAGTCTGGGAGAGAGTGTCTGTGAGAGAATATGATAGAGTGTGAGAGTCTGTGAGAAAGTGTCTGAGAGAGTATCTGTGAGAGAGTGTGTCTGTGAGAGTCAGTGAGAGTCTGTGAGAGAGTGTCTGTTAGAGTGTCTCAGAGAGAGTCTGTGAAAGTGTGAAGGAGAGTCTGTGAGTGTCTGTGAGAGAGTGTCTGTGAGAGAGTTTGTGAGAGAGTGTCTGTGAAAGTTTGTGAGAGTGAGAGAATGTCTGTGAGAGTGTCTGTGAGAGTCTGTGAGAGTGTCTGTGAGAGCGTGTCTGTGAGAGTCTGTGAGAGTGTGTCTGTGAGAGTGTCTGAGAGTGTCTGTGAGAGTCTGTGAGAGTCTGAGAGAGTGTCTGTGAGAGTCTGTGAGAGTTTCTGTGAGAGTGTGTGAGAGTGTCTGAGAGAGTCTGTGAGAGTCTGTGAGAGTGTCTGTGAGTCTGATAGAGTGTCTGTGAGAGAGTGTGAGAGTCTGAGAGAGTGTCTGTGAGAGTCTGCGAGAGAGTCTGTGAGAGAGTGTTTGTGAGAGTGTCAGAGAGTCTGTGAGAGTGTCTGTGAGAGTCTGATAGAGTGTCTGTGAGAGAGTGTGAGAGTCTGAGAGTGTCTGTGAGAGAGTGTGAGAGTCTGTGATAGAGTGTCTGTGAGAGCCTTTTGAGAGAGTGTCTGTGAGTCTGTGATAGTGTCTGTGAGAGTGTCTGTGAGAGTGTCTTTGATAGTGTCTGTGAGAGTACCTTTGATAGTGTCTGTGAGAGAGTGTCCGTGAGATAGTATCTGTGAGAGAGTATATTTGAGAGCGTGTCTGTGAGAGAGAGTGTTTGTGATAGTCTGTGAGAGTCTGTGAGGCTGTGCGAGTCTGTGTGAGTGTCTGTGAAAGTCTGTGTGTGAGAGTGTATGTGAGAGAGTGTCTGTGAGACAGTGTCTGTGAGAGAGTCTGTGAGAGTCTGTGAGAGAGTGTGAGACTCTGTGAGAGTGTGTGATAGAGTGTCTGTGAGACTATGAGAGAGTGTGAGTCTGTGAAAGAGTGTATGTGAGAGTGTGAGAGAGCGTCTGTGAGAGAGTGTCTGTGAGAGCCTGTGAGAGAGTATGAGTCTGAGAGTGTCTGTGAGAGTCTGTGAGAGAGTGTCTGTGAGAGTCTGTGAGAGAGAGTCTGTGAGAGAATATGAGAGAGTGTGAGAGTCTGTGAGTCTGTGAGAGTGTGAGAGAGTGACTGAGAGAGTCTCTGTGAGAGAGTCTCTGTGAGAGAGTGTCTGTGAGAGTATGTCTGTGAGAGAGTGTCTGTGAGAGAGTGTCCGTGAGAGAGTGTCCGTGAGAGTGTCTGTGAGAGAGAGTCTGTGAGAGAGAGTGTGAGAGTGTCTGTGAGAGTCTGTGAGAATGTCTGTGAGTCTGAGAGTGTCAGTGAGAGTCCGTGAGAGTCTCTGTGAGAGTCTGTGAGAGTGTCTACGAGAGTCTGTGAGAGTGTCTGTGAGAGTGTGCTTGTGAGAGAGTGTGATTGTGAGTGTCTGTGAGAGAGTATCTGTGAGAGAGTGTCTGTGAGAGTCTGTCTGTGAGAGAGTGTCTGTGAGAGTGTCTGTGAAAGTCTGTGAGAGAGTGTCTGTGAGAGAGTATCTGCAAGAGAGTGTCTGTGAGAGTCTGAGAGTGTGAGAGTGTCTGTGAGAGAGTGTCTGTGAGAGTCTGGGAGAGTGTCTGTGAGAGTCTGTGAGTGTTGAGAGAATGTATGTGAGAGTCTGTGAGAGTCTGAGAGTGTATGTGCGAGTATGTGATAGTGTCTGTGAGAGAGTGTCTGTGAGAGTGTCTGTGAGAGTGTGTCTGTGAGACAGTATCTGTGAGAGAGTGTCTGTCTGTGAGAGTTTGTGAGAGAGTCTGTGAGAGTGTCTGTGAGAGAGTGTCTGTAAGAGTGTGAGGGAGTGTCTGTGATAGAGTGTATGTGAAAGAGTGTCTGTGAGAGTATGTGAGAGTGTCTGTGAGTCTGTGAGAGTGTTGAGAGAGTGTCTGTGAGAGTCTGTGGGAGAGAGTCTGTGAGAGTCTCTGAGAGTCTGTAAGAGTGTGTGTGTGAGAGTGTCTGTGAGAGTCTGTCTGTGAGAGAGTGTCTATGACAGTCTGTCTGTGAGAGTGTCTGTGAGACAGTGTCATTGATAGTGTCTGTGAGTCTGTGAGTGTCTTTGATAGTGTCTGTGAGAGTATGTGAGAGAGTGTCCGTGAGAGAGTATCTTTGAGAGAGTGTCTGTGAGAGTCTGGGAGAGTGTCTGTGAGAGTCTCTGAGAGTCTGAGAGAATCTGTGAGTGTCTGTGAGAGTCTGTGAGAAAGTGTCTGTGAGAGTCTGTGAGAGAGAGTCTGTGAGAGTGTGAGAGTCTGTGAGAGAATATGAGAGTGAGAGTCTGTGAGAGAGTGTCTGTGAGAGTCTGTGAGAATGTCTGTGAGAGAGTGTCTGTGAGTCTGTGAGAATGTGAGAGTGTCTGTGATAGAGTGTGAGAGACTTTGTGAGAGAGTGTCTGAGAGTCTGTCTGTGAGATTGTCTGTGAGACAATGTCTGCGAGAGTGTCTGAGAATGTGAGAGAGTGTCTGTGAGAGTATGTGAGTGTGAGAGTGTCGCGGAAAGAAAGTGTATGTGTGTGTGTGTGGGGTTGTGTGTGCAGTTGTGTGTGGTTGTGTGTGTGTGGTTGTGTGTGTGTGGGGGGTTGTGTGTGTGGGGTTGTGTGTTTAGGGTTGTGTGTGGGGTTGTGCGTGTGGGGTTGTGTGTGTTTGGGGGGTTGTGTGTGTGGGGTTGTGTGTGGTGTGTTGGTGTGTGTGGGGTTGTGTGTGTGCATGGGGTTGTGTGTGTGGGGTTGTGTGTGTGGGGGGTTGTGTGGTTGTGTGTTTGTATGTGGTTATGTGTGTGGGTGTTGTGTGTGGATTTGTGTTTGTGGGGTGTTGTGTGTGGGGGGGTTGATTGTGTGGGGTTGTGTGTATGTGTGGGGTTGTGTTTGTGTGGTTATCGGGTTGTGTGTGTGGCTGTGAGGTTGTGGGGTTGTGTGTTTGGGGTGTGTGTTTGTGTGGGGTTGTATGTGTGTGGGGGGTTGTGTGTGTGGGGGGGTTGTGTGTGAAGGTGGGTTTGTGTTTGTGGGGTTAGGGTTGTGTGTGTGTGGGGTTGTGTGTGTGGGGGGAGGGTTGTGTGTATGGGGGGCTTGTGTGGGGGGGTTGTGTGTGGGTGTGTGTGTGTGGGGTTTTGTGTGTGTGGTTGTGTGTGGGGGGTTGTGTGTGGGGGAGTTGTGTGTGGGGGGTTGTGTGTGGGGGGTTGTGTGTGTGGAGGGGTGTGGGGGGTGTGGTGTGTGGGGTTGTGTGTGTGGGGGGGTTGTGTGGTTGTGTGTATTGGTAACGTGTGTGTGGGTTTGTGTGTGGGGGGTTGTGTGTGGGGGAGGCTGTGTGTTGGGGGTTGTGTGTGGGGGTTGTGTGTGGAGATATGTGCATGGGGTTGTGTGAGTGTGTGGGGTTGTGTGTGTGTGTGTGTTGGATTGTGTGTGTGTGAGTGTGGGTTGTGTGTGTGGGGTTGTGTGTGTGTGGGGTTGTGTGTGAGTGTGTGGGGTTTGTGTATGGGGTTGTGTGTGCGTAGGGGGTTGCGTGTGTGTGGGGGTTGTGTGTGTGGGGTTGTGTGTGTGTGGGGGGGTTGTGTGTGTGTGGGGTTGTGTGTGGGGGGGTTTGTGTGTGGGGGGTTCTGTGTGTGGGGGGTTGTGTGTGTTGGGTTGTGTGTGTGTGGGGGTTGTGTGTGTGGTGGGTTTTGTGTGGGGGTTGTGTGTGTGGGGTTGTGTGTGGGGGGGTCGTGTGTGTGGGGTTGTGTAGTCTGTGGGGTTGTGTGTGTAGGGTTGTGTGTGTGGGCATGTGTGGTTGTGTGTTTTTTTGTGTGGATGTGGGGTTGTGTGTGTGTTTGTGTGTGGTTGTGTGGGGTTATGTGTGTGGTTGTGTGTGTGTGGGGGGTTGTGTGTGTGTGGGGTCGTGTAGTCTGTGGGGTTGTGTGGTTGTGTTTTTTTTGTGTGGATGTGGGGTTGCGTGTGTGGTTGTGTGTTTGTGTGTGGTTGTGTGGGGTTATGTGTGTGTGGTTGTGTGTGTGTGGGGGGGGGGTGTGGGTGGTTGTGTGGGGGGGGTTATATGTCTGGGGGGCTGTGTGTGTGTGGGGTTGTGTGTTTGTGGGGTTGTGTGTGGGGGGTTGTGTATGTGGGATTGTGTGTGTGGGATTGTGGGGTTGTGTGTATATGTGGGGGGTTGTGTGTGGGTGGGGTGGGGTTGTGTGTGTGAGGTTGTGTGTGTGGGGTTTGTGTGTGGGGGTGTTGTGTGCATGGTGGTTTGTGTGTTGGGGGTTGTGTGTGGGGGGGTTGTGTGTGTGGGGGCGGTTGTGAGTGGGGGTTGTGTGTGTGGGGTTGTGTGTGTGGGGTTGTGTGTGAGTGGGAGGTTGTGTGGGGGGTGTTTGTATGGTTATGGGGTTGTGTGTGTGAGTGTGGGTGTGAAGTTGTGGGGTTGTGTGTTTGGGGGGGGTGTTTGTGTGGGGTTGTATGTGTGTGTGGGGTTGTGTGTGTGTTTGGGGTTGTGTGTGTGGGGTTGTGTCTGTAAGTGGGGTTGTGTTTGTGGGGTTAGGGTTGTGTGTGTTGGGGGTTGTGTGTGGGTTTTGTGTGTGTGGGGAGGGTTGTGTGTATGGGGGCTTGTGTGGGGAGGTTGTGTGTGGGTGTGTGTGTGTATGGGGTTTGGTGTGTGTGGGGGGGTTGTGTGTGGGGGGTTGTGTGTGTGTGGGGAGTTGTGTGTGTGGAGGGGTGGAGGTGTGTGTGTGGTGTGTGGGGTTGTGTGTGTGGGGGGTTGTGTGGTTGTGTGTGTGGTTGTTTGTGTGTGTTTTGTTGTAAGGTTGTGTGTGTGGTTGTGTGTTTTGGTAACGTGTGTGTGGGTTTGTGTGTGGGGGGTTGTGTGTGGGGGAGGTTGTGGGTGGGGGGTTGTGTGTGTGGGGTCGTGTGCATGGGGTTGTGTGAGTGTGTAGGGTTGTGTGTGTGTTGGATTGTGTGTGTGAGTGTGGGGTGTGTGTGTTGGGTTGTGTGTGTGTGGGGTTGTGTGTGAGTGTGTGGGGTTGCGTGTGTGGGGGGTGTGTGTGTGGGGTTGTGTGTGGGGGGTTGTGTGTGTGGGGTTGTGTGTGTGGGGTTGTGTGTGGGGGGGGGTTGTGTGTGAGTGTGTGGGGTTGTTTGTGGATGTGGGTTTGTGTGTGGGGGGTTGTGTGTGTCAGGGGGTTGTGTGTGTGTGTGGGGTTATGTGGCGGTGGTAGGTTTTGTGTGTGGGGTTGTGTGTGTGTGTGGGGTCATGTGTGTGTGGGGGGGTTGTGTAGTCTGTGGGGTTGTGTGTTTAGGGTTGTGTGTGTGTGTGGGTGTGTGTGTGTGGGTGGGTGTTTTTGTGTGGATGTGGGGTTGTGTGTGTGGTTGTGTGTGTGGTTGTGTGGGGTTATGTGTGTGTGGTTGTGTGTGGGGGGGTTGTGTGTGGGGGGGTTGTGTGTGTGTGGGGGGTTGTGTGTCTGGAGGGTTGTGTGTGTGTGTGTGGGTTGTGTGTGTGTGGGTTTGAGTTTGTGGGGTTGTGTGTGTGGGGGGGTTGTGTATGTGTGGGGGGTTTGTGTGTGTGGGGTTGTGTGTGTGGGATTGTGAGGTTGTGTGTGTGTGGGGGGTTGTGTGTGGGAGGGTGGGGTGTGGGGGGGTTTGTGTGTGGGGGGGTTTGTGTGTGTGGGGTTTGTGTGTGGGGGGTTGTGTGAGTGTGGGGTTGTGTGTGGGGGGGCGGTTGTGAGTGGGGGTTGTGTGTGTGGGGTTATGTGTGAGTGTGGGGTTGTGTGGGGGGTTGTGTGTGGGATTGTGTGTGTGGGAGTGTGTGTGTGGGGTGTGTGTGGGGGGAGTTGTGTGTGTGGGGTGTGTGGTGTGTGGTGTTTGGGGTTCTGTGTCTGTGGGTTGTGTGTGTGTGGGGTTGTGTGTGTGGGGGGGTTGTGTGTGTGATTGGTTGTGTGTGTGGTTGTGTAGGGGGGTTGTGTGTGGGGCTGTGTGGTTGTGGTTGTGTGTGGGGTTGTGTGTGTGTGGGGGGTTGTGGGTGTTGGGTTGTGTGTGTGGAGGGGTTGTGTGTGTGGGATTGTATGTGTGGGGTTCTGTGTGTGTGTGGGGTTGTGTTTTTGAATGGGGTTGTATGTGTGTGGGGTTGCGTGTGTGGGGGGTTGTGTGTGTGTTTGTGGGGTTGTGTGACCGTTTGGGGTTGTTTGTGTGGGGTGGTGTGTGTGTGTGGGGTGGGGTGTGGGGGTGGGGGTGTGGTGTGTGAGTGTGGGGGGATGTGTATGTGGGTGGGTTGTGTGTGTTGGGTTGTGTGTGTGGGGTTGTGTGGGGTTGTGTTTGTGTCTGGGGTTGTGTGGGGTTGTATTTGTGTATGGGGTTGTGTGTGGGGGGGTTGTGTGTGTGGGGGGTTGTGTGTGTGGGGTTGTGTGAGTGTGTGGGTTTGTGTGTTGGGGTGTGTGTGGGGTTTGTGTGTGGTTGTGTGTGGTTGTGTGGGGTTGTGTGTGGGGTTGTGAGTGTGGTGTGGTTGTGTGGTTGTGTGTGGGGGGTTTTGGGTGTGTGTCGGGGGGTTGTGTGTGTGGGGTTGTGTGAGTGTGTGGGGTTGTGTGAGTGTGTTTTTTTGTGTGGGGTGGTGTGTGTGGTGGGTTGTGTGTGGGGTTGTGTGTGTGGGGGGTTGTGTGTGAGTGTGTGGGGATGTGTGTGGGGGGTTGTGTGGGGGGTTGTGTGTGTGGGGGTGTTTGTGTGTGGGGTTTGTGTGTGTGGCGTTGTGTGTTTGTGGGAGGGTTGTGTGTGGGGGGTTGTGTGTGTGTGGTTGTGTGTGAGGGGGGTTGTATGTGTGTGGGGGTTGTGTGTGAGAGGGTGGGGTTATTTGTGGGTGTGGGGTTGTGTGTGGGGGGTTGTGTGTGGGGTTGTGTGTGTGGGGTTGTGTGTGTGTGGGGGGTTGTGTGTGTGGGGTTGTGTGTGGGGGGGGTTGTGTGTGGAGGGGCTGTGTGTGTGGGGGGTGTGTGTGTGGGGGGTTGTGGGTATAGGGGGTTGTGGGTATAGGGGGTTGTGTGTGGGGTTGTGTGTGTGTGGGGGTTGTGTGTGTGGGGGGGGTTGTGTGTGTGGGGGGTTGTGTGTGTAGGGTTGTGTGTGTGTAGTTGTATGGTTGTGTGGGGTTGTGTGTGGGGGTTGTGTGTGTGTGGGGTTGTGTGTGTGTGGGGTTGTGTGTGTGTGGGGCTGGGTGTGTGTGGGGCTGGGTGTGTGTGTGGTTATGGGGTTGTGTGTGCAGGGGGTTGTGTGTGGGGTGTGTGTGTGGGGTTGTGTGTGGGGGTTGTGTGTGTGGGGGGTGGGGATGTGTGTATGAGGTTGTGTGTGTGGGGGGTTTGTGTGTGTGGGGGGGTTTGTGTGTGGGGGGGGTTGTGTGTGGGGGTTGTGTGTGGGGGGTTGTGAGAGGGGGGTTGTGTCTGGGGGTTGTGTGTGTGTGAGGGGTTGTGTGTGTGGGGGGTTGAGTGTGGGGGGTTGTGTGGTGTGTGGTTTTGTGTGGGGTTGTGTGGTGGGTGGGGTTGTGTGTGGGGGGTTGTGTGTGTGGGGCTGTGTGTGGTTGTATGGTTGTGGATGTGTGTGGGTTTGTGTGTGGGGGGTTGTGTGTGTTGGGTTGTGTGTGTGGGTGGTTGTGTGGGTGGAGTTGTGTGTGTGTGTTTGAGGTTGTGTGTGGGGGGGGTGTTTGTGTGTGTGGGGTTTGTGTGTGTGGTTGTGTGTGTGAGTGCGTGGGGTTGTGTGAGTGTGTGGGGTTGTGTGTGTGAGGTGGTGTGTGTGTGTGGGGTTGTGTGTGTGGGGGGGGTTATGTGTGTGAGTGTGGGGTTGTATGTTGTTGGGGCTGTGTGTGTGGGGGGTTGTGTGTGTGGGGTTGTGTGTGTGAGGTTGTGTGTGAGTGTGTTGGGTTGTGTGTGTGTGGGGGGTTGTGTGTGTGGAGTTGTGTGTGTGTGTTTGGGGTTGTGTGTGGGGGGTTGTGTTTGTGTGTGTGGGGGGTTGTGTGTGTGTGTGTGGTTGTGTGTGTGAGTGTGTGGGGTTGTGTGTGTGGGGTGGTGTGTGTGTGTGTGGGGTTGTGTGTGTGTGGGGGGGTTGTGTGTGTGAGTGTGGGGGGTTGTATGTTGTTGGGGTTGTGTGTGGGAGGGGTTGTGTGTGTGGGGTTGTGTGTGTGAGGTTGTGTGTGAGTGTGTTGGGTTGTGTGTGTGTGGGGTTGTGTGTGTGTGTGGTTGTGTGTGTGTGGAGTTGTGTGTGGGGTTGTGTGTGGGGGTGATGTGTGTGGAGGGGGTTGTGTGTGCGAGTGTGTGAGGTTGTGTGTGGGGGGGGTTGTGTGCATGGTGGTTTGTGTGTGTGGGGGTGGTTGTGAGTGGGGGGTTGTGTGTGTGTGGGGTTGTGTGTGTGGGGTTGTGTGTGAGTGGGGGGTTGTGTGGGGGGTGTTTGTATGGTTATGGGGTTGTGTGTGTGAGTGTGGGTGTGAGGTTGTGGGGTTGTGTGTTTGGGGGGGTGTTTGGGTGGGGTTGTATGTGTGTGGGGGAATGTGTGCGTGTTTGGGGTTGTGTGTGTGGGGTTGTGTCTGTAGGTGGGGTTGTGTTTGTGGGGTTAGGGTTGTGTGTGTTGGGGGTTGTGTGTGGGTTTTGTGTGTGTGGGGAGGGTTGTGTGTTTGGGGGGCTTGTGTGGGGAGGTTGTGTGTGGGTGTGTGTGTATGGGGTATGGTGTGTGTGGTTGTGTGGGGGGGGTTGTGTGTGGGGGGTTGTGTGTGTGGGGAGTTGTGTGTGTGGAGGGGTGTGGGGTGTGTGTGGAGTGTTGGGTTGTGTGTGGGGGGGTTGTGTGGTTGTGTGTGTGGTTGGTTGTGTGTGTGTTGTTGTAAGGTTGTGTGTGTGGTTGTGTGGTTGTGTGTTTTGGTAACGTGTGTGTGGGTTTGTGTGTGGGGGGTTGTGTGTGGGGGAGGTTGTGTGTGGGGGGTTGTGTGAGGGGGGTTGTGTGTGTGGGGTTGTGTGCATGGGGTTGTGTGAGTGTGTGGGGTTGTGTGTGTGTTGGATTGTGTGTGTGAGTGTGGGGTGTGTGTGTTGGGTTGTGTGTGTGTGGGGTTGTGTGTGAGTGTGTGGGGTTGTGTGTGTAGGGGGTTGCGTGTGTGGGGGTTGTGTGTGGGGGGTTGTGTGTGTGGGGTTGTGTGTGGGGGGTTGTGTGTTGGGTTGTGTGTGTGAGGGGTTGTGTGTGGGGGGGGTCGAGTATGGGGGGTTGTGTGGTGTGTGGTTTTGTGTGGGGTTGTGTGGTGGGTGGGGTTGTGTGTGTGGGGTTGTGTGTGTGGGGCTGTGTGTGGTTGTATGGTTGTGGATGTGTGTGGGTTTGTGTGTGGGGGGGTTGTGTGTGTTGGGTTGTGTGTGTGGATGGTTGTGTGGGTGGAGTTGTGTGTGTGTGTGTTTGGGGTTGTGTGTGGGGGGGGTGTTTGTGTGTGTGGGGGGTTGTGTGTGTGTGTGTGTGGTTGTGTGTGTGAGTGCGTGGGGTTGTGTGAGTGTGTGGGGTTGTGTGTGTGGGGTGGTGTGTGTGTGTGGGGTTGTGTGTGTGGGGGGGTTATGTGTGTGAGTGTGGGGGTTGTATGTTGTTGGGGTTGTGTGTGTGGGGGGTTGTGTGTGTGGGGTTGTGTGTGTGAGGTTGTGTGTGAGTGTGTTGGGTTGTGTGTGTGTGTGGGGTTGTGTGTGTGGAGTTGTGTGTGTGTGTTTGGGGTTGTGTGTGGGGGGGGTTGTGTTTGTGTGTGGGGGGGGGTTGTGTGTGTGTGTGTGGTTGTGTGTATGAGTGTGTGGGGTTGTGTGTGTGGGGTGGTGTGTGTGTGTGTGGGGTTGTGTGTGTGGGGGGGTTGTGTGTGTGAGTGTGGGGGGTTGTATGTTGTTGGGGTTGTGTGTGGGGGGTTGTGTGTGTGGGGTTGTGTGTGTGAGGTTGTGTGTGAGTGTGTTGGGTTGTGTGTGTGGGGGTTGTGTGTGTGTGTGGTTGTGTGTGTGTGGAGTTGTGTGGGGGTGATGTGTGTGGAGGGGGTTGTGTGTGTGAGTGTGTGAGGTTGTGTGGGGGGGTTGTGTGCATGGTGGTTTGTGTGTGGGGGGGTGTGTGTGTGGGGGTGGTTGTGAGTGGGGGGTTGTGTGTGTGTGGGGTTGTGTGTGTGGGGTTGTGTGTGAGTGGGGGGTTGTGTGGGGGGTGTTTGTATGGTTATGGGGTGTGTGTGTGAGTGTGGGTGTGAGGTTGTGGGGTTGTGTGTTTGGGGGGTGTTTGTGTGGGGTTGTATGTGTGTGGGGGAATGTGTGTGTGTTTGGGGTTGTGTGTGTGGGGTTGTGTCTGTAGGTGGGGTTGTGTTTGTGGGGTTAGGGTTGTGTGTGTTGGGGGTTGTGTGTGGGTTTTGTGTGTGTGGGGAGGGTTGTGTGTATGGGGGGCTTGTGTGGGGAGGTTGTGTGTGGGTGTGTGTGTATGGGGTTTGGTGTGTGTGGTTGTGTGTGGGGGGGTTGTGTGTGGGGGGTTGTGTGTGTGGTGGTTGGTTGTGTGTGTGTTGGTAAGGTTGTGTGTGTGGTGTGTGGTTGTGTGGTTGTGTGTTTTGGTAACGTGTGTGTGGGTTTGTGTGTGGGGGTTGTGTGTGGGGGAGGTTGTGTGTGGGGGGTTGTGTGAGGGGGGTTGTGTGTGTGGGGTTGTGTGCATGGGGTTGTGTGAGTGTGTGGGGTTGTGTGTGTGTTGGATTGTGTGTGTGAGTGTGGGGTGTGTGTGTTGGGTTGTGTGTGAGTGTGTGGGGTTTGTGTGTGTAGGGGGTTGCGTGTGTGGGGGGTTGTGTGTGGGGGGTTGTGTGTGGGGGTTGTGTGTGTGGG